>NC_085988.1:67269828-68687328 GCF_030014385.1 Trichomycterus rosablanca | reverse complement strand
TATTGTGGTCTAAAACCAGGTGTTTCAGTTATTTTGTCCAACCCCTGTATATATATATATATATATACATACACACATATATATTGTACATACACATATACACATTTAGGCAATTGTACATATATGTGCATACATTTTGTTCAGTTTTTTTTATTTGTTTGTTTTTGTTTATTTATTTATTTATTATTATAATTTTTTTCAAAATAGTTTTTATTCTGTCCAGTGTTTTACTTTAATTTAGTTTATTGCAGATGTACTGTAATAATTGTCTGATCTCACCCATGTCATTGTGTTGTGCTGGTCCTCTGAGAGCCTCAGCGTAGCTGCGCTGAGTTTCTGAGGTGTGGGTGAGGCGTCGTGGGGTTTCTGCTGAAGTTCTCTGTTGTTGGTGGTTCGTTGGTGTTGTCGGAACTGGATGGCGTCTGAATGCTGGTTTACTTGGTCCTGGTCTGGTTGGGTGGTTCGGTGGGGTTGGCAGGATTGGAGGGCGTTGAGATGCTGTTCTGCCTGGTCTTGGTCTGGATGGGTGGTTCGGTGGGGTTAGCAGCACTGAAGGGCATTGGGGTGCTGTTCTGCTTGGTCCTGGTCTGGAGTGCTGTGTAGGTCCAGTTGAAAGTGGGTGTGTCGGTGGTCTTCTGATGGGTGTGCTGTTGCTCTGATGTGGTCGCTGTCCTGGTGTGGGTGTGGATCCGTTTATTCCCAGTGCTGCATTTTTCAGAGTTCTTGCGAATTCTCTGATGCTGTATTTATTCAGGTGTACGTGGTCGTACAGGTGATGGAGCGAGATGTTGGTGTGGTGGGCGATGTGAATATTTGGGATGTGGGCACATCCTCTGGTAATGTCCGTGTTTACTCTCTGTATGGTGTCGGGGTGAAAGTCTCGTCGTGGTAGGAGAGTAGATATTATAATTTTAGCATTTGGGAAAGTCTCAGCGGTCCTCTTTGCAGCTCTGCACACCATCGCTCCAACTCTCTCTTGTTCCACCCTCAGGTCGTTTGTGCCCGTATGGATGATTATACACCTGGGCTCACCCAGGGTATTATCTTGAAGAAGTTTGTGAATATCACTTGTCCTTGGACACCAGATTTTGGATGTTTTTTGTCCCGGAAATAGTTTCTCCAGGTTTAAAAATTTGCCATTGGAGTCTATGAGAACGGCGATCTCAGTGTCTGTGTGGGACACAGCTGGTTGGTCACTTTGCTGTGGTTGATCATCCAGCTGTGTGGTGCAGGGTGTTTCATGTGGGGTGCCGTCCGGTGTGGGTTGTTCTGAGGGCCCAGGGGTGGGTTGTTCTGAGGAGGTGGGTGATGGTGGTCCAGGGGTGAGCTGGGTGGCACATGTTGTTGTGTGCACATGGTTTCCAGAAGTAATGTCCAAAGGTGCTGGAGATGTTTGGATCTTTGTTATTAACGTGTCAATGATCTTGTCACGTTTGTGCATCTCCTGTATGAGTTTTGTTAGTTCTGTTTTGAGGATTGAATGTTCTTTCTCCATGTTCTCTCTGTAGTGTACCAGTTCAGCCTGTAGTGTTTCTCTCTCCTTTATTAAATTACTACTCAAACACACACACATACTACATAAACAACAACAGACACTACACAAACACACACCACACTGCATCAGCTATTGGAGAACCCAAATACAAGCACAGAGTAAAACGCAGTGTTATTCGGCCCTAAATTGACAGTACACTGTAGCAGATTACCTGAGTACAGTGACTGACATCAAACACAGAACCACACTGACAAAATACACACTCAGTGCACACAAGCTGGCCATCGAGACCGGACACTACAAGAAATCCCGTGCCCCAGAGAACGAGGAGTGTGTACACAGTGCAACACCAACACCACAGAGACTGAGCTGCACTTCTTAACAGATAGTCCAAAATACAGTCACATACAGGAGAGGTCTACTACAAAACAATTTCAAACACTTCACCCTGAATTCTTCTCTCTTACCAACACCCAGACACTGAGCATTATGTTAGGAGAGGAGAAGGAGAGCAGCACTGTAGCAGCACAGTATATGTATCTGCCTGCAACAGTCTGAGAGACACGGACTGTTACACCCGAACAGAGGACCAGCCTGGATGGACCCACACAGAGAGAGTGTTCCATATATACGTGTTTTATTTATTTATTTATTATCTATTTAATATTTCCTCTTTTTTTTCCCCTGTATATTTATGTACATTCATATTCTGTCTTTTCAATGCTTTGGCACTACTGTAAGTACTACAACAGTCATGCTACTAAAGCTCTTTGAATTGAATAGAGAGAGAAAAAGAGCTAAGGAGAGAAAGATGATATATTCATTTTAATTTATTAATTATGTATTTTTTTTTTTTTTACTTTTCCAAGCACCACACCATAGATGGAATAATAATCCTAAGCACTAGCTGTAGTAGTAGTAGTAGTACTGTTGTTGTATTTGTACTTGTTTTAGGCCAGCAATCCTGTGATTATTTTATTCTTGCTCTTCTTCTATTATTATTATTATTATTATTATTATTAAATCATCACCACAAAAAATGGACATAAAGTCCAGTGAGAAATTGTCGAACGTGAAAAGATAGTTTGCTATCTGCAAAAGATACGTAAAGACTAAAAGCCATCAGTATTGGCTGCGCCGCATTGTGTCTAAATAAAACAATTGAACAACGCTTGCTCCATGTCAGAATGCATATTGATATTGTGGCGTCCGCCACTGTGGATTAGGGGGGAGGGCGGGGCGAGCGTTACCCAGAGGCACTCGCGGCCGCGGTGTTAATAACTGTTGCGTTTTTTGTTGTACATGTTTATTGGGTTTGTTTATGTTGTTTGGTGTTCTGTTTAACGATGTTAGTTTGTGCATAGTGTATTTGTTTAATTGTTTAATGTTGAATCTAAAACCTACCGTAACTGTGTAGCGCGGGGATAGGAATAACATGGCTACAATAGCGAGGAATGATTTTTGGGATGGCGCGTGTCTTGAACCGTGTAACCAATAAAAAGCTAATCCTGTTGTCATGGCAACTCGCAACTCCGTCTCTTCTACGCAAACGCCACAATATCAATGGGGCCACTTAATGCTGTTCTAATGATATTAGTTAACCATTACATAGTTAGCAGCTGAGGAGCACAGCACAAACGAAATCTTTAATAACGGGACGATGGAAACGGCTATGATGGCTCTACACTAGGACTGGACTGACTGTGCATAAACAAATGTACCTTGATCATATGCTGCACTATAAAGATGTCCTCTCAGCAGTGAAAATTTCTCACTATGCAAATATCATCAATGCAGGTGAAGGGAATACTAAGTGTCTCTTTTCAACAGTGAAAAGACTACTCCAGCCACCTGCACACGACATGAACAGTATCAGCACTAAGGAACAATGCTCAGCTTTTTTGAAGTTTTTCAATTCCAAAATTTGCACAATTCATGAGCAGCTGTCCTCTGAAATAACTGTGCAGTCTGACTCGCTGTCTGCAAGCATCACAGATCTGTTCTCACCCTCTGTTTTATGTGACTTTAGTCTTCCAACTGAAAGTCATATTTTTGAACTCGTTTCCAAGTCCAGTATGTCTACTTGTTTTTTGGACCCAATTCCTACATCCCTACTAAAAGTTTGTTTGCCTTCGATCATTTCCATCATATGTAGAATTATTAACTCTTCCTTGACCACTGGTATAGTTCCCCCTTCACTGAAAGTTGCCATAATCCGACCAACTCTGAAGAAACCTGGTTTAGACCCTTCTGATTTAAATAACTATCGGCCAATTTCAAATTTACCATTCATTTCCAAAATCCTTGAGAAAGTGGTTGCAGCTCAACTTCAGCTTCACCTTCATAATAATAATCTTTTTGAAAGATTCCAATCCGGTTTCCGCCCTAAACACAGCACAGAAACTGCACTGGTTAAGTTAACCAATGACCTCCTTAGAGCAGCTGATTCTGGCTTACTTTCTATTCTTATTCTCCTTGACCTCAGTGCTGCCTTTGACACCATATCCCATCAGCTCCTCATGGATCGCCTGGCTAGCATTGGGGTCTGTGGCACTGTGAATCAGTGGTTTGCCTCCTACCTCGCTGACAGAACACAGTTTGTACAGATCCAGAATCACAGGTCAGAGTGTCTCACCGTTTGTAATGGAGTTCCACAGGGTTCAGTGCTGGGACCGCTCCTGTTTAACATTTATCTCCTTCCGCTTGGCAATATTTTTCGGCATTATGGCATTCATTTTCATTGCTATGCTGATGACACGCAGCTTTATGTATCCACTAAGCCAACTTCTACTACTCCTCCGATTACTCTTACTGCTTGTCTCCGTGATGTACATACATGGATGACAAACAACTATTTAAAACTAAATAGTAGTAAAACCGAGATACTTCTTATTGGATCTAAGGCTGCGCTTTCGAAAAATAATATTAGTTCATTTTCCGTTGCTGAGGATATCATACCTGTGTCCACCCATGTTAAGAGCCTTGGTGTTATCTTGGATAGTACCCTTTCTTTTTCAACTCACATAAATAATGTTTCCCGGATTGCTTTTTTCCACCTGCGAAATATCTCCAGACTGAGGCCTGTCTTATCACAGCACTCCACGGAAGTCTTAGTCAATGCATTAGTCACATCACGAATTGACTACTGCAATGCAATCCTGGCTGGCATTCCCAAAAAACTTATTCAAAGACTTCAACATATCCAGAACTCAGCAGCACGGATAATTACATGCACCAAGTCCAGTTTGGCTCCCAGTATCGCAACGGATCAATTTTAAAATTTTATTACTGACATTCAAGGCACTTCATAATTTATCCCCTGCATATCTCACAGACCTCCTACAGTTTTACACTCCTTCCCGCTCGTTGCGATCTTCCTCAGCAGGTTTATTGGCAGAACCAGCCATTAACCTTAGTACAATGGGTACCAGGGCTTTCTCCTATGTTTCACCTAAACTCTGGAACACACTCCCCACCCATATTCGAACATTGCAATCCATCGCAGAATTCAAAACAGCTCTTAAAACTCATCTTTTTAAACTGGCTTATTCACTTTAACATATCTTGTACTTTTTGTTTTATGTTTGTGTTGTGATCATTTGTTTGTTGTAGTTGTAATAACTTATTGTATGTTTTATTTCTTGTTTTAGTTGATGTAAGGTGACCTTGAGTGTCATGAAAGGCGCCAACAAATAAAATGTATTATTATTATTATTATTATTATTATGATTAGATGTTTAAAGTGCATCATACTTTATCTTTTAACAGTACAGTGATTTTTGCGTGTTGTAATTCTAAACTCACCACATAGTGGCAGTCGTGGACAACCCGTGAAAAATAGCAGGGCCCAAAAAGAATAGTATATTATAAAAAGGTAAAGAATCAAGTATTATAAACATGGGAGACTACCTAGCTAATGTGGGTATCACATGTTCAGATTCTATATTTTAAAAGAGGAAAATTCTCTTAACTTGATAAGATGGGTGGCTCTTAAAAGAGCCGTTGGTTTACCAAAGCGACTAAGGCGCTTTACTTGGAGCTGGTGTACTTGGTGACGGCCTTGGTGCCCTCGGACACGGCGTGCTTGGCCAGCTCACCGGGAAGCAGCAGGCGCACGGCGGTCTGGATCTCCCTGGAGGTAATGGTGGAGCGCTTGTTGTAGTGCGCCAGACGAGAGGACTCACCAGCGATACGCTCGAAAATATCGTTGACGAAGGAGTTCATGATGCCCATAGCCTTGGAGGAGATCCCGGTATCAGGGTGGACCTGCTTCAGGACCTTGTACACGTAGATAGCGTAGCTCTCCTTCCTTGTCTTTCTGCGCTTCTTGCCTCCTTTAACGGCAGTCTTGGTGACGGTTTTCTTGGAGCCCTTCTTGGGCGCGGCCTTGGCGGGTTCAGGCATGATGCTGCTGTTTCCTCTAGAGCAAACTGCAAGTGAATGTAAACGGCTCTACACGCCCGCTTTATTAACCCTGCATGCTGAGTAGGCCAAGTTGAAACACGTAACTCTGATTGGTCCAAGGTCCTGGGTTTCTATTGGACAGGCAACATACCGTTCCACGCCTTCCCCTGCCATATTCACTAGAATCTGTTCTTTGTTGTCTGTTCCCGCTTAATCTAAGGTCGATACATGTTTTAAAACCGCAAATAAAAGAACAAATAGCAATATTTAAAAAAAAATATATATATATATAGATAGAGATATATAGATAGACAATATTTTAATATATTTTACACAAAGATCTAAACGAGAGATTTGATTTAAAAAATGCTTTATTTAACGTAGTATTATTAGTATAGTAGTATAACTATTAATGATCATTCCAAGCTTTTAGGGCTACATAAAATAACTGATTAAAAAAAAAAAAAATGCATCAGTGAATGTATTATGTGTACTTATGATACTGCCAAGCTACTGGGGTTAAACGAGTGATTTGCAAAGCTACAAACGCACCAGTGAACGAACTACAACTAAAAATACTACTACTATTCAAAATAATAATAATAGTAATAACAGAAACCATGAGAACTTTCTCTTTTGTAGATAATATGGGTGGCTCTTAAAAGAGCCGTTGTGTTAGCGTGGAGGTCTGAACGTTTAACCCCCGAATCCGTACAGGGTGCGTCCCTGGCGTTTCAGAGCGTACACCACGTCCATAGCGGTGACCGTCTTTCTCTTGGCGTGCTCGGTGTAGGTGACGGCATCACGGATGACGTTCTCAAGGAAAACCTTGAGCACACCGCGGGTCTCCTCGTAGATCAAGCCGGAAATACGCTTCACACCGCCACGGCGAGCCAAACGGCGGATGGCTGGTTTAGTGATACCCTGGATGTTATCACGGAGAACTTTGCGGTGACGCTTAGCGCCTCCTTTTCCAAGACCTTTGCCGCCCTTGCTTTATTTAATATTTTATTTAAACTTCATCAGAGTACATGGAAATTACATTACATTATCAAGACAATCATTTACAATTTTAAAATCTTCCACAATTCAGAGTCCTTAAATAAAACATTCATTGTTCTTATTCTTTTCAGTTCAGTTCTTATATTTTTATAAACATTCTCTGCTGAAACAAACTGTTGGTCAATAGTCATTCTGCATCTTGTTTTCCATAATTTAGACTTCACAATACACAGTACTAACCACAAGAAGTCATGTTTATCTTTAGGCATGATTTCATCAAAAATACCGAAACAAACGGACTTCATATGAATTTTAATCTCAACACCTAAATTTTCCATTTTGCTCCATACTTCTTGGGAACGATAACACTCTAGAATAAAATGTTCTAAAGTTTCCTCTGTCTGGCATTTTGGCATAGGGCACATGTTTGTCTTCACAAAACAACTCCACTTCACTACAGATCTCACTGGAAGTCTCCTCACTGCTACCAACCATGTAATATCCCTTAACTTCTCAGATATTTTTTTACATAAGATATTATTTACACATTCTTTCTTTTCTTCCTCTCTAAGGCCTCTAAAATCCACTAAATTACAATATTTCAAATCTACTATTAGCTTGTAAATCTTTTTATTAGAATCCTTAATCCAATCTATATTCAAAACATTAAATTTATTTATAAAATCACCATAAATTAATTTATAATAAGGAACTAAAGCTCTAGAGCGGCCTTTTTTCTGTTTCCAATTTGTGATGTTTCCAATCCAATCAGCTTGTCTGTTAATGCCATTTGCAATAATTTTACATACAAAAATTTTTGTTTTAATGGAAAGATCAATTGCTCCTAGACCACCCATTTTTTTCTGTTTATATAAAAGTTCACGCTTAGTTACTTCACGTGTTGAATTCCAAATAAAATTACAACATAATTTATTCATATTTTTAAGCCATTTATCTGTGGGAGGGAAAATACAGGATAAAAATATTATTTTTGATAAGATAAAGGTCTTAACCATATTTATTCTTGTTTTATAACTTAAATTACAATTTTTCCATTTACTAAATTCTTCTTTAATAATTTGTTCTTTTTCTTTCCAGTTATAATCTACACAGCCATTGTTATCAAAATATATACCTAGGACTTTAAGATGTTCAGTCTCAGGTACATCAATTGGAAATTTTTTATTAATGTCTCCAATCCACACACATTCTGATTTTAAAACATTCAGGGTGGCTCCTGACACTTTCTCATATAAGGAGAAATGTTCATAAATAATGTCTAAATCTTTTCTTGTTTTAATGAACACAGTAATATCATCAGCATATGCAGAAATTATAAATTGGTTGTCACCTAATCTAACTCCTTGTAGTCGTTTATCATTTCGAATTTTAGTAATTAATGGACTTAAGCCAAGAACATAAAGGGCAGCACTAAGGGGACAACCTTGTTTAACACCTCTCATGACTTGAAAACATTCTGTCAAATTACCATTAACATTAATCTGCACATTAGATTTTATATACATACACTTAATCATGGCAATGAAATCATCAGAAAAATTATACATTTTCAAAACTTCCCATAAATATTCTCTTGATACAAAATCAAAGGCTTTCTTCTGGTCCAAAGTGACCATATAAAAACTTTCACCACTCTCAAACACCAATTCCCTCGAAATATTTAAATTATCCCACATTAGTCTTCCTTTGATAGCACAGGTTTGTTCTTTAATTATTATTAAATCTAATACATCTTCTAACCTATTCATTATTATTTTGGCGAAAATTTTGTAATCGATGTTCATTAAGGTTAAGTGTCTCCAATTATTAATATCATTTACATCTCCCTTCTTATACAATAAAGATAAAACACCATCATAAAAAGTGTCATGCATATAACCTCTTTTTACACCTAAATTAAACACCCGTGTTAATAAATTTGAAAAAACAAGAATATCAAAGTGATAAAATTCAGATGGCAAACCATCTTTACCAGGAGATTTTTTAAGATTCAGTTGTTTAATAGCAGACACCACTTCACATTCTTTAATACTTTCGCCTAAATAGTCATAGTTTGTATTATGTTTAAAGTCTAAGAAGGATTTTAAAGATTTTTTATCAATTTCAATTTCCTTATACATATCTTCACACAAATCTTTAATAGTATTCATTATCTCTTTAGCATCTGTAACTACTGTACCATTTTTATCTTTGATAGAACTAATGTAAGCCTTTTGTCTTTTTTGGGAATATAAATGAGACACTTGAGATGAATTTAAAGTTTCATCAGAATTATATCCTATTTGAATTTGCAATTTTGTCAAGGACTCATTATTTAAGGTATCTATTTCTTTTCTTAAATCTGATAATTCATTATCTTCGTAGTCCGTTAAAAAACGTTTTTGTTTTAAATTAATATATTTTTTCATAATATAGTTATACCTTTTATTTTTTTTTCTGATTTACCATTTTACTTCCGTGTTTTAAAAAATATTTGATCTGAATTTTTAGAATTTCCCACAATTTACAATCATTTTTTATAAATGAAGGCGCCCTTGCCGCCCTTGCCGCCCTTGCCTCTTCCTGACATAGTAACTGCTGTCCTCGAGATGAAACGAGTCAATGCAGGACAGGCTAGCACAGCGAGCCTGTTATTTCCCTCTACCGGACCTAGTTGAAGACTATAGGGCGGTGTTAAGCAGCGACCGCCCACTGTGGCCGCAGCTGCTCAGCGTAGGCCTCATGTAAAGCGCGTAGCTAGTACCTCCACTAGTGATGGGAATTTCGGCTCCTTTTAGAGAGCCGGTTCTTTTGGCTCGGCTCACTAAAAAGAGCCGGTTCTTTCGGCTCCCAAGTGGCTCCTTAGATTTTTTTGTTGCTTAAATTAATTTATTACCAAATTACATGTAAAATGAATTACTAATGTAAAAAAAAAAAAATTGTATCAAATGTTTATTATTTAAATTGCTTTATTTATATACTCAACATGGAACAGTGCTCCAACAATAAATTATAAAATACAAAAACAAAGACCCATCTCAATTAGACAAAAAGATCTGATTGTGTATATTATTTGTACATTTGCATCTAGAGTGGGATGGCACGGTGGCTAAGTGGGTAGCACTGTCGCCTCACGGCAAGAAGGTCCTGGGTTCGATCCTCAGGTGGGGCGGTCCGGGTCCATCCAACTGGTCCTGAGTCACTGCACCCACACACCACTAACACACACAGATACACCAGTAACACACACAGATACACCACTAACACACACCGATACAATAAAGACTCAGGAACAAGAGAAATCTGTAAACCCAATTAGAATAAACCAAATTACACAAAAACTCAGAACTAAATATCTGAATTATTGGGAAACTGAAACTAAATCTCAAAGTAAAATGCAGTGTTATTTGGCCCTAAACAGACACTACAGTGCAGCAGATTATCTGAGCACAGTATCCGACCCTAAATTAAGAAACACCCTGACGAGGTACAGACTGAGCGCACACGACCTGGCCGTGGAGACGGGGCGACACACCAGGTCCTGGCTGCCCCGGGAGGAGAGGTCGTGTCAGCACTGCACTCTCAGTACAGTAGAGACGGAGCTGCACTTCCTCACCCGGTGTACCAAGTACCACCATGTCCGCTCCCAATTCTTCCCTAAATTTAATAACATCATCCTCAACTTTACCTCCCTCCCAGACCCCGACAAACTGCCCCATCTACTGGGGGAGCACTCTATACTCACACCTGCCACCAGGTGAGGGACAGTGGGTGACCATGTCTCATACACACATACACACACACACACACGCACACACAAACTGATCGTTTTACTACCTCATTATTGTAAATATTATACTTTTTATTGTTATTATTTTGCACTGTTTTTATTAATATTTTATTCTATTCTATATTTTTTGCACATGTATATTTTTGTTCTTTCTTATTTTTATTGTTTATATTTCCCTGTAACTTGCTTTGGCAATACGAATGTCCTTATTTGTCATGCCAATAAAGCTTCTTTTGAGTTTGAGTTTGAGTTGAGAGAGAGAGAGAGAGAGAGAGAGAGAGAGAGAGAGAGAGAGAGAGAGAGAGAGAGAGAGAGAGTTTCAAAAAAAAAAAGTAAAATAGGTGGATATGTGTCACCTGGACTGCTAGAAGCATTGATGTTTTGTTAAATTGGGTGTTTTTGAATAAATAACTAAATTAATACATAAACAATGAATACATTAAACAAATAAACACATGTTCAGTGGTCGGATTCTTCTGGGCTAAAAAACACTGATGCCATCTGCGTTAAAAATGTGTCTGTATATTTCACGGTATTGTGAGAAATGGGATGTTATAGGTCATATTCTGCTAGAGCACAGAGTTTCAGAAACATATTTCTAAGTCAGAAACATTTTAGTTGTAGTGAAAGTGGTCTTAGCTTTGTATCAATAAAAGTCAAATAAGTGAAAGAAGACATTTTATGTGTTGGTGTTAGCTGTGTTAAAGCCATTTCTGAGTTTTAAAAACTATTAAAAAATAAAATAAAAAAAATAAATAAAGTGCATCTTTATAAGTGAGATGTATTAGATAAAAAAAAACTTAAAATAGACTTAAATCTAGTTTGTGAGTGTTAGAAACATCAGTAGAACGTGGATGTTGAAGCCATATGTTGTTTTAGAAATGTGTCAGTATATGTGAATATATGTTCTGTAGAACTTACGGCACAACTGTGTAGGACTAACAGAAATGAATGTTTGTGTATTGTTATAAAGATGTTAGTCTATGAAAAGTCCACAGTTAAACCACATCATTATAGGTCACACCTGGGCATTGTTTGGTCCGCTGGCAACATCTGACCCTTTGGCTGTCCCCAGCCGGCCCGCATGAGGACCGTGTTAATTAGAAATCAGGCATTAATAGGCCATTTTATTCATGTACATTATTTATTTATTTTATTTACTTTATTAACTTAAATGTTTTTTTTTGGAAGGGGGGGGGGGGGCATGTCTATTTATTTACTGAAGTCAGATGTAAAACCGTTTAAAGTTTAGAATTAAAACTGCCTTTAAGGTACTAAACACAGAGAGAAATACAAGAACTTGAACAAAGCACAATGGTCAGGTGTGACGCTTTGCTAGCTCTGCTACAAAAGCAACAAGGTCCTTTTTTAATGCTTTATATACTTTTTGGATATCACAAAGCTGGTCTTAGAAACATTTTGGGTTATCGTAGTTAGGGTTAGAAACAACTTAGGGTTATTGTAGTTAGTGTTAAACACAAGTTGGGGTTATCCTAATTAGGGTTGGAAATGCGTTGGGGTTATCGTAGTCAGGGTTAGAAACAACTTGGGGTTATCGCAGTTAGGGTTAGAAACAACTTGGGGTTATCGTAGTTAGGGTTAGAATCAACTTGGGGTTATCGTAGTTAGGGTTAGAAACAACTTGGGGTTATCGTAGTTAGGGTTAGAAACAACTTGGGGTTATCGTAGTTAGGGTTAGAAACGGGTTATCGTAGTTAGGGTTAGAAACAACTTGGGGTTATCGCAATTAGGGTTAGAAACGCGTTGGGGTTATCGTAGTTAGGTTTAGAAACGTGTTGGGGTTATCGTAGTTAGGGTTAGAAACGTGTTGGGGTTATCGTAGTTAGGGTTAGAAACAACTTGGGGTTATCGTAGTTAGGGTTAGAAACGCGTTGGGGTTATCGTAGTTAGGGTTAGAAACGTGTTGGGGTTATCGTATTTAGTGTTAGAAACGCGTTGGGGTTATTGTAGTTAGGGTTAGAAACAACTTGGGGTTATCGTAGTTAGGGTTAGAAACAACTTGGGGTTATCGTAGTTAGGGTTAGAAACAACTTGGGGTTATTGTAGTTAGGGTTAGAAACGCGTTGGGTTTATCGTAGTTAGGGTTAGAATCAACTTGGGGTTATCGTAGTTAGGGTTAGAAACAACTTGGGGTTATCGTAGTTAGGGTTAGAAACAACTTGGCGTTATCGTAGTTAGGGTTAGAAACGCGTTGGGGTTATCGTAGTTAGGGTTAGAAACAACTTGGGGTTATCGTAGTTAGGGTTAGAAACAACTTGGGGTTATCGTAGTTAGGGTTAGAAACAACTTGGCGTTATTGTAGTTAGGTTTAGAAACGTGTTGGGGTTATCGTAGTTAGGGTTAGAAACGTGTTGGGGTTATCGTAGTTAGGGTTAGAAACAACTTGGGGTTATCGTAGTTAGGGTTAGAAACGCGTTGGGGTTATCGTAGTTAGGGTTAGAAACGTGTTGGGGTTATCGTATTTAGTGTTAGAAACGCGTTGGGGTTATTGTAGTTAGGGTTAGAAACAACTTGGGGTTATCGTAGTTAGGGTTAGAAACAACTTGGGGTTATCGTAGTTAGGGTTAGAAACAACTTGGGGTTATTGTAGTTAGGGTTAGAAACGCGTTGGGTTTATCGTAGTTAGGGTTAGAATCAACTTGGGGTTATCGCAGTTAGGGTTAGAAACAACTTGGGGTTATCGTAGTTAGGGTTAGAAACAACTTGGCGTTATTGTAGTTAGGGTTAGAAACGCGTTGGGGTTATCGTAGTTAGGGTTAGAAACAACTTGGGGTTATCGTAGTTGGGGTTAGAAACAACTTGGGGTTATCGTAGTTGGGGTTAGAAACAACTTGGGGTTATCGTACTTAAGGTTAGAAACAACTTAGGGTTATTGTAGTTAGTGTTAAACACAAGTTGGGGTTATCCTAATTAGGGTTAGAAACGTGTTGGGGTTATCGTTGTTAGTGTTAGAAACAACTTGGGGTTATCGCAGTTAGGGTTAGAAACAACTTGGGGTTATCGTAGTTAGGGTTAGAAACAACTTGGGGTTCTCGTAGTTAGGGTTAGAAACCACTTGGGGTTATCGTAGTTAGGGTTAGAAACGGGTTATCGTAGTTAGGGTTAGAAACAACTTGGGGTTATCGCAATTAGGGTTAGAAACGCGTTGGGGTTATCGTAGTTAGGTTTAGAAACGTGTTGGGGTTATCGTAGTTAGGGTTAGAAACGTGTTGGGGTTATCGTAGTTAGGGTTAGAAACAACTTGGGGTTATCGTATTAAGGGTTAGAAACGCGTTGGGGTTATTGTAGTTAGGGTTAGAAACAACTTGGGGTTATCGTAGTTAGGGTTAGAAACGCGTTGGGGTTATTGTAGTTAGGGTTAGAAACAACTTGGGGTTATCGTAGTTAGGGTTAGAAACAACTTGGGGTTATCGTAGTTAGGGTTAGAAAAAACTTGGGGTTATCGTAGTTAGGGTTAGAAAAAACTTGGGGTTATCGTAGTTAGGGTTAGAAAAAACTTGGGGTTATCGTAGTTAGGGTTAGAAAAAACTTGGGGTTATCGTAGTTAGGGTTAGAAAAAACTTGGGGTTATCGTAGTTAGGGTTAGAAACAACTTGGGGTTATCGTAGTTAGGGTTAGAAACAACTTGGGGTTATCGTAGTTAGGGTTAGAAAAAACTTGGGGTTATCGTAGTTAGGGTTAGAAAAAACTTGGGGTTATCGTAGTTAGGGTTAGAAACGCGTTGGGGTTATTGTAGTTAGGGTTAGAAACAACTTGGGGTTATCGTAATTAGGGTTAGAAACAACTTGGGGTTATCGTAGTTAGGGTTAGAAACAACTTGGGGTTATTGTAGTTAGGGTTAGAAACGCGTTGGGGTTATCGTAGTTAGGGTTAGAAACACGTTGGGGTTATCGTAGTTAGGGTTAGAAACAACTTGGGGTTATCGTAGTTGGGGTTAGAAACAACTTGGGGTTATCGTACTTAGGGTTAGAAACAACTTAGGGTTATTGTAGTTAGTGTTAAACACAAGTTGGGGTTATCCTAATTAGGGTTAGAAACGTGTTGGGGTTATCGTTGTTAGGGTTAGAAGGAGGTCGGGGTTCATTTGGGCTCAACGGATGTCACCTGTGCTGCCTAGGAACACGAGGCGCACCTGGAGATGACGAGCCACACCTGGGGCCCCAGGCCTTCAAAAGTAGGCCGCACGCACGAGGAGCGCCAGCCCGAGTGTGAGCGCCAGCCAACAAGCCTGCGAGCGCCGACGAAGACCCAGATGCCGACAAAGACCCGTCATAATGGGAGTCGGCGCTGCGGGAGTCAGCGCGAGGAGAGGCAGCGCGATGAGGGGACGCAGCAGGCTGCTCTTTTTGCTGTGGTTGGAAACTGCTTTTTTTTAGTGCATCTACTGGGCCCTTCGTTTAAGGTGATGTTTTTTTCTGGATGTTCCTATTTGGTTGAGTTTGGAGATGACTCTATAACACCTTATTTTTGCTTCTGTGGTTGTCATCTGTTTAATATCACTTTTATTTTCCTGTCTCATGCCAGAACATCCTATCTCATGCCAGAACATCCTATCTGACCTGTGGTTATGCTCACATTCATGTTTGGTTAGCTGCAAAATTGATCATTTGTCTCCATTCCAAAAGTTACTTGCTTTGAAAGAAACCAGTGCAGAACGGCACATTGCCCATGCAATATATGCTTCAAGAAATGCAAGAACATCTTTGTTTAACTTTTCTTCCTAATCTACTTCAATCTTGCAACCTGGTTCCTCGCGCTTTCTCTCAACTGATCAGTTTGTGCTAGAACATACCACATACACTTTGGTGGAGGTTCATGGAAGCATGTCATTAAATGCTTTAGACGTTTGTACAGACAAGCCCACGCATTAAGAATTAAAAGCTGTACTGAACTTACATCAGCTATTATCATACTACTGGACGGCATGTAGATGAGGACTCGTAACTAAGCTATCCAAACTAAATTATACTATCCCCCTCAATACTCTGTACAACCTTCTATAGTGCCTGTCGCGCGTGGCTTTTTTGTCAACGGCATTTTTTAAGGCCGTATACCGCATTTGGCACTTACAAAACAATGAACAAGCCTCAAAACGCCTAAAAAACGTTCTCTCCACTGCAGATACTGTAATAAAACTCTTTGCATGCTATTAGCATCTAATGCTGTTAGTAAACCTCGGTCACTTCGCACACGCTGGTAGTTCCGATGCGTGATAAAGCGACACTTTTCTTCCCTCCCCAATGATCTTACATGTAGCACAACAATTATTCTTACAGCACAGTATGCTTTTACTATTTAGGTGAAAAAGTGCCCATTGTCTGGCAGAGTTACAAGCCTTAATTATCAGGCCCCTCCCCACATGTTAAACACCAGGTGTGTTTGAGTTCGACTGTCATCGAAGCGTTTCAAACCTCCTCTGCTTCAGAACGTCAGCACTTGTATTCAACATTTTGTGACTTGCAGAATTTTTCTCTTTTGCTTTAATAACTGCAGGTTTTCATTTTAGCCATTGCTTGCACTACAACTACTTTTTCAACTTATCCTTTTGCACTATTAAATCACCAAGGTTTTTAAATAAAACATCTATTAATTAAACATGATTAACCCTATAGGGCTTTACCACTAAACTAGCTTAACATACCACTCTTTTAGACGTCTAGCTTCACTTTTCATTGATCTATCAACTAATTATTCACATTAAGGCATAATTACCGCAACCAAACAGAAATTACTCTAGTTATCTCAGGCTTTATATTTGTACGATGTTATTTGGCAGGCCAGTACAAGTTTTAATTGATTTTCGGTTCCTGGTGGAAATAAGTTTTATATTTTTTACAAGCAAATGTAACGATAGTTTTTTTTGCTCATCACCCTCGTTAAAGTGTTAGACACCCTTGAGTGGACTCTATGTTATTCACAGCCTGTACAGTGTTTACTTTAGAATAACTTTGGGATTAATTTTATGGGGTAGGGGTATGCCATTACTTTTAGTTTTGATTACATTCTGACAGTGGTTCACTAACCCACAAACCATGCTAACCTGCAGCAACGAGGGCTCTTTGAATTCCCCTTTGCTTTAAATGTTTTTACTTAATTGTAATTACTAGTTTAATTTCATGCGTGAAGAGTCCAGGACATTTTGTTTTAATTAAATTGTGATATGCTTGTTAAGACGGAAAAAGAAAACTCGACTTGATAAGACGTGTCAGAATTGCGCTTCTAATCTCTGTTTTCTCTTGTTTGTCACAGTGCTCGCATGCAAGGGACGTCAAAGGCTGAGCGTGCAGCTAAATGACAATACAACTTTCCCACATTGATGAGGCGCCTCTGTGTCAATGAAAGAGCGAGTTTACACAGCGAAATAACGGAGGAGGTCGGGAGGTACGTTACAAGCTGCCCAACTGCTGCCTTGTGAATCTTCAACGTCCACCCAGCTAACACAGAACGTTCCCGTAACGTTAGATTTTGGTTCCCCTATGGTTATTTTTAGGGAACCATCCCATAACGTTATGGTAACGTTCTATTTTCGTTTAAAAAAATCAGCGCTGTTCCCGGAACGTTCCGGGAACTATGAAACCTAACGTTCTCTCATGGTTTAAGAAAACTAACAGGGAACGTTATCTAAAAGTTGCCTTAAGGTTTTCTTTCTTATGTGTTTAAAGTAACGTTCCAGTAACGTTCCCGGAAGGTTTCTAAGTTAACCCAGCTAGCACAATCATCTGGCCCAGTTCCCACTTTTCTATCGGCACAGTCGACCGAGTGTCAGAATCGGCCAGAATCAATGTAGCCAGATCCGGCCCAGTTGTTACCACAGCTGGGTTTGGCTGGTGCTCGTAGAAACGCGTGCGCGCCGACGCTGGTTGTCCGGCTGTGTCCCAGCGTCCAGTCTCTGATTCAGTGCCGGCAGAACGAGCGTCACCATAGCAACAGTGCCACGCGAGCCGTTGAAAATGAGGACTCGTTCGTTCGTGTGAGGTAAATAAACATTTAATCTCAACAACTTTTTACTTAGTAAAATGTAAGCAGAAAGTCTATTAATGAGTTTTGGATTAAGATAGAGAGCAATTTGGAAATGGAAACTGTTAGGTAATGTTATCTAGTGAGTTTCAGGTTAACTGGTAGTCTGAACTGAAACACTTCAGGTAACGTTAGCTAAAAGGCTAACAGTTTCTAGCATTAGACAACAGCTGCTAAATAATTGAAGCTCACTGAATACTGTGGATAACGTTAACTTAAAAGCTACAATAAGCAACAAGAACAACAACAATAATAGTAATACAATAATAAGCAACAGATGACCTACCATCTCTGACTACATCCACAAGATGGACCAACAAAGCAGGTGTGTATAATTTAAGAGTGGACAGTGAGTGGACATGGTATTTGAAAACTCCAGCAGCGATGCTGTGTCTGATCCAGTCATATAAGCACAACACACACTAACACACCACCACCACGTCAGTGTCACTGCAGTGCTGAGAATGATCCACCACCTAAATAATACCTGCTCTGAGGTGGTCCTGGGAGTCCTGACCATTGAAGAATAAGGTAAAAAGGGGCTAACAAAGTATGCAGAGGAACTGATGGACGACAGTGGAACTGTAGAGCTACAAAGTGCACCTATAGATAGATAACTTTATTAATCCCATAGGGAAAGTCAGTAAATGGTTAGTAAACTATATGGTTAGTGGAGCTGATAGAAAAAGAGTATACATACAAAAAGGTGGTTTTAATGTTATGGCTGATCGTATATAATTTTATAACCCAAAGATTGTCCCTTGTATTTTTTGTAGATATTCAAGTGTCCACTACCATCACTGAGCCACATTTGCTTATTCACCTCTCATACATGAGTAAAAACTATGAACACTACTCTGCAGCATCTAACAGCCGGTGTAGATCATCAGCCAAGGTCACAAGATCCAGCAAGAAGGTTCTGGGTTCGATCCCCAGGTGAGGCGGTCTGGGTCATTTCTGTGTTGTTTGCATGTTCTCCCCATCACTGGGGAGTTCATGTTCTCCCCATGTCCGCGTAGGTTTCATCCGGGTGCTCCGGTTTCCTCCCACAGTCCAAAGACATGCAAGTGAGGTGAATTGGAGATACTAAATTGTTCATGACTGTGTTTGATATAATCTTGAGAACTGATGAATCTTGTGTTATGAGTAACTACCGTTCCTGTCATGAATGTAACCAAAGTGTAACAACAAACAGTAGTTTACTTTTATAATTATTATTCTTATATCCAATTATATGTTATTATCTATATATAGTATTTATATAGCTGTCATTTTGGTTCACTTTTGTAATTGGTCTTATTTATAATATTCTGATTATTATTATACTACTTGCTGCAATTCTCTTAATAAAATACTTTCTACTGCACAATCTGTAGTTAATCTGTAGCATCTGTAGTTAATCTGTAGTATAAATCTACTATTTTATCTATGAGGATGTGAAAGGAGAAGAAAACGGTAAATAAATGGTATCGCAGTGTTTCGGGGGCTATTCCGGCCCAGTTATGGGAGAGTCGGCGGAGATCTGGCATCCGGATTTGGGCCAGTGTATCATTGCAAGGTTGTCTAAAGTTTTCAATAATTTAAAGGTTAGTACAAGGTTCCCTTAAGGTTTCAATAATTTTAAGGTTACGGGAACGTTAGGGGAACGTTCCCACAACTATAATGCACAACCAAACGGGAACGTTCTATTTCCGTAAAGAAAACTTTCCTGGGGAACCAAAGGGCAACCAAAATGATCCGTTCCCAGAACGTTCTGGGAACCAAAAACTAACGTTCCCGGAACGTTCTGGGAACCAAAAATTGTTAGCTGGGCAGTTATGGTTGCGGACACGTTAGAGGCACCCTTGTACCTAGGAAACAAAATGTGTTTTGGGGTGAAATCTGCAAAAAGCTAACTGCCAAGAAGGGCTTTGCAACAAAGTAGGACTGGTAATAATTTGTGCTTAAGTACTTAAAAAAAAAATATATATATATATATATATATATAAATATACTTGTGCTTTTTGTTGTTTATACTTTGGTACATAGACAAAATAATGTAAGTAAATGTCAAGTGGATTTTTGTGCTGAACGATGCAAAACAAAAGTGGTTAAATACGTTTATAAAACGGATAGTTCCGGTCCTAAAATCTGATTGGCTGAGCCGCGTTCGAAGCCGTTGTAAAATCCCCGATAAACGCACACCTATGACCACCTCACATCATTCCATATTAATACGCCACTGAATAGAAAAAGTGAATGTTATTTTCGCCCTCATGTTGCCTAGCAACACTGTTAATCGAACTATTTTGCGTCGCGGAAGAATGCTTTATTGTAAGTTTATACACAATAAATACATTTATGAATTAAACATTGTTGTATTTATTATATTTTATGTTGACTGCCGTTTTATAAAAGCAATAAGCCACTCGAGACCGTGCATTACTGTTATGATTTTAGCACGGGGAAAGAAGTTTTAGAACGTCATCCCCGCGCTAAAATCACAGTAACGCACGGCCTCTCGTGGCTTATTGCTTTATTTTGTGCTCGTAGAATAGAGAAAATACATCTCCCAGAAGCCATCTGCCAGTGACGTATGAGTTCGCACGTGGCTCTCAGCGGCGGGTTGGCTCGTGCAATGAGGTCAGGTGATAATGGAGCTACTGTGTAGATAAAGGGCATTGCTCTCTGTTTATAAGTAACCACATACTCTTTGATGGGCTGGTGATCTGTTGAACTTACTGTTACATCCTTGACAGAGACTGAATCGGGTAAGATGCGATCTTCTGTTTTAGAGCTCGAAAGTATTACACTTTTCCTCCTTAATTAACACCATAGCATGGCTTCCTGTAAACTGAAGTCAAGCTGTTCACGCTTGTAGGTGGCTTGTACATTTGGTACCAGTGTACCACAGTTACTTCTGGAGATTTGTAAGGTGATACTTTGTCAGCAATGTTTCTTATTTTATTCTCTTCTCTTCTCTTATGGAGCCATGGCCCGAACACCTAAAGTAAACAGATTTGTTGTGACCAGTGGTTGCATTTTTAACGTGCACTGAATGTAATTACATTTTGTGATGTGTATGACATGCTCAAATCAAAACTTTCAACTGTGTTATGTCTAACAGTTTTGGCTTATTTGTTCATTTGTTTATTTGTTTGTATCTATTTAGTATTTTCATATAATCTAATTTAATAATAAGTTGCTACGTTGGCTGTCATGTCTTGTAACGTGTCTGGTAACGTGTGAGCTTCATCATGTTTGCTTCTTTAAATAATAATTGCGTAGTATATTTAATTGTATAATAGATCAGAAAAAGGCAAAGCATTTAGACCTCAGGAAATCACACTTACAATAAATATTTATATACATTTCATGTTTCAAAAGAACAAAAGTGATACATACAATTGCTAAAATTGATAAATAAAGCCCTAAACAATTAGAAACGTAATAACAACCCTCAGTTTTTGCTTCAGCCGTCATGTGTTATAGAAACACCACACAGATATGTGAGTGTGTTGGGGGTAAATAACAGTAAACCATGGTCACAACTTTTTTTTTTTTTGCTTTTTTTTTCTATTTTACAAGACAACTTGATAAGCTTAATAGATAATGAGATTTCCCTATCTTTCTGCTCTTACACTCTGTAAAACATGATGTTAAAATCCTAATAAATACATACATTCTGCCCTTACACTGATCCTGTCCAAAAATAAGCATATTAAGTGCTTACAAAAACAATGAAGTAGAAAAGGTATAATGTTAATTACATTCTCTTTTAAATGCTATCATTTAAATATGGGTCCAGGTGAATTTCATTTAAAACCCGTATTAGAATTTGTCTGGATTCACTTTTAAAGATGTTCTAATGTAAGACAATAATGCCACCTGCCAGCCCGAAAATAGTATTATTCTAGGCCATGGTATAAATTGTTATATTGTTATATGCATAGATTTGACTGTTATTTCAGTGTACTACTACCAAACACTGGTCATGATGATTTTTGAGAATGTTTTCTTGCTTTTGTTTTGAACAGACAGTGGAAATTGCAAAATAAGCAAGAATAGTTGCATCTAATTGGGAACTGTTGATTGTCATGCATTAACTATCTCCGTTATTATGGACCATGTTATTGGCAATGTTGAGGCCTCCACTACGTTGGTGTACCGGCTCAATCGACCCGTGTTCAGTGAAGAATATATCGGCTCTCGGCTGCTGCATAAAAAAGAAAGATCACACAAGACTGTAAGACAGAAAGTAGCTAAACACTTTCGGTAAGATTCTTAATTTTAGTATATGGATGTATACATTGTAATTACTGTTTCTTAAATTTTTTTTGGTTTTAAGTTATTATTGAGCTGTAATCATTGTTTAGTGTTTCACAATTTCTATTTATTTGTCCTCAAATCTGCCCAAGTTAAATGTCTTTTAACTTGACGGTTGTATCTTCTGGCACTACACCATAGTCGTGTTGATGTTTCGAGCTATTTGATTTTCTTCGTAAATTACAGAGGGTTTACTATTGCCATATTTTCTGCCATCTTACTTGAATGTTGCTGTTGTCAATTTTTTAATCATTCGCCTTTGTGATGTCGTTAAGATCTTTCTGACGAGACAAAGTTTTGGCAGTCTAGCTCTCTGCTTCTCTGATGCACACTAACATTCTCGCATTGACATGGCTCCATACCTTAAGAAGGTGTATTAACTTAGACATCAAATTAACCAAAATACACTAGCACTATCCCAAATTATTCTAATACTAGCCAAATCTTCAAAAGTTATATGCTGCTAATTTGAAATACCCCACATCAGCTTTTCAGCCGCTGTTGCCCAAATTATAATTAAATGGTATAAAATGCACTTTTTTGTTTAAATCCTATATCATGGTTAGTTAACCACAAACTGAGTTCCCCCCCCCCCCCCCCCCCCCTTTAGCTGTTCATCTGAAAAGGCCAGGTCAGTTATTTTTGGCCTTCTACCCATCTTATCATGGCTACCATCTTATCCAGTAAAGGAGTACCTGTTTGGTGACATAGTTTCAGGTCTAAGCACAGGAGTCATGCAGCTGCCTCAAGGTCAGTAAAAAACAGATTGACTTCTGCAATTATTTTATGTTTGTGATTAGTGTTTCTGTGCATGATATACAGTGTATCCCAGAAGTGAGTACACCCCTCACATTTCTGCAAATATTTCATTATATCTTTTCATGGGACAACACTATAGACATGAAACTTGGATATAACTTAGAGTAGTCAGTGTACAGCTTGTATAGCAGTGTAGATTTACTGTCTACTGAAAATAACTCAACACACAGCCATTAATGTCTAAATAGCTGGCAACATAAGTGAGTACACCCCACAGTGAACATGTCCAAATTGTGCCCAAATGTGTCGTTGTCCCTCCCTGGTGTCATGTGTCAAGGTCCTAGGTGTAAATGGGGAGCAGGGCTGTTAAATTTGGTGTTTTGGGTACAATTCTCTCATACTGGCCACTGGATATTCAACATGGCACCTCATGGCAAAGAACTCTCTGAGGATGTGAGAAATAGAATTGTTGCTCTCCACAAAGATGGCCTGGGCTATAAGAAGATTGCTAACACCCTGAAACTGAGCTACAGCATGGTGGCCAAGGTCATACAGCGGTTTTCCAGGACAGGTTCCACTCGGAACAGGCTTCGCCAGGGTCGACCAAAGAAGTTGAGTCCACGTGTTCGGCGTCATATCCAGAGGTTGGCTTTAAAAAATAGACACATGAGTGCTGCCAGCATTGCTGCAGAGGTTGAAGACGTGGGAGGTCAGCCTGTCAGTGCTCAGACCATACGCCGCACACTGCATCAACTCGGTCTGCATGGTCGTCATCCCAGAAGGAAGCTGACGCACAAGAAAGCCCGCAAACAGTTTGCTGAAGACAAGCAGTCCAAGAACATGGATTACTGGAATGCCCTGTGGTCTGACGAGACCAAGATAAACTTGTTTGGCTCAGATGGTGTCCAGCATGTGTGGCGGCGCCCTGGTGAGAAGTACCAAGACAACTGTATCTTGCCTACAGTCAAGCATGGTGGTGGTAGCATCATCATGGTCTTGGGCTGCATGAGTGTTGCTGGCACTAGGGAGCTGCGGTTCATTGAGGGAAACATGAATTCCAACATGTACTGTGACATTCTGAAACAGAGCATGATCCCCTCCCTTCGAAAACTGGGCCTCATGGCAGTTTTCCAACAGGATAACGACCCCAAACACAACCTCCAAGATGACAACTGCCTTGCTGAGGAAGCTGAAGGTAAAGGTGATGGACTAAACCCAATTGAGCACCTGTGGCGCATCCTCAAGTGGAAGGTGGAGGAGTTCAAGGTGTCTAACATCCACCAGCTCCGTGATGTCATCATGGAGGAGTGGAAGAGGATTCCAGTAGCAACCTGTGCAGCTCTGGTGAATTCCATGCCCAGGAGGGTTAAGGCAGTGCTGGATAATAATGGTGGTCACACAAAATATTGACACTTTGGGCACAATTTGGACATGTTCACTGTGGGGTGTACTCACTTATGTTGCCAGCTAT
This sequence comes from Trichomycterus rosablanca, assembly GCF_030014385.1. Classification (NCBI taxonomy): domain Eukaryota; kingdom Metazoa; phylum Chordata; class Actinopteri; order Siluriformes; family Trichomycteridae; genus Trichomycterus; species Trichomycterus rosablanca. Next base: position 68,663,064 of record NC_085988.1, on the reverse strand, counting down.
TTAGACATTAATGGCTGTGTGTTGAGTTATTTTCAGAAGACAGTAAATCTACACTGCTATACAAGCTGTACACTGACTACTCTAAGTTATATCCAAGTTTCATGTCTATAGTGTTGTCCCATGAAAAGATATAATAAAATATTTGCAGAAATGTGAGGGGTGTACTCACTTTTGTGATACACTGTAAGTATCTATTTGTATAATGTAAACCCCTTTTCCAAAAAAGTTGACCATTTAGTGAAATGCTATAAATAAAAGAATGTGTTATCTCTTGATTCTTTATTTAACTGGCAACAGTAGAAAAACAATATTTCCAGTGTTCTAACTGATCAACTTTAGTGTATTTTTTTAAATATACAATTTGGGACAGGGCAAAACAAGAGTGAAATTTTATAGAATATTTAAGTTACAGCCTTCTACAGTAAAAGCAGGGGACTAGGTAACAGGTGATGGAATCATGATTGAGTATAAGGAGGATCCACCTAAGGCCCAATGACCGATAATGGGTCGTGGCTCACAGCTTTGTTTAAAACTTTGTGGGGATTGTCAATCAGTTAAAAAAGAACATTTTTTTTTAATGCAAGAATGCAAACAATTTCTTTCTTTTTTTTTTTTTTCTTTTATCGCCTGATGTTTATAATATTGTGAAAAGATCCAGGAAATCTGGAGAGATCATATTATGTGTAGGGCTAAGCTGCCGTTAAATGTGTCTGACCTTTGAGCTCTTGGACTGGGTTGCATGAGAGCCACATTGTTTTGGGAGTACTTTACAAAACTATTATCACTTAACAATTGCACCCTGCAACTTTTTTAAACGAGAGAAGGCCTTACATAAGTTTTGTGCTGAAATGCCTTCATCTCAGATGGTCTGAAATACAGTGGAAGCCTGTGCTGTAGTCATATGAATACAGGTTTCATCTTGTTTTTAGGAAAAGCATTGTGGCTTTGTAGACACACGACCACGGACTGTTGAGCGGCTAAAGTCTAATATTAAGCAAGCGTGGAGAAAAACTCCTCTTGAAGAACTGCAACAGTTAGTGTCCTCAGTTTTTAAACCATTAAAAGTCTCATTAAAAGGAAAGGTAATGGAACACCAAGGTAAACATGCCTCTGTACCAACATTTTGGAGTGTGTTGCAGGCATCAAATTCTACATATGTTTATGTTTACAAAATACAGTAGTCATTGAAAATATTGGAAATCTTTTCTTTCTACTTTTATCGGTTAAGATCTAAATTAAGATTTATTGCATTTTACAATAATTTCCATTTCTCTGGAAATTTGATAGATTGTGGGTTTGTAAAATGTGCCCTTGTGTTTCTCGTCGGTTGCTTTCTTGCCATTTTAACTTTGTCCCACGCACTTGTGTTTCCACCAGGCCTTGCCTATGCAATGTTGGCAGCTGTTCCTCCAGTGTACGGCCTCTATTCATCTTTTTATCCTGTTCTTCTTTACACTTTCTTTGGCACTTCAAGACATATTTCAATCGGTAAGCTTTGATAAGTTGCGCATCAAACCATAACTTCTGCCATTGTTGGCTGGAGGGTTAAGTTTTTATAAAAAGTGTTGAAAAACAAAATAATCTGTAGTATCTGTGTCTTTGCTTAACATGAATTACATAATTTGACCAATTATTGGTGGATTTAAATAAATGTTCTCTTTCAAAGAACCTTTTTTTGTTTTACTGCAGGATTCTTTTTTTACACTAGTAAGTTACAGTGATAGGTGGCTGTTCATTTACCGTGTGAAAGTGCAACACAATACTAACAAAAATGTCATTGCTTGATTAATGTTAGTTTAAAAAGTCATTTAAATGTATTTACTACAGTTGATTTGCACTACCGATCTCACATACAGACTGCTGATTTATAACACACCCTCAACATGCCTGTACATTACATTACTGTTTACTTGTTCAGAGAAAGAGCACTGTCAATCTAATCTAAAAAGACAAACATTAATATTATTTACATCATAAGCATCTGAACTAAAATCACAAACAGAAGCTAGCCTATTATGAAGTATGTACGTTAAAATCTTACGCTCGCTCAAGGTGTTTACCAGAAATGGGGTTTGTAGAATGCAATAAAAACATTCATTCATTTTTTTATTCGCTTATCCAATTAAGGTCATGGGGTGGTGGTGCTGGAGCCTATCCCAGCTTTTCAGTGGGTGCAAGGCACACCGTAACACCCTGGACGGGACGACAGTCCATCGCAGGGCAGACACACAGATGTTAAATTATTTAACATTTTTCTTTTTACTGAAAGTGTTAAATCTATCAGAATTATTTAGCTGTGTAATGTGTTAACATTTGCTGTGAGAAATCTGATTTATTTATGAGTTTCTTAAATTACCAAAAAGCCCATTTTTAATCACAGAAGCATCCACACCCTTTGATGTGGCACTCCAAATTGTGGTCAGGTGCATCCTGTTTGTTTTAATTATTTTTGATGTGTCTAGATTTTTTTTGCTTGCTTTGTTCTGTTGTTAATATGAATTTCACTTAACACAATTTTCCCATTTATCTCACCCATAATAAAGTAAAAAATTGTTGTTTTTTTTATTTTATTTTTTTGTTTTTTCCCAAACCATAAACTGAAATCTCGTATTTGCAAAAGTATTTACACCTTGTGCTGGAACTAGAGGATGATTAATAGAATAGCTCTAGTCTTTATGTTGGTGTCACTGCAGTGTTGTGAATGATCTATTATCCAATTAACATATAGAATTTGGATCCTATGGGAACCTTTCCATTGACTAATGAAGTAGAGTGTACAGAGCAACAAATGGACTTTATTTATGTTTACATTTGCAGCATCTAGCAGATAAAGCAATTTACAAATATAACAAAGTTTAATCAGTTGAGTCAAGGTCCAGTGGAATTATGTCCAACAAGCTCATAGTCAGGTTATTGCTTATTTTGGTCATGTAGTCAAATTGTGTACACGTTACAAACACAGACAAAATATACAAAATTATTGATTTTTTTTTTGTAATTTCTGACACTACTAAGAAACTGGAAACATAATTGACCAATAAAATGACCAAAACAAAACCAAGTGTTTTCTCCACTATGTATGCCAAAACAGGACTGGCATTTAAAACATGCCCAAAAAGCCAAAAGTTGCAACATTTTATGTAATTTGGTGAGAGTAGAGTTTGTGTACTTACCCTAGATAAGGATTACACAGTTTATATCCAAGCAGGATACATTCTAGGAATGTATGTGTAGATAATGGATACTAGATAGTTATTTATCTAGATACAAACATCACAAAATTTCAATGTTAAAGTATTTAAGTACTTTCTTCAGCCTTGAATAATCTCCCATATCCCACCCACTAATCAGGGACAATCAGTTCCCTGACCTTGACTGTTGCATTGTCTAGGCTTATATTTGTGACCTTTAAGCAAACATTCAACTACAATTCAAAATGTACTAAAACAAAAACAAAGAAATATTGCTGCAAATGTCAGGGCTCTAATTCAGTTGTTGGGTAAGGGCTAGGTCAAAAACTTGAGTTGCCTTACTTTATATACTGGCATGTTTCTGAGAGAATACACTACAGTCTAGAGATCTTACATTAGGGTTTTAATGTTTTGTAAAAAGGGATGCCAGACACCTCACTGCAACCTAGCTCTGTTGGTATGTACAAACATCTGATTGCAAAAGCCATCGGTCACAGTGACTCATCAAATTCTACCATTCACAAGTGTGGATAAAGGAAGTGTTGATGTCATGATTTGTAGTGTAAAGTCCTGATTAAGGTGGCTAAAACAAATAGTATTTTTACTTTAGGTTGATTACCCTTTTTGTTAGTTTATTGTTTTCTTGGGTTGTGAAAACCAGTATTACAGAATGGCAATGCAGTTTTGTAAATGAGCCTTTAACAAATCAGTTCCTGTTGTGTGTTTATAAATAGTTTAAGACAGGTGAAAAAGCTTAAATGACTGAATCTGTATTCTGACTGAATCTGAATAAAATATATGTTATATAAATAGTCTAAACAATATTGGAGAAACATTGTGCAAGACAAACTGCATTTACAGAACCACAATTATGATAAATGATGTTTATTAAGAGTGTGCATTTGTTGCGAACTTGCATGCTAAGTAATAACATAAATATTAAGAACTAAGTCTTTGCAAATACTACAATAATTTGCTAAAAACCAGGATGAACTTGAAATATGGATGAAATATATATACAATGCAATGCTTGTCTTAAACAACTATTGTGTATTTTGTTGCATTGTTGTAAAGCTCTGGTATTCCTACTCTTAAGTACTTTAAGGATTTTTTTTTTTTTAAATACACTTAGTGAAAACCTTTTTGTACAAATAAGATTAGTCTCTGATCTTTGGTTAATAGATTTTGCATCTGTCTTTCAGGTACTTTTGCTGTAATAAGCCTAATGATTGGCTCCGTCACAGTAAGAGAAGCACCAGATTCTATGTTTTTTCTAAATGGAACAGAGGGAGTGGATAGTGTGGCCCGTGATGCAAGAAGAGTGCAAGTGGCTGTGGCTCTCGCAGCTTTAGTGGGACTCATTCAGGTGCAACAGCAGACACTCATCAGACATCTAAAGAAATCAAGCTAATTTTTTTGTTTAAGCATAATATTGATTTATGTTGAATGTTAAAAGTTAACACCTCCATATGAAGCCGAGGGAGCTCGTTTAAAAAATGAAAATATAAGATGACTTAGAGTAAGTGCATAGTGTAATTCACATGGTTTAATAAGTATTTTCAAAATAGAGAGGAATGATTCTCTTGGTGTATAATTGGGTCTGTGAGGGTATAATTACTGAAAAAACAATACCATGCATGCTAGAAGGATTGGCATTATTACAATTCTATTACAAAACAATAACATTGTTATTTTATAGAACAATGCATAAAAAGCTTTAATTCTCAAACAATTTGTCAGTTTGCTCACACAGTTTGCCATTTTGTCTTTTTTTGTAGCTTCTGCTTGGTCTGCTGCACTTTGGCTTTGTAGCCATTTATCTGACTGAACCTTTAGTGCGAGGATTCACTACAGCCGCTGCAGTTCATGTTTTTGTCTCACAGCTCAAATATCTCCTTGGAGTTAAAACCCTGAGGTTTGGTGGCCCATTATCTGTAGTTTATGTAAGAAATCTTAAATATCAGTCATAAGTTTTGTGTTTATTTTTTTTTGTAAATAGAGATTTGTATCTGCTGTAATACATGCAGTGCCTCCTGTTGTGTGATATCGGTTTCCCTGTTAACATTTTCAAAGCTATTTGGAATTTATTACCATATAAGCATAAGGCCATGGTTAAACCCGGCAGTCTGATGTATGATAACTGTTGTAAACTAACACATTAAATAGTGACATGCATGCAAAAGTACTAAGACCAAACATAGTGCTTGCAAATGTTTTTTTATTGTTGTTATTTTGCTTTTGTGTAAGAAACTCATGGTATGTTTTATAGGTGTTTTTTTAAACAGTTGATTTTTTTTTTTCTGTTTGTACAGAGTGTCATCGAGGTTTTTAAAAACATCACCAGCACAAACATTACCGCTTTGGTTGTTGGATTGGTGTGCATTGTGTTTCTCTATGGTGTAAAAGTCCTCAACGAGCGTTTTAAAAAAAGGCTACCCATACCCATTCCTGGAGAGATCATAGTGGTAATGTTTTTGTTCATTTTACATTTACATTTTTACATTTTCAGCATTTAGCAGACGCTTTTATCCAAAGCGACTTACACAATGAGCAATTGAGGGTTAAGGGCCTTGCTCAGGGACCCAACAGTGGCAACTTGGTGGTGGCGGGGCTTGAACCGGCAACCTTCTGTTTACTAGTCCAGTACCTTAACCACTGAGCTATCACTGGCCACTAATATTGTATGATGTACGTATAGGGGTACATTTTTGCATTGCTTAACTCATCATAAAAAACTTTAACATCTCCTGTATCCCTTAACCATGTACTTTTAATAAATTTATTTCTTTGTAAATAATTAATTTCAGCACGCTTTTATTGTTACGTTTCAGGATGTATTGTTTTTATCAATTTCTATTTCTAATAATTTTTTTTTAGGTGATTGTCTCTACCGGTGTATCATATGGGATGGCTCTTTTTGACAAATATCAAGTTGAAGTTGTGGGACAAATCCCTACAGGGTAAGACCAAGTGCTTTCTGTTTTGATTTTACTGAGATATATTTCTTGTGTAATTTTTTTTTTTTTTTTTATTCATTCTTTTTCTTTAGACTGCAACCACCCAACATTCCAGACTTAAGCATCTTTCGCAACTTGGTTGTAGATGCTGTTGCTATCGCTGTTGTGTGCTTCTCCATTGGAATCTCCTTGGCCAAGATTTTTGCTCTCAAGTATGGTTACAGTGTGGATGGAAACCAGGTAACAAATTATATGTAACAATGTTTGGGTCTTTTTTAAACCATTATTATGGAGTTCTAGGCAGATAAAGCTAATTTATGGATCTTTTAGCTTTACATTATTTTAATAGCTAAGGATATTTGGTTAGTTAACTTCTCCTCCTACATGATTCTCATGACAAATTTAGGTAGTTGAAATGACCTTTTACTGTTGACTTGACAGTTAGGTGTGATATGTGCAAATAAAAAGTTATTATATTGATTCATTTTTACTATATATTTTTTTTGTCTTTAAGAATCATCATTATAAAAGTTAGCGTCAGTGAGTTTGTCAGGTTCTCTCAGTGCCAGTTTGGGTTTTCTCCACTAAAAAATAAAACACGTAGAAAGGACTTTATGAAACTACACTAAAAGTTTGACTCCCGTTTTGCTATTCTATCATTTATTGTTGTATTATTTATGATGGCAGGAGCTGATTGCATTAGGATTGTGTAACTTTGTCAGTTCCTTTTTTCACACCTTTGCCGTTACCTGCTCGATGTCTCGCAGTTTGGTACAGGAGAGCACAGGAGGAAAGACTCAGGTAAAAATCGCACATATGCAAAGGTTATATGGTAGGACTCATCCAGTTCATTGGTGTGCTTCTTTTAATATTAGGATGTGAACTGTCTCTTTAAATTGAAATTCATATAGCTTCCCTGTTTTGCCTGAATTAATTGTGGTGTGTGCTCTAGTCAACCTCATGACAGTAGTTTTATTGCTTTTATTGCCTGCATAAAGATAAGATATATGCACTTCTACTTGAAACTACTGTGTGTCTGTGTGATTGTAGATTGCTGGATTGTTGGCCTCTCTCCTTGTACTTTTGGTAATTTTGGCCATAGGGTTTGTATTTCAGGATTTGCCACAGGTAAGTTATCTGTAGTAGTAAATGTTTTGTTGCCTTTTTTAAAATTTAAATACCTTTAGTAGCCCCTCTTGATGCACTCAAAGGCTTCATACCTCATACTTTATAAAAATCTGTGCAAGACTGTGTCTGCTAATTAGCAGGATTTTTTTTGTATGTTGAACTTCAATTTACTTTACTAACAAACCTATGTATCAATTAGTTTACACCTCAAATAAATATTGGGCAGATATATTTTAATAAACTGCAAGTAGCTATGCATTTAGCTTAACATTTAACTATAGTTCTGCACTCTTTGTTACCCTTTAATTTAAAGCATGCAAATATACAACTATATTCTGGTTTATCTTAAATAGCTATCCCATTTACTGGGATCTTTTAGGTGTTGTGTGTATGTGTGCAATGCATATTTCTTCTTTACTATAAGTTGCATGAGGATAGACCAGGCCTCCTGGTCTTCAAGTTCCATGTGCACAGTCAGTCCAGTTCATTTTCATCTTTGGGCTTTACAGCATGTTAGCCCTTCAGTATTGGTAGATGTTATGGAACATTAGAAAGAGTGTGAGAATTGGCAATGACCAAATTCAAAAGAATAATAAAATAAATAATACATACACATATTTATAAGAATTAATCACAAGTCAGCTTCCAAGACAATTCTTGTTTAAAACACTTAACAGACTACAAATATATTTTGCTCAGGGTAATTTTACACTGTCTCCTTTGCCAGACTGTGTTGGCTGCTATCATAATGGTCAATCTACTGGGCATGTTCAAGCAACTGAGAGACATCCCTGCTTTATGGAGAACCAGCAAAATTGAACTGGTAAGTTTTCTTGAGGTAATATAAAGACTGTTTGTATGTGTTTTGAAAAATATTTTGTCATGTAAGCAGTCTTTAAGCACACTGTATGGCCAATAATATGTAGGTGTAATGACATTGCATTTTTACTAGTTTGCTTGGCTAATTTAGCCACAATCATTGCTATCCGGTGCATAACTCGGTCTCGATAGGCAAACAGTTGTAGTTTAATGGATTCTACCCAGTCACTATCAGTGTGGTAGCATGTGGCAGGATGCTACCTTTCTAGCAAGTCGGTATGTCAGATTTCTACACTGCTAAATTTAGCCGGTTCAGCTGTAAAGTGGTAATTTCTATGATCAACAACAGCTCAGCTGAGTAGCAGTAGCACCTTTTACATTCTTACAACACTCTGAAGTTTCAATTTGCTCCTGGTGAAGATGTTAGAAAAAGAACTGTTTAGAAAGCTTTAAGGATTTGTTATTCCATGTATTGGCTTGAGTGTAGAGCATGCCACCATTTGCACTTTAGTGCAGTACAAATCTTATTTACACTTTACTATATGGCACTAAGACAATAGGAGAACAAAAAATGGAAAATGAGTTATGGTGTAGGGCTGTTGTTGATGGTTTGAACTGGACCCACAACTTAACGATAATGCATGAAACACACTTAAGAAGTGCGCTTCCCACCCTGTGCAAGATCATAAGAAGACAAAGCTAGATTTATAATGATATATAATTTAATTTAATAACTTTGAACATAAGGAAAACCTTTGGGAAAGCTTAAATTGTCAACTGCAAGAAAGTCTTTATTATGCAACATCACTGAACATACTTACTAGTGCTCTTGTGGCTAAATGAAATAAAAAATGGTTAGTAATGGTCCAACATTGGGTGGCTGTTATAGCAACACAAGTGGTCTAATCTCATAATGTAATTTCTGGGTGGCCACAGATTTTTGATCTGTATTGTATTTTTGTAGTTCCAAGTATTTTTCAGTACCTCTTTTGAAGTTGTAATGTACCAAAAGTAAAGATTCTGCAGTTTTTCTATTGTACTGTAGTTCCTTATTTAAATTTTCTTTATGCAGTGTGTGTGTATGGGCATGAATTACGCCCCCTTGTGAATTCTCATGTTTGCAGATAATTTTGTATTTGTTTGACTGTTTTCTGTTTTTTGTTTCTGAGGCAATTTGGGTGGTGGCCTTTGTGGCATCAGTTCTGCTGGGGCTGGATTATGGACTTCTTGTGGCAATTACATTTGCTATTCTTACAGTCATCTACAGAACACAAAGGTAATGGAAACTGAACTAATTCTGTGTTAATATCAATGCATCAAAACAGGAACCACTGCAGTTTTGGTCACCATATAATCGAGTCAAACATTTTTAGTAATAGTTGTGCAATGCTGATGCTTTGGTATGGTAATGTTTAGCAGGCAGTTTGGCCATGAGTTTGTTCGACATACCACTTTTTTTTTTTTTTTTCTTGAAATATTTCTTTTAAAACTGATCTTTTTTTTTTTTCAGTCCCAAGGCTGTTATCCTTGGACAAATCCCCAACACTGGGTTATATTTTGACACTGATGAATATGAAGAGGTAAGACTAGTTTTGCCATATAGTATAAAATCAACATTTGGAAAAAGCACTGCACAAATATAAATGGACAGTTGAACACATACAGATGAGAGTTGGTCCTTTTTTGCTGCTATAAAGCATTCACTGTTCTGGAAGGGTTTGACTTGACATTACCTTACCATTTACTACCTACTTATTGTGCATGGTGGCATTGATGTGCTGAAACAAAAAAAAAAAAGGTCTCACCATCTTTTTAAATAATGTGTAAAGCACATATTTTTAAAGGCAAAGCTTAGCACAAACAATAAGAAACAGCTTTTAAAGTTAGCACTACTGCTGCAGTCTGATATGATTTATCACCAAAAAAATTGTTTTGAAAACAATAGCTCCTGTACAGTTTCTGATGCAGTTTGGAATTGAATAGTGAGTCCTGAAACCAAAGACAAACATTTTTGTTACACACACACAGGTGTTTTCACATCACCGTAGGTTGAAAAAACTTCTGAGTATGACTACCTTTTTCATTATTTGGACAAGCAGTGTAGGTTTTTAATATCATTTTGTCATTCTAATTTAAAAGTAACTGATAGATAAGGTATGATGTGATGTGTATATTTTGCTTAATGTTTTTTTTTTCTTCTTGCTTCAGGCCAGTGAGTGTTCTGGTATTAAGATCTTCAACTGCAATTCCTCAATCTACTTTGCCAACAGTGACCAGTATGTGAGCACTCTCAAGAAAAAAGTAAGAATGAAAGTGACTAACAACTATAACAATTAGTGTCCTAGGTTTTGGAACAATTACAAAAATGTGTTAAAACATGAATAGCAAAATACAGTTTTAAAAAATCTACACTATTAAATCATTTGATCCACAGTACAGCTATAAGGAACTATTTACATCTCCTAGCTTTCTGATTCTCTAATTACAGACAGGTATTGATCCAGCTACGCTGCTGGCTGAGAGAAAAGCCCTTCAAAAGCGAGCAAAAAAGAATGAAGAAAAAAAAGGCTCTGATCACAGTTCTACAAAGAAGATGAATGCAGCTGTCAAATTGGTATGCATTTTTATGAAGGAAACTAGCTCCATTGACTTTGGCATTTTGTTTAAAGGGGCTGTCATGTTTTGCTGTTTTCATCTAATTCCTTTTTTTCTTCTTTCTGACTATAGACTACCTTTTCACTAATAAACCTGCTGTATTAATTCTAAGAAGTTGATTTATAGGTCGTTTGCCTTGTTTGTTAGTCATCTGCCCAGTTTTCTCTGCACTTTTCTTATAAATGGTTTAAGAAAAAAAATCTTATTAAAAAAAAAATCATAGCTCTTGGTTGCAGGTCAGGTGTCCAAATACTTTTGGCCATATAATGTAGGTGTTTAATAAAGTGCGGAGTGAGTGTACTTCCAGTGCATATATCTATTTTAAATGCACACACAATGCCTTTTTTGACTTTTGATGGTCTATTTTTTTAAGCTTAATCATATTTACACTTTTATATTTTTACTATATTTTTGTATGAATCCCACAGTTTCACTATGTATCACTCAGCATGCTTTGGTGTTTTGTTCATAGGATGCGGAGTTTGGTGTCGGCCATGAAGTGGCTGAAAAGGCCCAGAAGCATGTGGAAGAGCAAGGAAATGGGCAGATCACAGAGGCTGAGTGTGACACTGATGAAACTAATTTTCTTCAGCCCCTCTGCCCTATCCATTCCATTATTTTGGACTTCAGTCCAGTAAACTTCATGGATTCAGTAGGAGCCAAGGCTATTAAATCTGTAAGCAGACATGTCACTTCTTCTGTCACATCACATTTACCTGCTGTATTTCTTGAATTAAAGCTCCATATTACAATTCTAAAAGGGGATAAACCTTTGCCTGTTGCCTTGTTGTCCCCCCATAAATGCTGGATGGGGTTTAGGTCAGGTGACGGTGGAGGAAAATTCATGACCGTCCGCATAGTTGGGGGCGATATGCCCGTACTGAATATGTTTAAATGGGCCAAATTGTGATTCCAAAACATTTTTATTTTACTTTTGTCAGTTATGTAAATATTTAAGTAAATTAAACATCACATATTCTTTTTTTATTATTGCATTTTACAAAATGTCACAACTTTACCCAAAATGGGGGTACTATTAACGCTTTTTACACTGCATAAAACGCCAGAATACTTTAAATTAGTTTTACACATTGCACTGTTTTTCTGTAGCTTGCCACATTTGGTTACAACAAGATAGAATTGCTGCTATATTTCATGCTTCTAAATGGAAGTAGTCATCGTTGCTTTGTCACTCACTAGTGTAAATGCAGGCACGTTAAAGTCTAGACAAATATATTTACTGTTATCATGATGTCAGTTGTTTTTGTCTTATATTGCAGGTTATTAAGGAGTATGCAGCTGTAGATGTGAAAATTGTTATTGCTGGGTGTAGCAGTAAGTATTCACCTGTTACTGAAAACTTTTTACACAAAGTTTGTTAATTCACATGCTTAACAGATGAATTACCGTGCTTCCAATGCAATTTAATGCACATAATTTTCTGTACTTATAATGTGCTTTCTTGTACAGGAATCCTGCTGTCTGAGCTCAGTATTCTACAGTTTTTTACTGGGTCTGTAACACTGGATATTATTTTTCCCACCATTCATGATGCTGTCCAGCACTGCCAGCACACGAGGACACGTCCTCCTTCCTCTACAGCTGTTCAGTGAGCTTTTAGAACACAGCAGCATAGAAGCTGGTTTAGTGACTAGAATATGTAAAACATGGAAAGATGGTTGGCTTACTATAAAATGTCACAGTGATGGTTTAGTGGTTGTAGTTTAATATGGGGAGGTGTAAAGAAAGAAATCATCAACTTAAAGAAATATTGTTGCATACAGCTCTGCATTTTGCTGATATAACAAAGGCTCTGAATATGAAAAAACAAAAAAGATTATATAGCAATCTGCTTTATGCCTGTCAGGTATTCAAACTGGCTGGTCAAAGAAATTTATTTTACTGCTGTTCCCACTATAATTATATCTGCTGAATTGTTAGAAACGTTTTGAAATATTCTGAAGGTGGACTTCATCCACTTGTATATGCAGTTCTCACTGAAAATGAGGAAAAGCATAAAGTAAAATGTGCTCTTTCTGGACTGAGCACAGGTTTGGACAGAAGTTTAAACTTATTTGTAATATTGCTGTATCAGCCTTTAGGGTTTTTCTACTGCTAAACCAAAATGTTACAGCGCTAAGATTTACTTAAGATTCACTGTAGAACTGCATTGATTCATTCTTTCATACTTGCTTTAGTGAAGTTATTTGAGTTAGTGGTTTATTTCATAAAAAACAAAAGATCTCCGTAAAGTCTATGGTGGTGGGCTGTGTGTCTGTAGGGGGCGGGACAATGCTAGAACCGGGTTTTCTCATAACTACTGCAATTATGGCATGTGCCTGCTGATCAGAAAATGCATAAACAATACAAAAAACCCTCAGTTGATGTTCCAGCTCATTTCAAAGCTGTTCAGTGGGGCTGAGGTCAGGGCTGGTTGCAGTTTACTGAAGTTTCTTCAAACCAAGCTGTTCTTCATGTTTTTATAGACCTTGCTTTGTGCACAGGAACACAGCCCCAGGAAAGGGCATTTTTTAAACTGTTGCTGCAAAGTAGGAGGATTATAGTTTCCTTTATATAATAGATTTATGACACCTGTTAGCAACTGTAATTCACACACTTCTCACATTTAAGTAGCTGAAGTTTAAGAACAAAACTCTTTCTAAGAAGATTTTTGGGGTGTTTAAGTAAAAAACTTCTAAAATCACTGATGCTCTTTTTAAAGTAAGGTAATGTCATGGATTGATTGTTGAACTGTCATATTGTACATCTTCTGAGTTTGACTGATTCAGAGGTTTACAATTTAAGTAGCCAAACTGTTTTTGTCCTTGTTTTAAATAATGATGCACTATAATGCTGAAGTTACTGTTTTCAACAAAAGAAGGAAAATCTTTATTTCCTGAAAATTGTCCGTTACTGATTAATTAATATTTTCATAGTTAATAATCCCTAATTAATAATTTTACCAGTATTGTATATTGTCATTGCACAGAGTGCATGGCTAATAATTGAAAAAAGTACTAATATAATATAAATATATATATATATATAATATATTAACATTAATATTGTATTTTAACTGTTACTATTCACTGTTTGAGAGGCTCATTTTGAAAGGTTTATGGTACAATTTGCAGATAAATAAATGCTGGAGCCTTATAAGTAGTTGCCGTGTACTTTGTCATTTGTGTACTTTTGTGATTTGATTATAGAGATATTTTGTATAATAAAGTAAAATGTTTAAAATGTGTTTTTATTTAAAAAAAAAATCTGTGTGTAATGGGGCATTGCTTGAAATGGATTTAAATGTCTTGTGTGCATTGGACTAAAATGTATTGTTTTGCAAACAAGCATATGTTAACTGAGTACAGACAATAAAACACTTGATTTTAATTCATTTAGCATTAGCTCACTGTATTTTTACAGCACCCAGGTCTGTCCTCAATGTTGATGTTTGTTGGTACTCAAGTCAAACCCAAAATTACAAACTTTTAACTTAAGACAAAGCAGCAAAGCCTTGTGACAGGTAGTGTAGGTGTCACAAAGCACCAGGACTCTGTGGAGTTATTTAAACCTCATTTGTACTACATTCTCCTTTTACCTATATGGTTGTTCTTTGGGTATTCCAGATTTCATCCCCCAAACAAATAAGTGAGGTTAGTTGCACCAAGTTGTAATGGGTAGAACAGGTGTTTCAGCTACTCCAGATGTTTCCAGGTGGCACCAGACCCTTGGATCAAAGCAACTGTTAATTTTTGTTAAACTACCTACTTAATGGTCTTTAATTTCTACTAGTTTGATTTAATATATAATCAATTATTAATTCCTTAATAAATAATTCCTAAAATGTTTTATACAGATGAATTCTGCTATTTTAATAAGTAAAAAGAAACGAAAAATTAAAACTGAATCCACACACAATTTCCACTTTGCCTAATAACAGCAGTAAACTATTTACTATTCAAAGCTATTTACTTACTGAATGTCATAATGAAACCCCTGAAACTGTAGGGAAAAAAATATTCAGCTTCATAAAAATGCTAAACATACAAAACAGCAGACTGGATTTTAATACCAATCAATTCTTTTTAATGAATTTGGTAAAATCCATTGTATTAACAAAAACTCCATGAGCTCTAGTACCAATGTATTTCTTTTCTAGATGTGTTACTTATTCAAAAGCTTTACTGTATGCTTGCATAAAAAAACTACTACTAAACGCAACTTCATAGTTTTAGCTTTCTCATATTGTATCTATCAAGTCTCTAACAGTAACGTGGAAAAATGTAAAATTTAAAATATTACATGTCAAATGTCCTTATGTTTCTAATATTTCATATAAAATAAATGATCCACTTCATATAAAACTAATGAACTAGGTAAAATAGCAAATATTGTTTAAACAAAGTTTTAGGCATTAAAATGATACAATGTCTGTGCACCTACTTTTAAAGAACACTGAATAAATAAATAGGACATGTAATAAGGGTAGTACATGTTTTATTAATAATATGAAGCTTTTCACTCTTGCACAGAAGATCAAAAGACATGAATTACTTGAAATTTGTTTAATTGTAGGTCATGTATCGTGGGGTGGCGCTGAACTTGGCATATGACTTGATAACCTTGTTTACAGCTTCCAGGAAATCTTTCTCTGTGGCAATTTTTCTTCGAGCTCTGATGGCGAACATGCCAGCCTCTGTGCACACACTTCGGATCTCGGCACCTGCACACATTTTCAGAATGATTGATTATTCATGTTCATTCTTGATTTTAGGTTTTTAGGTAGTTAGTTTACATGAAAGTACCTGTGCTGTTGGGACAGAGGCGTGCCAGCAGCTCAAAGCGAATGTCTCTTTCCACACTCATAGATCGGGCATGGATCTTAAAGATGTGAGTGCGCCCCTAAAAAGAAAATGAATACTCAACCATTATGATCTTTATCTAAGATATTAGTCTTACATTTGAAAATGGAAAATACAAAATACCAAAAACAAGAAACTGAACCCTGCTTCCCACCTGCAAGACCTGCATATATCACCAACCTAGTATTAGATACTAAGAGATACAAAATGACTTTCTCCAACCTGTCAGTTCCTTTTCTTTTTCCCCAATTTAGCCTTTTTCTAGTTCCGTACTGTACTCACGAGCTTTGCCACCTTCTCTGACATGTGCAGCTGCTGACTGCTTCACAAAGCATGTGTTTGAGACTCACAAGGAGCACGATATCCATTGAACTTGCAACAACTTAACAAAACTGTAATCATTTGTGCTCAATCCAATCACACAGATTTCAGTATTTAAAGCAGACTCACCTCTAGGTCAGGCAGACTAAATTCAATCTTGCGGTCGAGCCGACCAGGTCTCATAAGAGCGGGGTCCAGAGTGTCAGGTCGGTTTGTAGCCATCAGCACTTTGATGTTTCCTCTAGGATCGAAGCCGTCTAGCTGGTTGATCAGTTCAAGCATAGTCCTCTGCACCTCATTGTCTCCTCCAGCTCCATCATCAAAACGTGCACCTGCAGAATTTAGAGCCAGAATCATTTTTAGTCTTTTTTAAGTTTTTAAAAGTAGATCTTTCCTTGTTTACACAGCACACAAAGTTTTCTGTTACCAATTTAACATCTTTGCTTGCATTTATCAGATTTCTCAGTGCTCAATTTCTCTATGCACTCTGGTGATCCAACTGTTGTATGGCACCCTTGCTGGCAAAAAAGGGATGCAGGCTAGCACATTGTTACATCAAAAAAAGAGACTTCTTACAGAGACTTTTAGCACATACACATGGCCACACTGCCACTGTTGTTGACACCTAAACCACATAGAAATCACTGTTGTAGTGGAAAGATGATGACTATCCATCCAGACTTCCCATCTCACAGCCAGTCAGTGGCATCACCAAGACTAGGGCTTAAGAGCAGAGTTTCAGCAGTGTTGAGCTGCCATACCGGACTGCTGCAGCTTATGCCACTTGGTATATATTTTTTTCAATAATGGTATCATGCAGCCAAGTTTCACTTTCACTTTTTTTTAAACAAACAATACAGTGCATTTAAACATCCTCTATAATTATTTGCAGTGCTTGTATTTTTCTCTTTTATGAAATAGTTTTTTTGCACTTCATATTGTTAAATAAGCTGCATTGTAATTTTTAATGTTTTGCAGGAAATCAAAAACTTGTTTAAAAGAAATATGTTTTAACTGTTAACTACTACAAAGTGAAAACTAAAGTGTGTATCTAGACACTGAAGAATTTGAAAGTAACATGTTTCAAAGGACAGTAAACAAAAAACAGTACCTCCAATGGCATCAATTTCATCAAAAAAGATGAGGCAGGCCTTCTTTGTTCTGGCCATCTCAAAAAGTTCTCGAACCATTCTGGCTCCCTAAAATAAAAATATAGATTTATCATGCTGAGAGCCTCCTGTCATACTACATTCCAAAAAGTATACTACATTTTAGCAAAAAGTGTCAAGCTGTGACATTTAATTACTGCTCAAGTCGTAATTGTGGAACCCAATGTGACCCAGTGCTAAACATTAACTGTCTGGGTTTACTAAGCCTGTGGAGCCGTCGATTCCTTTTTTGACAGACAGGAATATAACATGATGTGTTCTTCTGCTGATGTAGTCAAACAGCGTTAAGGTTCAATGTGTTGTGCGTTTCAAAATGCTTTTCTGCTCACCTGCTGACCCAGAGAGAGAAAGGGGTATAATATGGGACAGTGGTAGCTCAGTAATTAAGGTAATGGGCCAGTGATCAGACGGTTCCCCCCACCACCAAGTTGCAACTGTTGGGCTTCTGAGAGAGGCCCTTAACCCTCAATTGCTTGCATTGTATTCACAATTGTAGGTTGCTTTGGACATAGGGCATCTGCCTGATGTCAAATGTACAATTATCACAATCCCTTAGATTGCATTTTTCCACATTTTAATGTTGGCTGTAAACATAAACTGAAGATCCTGGCTGAGTCTGTATAAATGTATGCATTACTCGTCTGCCCCATGGAAAAATGTACTTAGTTTTTATGTATTTAGTTGTTTTACGCTGTGTTTACACCATGGTTATAATCACGGCAGGAACGGTACATATTTTTTCACTACATGGAAAAATGAGCAGGTGTTTTTTCCTATTAAAGTGGTCAATAAGTATATAATAGCAAAGTTCACTGTAAGACGCTGTCTTTTTGTAGTAAAACAAAATCCTCACCTCACCCACATACTTCTGAACCAGCTCAGAGCCAATGACTCTGATAAAGCAGGCATCAGTACGATTGGCCACAGCTCTTGCACACAGAGTTTTTCCAGTACCAGGGGGCCCAAACAGTAGCACTCCCTTAGGAGGCTCAATTCCTAGATTTACGAACCGCTCCGGCTAGAAGTAAAGAAGGTAAAGATTTAGGAAACAACCAAGAAATATTTGAAGCTATGTTTATCTGAATTACATCATAATGAGCAAACAATGACTTACATGCAGCAGAGGGGTCTCAACCACTTCTCTGAGCTTTTCTATCTGCTCTTTACAGCCTCCCACATCACTGTAGGTGACATCTGGTTTCTCCTCCACCTATTCAGAAATAAATTTACTGACAAAATCAAAATCTATCCTGACATGCGTTGTATTGCACTGTTTGATAGCTATGGTATAAATTACACAAACACAAAAGAGCACAGTCATGCAGGAATTTCAAAACTGTTTCCAACAAGTTGACAGCATATTATTTATAAATAATTGATTTTACAGCAGTGATTGTAGATGAAGCACCAATAATTAATGGGTGACCACATTTTTGCCACATAATGTAGTTCACCTTAAGGACCAACATAATTTTGTTAATATTTACATCTTTAAATTTTTTAAGGCTTATTTAATAAGTTCTTGCATCTTAAACTATGCACCAAATTTTGGAATGTATATGAAGCTAATTTGTTAATCATTTTTGTATGTAGTCTGCCAGCACATTTATCATGCTAGGACCGTGCACCAAAGTAATGCTTTGTTTTTATATTTGCACCCACCCCAGCTATGTTCAATGTACAGGATCATGTGTATAATATGGTGAACTACAATGCCACCCGTTGGTCAAAAAACAAATAAATCTATTAAAATAAAGCAGTGACCACTCTAGCTTTAGGCGGTACAGCATTGTGGTTTTCATGTGCACATAATGGTGCAACTTTGTTTCTTTTGGTAACCAACAGAAGAATAAGCAAGGTAGACTAGCAACACCACTGTAAAAACTTGCACTATGTACACATAGTAATGTGTATGTGTATTTTAACTTAATGTATTAAAGGGATAGCACAGTAGAACTGTTTTTTGCACAATGAAATTATATTTTTTACCTGCATCATAGTGACAGTGGGATCAATTTTGGGAGGAAGTGGAATGTGGATCTGATATTTGTTTCTGTCAACACTAGAAAGGGAACAAAACATTTGTTTAGTTTCAAAGACATCATCTTTGTAAGACATATGCTGCAGCTGTATTGTGTCCTTTACTTACCCAACTCTCATTCCTTCCTCGATGTCAGTAGGGGCAACCTGATCACTCAGATCCACCACAAACTTGGCAAACTGCTTTACATTAATGATGTACTTTGGATCCTCAGAGTCAGCATTAATGATTTTGGTACACCTACATGTCAAAATTTCAAAATTTAAATTTGTATTAATAAAGTGTTTGTCTGCTAAAATTCCTCATGTTCTAATGTGTTACATAATGCACTAATTTTCTTAAAATTAGTTGATCATACCTGGCAACTTGCAGTGGCTGTTCACTCTGCAGAGTCTGTTTGTCTGCAGCCAAGTCCCATAATGCAGGGGGTGCCAAGCCTGTGTCTGACTCTTTAATGCCTATGCAAACAAACCAATCGATAATTTACAACTACTATGCATTAACAAAAATACAAATGATTTGCTCTTTACATCTGATTGTCAACAAGCTAAAGTTCACACTAGCAGACGACAAGTCACTGATGTTTTGTCTTTGCTGGCCGTATAGAGCTACAGGTGCTGTCACCTTGGGGAGAGCATGGTCCAGAAAATATAGTGTATTCATTTTAATTTACATGCTGCTATATGAGGTTTGTATATAATATTTTAATAAAAAACACAGGAAATGTTGTAACACAATAGTGTTAAATAGTGCTTTATTAAGCCAAAACATCATCAAACCGGAGCTAACCTCAGAAAGAGACACTCGTCAGACACTCAAATCATACAACTGGTCCACTGGATCTACTAGAGGTAATTACTGGCATTGTCACAAAACTAAGTCTAAGTCTAATTTTGAGAAAAAAAAAAAAAAAGTCTGACACTTAAATCATGGCACCTATTTTACGTAGAAAATAAATGGATGCCTATACTTATGTTGCTTGCTGGTGACATCCTTGTTTGGTCACTAAAAAGATGATTTAATACTGTTTTACACACCACACACAGGATACCAAACTGTCACAGGGACTTAACTGTGTTACTGTGACACCAATAATAAGTCTAGTTCCCTACATACCTGTGAGTTCATTGATCTTCTTGAGAAGCTGCTGGATGTCATCTTCCACTTGCTTAATCTGACGAGAGTAGGTGCTTTGACCCTGTTACCAAACATGATTATTTTTAGTAACTGTGCTTTTGAACTGTTTAACACCAACACAAAACCATCATTCTAGATATCATTACACTTTAATTCTTAGTGTATAAACAGTATGAATAAATACTACTGTAAATTAAAACACAGTATACTCACATATGTTTTCAGAAGAGCAATGTCTCCTTCATCCAAAGCTGCGACGAAAAACAATTACAATTGCACATTAACAAATGTATTTGTATTTACAAAACACAATTACATTGATCAGTAAAATCGTTGGAAATATTTTCTTCTTTTGTTTGTTTATTAGGATTTTGACATAATGTTTTACATTCATGACAGGACAGGTAGTTACAGGTTACACACAATTCATCAGTTCAAGTTCACTGTCAAACAGTGCTCACACATGTTTTTCTTTTTTTTCTTTGTTTTTGGTAATGCACATCATATTGCTTTGGCCTGGACAGGAAAAAACATCATGGGATCTTCTGAATGTAATCAATTGCAAGTTCTGTGTAAATGCTTAGCGAATATAAATAAGATGCTGAAATAAGAAGAGTGTCTAGACAAGCAGATCAACCAGCGCTTTTTGTTTCTAAGCGTACTGTTTGATGGAACAGTTGCGTTAACCAAGTGGCTAACTAATGCTAGTCAGCAGTGCAGAGACAACTGTGAATCTTTAACATAAAAATAACGTATTACTCATTTACCAACAACCGTAAAATGGTTGTTTTTTCTTAGTGGTTATTAATGTTTAGAACGCTTTACAATAAAGGTAAACTAGTCGCCCAATTGTGCTATAGAGTAAAAGCTAGCGTCAAATCTCGACTGGGGATTAAAATTGCATTTACATTTAAAATCTGTACTCGCTGCAAAATATATATATATGTTACCTCGGATTTGTGTCTCGTCTTTCTCCTCCTCTTTCACTTTACGCTGCTCAGTCCCTAAATAATCCGGCATTGTTAGGCTTGTCTTTTTTAACAACTTCGACAACAGTTAGGAGCAAGATTACACAGCAGCTTTTCAGCTAGCTTGTTAACATTGAGATGCTAACTTCCGCTTCGGATTCTTAGTTCAAAATAAAAGTTATGTGCCCTCACCTTAGGCAGTTATAAGCCCCAATAACTTGTTTTAGTATGCTTATAATTTACAATGTTAAAAAAATAAAATTATATTTAACAAAAATACATATTGCATTATTTATTAACCTATTAAAATAAACAGGCACTTAAATATTACAGACGATACACTAAATTATGTTCATTTGCAATTTATGTCGTAAAATGTAATATCAAAAAGACTGTTGTGTCTCAGCACTTTATAGTCAAAAGTATGTGTTATCCGACAATAAACATAAACATTTCATTTAAAACTACTCGCGTTAAATGTGGCATTAAAATGTGACTATGACAGCTCTGTATCTGTGGTTATGTGTGCTTATTAAATCAAAAGAGCATATATGAGATCAGTCACTGATGTTGAATGATAAAACACTTGGGTTACTGTCCACGTTTCAGTGTATCCCAGAGGTGTTCAGTGAAAACTGGGTCAGGGCTCTCTTTAAGTTACTGGAGGTCATTAACTCCAACCTGTTAGCCATGTTCTTTTGGACCTTGTTCCACAAAGCACAGCCTAGATGGAGGAAGAAAAGGCTGTCCCAAACAAACACAGTTGAAGGCATATAATTTATATCCAATAGATTTTATACATATAATCATTTATGCCGCATTTAGTAGTGGTTTCTATTACATTTCGTACTGTGGTGTACCGTGAAATGTAGAAGGGACATTAAGAGTAACCTAAAGCAGACGATAACGCCCCATTCCTATTCGGGTCTATTATTTTGAAACCGTGGTATAATTAAACCTAAAGCCCCACCGCTTGTCTAGCCATGTTGGTGTTTTCTTTTAGTTTATTAAAAAAATGTGCTACTTTTATTTTTGATGTTTGGTTTTTGCATTAGGTGTTGACATGCATTCATATATGCATGAATTATTGACGTTCGTAGGAGCGGGAGCTTTTCATTTTATAGTGTGTTCGTATGTACTTATGGGCTAAATTATTAGCATGCAAGGAAAAGTCAGTTTACCTTTATGTTTTAGTATTTTTGAACTGTGTAAGTTTATATTTGTAATGTTTCGCTAAAATGTAGCAAGGCATCGCAGATCCATAAGTAACAACACATTTTCAGGTAACCAAGTCATTTATGTCACTAAGTCATTTACCCATTTAAAATTTTATCAAAAGTGTTTCATTCTAAATCATGCAAATTATTTAAAAGCATATAAGACCAGATGCCATTTCTAATGACACCGCACAACAAATTTTTTGCTTCTTGAACACTGTTAGGTGTTTCTTATAGATTTTTTTCCAAATTTACGTATCACGTACCGTTTAAGAGAAATCTTCAGTTTTATCATAATTTTTGCTTAAATTTTTATCCAAACATCTCACTCCAGTAAGTGACTCATCAGCAACAGTTTGTGCAGCTTGTGCATGTCCAGGCATATATAATCAGACCAGGTTTGAAGCTTTTCTGTGGAAATATGACATGCCTGGGCAAGTCAACGAGCTTGGCGCTTTCTCAGCATGCTATAAAGGTGGCTTGCATAAACCGATCCTGCTCAT
The DNA here is from genome assembly GCF_030014385.1 of Trichomycterus rosablanca. Lineage (NCBI taxonomy): Eukaryota > Metazoa > Chordata > Actinopteri > Siluriformes > Trichomycteridae > Trichomycterus > Trichomycterus rosablanca. Next base: position 68,640,096 of record NC_085988.1, on the reverse strand, counting down.
TTGGTTAACACAGAAAGCTAGTGTGTATGTGTGCATCATTCTAGTAAAGTACAGTGTCTGTATCAATATAACAGTAAGTAAATTTAATGCTATAGCCGTTTTGCTGTCTGGCGATATGTCTCGTCAATGTCGTAACAGCCGCGACACATTCTGCTGTATCTGTGGCGAATATACACTTGCGTCTCAGAGACGTTCTATAACTGCTCTTGTGAAGAAAGCTTATCATCTGTATTTCGGCTGCAAAATTGGTGACCAAGACAAGGAATGGGCGCCTCACATTTGCTGCACAACATGCGCTGTCAATCTAAGAGCCTGGCTCAGAGGCACTCGTAAGAGTTTGCCGTTTGCTGTTCCGATGATCTGGCGAGAACAAAAAGACCATGTGACGGACTGTTATTTTTGTTTGACTAATGTATCTGGTTTCTCTGCCAAAAACAAGAAGTCAATTGAATATCCTAATCTGCCTTCAGCAATGAGACCTGTGCCACATGACGACAGTCTCCCAATTCCGAAACCACCCGAGGATTGGACCTTAGACGAACCAGATGAAGAAACTCCAGTGCAGGATACTGACAGTGACACTGACCCAAATTTTGAACCTTGCTCATCAGGTGATCCACATCTGATAACACAGTCAGAATTGAACGATTTGGTCAGAGATTTGGGTCTGTCAAAAGCAAAAGCCCAGTTGCTGGGTTCCAGGCTGCAGGGATGGTGTCTGCTGTCACCAGGTACGAAAATGTCTATGTTTAGAAGCCGACATCATGATATCACCAAATTTTTTGCACAAGTCGACAGTCTCTGTTTTTGTTGTAACATTGAAGGATTGTTCTCGGCCTTGGGTTGTGATCACAATCCGGAAGAGTGGCGTCTCTTCATTGATTCGTCAATGCCAAGCCTGAAAGCTGTTCTGCTACACAATGGCAACGTTTATCCGTCAGTACCTGTTGGCTACGCAGCACACATGAAGGAAACGTATGAGAATATGGAACTGTTGCTCAACCACATCCAGTATAGCAGGTACAACTGGAATATCTGTGGAGATCTGAAAGTCGTTGCTCTGTTACTGGGACTGCAGCTCGGCTATACCACGTACTGTTGTTTCATCTGTGAATGGGACAGCCGTGCCAAAGAGTCACATTATTGTCGACAGAGCTGGCCACTCCGCAAAAAGTTAGTTCCAGGACAGAAAAATGTTGCACACGAACCGCTTGTCGAGCCGGCAAAGATATTTTTGCCTCCTCTACACATAAAACTTGGACTCATGAAGAATTTTGTGAAAGCACTGAACAAGGAAGGCGAAGGTTTTCGCTATTTAAGACAGATGTTTCCAAGAATAAGTGACGCGAAGATCAAAGAAGGCATTTTTGTTGGTCCCCAGATCAGAGATGTTATGAGTGACAAGCGGTTTGAAGAGCTGTTAGTTGGCCAGGAAAAAATTGCCTGGAAAGCCTTCAAAGACGTTGTTGACAATTTTCTGGGCAATTACAGAGCGCCAAACTACGTTGAAGTCGTAGACAAACTTCTCCGCGCATACCAGAAAATGAAGTGCAACATGTCACTCAAGATTCATTTCCTTCACTCACACTTGGACTTCTTCCCCGTGAATCTCGGTGCTGTCAGTGACGAACACGGTGAGCGGTTTCACCAGGACATTGCTACAATGGAGAAACGATACCAGGGCAACTGGAATCCGTCAATGCTTGCTGACTACTGGACACTGTTGGACACTGCAACGTGATGCACCAGAAGTTGAATACAAAAGAAAATCAGGAGCAAAACATTTTTAATTCTGTTGAACTTAATGGCTCATGCGGAACATAAACGTGATTAAATAGGTAAACATATAAATGTCTATTTCTTAGAGTTCCTACGTGATGCAGTAAAACAAAAACTATATTTGTGCATACCCTATAGGTACCTGTCACAATCACCTAAAACTTTTCAGGAAGCAAGACTTTAAAAAAAATGTGTTGTGCAGTGTTATTGCTAACCGTAATTGCTTATATGTGCACTCTCTCTCTCTCTCGCTCTCTCTCTCTCTCTGTGTGTGTGTGTGTGTGTGTGTGTGTGTGTGTGTGTGTGTGTGTTATTACATCATGACACTATTACATCTTATTACATTTTGGCCAAGGAACTTAGTACTTAGTGGTAATAAAAAAGATTTGGAAAATGATTGCCCAGATGTTTCTGACCTCAGCTTCTGAACTGAACAATGTTGGAATTAACTGTAACATCAACTGAGGCTTTCTTGACCAACATCAGTTCTCAGCCATGCAAAAGCTTTATCAGAAGATTATGTTGTTATAGCTAAAACGATTACAGGGCCAAGGTAACTTGACAGAACTATTTTGCTGTCTACCAGAAAATCCTGAAAAAAGTATGTGGTTGTTTATTTGATAAATAAAGGTTAAGTGCAATTGGTTTATATATAATCAAAGAAATCAGGAAGGTTCAGATATTTCATACATTATACATAGTATACATTAAAATGTTGGAACCATTTCATAGGTTTTAGGTTCTCTTTTACTGCTGCTTAGAATGAATGACATGAACCTCAGTCCAGTGGGCATGGACCAACTCAGTGTGCCCTCTGTCAGTGCCAGCCATCTGGGTCTTCCTACCTCCCCCACCCATAGCCACAACCCCATCGCCTCTCCAGGTAAAAATCTGTTTTTGTCACCATGTTTTATAAATTGTTTATGTCAAGCATTATTAAAAGTTAAACAAATATATTATTTGTTTATTCTCTTACTGTATAAATACATATTAACAACTGATTTTATTTTCAGGGATGCCAGTTGCCATACCAAGCCTTGGTCCATCTCTTGGACCGCTACCCTCAGCTCTGTCCCTCATGCTGCCAATGGGTCCTTTAGCTGACCGAGGAGTCATGTGTGGCATTCCAGAGAGGAACTATTCTTTACCCCCACCTCCATATCCTCATCTGGAGAGTAGCTATTTTAGACACATTCTTCCAGGTAAATAACTACAAATTGGGCAGTGTCTTCATGGCAATTCATGCTAGGAGTGACACAGTGTCATAAAAGGTAGTGAAGCTATAGAGTCTCTGATCCATTTTTGAGCGCCAATTATTGTTTCTGTGAAGTTTGGTTCCTACCATATCTATGAGCGTTGTGCGGTTTATTGGGTACTCCAGTAACAAGTTTTTTTTTTTTACAAACTCTGAATACATACCATAAGGTGTATGTATACTTTATTATAATTTGTGAGTGAACGAGAAAATAAATTAATAAGCTGTTGAGTAAGTGAATACCTGCAATATACTGTCCGTTCAGGGTCTATTTCTGACTTGGGCAGAGTGTTTTAAAGAAAGGCTCTGTATCTTTTTTTTGATAAGACAGTGATGAAGTGTCTGGACAATGCCAGTATTTAGCAAAAATGTTTATTGCAGCAATTATTCAAATGATTCCCACTATAGCTCAGCCGTCACTTAACTATAAAAAGGTATGCACAGAAAAAAAAAGGGCTTTTTGTATGTCCACAAAGTTGAATCAGTTCAACTGGAAACAAAGTTGGATTAAACCTGGATTACTGAGCATGCATCATAAGGTTTTTTTAATGGTTTGCCGTTTGAGCATAATACATAAAAGGCCCTAAAAAGTATGAAAGATTATTCATATTTAACTGCCACAGATTGCAAAATTGTCTTTTTATTTATTTATTTTTTTATTTGGTGTACTTGTGCACTTATTTAAGTGGCTTAAATTAAAAGCACTGTTAATGGATCAGCAATCTACAATGTGTTACACTGAAAGAGGGTAAAGAAGCTCTTCCAGAAGGAATCTGAATAATTTACAACATTCAGTGGTCAAATCAGACTGAATCTAAAGTCTTTTGGACTAGAAGTCTTTAGTCTTTCAGGCTAGAATTGTGTAAATCTAACAAGGCACATTAGTCAGATAACACCCTTCCCTACTTAGAAGTTGTTTAAAATAGAGAAAGATAAGATCATTTGAAAGATAGCATGCACAATAATTACACAATTACAAAGACAGTGCAACTCCTGCTGTAACAGTTACCAAGGGTTGCGCAACTAAGTACACAATAATTATGTAATTATCGAATCTGAGAAAATAATTGTCTTTTTAAATGTAAAGTTCCTAATCAAATTGACATTCATTGTTTGATTGATGGGTGGCAGCTCACAGAGAAAAAGCTAAAACTAGTTAGTAGACATTTAGCAATGTACTGTGATCATCTAATTGCTTTTAACATTGCTATTTTAATTTACAGGTATTTTGTCATACCTTGCTGATCGGCCACCACCTCAATACATTCATCCTAGCAGTCTTAACATGGATTCGACTTTGTCTGTTGCCAACAGTAACCCCTCCTCCCTAGATCCATATAATGGCTCAGGGGGACATTTGGAATCAGGCCTGGTGTCTATAGACTCTCGGCAGGCTGACCTCCACCAAGGCAGTACCCATGAGGTGCAGCTGGACACTTCTGGCCTAGCAATAGAGTCGCGCGTCAACAGCCCTATTACTCCTGATGGAATGGGAGAGGAACTTGCCACTATGGAAGGTGTGGTAGTGACCATAGAGACTCAGCAGCAACTAGGGTCTAGGAATCAGACCCACGAGAGCCTGGAAGGAGGAGTCATGGCCCTGCATGGCTCTGGACTGGAGCTGCCTGTTGTAATGGAGCAGGAACATATGAATGGTAGAGTAGGGAGTGGATCAGGAACTGGTGGTCCTTGTGTTTTAGGTGAAGCTTTGCACTCTGGTGTGGTCAGTGTGGTGCTTACTGGAACTATGGCACCACAGACACAGCTGGAGTCTGTATCTCTACACACTTCAGCAATGGGGCTGGAGCCTGTCAGTGTGTCCCCTATTACTGCAGAAGTGTCTTTGGGACCAGATAATCTTGTGCTGGTCAACTCAACACTACAGCTGGAAAATGCTACCGCAAATAAGGAGAACATTTGTAAGTCAAATTTATACCATGGTATGCAACTGTAAAATTGTATGGTTATAATTGTATCATTGCAATTTAGTTTTTTATTACAAATTACAATTACAAATTTTCATTTTTTTGTGTTATTAGTTAAAACGTGTTTTTGAGTCTTTTTAGATTCTCAAACGAATCAGTCACTTGTATGTTTTATAAAATAAATGATAAATCAACAGTTAGAAGTGACTGGCTAATTAGCACAAGTTTCATAAATTATTATGCTATAACAGTGTTTAAATATTTAACTATTTCAAAACTGCCACTAATTTGTGTAGTAGCAGCATTCAAATATTTCAGTATTCAAATAACCTGCTCATCTTGCTTACATTATAAAATTAAAACATAATGTAGATTTGTTACATAAAAAATATGTAAATCTTCTTATGGCCAATTGCAAATATATATATATATATATTTTTTTTTAATTAATTAATTAATTTATTTATTTTATAATATTTGCAGACTCTGTTTTTAGCTATTTAATTACCCTTCGGCTTTTGGGCTCATCATAATGTAGGAAACCATACGGAAAAATTAGCGAAATATGTCATGACTTTTGAATTGTTAATTGGAAGTATGCTAAATGAATTGGCCATTGGGCTTTTACACAATAAAACTTATGACTCATTTCTTTAGCCTTTAGTGATTAGACCTGGCTACTATTAAATGAGCAGGATAATATCAATGCTGTGCTGCATCCCAGATATAGGTTAATTTTAACAGTGTAAAGTCCACCTTTGGTCACTATCTATAATGAGTTTGCCACGTTCTTACCATGTCTGCTTGTGTATTCTCCAGGTTCACTGGTTTCCCTTTACCTCCAAAAACAGAAGGCAGATTGCTCTAAATTGCTCTTAGGTGTGAATGAGTGAGAATGTGTAAATGTATGTTGCCCTGTCATTGGCTTTTTGTCTACGATGTGGTACTGCCTTGCAATTAGTGTTTAAGGGATTCCTGGACCCACCATGACCCTGACCACAATAGAGGTATATGATTATTAAAAATTAGTCAATTAGAGAAAAGAATTCACTAATTAATTTATTTATTCATTAATTGTCTGTTTTACCGTTGCTTTACCCTGGTCAGGGTCACTCTTAGGACAATTTTAGTGGCTCCAATTGGCCTGGTTGCATGTCTTTGGACTTGTAGGAAAAAAACAGAGCACCCAGAGGGAACACACAGACACAGGGAGAACATGTAGACTCCACAGTGAAAGGACCTTAGTTGAGGAATTAAACCCAGGCCATTTTCTTGCTGTGAGGGAACAACGCTACCCACTGCGTCAACGTGCTGCACCCAAAACAATTCATAAAAATTCATGAATTCATAAAAAAATTTGGTACAAATCTACACTTTAATAATAAGTACGTTATGGGTAAATGTGTTATTAAAATCCAATTGCTTTGCTCAGCGATAATAAGAATCAGAAATAAGAAATATGCCTAGTGATGCAAGTCTGGTTTATTTATATTTTATAATTATACAAACCCCATTTTCAGGAAAGTTGGGACGTTGTGTAAAAAGCAGTACAAAGATGAATCTATGATTTTACATGGTAAGAGTTTAAAGGCTGCAACATGCCAAAAAAAGTTGGGACAGAGGTTCCAATAGATATATAAGAGAACTAACAAATCACAGATTATTCTTTTTATTATATTTTACAAAATGCCCCAACTTTTATTGAAAATAGGGTTTGTAAAAAAAATAATTATTTATTTTTAATGAATTTGTATTCAGGGTGCAATTTATGTGAGCGCTCCTACAACTCAGATTGTCCTGAGCATGGACCTGTCAAGTTCATCCCAGACACGCCTATTCAAAGCCGTGCCCGCCTATCTCTGCCCCGACCACTGTGCCTCCGTGTTTCTGTGGCTGATGAACCCAATGGTAAGTAAAATCTTATATTGTTAAAAAATATCCAGCCTTAAAGCTATTTTACTGTTTAAAATAGAGTTGTATTAAAAACTTTACTTTGTTTACTGTGTTTACTGTGTTTATTGACAGTCTTCAGTTTTCAGTAATTACTGCAAACTTTATTTTCTGTCAATATATTACAATCTACAAATTTATTCTCAGTTATTTTAGCCTTATGATTACAAAACAAATTTTGTTATTTTTTAAGGGGCACAGTCCTATTGAAACACACAATTACATTCAAGATTGATGTAATTTAATGTGCTCACTTTGTAATCAATCTATTCACATTTTGCAGTGCACCAGTTCCAAAAGCAGCAGTACATCTACAGAGCATAATACTAACATGACTGTATTTGAAGCATATAAAGAGTATATAAATTAACAAAGCTCAACTGTGAACAATGACAACTATTTGTATAGAGCTGATCAGACCATCCCATTTTAATGCAGTAGGCCACTGTAGGGCAGTGGTAGCTTAGCGGTTAAGGTACTGCACTAGTAATCAGAATGTTTGCCAAGTTGCCATTACTACCCCCCTGAGCAATGCCCTCAACCCCACAAGTGCTTAAATTGTATTTACCCACAATTGTAAATCACTGTGTATAAAAGTGTCTGCTAAATGCTGTAAATGTATTTGGTGCAGTTAAACTAGATATTTTATGGGCACAGAGAATTAGCAGTTGTGGACAATAATAATTTATGAATTAAACATTTTTTAAAATAAATGACATCATAGAACTTTCTTAACCTCCAAATCCTGCTGTGTGCTATATGCATAGTTGTACCCACAATATCCAAAAAAACCTTAAAAACCCAAACTTATACAAACAAATTTTCTATGAATTACAGTTTTTAAATTATTGAAATTACTAGACTGCCATGACATACAGGGGTTGGACAAAATAACTGAAACACCTGTCATTTTAGTGTGGGAGGTTTCATGGCTAAATTGGACCAGTCTGGTGGCCAATCTTCATTAATTGCACATTGCACCAGTAAGAGCAGAGTGTGAAGGTTCAATTAGCAGGGTAAGAGCACAGTTTTGCTCAAAATATTGCAATGCACACAACATTATGGGTGACATACCAGAGTTCAAAAGAGGACAAATTGTTGGTGCACGTCTTGCTGGCGCATCTGTGACCAAGACAGCAAGTCTTTGTGATGTATCAAGATACACGGTATCCAGGGTAATGTCAGCATACCACCAAGAAGGACAAACCACATCCAACAGGATTAACTGTGGACGCAAGAGGAAGCTGTCTGAAAGGGATGTTCGGGTGCTAACCCGGATTGTATCCAAAAAACATAAAACCACGGCTGCCCAAATCACGGCAGAATTAAATGTGCACCTCAACTCTCCTGTTTCCACCAGAACTGTCCGTCGGGAGCTCCACAGGGTCAATATACACGGCCGGGCTGCTATAGCCAAACCTTTGGTCACTCGTGCCAATGCCAAACGTCGGTTTCAATGGTGCAAGGAGCACAAATCTTGGGCTGTGGACAATGTGAAACATGTATTGTTCTCTGATGAGTCCACCTTTACTGTTTTCCCCACATCCGGGAGAGTTACGGTGTGGAGAAGCCCCAAAGAAGCGTACCACCCAGACTGTTGCATGCCCAGAGTGAAGCATGGGGGTGGATCAGTGATGGTTTGGGCTGCCATATCATGGCATTCCCTTGGCCCAATACTTGTGCTAGATGGGCGCGTCACTGCCAAGGACTACCGAACCATTCTGGAGGACCATGTGCATCCAATGGCGGTGCCGTGTATCAGGATGACAATGCACCAATACACACAGCAAGACTGGTGAAAGATTGGTTTGATGAACATGAAAGTGAAGTTGAACATCTCCCATGGCCTGCACAGTCACCAGATCTAAATATTATTGAGCCACTTTGGGGTGTTTTGGAGAAGCGAGTCAGGAAACGTTTTCCTCCACCAGCATCACGTAGTGACCTGGCCACTATCCTGCAAAAAGAATGGCTTAAAATCCCTTTGACCACTGTGCAGGACTTGTATATGTCATTTCCAAGACGAATTGACGCTGTATTGGCCGCAAAAGGAGGCCCTACACCATACTAATAAATTATTGTGGTCTAAAAACAGGTGTTTCAGTTATTTTGTCCAACCCCTGTATATCTTGTCTTGCGAGTTGTAAACTTAAAAAAAAAAAAAAAAGTTTTAAAATGTGTTCTAATTGACATAAGTTGATAATTACCTAATTTATGTTTGTGATAAGACTTCATTATAAAAAGCTATACTGATATTAAACAGTTGTCAAGTTGTAATTTAAGCTCATATGTTCAGGTGTAATTGCACGTGAGACGATCTCCAGCAGGACCTGCTTTGGTCCAATGATTGGACAGCACTGTAGCAGTGTGGAGCTTACAGACTGGTCTGATAAAGATGCCCCTCAACTGTGGAAGGTTATTTTTATTGTCTAAGACACTAGTACACAGTTCTATTGTATATTTAAATGTGATTGCATTGTTGATCAGAATTTATTTAAATGTATAGGTTAGGACAAAATAACTAAATGTTATAACAATATAGTAACTCCCCAACTCAACAACACATTTTTCTACTGGAAAGCATGGTGGTGGTAGAATAGCCTTTGGGGTTGTTTTTTGAGCAGTGAAACTGGTGCATTGTTTAAAATGGTCAGACATCAAAAAGCTGTGGTAAACAATGCGCACATGCCTGGCTGTTTACATGATCTTGGAGAAAACAGGATTTGTTGGACCTGTCATCTTTTTTTATTGCGCTGATGTCCAGTTCTGAGGCCTGCATGCTCAACGTGGGCGTTATCGACAGTAAAAAGGAGTTAGCATGGGAACCATATGAGCCATATTAGCCCCATAGTTTGTCTATACCAGATTTCATAGGTGTTAGGATGACACAGTGTGTAATATACAGCTGGAAAAAATATTTTACTTTAAAAGTATAATGTGATTTTTTTTTTAAAAGGCTTTTGACAGGGTATGCTGTATGTTTTCATAAGAACTATAGAGCAGACTTGTCAGGAAGATTGAAAAGCTGATTGAAGAATGAACAAAAAAGGTGTCAACATACAGGTCGCTATATACTGTATATCATATCAGAAAGAAAGATGCAAACTTCTATTTTTATATTTGTATTATTTGCTGTTACCATAATATAAATAAAATTTTATTTTCTTTAATTTCCTTCAGGATCAATGAAGTATCTGTCTCTCTATCTATCAAAACAAACATTTAGCTTTAGTTTGGTTAAAAAATCATTAAACACTATTACACTGAGTAAGACATTTGCCATGCTCGCCATCGTTTGCCTCAAATATTTTGCCTCATATATCAAAAATGCTTTTGTTTGATATATAGATGTTCCACAACAACGTCCTGGAGTTCTGTATTGTGACCACAGATGAAAATGAATGCAATTGGATGATGTTCGTAAGAAAAGCAAGGTAACACAATCTAAAAAAACTCCTTGTAATAACGTTATGGTCCTTAATAATTAGCATTTTGTTCAAGTTTTAGTGTTTTCTTTGCAGGACCACGGAAGAGCAAAATCTGGTGGCGTATATTGATAACAGGAAGCTTTACTTCTGCACGACCAGAGAGATTCTCCCTGAGCAAGAGCTGTTGTTCTTTTACAGCAGGGAATACAGCAGACAACTAGGTAAGACGCCGTGTCAGTATTTGGCCATATATTGTTGTAAGGTATCAAATTTAGTTCTCAAAGCCCTTTTAACATCAGAACAAAACCTGTGTGTCAGGAGCTGTTTTTATCTGACAGTCTCATAGACACGTCTGGGTTTGGTAAATGCCATGAGAACGTCACCTGCCTGACTGTGTTGTGCCAGCTGTAAAGTTTGGTGGAGAAGGGATAATACTGTGGGGCTGTTTATCAGGGGTTGGCCTAGGCCCCTTAATTACAGGGAAGAGAATTGTTCATGCATTTTGGAGAGTTTGTGGAAACTTTGTGGTAACAGTTGGGGGCCTGTTTTCAGTTCCAGCATGAATGTGCCCCAGTGCACAAAGCAAAGTGTGTTTGGTGTGGCCCAAACAGAGCCCTCATCCCCATCAAACACATTTGGGATGTGTCTGAACTCAAAAATGCTCTTCTGGATAATTAGGCAAAAATTCCCAAATTCTTTCAGAAAGCCTTCCCAGAAGAGTAGAAGCTGTAATAGCTGCAAATGGGGGAAGCAACTATATCTCTCTGTGTTTATGTGGGTTTCCTCCAGTAGCTTTGGTTTTCTTCCTCACACATTCAAAGACATGTAAGTGAGGTGAACAGGAGATACAAAATTGCCAGTGATGGTATTTGACATGGAACTTAAACTGATAAATTATGTGTAATCTGTTACTACCTGTTCTGCCATGAATGTACCCAAAGTGTAATATGTGACGGTAAAATCCTATTAAACAAACAATTTAGAAGAGTAATGAAGTCTCAATATAAAAATTTTTTGGGGTCTCTAAATTCATTATTATGAAGCATTTAAAAAAAATCTTTATAGAATAGCTATATGCAACATTTTCTAATTACTGTGTTCAGGTGTGTCAGTCAAACCCACTGCAAACAGGTGTATACAATTAATTACAAAAGATATGTTATATACTTTCAACTTTATGGTAACAGTTTAGGAATTTCCTTTCCTGTTCCAGCATAGACTGTGCACAAAATCAATAAAGACATGCTTTAACATTTTTCTAACCCCAACCCCATAAGATACAATTTCACGGGGGCGGGAATGAAATTGAATTTATACGACAAAAACACAAAGTGCATAACAATACTACTCTCCAATCTCAGAAAATCAGTGAGAACCATTAGCGTTTTAATAAAATATAACTTTTTATTTGAGCATACGGAATATTTAATAAAACATTAAACTAAAGAGTTAATATGGGTAAAGCCAATTTGTAAATGTTCTTTTGGTAATACTAACATATATGTAATATTTGGTAATATTAACAATGTGACACAACTCTTAGGTGTACCTCAAGTGCTAGAGGGGCAAATTTGTCACTGTGGAAAAGAATGTGACTCTTTTGTCGAGCTCAAGTCTCACCTCAGCAGCCATGTCCACAACCACAGTCCAACCCAGAATGATCCTACTCACATCATCCACACTCAGCCCCAACCACAAGAGAAGCTGACTAGTGAGGTGCACAGCCCTCCTACCTCACCATCATGGCATTGCCAATCACAGGAGGATGGGCAGTGCAACAACAGTATTAATGGACACCGTCATGGTAGAGAGAGGAAGTTTAAATGCAGTGTGTGCTCACGGGCATTCACTACCTCCACCAAGCTAAACGTGCATTTCATGGGTCACATGGGTGAAAGACCTAATAAATGTAGCTACTGTAGCAAGGCCTTCAGTGATCCGAGCAATCTAAGAATGCATCTGAGAATTCACACAGGTAAGACAGCATATTTACTATAATATTTTGCTAGAAATCTTAGACTGTGCATGCTGGATTTTCTTTACATTGTTTACAGTACGTTATGTTTCTTATATGTACATATACGTAGATTATATATGCACATATAATTTTATATCACAGTAATGGTAAATGTTAAAATTATTTTCATTTTTTTATTATTATTGTTTTACTACACCATGGTAGACTTTACAGATAGTGCCATGGTAACTTTCTAAATCTAATAACATTAAGTTTTACTGACTAACTTAATTGTATTTTGTAAATATAAACAAATGTAACACTTGCCTACAACACAGTCAAAAAAGACATGAGGCATGTTTCCCCTGGGTTAAGTTGCCTTTCCCAATAATGAGACTTTTTAATAGTTTGGGAGATGAGGACACTAATTGTTGCAGTTTTGCAAGTGCGTTCTTCAACAGTCCATAGTCGTTGTTGTCTGATTCTCATCAACATCATGCCCTGTACATTTAGATTTGGACTTCAGAAAGGCAAATCATGCAGCATGACGGTTTCTCATACAGTGTTGGCAAGAAGGTCCTGGGTTTGATCCCCAGGTGGGGTGGTCCGGGTCCTTTCTGTGTAGAGTTTGCATGTTCTCCCTGTGTCCGCGTGGGTTTCCTCCGGGTTCTCCGGTTTCCTCCCACTGTCCGAAGACATGCAAGTGAGGTGAATTAGAGACACTAAATTGTCCAAGACTGTGTTCGATATAACCTTGTGAACTGATGAATCTTGTGTAATGAGTAACTACCGTTTCTGTCTAATAAACAAACAAACATACAGTGCTGTCTGTCACACACAGGGCTCGAATGTCACACACATTTTACAGTGGTTTCTGACCTTGCCCCTGTGGACTGAGATTTCTCTGAATTCCTTGAATTTTTTCATAATATTGTGTATGTTGGATGGTAAAGGAAATAAATTACTTGCCATCTTGCAATAAGAAATGTTCTTTTTGAAGTAACTAATAATTATCTCATAAAGTTCAAACTAGTGAGCAATGACCCATTATTAATTACCTGTTACCAATTCTTCTGCTCATTGTGGAATTTTTCAAAACACTGTAAAAAGCTGCAAACAGCCTTTTCATGTGTCTTTGGCAGATCCTCATTTTATACGTAATCCTAAAACACCCATTACCAATTTACTTGCTTATTGAAATATTTGATTAATTTTTCACTTTTATTTTGCCCCATCCCAATTTTGTGTTGCAGGCATCGAAATTCTGTTCAGTTCTGTTCACAAAGCACCATTGAATTTGTCAAATAAATTAATCTATTTGTGCTGTTTTTCAGTAAAATTAAGATTCAAGAGAAATAAAAAATTGCATATTTTTGTTTTTAAGCTAGTTAGTTTTAACTTTTCTGGAAATAGGCTTTGCACTTCTATTTGTAGCTGTTTTTTAATGTGAATGTTTAAGAAACTGGTAGTGAATTTAAATTCTCCATTTTATTATGCCTTAAAGGTCAGAAGAACTTTAGGTGCAATGTATGTGGAAAATCTTTTACCCAGAAAGCCCATGTAGAGTCTCATATGGTCATTCACACGGGGGCCAAGAATATCAAGTGTGATCACTGTGACAAGATGTTCAACAGGAAACAGGATTTGAAGCAGCACATGTATTCCCACTCCCTGTAAGGCCATATATCTTCACATTAATTTATGTTCTGTTCATAATATAATGTTCTGCAATTACAGTTAAATTTAAATTTTTTAGCAGACACTCTTATTTAGACCCTGTATGGTCTTGGATTGAATAAGCCATGTCTGCATAATATATCATTACTTCAGATTTTTGTCACTTTTTTGTTTGATGCATTCTTTTTTTAACTGCAGAGATCGTCAGATAACCTGCCCAAAGTGTAACAAGCAATTCCTTAAAACTGACCACTTAAAAAAGCACCTAAACTCCCACAATGGAAAAAGGGACTTCATATGTGAAAAATGCAATAAGGCCTTTCTCACAAAATATCATCTTACACGCCACCTCAAAATCTGCAAGGGGCCGAAGACTGGTAAGGGAGTTTCCCATGAAGAGGAGTGTGAAGAGGAAGAGGAGGGAGAAGAGCAGGAAAAAAACAGTACACTAGATGATGGAAAACAGTATGGCATTGGCATGCCAGGCTTCTCCTCTGACCAGACTGTGTGACTTCTCACTGTGAATTGCCTTGCTTGTAAATTTAGCTTGTTTTTATATTTCGATTGTGCCAAAATGATTTTCTCTATTGTATGACACGTTTTAATAATACCAATGAAAAATACCAATGTTTCATAAAGCATTTTTGTTGAAAAAATTAAAAACTGTTATATGTAAAGCACTGCCACCCTTGTGTTGGTTAAATTGCATGTGCAAGTTATTAGTGTTTGTTTTTATTTATTTTTTTTGCTAGATTGTTATTTATGTTTAGTTGCTGGATTAACCAGCCACACATTATGAATTTATAAATCTTTTGCATGTATGCAGAGTATGTTTTACCACACCTGAACCAATATTTGCATAATATTATAAACTAAAAAAATTTTTTTTTTTTCCACAAATTCATTTTCAAAAACATAGTGGACAGACGTAACGTAGCTAATGTTTTTATCCAAAGTGACTTACAAATTTAACAAAGTACAATCCAAGCAGTTGATGTTTAAAAGAAAAAAAGAAACTTGAATGTCAGGTGAGTCCTCAAAATAAAACTAACATTACCGCAGTAAATAACCCCCCCACACACACACAAACACACACACACCTTGACATACGTGACACAATACCACTGCATATGTTTTACATATGTTAATGTAATTTTCTTAAATGAGCATTTGCACAAAGTAATCTGTGGTACTGTATGTCCAGCATAGTGACTCTGCATGTAGCGTGTTTGAGTTCACTTTCTGGGAGTTTGGCATGTGTCTGTGTGGGTTTACTGCAGGTCTCCGATTTCCTTAGACCTAACACGGAGGACCTGGGTTCAGATTAGTGCTAATGTATGATTTACCTCTTTTAGAATTTTATGACTTCACGTTATCAGGACAGTGGCGTCATCTAAGTAAGGGATTTGAACTTTGTATGTAAAGGTAGCCTAGAATATCCAGTTGATCTTTTAGCGTTGCTGTACTTTTATTTTGAAAGAATAAAAAAATCGACATTGTCGTTGAGCAGAATTTCTTTGGGAAAAGCGTCGCTAGCTTGGTTGAGGTCTTTCTGCAGACGACAGTGGCTGGTGTAGCCGTCAAGTTAGTTTAAATTAATATCTAATATTTATTCATAGCTTTTAAGAAAGGTGTTTACTGATAAATATGGCAACTTCAGTTAAACTTAACACTGGGGCACAAATGCCAGTTGTCGGTCTCGGTACATGGAAGGTAAGTTTATGCACGAACTATACAGAACTACATTTATCAAATATAAAATAGGTGTTTAATGTGTTTTCTAATTACAGACTGAAATCGAAAGAATGTGTGGATTTGTTTTGCTCATACAAGTTATTATTTTGTTTTTGAGCATGGAATATTTTTGTTAAATTAGAATTCACTGTCGGGGTTGTGAAAAATCAGTAACTGAAAGTTTGATCCTCCCAGGAGCGTTTATACACTGAAAGTTGGTCCTTGTTGGATAACCTTTCTGTCAGAGGCGAGCAGTTATTTACTTATATCACATTTTTAATTTGTAATTCTGGCGAAAAGAATTGCAGTCAGAATAAAATGTAACATACTTCTCTCTTGTGTTAATACTGAAAAACGTAGACTACATGTCTTATCAGCTGCGTTTATCTCTAGACCACGCCTAAATTATTGCCACTCGGTCTCCATAACCTCTGTTTTTTAAATGTTAGCATATTTCCAGCTTTTATAATATTAACATGTAGAGATGATTGTACACCGGTTTAATTGTCAGATTAAATCTTTGTTGTCTTAACAACTATAGTTTATTATACATGTTCTAATAAAAATACACTTATTAAAAGCCTATACCTGATGAAATCTCAGTGGTGCTATCGGCTGGCCCCGCAACTATACAGACATGATTGGTTATATTTAAAGTGGGAGGGAGGAAAGAAGCAGGGTCTTTTTGCTTATTGAGATTGAAATAATTATTTAATTTAAATTATGAAGAATAGTAATTATAATAGTATAACAAAAATAATATAACAATAATACTATAATATATAACAATAATAATATATAACAAAAGTTATAGGGCTGTCATCTCAATTCCGACTCCTGGCGACTATATGGATAGTGTTTCTCCAGAACCTCATTTTTTCTGCTTGGGTCTTCAGGCTTTGTAATGGCTCTAGTTGCATCCATCAATCATGTTTATTACTGTCCTCTTCCTCTCATACTCTAAAAGTAAGAGCACATCAGTTTGGTTATCTGGGCTTTGACTGAGAGGATAGGTTTAATTTAATTGAGGATCCATTTGGTTGTCTTTTTTGCTATCCAAGGTACTCTCACAAGTCTTTACAGGCACCAAAATCTTATCTTTGAAGAGACAAAATGTTGAATCTGCAGATTTTCTGTTCCTTTATTGTTGTTATGCCATGTGCCCATCTGTGTCATATTTCCTGACTTCTGGATCCTTTGCAGTTAATATTTGATGCTAGTAGAAAGAAAGTGGTTTACCACTTTAACATCTTCTCCATTAATGGTAAAGTTAGTGATGTTTCCTGTTGTTCTGACAGTTGTCTTTTTCATAATGAGCTAAAGTCCTTTGTTTTATTCTGTTTTCCAACCTTTCTTACAAAACCCTTCAGGTCTTCCTTGTTTTCTGCTATGAGTACTGTTTTATCTGCATATCAAAGGTTATTGATGTTTCTGTGCCAGTCACCCCCAGGTAAAGTAGCTGAAGCTGTGAAAGCTGCCATTGCTGTGGGCTACAGGCACATTGATGGAGCGTTTGTGTACCAGAACGAGAAGGAGGTTGGCGAGGGTATCCAGGCCATGATCAAAGAAGGCGTAGTAAAAAGAGAGGAACTTTTTGTGGTTAGCAAGGTATCACTAAATCTACATAAATTACACGGCCTACGGTGCAGTGAAAAAGTATTTGCCCATAATTTCTTTTATTTTTACAAATTTTTCAAATTACCTTTACCATTAAAAAGTATAACTTTAAAATAAGTCAAAATGTTTTTTGAATGATTTTCTTTTATTGGGGAAAAATGCTGTTCAGCCCTACCTGGCCCTATGTAAAAATAAAAAGTTATTTCACCTTAGCTATAAAAATCAACCAGTTAACCACATTTAATTGACAATTGGGTTAAATTTCACTAACCACACCAGGCATGATTACTGCCTTAGGAAAAATTACATCCATAAGGGATTTGCAAGGCGCAAACTACTGCTGACCAAAAATAGCAAATACCTAAAAAAGGCTAGTCTCACATGTTGGGGGTAGCATAATGGTCTGGACCAGAGCCGTAGATAGAGAGAGTTGCGACACTCCTTGATCTCGCCGCCACGCGGTCACGTGGTTCATGTAACCCTCCAATAGTTCCAAACAAACCCGGCGCTGTCATGTTCTCCTATGGGACAGGCAGCAGTGAGTGAAATATTAAACATTAAATAATAAACATTTGTACAATTTCTGGGTATTTTCACCTGCCTTTACATTTACTGCATCTGCTTTAATATCAATTTGGTATATGAAGTGGAAGATTGATGTTTATAATGACTTAATAGGTCGTTCTTGTTAACACACAGTACATTATATTAGCATACATTACATAATGCGATATCATTAAGTAGTAGAGACAATATACAGTACAGAGATTAGACAGTTTTTTATGTTTTGTTTTTTACATAAACTAATCTCCCTTCACTTTCCCGAGGATTCATAATAATAATCATTTTGGTTAAACACTAAGCCATGTGGCTGGATTCATAAGGTTTACCTGCACTGAATGAACAGATTCATAAACACACTACCGTACCAATACCTTTAACATTATAGTGCAGGTACATGAAATAGCATTAATTCATGTCTTATTTCATGAGTAAGTAATAATTTATTCCTACATGTAATACATGAATTAATTCATAATTAATATGCACTAGTTCATTTTGTCTAATGTAAGTGGTGGACAAGGTACACAAACCATGTAGTTGAGTTGAAGTAGAGATATCCAAGGTAAAATATTGCTCCAGTAAAAGTAGTAATAAAAGTAAAATACTCTTTACCTCCACTAAAGTACTAAACTAAATTTACCTTCAAATGTACTTAAGAATGAAAGTAAAAGTTATACCTATTAATTAAGATAAACATGTAACATTTAGTGCTGAGCAAATGCTAAACAATAACAGTATTAAGTATATTAATGACATCAAATTCATTATTTTTTTAAAACAAAGCAACAAACAGCTAAAAATGCTTGATAAGTAGTGAAAATTAATGGGGCTCTATGGGATGTTTGGAACTATACAGAGCTCCACAACCCGGAAGCTGCACAGAAAATATGTCCCGCCCCCTTTCCAACGGTTCCCTATGGGAGTGTCGCCACTCTGTTCTCTCTACCGCTCTGGTCTGGACTACTTGTCATAATTGGTGAAACCATAAATTTTGCTTTTTAAAATCTTTAAGAAGTATGTTGACTCGTCAGTTTATGACCTAAAGCTGAAGTGCAGTTGAGTTTTGCAGCAGGACAATGATCAAATGACAAAATTAAGGTTTTAGAGTGGCCGTGTCAATTGGGATGTTGTGGCAAGTCATTGCAAGCATTTGATGGCAGTTGTTGCTGCCAAGGGTGGCACAACCAGTAATTCGACTTATTACTTTTTTACATGTAGGGTTTTTTTTGTAGAAATGTTTTATCCTCACTAAATGAAAGGGTCATTTAAAACTGCTTTTTTGTTTACTTGTGGTGTCTTTATGTTAGAATAAAATTTGTTGAAAGATCCAAAACATTTAAACATGATAAAATAGCAAAAATAGAAAAGTTAGGGGCAAATGCTTATTTTACTGTATATGTAATGAAAATATGAAGTTGTTGACCAAACAGATAAAAGAGAAATGGTCACAAGGTTTAGTTACAATACAATGGTAAAAGGATAACTGGTCTTTTTACAGCTTTGGTGCACCTTCCATGACAAGTCAGCAGTGAAAGGAGCATGTCAAAAGACCTTAAGTGATTTGCAGCTGGACTACTTAGATCTGTATCTGATTCACTGGCCAATGGGCTTTCAGGTAATTTAATGTTGCCACAGGATGTTTCAGATTTTTTTTAACTTACTCGGACAAACCTATTTCGTATGATCTTATTATCCAACATGTATACACTAGGAGCAGTAGTATATTAATGGATAAGGTACTGGACTAGTGATCAAAAGGTTGCTGGGTCAAGCCTCACAACTGCCAAGCTGCCAAAGTTGGGTCCCTGAACAAGACCCTTCAATTGCTTGCATTGTACCAGTCACAATTAAAAGCAGTTTTGGATAAAGGTGACTGCTAAATTCTGTAAATGTAATATTTTTAGTCTTAATTAATATTAAACAAGTAATATAATATAATGTTAATAAAGTATAATATAATGTTTATGTATTTATTAACCATTTTTACCAGAGCCATTTCATGAAAAGTAGCAACATTTTGTAAAATGAAATAAAAATATGGGTCTGTGATTTGTTAATTCTATTGAACTCTTAATTAACTGACAAAAGTATAAAGAAATGACGTTGAATGTTAAATGTTTTGGCTGACCAGCGTGAGTGTATTTCCTAAATAGAAACTTTGAATTTGAGTTTATTGAAAATGTGTCATGAAGAAAGTGCATCATAAAGAAGCGAATCCCATAATGGCAGCCACAGACTTGTATCACTTAAGAATGGGCAAAATAATTATTTTGCAGACTTGCAACAATTAAATTATGTAATTTTCCAAGAGTGGCACAAACACTCATGGACATCCCTGGTTGTTAAGTGATCTTTTTATGGTTGGCACTGACACCTTTGTCCCAGCCTTCGTCAGATCATCCTGTAATTTTTATTACAACAGTGAATAAGGTTTCATAAGAATCAACAAAACATAGATTCTTGTTCTTATTGCATTTTACAAAATTCACAGTTTTCACACATTCACAGTCCTGGCTGGAAAGTGACTTGTCATTCCAGACCCCTTTTTCACCTTGTAAACTGACAGAATTTTTTAAAGAAGCAAAGCACCCAAAACAGGATGCTACCTTCGTCCTGCCTTACAGCTGGAATGAAGTCTTAAAAGCATGATCTTTTTGAAAGTAAACTCAAACACTGCACCTGTACAACACATAATGTATGTAATAAATTATGTCACTGATTTTGGGAAAGTTATCAAAGAAATATATATATACAGTGAATCCAGAAAGCATTTAGATCCCTTGGATTTTTGCTCACTGTTTTTAAATAATCACTAATACATTGTTTTCACTAATCCAAGTGTTCTGACAATTAATAAAAAATCCAAACTGAAATCTATTAATTTAATTTTTGGACTTTTGCTGTGTAAAGGTGCATCCTGTTTTTTTTTTTTGTTTGTTTTTTTTTTTTTTTTTTTTTTTTTTTTTTTTTTTTTTTTTTTTTTATAACCTTGTCGTGTCGCCTCTTTTAACAACTGCCATGTTGAATTTTAAAATTATGTTGCCGACTCTCAGGCTGGAACAGAACTTTTCCCAGTAGACGGTGAAGGCTTAACTATCAGTGACAACACCAGTTTTTTGAATACGTGGGAGGTAAGGAAAAATGTACTTTTTGGATTTTGCTGTTACTGACATTATTATGGTTAGTTAATTAATGTGATTTTCTGTAATAATGGTGTTACAGGGTATGGAGGAGTTGGTGGATGAGGGACTGGTTAAAGCCATTGGCATCTCCAACTTTAACCATGAACAGATTGAAGCCATCTTAAATAAACCAGGCCTTAAATATGTACCTGCCAACAACCAGGTAAGATCCATAAAACAAGTTAACATGTATTTGCTACAAATAATGGTTGTTAAAATATTTGTGATTATTTAAGGTATAACCATCATGTGGTTATCACCGAGTATCTTTGTTTTTTTTTTAAACTGCATTTCGGAGTCTGAAAGGATTTATTCATCACATACTTCACAATCACATTAACATTGACTTTTAACCTTATTTACTGAGACAGCAAAACAGAAAAGGTCAGCTTGTAACCAGTGTTTTGCCCAAGGCAGCTTATAATGCTCCTTCATCTGGCTTTTTTCTGCAGTAGCTGGCTTTCGGATGCAGTCAATACTGCAGTCTTGTGTTAAGTTTGATTGTTAAAATATATGTGATTTTAATCACAATAAGACGATATTACGTAGCAAATAAATGCCAAATAATTTTATTTTAAACTTTAATATTCTGGTTTTTTTTGTTTTTTTTTTCAGATTGAGTGCCATCCGTATCTGACACAGGAGAAATTAATCAACTTCTGTCTCTCTAAAGGCATTACAGTGACTGCATACAGTCCTCTGGGCTCACCAGATAGACCGTGGTTTGTACTTTTTTATGACTTATTAGAGTAACTGGGCGGCACGGTGGCTCAGTGGGTAGCACTGTCGCCCACAGCAAGAAGGTCCTGGGTTTGATTCCTAGGTGAAGCGGTCCTGGTCCTTTCTGTGTGGAGTTTGCAAGTTCTCCCTGTGTCTCAAAATTGTCTAAGACTGTGTTTGAAACTGAACTAAAATTGATGAATCTTGTGTAACCAGTCACTACCTGTCCTGTCATGAATGTAACCAAAGTGTGTAAAACATGACATTAAAATCCTAATAAATAAGTCATGTTTTTTACACTTTGGTTACATTCATGACAGGAATGGTAGTTACTCATTACACAAGGTTAATCAGTCCACAAGGTTATATCAAACACAGTCATGGACAATTTAGTGTCTCCAATTCACCTCACTTGCATGTCTTTGGACTGTGTGAGGAAACCGGAGCTCCCGGAGGAAACCCACGCGGACACAGGGAGAACATGCAAACTCCACACAGAAAGGACCCCGGCCGCCCCACCTGGGGATCGAACCCAGGACCTTCTTGCTGTGAGGCGACAGTGCTACCCACTTAGCCACCGTGCCACCCTACAGCCAATCGTAATCACAAACAAGAAATGAGGCCATGCACAGTAAAAATCTCACAATAAATCAATGAAAGCATCCACATTTCTAAAAGTATTTTAGACAAAGACCATAGACAAAGGTGATGACTGAGCCTAGGTCCCCCAGTGCTGTGCAACACCCATTCTACCTGCAGCGTCAGCATGCAGAGTGTATATTTGTAATAAATTAATATATTCATCTAGTAAACCAAGCCTGCTAAAGCAATAGTTGCTTTACATATTTTTTCTTACTTTCTATATTTAAACTGGTGTTATAAAATTGTTTGGTAAAAGCAGTAGGTAAAACAGGAAATATTGGTAGACTGTTTATTTATCCATCTTAGTCCAGCATAGTTCTGTCTAAACATGGCAGAGCATGTTTCAATTTTTTGTTTTTTCAAATAGTCACCCAGAAATTTAGGTATAGTTTATAGTGCAAACTTGCAGATTAATAAAAATAAATGCTTTATTAAATGGCACTTTGACCAGATTCTGTTGCATGCATTCTTTAACCAAAGTCTCACGAGATCTTAGAGGGAAACCACATTTTGTTTATTTAGTTGCTGTATTTAGAACTGTGTTTATCTGTTGTCATGCGACTGTTGTCAAGGGCATATTGAGTGCATTCATTCATTTATTTCACAAATTCTACCAATTTTAACTTGTATTGCAGTATTATTAGTGTCACTTTCAATCAGTGTTGAACTATTGTTTACTTCTGTAAAAATATAATTTATCTGTTCCAGATGTGGTGCAGATAATGTACCTGCTATGAAAGCTGATTGATAACAAAAGAAACATGACATTATTAAAATGTATAACAATTGATTCATTGCATATCTACAGATTAAGTAAACAATGCTAATGCTATAATTGACTTAATTAATTAATCTTTTCAACTATCAGGGCAAAACCCGAGGACCCCTCATTACTGGAGGACCCAAACATAAAGGCTATTGCTCAGAAGCACAATAAAACCACTGCTCAGGTAAAAGTAAAAACAAATTGGGTACTTATATTACTATAGTCATACTGTTGTCATGATCTGAAATTTCAGATAACATTCGTTACAAAAAGTTTAATTATGTAATTTTATTTAAATTATTATGCCAGCCTACCCTTGCTGAGTTCCAGATTCCAATCTCAGTCGTGCTATCATCTAGCAAGGCAGCAACACAGACATGATTGGCTGTTTCCATCGGTGGATGTTGGGGTGATGACCCACTGTGTACCTGATGAGGAGCAATTAATGAAATTAATTAAATGAAATGATGAAATAAAAAGTCATTTTAGCCTGTTAAGTAGAGGAAGAGGCTAAAGTCAAGTTAATTAAAAAATAACTTTGTAAAATTATAATTTGTATAATTAAAAAAATGTGCAGGTCCTGATACACTTCCAAATTCAGAGAAATTTGATTGTGATCCCCAAGTCAATTACTCCTGCCCGCATCAAGGAAAACTTTGAAGTAAGTTCAGGTAAAAAAATATTTAAAAAGCTCAATGCTCACTGAACATTTTGCTTTAACCAGACTTGATTTATGTCCATAGGTCTTTGACTTTAAGCTAAGTGATCAAGAAATGAGTACCATTTTAAGCTTCAACAGAAACTACAGGGTTTGTCCAATGCAGTGGTAAGTTTTTGTTATTTTAATTAAAATTATATATCTTTTTTCAGTGGATTTGGTCTCCATATACATTACAATTTTGAAATGAACATTTCACATTATTACGTTAAATATTACAATGTTTCTTTTTCAGGTCTGTGAAGCACAAAGACTTTCCTTTCAATATCGAATGGTAAAATAGGAAGAATTATCATACACGATGCTACATAGAAAGCTGCAAGGCATACTCCTGCCTTTTTTCTTTTTTAAATATTGCATTTTCATCCAGCACTCATTTTTAAAAAGGTGGACAAGTGTCTAGGCTTTGTTAAACAACTTCTTGATAGTCTATACATTTAGATTTGAACTGTTCAAGCACTCCATTGTTTCAAAGTTATTTCTTCAAACTTGTTTGCAAACTGTTATACATCTTGTCTTGTGTGCTTTTGTGGTTTAAAGCTATGCTTTTTGCAGTAAACAAAATAAAGCTTAAATTAACTGTTGAGTGTTTTGCATCCATTCTCAAGCAGATTATAACACTAGCTTTACACAGTGTCATTCTTCTCTTGACCTGCAAAATTTTTTTTTTTTTATCTGGTGAAACAGATATTTTAAAGGGTTAAGACCTGGAATCTGACTGAGCTACTCAGACATTTGATTTTTCTTAAAAAGTGTGCTTAAATGCCCTTCCTAGTTAAAGTTTCAGGCAAAGGCTTTGTGTACTGTGCAATGTTAATTTTCCCATCAATTCTGACTATACTAAATATAGAACCACCACTATAGTTTACAGTAAGGGCATTACTTGGCTGATCTGCCTTGTAGAAGTTTCATTTCAAACAATGCTTAGAAAGTGGAAATGTCTTATGAAATGACAATGCTTTGTGCAACTTTGTTGGGTAGTCTTTTAAGTTATGTTTTGCAAATGATTTAAGTAAGCTTCCTGGTGTTTTTTCAGTCACATCCACACTTTGGATGTGATTGATTTAGAAAACAATACCTTCAGTCACAACCACTTGTGTGACATACAGTGTATCACAAAAGTGAGTACACCCCTCACATTTCTGCAAATATTTCATTATATCTTTTCATGGGACAACACTATAGACATGAAACTTGGATATAACTTAGAGTAGTCAGTGTGCAGCTTCTATAGCAGTGTAGATTTACTGTCTTCTGAAAATTACTCAACACACAGCCATTAATGTCTAAATAGCTGGCAACATAAGTGAGTACACCCCACAGTGAACATGTCCAAATTGTGCCCAAATGTGTCGTTGTCCCTCCCTGGTGTCATGTGTCAAGGTCCCAGGTGTAAATGGGGAGCAGGGCTGTTAAATTTGGTGTTTTGGGTACAATTCTCTCATACTGGCCACTGGATACTCAACATGGCACCTCATGGTAAAGAACTCTCTGAGGATGTGAGAAATAGAATTGTTGCTCTCCACAAAGATGGCCTGGGCTATAAGAAGATTGCTAACACCCTGAAACTGAGCTACAGCATGGTGGCCAAGGTCATACAGCGGTTTTCCAGGACAGGTTCCACTCGGAACAGGCTTCGCCAGGGTCGACCAAAGAAGTTGAGTCCACGTGTTCGGCGTCATATCCAGAGGTTGACTTTAAAAAATAGACACATGAGTGCTGTCAGCATTGCTGCAGAGGTTGAAGACGTGGGAGGTCAGCCTGTCAGTGCTCAGACCATACGCCGCACACTGCATCAACTCGGTCTGCATGGTCGTCATCCCAGAAGGAAGCTGACGCACAAGAAAGCCCGCAAACAGTTTGCTGAAGACAGGCAGTCCAAGAACATGGATTACTGGAATGCCCTGTGGTCTGACGAGACCAAGATAAACTTGTTTGGCTCAGATGGTGTCCAGCATGTGTGGCGGCGCCCTGGTGAGAAGTACCAAGACAACTGTATCTTGCCTACAGTCAAGCATGGTGGTGGTAGCATCATGGTCTTGGGCTGCATGAGTGTTGCTGGCACTGGGGAGCTGCAGTTCATTGAGGGAAACATAAATTCCAACATGTACTGTGACATTCTGAAACAGAGCATGATCCCCTCCCTTCGAAAACTGGGCCTCATGGCAGTTTTCCAACAGGATAACGACCCCAAACACAACCTCCAAGATGACAACTGCCTTGCTGAGGAAGCTGAAGGTAAAGGTGATGGACTAAACCCAATTGAGCACCTGTGGCGCATCCTCAAGTGGAAGGTGGAGGAGTTCAAGGTGTCTAACATCCACCAGCTCCGTGATGTCATCATGGAGGAGTGGAAGAGGATTCCAGTAGCAACCTGTGCAGCTCTGGTGAATTCCATGCCCAGGAGAGTTAAGGCAGTGCTGGATAATAATGGTGGTCACACAAAATATTGACACTTTGGGCACAATTTGGACATGTTCACTGTGGGGTGTACTCACTTATGTTGCCAGCCATTTAGACATTAATGGCTGTGTTGAGTTATTTTCAGAAGACAGTAAATCTACACTGCTATACAAGTTGTACACTGACTACTCTAAGTT
Source organism: Trichomycterus rosablanca (assembly GCF_030014385.1). Classification (NCBI taxonomy): domain Eukaryota; kingdom Metazoa; phylum Chordata; class Actinopteri; order Siluriformes; family Trichomycteridae; genus Trichomycterus; species Trichomycterus rosablanca. Next base: position 68,613,582 of record NC_085988.1, on the reverse strand, counting down.
ATATCCAAGTTTTATTTCTATAGTGTTGTCCCATGAAAAGATATAATGAAATATTTGCAGAAATGTGAGGGGTGTACTCACTTTTGTGATACACTGTACACACAGTAATCAGATTACCAAATCAAATATGACAATAATATGGTTACTTGGTTTACATGCACTTAATCAGATTATGGAAACCAATTTGCATGAGAATCAATAATCTGATTTCTCAGAATGACAACTTTTAAGCTGTTTACTTTTCAGTGATGTGAAATTACATCTTTTAAAATCTTGTAATGCTTGTTTAACATTAAGTTTTAAAGATCACTATAAACATTTAATTTTAATATATTAGTTATTTTAGAGTGTGGCTTTAATTTTAATTATTTAAAAAGCATAATTAGGCTGCATTCACATGATGCATGGCAAAACTGATTTGGCGCTAAATATGCCATTGTTTCCTATGGAGTGAGGCGGTGCCGCTTACCCTGCTGCTGCGCTACCTTGAGCGTTGCACAAGGCTCATTTACCGCATTGACACTATTTTTTTCAGTTTGCCACTGCACTCAAAGTTCAATCTTATTAAACCTTGAACCAATTTGCCACTTGAAAGCACCGCTGAAGAGACAAACTGTTTATAAGACATGGCTGAGAGAAATTCTCATCGTTTTACAAAAACTGTTGTATTCCACTTAAAATAGTAATGACTTTGGTTATAATGTTATGTTTACAAAAATACACTATACAAATGATATAATACTAATATTACTATGAAATTGTTTACCAGTGATATTTAGCATTTTTTACCAATGCCATGGTTCTAATTTTAACCAAATAATAACACAATTTGGAATGTGTAGAACGTTTATATTTTTTCCAGTATGTTCAGTTTAACATAGAAATGTGCTCAAGTGCCGCAGCGGTCTAATGCTGTATCCCACTACTGCTGAGAGCCAGGTTCTAATCTTAGCTGTGTTTATTAGCAAACTTTACAAACTTTCAGGTGTTTGCAATAAACCAAACAAGATTCATTTAAATAGCTCAACACAACTAACGAGTTTTTTGTTTTTTTTTGTTCAAATTCAACACAAAATGTCACTTTTAATAACTAATGCAGTCTCATAATAATTCAACCCTCTCAACAGAATCCCTCATAGGAGCACACATTTGCAAATCAGGTGTTGTTTCAAGCACACCTGATGCAACTAATCAACATCTTGAGATAAAATACAGCCAATATTTAGACTGAGTGATCGCATGTTAAAAAATAAGTCAAAATAGTTTCCCGAAAAGTGATAATTGCGTTACAGCTACTAAAAGTGTATTTATGTGCCCTGTGAACAGTGGCGGCCAAATCTCTCAGGGGGGGCAATTGTTGCGATGATGGCCAAGGTGACCCGTTTAATGGGTAAATTAAAGCTTAAATAATTAACATCTTAAGTCATCTGTCAGTTTGCCCTCACAAATAACTTTAAACATGGAGACAGACCAGCTTTACCATTAATCATAAAATGAAGTAAAGCCTTCCCACTAACAATTTAATTCAGTCTTCATCAGATAGCATTTTATTTTAGGTGCAGCTGATCCAGAATAAAGATTGGCATCTGGGCTGATGTGCAATGAATAAAGAAGTACAATTAAACAATTGGGGAGATACAATAAGTGCAATCACAACTCACAATTTAAAAATTATATTACTTACTTGTAATTTACTTGTAACTTATATGATTTCCCCCCCTTTGTAGATACTTGATGTACAAATTTGGTCTGGGTGGCCCTAATTCTTTAGTTGCTAATTTATCCTGATTACTACGACGACTGAATGGCATTTCCCTTAATGACACAATGGAGTTGCTCCGAACGGAGGTAATGGTAGTCATGGTGATGAGATCACTACACCAGTCACGTGTGACGCAAACACGTAAGTGCGAGCCCTCCTGGAACCCATAGAGATTGTATTGCAGTGCCTACAGTTCGAAAAAAAAGTGCCTTAATATGAGGGTCAACGAGAGCAATCAGGGCGATTTTCAATCAGACTGAAATCGCCCAAAATGGGCGCTACTGTACAGAACACAACTTGACGCTGATTGGACTACGATATTCAGAGGCAAGACAGACTGTCCAAAACAGTCACAGCTAGTTTAACACTGGTTGAATGCGATAGAAAAATTTCTTCCCTTTTGCCCTTTGGTGGTGCGTCGCCCGATCACCCTAAGGAACGAGCCGCCCATGCCTGTGAAGGACTGGCAACCTGTCTGGGCTATTCTTACCTTTCGCCCAGTGAAGTACCCACCGTGACCCTGACAAAGCGGCGGTAAAACCGACAATGAATAAATGAATGAATAATTGCGTTGAACAAACATGAAAAATGATACAAAATATAGCTAAGTCAGGTAAATTTGGCTAATAAACCTAATTTGCCATGGGGGTTAAACAAGTTTCATAACTGTACAAACTGAACGAAATATGTGACGTGAGAATGTGTGATGCCCTGAGATGGACTGCTTCCCCGCTCAGGATTTATTTTTGCCATGTTTCTAGGTGGCGTCGGACCCACTGTGTCCAAATTGAAATGGTTAGTAAAAATTATTAAATAAATGCAACTTTGTTCACATGAAAGAGAAGTTTTAAACTACTAGCGGTTCTTCTGGCTTATTTCTAATTAAGTAAATCGTGATTAAGGTAAACATGCAGATGATGTCACTCATGTTTAATGGTCGAAGTGTTTGGTGGAGCTTTTATTTTGAAAAAGTAAAAATAAGTCTCGCGGCTGATGACTAGCTGATGATGGGGTGTTTCGCACTCTAGTGTCTTGGACTTGGAGTTTTTACCTTTAATACATTGTGTTCTTATATTTAGGGTTCTAATCATGTTGCAGTTTTTGGTAAATATTTTCTTTTAAATGTGTTTAAATAAAGCCACAGTCTAATAACATTTAAACTTGTAATGCTGTTCTGGTTTCAGCTTACGATAGTAGCCGACTAGTTTGAGAGTCATGCTAACTATAACATAAGGTCACGGTATTCTATACGATTTTTTACAATTTACCAACTATTCTGAAAATTATGTTTGTATATAGATGTGTACATACGTGTGGGGAAATGATAATATATGACCATAGAACATCGTGGCCTTAACGTTATCTATTTTTATAAGATTAAAATTAATTTAATCTTACCAGAACATTAAAAATCTTTTGCCGTTCTACGTGTCTTTTTGCAGTGCTTAATGCTTTTTTTATTGTGTGTTGTAGGTCGGTTTCACCCTAGGGAATGTGGTTGGGATGTATCTTGCTCAAAACTATGAGGTTAGATAAATCTTTCATTCTTTTTTTCATCTAAGCAGTGTTGCCCAAAGCAGGATTTGTAAGTTAGTATGTCAAATTTAAGATTTACTTAGGAATAATGGTATCGTAAAGGCAGTTCAGCGTCCAGCTCTCTTACCATGTCAACATAAGTTTTAGTTAAATGTGGGAAATCAGAGTCTGAACCAATCAAACAAGTAAAGATAATGTCAACTTCAAGGGAAAAAAACCTCTAGTGTACACGATAGATTAGTGATTCTGCCTGCCAAAGTACCACACCCAAACCTCTTATACACTGGTAAGTTCACTTTTAGCATTTTTTTACAGGCATAGTGCCGAAAAGAGATTTTGAGCTTTTCCACTGCAAAATCTCAGGTTCTTGGCCAGAAACACTGGTAAGGTTTGGGCCCTATAATTTTGCAGTGCTGGAACCAATCAAACTGCGGTGCAAGCGTTCTGATTGATATTTCCTAAATTCATTACACATTTTTATTCTTTGTGTCTTCCCAAAACAAACATATACTGAAAGAATTATGATACCAAATGTCAAAACAAAGCCAAAGACTAAAAGGTCACTAAGGGTGTCAGTTAAAAAACTGAGACTATTTAGTCTCAGGTGTCCTGTTGGAAACCATTGCGGATCTTGAACGTTGTGAGAAAATGAGCCATTTGGCAGCACATTAGGTTTTACAGCAAGGTACATCTGATTGGATAAAGCCTTCCACCATAAGCCTCAGATTTACTTAAAGCACTGAGACTATATAAGACAGAATTTAAGACTCATTAAGTCTGAAATTTTAGTAATTAATTAGTACTTAATTAAATGACATTTACTTAACAATTTCAAGTTTAAATACACAGGTAAACTCCTACAGTTAAATAATAACAGCAGGATTACACACTGGCAGTGTCGATATGTAAATAATACTTGCCAAATCCTGTAGCAACATAATGTAATATCTTTAATAAACTTGTATACAGCATTTAAAAAAGAATGAATCCCCCCCCTCTAAGTTATGGTCTAATACTGCTTCTCTGTAATCTGTATTACAGGTCCCTAACATTGCAAAGAAGATAGAGGCCTTTAAACAAGATGTGGAAGCCAAGAAAAAGCCTCCAGAGTGAAGATCATGAAAAAAGCTCATTAAAATATGTATTTTAAATAAAATAAGTATGCAAACGGATATGACCCTTCCTAGATTAAAGACACATAAGTGCCTGAGGTTTGCTGATTTTATGTGTAAATGAACTAATTTCACCTTACTGTTACATGTGATGTTCAAGATATTTCTTTCATTTTTATGAACATAAAAACCCTGATATTAAAACGTTTGAGGACAATCTATATGAAAATGAATTTTGTCTCTGGCTAGACTGTATTAAAATTAAATATTTGATGTGTGGCTTAGACATAAAATTAAAAAGGTTTTCAATAATTGACAAATAGTGCCCACTTAATACAACTTATTATGTTAATGTGTGTCAATATTAACAAGTGTTCTGGATAACATGTAAATTCTAAAAAGACAAACGCTTTTGTGTGACAGGGTGTGTAACTTAAAACTAAGGTATAAATTGTGCTTGAAGTGGTAAAAATGACTGATGGTACATTAATGTACAATTGTTAATAAAATACTCTAATAACAAGTTCCAGATTAATAAAAGGCTCTTATGAAGTTCCAGATGACCTTCTATGGATTTTTTTTCTGTAAAAGGACTCACTGTAAGATTTCAACACCGTTTACAGCATTTCTATTGACATCGATGTAAGTAGTAATAAAGTGGGAACAATTTGTAGTCACCTTGTAAAAATACATAAATACATATTCCTTAAAATATGTGTTTAAAATTTGTCTTTTAGTCAAGAAAAGAAGATTGGTTATGTAGCTTAACAGCCATACATATCATTTTATCACAATACTTAACAAAATGCAAGTGAAAAAAGTGAAGTGTACAACAATGTGTATTTTCAGCACTATAGGCTGTATGTGTGAGCTTTCTTTTCTGGGTGATTTTACACTCTTAATCTTAAAATACATTTTCTCCCTCCAAGTGGCTCGTTTATGACTGGATTTTTATTAAACTGATGAAAATGTAAAGCTCTGTCTTTGGTGGACTTTATTAAAAATAATATATCAAATTAATTTTACTTTTGAGTAAATTGATAATATTACATGTTTGGGGAGGGTTGTTTAAATGTTTAAATAAAGATTTTGTATTTATTCATATAAATAAAAACAAACTGGCATGCCAACACGAATAATGAGTCTAATAATGTGTCTGCAATGTGACCAGGAGGTGAAAGCAGATGGTAATAAATAATTGAAATTTTGTCTCAAAGGTCATAACGTAAGGGACAATATACATACTCAATACTACTTTATTTGCATACATTCACTGCACCTTCAAAAGAGGTTAAGATTTTACATTACATGAGACGAAGTGGACCAGATGTTATTTAGGTGGTGGCACTCTGACACTAACCTAAAAGTGTGTGATGTACTGTCGTGTGCAGTGTATCAGGTTCAGCAGTGTTGGGATTTTTAAACAATGCTAATGCTGGTAGAAGAGTGGTGCGCCAACCAAAAATAAAAAAAGCACCATTGTCCTGTGATCAGAAAGTGTCCAATGACAAGACTATTATACATAACTAGATAAACAATAACAGATGAAGTGCATTTAAAATAAAAAATAACTGCAATATTTAACTGTACACCTACACTAAGTCTGAACAGTGTAATGGTCCACCACCTAAAATCATGTGGTCAGTGGAGGTTCCTTTCGATTGATAAATAGGGTAAGGTGGGGACAAAGTGCACAGAGCATCAGACGAACTGTCAGTAACTGTATACCCGCAAAGTCAATCTGTATGATAGATGTAGCTTATCTTCTTAACACATTTTCACACTTTGTTCGGAACAATTTTACTAATTGCTGCTGTGGGCAATCACGCAGTACTTTACCGCAGTTTAAAAGTATCGTTCTTATCGATCAGACTACTGCCGCAAAAATTCAAAGATGATTGACAGACGTGTATGATGCCTTGTTTTGTGAATTAATGAATCGTTTCTCATTGTCACATCTGCTTTTATTCCTGTTTACTGAGACCACCATTCACTGTCAGCTTAAAAAATAAAAAATCCTTAATAACCAAAAACCTTTATGACAAAAAAAAAAAAAAGTGACAGAGTAAAACACAAACCCATGTTTTATAGTGGGATCAAAATCGTAAACTAGCTCAGAACTTTTACCGCCTATATATGAAACCCCAAACACTTTATAAACAACACAATTACTTCCGGTGTGGACTTTTACGAGGGTGAGCATGCGCAGAAAGTACAGGACGTGGCCGGTACAGCTGTTTGCAGGCTGGTGGGTGTCAGTGCTGCAGCTGATGTTTAGTTTGAGAGCGAGAGGGAAGAATTCTTCTGTATAAAAATGATTTCTCTCACTGACTCCCAGAGTAAGAGCTTTATATATATTACATTACATCATGAATATCAGCTGCTATTTTTGATTGCTAGTTTAGCATTATAACTGTAAGCAGCAGCTAATGACTTAAATTAGCATCAGTAACTCAACACAAGCTTACATACCAAATACATTCCAATAGTCGTACCAACTGTACCATGTGCTGCAACTCATGAAGAGAACACGTGTGTCTTTAAATCTTGTAAGGGCATTTAGACCTTAAACTTAAAGTTGCAGTTACACTCAATTCAATACCTATTACATGTTACAGTTCTATCTGCCATTGTCAAGTCTCACACTAATCAACTGACCTGACTGACCTATTGATGACCTGTTGACTCACTGATGGACACCCAGATCATCACTGATCCTTCATCAGATTTTATTGTGGGTGTGAAATTTCAGTTTACCCATAAGGTATTGAACCAAGTTAAAAATTAGACTTATCAAGCTGCTCAGGTGGCGCAGCGGTAAAGTACGCTAGCTCACCAGAATTGGGATTTCGAATACATTGTATCAAACCTCAGCTCTGCCTTTCCGACTGGGCTGGGCGGCAGTATGAACAACGATTGGCTGTTGTTTTTAGGGGTAAGAAAGTCGGATCATAGGTCCTCATAACTGGTGCGACTGCGGCCCCTGCTGGCTGACTGATGGCGCCTGCACAGGGCTGAGGAATAATGCTGATGGCGGTGTGGCCCTCCGTACACAGTGCCTGTCAAGTATATGAACTCGACTCGTGCAGGTGAAAAATGCACTATCTGTACTGACTGTACCGGAGGGGGCGCATGTCAGTTGAGAGGCGTCCTCAGTCAGCGATGAAGGGTCGAATCAGTATAGAGGACGCATTCAGGGTAATTGGACATGACTGGACTGGGGGATAAAAATTGGGGGGAAAAAAGAGGGGTAAGAATTTTTTAGACTTATCAAACCTTATTAGACCTTACTTCAGTTCTCTACAGGTCCTATACTTATGGGATTTTGCAAACCTCAGCATGTGTCTTTTATGTTGTCATTGATTAGGGGCCATTTTTATATTTGCATAACTTTAGGAGCCTATATTAAACCATCCTTTCCAGCTGTCTTTTGGCTTTCATTTTGTAGGTTAGTTGACATAATTCTATGGATAATAAATGACATTAAAATAAGTCTTTTTTTTTTAATCTAGTTACTTTTGAGGTATTTTAACACCGTTTTTGCCAGACAGTTGGTCCAATTGCAAGAGCAGACTGAAGTGTACCTGTTAGAATTCAAGACACCCAGGAATGGAATGGCTGCCATGCATGTTAATTGAATTTGGAGTGTCTTTTTCTCATGTAGTATTTTACTGTCAGGGCTAACCAATGTAATACTAATGGAACCTGTACCCTTCATAAATACCAGACTAGCCTGTTTAAACAGGGCGTTATAACAAACTAACTAACAAAGACCACAGTGTAGATCTTTACCACTATATGTTTCATGGGTAAATACATTTGTGTTACCTAATAAATTGTCTAGTAAAACATCAAAGGCACAGTTCTATTGTTTAGTTAGAATGACAAATAGCATCTGACATGTATTGAAATTGTTTTCTTTTGCTCCACAGAGATCGGGATGGGGTTAACAGGGTTTGGGGTGTTCTTCCTGTTCTTTGGGATGATACTGTTTTTTGACAAAGCACTTCTTGCTATTGGAAACGTAAGTGTTAACATTCGGAGGATGTTACAGTTTAACCCATGACAGTATAGTATAGTAAATTTGATACTGAGGAGGTGGACAAAATAACAAAAATATCACATGGAAGCAGAGTGGGACTGAAGTGAGTTAAATGAAATAGCAAACACAGTTACAAAGTCAAGATTTTGCCAATTAACAGCATGTACCAGCTATACAAGAGGTAACATGAGGCAACTAACAGTATCCAGATGCACCATATTGTGGGTGATCGTGTTTTTGGTGCACTAGTCTAAAAATGTTTAAAGGGAAACACTCCTAAAACTTGTATTTTATATCTAGCATGACCAAAGAGCAGAAACAAAGAGGAACAGGGATAAGAATTTAAATCTCACTGACATGGATATAAAGTCGATTTTAAGGATAGCTGCTAAATGCCTCAAAAATACAGTCAGTTCAGCACCTCTTTTGCTCAGGTCTTAATAAAAAAAAAAACTGTTTAATGTTTCTGGTAGCTTCTGCTTTTTTGCACAGTGCTGATGTTAGAAAAACTATGATATACCATGAACGTTTTGTGCCATTCCACCATTATCCATGAATGTAAAAGTGTACAGTAAAAGGAGTGTACAGAGCAAATATGTAGTTCTGCTGTTAACATCTTTGAGAACCATACAGCTGTCCATTATCTGCACTACATTATTTGTATATTTGGTATTCAGCCATGTACACATACATTTTTTGTTTTTTTAGGCTTATTATATAGATTTAGTTAATATTTATCCATCAGTGTAGTATCCTCATGCACTATACAACAAATATCATGAAGTGGAATATCATGGAGTCTGCATACTTTCCTTCTGTCCTGTATAAAACCTTTCACAATTTGTTTGTTTTTAATTACCCTGTTCAAGCAGTATAAACGTCCAGGGTTGTTTTGATCAGAGGAGCTGTCTTGAGTTTTGAGTATAGGCCAGTACTGATCTGACATTTTACTGATATTCTTACAGTAATTTCTTTCAAACTAATATGAAAGGCATAATGGTCATGTCAGTCAGCAGCATCCATGATTACAGCATGTATTGTCAGTGGACCATGGAAATGCTTCAGAAGTGGGCAGTCAAACCTGTTTTGGTTCTAACTTTATTCTAGTTTCATTACCTTAGCAACAGTCATTAACAAGACATTGAAATTATGATATCCGGCACTGTCTGTTCAGTGGTATGAAGGCATTGTACTATGTGGTTTTCCACTGTCCCTTTTCACATTTCTTTCTTTTTTCATTTTGCAGATCCTCTTTGTAGTTGGCTTAGCTTTTGTGATCGGACTGGAGAGGACTTTCAGATTCTTCTTCCAAAAACACAAAATTAAAGCTACCAGCTTCTTCCTTGGGGGCGTATTCATAGTGCTAATTGGATGGCCAATTGTTGGAGTGGTTTTAGAGTTTTATGGCTTTTTTCTGTTATTCAGGTGAAGCACTTAAAAAGTTAATCATTTTTATGTTTGTATATATGTATATAATATAAGATTTTTTTTCTTTGTGTGAAGGGGGTTCTTTCCAGTGGTTGTTGGCTTCATCAGAAGGATACCCATCCTTGGCTACTTGTTGAATTTGCCATTTATTAGTGGGGTAAGTAAGGTGATTGCATAGTACACTGCAGTAAAGTAAGCATGCATTCTACATGTCTAGTTTTTAGCTGGCTCTATGAATTGGTTATTAATAGGGCTTTGATTTTTGCTTCTGATGTCCATTGTAATTCAATGCGCATGTCCATGAGGCAAATTGACAAGCCTGATTTTGTCAATAGTGATTTTATCAATAATTTCCATTTTTTAGATATTTTTTAATTAGATTTTTTTAATTATTTGAGGGTGCCCAAATCAGAAAAGGTTTACTTGTATTTTATTGCAGGCAGTATGAACCCAGGAAATTCATGTTTTGTTGTGTCATTTTTATTTTATTTGTTTATATAAATCCATTCTTGCATTTCAGGCCTGCAACACATTCCAAAGACAGTTGGAATGTGGACTAAAATTTAGGGCTAGCAAAAAAAACTAAACAATGATGCTAAGGAGAAAAATGATGGTTGTAATTATGATTTTGAACAAAAGCAGTATCCACGAAAGGCTGAGTCTCTGAGGAACAAAGATTGGCAGAGGATTTTCAGATGTCAACAAATGCGAGAGAAAATTATTGACATTTTTAAAAACAATGTTTCTTAAAAATATTGGAGGGGATTTACATTTTTCTCCTTTTACAATGCATATAGTCATTAAATGATTCAAGGAATTAGGGGTAATTTCAGTGCATAATGGGCAAGGGTGTAAGCCTAAGCTGAACATCTGTGATCTCTGATCCCTCAGATGGCAATACAACAAGAACCACCATTCATCAATAACCGATAAAACAACATTGGACAAGGGATTACTTTGGCAAATATTTGTCATGTGCTGCAATACTGAGTTACATTTACAAATGCCACTTAAAATTTTATTAAAACTTTATTTTGAAAAAAAAGGTTGTGCCAAAAAGTGTTAACCATGTCCATAGCCAATCACAAGCTTTTGTTCAGGCTTATGAGTTTAGATTTCAGCAGTGCTACCAACCACTGACTGTGTTTTGTGACAAGGGAAAGATAGCTAGTTCATTAAAATTGACAACAATTAAAGATAAGAATTGCGGTTAAAATTGCAAAAGCTAGTATTATGCAAATGAAATCATTATGCACAGTCATCCCCAGTTGATTTAACCAAGTATGTGCAGGTTTTAGGTTAAGATATTTGCCTGTGTATTGCTGTGTGAATTTTAAAATCCATCTGTTTTCACCCAACAGAATGAAAACAGCCATTTTATGCAAGTGTGTGTGTGTCTTTGAATTTGACTTTGTTGTTTTCTTAAAGCCTTCGTAAGGCTGAGGACAATCAGCAGTCTCGGTTAGTCACTGCTGCATTCCGTCCTGCATGTGAGCATGAACAAAGACTGAGTTTACTGAATAATTATGCTTAATGTATGTATTGTGAATTGTGATTAGGGGTGTGACAGTAAGTCCTTTATGTTTAATGAATAATAAAAAAAAACTAATAATATCAACAGATGGGTGTTTGAAGGGGGTGTTACAATGTTAATTATTACAGTGCACTATCACCTCAGAAAAATTAATTTATTAATTACATTTTACCAATGTATGCAACCAATATGTAATTTAAATCTATTAAGTAAAAAAAGTATTTTTAAAAAATAATTGTTAAAAAAATAGGGTGTGTCACTACTGTGGGCCAGTTAACTGTCTACCAGAGCAGTTTTATTATTCACCTAATGAGAGGCAATATACTCAAATCTTAATAAAAAAACAAACAGTAAAATCTAAATGACTGACCTGCTGATGATGTTTAAGCGGTGTTGCTCGTAGTCACCACCTGTCACATGCAGTTTGAGTCTATCTATTGCTTTAAGCGACACACACATTATATACAAACCCCATTTCCATGTCATTTTGTAAAAAACAATTAGAATGAGAATCTGTGATTTGTTCATTCTTTTAATTCAGTTGAACATGTTTAACTGGCAAAAGTGTGCAAACAAATAACTTTTTTATTGTTTTGCCTGATCAACTGCATTGTATTTCTTAAATCAAAACGCAGGATTTAAATGCCTGCAACACACTTAAAAGTTGAAACTGGGGCAAAATAAGATTTTTTTTAAATGATTGAATGTCCAATTTACAAGTGAAAGATGTAACAATAAGCAGGTGAATTGGTAACAGGGGTGAATAAAATTATTGGATCCTCCTTTTACACAGTCTTTTCAAGCAAAGATGGGCTGTCGCTCACCACCTTGTGCCAAACATTTTGAGAGAGTTGTCAATCCATTCAAAAAGAATTTTCACAACACAAGATTGCAAATATTTCAGGTATTTTGGACATTTAAAACTGTTTAATTTGTATTTGTTGCTGGAATTGTTTTATTTAGCTTACTGTTAAATCCTTGCTACTGCTTTTCTAATAGATTTTTGGTTCCTCCCTTTAGTTGCATTGATTTTGTTCTAAAACTGATGGTAAAGGTCATGGTGTTAATTCCGTAGTGATGGTTTAATAGCTAAAAGTTATATTCAGAACCATGAAAGGAGCTGTACATTAATCTAATAAAAATTAATCTTCATGTCTCTTCCACATGCTGTATTGGTCTCACTTGCATGTATAAACTGTTGTTTGATCATTTTCCCATAATTTATTGGAAAACATAAAGGTCTTTACTGACACACCTTTGTCATATAGCTAATTTAGGTTGTGTTAAACAGTTTTACATATACATTTTTAGCGTTTAGCAGATACTTTTATCCAAAGCGAATTACAGTACTGTGACAGTGTTCTGTCTAAGCAATTGAGGGTTAAGGGCCTTGCTCAAGGGCCCAACAGTAGCAACCTTGCAGTGGTGAGGCTTATGGTTCAGAATTCATAACATTGGCATTACTTACAAAAATTGCTTTTAATTTCATCACTTTTCAGGAGGAATGAAATATTGTTTCAGTGAGCTGTAAGGGTACCAACAATTATATATACGTATATATATATATATATATATACACAGTATATATATATATATATAGGCTCAAGAGCGTGAGACACCAGCTTCTAATAATATTTCTCTTGTGTTTTCCAGTTTGTGGACAGTGTGGGAGACAGCAACAGCATGGTATAACGGACACTGTGCTTTTCCTTACTCTTATTTATGATGAATTTTGAATCATCTTAATTTCTAAAAAAAAAAATGTTTTTGGAAACATTTTTGGAAGCTGTGTTGATTTTCTATTTGAATGGAATGTCAAGAGTGTGTGTTGTTCACTTCCACAAGGCCAATTGTACTGTGTGGAAACTACAACAGACCATTTTTGGAGCTGTACCACAAGGTCTGTCATTTGTATCCCAAAAACTTCAAAGGCTCAACATACCTTTTTTTCACTTAAACAGAGGGGCTGCTATGTTGAAAATAGAGCCTATGTCTGATTTTTTTATAGAATAACTTTTTGTTACTCTGATGTTACATTGATAAATAATGATGTTATTTACCAATTAAGCTGCTTTACAAACAGTACAAAAATTCTCATTGTGTCCCATGACACCCAGATGCAAAAATGTATACAGTCCACTGAATTAATCCAGTCCAAAAAGATTCATCCCCAACCTATTTTTGTTAAATAATACAGATATGACAAATGTTTAGTTATTTATTTTGCTTGTTTTCAGACTAAATAAACTTCTACATGCCAAAAACAAAAAGGATGATTATGGAATGGAATGCCTTTGTAGTCATATTGTCATAGTTACATATACATTTCTATAGTACATGTAATTCTTTGTTGGTATATCCCATCTCATTGAACGGTGGTGCAGCAGTGTTAATGGTCGGGTGAAATGCATATGTGTAAAGGGACTATTGACTTGGAGGAGTATATTGAGATTTTAGTGAGACATATGCTGCCATATTGTTGGGAAGGTTATGGTTATTTTAGCAATGCCAGACCTCATTCTGCACATGTTACATCAGCATGGCTTTTTACACACAGAGTGGGTGTGCTTGACTGACTTGTTTGCAGTCCAGATCTGTCTCCTACTAAAAATGTATGGCGCATCATGAAGAAGAGGATCAGACAACGCCGACCATGGACTGTTGAGGACCTGAAGTCTTGTATTAAGCAAGAATGGGCAAAAAGTCTATTTGCAAAACTGCAACATAATTATCTCCAATTTCCTAATGATTAGAAAATGTGATGTAATACTGTGTTAAACATGACTCTTACCAAACCTTTTTCAGTGTTATAGGCATTAAATTCTATTATTTTATTAACAATTGCAATCAGAAATATTTCACCCCCAAACAAAATAAGGATTTATAAACAACTTTGAACATTTTTTAAGTTATTTTGCTTTAGTAGTTAAATGATACACCGATACAGCAAATGAACTAAGAAAATGAATAATGTAGGAATTTAAAGTGGCAAGATATTTTGTTTATACTGCCATGTGACAACTATTTAACCCCTACGTAATCTTAAAACCTACTGTTGGTCTTTATGACCTAAAGTTGGGTTACAATTATTAGGAACTCAAAAACAATCCTTAATTTTTTTCTGATGTGGTGTGTTACATAAGTAATATTATTTTCAAAATTGCTTTCATGTGTCATTAAATATTATTAATTTGCCTACTGAGACTTCTTGTATATTTTATTCAGTACTTTACATATCCCCATAATACCTTTTAAGGTACGGTGGGTTAAATATTTCAGATCATATATATGTAACGAGTATTTACTATCCCTTTTCTACCAATAGGCTTTTTTAATGTCTGAATAAAATTGGAGGTAAAATGCAATTTTGGCCTATCTTTTCTGGTAAATTTGGTTGTGATGTACAAATTTCTGAAAATATTGGATGGGTTGAGGTCAGAACTTCTAAAACATAATTGTTATTTTAAACTTCATTATTTTTTTATTTTTTTATGCTTTTTTGGTGCTTTGAGTCTTGTTTACCAGCCAGAGGGGGCAGGTTTTAATTCAAGACTTTTCTATACTGTGATTATTTATTTATGGTCTTATATTCTTCTACACATTTATGCTTATTTATTATCTGATCCCTGACATGACTTAAATACTTTTTTCCTCAACATCAGTAACACTAATGCTGTCATATTTTACTGTTGGTAGAGTCTTCTTTTTATAAAGTGCTAGACTTGGTTTTAGCCTAATTAAGAAAATATATTGATGGTTCATAGCTCGTCTATGTGCTTTATTGCAAATGTCAGACAAACTCAAATATTTCTCTTGGTTAGGTGTGGTATCCTGCCTGCTACTCATCCAATAAAATTTTTCCTATCCTGTTTTTCCCTAGTCTTTTGGTATCATGTAGTCATAAACACTGATGTTAGCTTAGACAAAAGACATCTGCTTTGTTTACATGTCTTTCTAAAACTCTTGAATGAATTGTTGCTAAGCCTTTGAAAAAATTCTATCAATGAAAAGGCAATCAGAAATGGGCCAATTTTTCCACACCACTGTATCCTATCCAACCTTGCTTTCTCTGAGCTTTCAAATGAGGGATGGCTTGCCTTGATTTTACTAATTCACACTCTTTCACAGCTTTTGTATAAACACCCCTCATTCACAGTCAGGGTGTGAAATAGTTAAGGGGAAATCAGAAAGAGCAAAGCTAGGAGCTTCTGCTCTGAAAAAAAGGCTTAGTGTCTGCTAAGGGCCAGTGTGCGATTCCACGGTTAGGCGGCTAGACTAAAAAGACTGAAAAAAAAATTGAATAAGCAGCACTGATGTCCAAAAATGTCTGCTTTATTCTGATTAAGGCCACAGTGGGTCTGATGCCAAACTCCTCTTGGGACACCCCACATTCACTCACACCTATAAGCATTTGATGGAAGCCTGTCTGCAACTTTCTGAGTTTAAATCCATGCATTGACAAGCAAGAAAATGAAAAACTTAAAGATCAAAGTGTCTTGCAGCTGCGTCACCATAAATTAGAAAAAAAAAAAAAAACATCTGCAGTTGTTAATATGATTTATGGCAGGTTCAGAAACAGGAAATGATATGACCGCATTAATAAGCATGGGTCAGATGGTCAATACAATGCTGAGCAGATCATTATTTATATGGTATCAGCGGGGAAACCCTTCAGCTGCTGTTCACTCATTGATACATCATTTATTTTAAACGTCTCACTGTTCATTCATACTGTCCCTCATATTCTTCATCTCACTTATTAGTAATGTTGTGCATTTTATATCACTGAATGCTGAAGATCAGAAAACATTTTCAAAAATTTCCAAAAAATGGTTATGTTTTACAGTTCTCACCCCAACCCCCATCCAAAACCTTCTCAGAAGGATAATGCGTTTCTTCTGCTGATGTTGCCATTCACCAGTGTTAATCAATGCACCCTGACCTATTGCCATAGCCACAGTTCATTAAACACAGTGCAGTTTGAGTGAGTTAGTGAGTGAGTGAGTGAGGCGGAATTCCTTCACCTGCTCATCTTATAAATAGGCGCGATTATCACTAGCACTGAGACCAAACACCTCTCACCCCTCCATTTCCCACTACACTGATCATTCCACTAAAGATTTTCTTAAGGAGACTTCAGGAGCTATGAAAGTAAGATTAAATATTTTCTGCATTTTAGTAAATTTCTTGAATTGTAGATTTCTTGATAGATAGAATAACTGCTGTATTTGAACTGTTCATAAGGATGTAGTAGTTATTGTACATATATGAATAGTGGGCATTATATATAACAATATAATGTAATTGTATGTCACATGTAGTGTTTATTTTATGCTGCAGTGTGTAATGTTTAAGGAATTTGTTTGGGATAAAACTATTCTACACCTCGTGAGTGGCATAGAGCAACCTATTTTCTGGGGATCTGGATTTGATGATAGCTTGTGGTCACAGCATTTTCTTATGCTTTCTGAGTGTCTGTATGGGTTTCCTACTGGCTCTCTGGTTTCCTCCCACCTTCCAAAATCATGTAGCTGGGGAATTAGCTCCTTTAAATTACTTGGTGTGAGTGAGCTGTGCCACATTTCAAAGCATAACTTTTTCTTCAAAACTATTAATGTAAAATTAATGGTCTCTCTTTCTCTCTGTGTGTGTGTGTGTGTGTGTGTGTGTGTAAATCAGAGTGTAAGGATGTGTGCTGCATATGCACTTGCACTGCTACTTCTGGCTAATCTTGTCTTGCAGGCATGCAGCGCACCAAAGGTAACACAGATGAAAAATTAACATTTCATAAAATTAAAACAGACCCATATTAAAAATCTTGTCTATTTTAAGGGCAGTTTCCAGCGTCGAAATTGGACTCCCCAAGCAATGTTGTACCTCAAAGGCACACGTATGTAATTCTAATCTGTTTCTTTATCAGTCAACTAGATGACATACCTTTTAAGTGCATTATTTTCCTGCATGTGTAATAAACAAATGAAGGGTTCATTTGCAAAAAACATTAAATGCCATTCTTTTAAAAATGAGCTGACTGTTGTGTGCTATCCCTAACAATTTGCACATTGTGGACCCAAAATACATTTTGTTCTAAAGCTGTTATTGTCCCTTTAAAGCGGATATTGTCTTTTTATTTAAAGCCATTATTGTCAAGGCATTGTAAATTCATGTTAAAGTGTCTAATGCCAGTGGTGTTCCTAATAGAGGCTGATCAATCCACACAGCAAATTAGCATGTGGTGTTTGGGTCAGGTGACACAACATGGCTGCAAACTGTTTTGATGCTGCTGTCTGACTGGAGCATTACCTAAACTTTGGCCCAATCACCTTTACACATGGATAACTTCAACTAAACTAAAGAGTAGCTTATGTTGTCAACTTTGGGAGGAAAGAGAAAAGCAGAAGTCGCAAAACCTGGTGAAAAAAGCCCATCATAGCAGTCAGGGAAAAGTTCCTGCAGTTGCAGAGAGGTTTGTCAGGCATGTCCCCCAAATGTTAAATAATGCATTTAATTGAAACAAGGCTTTATTTAATTCTAAAACATAAAAAGTGGAGTTATCTGCATTTGCCAAAAAATGAACTTTTGGGTGATTTGCTTTTGCCAATAAATAAAATTGAAAAAAGTTTCATTTGTAAGAATTTTGTATTTTGTTGAGGATTTTTATTTAATCAAAACAATTTATGTGCAGTTCAATTGATATTACCTGGAATGTACAAATAGAAGAACATAAAGGATATGTTTTTGCAAATGAACTAACCAAATGTTATACTGTAAATTCAGAAAGCATGTAGAATACTAGACAAAAAACTGAAATAAAACTCAAAAACTATAATTTCTTTTTCACAAAAGCATTTAAACTCTTTGCTGTGATGATGCAGATTGTGGTCAGTGCATCCAACTTGCATTTTATATTATGCAGTTTGCATTGTCTAAACAAAAAACAAGCCATAAAGTCCAAGAAACTGTCTCTGTAGCTATGTGATCAAATTGTGGCAAATTATTGGACCTGTCAGATAAACAACCATCATCATACAGACAAAACCACACTGGAGTGGCTTTGGGGCAAGTTTGGGGCAAACATCTGTGGTGAGATCTGAAGATAACAGTTTACTGAAGATAACTCTCACTGTCCAATCTGACAGAGCATGAAAGGATGTGCAACGACAAATAGGACAAACTGCCCAAATTCAGGTGTGAAAACTGTGTAGAGATGTATTCAATAAGACCAAAGTGGCTTCTACAAAGCACTGAATAAAGGGATAAAGGGTCTGAATACTTTTGTAAATAAGGGATTCCATTCTGAGATTTTGAATTAATTTTTGAAAAACATGTTGGTCGTTATTGGTGATAAAGTGTAGAATGAAGGGTAAAACAGCAGTCATATCTATTCATGATCAAAGCCATAACAATGGAGTGCATACAATTCAAAATGTCCTGCATTTCCACTATATAACACACTATTCTATAGTACCTTACTTATAAGAACACATTTGTTAATGCATTAAAATAACAAATGTAAAGCATTTGTGTCCAAGAAATATTTGTTATGCATCTAGTTATGCAACCTGCTGGCAGGCTGGTATCAGTGCCTGAACTCATTTACTTCAAAGCCACAAAAGTCTAGATGGCAGCTGGCTTTTGAACTTTGTGTTTGTGAAAATTCTTTATTTACTATAATTTAAATAATTTATTTAGTGATTTATTAACATTTAATAGGTTGACTTGTTAGACCATAAAACATATTTCTACTTTGCGTCTGCCCATCTCAGATGAGCTTGAGTCCAGTAATGTCTGCAGCATTTCTGATCTTGTTATATAACTTTCTCTTTGCTACTCTTAGTTCATGCAGTTTTTTTTGCTGTGAACCTTGACCAATCCTTACTTGTAAATGACAGATACTTTTGTTATTGCTCCTTGTATACCCAACTATAATAACATTGTCTATTAACTATTCAACTGTTTACATTTGGAAAGTTCCAAAACAGATGTTTCTTTACTAACTTCCCAATCTAACACTACCACTGACTCAACCCTTTTTGAAAGTGATGTAGGCATCAAATGAGGAATTATCATATATTTACAAAAATGTATCTTCTTTGTGCAGGTTTTAATGAAATAAATGTTCCTTTTATCTGCATTTCATCCATTGGCCCATCTTTTTTCAATCAAATTTGAGCCTCTGAGCATCTATACAATACTTTTATCAAAATTGTTGGACGCATCCATATGTACTATTTCTTTATTTACAGAGACTTCTTGCAGTATATTTTTATTTGGTTCTATACACATCACTATAGTACATTTCAGGGTGAGGGGGGCTGAAAATTTCCAATTGTAACTGTATATCTAAAGGCCATATACAGTATCTAGCTATATATATATTCATGATCTTTATATATATATATATATATATATATATATATATATATATATATATATATATATATATATAAAGCTGTATATCTAAAATCATGACATTCTGAAAAACAGGGCAGCTTTTTATTACTGAAAACCGTTGTAAATAAAATATTTTTTAATTAGAACCATGACATTGTGAGAAAAATGCAGCATGGAAACTAGTAAACTGTTAAATAGGAAGAAAGGGTTTACATTTTAAATTTTACAAGTCTATAATTAAAGCAATAACGCTTCATTATTTCACTTTCTTGACAGGAGGCACCTAGCAGACAATTTTTATCTAAAGCAACTTACAATTGTGACAGTATACAATCTAAGCAATTGAGTTTATGAACTTAACTACTAGGCTAAGCATGTGGATACACTGTCGATATCGTCAGTCAAAATTTTCATTATTGTATAATCTATTGTTTTAAAGCTTGCCACGGCAACATACACCAAGCCTCGTGTAAACAAATAAAAAAACACTTACGTGAAAGCAGCCTTTTGCATTATAAAGAAGTCGCCAATTAACCTTTGTCATGTAGTGTCAAGGCAATTATCTTTTTTACTAATTTAGATTGTGGCTGGTTTAAAAATGGTTTAATGTGAATGAAACATTCCAAAATCAAGTATACTGTAACTAGCACAATCAACTTTTAATGTCTGGTTGATATGTAGTGAAATTGTTTATAATATAGGGCAGTTGTAGCCTAGTGGTTAAGGCACTGGACTAGTAAGCAGAAGGTTGCCGGTTCAAACCCCACCACTGCCAGGTTGCCACTGTTGGGCCCTCGAGCAAGGCCCTTAACCCTCAATTGCTTAAACTGTATACTGTAAGGGGCTTTGGATAAAAAAGCATTTGCTAAATGCCAAAAATGTAATTGTAATATTCAAATATAAATGTACTCTTTTAAATTTTTAAATACATATAAACACAGTAAATAGATTATTGCAAATAAAATGCATTTTGTTTATTACAACTCTAAAACTCCTGGAAAAGGCATTTTAAAAACATATGTTAAAACTTTAGTGAATGTTTTGTTCTTGCAGAAGGCCGTCGCTTTGTGTCAGTGGACAGAAATGAGGGAGATGTGTATGACTCTTTGCATTTAGGTACATTTATAGTTATGATAATGCAATAAGAAATCCCCTCCCTAGTGCTATGTTAGAAATTCCAATTTTGTTTTTTACTTTTAGAAACAAGAAGTGAAAACACTGAGAACCTGAGTGTTTCAAAGGCTGCAACAGTATTACTAAAGTTCCTCCAACAAGCCAAAGATGAAGGTGGGTTGCTTATTTGTTATAGTTTGTCTTCATGCAAAAATTGCTTATTTAGCCAAATTGCTTATTAAATAAAGACATTGCTTTTACAAAAAAATATGTTAAGTAAATAAGCCTAGCTAAATCTCTCTTTCCACATCTTTTCTTTGTTTCAGAAGAAGATAATGGCTTGTTCTTCCAAGATGCACCAATCTGGAAAAGAGACTACTTCTGAGATATTCCATGTGTAATATTCCTGTACAGTTTTAATTTTATTTTATTTGGACTTGTTATCTGAGCTCTCATATTAAATGCTATGTAAAAATCAAATCTATCAAACACAACAGATTTGGAATGGATGCTTGGGTTTTTGTGTTACTGATTAAAATAAATTTGCACTTATTGCTGCTATAGTCTGCCATGTCATTTAATTAGATGGATGTTTTAATGATGATAAAATAAGGTAATTAATATAACAATTTAAACAATGCAGTTTGTGACTTTTGAAGTGTATTTACAAACATGTGGAGGTTAAAATCTAAAAACTTCTGTGCATTAATTAAGATGATGTTTAAAAATAAATGCATGTAAGTAGTTTTAAATAGTGTGTAAGAGTTTGTGAGGATGTATGGAATATACTGCATCAAATCCAACATGATACATTTAACTACGATTTTTTTTTAGATTGCCCCCAATTACCGTTTTTCCGCTACTGAATCATTAATGCCAGAGTTAGTGCCAGAGTTTATTTTAAAAGGATTACATTTACTTTTAGACGTGACAAAGGTCATGATATTTTGCCATAAGAATCTAAAAAATGAGATACAAATTTGAAAAAAGTGAAATCAGCAGTGTTAAAACTTGTTTAATTATACTGGATTGTAATGTAGTACAGGTTAAGCTCTAATTCTCATACTCCCTTGGTTGCTTCTTCTTCCCCCCTGGGACAGCCCCCAGTGTAAAGGGTGCCTTAATGTTTATTCTGTCCCTCTCTGCCTCCTCTTCTTCATTGTAAGGCTCCTCATCATCCTCATCCTCTGCATCACTGTGATGAGGAGTGGAGTGGATGGAGACAGAGGGAGAGGGGGGGACAGAGGAGGGTCGAGGGTAACGAAATCCTTGTGTCTAAAGGAATATATTAACAAACATCTTATAGCAAATTAAAACAATATTTGTTGTTTAAATTCTTAAATGTTTGTATTATTATTATTCTTTTTTTAATAATCTGAAATGTTACAATTTGACAAAAATACAATTTGACTGTAAAAATACAACATTCAGTATTAGTTATTATCTACATTTTCTTTAATAATCAGTAAAATGGCATTAATCAGTAATGTTATGAATGCAGTGATATCAAGGTCATCTATCGTGGACCAACAGAACCAAGATTTACTGACTAAATCATTTGGAGCTGTCCATGTTACCATGTACTGAAACACACACACACATGCAGAACGAGGTATGCTAGCACAGTTGTGTCAATGGTTTTAAGGAGGCAAAACACTCACTCAGAGATGAGCAATTTAGAGACTGCAAAGAACCCAGACAAAACCCATAGGGACATGGGGAGAACATGCCAAACTTCTTTCACACATTGACCAAAGGTAGTTATACACTGATTAGCAGTGGATGTGGCTAAATGACCAGAACTGAATAATTAGGAGTGTCATTAAAGTACATAAGGCCTTATTAGTGTAAAATAAAGTATTGCCTACCAGAGGAGGTGCAAATGTATCCATTTTGAAGCGTTCAGGAAAAGCTCTGCTGAGAGCCAGGTGTCTGGCATGCATGTAGAACTGCAGCAAAAAGTCACAGTGGCTTTATAACAAGTTAGCAATGTATTACCTAATAATAAACAATAAAGCTTGTTACAATTACATTGGCCAATTGGTTCTATGTTTTTTAACTTAATGCTGTGAATTCTTAGCAATGAATACAATGCTGTAACTGGCAATTATTATTAAAAAAAAAAAACTGTTAAAAAACCTGGACGCCAATTGCTTCTATATTTTTAACTTAATGCTGTGAATTCTTAGCAACAAATACAATGCTGTAACTGGCAATTTTTATTTAAAAAGAAAACTGGGCGCAGTGTTTCTTTACCCGGCCAAGGTATCTCCAGTCCAGCAGGTCTGACAGTCTTTCAGTGCGGTTGCGCTGGATAATACGCTGGCGCCGTGACTGCTGGCAGAATGTGAACATGAACTGAGTCAACTGATTACTTGACTCGTCTGCTGAACGAAACCGTCGATCCACAATATAGATCCCTGTGTAAAGAAAAAAACACTATGCTTGTAGTTTCAAGACATTTACAGATAAACTAATTGCCAAGTTATTTGGATACTTGACCATGAACCTACTGGACATCCAATAACAAAGCAATAGGCATCAATATTGATTTGCCCCATAGTTACAGCTAGAACCAGATGTTGAAGTGAGACCTTTGGGAATGCATGCCCATTCAGTCAAAAGAGAATGTGTAAGGTGAGATACTAATGTTGGAGGAGAAGGCCTGGCTCACAATTAATGTTTCAGTTTATCCCAAAGTTGAGTTGTGGTCAGGGCTCAGTTGCGGGCCAGTGAAGTTCCTCCACACAAAAATTGGCAAACCAAGTTTTTATTGACTTTGCTTTGTGCCCAGGGGCACAGTCATGCTAGAACAGGAAAGGGCTTTTTCCAAGCAGTAATTTTTTTTAAGAAAGTTAGCTTAAAGTTTGGGTTTGGTTGTTACATTGTTGGCTAAGACTTTTAAAAACCTTTCTGGGCCCAAAAACTGCAGCACTGTGTAACAGGTCCTTCTAAATGGCAAAGGATTGTTTAAACTACTTACCATATGCAGAGGGATCTGATAAATGCTCCTCCATGAAGCAGCCAAACCCAGAAAGGTTAGTTGTTATACTAGGAATGCCCATCACTGTGCACTCACCTGTGCAGAAAAAAATCAAAGAGCTCTATTTAAGGATGATTAAGGAAAATCTACAAAAGTAAATTATAATAATACCTTACAAACATAACATAGGAGATAGGGAGATCATTTTAGCTATAAAAGAAGTCTTATTTTTGCACTGTTATATTCACCTTCATTAAAATTACATTGTAACAGTGTGGTCATTTTAAAATTATTTCTCAAACTGAAGTTATGTATAAAATACTTATATAACTACTACATTAGATCATTATCTTTAAATGCAAGATCTTCGAATGCCTCTATCCATGGGTGTAGGAATAGTGTAGTGCTGTTTCTTATCACTGAGTTCTGATTAAAAAAAAAAGTGATCCAGCTTGAATAAGGTTAAATTCCCTGCAGTTACCTTATGATTCCTTTATTTAAAGTGTAACATTTGTACTTTTAACTTTGGGAAATGTTGATCAATTCTTTCAAACTAACAGTGTAACAATTGCAAAAACAGATAATCAGTGTTAAATTTGGTCATAAATTGTTTTTTTTATTGTTCACAAATAAAGCTGTTATGTATTGTTAATAGAAAAATATCTTTGTGAAAATTACCATTTCACAATGTATTTCAGCATTATACTTAAGGTGTGGTGGGCAATAAAGTAATCACTTTGTTGAATTTTAAAATTAACATTTGCCAAAGCTATAGGTCACTTTTTGACTCAGTGTAAATGTAATAAAATAGTTAATGTAACCTGGTGTGTAGCCCCAGGGTTCATAATAGGAAGGAAAAACACCCAAATTACAGCCACGGACAAACTCCTCATAGTCCATGGGCAGCAGAGGACTGGTGGATGAAAGGAACTCTGGGTGAAACACAATCTAAAAAAAAGAGCAACAATGTCATGACAAAATAATTGTACAAGTTTGTTTGATTCAAGTGCAAACTAAAAAGCACGTGTTTTGATTTGCAGTGATTCAAAATAATGCTGTACCTTCACTCTATCATTGCGGCTGTTGAAGAGGCCGATGCGGCGGATGTTGCTTAGAATAGGATCAGTGGAATCATCCAGCATGTTGTGAGTGGTAACTGGAGGAAGAGTGTGTCTCTGCATGGACGTTTGTGCATTGGGGGAAGGGTTACATTTAGATAAACATGAGATAAAATCTAAAATTAGTAAGGTTACTAATCCATAAAATATTATTTTCTCATCAGAAACACTGAGCAAGAAAATTTGGATTAATAGTAAGATTGTTTAACATGAACTCAACACATACAGACTAAAATGTCTCTGATTTCTGCTGACTAAGGCAAGTTAATTCACTCTAGGTTACATCAGAGTTTTTGCAACAATTATCGATACTTTGCTATTGCAGGGCCAAAGAAATGCAGCTGCCAGCCTGGGTAGGCCTATGTATTTATTGCCTTCAAATAAATTACTACCTGTACATGAGCAAGCGATAAACATCAGTCTTTAACACTTCAAAATATTGATGTAAAAATAAATCTAAGCTGAGCAGTGGTTTATTAGCCATTTACTTGCAGTGTTGCTATTAACTTCAAGACACATACATCAAAGCAACACACTCATTATATTGACCTGTATTCACAAGAGAATTTAGTCACAGTCTACTGGTGGGAAGCGGGGCATGGATTGCTGAGGAGATTCTAAAAGGTAGCCCAAATCATTTATCAATATGACCTGAAGCTGACCTCTAGCCACAGCTCATTCATAAAAAAGAGTGTCAATGAATGAAAAGGGAATTCAAAGGAAGTCAATTTATCATCTTCACATTCTGCATCTTAGCATACAAAGTCAGTTCAATTCTTTACAGTGTCAGTTTATAAAGCGAACTCATAGGCTTATAATAATGCATTTATACTTAAGGGAATTTCATTGAATTTTGTATATTAAAGATAGTGAAAATATACAGTAAAAGTCAAAAGTTTATAAACACTTGTAAAAGTGTGTCATGACTAGAGCCCTACTAAATTCAAAGGAAAATGTGCGTAATTTCATAAAACTCGTTTTTTCAAAAATCACAGATTTTTTTTTTAAAAAGTGCCACATTCACGGTCATTAAATTACACTCATAAATTGAATGATAGAATGTTTACTTTCTATTCTTTTCTTTAAAAGCAATTTGGAAACATGAGATCTACCCAGTAATGGCTTCTGGCTAGGACTGGAGTGAGTGTAGCAGGACAAGATGTGACACAAAGAGCCTCAGCACATACAGACGTTAACCATACTCTCACTGTTTTCCTTGGTCAATGACTCCTTAACCAGACAGTAGGAGCTGCTCTTGCAGCAACAAGTAGTTGATTTGACATCTGTCCCTTTCGCCTTGTAACCAAATGTGTCTGATGAGGTATGCTCGGGGTACCAGCAAGATCTGCCACATTAGTTAACGGCATCAGGCAGTTTGCTGTTTGCAATCATAAAAATTACCAAAACACATTTTTGAAAGGCCCTCATCATGTTTTGAATTGGTTTTGAATTGATATAATATGTAAAATATCCTGTCATTTAAACTACACACAAATTACAAAACCTATTTAAATGCTAATAACATGCAAATAAAAATGATTTGTCAGATAAATATACTAAAAAGTTGCTTTACATACAGCACATCACTCACCTGTGTTGCATATATGGCCCTCTTCATAATTGTAAAGTCATCCTTGTCTAGAATTTTGTTCATGTCTGGAATCTCACCCCTGCAAACACAGTTGTTCAATAGGAAAGTAATACAAAAAAGTGTGTAGGAAAAGCATCTAGCCTCTGGAGGTTTTGAAATGACCCACTGAAATCACACGTTGTCACTATAAATATCGTAATAATTAACAACTACATTCTTGTATGTAAGCACACTCTCTTACATCGTCACCTTTATTAACACATGTCGGAAACATCAACACTGTAAATCACAAATAGGTCATAAAGGCATGTCAGTTGCAGTGTGAACTCTCACTGCGGTTTTTTATTTATTAACAATGCTTTCATGCCCTAGCTTTGGAAATGTGGGAGGTTTAAAAGATGATTATCACTTACCTTAACAAAGCATCATACATCCGCTTTCCAAACTTTTCCTTCACAGACTGGGCAGTATCCCTTTATACAATAGAGTATATATCAATTACAATCTTTTTTTAATTAAACCATACAAATGGATTGCCTTCTCACTTTACAAAGTAGAATACAATCATTAAGCACTATAATTCCAAATTAGTTTTGCTATGTCACATCATGCAGTACCATGGCTGCATGTGGTTGTGAAATTTGGGGCCACTTTACAGAAGAGATCATCATCAGTCAAAATGTGATGACGCACCACAACTGCTTGCGCACTGCTTGACCTTTAAGACTTTCCACATTGAAGTTGTTAGTTTTAGCTGGCATGATGAAGAATACCACCACTGTCACATCACTTTTATGCACCTAGCAGACACAGAGCAAAAAACTTTTTTTAATTTTAACAAAATGCAGCTTTTCTTTAAAAAAAATCTATAATACACTAAAATTAATACATTTCATATACACTGTAATTTTACCTTTATATAATCAGAATGGTATATTTTGGTTAATAAAATCATGTTAGGACAATCACAGATTAGAATTTTTAAAAATATCCGAGACATTATGTGACATTATACTGTATGTGACCTTGTGTGATACTGTGTGTGATATATATCCATTTTTATCTGAATATTTTTACCAAATGTTTTAATCAACTTCACAGTTAGAAAATTATTATACTGTTATACAATACATTTTTCAACCTTTATATTCGTGTGGCACTCGCCTACTTCCAGTGTGTACAATTTTAGCAATATCTGCGTTGTAAGCAGAATATACAGTAGGTGTTAGGTTAGAACATTACCCTAAGCAGGTAATTCAGTCTGGACAAAGACTCCAGGAAAATATCAGCTCCCTTGTTGGAAAACTCATACCGGCCTGCAATAAAGAAGAAAAGTGTTTTTTCCAGATTGAAGTCCAGATACCTGCCAGTGAAAAAAAATGCATTGTAAAATAAAAGTCTGGCTTATTTTCTGTTTTACAGAAGAGACACAAAATGTCTAAATTCTGGGCAGAAGAACTTACCCATAGAAGTGTCCCCTAACAAATTCTTGGATCTTAAGTTTGTTTAAAGAGTGCAAGTTCTGGAACTCATGCATAGCCGAAAACTTTTTTACGTTTAAACCATTAGGTGTTACCACGTCTGCAAAGACAAATACATATAACAAATTATGATTTTCAAAAAATGTAGAGAACAACCTAAGGCTGTATAAGAACAAAAATATTAAAGTATTAGCCATTTATTAGTATCGCCTTTAGATATTGAATACAATGCTTCAATTCCTTTCTAAATTAGAGATTTCAGAAAATTTTTTCTGATATGCCGCTCAGATGGCGCAGTGGTAAAACACGCTAGCACACCAGAGCTGACATTTCGAACACAGAAACTTCGAACTTTCGAAATTCAGCTCTGCCATCCGGCTGGGCTGGGCAACTATATGAACAATGTTTGGCTATTGTTTATACAGGGAGGGGAATGCCAGATAGGGACCTCATAACTGATGCAATTACGACCTCTGCTAGCTGATTGATGACTGAGCTACTGCACAGTCGGAGGGGGCGTGTGTCAGTTCGCTCTCCTCAATCGGTGCGGGAGTCAGCACCAGTAGAGAGGAAGCATAAAAAATTGGGTGCGCAAAAAATGCAAAAAAGAAAAAAAAAAAAAAAAAAATGAAGAAATGATTAAAATGAAATACCTAATTTGCAAAGTACAGTTTGCTGTTGTGTACAAAAGAAAAGACAAATGCGAGGCAATAATATTTCATCTACAAAGTTTTAGTGGGCCAATTTAGTAGGTGTTTTTTTCCTCCTCCTTCTTTCACTTTCACCAGTGTCATTCAGTTATAAAATTGTATAAAAGTAATTGTTTTTGTGAAATAGGTTACACATTATTAAAAATAAAATACATGAATGAAACATCTGGAAATCATCAATTGATGGCTAATGTACTGTAGGTAACTACATCTGTATTGACAATCTTTAAATTTGAGTCAATAATGCCCTAAAGTCAGGGTATGAATGCCCTGTCTAGGGTCTGTCTGGTGCTAGGTGTTTTTTAATTCAACCTGAATGCAACTCTAATTATTATATTATCTAACTATTTGTTAAATACATACATAAAAGGGGGTATTTTGCATTTTCCAGTGTTGAAACAGGGCAAACAAATCATTACATTCAGTTATAGCATTTACAACCACCTGGTTTTCTGTGAAGCATGTAGTCTGCCTCCACTGCTGTGATCTGAGAGACAGTAGTAAAAACATGCGAGCAGTGCACTGCAGCCTTCTCTAAACAGTAGCGGTGGTAGATTTGCCTCTCTCCTGCCTCCCGGTCAATGTCAAACTAGTACACACAAAATGCAAACTACCATTAATAGAACACTTATACACACAAGATTTGTGACACATAACTGATATACCAAAACATGGAACAAAAGAAATAAACCTGTGGATGCTTTAAAATACCATGATTACCTCTACAAACCTATCAGAAAGAGGTTATTTAGGTTGACTGCTGCCTAAACAGTGCTCAAATACCCTCAAAATAAAAGCTTTGCCGTTGGCTGGCAGTAATTAGACTTATTTGATTTACTAAAACAAATGTGTGCATTTGTCTTGCTTATTTTGCTAGTTATACCTTAAACAATGTTGTTAAACTGTAATTCAAATCAACAACACCAGATGTTTGATGTGGTTGAGGTGAGAATTCTGTATCGGTCAGTTAGGTTCTTTCACACCAAACTCACCTAGCCAAGTCTTTATGGACCTTGCTTTTTGCACTGGGGCACAGTCATGCATTGTCCAAAATGTCCTGGAATGCTGACGCATTAGATGAAGCAAAAGAATCCCTTTGTATGTAAAATAAAAATCTTTTTCTGCTATTGTTTGGAAGCTGGGGTCTAAATACAGCATCAGCCATTGTATGGCACGCCTGGAGCCAAGGCCCCAACAGTGGCTGCTTGGCTGGGATTCAAACCCAAAACCTTTCAATTGATAGTCAAAAGCTGTACCCACATAGCTACTTAAGATTTTCCCTCACTGGAACTAAGGGGCCTAGGCCAAACCCAAAAAAACAACCCCGTAGCATTATTTATCCTCCACCAAACTTGTGTGGTACATTTGGCACAATACAGTTATGTAATGAAGGTTTTAATGTTCTGTTGGCATTCACCAACCCTAGACTCGTCCATCAGATTTCCAGATAGAGAACCGTGATCTTCAGTCTGCAGAACATGTTTCTACTACTCCAGCCTGCTAAACACCACTCCACCTGACACTTGACATTGTGCTTGGTGATGTATGGCAAATGTTCGCAAATGTTTGGCCATGGAAACCCATGCCATGAGGCTTCTGGCACACAGTTTTTGTGCTGATGTTTATGCCAGAGAGGGTTTGGGAACATTATGTACTTGTAACATTACATGTGGTTCCCAAACACTTCATCTTTACAATAATACAACTCACAGTTGATTGTGGAATATCTAGGTGAAAAGAAATGTCATGAACTGACTTGCAATGGTGGTATCCTATTACTGTACCAAACTAAAATTGACTGAGCTTTTTAGAATGACCCATTCTTTCACAAAGGCAGACTGCATTGCTAGGTGCTTGTTTTTATACACATGTGGCAATGGGACTGAATAAACACCTGAATTAAATGATTAAGAGGAGTGTTTGTTCATACAGTGTGTGTGCAGTGTGAAGCCAAATGTAGCTAATTATTATTAGCAGTAGTAAAACACCAAATATATGTGGACTTCTGATTTATTGACCATCCTATTCTTAAACCATGGATATATAAAGATGTATATCTTTCCACATGATTTAGTACTGTGTTTTTGTAAACTGTGGTTATTCAGTCCAAAAACAGCAGGCAGCAATGTGAGATTAGGAGGTCTGGCTTGTGATCAGGATTGCCCAATCTGCTTAGTAGGGTTAAGTTCAGGGCTCTGTGTAAGTCATTTAAGTTCCTACACACCAGACTCATTGAATCATGTCTTTGTAGATCCCATGTTCACTGTTGCCACAAAAAATGGAAGCACATAATTAATTATTTAGAATTAATTTAAAATACCTGTTAACAATGGGTGTGCCTACAACACCTAAATTCTAGTAGAAGAGGTGTCCACATATTTGTGGCCATAAAGTGTTGGTAAAAAAGCATGCCTAAAGAAAAGGTTGATAATGTTTATCTGTGTATCAGCTAGCAGTATTACAGGGATTTCTTTTGGTCTTGCAAACTGAAGTATCCACTTCAATCTAATAAATACCCTGTCAATTAGAATCAGCCAAATTGCATTGACTGTAGGATCTGATGACCTTAAGCAGTGCACACTGGGCCCAATTATCACTGTGAACTGAACTATTTCCCCATTTTTTTCATAGAATAATAACCATTTAACACAGCAGGTTACATTCTTCTATTTCAGATGAATAAATAAATGTCAAGGAGTTTTAGAGCAATTGTTTCTGAACTGAGGATGTCAGAGCCCTTCTTTTTAATTTTAATATAGTTCATTTTCATTTAACTAAACTTTATAATTAATTATTAACAAAGGGCACAAAAATGAATTTTGCTGTATTTATAAGAGAATTTAAAGCAATTACATCCCCATAGTTAAATTAATTTAAAGACCCTGCCAAGAGTTGTTTTAAGTAATCTTAAGCAATTTAGATTTTTTGTGTTTTACTCCTTCTTTATAGGTAAAATATTACCCTGATTTAAATAATGAGGTTCTATTGTATAGGCTAAAGACAATAACGTGTAATTATTTGGTGAATGTAGAGCATACATTCGTATATATTTTGAGAATTTTTGAGAATAAAGTTAATATTAAATAATCTAAATATTATGGCTAAATGGTGTGCTACGCTGGCCGTCATAGGCTTTCCAGTTTAAACTCCCATTTTCTCCCAATTTAGCATAGTCAATTTGTCTCCCACTGCTGGGGGATCCCCGATTGCAGTCGAGGTGGGTATATTGCTGCTCACACCTCCTCCGACCCGCGCGCAGCTCTTAAAGGAACGCTTTTTCACCCATACACTCTGCACAGGCGCCTCTCTATCTGCACATCAGGGTCCTTACACAGCACTTGAAGACCCCGCCCCCATAGTCCGGTCATCCCGCCCTAGCAGAACCGTGTCTGCTGCAGGCACTGCCAATTATGCTCGCTAGATGGCGCCCAGCCGACGGGCACTGGTGTGCTAGTGGAAAATCCTGCTGCGCCACCTGGGCGCCAAAAGGAAATTTCTTAGCTTAAACGACCACCAGAAACAATATGCTAAGATGTAAGGAAATACCAAAGAACTCAACTGAGCTACAAAGTCATTTAAGTAACTAGGACTCCACCAAATCAGAGAAAAAAACAGTTGTGTTTAAAAGGGGGAAACAAACAAATAATGGCACAGGCAAGTAAAAAGAGAACATTTTACAGCACTGTATTTTTATTTCTATCCCAAAATCTTTTGGCCCATTTAGAGCACCTCTAGATCTGAATGATGTACTATGTTTATGATTGAAATCCAAGTAATGCTGTTTGGTCAGAACTACAAGTATGAAGCAAGATGTACAAGTCTTGTTAGTTGAAATAATTATTGAGATTGTGTACCTTATCCAGATTGTTGTAGAAATCCACATGACCAGCACATAGGTAGCGACCCAGCAGAGTAGCATGAGTAGTAAAAATGGTAACTATGGGAATCTTTCGTGAGCGGCTAAGCACAAGCCCAGCCCCTGATTGCCATTCATGGAAATGAGCGATTACATTGAGCTTGTCATGAAGCCGGTCTGTTAACTACAGAAAAAAAGAAACGTTATATTGACATTTAACATTATACCACAATTAGAAATTATATTGTGTTTGTTATATAAAATTTTCAATGAAACCTTCAAAAAAACTGTTGTTAAAAAAATGTTTTTTTAATTCTCTCACAGGCTTCTTTAGATGTGGCAGTTTCTCTTAATTGACAATCAACTGTGCTTCATGAGCGTTAATTTGCTATATACTGTATCATGGTTTCTCCCTCTCACAACTCTCTCTTTTTTACCTGAACCTACCCAGTGTTGGAGCATTTTTTTACCTGAAAGAGCAGACTACATCAGAGATGGGTTTGGAGCAGCCTGTCATATGTGACAACCAGTTCTCAGTTCTCCCTGTTCTATCCACTTTCTTTGTCAAGGGTTCAATGTGTTTCTTTGTTTCTGTTGTCTTGGTCACCTTATTTATTTTTTATTGTTTCCTTTTTTTTAGTGGCTTTTTAGCCACATTATGGTTCTACCTGAGTAAAACATCTTGCACTTAGTGTCTTCTTCTCATTCTTTTCATTTTTCTTCAGTAGTGGTTACACAGTACACAGGGGTTTTTGTATCTGTTGGTCCTGGATTTTGTAAAGTTGCTTTGAGACAATGTCTATTGTAAAAAGCGCCATCCTCAGTACTTGGTAGACTATCCTTTTAATAAGAAATTTCGGAACGTGCTAACAAGCTTCTGACACCTTTCTTTACCCATTCTTTTTGACCAAAACCGACCAACTTTGATTGAAGTTTGATGGCTTTTGTGCTGCTATCTTTAAATAACACAATTTTCTGTGGGATTTAACTGAGAACTGGGACTAAGACCCACCTTTCATGAACATACATATGTGGAAATTGTACAAAATGGGCTGGATTTCATTATAAACAATGCATATTAAATCATGATAAATGTGAAGACACTTTCCAAAGACAAAGCTACAGAGCCATTGTAAACACCTTTAACAGTTTTTTAAATAGATTTCATTTCATAATCTGGAAGTGAAAAGTGTATAAAACCTCTATCTTTAGGCAGGTCGTGGTTAAGCTTATTGGGACCATTATGAAAATGGAAAAAATATTATCTATGTCACACCTCTTTGAAGAACCAGGCCACAAGCGATCCAAAAATAAGTGAGTCATTGGCCTC
Organism: Trichomycterus rosablanca; assembly: GCF_030014385.1. Classification (NCBI taxonomy): domain Eukaryota; kingdom Metazoa; phylum Chordata; class Actinopteri; order Siluriformes; family Trichomycteridae; genus Trichomycterus; species Trichomycterus rosablanca. Next base: position 68,579,592 of record NC_085988.1, on the reverse strand, counting down.
TTGATCATGGTATGGCAGTCCAATGCTACAAGCATTCCATAGGTCTCCTTTCCAGCGATCCAGGTTCCAGGCAGCTGTTCCAATATCAAACAGGATCACATAGGGACTCCCCTCTATAAGCCAGCGGCCAAAATGCACCTACACACAGACACAGATTAAAGTGTAAAAGTTTATATGTAGAGGGTTTATGAATTATTGCTATTATTTACCTCTATCCTACTCTGTAACCTTATTGCGTTAATAACTGGTTATATAATATACCAAGATATTGTTATATCTTCACACAGTGTGCAGGTTCCACTAAGGCACATACACCACACAATGCAAAACCAATGAACCAGCAAGCAAAAGCCCAAAAATAACAGCTCTCTTCCAGGTGCATTGCATTACTACTGACAGGTAGCACAGAAATCAGAAAACCTGCATGCTGGCTGGTAAGGGTACTCAACTGGGAAATCAGGGCAAGTCAGAACACACAGCTGTAAGAAGTACCCTTTGCATAGACAGGGTGAAGAGCCATGTCCTTTGCAGAACGGGAAATGAGGCAACATCATCAACAGATATGGGAAGCAGAGTGACATCTTTGGTGGAGGCAAAGCACTGAGCAATGTGCTAGGCAGAGGCAGGGTGCGAAGCAACATCATTAGCAGAGGCAGGGAGTAAAGCAAAAAATGTCCTCAATGGACACAGTAAGTAGAGCAATGTTCTTAGTGGGCAGAGGAAGTACAGTAACATCCTCAGCAAACACAGAAAAGGGAAAAACAGCCTCAGCGGACACAGGAAACAAAGCAACATTCTCGGTGAACACAGAAAGAAAAGCCATGTCCTCAATGGGGCAAGGAATTTGGGTACCATTAGGGGTCAAAGTGGCAATCTCAGCTTCCTCAGGGGGCAGTGCAGAGACCTCTGCACCATTAATGCTCAGGGAGCTGACCTCAGTGCTGTCAGGGGACAAAGTTCTGAACTCAGGGGGAAAGTGGGGACCTCTGTGTCATCAAAGGGCAGATCAGCCACCTCTGTGCCATCAGAAAGCAGACTGGTTCCTCTGTCCCTACTGGCTGTTTAGTATTAGCTATGGTCAATAACAGTATTAAATCCTGGGTGTTTATTAACTGTTCTTCCTAATAGCCTGCTTCATCTCTCTTTCTGTCTGTCTTATCAGGTTTCAGCTCACCAATCTTAAAAGTATAGGCTGTATAGGCAGAGCTTCTCTAAATAGCTAATTCCGAATACAACTTATAGTTTGCTACAAGAGTTATGTTTTGAGGCGAAGAGTTCTGCAACAAAAGAGACTTAACAGAATTGATTAGGGTCTATTTGCAGTTTATTAAAAAAAGTCCAAAACAAGATAGTCCTAAATAGTCTGGGTCAAACCCAAAAACAAGAGAATACAAGATATCACAGCTCAGAACTTATGCAAGACAAGTAAGACTTCACTCTTCACAATGAAGAGTTAGTCTTTTTATAAGAAGCAAACAGAAAGTGTGCAATACTGTATAACTAGAAAGTTCGATCATAATTGCCCCCAGGAGACTTGGAGGTGCAATGACATGCAGGCTGGTGTGTTTGTTACAAGATAAAAATATAATATATAATATTTATTAATTATTTATTATTAATATAATAATAAGTCCCTGTTGTGGGTGGGTGATGCCCTTCGGTGAACTGATGCCCTATCCATGGTTTACTGGTAGATAATGAAAAACAAATTCATGCTATTATTGTAAACGTTGTTTATAATATGAACATGTATATACAATCACAATCCCATTATTCGTTACTAGCTGGGCCTGGTTTGAAAGAGACCTAACCCACAATGTTACAAGACCCTTATTAACAGTGTTGTTTTTTGTCCTGGGCTTAATGTCTTTAACGCCCTCTGGTGTTCTAAATCTTTACAGAATTCTTTGCAAAAAGATGCGCTGCTGCCATCTGCTGGTTAAGAGTATTGGCTGTGCACCAACAACCAAAATCGCTTAACTGCAAAAAAAGCAAAAATCTTCTCACTACGAGCCAGTAAAATACACACGCTTCTTAAACTGCACGTGGATGCTTTAAAAACATTTTATATTTACATATTTGTTAGCCCTGACATGTGCTTGTTGGGCATCCAATTCCAAAATCATGGGTAGTAACAATTTGAATAATGGAGTTTTCTACACCTGTTAGCAATGGGTGAAGCTAAAACTATAAGTAGATGCCCACAAGGGTAGTTGGCCATATACTTATTGCTCAGAATCACACTGTATAGTAGCCAGCTCTATGTTCTATGTTATATAAATTACAAACGTAATTAATAATAAAAAACTGGCCACTTTATTTCAATGTGTTAATTTTTTTGCCATGCAAAAAGCAAAGCCGCCACAAAGCTGCCTCTTCTGTTAATTAAAATAAATAATCACTTAATTGTTTACAACCACCAAAGAGCTCTATTAATCCTGTACTGTTACTTTGTTGACAAATATTGCTTGAGCAAACAAGCATTTGGTTAATTATTAAATCTCAGATGGAAAAACACACCTAAAGTTAATAATGTGTCTCTACAAATACAAATCAAGCTGCTTTTTGTAATGTTAACATTATGATTTATTTTGGCTATAAAATATAAATAGAAAATGCCAATTGTACAATTGTACAAAGAATTTGTGCTTTTCTTAATATTATAATATTATTTTAATAATAAAATTGAGTAAGGGTGACTAAAATAGGAAATACATTCATAAAAGCATACTAACAATTGGATATTAAGATTTTAAAATAAATCAGACTAAAGTAAAATGCATTAAATTTGGTATAGCTAATGTCTAGTTGTTATCTAGTTTTTTTTTTTACCAACAATTTATTAATGTAAGTTATTACAGTCAGATGGTGTGGTGCTGAATTTTTAAATCAGTTCTGTCACAAGGTCCAAAACCCTGCGACACTGGGTGAGTTCCAAAACAAATATAGTATGCCTGCAGAAAACTGGACTAGACAAAGCATCCCTGAATCACGGTTTCAGAGAAATAGCAGGTTTGCCAACAGAGGAGCTGGTAAGTATGAGAGGGAGAAACCGTGATATATATTTAAAAAAAACTTTAAAGGCAAATTAACACTTACAAGAGCAGGTGATCAACAGAAACTGACAGAAGCTGCCCCATTACAGATATATTATGTACAAGGGATACTCTCTATCCATTTTCTTAGTTTTATATTGCTGTTCTCAGTTTTTTCATCACCAGCCTACCCATGACAGAAAATCAATATACCTACTTTAAAAAGTAAAATTTTTTGTCCTACAGCCTAATATCAAAGCTCATTAAAAATATGTTTCTAGCTCTAGTAACATATTTGACTTTACACCACTCAAGTAATGAGAACAAAAATTATTATGTAATTACTTCTTAGTTTAACACTTTCCTCTTTCCAACTTTATCTGGGAGTAACTTTTAAAAAGAGTAGAATCTATTTTTTTTTTTACATTTCCAGGTACTATGTGGCATAAGGAAAAATGTTGATAGGGTAAAATCTACAATTATCTACAGGCAGTGAATGCAAGCATTAGTAACAATTAGTGACGATACACGGCATTTGATATATATTGAAATGTTTTATTACAAATTCTTCTTCCTATTCTCATTATTATTAAATATGATTATTATAATAGACACTAATAACTATTAACCTGTAGTTAATTAAATATGCTTAATTTACTGTAAAGTACTGTACATTGTTTGCCCTAAGCATGTATAGGTGTGAGACTTGATGCCTAATGTAAAAACTCTTGGCACAAACACTAAATACAAGACAAAATGGCTCTTGAATTACTTACCTGACAGCCGTTGTTGTTCATAGAGTGTATGGCTGCTTTTATAGCTTCACTGGGAGGATCACACCTTTCCACCTGCGTCTTAAAATTATGCTCATAGTATGGGCCTATCATGAAGAAATTTTCCCCCCACTCATCTACTGTGATTTTGGCCTTAGTCTGGATGACTGTGTATATTCCTCCCACTTGAGCAAAGGAAAGGGAGAAGGAACAGACAAAAAGAAAACAGACAAAACAAAAAGTTACTGTCAATACAATTAACAAATTGTATTAACTGTCAATCTTTACAATTTAGTTACAGTGATTAACTTAATTCATACATTTATCCCACAATTCAGTCAAGTGATTACACTAATTTCTACATAATATCAGATGGGATCCATCAGGGCGTGACTGTCATGTGTTTTGAACTTTGGCGTGGAAGGAACTTGTGTGTGCTCATTGCATTTCTAAGGTTAAACTTTTATTTAAATTTTTGTTTCTTTATATTCCTAATTGAACAACACACAGATATAAAGTTCTCATTGTGAAGTACACCAGCTAAGGTAAGCTTTTGTGTTCTTTTTTTTCACAATCTTCTTTACTTCCCTTGCAGCTTTTAGCATGACATCCTTCATCTTGCCACAGTCTGTCTAGTATGTGTGGTTCCTCATGTCTTGCTAGCTCTTGAAATCTGTTGCTTGAACTCATAATATCTGAGTTTTTTAAGGTCCAACAGCAATGGCTTCCTGATTTGCCTTCTTTTAATTCTAAGCCTTATCAACATCACAAGACTGCAATTAGTCACAATCTGCATTGTGTCTTATCCTGGTTTGCTCTACCTCTGAAAATAAAATGCAGAAGGTAAACTGGCTATGGTGCCCTGAGTAGGTATATTATAGCCTTGTGCCCAGAGTTTCTGAGTAGTCTCAGACGTACAGTGATTAAATGCTGAGGCAGTAAAAATAAAATAAGCATATGCATACACTGGATTAAGAAAGTATTGTTAAAAGTATTATTTTTGCACCCTTTTTGTTGTGGAGTTGATTTCGAATGATTTTGAATTAAACCCTAAAATTTCACATTCACAAAAGTATTCAGAACCATTGCAGTTGCACTCAAAGTTGTGGTCAGGTGCATCGTGCTTTCTTTACTTATCCTAGGGATGTGTCAAGACCTCAGCTGGAGTCCACTTGTTAGATCAGAATTTATTGGACACAGTTTGAGAAGGCACACACCTGGGTCTATAAAGGCCAACAATTTATCAAGACATAATAAAGACAAAAGCTATGAAGAGCAGGAAACCAAATGTGAATCTCCACAATTAAATTGTGACAGGGCATGAATTAGGGCAAGAATATAAAACAGTACTTTCACTTAACTGGCTAATAACAATGACATTAACAATGACATTTAACAAAGACAGGGTGATTTTTCTGTCAGACACCATGCAAAGCAAACTGGCATTGTAGTCAACACAAGTCTAAATTGATATAGTGTCTTACTCACTTTACACCAGGGGTGTTCAAACTCTTTTCCACTAAAGGGCCACATCACTAAATGTACTATTTGGGGGTCAGGAAATAAAATGGTATCACATAATAGCAAAACAACAATAAATGACAGTACAATATATTGAAATGTTATGCTTTTTGCAATTGAAAATACACCATAGTATTAGTTACCTTATTCAAAAATATAGTACTATTATTAAGATAGTAAGATAGTAATTCAGAGAGAGGAAGAGACCTGTATTTAACATTTGACCATACAGTCTTTGCATCAGTGCCAAAATCACAGTAACAAATTATATTCCGGCAGCAACCTACAGACTGCTGTATTTAATCCCACAACAACGATCAAGCTATCAACAGATTTTGATGCTTTTCTGTTGTTGAACATTATTTTGTAACAGCCACCTGCTGTACACATCAGGCAGATAGATCACCTTCCTACAATAAATGGACCCTTTATCAACTTTTTTATTTAAAGTCCTCTTAATGTTTCTGTGTATTCCAAGGCTAAATTACAGCTGTGCCACCAACTACTTGACACACTTGAAATTTCAGCCTAAACATTCATATTCGTTTTGTTGAAAATTGTGCTGTTTTACCCTGGCTGTTTGACACCCCTAGCCTACTTAACTTTACCAAACTACAAATGACCACAAATACATTACAAAACTGTGCGAAAAGTCATGTGCCTGTGGTTTTGAAATGGGATGTCAGTAAGCTTTTAGTCAGGTGTTCACATATGTTTAAACTGCAGTATACATGTACTTTATCATTCTTAAATCTTGGTAAATGATCATTATAATCAGGACAAAATGTTGATTATAAGCAAATGAAAACAAAAGTAAGATTTATATCTTGAACGCAAAATCTCACATTTTCAAACTACACATAAAAACACAGTTTCTTTTTCACCTTTGTTGGTCACTTCCCATGCTATTTCAAACAGCAGCAGATCTTCCACAGGTAATTCAGCTTCATCCCACAGTGGAAGGCCACTTAGTGAGCCCATAGATAAAGACCTGGTCAGAGGCATGGTGTAAATAAATCAGTTTTTTTTCTGTTGTTTAAAAACTGTGGTATAATTCCACAGTGCCACAGTAAGAAAAAGCTGCACTAAGAACCCTAATTTGTAGCCACTGTTCTGGAGCTTAAAACCTGGAGTTGGACACCACAAGAGAGTTTGAACTTAAATGTTTGTCTGCTGACCTTTATTTACACACACGAAAAAAAAAATCTGATGCACTTTGGGCTCTGAGTTCACCGACATTACAGTGAGAGAAAAAAGGGCAAAGGCCCAAAAATCTTTAGTAACTGGAACTTTGGTGACTGGTTTATGCTGTTAAAGCATGTGTATGTAGCAATACACATGCTGTAGCATCAATATTTTGGCTGCTTATTTACTTAAAAAGAACTTAGGGACATTTTGGGTATACTGTACTATATTATACTGTTTTAAATTCAGATTTTGTTATATTGTTCAAAAACCCACAATAAACATTTTCAAACCTGCCAGTTTATCCCTGCAGTCATCTTACACACTCATGCAGATGCAGATGCAAAATTTGTTTATATTTAATGAATAGAATTGTCATTAAAAACACTAAAAATCTTTCATGTAGGGCAGAGAGTCTATAAAGCATTGCATCTCATTTTGTCCTTTGCAAGTCCACTTAATCATGTTTTCTCAACTGGAAGAGCATCTAAGAGGGCACTTCATACGTTTTTTTCATCAGAAACGCACTTGTATGGAACATCAAGTTTATTCCATCGTGAGGGCACCACATTACATTTTCTCCACTGGATGGGCATCCATTAGGAAGCGTCCCCCCATTGTCACGCTTGTACAGACACCCTTTACGCAACTGTATCACATTTTATTCACTGGAGGGTTACCTCTTCATTAGAGAAGCACCTAATTGGGCACATCATCAGGTTTTCTCAGCTGTAGAAGTACCCTATACAGCACTGCATTCCATTTACTCTACTGGAAAGGGAACTCTTTGGGACACTGTCAGGTTGGGTCAGCACAGAATATATTATGTAACAGCACCCTTTTTTTGTTGGAAGGGCACTCATTAAGAAACTATTAAAATTGCGTGCTCTGGGGGGTCACATCGTATTTACTGCAAGAAGGGGCACCCTATATGGCACATTTTTTTTCCATTTAAAGGGTAGCCAGTTGTGCACTTCGTCTCATTTTTGCCGCTCTTGAGGGCACTTTAGTGTTGCACTTTCAACCATGGGGAGAAGGAAGGGTCGAGATATAGTTTTTTCTTTAGGTAAGGTTGTTTTGCTTTGTTAGGCCTATTTATAAACAAAAAATATGAGAAGGTTTTTTTCTCCCTAGATGAAATTGCGACTCCAATATTTTAGACGTAACTACTAAAATACTGGCGGCGCAATTTCAACAATCACCCCTGTTTCTGGCAGGAATTAGAGATAATGGGTAGCACCAACATTTCCAAGAAGAGACCAAACAGCGCACCGGAGCAGCGGGGTTATAAACACATGTATACACTCACAGCGTGTGAGTGGGTGAGGGAGGGAGGGAGGGATATGCATGTCATTTCATGCTTATATATCAAGCGAAAATCGCGCTTAAGCTGTTCATTTCCCGTTGGTTCATAACAGCTGGTTAGTTCAGTTTATATTCGCCAGTATGAAGCTACGCGTGTTGGTCTTCTTGACATCAGCTCTGATTGCTACCTACGAATCCACAGGAATGCGTTCTGAAGGCATAGGACATCCGGAAAGCATTATTATTTCAGGTAAAAAAGTTAGAAAATACAAATTTAAAAACATTTACTTTAATATAATATATTACTTTATAGTTAGAACTTAATGTAAACTTGTGTTGCAGATGGTATTTTTTTAGTTTTGTTTTTGCCTCCTCATGAACTCTCTGTGCTAAAATAACATATTAAACTGTGAAGTGTCAGTTATGTCAGTGTTAAACTTTTTGTGTTGGTCTGATTTACTTCTTTTGTTACATATAGTTTAATCTATCTGAACATTCTATACCTGAAATTTCGAATGTTTAATCTTTCCAACTATACTGTCAGAAAATTACAATCAGTTTACAAATGAATAAAGAACATAGTTTAAAGAAGTGACATTCTGATTACGAAATGACATCCTTACTTGATAAATTAATGCACTTTACCACTATATCATGACAAAAAAATATATATTTTTTTTTAAATACAGATTTGGAACTTTCCATAATTCCCTCCACTTTAACTACAGTCCCAGTTCCAGCTGAAGAAAAACAGACCAAAAGCATAACGCTGTCACCACCGTGCCAAAAAGTTCAACCATAACTTTTGGTAGACTTGATGTAGGTTTTATCAAAAATGTAGCCAGGCTTGGATGTTTTTGTTTGTAAGTAAAGGCTTTCAACTTACCACATTCCCCCACAGGACAGAAATATAAGGAATACGAGAGATTTTTGTCACATGTAGTACACAAGCAGTACTTGCAATAAATTCCTGCAGCTCCTTTAATGTTGCTGTAGACCTCTTGGCAGCCTCCTGGACCAGTTTTTTCTCGTCTTTTTATCAATTTTGGAGGGACATCCAGTTTATGGTAATGTTACTGTTTTGCCATATTTTGTGTTGATAACCGTCTTCACTGTGTTCCGTAGTATTTGTAATACATTGGATATTTTTCTTTGAGGACAATAGTTTTTGCTGTAAATGTCAGGTTAATCCGACTAGAAAAACTACACTTTATATAGGGTTAATCAGAGTCACTTTAATTGATGGCAGCTACTGACCACTATTTAGGAGTTTAAATGTGATTGATTAATTCTGAATACAGCCACACCCCCAATTATAAGGTGTGCACACTTATGAATTCACATTATTTTAATTTTCATTTTAATTTCCTCCTCTAAATGATTTCAGTTTTTTTTCCAATTTAATAGCATAGATTAAACGCGCAATCCTAACATCTGCACTATAATTGAGACAGCCAATAATAATAATGAATATTCTTTTAATAGATCTGAGCAAACTTGGACAAAATCCTATGCTGGAACAGAGAGAAGTGGATGAACGCAGCTTCTCAGAGGATGACCGAATCTGTTTCTTTTTGACAGAGAAGGATACAGAGAGCCAGATATCCTGTAAGCACCGCTTAACCCGCAGTAAATTTAACTATAATCCATTCGGGCTGCGCTTCGGGAAGCGAGATGAACTACTCAAATCAGACAAGAAAAGAAGAGTCAAGAAGCTGCTACCACTTCTGCTTTTTATAGGAGAATTAAAGGAGGCTTCATGAATACATGAATAACATAAGTGACATCTTTACAAACTGGATTTTTTGTTTTAATTTCTTATTATGATGGACTGTGGGCAGTTGGTTTCTTTAAGTACTCTGTATACTTTTTGGTTTGTTATAAAACAGAAAATACTGTACAAAAGTGTTAAGGTCCCTGATTTAAAAGGTTTAGATTGCCTATGCATCCACGTATACATGAAAAGTCAATATTTAGATTTTCAGACATTTTCCAACAAAAAATGTTTTTAACCCTCTGGTGAGGGTTTAACTCAGAGGTGCTCATCGCAAAAAAAACCCCACTCTGTCCGAGTAGGGCTGCAGACTAGCTCACCCCTATTCTACACGTATGAAGCCACTGGCCATATCTTTACACCAACCAGCAGCAGATTTTTACAAAAAGACATGGCAGGTAAAACAAATCTTCCTCAAAACACAATGCAAGAAGATGATATCACATTTGGCATACCCTTTCTTAGACATGACCATTTGTGTCTGTTGGGTGACCAGCCAGACTGTTGGAAACACCGAGCCTAGACTCTCTGGCTCAACTTAGTGGTGTGCTACCCGCCTGACCAGATGGGCTAACATAATTTGACCGCAAACCACTTGAGCACTCGCAGTGCATTTTAAAATGTTTTAGCTTTGTACTTTGTGTTCACATGATTTTTGGTCAGTACTGTATAATATGCACAGGTTCATCCTTACATCATGTTTTAAGTTTGTTGCTACACTCGTGTAAGTGCAGTAAACATTGTACATTGTTTGGTTTCAAGCATCAGATTTTAATGTAATAATATTTATTTTTGCCAGCTGTATTGCTAACACACCACAAGAGGGTAGCAAAACTACAGTGTGCTGGGCACAGACACCACTAAAAACAGGCAAAGTCAGATTTGGCTCATTGTTTACTCATTTATTCACTCAACTACTCATTTGATTGTTTTTGCAGTTGTACAGAAAAACCCACCTTTTGCATGTTGTTATTCAAAAACTGATTGCTGAGCTTCATTCTTGATAAAAAAGAAAGGTCTTAAAGGCTCAAGTGCAATTATTATTAATGCCTAGTGATCTTTTTATTGCTCTTTACTTTGAACAAAGAAATATTCCTCTTCATTACAAAAAAAATTACTGACGCGAACGCGAAGACAAAAATATAGCCACGTCTAACAAAGTAGGAAACGTGTGTATTATGATTGGTTAGAAAAGTAAAATGTGGATGGAGTGTGTGATTTTGGCTGGGAGTGTGTGTTAATGATACAAGATGTTACAGATCTTTTAGGTCCTTCTGAATGTTCCAGAGGGTGTCAGCACTCTTCTTAATTTGGCCCACCTCAGCATCAGTCAGGGTCATGTTAATCACACTGGCTACACCACTGGTGTTCAGCACGCAGGGCAGGCTCAGGTACACTTCCTCCCCAATGCCATACATTCCCTGCAAACCACACACAGTAATAAAAACACACATTTACATCTAATAACAATGATTCAACTTGAAAGATAATGTATACATCAAGGATCATACACATTACGGCTACAAATAGAAGCTAAACAATCACAAGTGATTTGTTTAATATTGAACATGTGATTCAGAAGAGTTAACAGGTGTAAACCCTTCATTTCCCTTTATACGTCTTTTAAATATAAACACAATTAGAAAAATGAGCTATGCCACTATAGTATACAATGTATGCAAACATACTATATGTAATAGGACATGATAAATGCATTTTCAATGAACATCATTAAGTGATGTTAAAAGCTTACACTTTTAAGTAGCAGTTATTATGATGGACTTACTATGATAATGGATTACTTATTATAATGGACTTGTTGCGGACTTCTCTAGGCACATTTCTACTTACCAAAAGATGTATTTTGCACATCTGGACAGTACATTTATTGATTATTTAAGAAGCTACACCCATTATACAGATGAACTTTGTTGGTATACAATTATTAACCATAGCTCATCAGCTACTTTGTGACACCATCAGTAAGTTTAAAAATCCCATTAACACTTGCACCTGATACACTCATTTTAGAACACACTACATCAATACCATGTTGGTGACACTGAAGTGCTGAAAATGGTCCACCACCTAAACATCTGTTCATTGAAGGTAGGGTACAAATGAATAAAGAAGTAATTGCATATCCGCAAGTTTATGTGTATGGTAGGTGTAGCTTCTTAAACAATGAACACATGTATGAAGCAGGCTTGATTAGTTGAGTGTGTAGGAACACTACAAATTTGACCAGCAATCTAAAAAAAATCTGCAAATTTCAGTTTGTAACACCTAGACAACCATCACATTGTCTTAATGTACAAAAGTATATTGCTTCAGTTTTTGAAGTTTTATTTAACTCTTCACTGCCAAGCAGAACCAATGAGGGCAATCTACTTTAACAGCCTTGTGACTTGTTAAATATTAGCCAAATTTTGACGATCTTTTGTTGTGTGAAATGACCCAAAATGTAATCATTTAGTGAAATAAAAAAACACTAGTACAGGTACTAAGGCCTTTACAACCCTGCCACCAGTTTCATATATTATGGTCATATAATGATGTGACTGTTCTTACCTTCACCATGGTGGACACTGGATGGACTCTGCTAAGATTCTTTACCAGGCTTTCAGTCAGATCAGCCACACTCATTCCAATGGCCCAGTTAGTGTAGCCTTTCAGCTTGATGACCTCATAAGCACTGCAACACAAAAGCACAATCCACAGTTTCATCATCAGTTGTATTTACTGAGACTTTACAATGGCTTACCTGAAAATGGTTCTATTTGATGCAGTCACACTTCTATATAGAAATCATTACAGTAACCATTTGAAAATAGTGTTTATTTAAATAATTTATTTGTGCTTAAATTCAAAATGAAAAAAATGTATGGTTGTAAGTTTATCAGGGCAGTCTTCGCTCTATTAAAAGTAAGTAATTGCATGCTTATGTGCATCGGTGGCTACGCGCTCAACCAAAAACATTTTTTGCTGATGGCATTAAAAAGTTGGTACAACGCGGGGAAAACTTTATAGAGAAGTGATGTAATTTGTTTTTGAAATTTTTAATAAACAGAGTTAAAAAAAAGTGCGGAAACTTTTTAAAGAACCCTCGTGTATAGGACGCCATTATTCCACAAATATTATATGATAAATATGTTGTTTTATTAAAGCCCTAATCCTCACCTGTAAAACAATCTTTTATTTTTCATGACATTTTATTTAATTTCATGGTACCATTTTATATCAATTTGTAAACAAGAAAACATGAGCATGTCCTATGGAAATGCACTGTTTGCCTAGCTAACTATAACTAACCCTAGCATGTTTTTCCATAAACTTACATTTAGAATGAGTAAAATTTTGGGTGAGTTATTATATTCTTATCGATCAACTTTTCTAATGTGGCAAGTAAAGATTGACAATCCATCATAGAACAACACATACTTAGTGACAACATGAAGTAGTTACTCCCCCTTTGTTTGCTTTTTTGTGGTGAAACACACAAGAAAACCCAGAGAAATTCTTTGCAGACACAAACCTGAGGGGTGGTTTAAACACATACTACCTACTGTACCAACATGCTACCCCTTTAAACATTTGCTACTTTATTCCCAATAATTATACATCATTAAACTAATGATGACATCAGTAAAATTTAGGCCCCCTGACAGGTTAATACACTGCCCTTTATCTCAGACATATTTCTAGCCAAAATGACTCAATGATATTTAATACATTTCATTTTATTAATTGCTCTTACTCTGCCTTTATACTATGCACCTACAAAGAAGACATTTTACGGTAAATGTTGTTTATTTTTAAAGCTGGTAATATTAGAGTTTAAGGCAGATTTCACCACACCTGTCCACCACCATCTTGTGAGCATCCTTCCAGTTCTCAGAGTCCTGATCAGAGCCGATGGCAGGGTTAAGCTTCTGCAGGTTTACTCCAGCTACGTTAGCGCCACTCCATACTGGCACTACAAAACAGGACAAAAATGCAAAAATATTAATATTTTGTAGATTCTTGTATTATAACAAAGACATTTGACATCATGTATTACATTTATCATACATTCTACAAATATAAAGCAAGTAGTTGTGGTATTTAGTTATTGACAAGTGTTTTCTGTTGTTATACATGTTTAAGAGTTACTGATACATGGTTTTTTGTTGCACAAAAGATGTTTTGTCTTGACCATCTATTGGCTCTTCTTTAGTCTTTTCCTTATTCTACACATCCTTAAATGGCTCACCACTGGAGTCTCCATGCTCTCCCAGGATGTAGCCGTTAAAACTGCTGGCATGGATTCCCAGCTTCTCAGCCATGATGAAGCGGAAACGGGCAGAGTCAAGGTTTGTGCCACTGCCGATGACTCGGTGCTTGGGCAGTCCACTCAACTTCCATGTTACATAGGTCATGATGTCCACTGTGAGGGCAGAGAGGTCATGTTAAACAGCAACTCTGCACAAATCAGAAGTTTATATAGTCCCTTATTGGGACCCCTGATAAGTACAAAGGGTGATAAATTCACCTTTAAGTAAATAAGCTTAATCTCCCACTGAAAATAAGAAAAAATCCCAACTTTAATTGAAGTTTATTCCAGGAAAATAGTCCCTGATCAGGAAATAATTATTTTTAACAAAACCACGTGCTACAATTGGTTAGAGGTGGGACCACTTCGATTAATACTCTGTACAACCTCTTTTTGCCATTAAACCAGCACCTAGTCCTATCATATGACATTTTATAAGGTTGTAGAAAACAGAACAGGGAGTTAGACATCATTCCTTTATAAAGAATCTAGATCCTTCTTGTGTACCCTCCTCTTTTTGTGTTCAGTAAACCATTTTTGTACTGATCTGGACATATGTTTTAAATTACTGTCCTGCTGGAAAACTGAATGCCAACACATTTTTTAGTTTTAGAGGCGGACAGATTTGTATGTAAAATGTCTGTTTCATGTAGTCCATGATTCAATGTACCCTAACAAAGTGCCAAGGGTCTTTAAAAAAAAACAGCCCCACATAATCAGACCCTCAACCATACTTAACTGTGGGAATCAGGTTCTTATTAGTGTAGTCATACTTTTTTTTAGGCCAAACCCACACTGAGTGTTGCCAAAAAGCTCAATTTTTGTTATCTAACCATAGAACATGGTCCCAGTTAAAGTCTCAAAAGCATTTTTAGCTATCAGACACTTATATTTATGGGTAGATGACAGCAAAGAGTTTTTATTAGCACACTTTCCAAATAATCTGTTGACATAGAGTAGTCTGGTGGCAGTTTTAAAAAAAATTGGTGACACAAAAATGCAGCTTTTTTTTCTGAAACTCTTCAACAGTGATCCTTGGGGATGGTTTGCCTCTCTTACTATCCTCTGTACTATGCATGAAGCAAAATAAACTTGGGTTCTTGTCCAGGCAAGTTCGTCACTGTTCCAGTTGATTTGAACTACAGTATATGACTACAGGATTTTATTTAGATTTTTGTGTGTGACCTTTTACCTACATTTTTAGAGAATCCTGTCTGAGCCCATGGTTTTTGATCCTAGAACATCATTTACAATGTAACGATTTATATAATTTTTATAAAATATTTTATACAATTTTATAATTTTTTTAATAAAAGTCAAAATCTGCAGGTGTTTAACTCTTAGTAAATTTAGTCCAGTATGCGTGTGGTGGTCAAGGCCATAATGTTTAGATGAGACCTAGGTAATGCAGAATAAAAACAAATTTACATCAAAAGTAGTTGCTATCTGGGCTTGTGATCCGAAAAGGTATGTTCAGTTATTAAAATATGTGCTTAAGCACATCAGATATTTGTTAAAAATTCATTTATAAAAGAATTTCCACCACAACCTCCATTGGACAAGCTATTCCAAAACCTTTATTATTATTGATTTCCTACCTAAAAACCATCCATTGCAAGGCAACACACACTCAGACATTCATTCATTCACTCACTTATGTGCAATCACAGGTACCAAATAAACTTTCTGCAAGAGATGGTAGAACCTATACAAGCACAGGTAAATTAAGTAAAACTCCTTTCAGACAACAACTGGTCAAACCTGGTTCCAGGACCCACGTTGCTGTGCAGTGCACACTATATCAGCTAGTGAACACTAGTGCCACCAAACAACCTATTGCTAACAATTAAATGCAATTTGCTGTATAAACAAGCACATCCTCTCCTACCTGGGTTGGACACCACAATGAGGATGCAGTTGGGGCTGTATTTGACAATCTGAGGAATAATGTGCTTAAAGATGTTGACATTTCTCTGCACCAAGTTAAGTCTGCTCTCTCCCTCCTGTTGACGCACACCAGCTGTCACCACCACAATGCGAGAATTTGCTGTCACTGAGTAGTCTGTCAATCAGATAAAGAAGAGTCGCCATAAGAGCCAACTTAGAAGCTAAAATATTAGTGCTGAGTTAGCTTTGCTGACTCATTTGCCACTCATTCATAAATTAGCTTTTTTATTACCAAAATTGAGGCATGCACATGAGGCTTTAAAACAAATGCGGATAAATAGTTTTGCTTTTTTAAGGTTTCAAATCCAATATTTTTTCTTCTAATTTGCCACATATAAGCCATTTTTACCCTTATCAGCAATTATCTTGTGAGTCTTGAGAAAGAGGCTGCCATGCTGGAGGTCCATCATCTCTCCTTTTAGCTTGTCCTCAAGCACATCAACCAGGGCAAGTTCATCACATAAGTCCTACAGAGAAAAAGGCAACTTTTAATGATGTGTGAGCTAATATTACCCAGTCGAATGATTAAACAGTGGGAGCATTAAATTGTTAATGGTTATTAATGTGGGTAAGGTCTCTTACCTTGAGAAGGACACTAACAGCACAGGCCATACCTACTTGCCCCACTCCAACCACAGTCACCTTGTTGGTGGGAGGTTCAGCTGGGCCGCTGGACAAGGGGGTAATGAGTTTCTGCATGACTGAAGCCATAGTCTATAGAGACAAAACAAACACGCTTAGAAAAAAGATAATAAATACTTAAATAAATGAATAGAAATTGCAAACTAAATTTTTTTTTGGATTTTTTTAATTGATTAAATCTCTTATTTACAAAGATATTGAGACTTTTAATTCAATACTTTGAAACCCCTTTGGTAGCAATTACATCTCCAAGCCTTAAATGTATCACTACAAGCTTTGCACACCTGTACTAGTCCAAAAACTGGACTAGTAATCAATGGTCACTGGTTCAAGCCCCACCACTGCCAGGTTGCCACTGTTGGGCCCTCAAACAAGGCCCTTAACCCTCAATTGCTTAGACATTATACTGTCCCAGTACTGTAAGTCACTTTGGACAAAAGCGTCTGCTAAATGCTGAAAATGTAAATTAGGTTAGTGCCTGGCAACTTCGTGGGCCAAGTCTGGGATTTGGCTGGGCCACTCAAGAACATTCAGAGACCTGCCCTGGAGGTGTTGTTCTGGCTGTATGCTTTGTGTAACTGTCTTTTCCTCATAAGTTCATTAAGGAAATGCTATGCTCATCAGTATTTGTCTTGCCACTGCCATAAAAGCCTGATTTATAGCGTGCTGGAGACGGCACAATTTTTCCCATCACAATTTGATTTAAGAAATTTCAGGCTTGGTTTTGTCCTGACAAAGCAGTGTGAATAAACCAATATGTGTCTGATCAGTTTAAATTGCAATGATTGGACTCCAAATTAGTTTGTAATAATTATGTAATTTAAATATTAGCTATATAAACAGTGTTAACTCTTCACTTTGCTTACAAGTGTTTTACACTTTACTTACAAGTTTTATGATGAGCTCTTTAAACTTTCAAGTTCAAATTTAAGTTCAATAGTCTTTCCTGTCAATTCTGCTATATACAAGTACATACTGGACATAGCGTACATAGTTTAGGGTTTGTATAGCAGCAGAGACATTAAAGAATATGCACAACTGTGTTATTTGTGTGTGTGGGAGTGTGAGTTTGGGTGTGTAAGACAGTGAGAATATGTGCATGTGTCACAATTAGTGGCACAAGAAGTCATTTAAAAATTAAATTAGCTATTTATAATTATTTGTGATTTGTGAAACTCCTTGCTTTTTTCCCATTTTTCTACTTTCTCCATTGATAAGGTGTGTTGATAGACTACTACACAGTGTTGCCAACTCCTCAGTAAGGAAAGTAGCTATTGGCTGTCCTAAAAGTCGCTAGAAGTCGCTAAATGACATCATTGCCTAATTTGCATAAGGTCCATTTGCATGTAATTGACGCTGTAGAAGAGAGGAATAACGTCGTGGGAGAGACAAAAAGTGGGTAAAAACACCCTAAATATGTTTAGAACTACAAATGAACATTCTTCTGTTAATTCGTGGTTTGTTTTTGTTTTTTAAGACAACACTGAGCTACTCTGGGTAGGGTTACCAGATTGCGACAGTAATTTTCAGCCTAAATGCATGAAAAAATGCTCAAAACACAGGATAAGCAAATGATGTTTGGCATTTCACAAATAATAAACCAGTTAAACCATCATGACCTACAAATTAATATCTTAAAATGTACAGATCAGTAATTATACATTATAAAGGACAAATTATTTTTGCTTGCATGTCTTTAAAGTAGCCTACCAAGTTTGTAAAATGCATTATTTGTTAGAACACACAACCCTTTGCATGTAAATAAAAATAAACTTGCAAGCAATGAAAGTTTTCCCTCTCATACATATGAGAGGTTGTATGTACGAGACTTGCTTACCTTCATATTCAACTTAAATCACTTGTCTAACATATTAATCAGTGTATTGATGGGCGTGGCAACAGTGTCTTGGACTGGAAAGAATAACCTGTCAATCAAACTTTTCACAACTGGTTGGATGTGGTGGGAGAAGGGAGACCTATTTATACTCCACCTGCTTTCGCAATAGCTTTTTTATTTATATTTTAAGCTGCCAAAATGATTACAAACCAGCCCATGTTTTGTCCACATGCCAAAGTGTTTTTCCCTGCCAATTATGCTATGGGGGTGGTTCTCAGTGACAGGGAGACTGGTAAGAATCAAGGGATGGATGAATGCAGTAAAAAAAAACAAAAAAAAACATCAACAACCTCTTCCAGAATGCACACAAAATCAGACTAGACAATGACCTAACAACACTAGTCAAAACAACACTAAAATGTCTTCCAGGCTTAAAACCCATTGCACATCTCTGAAGACACCTTTACAGGTGCTTGCTATCCAATCTGATGAATGAGAAAAAGCATCTAGGATCAGGTGTTCAAAACTTGTAGATACATAACCAAGAATATTTGCAGCCATAATTTCTGCCAAAGGGGTTCTACAAAGCACCGAATAATAAGTCTGAATACTTTTGTCAACAAGGGATTTCTGTTTTTGTCAAAACTTTCTTAATTCACAGAGGTAGAAAATCAAGACACTAGTTTAAAGAAACCCTTTAAAGCCAGCCCATTCAAATTTCGAAACAATAATTTCGATGGCTTAAAGCCTTATATCTCCGCCGTCCAATCACTGATTGTAAATCTGAAAACTGCCCCAGGTAGCTGACAACCCAGGCTAAAAGGCAATGTCATTGGTCAAGCGGTTTGTGTCGTGGCTGGTTTGCATATTTAATGAGAATTTATTTTTTTCATTCGCCCCGCCCTCACACGGAGCGCAGCTGAGACAGTCGACTGGATAACAACACAGAAAGAGAAATTCTGTCAGTGAAATAAGGTAAGATTTATTTTAAAACTGTTTATTAGTGTTATTACTTTTCATTTCTACTCAGAAAACTTGGCTTTAATGGTAAAATTGTAATATTATTAGTGCTTTACGCTTTGGAAAAGCTGAGGTGATTCTGAGAGTTGCGTTCTAAGTTTAGTCAGTCAGCTGCACAACTCTCCTTTCTGAATCGATTGTAAGGTTTTTTATGTCCATCTAGATGGAAATAAATACGTGTGGAGAGTTTATCAGATACCTTTTTAGTCTCGTTTGTTTAGTAGTTTGTAAAGTATGCAGCAGTTTTACACAAATAAGGGCATAGCAGTGAGCTAAGCTAAACCACCGGAGCTGTGTGTTGCACCCTGCAGCCATGTGGTTTGAACAGGCTGCTCTCAAACTCCAAAGTTAGATTTTATGCATGTAATCTTGAAATCAGTTATAGCTTACTTGTTTTACTTCAATACTGTCTAAAGCCTGCTTAGAAATCACCTTAGCTTTGCTCATAATAGCATTACATTTTGCATTACATGCATTTAGCATGACTGGCTAAAGTAATTTAGCTGAGGCAGAAAGCATAAAGGTGGATTACATGTCACTCTGGGCAATTTATAACCTTTATTTCCATGGTATATTTTATCTGTGGTAATTTGTACTTATAACAGAGAAATATTATTTTATCTATAAAATATTTCTGTGAAATTTGCATCATTTTCTAAAAAATTGCTGCATTTATTTGAAAGAGACTAAAGTATGCTATGCTACCATATAGATGCATATAGGTAGATAACATGTCAGTCTGTGCAATTTATAACTTTTTTTTTACCATAATATATTTTTTTCTGTGGTAATTCTTACTTGTATCAGTGAAATATAGTTTTATCTATAAAATATTTCTGTCAGATTTGCATAATTTTCTAATGTATTGCAAGAGATATTTGAAAGGGACTAAAATATGGTATCAAACTTTTTTTGAAAGCTTTTTTTGAAAGCATACAGGTGCATAACATTTCAGTCTGTGACTATTTACTTTGTCTTGTAATTATTGCTCCTCTTAGATAATTATTGTTTTATGTGTAAACCATGTGCCAGATTTGAGAAACTTTTGTCATATGTATTGGTTCAGTGTACTTGAGTTTACTTCAAAACATGAGCCTGTGGACATTAGCGTCTCTGACAAAAACAAAGAAGAGCAAGATGAGCAGAGGGATCAACCAACAACCTCCTATCGGTAAATACATGTATTCCAAGTGTGTGTATTTGTAAATGTGTGTGTGTACATATATGCTGACAATAAATGTCAGCATTTGCACCCACACACAATCAGGGCTGCCAACAAAATATAAAATCAACAAAAGAGTACAAACTCAGATTATGATTTTTACTAATGTTTGTTTTCTTTTATGGGTTTGGTTAGTCTTTCTTTTCCCATGTCAGGTAGGAAGCGGAAACGCTTCCCTGAATCTGTATCCTTTCCTTCCTATGCTGATGTAGACACAGAAGCACCAGAGCCCATACCATTTAATCCTTCTCGTCCAGTAGGCATAGATCTGGGAAGTGTGCACAGGGCTGTACGGTCAGCCACAAGTACCTTGCGTGAAATAGACTTCTTCAAGTTGTTTTTCACGTACACCATTGTTGCTGAGATTTGCCAGTTTACAAACTCTAAGGGGTGGGAGCTTGTACTGAATAGGCCGTCTTATGCAAACCATCATGGGGCATGGGAAGAAGTGACCCCAGATTAATTCTACCGGTTTCTTGGGCTCCTCATTTACATGGGTTTCACGTCCCTCCACAGCATTCACAGATATTGGGGAACCAGATCTCTTCAGGGTTCATGGGCCAAGTTATTCATGTCCCGTGACCGTTTCAAGGAATTGATGGCAGCCCTCCATGTTGTAGATCCTGCCACAGAAAATAATCTTGATCGTCTTAGGAAGTTGCGTTACCTGATGGACCACCTCAAAACCAAGTGTCAGCAGCCTTTCCAGGCTGATGAAAATCTGAGCATAGACGAGAGAATGGTAAAATCAAAAGGTCGATCAGGATTCAAGCAGTATATGAAGGGCAAACCTACTCGCTGGGGTTTCAAATTGTGGGTCATTGCAACTTCAGATTCGGGATATACCTTAGACTTTGATGTACAGGGTGGGCCATTTATATGGATACACCTGAATAAAATGGGAATGGTTGGGGATATTAACTTCCTGTTTGTGGCACATTAGTATATGGGAGGGGGGAAACTTTTCAAGATGGGTGGTGACCATGGCGGCCATTTTGAAGTCGGCCATTTTGGATCCAACTTTAGTTTTTTCAATGGGAAGAGGGTCATGTGACACATCAAACTTATTGAGAATTTCACAAGAAAAACAATGGTGTGCTTGGTTTTAACGTAACTTTATGCTTTCATGAGTTATTTACAAGCTTCTCTTTGTTTACAGCCATTGACATGTCGCAGAGGTTAACACGTGAGGAGCGGATAGAAATTGTGTTGATGTCTGGTGAACGCAGTACCCGGGTCATTGCAGCAGATTTCAATGCAAGACACCCTACGAGACCATCCATCTCCCATGCTACAGTTAGCAAACTGCTTGCCAAGTTTCGTGAAACTGGTTCAGTGTTGGATTTGCCAAAATGTGGACGCATGAAAACTGTCACTAATGAAGAAACATCAGTGGCTGTCCTAGCTTCATTCAGCAAGAGCCCACAGCGTAGCACTCGCCGCATGTCACTGGAGAGTGGCATCAGTCGAACATCCCTTCGGCGGATATTAGCTACTCACAAATGGCACCCTTACAAACTCCAGCTGCTGCAGCATCTCAACGAGGATGACCCAGATCGGCGCACTGAATTTGCAGAATGGGCAAAACAAAAATTGGAACAGGACCCTCAGTTTACACAGAACATTTTGTTCAGTGATGAGGCAAACTTTTATGTGAATGGTGAAGTTAACAAACAAAACCACCGCTATTGGTCTGACACTAACCCACATTGGATAGATCCCTCCAAGACTGTTGGAACACAAAAATTGATGGTATGGTGTGGTATATGGGGTACAAAGATAGTGGGGCCATTCTTCATCAATGGAAACCTCAAGGCCACTGGATATTTGCTACATCATGATGTGTTTCCCTCTTTATGCACTGAAGCTGGCACGTTCCCTGAGTTTTTCCAGCAAGATGGTGCACCACCACATTATGGGTGTCAGGTCCGAGCATTCCTAGATGAACAGTTTCCTGGAAAGTGGATTGGTCGTCGTGGGCCAGTTGAATGGCCCCCAAGGTCTCCCGATCTGACCCCCTTAGACTTTTATCTTTGGGGTCATCTGAAGGCAATTGTCTATGCTGTGAAGATACGAGATGTGCAGCACCTGAAACTACGGATACTGGAAGCCTGTGCTAGCATTTCTTCTGCGGTGTTGCTATCAGTGTGTGAAGAGTGGGAGAAGAGGGTTGCATTGACAATCCAACACAATGGGCAGCACTTTGAACACATTTTATAAGTGGTCAGAAACTTGTAAATAACTCATGAAAGAATAAAGTTACGTTAAAACCAAGCACACCATTGTTTTTCTTGTGAAATTCTCAATAAGTTTGATGCGTCACATGACCCTCTTCCCATTGAAAAAACTAAAGTTGGATCCAAAATGGCCGACTTCAAAATGGCCGCCATGGTCACCACCCATCTTGAAAAGTTTCCCACCTCCCATAAACAACCCCTGGCAAAAATTATGGAATCACCACTCTTGGAAGATGTTCTGTCAATTGTTTAATTTTGTAGAAAAAAAATAAATCACAGACATGCCACAAAACTATCATTTTTCAAAATGTCAACCTTCTGGCATTAAGAAACAATAAAAAAAAAGAAACAAATATAATAGTTGTGGTCAGTCACAATTGCTTTTTTTAGATCAAGTAGAGAAAAAAAATATGGAATCACTCAAATCTGAGGAAAAAATTATGGAATCACTGTAAT
Source organism: Trichomycterus rosablanca (assembly GCF_030014385.1). NCBI lineage: Eukaryota > Metazoa > Chordata > Actinopteri > Siluriformes > Trichomycteridae > Trichomycterus > Trichomycterus rosablanca. The sequence goes on along the minus strand of NC_085988.1, from coordinate 68,556,326 downwards.
TTGCAGTTAAAAAAACAAAACTGCAGCAGATTAGATTTGCTAATTATTCTTCAGTTTAAAAAGAGTGCTCACACCTCGGAGAGCTGTTGCACAAAGCAGATTGTCATGAATCATGGTTCCAACACAAGATATGTCAGTTGAAACAAATGAGAGGATTATAAAACTCCTTCAAGAAGATAAATCATTGTGGAATGTCGCAAAAGATGTTGGTTGTTCCCAGTAAGCTGTGTTTAAAATCTGGACCAAGTACAAACAAAATGGGAAGGTTGTAAAAGGGAAGCATACTGGTAGACCAAGTAAGACATCAAAGCATCAAGATAGAAAACTTAAAGCAATATGTCTTGAAAACAGAAAATGCACAACAAAACAAATGAGAAACAAGTGGCCGGAAAGTGGAGTCAATGTCTGTGACTGAACTGTAAGAAATCACCTAAAAGAAATGGGATTTACATACAGAAAAGCCAAACAAAAGCCATCATTAACACCTAAAAAGAAAAGAACAAGGTTAAAGTAGGCTAAAGAAAAGCAATCGTGGACTGTGGGTGACTGGATAAAAGTGATCTTCAGTGATGAATCGCGAATCTGCATTGGGCAAGGTGATGATGCTGGAACTTTTGTTTGGTGTCTGTCCAATGAAATTTATGAAGATAACTGCCTAAAGAAAACATGTTAATTTCCACAGTTGTTGATGATATGGGCCTGCATGTCGGGTAAAGGCACAGGGGAGATGGTCTTCAATAAATGCCAAAGTCCACATTGAAATTTTGGACGCTTTTCTTATTCCATCAGTTGAAAGGATGTTTGGTGATGATGACTTCATTTTTCAAGATGATAATGCATCTTGCCATAGGGCAAAGGACGTGAAAACTTTCCTTCAAGAAAACATATAATGTCAATGGCATGGCCTGCAAATAGTCCGGATCTCAATCCATTTGAAAATCTCTGGTGGAAATTGAAGAAAATGGTCAATGACAAGGTTCCAACCTGCAAAGCTGATCTGGCAACAGCAAGAGACAGTTGAAGGCAGATTGATGAAGAATACTGTTTGTCATTAGTTAACTCCATGCCTCAGAGAGTTTAAACCATTATAAAAGCCAGAGGTGGTGCAACAAAGTAATAATGGTGCAGTGTTTTCTAATGATTCCATAATTTTTTCCTCAGATTTGAGTGATTCCATATTTTTTTCCTCTACTTGATCTAAAAAAAAAAGCAATTGTGACTGACCACAACTATTATATTTGTTTCTTTTTTTTATTGTTTCTTAATGCCAGAGGGTTGACAGTTTGAGAAATGATAGTTTTGTGGCATGTCTGTGATTTATTTTTTTTCTACAAAATTAAACAATTGAAAGAACATCTTCTAAGAGTGGTGATTCCATAATTTTTGCCAGGGGTTGTACTAATGTGCCACAAACAGGAAGTTAATATCCCCAACCATTCCCATTTTATTTAGGTGTATCCATATAAATGGCCCACCCTGTATACACAGGCAGTCGTGATGGGCGCATAACTGATTTGGCTATAAAAGTGATCGAAGACCTTGTGCAGCCATTTAAAAATCAAGGTCACACAGTTTGGTTTCACAACTTCTATACATCACCAACTGTTATGGTCCGACTTAAGGAGTGGGGAATCAATGCTTGAGGGACATGTAGGATTAATCGTAAGAAATTCCCAGTGGATTTCAAAGATGTCAAGAAATGGGAGCGGCAAGCTAACCGTGGTGATATGAGGTGGTGTAGAATTGACGGAAATGTCTTAGTTGTTCAGTGGAAGGACACGCGAGCAGTTACATGCCTCTCTAATTTCCACAATGCTAATGATTCATCAGAGGTTTCTAGGATGGTAAAGGTTGGTGCCAAGTGGGACAGAAAAGTAGTCCGTCAACCAGCTGTAGTAAAGGACTACAATAAACACATGGGAGGTGTTGACAGATCTGATCAAATGTTAAACACATACAGTCTGCTTCAGAAAACTCAAAAGTGGTGGAAAACACTTTTCTTCCATTTTGTGGACATAGCCGTCGTTAATAGTTTCATTTTGTTTCAGGACTGGCATCATTCCAATCCAGCATCACGTTATGGGTTTAGTTTAGCAGGCTACAGCCAGATAAACTTTAGGGAAAATCTTTCGCACCAGCTTGCAGACATTGCCGTAGATTCAATTTTGCCATCTCAGCTTTCAGTAGCTCCAACCACTTCCTCATCATTTTACGTCACTCACATTCCTCAGATGGAGCAAGTATCAAGAAATTGCTGGCTTTGCTACAAAAAATTCAAAAAAGAAAATAAAACAAAGATTGCATGCATGGCTCCTGAGTGCCAAGGTAGAAGATTTTGTTTAGTTGGCAATCGAAACTGTTTTCAGTCTTGGCATTCTAGTGAAGGAGATGAGTTTCGCAGTTAGACCTACACAGGGCTTCTGTCTTCTACTGTCAGTCACTCTCATCCTTCCTCAACCCCTGTGTTTGTGTATATGTTCTTTGTTTCTCTTTCTCTTCACAGGTCTAAGTTCAGTGTGCATTGTTCATTGGAAGGAGGTAACTTGAGGTAATTATCCATTGTCTGTTAAATATTTTGTAGTGAATTTTTGGCAAAATGGCTTAGATGAGATTTGATATCCTGTTGCCTCAAAACTGTTTACTGAATTGTTCAATGATTATCCTGAACAAATAATTGCTTTTTCTTGTATTGTTGAATTGGATTATTTGAGAGTTTGTTTTATGGAGTGATGCATTGTTCATTGTTCTTCAATAGTGCTGAACTATATTGTATTGTTGTTTTGAAATTATTTATAGAATAATGTTTTTGAACTATACACTGTTGTTAGAGTGCTTATTTTGTCAAATAAATTTTATCTGCTGTCTTATTTAAAAAATATGGATGTTGACAATTTAGTAATAATTAAGAAAAAAGTACACTTTCATTGGTTTATAGTGTATGCTGACTGGTAAAAAGTGAAGTAAAAAAGGAGCGACACGAACATTCTAAATTGCTAAATGACACCTTCTGCTAAATTGATCATAACTTTTGAATAGAAGAAGATAGATTCAAAATTATTTTCTTGACAAATGGCTCACAAAATTGCAAAAATTTTATATATTCTATATTGTTCTCTATATTGCACAGAAATGTGTTAAAAATGTAAGTATTTATGAATTGAGTAAAAAACGAGAGATTTTTTAGGTTGATTTTGAAGGTTTTTTGTAAACATTTATTATATTACACTTGAAAAACATTGAGTTTCATATAATTTTAAAGAATTGATTCTCCTGGTTATAATGGTGTGTGTATATGCAGGGTTTTTTTTCATAAAAGTACACTTTCATTGGTTTATAGTGTATGCTGACTGGTAAAAAGTGAGGTAAAAAAGGAGCTACACGAACATTCTAAATTGCTAAATGACACCTTCTGCTAAATTGATCATAACTTTTGAATAGAAGATGATAGATTCAAAATTATTTTCTTGACAAATGGCTCACAAAATTGCAAACATTTCATAAACTCTATATTTTTCTTTATATTGCACAGAAATGTGTTAAAAATGTAAGTATTTATGTATGAAATAAAAATTTAGAGGTTTTTTAGGTTGATTTTGAAGGATTTTTGTATAGATTTGGTTATATTACACTTAAATAACCATACTGAGTTCTATATCATTTTAAAGAACTGATTCTTCTGGTTATAATGGTGTGTATATATAGTCTATGCTATGTACGGTATTTACACAATAAGGTTTTATTCTATGACCATGTTACATAGTGTCCGAAAATGGAATGTTCCACTCAGGCATGAAAGGGTTAAAGAAAAGCTGTTGGCAGCTGAATTGAACCTGAAATGGATAAAAGTCTGTTTTTGACTAATAATATTTGACCAATTACTGGCAATTGTAAGAGCCACAGTTGGCTAAAATAAAAGTACTTATTTTGTTCTTAAGGCAAGAAGTTTGGTATTGATATTTCTAACAAAATGTAGCTTTTTAAAACTCAATTTTTGTCATGCAGCCCCTAAGTTACTCAAATCTAGATTTCACTGCCTTGAGACACTAGTCTTCACAGTCTTCTTGTGATGCACCTTGTTACAAGTTATTTGAGTCTGAGGACAACAGTCAGACTTTTTAAATGCCTAAGTTTGTAACTGGTGTTTGACTCACATGCTGTACATACTGCAAAATAAGCCTGGATGATCACAATTTTATTACTTTTATTTATTAACATTTTGCATTCTGCTATATCTAATTCGACAACTGAATGCTTGAGCAACTTCCAAGTTAAATTCCTGATAATAAAATCTTGTTTATAGCCAGTTAAAATAATCCTTTTATAATTATAAAATATAACACAATCAAAATAAATAATTGGTATTCTATGTACAATCAGTAAATACAGCTTACAAATCAAAATGGACTATCTAACTGTAGCTCACTGCTCGTAGATGGAGCACAGCCAGTTCTGCATAGTTCAAGTGTTCTGAGGCAGGCAGTTTCAGAGAGAGGAGGGGCTGTGTAAACTTTAAACATATGTGAAAACAGAACTGGGGGAAAAAGAGACTAAGACCGTTTACATGCCTACACAAACTGTTTACTGTGTAAACTTCAATACTGGAAATATCTATTTAATAATCTGCCTTATGCATTGCATTAACTGCAACATTTAGTCCCATCAGGCTCTTGCATTTTGATTAGATTGTTCTAGCTTTTACAAGAATTTATCACTATTTGTAACTTTTGTTCATCGGATTACAATGGAAAAGCGTGATATTTGCAACAGAAAAGGATTTGCCCCATCAACCAGAGGTCAGAAGTTTGAGCCCTAACCACGCAATATGTCTTCTGTGCTCTTAAGCCCGAGCTAATTGGCTGTGTTCTTTTTGTGTGCAGTACAAGATAACTTTTAGTTGTGGTGCAAACCATGTTGTTGCAGGGTTTGTACAATCAACTAACATGTGTTGTCATTTGTCCATTTTTTATTATTTTATTTGTATGCTTACACTTTTAAAAAGACATTTGCAGAACTTTAGTACAAAAAACGGTTTGTACATGGTGACAAAATTTCAAGTCCTGCAAAAACTGCAGCAATTTTAAAGAAACACCAGAGCAACAAAGTTAATAAATGAAATACATTTGTGAGGATTGTGTACATGAACGTAGTAACATTTTCCAGGACCTACCCTAAAACTACATAGGAAAATGTGCACCCTTGACACTTTGGCAGTTAAACTGATCGTGTTCCCAAAATAAACAGAACTGACATTAATGAAATAATATTAATGAATGAATAATGAATAATCTTGAATAATAATGAATAATGAATAATCTTAATAAATGAAAGCAGCCTGTGGCTTAGGACACAGTTCAGTTTATACAGACCTATGTTTAAAAATGCGACATGTTCATGCACATAAGATGCAGCGTTGTATTTAACACACAGCAGCCTACACAAGTGCAAAAGAAGATGGCCGTTTCCTTTATCTGCATGGCAAACTTGTTAGATGTGTACAAAAACAAATTGTTTTATACCGGATAAATGTAGTTTTACTCAAATATATAAGCTTTTTAAATGAGTTACTAGTTTATGAAATACAAACATTGACGCAATTGCTTGTAACACTTTTCTGCACGCTATAAACACCTATTCGAAATAAATTAAATCAATATACTGCGTTAGTAACACTATTTATACATCTGAAAAATATCTACAGTACATACATTAGATTTGGGAGAGTGAGATGGCTTTGTATCCTCAGTGGTAGAAGAGAACCAAGCTTACAGCAGGCAGATGCGATGCGTGTGTGAACAACTCACTCCCTCACTAAAGGCATGTTCACCAGGAGGACGGCTTCACCAGCTACGCAAACTGCGCAAGTACCGACCACAAACAGCGTAGATTCAAATAGCACCTGCGGCTAGATGTTTCTAACTGCAATAAAGAATATGGTGACGGAGCGCTTGGTCAGGACTTTATAACCTTGAAAATCTTCCGACATCAAGCCTGACGTTTTTTAGATAGATGTCTTCTAGACAGATGGCATTTTCATTAACAGCTACTACAGTCGTGCAAAAAAATGTTTTATGTTTTGTTGTTTTTATGTAAAAAAAAATAAAATAATAATGCTCCAAATGAAACAAACTTAAAGATGTGTGTGTGTGTGTGTGTGTCAGGTCCGTTGCTTATTATCATATTATTTTTTTATTTATTGATGGAAAAGTGTTATTCAGCCCCCAATCACTTCTGTACTTTTACACGTCACTGTGTAGAATTTTCTTTGATAACTGCTTTCATTTAGGCACATTGAGATGGCTTTAAAGCCTAAACTGTCAGTTTAAGGGCATGCCACAGCATTACTAGGCCAAAACTAAATACTAATGTTCTTTCTTTTATTTTATTTTAATTCAAAAGGTGTACTTTTGTATGTAAAGTCAAGACCCAATGCTGAGAGCTTTAGCTTTTGAGTTCGAATCTCAGCTCTGCTATCAGCCGGCCGGGTACCTACCGGCTGAAACAGGATCCTGAGCAATTATGACCTTTGCTGACAGGTTGGGGCACCTGCATGGGGGCAGCTGATCAGAAGCGATTAGTGACTGTGTGTGTGTGTGTCCTAGGGGTGGGGATGGCGGCGAGAGAGAGATAAACTTTGATTAGATTTTTAAAAAAAAGGAGGAAAAACGCTCAATAAAGAATTGATAAAAAAAAAAATTAAGACAGAGGCAAAGTACCATCACCTTTCCTAATAACCGAAGATAACTGAGGATGTTGCAGTTTTGCAAGTGGAAATATTTTATATATAAGCCAAAAAATGCAGATCCAAATAAAAACATGCAGTGGTGGAGCAATTTGATACTGTGGTCCGCTATCTTAGAAAAATCTGGGAACTGCTGGGACAATCTAAAAGGGTATTAGGTTTAAAGCATTTAACCTAATAACATTTAACGAAGCATTTTGATAGCCATGCCATTTCCACTATGATGGTACTTTTTAAGCATAAAAATAGAAGGGGAAGATGAGGTTTACCAGTTTTTGTCATACAAGTAGACTAAAAAAAAGTATCTGTTTGCACAAAAGAGTTAAATATGTGCCTTGTGAGCAACAATGTTTGTGTAACATGACCAGGTCACCAACAACTTTAGCAAACAGTTGAGAAAACATGTGGCAGTGCAATATAGTGAGTCTAGGTTTAATAAACGAACTTTGTCTGTTAAGAAAAATAGACTTTTTTTCCAGCTCTCAAGACACTGAAGCAGCATGACTTATTATTCATGCCTGACCCTCTTGGAAAGAAGTAGGCAGGAACTCTGTTCCACCCACTAGTTTAACCAATAAAATACAAGATCATGGATCAGAAAAAAAAAACATTCAAGTGGGAGGAATGACACTGTTTGATTTAAAGCTTCTAAAGCTTAACAGGAGAAAATTCCTCTTATTGCCTCCATTACAAACTGTTTGACTCGCTATATCCTAAAATATATACAGTGTATCACAAAAGTGAGTACACCCCTCACATTTCTGCAAATATTTTATTATATCTTTTCATGGGACAACACTATAGAAATAAAACTTGGATATAACTTAGAGTAGTCAGTGTACAACTTGTATAGCAGTGTAGATTTACTGTCTTCTGAAAATAACTCAACACACAGCCATTAATGTCTAAATGGCTGGCAACATAAGTGAGTACACCCCACAGTGAACATGTCCAAATTGTGCCCAAAGTGTCAATATTTTGTGTGACCACCATTATTATCCAGCACTGCCTTAACCCTCCTGGGCATGGAATTCACCAGAGCTGCACAGGTTGCTACTGGAATCCTCTTCCACTCCTCCATGATGACATCACGGAGCTGGTGGATGTTAGACACCTTGAACTCCTCCACCTTCCACTTGAGGATGCGCCACAGGTGCTCAATTGGGTTTAGTCCATCACCTTTACCTTCAGCTTCCTCAGCAAGGCAGTTGTCATCTTGGAGGTTGTGTTTGGGGTCGTTATCCTGTTGGAAAACTGCCATGAGGCCCAGTTTTCGAAGGGAGGGGATCATGCTCTGTTTCAGAATGTCACAGTACATGTTGGAATTCATGTTTCCCTCAATGAACTGCAGCTCCCCAGAGCCAGCAACACTCATGCAGCCCAAGACCATGATGCTACCACCACCATGCTTGACTGTAGGCAAGATACAGTTGTCTTGGTACTTCTCACCAGGGCGCCACCACACATGCTGGACACCATCTGAGCCAAACAAGTTTATCTTGGTCTCGTCAGACCACAGGGCATTCCAGTAATCCATGTTCTTGGACTGCTTGTCTTCAGCAACTGTTTGCGGGCTTTCTTGTGCGTCAGCTTCCTTCTGGGATGACGACCATGCAGACCGAGTTGATGCAGTGTGCGGCGTATGGTCTGAGCACTGACAGGCTGACCTCCCACGTCTTCAACCTCTGCAGCAATGCTGGCAGCACTCATGTGTCTATTTTTTAAAGCCAACCTCTGGATATGACGCCGAACACGTGGACTTCAACTTCTTTGGTCGACCCTGGCGAAGCCTGTTCCGAGTGGAACCTGTCCTGGAAAACCGCTGTATGACCTTGGCCACCATGCTGTAGCTCAGTTTCAGGGTGTTAGCAATCTTCTTATAGCCCAGGCCATCTTTGTGGAGAGCAACAATTCTATTTCTCACATCCTCAGAGAGTTCTTTGCCATGAGGTGCCATGTTGAATATCCAGTGGCCAGTATGAGAGAATTGTACCCAAAACACCAAATTTAACAGCCCTGCTCCCCATTTACACCTGGGACCTTGACACATGACACCAGGGAGGGACAACGACACATTTGGGCACAATTTGGACATGTTCACTGTGGGGTGTACTCACTTATGTTGCCAGCTATTTAGACATTAATGGCTGTGTGTTGAGTTATTTTCAGAAGACAGTAAATCTACACTGCTATACAAGCTGTACACTGACTACTCTAAGTTATATCCAAGTTTCATGTCTATAGTGTTGTCCCATGAAAAGATATAATGAAATATTTGCAGAAATGTGAGGGGTGTACTCACTTTTGTGATACACTGTACATACATACAATTTATACTGTATGTGTATGTATATAGGCATCAGGCAAATTTGTTCATATTTACTATATAAACACCAGAATTAAACTGAAAACACTAAATATCTTTTCTTTGTCCTTGTGGCTGTTTTTGCCTTTCCAGGTAAACCAGACCCACCCTGACCCTGATCAGGATGAAGCAGTTTTTTAACTGAAAAAAAAAAAAAACATTAAAAATTTGGCCCATTAAAAATGAATGTAAAATTGTTTTACTATTGTAGAAATAAGCTAAAGTAGCTCAATGATATAAGCTCAATAAGCAAACTTTTATATGTGGCAGAGCATTGTTCAACTCAGCAAAGGTCATTTCTGTATATCCCTGTGTGCAGCACAATCATTCTGGTGTACTTTTGTCCTTACTTTAGATTTGGCTCACCCACTGATCCAGATACTCCGAAAGAACAATAGCCGTATTTATAAATAGCTGTCTAAATAGCTGCTGGTCAGCTGGGTGGAAAGACTGAAGTCAGTCATTGGTGTGGAAGTCCGTCAGGTTATGAGCAAAGACTGTGACTGTGAAGGGACTGTATAGAATTACATTTTTGGTTAATGACTCTTACATACTGCACTTACTAATGCCGAGACTGCTGTACAGTTTTGGCTGAATGATCTACAAAAAACTTGCTGTAACATTTTTTTTCATAGTCACATTGCTAAGTAATAACTTAGGTGCCTGTCTGTTTTTTTTCTCAGAATTTTTAGCCAAACAGCTTGTGTGTGTGTGTGTGTTTAAGAAATTCAACATGAAGAGTGCTACATATGTTCTCATATGTACAGTGGGGTAACCACAAACCACAGTTATTTTTATGTGCAAATTCAATGCATCGACCACATTGTTTTAAACATTGTTTCAATGTATTCTTCAGACATTTGAGTTTCTTTTTTGCAATAGTAAAGCAATTTTATTTTAACTATTAAGGAGTCACATTTTAATACCATGCTTTTGTTGTGATCCCAGAGCCAAAGAATGACTAATTGTTCAGTACAATTGCTTTTTTCAATCCCAATACATTCTTTAAGCAACCAAAACGTCATTTTTACACATTGAAATCCCCAAAACTGATTTTACTGAAACTACATTGACTACATTCTTTGCACCAAGAGATAAACAAGATACATTTTAACTGCAAAGACATAGCCTGGAGCTTACTGTGGAACATACTACAAACTTCTGTGCGAGCTCAGAGTGAAGCTAGGAAAAAAATATTCAAATCATCAGTCCTCCAAAATATGATCTGAAGGGCAAGAAAAACATCAGGAACCAACTTCAGATGCTAGGCATAAGTAACAGAAACCAGAGCACTATAGAGGAAACTCAAAAATGTTATCAAAAAAGAAACTGGGAAAAATAAAAAGCCTTTAAGAGATAAAAGGCCAAAATCAAGAAGGATAAAGATCTTTTAATGGAACTGAGCCAAAAGTTCAGGGAAATGCAAGGAAAGTCAAGGACTAGTACTACAACATCTGTAAAGACACTGAAGATGGAAACCAGTGTAAAAAAAAAGCCCAGATAACCCAACTGAAAATCTCTTATTTTGGACACATTATGAGAAGAACCAACTGATTCTGTTTTACCACAGCTTTATCCTGGTCAGGGTTGCGGTGGGTCCAATTCATGGGGTGAAAGACGGAAAAAGGAAACCTCTAACCGGTCAACAAACCATCACAGGGCCGCTCAGGTGGCACAGCGGTAAAAACACATGCTGCAACCAGAGCTGGATTACGAGTATGTCGTATCGAATCCAGCTCTGCCTTGCTGGCTCGAGGCTGAGTGGCTGTATGAGCAATGATTGGCCGGTTGTTCAGTTGGGGGGCGGGACAAAGAGCCGAATGTGGGTCTCTCTCTGTCAGAATGCGATTACGACCTCTGCTGGCTGATTAGAGGCGCCTGCACAGAGATGAGGAAAGAGTACCCTTAGGGTGTGTCTCTCCGCATGCAACGCTAGGTGGCACAATACTCATCAATATGTGGGTGGCAAAAATGCATCTGGCTTGCTGCTCATATGTTGGAGGGGATGTGGGTTAGCTTCGATCTCCTCGGTCAGGGCAGGGTTCAGCATAGACAGAGAGGAAGTACGATGCAAATTGGACAATTGGACGTGCTAAAGGGGGAGAAAAAGGGGAGAAAATGCAAAAAAATTAAAAAATCACATGGCACACACACACACACACACTTAGGGCAATTGTTATTAGCTCTGATTGACCTAGCAGCATGTCTTTGGACTTGTGGAAGGAAACTGAAGGAAACCCACATGGACACAAGGTGAACCTGCAAACTCCACACAGAAAGGTGACCTAGGAATTGAACCTGGACCCTTCTTGCTGTGAGGTGACAGTGCAACTCACTGCGCTACTGTGCCAACCTAAAAAATAAAACAAATTATTGTAAAAGACAATTATGCTTGGAAGAGTTCAGGGTAATTGAAGAGAATGGCAAGCAACAAGATGAACATAGACAATGAGAGAAACAATGAACAAGTCATTACCAAATCAGAAGACCTAAACAGAAGACAGGATGTTCTGGACAAACACTATGCATATGGTTGCAAAACAGCACTTAATAATAATAAATACATTTAAATACGACCAAACAAATAAGGTGTTTAAGCCAGACTTCTTATAAAATAAATAAGTAGATAAAATCACACTTTGTGACAATAGTGTACTGTATATTGTAATTACGAACCAATATTTTAAGTTTATTTCAAAAAAATCAGGCCAGAGTCTTGTAGTCTTAACTATACATACTTATATTTAATTACATAAGTCTAAAGTAATTACATGAGTTTTAAGTAATCACATGAAGTTTAATTTGTTAATAATGGTCACAAGTTAAAGTTGAGCTAAAGCTCAAACTCAAGTGTGGCTGCTTGTTAGACTGACTGGGAATGAGTGAATGAGAATGAGTGCGTTTTCTAGTTAAAAATAGTTTAACACTGTGTATGAATAGCCCTAAAATATATTGATGATTTGCATTGAAAGTCAAAAAAGTCAGACAGTGAAATTCAGACTGTAATTCAACTACACATTTTAGGATTTACAGCAATAAGCTAATAACAGCCACCTAGTACAAAACCACACGATGAATAAATATTAATACATGACGTGAAAAAGCATTTCCTGCAGTTCAGATAGACTATTATGTAAAAACAAAATTCTACACTTATTTTCTAGCCATTACTTAAAAAGCATGTAATAGCATGGTTACGGTTTGCTACATATCTGTTAACCCTAAACATTAAAGGTTTAGAAACAGAGGGAGAAAAAGAGTATTTGGTGTTGTTATTCTAATACTGTTGGAATACATTTCTTCGAATTCAGGTAAAAACCACATTAACTGAAATAACCAAATGGATTGTAATAACAATAGTCACGCACAACTGTGCATGACTTACATCACATGTTTCTTCAGTATAATGGTGTGACGCATGCATATATCCATTAGTACCTAGAAATCGTGTAACCTCAAACAGGCATGAGCACTCACACATAGTCACAAAGTACAGCACAAGCACACTGATATATGCAGGAAGTGACCTTAGAGCTCCTATGCGGTGATAAGCTCCATTTGTGGAAGCTGTGCATGCAGTATTAGGGTCAAGAGAGCTTGTACTCATACCCTGATGAGGAGAAAACAGGACAACGAGAACAAAAAGTATTCTAATACAAATCCAGTTCCATTTTCAAGCTTGTGAAATATTTCTGTTTAATATGACAATGGAAACAAAATGTATTACCAAATTGAATGCTTTCTTGTTGTAAATGTGTTTTTTAAAATAGCATTAAGTAAACAATCGTTAATAATATGCATTACAGCAGCGTCAATCATATTTTTGTCCAAGTCATTGCCCTTGCCCCCACCCCCAACAAAACTGTTATATGCCCTGTGTTAACGGTGCCTTAAAAAAATTGTTTCATATTTTAGGAATTTTATCCTTGTGGTTACATTGAGTAAACTGTCTTTTTTTTAATCAAACAAAAATACCTAAGCTTTTCCCAATTTATTTCAATATTACAAATAAAATGGTAAGATTTTAAAATACATAAATCTTTTAAACAGAGTATTAAAAAGTTTTGATCTCATGTGAAACATTAAATTAATACTCAAAACATGTCATAAATGTGTACATCAACTGTTTTCTATTAATTTGCAAAAATTAATAAAATACATACCACATTAAAAATGCTACTGTCACACCACTCTGACTAAGTTGAAGAAGTTTCCTCTAATAAAGTATGCAAAATGTCTGTTGGAGATTTGTGTGGCGTAGCAATCTATTATGCTAATCCACCACTGCTTGTGAAGCCCAGCAATGCATTGATGCCCTGTCGAGGGTGTTCCTGCCTTGTGCCCAATGTTTTCCCACTAAAACCGAACCCACTTCGACCCTGACCAGGATGAGGATGGTTAATAAAAATGAAATAAAATTAAAAAGGAAATTTAAAAAATCCCTGGTAAAGTGAATTTAGAAACTATTGGGACCCCTTGACTTTTTCCACACTTTATTGTGTTGGATTTTATTTTAAATGGAAATTTGTACTCATCAGTCTACACTTAATGGCTTACAACGATGACATAAAAATATGTTTTGGAGTGTTTTAAAAATTAATTATGAATCAAAAACTGAAACATCTTATTCACAAAAGTTTTTAGACCATTTGCTGTTGCACTCCAAATTGTGGTCAGGTACATCTCTTTGCATAAATTATCCTTAAGATGTGTCTGGAACTCAACTGGAGTCCATCAGTTGCAATTTCAATTGATTAGACATAGTTTGCTGGCACACACCTGGGTCTAAAAGACCCACAATTTACGCTACACCGTAAAGACAAAAACCATACCATGAGGTCTATAGAATGGTCTGTTTATCTCCATTGATCAAGTTATGGTGGACATTTGGACTTTGGTAAAGGCAAAAAATGGTACGATTTTAAAATATATAAACCTGTTAAACAGAGTCTGGCAAAAAACAGGCACTGCACATCACCTGGCTAATATCATACCTATGAGGTAACATGGTGGTGATAACATCAAGCTATTGGAGTGCTTCTTAGCTGCACAGACAGAGAAACTGGTAAGAATTGAGGAACATGAATGCAGCCAAATACAGAAATGCCCTTCTTCAGAGCACATGCAAAGACTGGGGTGACAATTTACCTTGTAAATGTCCTTGTAAATGTCTTTGAGTGGCCTAGCCAGAGTCCAGACTTGAAACCCATCCAGTATCTGTGGAGAGACATTAAGACGGCAGTTCACATACCCTTGCCATCCAATCTGATGGATCTTAAGAGAATCTGCCATGAAGAATGGGATAAACTGCCCAAATCCAGATTGTAGAGATGCTTTTGAAGTAGAGAGAAAGTACTTGTTTTGTTTTTTTTAATTAATTTGAAAAAACACCTCTTAAAACTTTATTATTGGTGAATAAATGTAGTTTGATTAGTAGAATTGCAACTGTTTCATTGTTTCATTTCAAGTTACATTGCTTTTTCACAAGATTTTTTAGAACGTAACTAATTAACAAAGTTGATGACAGCAATTAGTATTTACTGTATGTGGAATATCATTACTTAAACAACAACCATTTTTAAAATACAGCAATAATTATATAAAAAAATGAACTTTTAAAAAATTTTACCCAACTTTAATATTTTCTTTTATTTCACTCATTTATGAAGGAACAAACAAGAAGTTCATAGATGCATGTTTTACTTTAATATTTACAGTAGATTAAACTTAACAATACCAAGGAGTGGAAACAAGAACACTGACAATTTTTCTCTAACTCACAAGAACACTCACTAAATCAGCTTTTTACCAATATATTCTAACCCCAGCAGCAATTTCCCTAATTCCTTCAGTCCCTAATTTCCCTAATTCCTTCATTTTCTACTGAATGCACATAATTGTGGGTCACAAATTTATTATTGCATTTCCTTTTCTTTATCTCTTTGAATAGACATAAGCTGGCCTATATGCATGTGTTTGAATTTTACACTAGTAACATTAATACAATTAATCAAATACGACTTCTAATAGCCATTGCCTTCAAACGTGAAACTAGGTTCACCTTTGGTTGGTTTATTGACCTGCAAAGCTCATCTTCCTCCTCAGAGACTCTGGCATCTCTGGCGGAGGTGGACGGGGCAGACGGAAATAAACCTTTACCGAATCGTAGATAAACCACTGCAGGGCGGTCAGCGTGCCAATCATGATGATTCTAGCAAAGAGTCCTTTCCACACACCTGCAAGTAATAAGCTGAAATAAATTTACATTTTATTCTGTGTGTGTGTGTGCATTTATGACTTGTGTTACTTCACACTTTTAGAGTCAACTGGCAGCCTCACTTACTGCTTAGGAAAACCGATAATCTCCCTGTATTTTCTACTGTTATTGTTTACGGTAATAGCTGAGGTTTTTTCGCGTTTGGTAGAGAATGCCGTCACAATCAGTAAACTCCTTTAGTGGATAGTTCTGAATTTAGATTAGCATCTTATTGTACTGCAGAGTGCCGTGCCATGGAAAACAGGCATAAATATAGCAGCGAAGTAATCTGTGGCTGTAATACAAGAGTGACACCAGGTGGTAATTACGAGTACAGCAACTTTGAGAGTGTACAAAATATTAGGTATATGCCTGACTGGTCGAATTGTTTAATAGCTGTCTAGTCTAACTGGTAAGATATTATGTCAACACAGGAGAAAATGCTAAACCCTATAGTTTAAACAATAAACGCTGAATGAGCAAATCGGTTAAAAGTAATAATACTGTTTTCTAACGCTAAAAATATTTTGTACCAGCCAGTAGCTCTTTGGAGTCAATAAGGTTATTGAAATTTAGGGTAATTTGTTCAAAATATTATAAGCATAGACAGCAGTCAGATCAAGCAGTCTGTATATGCTGCATGATAGTACTGTTGATTTATAACTGTTGACTTATTCTATAGCAACACTATTAACTGAGTCTACAATATGATTGTACAGCTGTTAGTGCTGCATTATAGAGCTTTAAATAGGTTTTGTATGTTAACAGACATACATGTATACATAGGTTGATGTCTGCAGTGAATGTACATGCGTACAATACCTTACCTTTTGGTCCCAGTCTCTTAAGCACCTGCATGGCTGTGCTTCCTTTCTCCTTGTTCAGCACAGACACCACTGAATCAGCCGGGTGGGATACCACAGCACAGAACACACCAGCTAGACAGAAAAAAAGCCTGAAGCTTACATGTCTATTCAAAAGTTTATCTACCAATTAAATCACTGTTTGTAGTTAATGTGCTGTTGTTTTTTTTATTCATTAAATTTTTTAAATTGCAGTCGAACACAAATTATTATTAATAGCATTATTATGGTGATGATGATGATTAATATTGATGATAAATAATATTAAACTAATAGTATGCAATTCTAATGTGTCCTCTTGGTAAAAGTGCAAGTCTCCGATTATTCAAGTTATTCTTAATATGTGAATGCATGTGTGTGTGTGTGTGTGTGTGTGTGTGTGTGTGTAAACATTTTATTTATTTAAATTCTCAGTTTAGATAGCTAAAGGTAGACTACCATGTATATTACTCTACAGTCACAGCCCTTCTTTCTATAAGATAAAACGTACAAATAAATCTGAGAAAACAAATCACCCAACAATTCCTCAGTCAGTTTACTCACCAATGTAGCCTGCTACAAAAGTGACTATAAGTTGTTCCGGCTTTGAGCAGGCATTGCGAGGCTTGGGAACTACAAACTTATACAACATCTTAACCGTGCGTTCAAAACAAGCAAACTTCATCATGGTGTAGGGGATCTGACGCAGCCACAGTGGGTACACACCTTTGTAGAACCTGCAAGGGGAAAATATTTGTGTGAAATGTATTTGTGTGAACAAAGAAAAACATTTTGGAACAGTTCAAAGACCTTGCTGATACTGTAGCTTATAGTGTTAAACTAAATGTTTAGTAGGACTTTTTAGATGTGTCTAAAATGTTAACATATAAAAACCTATAAATTATTAGTGAGGAAAATTTTTTTGTGTATTTTATCCTACAGCGAGATGAATTTAGTACCTGACGAATTTAAGCTAACTGACACCAAAAGAAGAGTTTAATTATTGACCATAGCACTAAGATATTTTTTAAAAAATATGGAAACTGACAAAAACTATGCTCTGTCTGATCTTTCCCACACATACACTTCTGCTTTAGCTCAGAATGTGAAAAACTGCTTTATACTCATCATTGTTGCATCTACAAAATTGGAAGTGTTGGAGATGCACCACAAATCCTTCTCAGAAAAGATAAACAGAAGGCATGATATTGCATTAGAAAAGTGAATCATATAATATAATTGGAGCAGCTCGCTGTCCATCTGTCCAATCTGTCCACTCGTCAAAACTTCTGCTCACTGGCAGAGACAGGTTTAAGTGAGGACAAAATGGCACCTGATAATGCTATGTACATTTAAAATAATGTAATTCTTATTTAGGTCTTAAAGTTATAAAATGCAATTTGAGGAAGAAATAATAAAGCCTGCTGTTAGGAAAAAATTTTTTGGGGAAACCACATTTTTAAAGATTTTTTAAAACTTGAACTTGTTATAAAACCATACAGTTACTCTGTCCAAGTAAGAAAATATTCATCCCAATATTTAACCAAATACTCACGCCCACAGCCCCTCCTCTGCATACATTTTTGGAGCACACTCTCTCAGGGTTCTGGCATAGCCAGGCTGTGTCTGGATACGTACTTTACATGCCTCCATAGGTGCCAACGCAATGTCAGCAAAGAACTCTGCACTGGCAGATGCAGCCAGGTATACAGACGTTCTCCAAATGTATGCATTTTCCTGTTTTTACAAAGAAGAGTCTGGTATAAAAATCTGTGCTACAAGACCACTAAAGCGATTCAGAGCTTACACTTCTTACCTCTCCTAAAAAGTCATTATAGAAAGCCTTAAAGACCTCGTAAAAACCAAACTTGCAGAGACCTTGCATAGAGTAGCCAATAAAAGTTGGGGCCCAACCACGGCCCAGGCCCCTTAAGCCATCTTCTCTCAAGGTTAAAGAAAATCCATTAAAAATGGACTTGTACTTGTCCGGGTTCACCTGCAACACAAACTGCAATTTTATTCCAGTCTTTACAATTTGTGATTCTTTTGTGTTACCAGTGTTTAATGATCTTGACGTGAATTTGTCAATATTTTTAGCATTCAGAAATATAGGGATACAAACCTGGATGCGGCATTTGACCAAGTAGATGTCAAATGTAAATGTCAGATGTCAAAATGTATTTTGAGGTGTCAATAAAAACATAAATTGATAGAAACTTAAATAACATTGTTGGATAGCAGTGTCGTTTAGACTCTTTGCTTACAGGTTTTATGCCAAGTGGTCGACCAGTTCATGCTCGTAAGCAACACAGCCCTTAAAAAAGCCTCTAAAGGCTCCTTTTACAATCATGGTAGCTCCACCTATTACCTATTCAACTGTCTACCTGTGGAAAGTACCAAAACATTTTTGTGCTGTTCTTAATAAAATATCACATTTGTTAAAAATCAGTGGTTTGTGTTTTTAATTGCATTTTAACTATTGTACCAACTTTTATGGAAGTTGTTGATAAACCTATATAGTGGTCAATGGGAATCACTGTCATCTTATGAACTCTTCCTGTTCAACCCCAATTTATCTCGTTCAACTAAAATTGTTATTTACAGTGCCCCCTTGAACTTTTCAACCTTTTGCCACATTTCAGGCTTTAAACATAACGATATGAAATTGTAATTTTTTGTGAAGAATCAACAACAAGTGGGACACAATCGTGAAGTGGAACGAAATGTATTGGATATTTTAAACTTTTTTTAGAAATAAAAAACTGAAAAGTGGGGCGTGCAATATTATTCAGCCCCCTTGCGTTAATACTTTGTAGCGCCACCTTTTGCTGCGATTACAGCTGCAAGTCGCTTGGGGTATGTCTCTATCAGTTTTGCACATCGAGAGACTGAAATTTTTGCCCATTCTTCCTTGCAAAACAGCTCGAGCTCAGTGAGGTTGGATGGAGAGCGTTTGTGAACAGCAGTTTTCAGCTCTTTCCATAGATTCTCGATGGGATTCAGGTCTGGACTTTGACTTGGCCATTCTAACACCTGGATACGTTTATTTGTGAACCATTCCATTGTAGATTTTGCTTTATGTTTTGGATCATTGTCTTGTTGGAAGATAAATCACCGTCCCAGTCTCAGGTCTTTTGCAGACTCCAACAGGTTTTCTTCCAGAATGGTCCTGTATTTGGCTCCATCCATCTTCCCATCAATTTTAACCATCTTCCCTGTCCCTGCTGAAGAAAAGCAGGCCCAAACCATGATGCTGCCACCACCATGTTTGACAGTGGGGATGGTGTGTTCAGGGTGATGAGCTGTGTTGCTTTTACGCCAAACATAACGTTTTGCATTGTGGCCAAAAAGTTAGATTTTGGTTTTATCTGACCAGAGCACCTTCTTCCACATGTTTGGTGTGTCTGCCAGGTGACTTTTTATGGATATCTTTGAGAAATGGCTTTCTTCTTGCCACTCTTCCATAAAGGCCAGATTTGTGCAGTGTACGACTGATTGTTGTCCTATGGACAGATTCTCCCACCTCAGCTGTAGATCTCTGCAGTTCATTCAGAGTGATCATGGGCCTCTTGGCTGCATCTCTGATCAGTCTTCTTCTTGTTTGAGCTGAAAGTTTAGAGGGACGGCCGGGTCTTGGTAGATTTGCAGTGGTCTGATACTCCTTCCATTTCAATATGATCGCTTGCACAGTGCTCCTTGAGATGTTTAAAGCTTGGGAAATCTTTTTGTATCCAAATCCGGCTTTAAACTTCTCCACAACAGTATCTCGGACCTGCCTGGTGTGTTCCTTGGTCTTCATGATGCTCTCTGCGCTTTAAACAGAACTCTGAGACTATCACAGAGCAGGTGCATTTATACGGAGACTTGATTACACACAGGTGGATTCTATTTATCACCATCAGTCATTTAGGTCAACATTGGATCATTCAGAGATCCTCACTGAACTTCTGGAGTGAGTTTGCTGCACTGAAAGTAAAGGGGCCGAATAATATTGCACGCCCCACTTTTCAGTTTTTTATTTCTAAAAAAAGTTTAAAATATCCAATAAATTTCGTTCCACTTCACGATTGTGTCGCACTTGTTGTTGATTCTTCACAAAAAATTACAATTTCATATCTTTATGTTTGAAGCCTGAAATGTGGCAAAAGGTTGAAAAGTTCAAGGGGGCCGAATACTTTTGCTAGGCACTGTATATTTATTACACAGAACTAGGGTCCTGAGGAGGTTTAAACCATGCCTACAATCACTGTTTGTAAGAAACTTTGCCCAAGTTCATATGGGTTTCCTCCGACCTCCAATAAACAAGCAGGGTGGGTGAAATGAGCTTTCATGCCCCACTGATACACTGATATTACTTAGATTAACTAATAAATCAACACATTATTACTAGCTGTTATATCTTTTGTTGCAATGTTGTTAGTGCCCCAAAAAGTGCCTAAATAAACAATCTGTTCAAATAATGTTACAGCCATTTAGGGTAATGATAACTACATAATAGCTAAAAGTCCACAGTAATAGTAGTCATTAGGTTATATATTTTATATATACGACAAAACTAACAATTGATTTATTAGGTTATGTGTTTTTGTGCTTAGATGTATACACATAATAGCTCATAGACCTCTAGGTTCTCCTGGTTATTTACAACACTAAATGATGCCAGTAATACATTACCATGATAGGAAGCTGCAGCTAGAGTGCGCTGTTTCCTTTTATCAGGCTGCTGTAAAAGGATTAACGGAGAATGGAAAAGATTCCACCGAGATAACTGTTTTAATGCTGTCGGATACATTTCAACTGTACCAACGATGTTCTGCAAAGTCACAAACAACTGATGAGAACAAAAAAAATTTTAATAAATAAATGAATAAATAAATAGCCTCAGCTTTTTTTGTGCACACACTTTTTGGTATAGTAATATCACAGCGTTCCGTACAGTCGACTGGTTAAAATATTCTGTCATAGGACTTTGTAGCCCAAATCTTCTCAGTTTCAATTTAATTACTTACCCACAAATAAATGTGCATATCCAATAATTAACTATTATTTAATTGCTTAAAGTAAAATGAATCCAATATGCTACTTACTTTTCAGTTGCTACACGCTCAAACAGCCGCTGGTAATTCTCAGCCGTTAGACGAGTGATGTGCCGTTCGAGGAGTCGGTTTATTGACTCGGCTCTTTTACTCTTGCACTGAAAGCAGACTCAGGGTAAAAGGCACATCCCAAGGCTTTTTTTTTTTTAAATAGACCGATGACACTATTGTGTCATTTGTATGATGATATAACTTGACATCATAAATAAATAAATAAAATCAGAGAATACACCAGGTTAGACATTTTAATTCAAAATTAAAGATCCATTACAAAGAGCAGCCTTTGTTAGATTAGATCATTTACTCTTCTTTATACTTGTCAGGGTAGTGGTGACTTGGTGCAACTCAAAAATATATACTGGACGTAAATTGGGACTTTACTGCAACTTCTGTAAGTTTTAGGAGGTATGAGGAAACCCACTTAGACAACCTGCAAAACTCTTCACAGACAGTAATTAGGGGTTGGAAACGAGTTCTTCAAGACTCACATTACAATCCTATAAATATGGGGCAAGGTCAATAAAGTTAAAAAGGACACCAAACAAATCAGCTTAATTGAAGAACAACTGTATTTTATCTTAAATCGTTAAATGCATTTAAATCCTTAATGTAGCCTAGTTGAAGGCTGTAACTTTACTTATGTTAATTTAATACTAGGAACATACTAATTACACAATTCAAACAACTGGTTTTGATGCCATTGTATGTAGCCAAACAATGTCTGTAATATGACCGTGTGAAACAACAGCACTGTAACTCATGATTCAATGTCAACTGATACCATAGACACCTGCCGATTTCATTTCAGATTTTTTTTGTCCCAATTTATCTATCGTATGGGATACATTTACATTTTCGGCATTTAGCAGACGCTCTTATCCAGAGCGACTTACAGAAGTGCTTCCACAGTAAACATTATCTTACTCTAGTTTAAGTAAACAACAGTCCAAGAACACAAATCTGCTAAAACCTGTTAGAACCATGGCTGGATTACTGACCGGGCCAGTGCCCAACTCTTTGCCCAGGGGCCCAGACTATCCTTAATCCGTCCTTGGTTAAAACCAAAGTGCTTTTTATTTTATTTTTTTAAAGAAATGAAAGAGCGTTAGTAAGTACAAGTCAGCTTAAGTGCTTAGTAAAAAGGTGGGTTTTTAATCATTTTTTAAAGACAGCAAGAGACACAGATGTTTGGAAAGACAGAGGAAGTTCGTTCCACCACTTGGGTACAGAGCAGAGCCTTGATGCTTGTCTTCTGCTAGTCCTGGGTGGAGGATCAAGTCGAGCGATACTAGTGGCTCGGAGGTTGCGTGGTACAGAGCGGGGTTTGATTAGACTACGCAGGTAGCTTGGGGCTGGTCCATTTTTGGCTTTGTAGGCGAGTATCGTTGTTTTAAACTGAATGCGTGCAGCTACAGGAAGCCAGTGAAGAGAACGCAGCAGTGGGGTGATGTGGCAGTGTTTAGGTTGGTTAAAAACCAGGTAAGCAGCTGCATTTTGAATGAGCTGCTAAGGTTTAGTAGTAGACATGGGAGCTCCTGCCAGGAGGGAATTGCAGTAGTCCAACCGTGAGATTACAAGTGACTGGACCAGAATCTGGGTAGCTTCCCTGGAGAGAAATGGTCGAATCTTCCTTATGTTGTAGAGGAGGAACAGGCACGATCTTGTCATGTTGGCTACACACGGAGAGAAGGTCAGCTGGTTATACAGGACAAAACCAAGGCTTCTTACATTATCAGATGGTCTCATCTGGGAGTCATCAAGAGAGATGACTAGGTCCTGGGTTGGAGATTGATCTCCAGGAATGAGTAACAGCTCTGTCTTGCTGGGATTGAGTTTTAGATGATGAGCTGACATCTATTGTGAGATATCTTGCAGACATGCTGAGATGCGAGCTGAGACTTGTGTGTCTGAAGGAGGATATGACAGAATGAGCTGAGTATCATCTGCATAGGAGTGGTAAGAGAAGCCATGGGAGGCTATGACCTTACCAGAGAGCGGGTGTAGATAGAGAAAAGAAGTGGGCCAAGTACAGAGCCCTGAGAAACACCGGTTGAGAGAGTGCATGGAGGGGATATAGATCCATGACACTTGGTAAGAGCGCCCTTCCAGGTAGGAGGCCATCCATTGCCATGCCGAACCGGTTACTCCAAGGTTGGAGAGAGAGGACAAGAGAATGCTGTGATTCACTGTGTCGAAGGCTGCAGAGAGGTCAAGAAGAATAAGGACCGATGACAGTTTGGCTGCTTTGGCTGCATGAAGCTTCTCAGTAACCGCCACAAGAGCTGTTTCTGTAGAATGCGCTGCCTTGAAGCCAGACTGGTACAGATCGTGGAGGTCCTTCTGAGTAAGAAAGACAGATAGCTGACTATAGTTGGACAGCACGTTCAAGAATTTTGGATAGAAAAGAGAGGAGTGAGATTGTTCTGTAGTTGTTAATGTTTGTGGTGTCTAGTGTAGGTTTCTTAAGAAGGGGAATGACCTGAGCCTTCTTAAAAGCAGTAGGGACAACACCTGATGTCAGGGAGTTGTTGATGATGAGTGTGATGAAGGGGATTAGGTCCTGTGAGATGTCTTTGAGGATGGTGGATGGTATAGGGTCAAGTGTGCATGTAGTGGTATTGCTGGATGAGAGAAGCTGTGCAACCTCATCCATGGTGAGTGGGGTGAAGCTGGTGAGTGTGTTGGTGGGTTGAGGGTCAGTTGAAAGTGTGTCAGTCGGAGAGAAGGATTGATTGATTTTGCCAATCTTTTCCTGAAAGAAAGTTGCAAAGTCAGTAGCAGTAAGAGAGGCAGATGAGAATTAAATTATTTAACAACATACAACATCCTACAAACATTTTGGTGTCATACACTCCATGTTTTAGTTGTAGTTCTCTTATTACCATTGGGAAAAAATCAACATGCTGCATGGCTTACACTGCATGTCAAAAGACCAGAGATTTTGAATCTTTGATCCGCCGATCCTTGTTATCTCAGACTAATCAAAAGCATGTAAAGGACATTAGTAGCAACCATGTATTAACATGTTGGGCGATTGGTTGTTATTATTTAAAACGCCCATAATGCAAAACCTTATTTGTCCCATTATGCCTGATGTCCTAAATTACCTGGCTTCACCCTATAGGAAGCAAATGAGCTAGCTTGTATTTGTCTGTTAAAAAGACACACTGCCATCCACTACCTCAGCTTGTGAGCTTCAGCTAAATCTGCCTAATTCGATGATGTCAGAGTGCAGTGTGTGTACGTTGACTGACTGACCTGCACTGTGGCTAAAATGACAACCTACTCCATATTCTCTAAAGACAGCAATTCTCCTTGCTAATCCCAGTGGCGTAATGTAATGTAGTAATAAAGTAAATAAGAAAGTAATAATAATTCGTTACAGTACTTAAGTATTGTTTGGAGTATCTGTACTTTACTTGAGTTTTTAAACTTATGTCGTTTAGATATGGAAATATCGGCATTTACAAACTCCCCATCCAGCCCAAAGAAACACACTGATGTAAGTTAAGAATGATTAACAGTGCAGCATCATAGTTTTTTATTTCTAATAATTAGCATTAAGACTGTTCAGATATCTAGCTAACATTTTTCGAATCACATATGCACTGATCGGCCATAACATTAAAATCACCTCCTTGTTTCTACACTTACTGTTTATTTTATCAGCTCCACTTACCATATAGAAGCACTTTGTAGTTCTACAATTACTGACTGTAGTCCATATGTTTCTCTGCATGCTTTGTTAGCCCCCTTTCATGCTGTTCTTCAATGGTCAGGACTCTCCCAGGACCACTACAGAGCAGGTATTATTTGGGTGGGGGATTACTCTAAACACTGCAGTGACACTGACATGGTGGTGGTGTGTTAGTGTGTGTTGTGCTGGTATGAGTGGATAAGACACAGCAATACTGATGGAGTTTTTAAACACCTCACTGTCACTGCTGGACTGAGAATAGTCCACCAACCAAAAATATCAACAAGGGGAACCAACTAGGTAGGAGTGTCTAATAGAGTGGACAGTGAGTGCACACGGTATTTAAAAACTCCAGCAGTGCTGCTGTGTCTGATCCACTCATACTAGCACAACACACACTAACACACCACCACCATGTCAGTGTCACTGCAGTGCTGAGAATCATCCACCACCTAAATAATATCTGCTCTGTGGTGGTCCTGTGGAGGTCCTGACCATTGAAGAACAGGGTGAAAGCAGGCAAAAAAAAAGTATGTAGAGAAACAGATGGACTACAGTCAGTAATTGTAGAACAACAAAGTGCTTCTACATGGTAAGTGGAGCTGATAAAATGGACAGTGAGTGTAGGAACAAGGAGGTGGTTTTAATGTTATGGCTGATCAGTGCAAAATGTAACAGTAATTTTTGTTGGAAGTAATTCAGTGCGAAACTCTTGAAGACATTATTTTCAAAAACTCACCTGCAAACAAATATTTCTTCAGGTAACTTCTGTATTACACTGGCAGAGGAAATATATGTAAGTATTTGGGAACAATTCACATCTTCAATTAATTCTGCCAAAATTCAGTAATTATAGGTTATTGGGATATATCTGACTTATATGTACAACCAAAATCAGAAAAAAGTTGGGACACTATAGAAAATGCAAATAAAAAAGACAGTGTTTTACATTTACATTGACTCTAATTCTATTGCAGAAATAAACCCAAGATATTTCATATTTTGTCTGGTCAACTTTGTTTCAACTGTTAATATACACATACAGTGTATCACAAAAGTGAGTACACCCCTCACATTTCTGCAGCTATTTAAGTATATCTTTTCATGGGACAACACTGACAAAATGACACTGTGACACAATGAAAAGTAGTCTGTGTGCAGCTTATATATATTCTTCCCTCAAAATAACTCAATATACAGCCATTAATGTCTAAACCACCGGCAACAAAAGTGAGTACACCCCTAAGAGACTACACCCCTAAATGTCCAAATTGAGCACTGCTTGTCATTTTCCCTCCAAAATGTCATGTGACTCGTTAGTGTTACTAGGTCTCAGGTGTGCATAGGGAGCAGGTGTGTTCAATTTAGTAGTACAGCTCTCACACTCTCTCATACTGGTCACTGAAAGTTCCAACATGGCACCTCATGGCAAAGAACTCTCTGAGGATCTTAAAAGACGAATTGTTGCGCTACATGAAGATGGCCAAGGCTACAAGAAGATTGCCAACACCCTGAAACTGAGCTGCAGCACAGTGGCCAAGATCATCCAGCGTTTTAAAAGAGCAGGGTCCACTCAGAACAGACCTCGCGTTGGTCGTCCAAAGAAGCTGAGTGCACGTGCTCAGCGTCACATCCAACTGCTGTCTTTGAAAGATAGGCACAGGAGTGCTGTCAGCATTGCTGCAGAGATTAAAAAGGTGGGGGGTCAGCCTGTCAGTGCTCAGACCATACGCCGCACACTACATCAAATTGGTCTGCATGGTTGTCACCCCAGAAGGAAGCCTCTTCTGAAGTCTCTACACAAGAAAGCCCGCAAACAGTTTGCTGAAGACATGTCAACAAAGGACATGAATTACTGGAACCATGTCCTATGGTCTGATGAGACCAAGATTAATTTGTTTGGTTCAGATGGTCTCAAGCATGTGTGGCGGCAATCAGGTGAGGAGTACAAAGATAAGTGTGTCATGCCTACAGTCAAGCATGGTGGTGGGAATGCCATGGTCTGGGGCTGCATGAGTGCAGCAGGTGTTGGGGAGTAACATTTCATTGAGGGACACATGAACTCCAATATGTACTGTGAAATACTGAAGCAGAGCATGATCCCCTCCCTCCGGAAACTGGGTCGCAGGGCAGTGTTCCAGCATGATAATGACCCCAAACACACCTCTAAGACGACCACTGCTTTATTGAAGAGGCTGAGGGTAAAGGTGATGGACTGGCCAAGCATGTCTCCAGACCTAAACCCAATAGAACATCTTTGGGGCATCCTCAAGCGGAAGGTGGAGGAGTGCAAAGTCTCGAATATCCGCCAGCTCCGTGATGGAGGAGTGGAAAAGCATTCCAGTGGCAACCTGTGAAGCTCTGGTAAACTCCATGCCCAGGAGAGTTAAGGCAGTTCTGGGAAATAATGGTGGCCACACAAAATATTGACACTTCAGGAACTTTCACTAAGGGGTGTACTCACTTTTGTTGCCGGTGGTTTAGACATTAATGGCTGTATTTTGAGTTATTTTGAGGGAAGAATAAATTTACACTGTTATATAAGCTGCACACAGACTACTTTTCATTGTGTCAAAGTGTCATTTTGTCAGTGTTGTCCCATGAAAAGATATACTTAAATATCTGCAGAAATGTGAGGGGTGTACTCACTTTTGTGATACACTGTACATGCATTTCAGGCCTACAACACATTCCAAAAAAGTTGGGACTGGACAATTTAGTGCTAATAATGAGGTAAAAAAACAACAACTAAATAATTATGTGATTTCAAACATGTGCTGTCAACAGGTAATTGTAATCATGATCTTGGGAAGAAAGAAAATGTATGTACATACATACATTCTTCTACTATTAATACTTAATATCAGAGACTCAAGTTTACTCAAGTTTAACTTTCAGGTATTATATCCACCCTTGGTTTGGTCTTCCACCCTACTCATCATTCCCTAAGGTCTGCCAGCCAACTCCAAAATCTATTATTTTCTCATTTCTCTTACCTTTACTGACTGACTGCTTAGCAACTGTAAAGTAAATAACATGTGGTTTCATACATGCTGCTGGTCAGTGATAATGCCCTAAACTTGACCCTGCTTAAGTTGTCCATGACACAAGGGGACATAAGAAGATTAGAACTATTTATTCCTGGCAAAATGTAGCCTCCATTTCTCTGTATTGCTCAGTGCTTTCACATACCACAGTCCTCAATCTTGAAACTGGGTAGACACACATTTTTCAATAATTTTTCAATAATTCTTTCATAGCTAAAGCATCTTTTATTTTATATTTAACTGTTTTGTTAGTGTATATATACACACAGATCAGGCATAACATTATGACCACCTTCTTGTTTCTACACTTACTGTCCATTTTATCAGCTCCACTTACCATATTGAAGCACTTTGTAGTTCTACAATTACTGACGGGCGGCACGGTGGCTAAGTGGGTGGTACTGTCGCCTCACAGCAAGGTCTTGGGTTCGATCCCCAGGTGGGGCGGTCCGGGTCCTTTCTGTGTGGAGTTTGCATGTTCTCCCCGTGTCCGCGTGGGTTTCCTCCGGGTGCTCCGGTTTCTCCCACAGTCCAAAGACATGCAAGTGAGGTGAATTGGAGACACTAAATTGTCCATGACCGTGTTCGATATAACCTTGTGAACTGATTAACCTTGTGTAATGAGTAACTACCATTCCTGTCATGAATGTAACCAAAGTGTAAAAACATGACGTTAAAATCCTAATAAACAAACAATTACTGACTGTAGTCCATCTGTTTCTCGGTATACTTTTTTAGCGAGCTTTCACCCTGTTCTTCATTGGTCAGGACCACCACAGAGTAGGTATTATTTGGGTGGTGGATGATTCTCAGCACTGCAGTGACACTGACATGGTGGTGGTGTGTTAGTGTGTGTTGTATTGGTATGAGTGGATCAGACACAGCAGCGCTGATGGAGTTTTTATACACCTCACTGTCACTGCTGGACTGAGAATAGTCCACCAACCAAAAATATCAAGCCAACAGCGCTCCATGGGCAGCATCCTGTGACCACTGATGAAGGTCTAGAAGATGACCAACTCAAACAGCAGCAATAGATGAGCGATCGTCTCTGACTTTACATCTACAAGGTGGACCAACTAGGTAGGAGTGTCTAATAGAGTGGACAGTGAGAGTGCACATGGTATTTAAAAACTCCAGCAGCCCTGCTGTGTCTGATCCACTCATACCAGCACAACACACACTAACACACCACCACCAATGTCATTGCAGTGCTGAGAATCATCCACCACCTAAATAATATCTGCTCTGTGGTGGTCCTGTGGGGGTCCTGACCATTGAAGAACAGGGTGAAAGCAGGTTAAAAAGATATGTAGAGAAACAGATGGACTACAGTCAGTAAATGTAGAACTACAAAGTGCTTCTATATGGTAAGTGGAGCTGATAAAATGGACAGTGAGTGTAGAAACCATAAGGTGGTTTTAATGTTATGGCTGATCAGTGTAGGTGACACACAAGTCATTCTTAAGTTTGAATCTCAGCAGAGTTGCTGACCTGGACAACAGTTGGACGTGGTCCAGGTCAAACAGGATCTCCTGCCTCTGCTGCTGCAATACGTAAACTAAGGGGACAGTCCAGGCACCAATTAGCATCTTGAGGTCACCAAGTCTCCAATACTTACTCCTTCATGCTGACAGATTACTTGAAAGGCTTGCTGAGAAAAAGGCCTCCACTCACTCACTCACACACACACTCACACACACACACAACTGTAGTTCATTTGCGGATCTGCTTGGTGTACAGAGACACACCCTGATGAAAGCATTAATTCCTCGACTCTCTGCAGGCGCCATCAATAAGCCAGCAGAGGTCGTAATTGCATCAGTTATGAGGTCCCTATCCGGCTCCCACCGTGAATGAACAACCACCAATCGTTGTTCATGTAGACACCCAGCCCAGCCAGATGGCAGAGCTGAGATTCGAACCGACGAGTTCAAAATGTCAGCTCTGGTGTGCTAGCGTGTTTTATCCTTTTTCAGTGTAAGATTAAGCTAGTTTTTCCTCATCACTCTTTTTATTTATCTTTACCAGGTGAGCCAATAATTGTAGAAGGGTCTGCATTTGCAATCAGTCCTGCAAAAGTCATAAAACACAAGGTTTACCATCAGCCACTTCATCAATACACTTAACACCACATCAGCAAATTGTAATTACATTTTTCTAGTCTGGTCCTTTGAAATATGAACCTCAAAATCTGCAATTGTTATTGCTGATAAAGTGTCAACTAAGACACTAGTGCCAAACCTAGTAGATAAACTGCACAGGCTGTCAAAGTTTGAATCCATGTTGCAGGACCTTGATACTTTGCACTTTGACATGATTTGAAAATATATCAAATAATGGTAGGTGAGTTTCATCATTACACTACTATTCAGATCATTAGTCATTGTGTGACCAGAGCCTACTAAACTATTTTACTGAGGAATCACCCACAGAATTGTGTCAATCTACCTAATGTTTTTAAGATAAATATAAGCAAATATACTACATATACTAAATATACATTTCATTTAAAATAAAATCATTCACAATAAACACAAATACAGTAAGAACTGTGAATATGTTGAAATTTTAAATGCATGAAGCTGAAAAACAGAAATCAGTGTACAAGCGACCAACCCACACTGGATTAAATTTAAAGTTTATTTAATTATAACACCATAAATCAAATAATCAAATAGCAACAACATATTTTATTTTGAAACCGATAGGATTAGTGAAAATTCAAAAAAATTGCAACACTGAATGATTTGGTTTTGCTTATGATCCGTAAACAAAGTATGAAAATATTTAAAATGGCTATTTAAGTACTTGAGTTCTCTACATAAAGGCCAATGTTAATATTTTCTAATGAAAATCCATCATTAGAAAATATCAACACAACTACTGCCATTATAGATAAATAAAAGTAATTCATAATGTATAACTGCATGTCAAACAACTGACATATGTTAATATTACAGGAAGGTACAGTGTTAATTTAAAGTTACATGTGAAAATAAATGAAAGAAGTCATGATAAGACTTGTTCGGTACATGGCAATGTAAGATTACTGAGCTAGAAAGATTGGCTTAGTTTAAGGTTGCTCTTTAGGAAATATATAAAAAGTCCATAAATCCTGATTCATTAGTATGCCTTTATTACAATCATAAAACCTGTACACAGACAGGTTTACCCTTAATTACACTTTAAATCAGAAGGTACTTATCCTATCAAATATACCTAGCATCAAAAAGAGCCCAAAACATGTCTTCTCAAAAAATAGCATTTGTGAATATATTCAGAACTGTACACAGAGTAACACTCATTCACATGAGCCTGCAAAATGTTTATTTCTTAATATCTTGATGGCCAGCTGTCCTCAGTCTGAATAAGGTCAGTTAGAAATACAAGGGAAAACAAAAAGCAACGGTGAAAAAAAAAAAAAATTCAATACAAGGGGAAGAAAAGTCAATGGCTGGGTATCTGAGGCTGGTGAAGCAAGAGGTAGGAGGTTCATTTGCTGCCACTGTCTAATGCTCTGCTGCTGTCTGATCCTACAAATGGGCTCAATTCATTACTTTCCATGGCCTGGTAGACAAAAAACAGAAAGCCTGCGACTGCACTTAAGAGCAGCAGCTGTACCCACACTGGCAGGTGGCGCCTGGTTTTGACCGGAACATTTGGGGGTGCTGCAGGTTTACTGGCTAAAAGGGGAACAGCATTGATTCGAGGGACAGATTGAGACTCTGTATAAGATGAGCTTGTATGTTTGACCTCGGTGTGGCGCAGGCGAAGATTGTCCAACCACTCGTCACTGAAAGGCCGTCCAGCTGCTCCTTTAATCGGCGGCCGACGTGTGGCACTGAGGCAAAAAACAAAGAATTATGATGGTTAAAGAGAAAATAAAAAGTTACTAATAATCAAAAAACAAAACTGTTTAAACAGTACTAACATAAATGACATTTCTGTCCCACACTGTGTGTGCGTGATTCATAAAGTATTCAGACCCCTTGACTATTGTGGATTTAATTTTTCATGAATATAACTGTTATGGGTGATTAATCTACAATTAATTAATTATGATAAAGTGGCATCACTTGATAAAAAATTTCAATACTTTGCTGTCTAACTCCATTATGATCAGATGCATCATGTTGGCCTTAATAATTATTTAAATGTGTCTAGGACTTAAGTGGATTCCACCTGATACAATTTTAATTGATTGTATATACAGTACATTGAAAGGGCACATTTTGTCATGACAAAAACCAAGCCATGAAGTCCAAGAAACTGTATGCTGATTTCCATGACCAAATAGCGTCAAGGCATGGATCAGGGCAAGGATTTACAACAATATCTAAGGCTTTGAGTGTTCCCAAGACCACTGTGACCTCAATATATTTAAAATAGAAGAGCGGAAAAAGGGCCTTAGTCATGGAAGTAAGAAAGAAAACCAACAATCATTCTACATGAAATTCAAATGTCCTGTGTAGAGATAGGAGAAGCTGTTGGACAGATAACCATCAGATCACTGTGGCAAGATCGAAGCCACTGTTAAGTAAAAGGTAGATTATAGCCCACTTGGAGTTTAGTAAACAAGAGGTAAAGGACTTGCAAAAAGGAAAAAAAAAAAAGACATTCTTGTCTGATATGAACAGCAAACATTATGTCTTTCAAAATACAGGCACTGCACATCACCTGGCTAATATTATCCTATGGTGAAACATGGTGGTGGCAGCTATAGGGGGGGAAAAGGAGACTGGTAAAAACTGAGAGATTAATCCATGAAGAAAACCCCCAGAATGCACAACAATGACCCAAGCATTTAGCCAAAACAAAATTAGAGTGGCTTTGAGGCAAGTCTTTGTATGTTCTTAAGTGGCCCAGCCATATACATACAGGGGTTGGACAAAATAACTGAAACACCTGGTTTTAGACCACAATAATTTATTAGTATGGTGTAGGGCCTCCTTTTGCGGCCAATACAGCATCAATTCGTCTTGGAAATGACATATACAAGTCCTGCACAGTGGTCATTTTTTTAGCCATTCTTCTTGCAGGATAGTGGCCAGGTCACTACGTGATGCTGGTGGAGGAAAACGTTTCCTGACTCGCTTCTCCAAAACACCCCAAAGTGGCTCAATAATATTTAGATCTGGTGACTGTGCAGGCCATGGGAGATGTTCAACTTCACTTTCATGTTCATCAAACCAATCTTTCACCAGTCTGCTGTGTGTATTGGTGCATTGTCATCCTGATACACGGCACCGCCATTGGATGCACATGGTCCTCCAGAATGGTTCGGTAGTCCTTGGCAGTGACGCGCCCATCTAACACAAGTATTGGGCCAAGGTAATGCCATGATATGGCAGCCCAAACCATCACTGATCCACCCCCATTCTTCACTCTGGGCATGCAACAGTCTGGGTGGTACGCTTCTTTGGGGCTTCTCCACACCATAACTCTCCCGGATGTGGGGAAAACAGTAAAGGTGGACTCATCAGAGAACAATACATGTTTCACATTGTCCACAGCCCAAGATTTGCGCTCCTTGCACCATTGAAACCGACGTTTGGCATTGGCACGAGTGACCAAAGGTTTGGCTATAGCAGCCCGACCGTGTATATTGACCCTGTGGAGCTCCCGACGGACAGTTCTGGTGGAAACAGGAGAGTTGAGGTGCACATTTAATTCTGCCGTGATTTTATGTTTTTTGGATACAATCCGGGTTAGCACCCGAACATCCCTTTCAGACAGCTTCCTCTTGCGTCCACAGTTAATCCTGTTGAATGTGGTTTGTCCTTCTTGGTGGTATGCTGACATTACCCTGGATACCGTGGCTCTTGATACATCACAAAGACTTGCTGTCTTGGTCACAGATGCGCCAGCAAGACGTGCACCAACAATTTGTCCTCTTTTGAACTCTGGTATGTCACACATAATGTTGTGTGCATTGCAATATTTTGAGCAAAACTGTGCTCTTACCCTGCTAATTGAACCTTCACACTCTGCTCTTACTGGTGCAATGTGCAATTAATGAAGATTGGCCACCAGACTGGTCCAATTTAGCCATGAAACCTCCCACACTAAAATGACAGGTGTTTCAGTTATTTTGTCCAACCCCTGTATGTCTGTACTACACAATCCTCAGTATTCAACAACTTACCTGATTCCAGTGGGAGTGCTGGGGGTCTCATTAAGAAACATTTCTTTCAGCACATCTTTTTGTGGTGTTTTTGGGGTCTGCTCAACAGCTGTTAACTTCTCAATCTGCAGTTAAAACAGATAAAGTAGCAAAATATTAGGGTACAGAAGTAGAGCTATGCTAAATATGTATGTGTGGGGGGTGCAGCAATCAATAGGCTGAGAACATTTGCATGATGGAGTTAGGCAGCTACTGATATTCAATCATTATTAATCCCAGTATTTAAAAAAATCCACATAAAGCTTGCCCTACTAATGCACCAAAGATAGTTTGCGCCCAGTGTGGAAATACTACGAAACAACCTTAAACCCCAATTTACATGTGCTGAGACATTTCACCATACACCTTTTGTGACTGTGCCACCTACTGCCCATGGCTTTACCAGTCCATTTCGTCTCTCCTCTATGAAGGCGTCATCCTGGCCACGAACATGGGTAATCGGAGAAAGAAATCGTTGGATTTTGGTTTGTTTTCCCCATGATAAAGCTGCAGTAGAACCTGAGCATTCCTAATTTGGTGTAATAAAAAGTTGTCAACAGAATGGAAAGAGCATCTTCCTCAACAATTTAACCACCAAACCATGTGAACTAACAAAAGTAACCACAGCTATTTACAAGATGTGTGTAACCAAAAAAAAAAAACCTGAAATTGGATTACTGCTGCACACCTCAGACAAGCTCTTGGTGACAGGCAGATCTTGCATTGGATGGTAGGGAGAATCCACCAGAAAGGTAGAGTTGGGAGATTCTTTGCCCTGACTGAATGGAGAAGGTGAGAGGCGGCACATCGTGTGAATCAGATCTTTGGACAGCTGTGGTGAAGTGGAACATGGCTGCACAGATTGCTTCATGAGCTTGGATGATGTCTTGGATTTAGATTCCTTTGGTAGAGGAATTATATCAAATACATTACTTAATAAATTACCTATTTAGTAAGAAAAATAGCCAGAACCCTTTTCACCAAAAAAAAAAAAATTATAAATTCAAAGTTGAAATAACAATAAAAACAGACAGTGTTCCACTAGGACCAAACCGTAAGAATGTACATGATTAAATCACCTCAAGCAGAGCAGTACTTTTGAGGAAACTCTGTGGCTCTTCATTGGGTGCTACAGGGAAATGAGCAGCGGTACTACTTCCACTGATCTTTAGAGAAGCAAAAGTTTATAAAAAGTCAGCACCAAACCCATAAAAGAATGAGGTTGCAATTTCCATTAATAATGAAAATGCCTAGTCAGAACTTTAAAATTAAGAACTTATTTACATTTTTATAATTCATGCATGTAGTTTGCTTATTTTGTTATTTTATAACTGAAATATTAGTAGATGGATAAAAAGCATGTCAATTATGCAGTCTGTAACATAAAATGAAGTTAAATAAATTGTAATGTAACTGTAAGCTTATTTTTTATGTTTTGGCAAATTTGGCTGGAAAAATAGGAATTAACTTTAAAAATGTATGATCAATGAACCACTAACATTATTTTATTAATAGAATGATAAACTGTCTGATGCAAGCAGAACTTAATGATCTTAGAGGGGTTTAGACATAATTTTTTAAATATGTAATATGATTAGGTTAGGACTGCAACAGCTAATCAAAATTATATATAAATACAAGCTGAGTGAATATGCTCCTTAACACTTAAACTAGTGAGAGTCTACTTTGTCTATTTTTCTAGGCATCCATATTGAGTCTCTTAACCAATTCAACATACATTATGAGTTGAACTTTTAAAACGGGAGCTTCTGAAGAGCCTTTAAAAATAGCATTAGTCAATTCTCCTGTTGCAGTTTTAGTATAAATATAATGGTTAATATTAATTTATATAAAAAGTAGTAAAATAAAGGTTTACAATGTTTAAAATATTCTTAATTACTAACAGCAAATATTGCATTGTTTTATTTTAAACAGTATATAAAGTATAAAGATAGATTTTTCTTTTTGTTCTGCAGTGTTTTCTCCTAAAAGGTTTAAGTTGGACAGTACTATACCGACATACAAGATCAAATATTTCAGTTTCATTTGACCTCTTTACAAAGTAGCAATCTCTTTAAAAGAATTATCACCACTATTGCTTGTTGCATTTTAATCAAATACCTTTTTGACATGCTGAAAAGAAGATGGGGTACGTTGGGAACTCCTACTCTTCATAGAGAGATGGATTTTCTCATAAATCTAAAAAGGTTTGTCAAACAATAAATTACTCACTAAAACATATTTTCAGACTGGTAAATTGTTTCCCATATCGTGTAAAATAAGAACTGGTCTTTGTACTGGTTTGCCACACCTAATTAGAAAAAGATAAACAATAACTCTGCACCTTGTCAACTGAAATGGCTTCAGGCATCTCATCCAAAGCCGGGCGGACTGTAGCTATTGGATATTTGGGAGACTTAGATGAGCTGCTCTCAGTTACAGAAAAGGATGCTGGGACCTCATCTGCCAAAAGAGGCTTTGGCTCTTTGGGTATAGCCTTTGTCAGGGAAACATCAGGTTTTACTTAGATACATTAATGAATCAAAGACCTACACATTAATACAGTCCAAAGTTTGTTTGGTTTTTGTATCAACATACCAAAAGTTTTTTCTCCTTAGAAGGGGCCAGCATCTCAGATGCTGAAAGCTTAGAGAAGTCCTAAAAACATACAAGAGCAAATACCAGAAAAAGTGTTTATGTAGCCCTTAAAGTGTAAACCTAAAATGTGTCCCAGTTCCTATGTGACAAGTTGTATTTTCAAAAGTGTAGAGACACCGCAAATTAAAACCTATTCAAAACCACCACCAGCCCTTTATAAAGTTACATATTTAATCCTTCCTAAACACCAACCCAGTGCACAAAATAATGTAAAGACAACATGTGATGTTACGGGTTCATCAGTAGCAGGAAAAGGTTGATCCAGTCTACGAGAAGACCTCGATTTTCTCTGAACACTGAGGGCTCGAAAATCTTCTTCCTGTTCATCCTCATCTTCCTTTAGTATATCACATCACATATATCAGAACCAAACAATAGTTCCAGGTGTCATGTTTTCTACTAAAAATGATAAACATTTTGATAAATATGAGATACAAATTATGGTTGAGTTACTTTGTTCCTGTGCTGAGGGTTTAAAAAGCGGAAAGGTGAGTGCTGCTCACAACACCAACATATTTATCATTACTGATTTAGAGTTATTCCAATTTCAGAACAGATCGATCACAATCACTGAGGCAGTAACATATTAAGTGCAAAAGTTAGTCCAAACTGACTGTCCCAGCTGCTCGACACATGCTACAAACAACAACAAAAAATCAAATACATCGTATAAGAATTAAAGATCTCTTTTACAATATAAAAGGTTCAGAAAGTGTAATTATATAATGGTTTACCTAAAACCAAGGTATTAGTATGGCAGTAAACAACCGCAATGTGTGTCATGTTGTTCCATGTGTTGTTTGTTTGTTTATTTTAATGTCATCTTTTACACTTTGGTTACACTCATGACAGGAACGGTAGTTACTCATTACACAAGGTTCATCAGTTCACAAGGTTATATCAAACACAGTCATGGACAATTTAGTATCTCCAATTTACCTCACTTGCATGTCTTTGGACTGTGAGAGTAAACCCACGCAGACACGGGGAGAACATGCAAACTCCACACAGAAATGACCCGGACCGCCCCACCTGGGGATCGAACCCAGGACCTTCTTGCTGTGAGGCGACAGTGCTACCCACTTAACCACCGTGCCGCCCGTTCCATGTGTAAAATGCATATTACACTTTGCTATATAGGCCACACAATCAGAGCAATGTTGTAGATTAAAACTCACGCTTGATTTTAACTGTCATCTTACTTAAACGCACACTATTATTTTATGCTATGTAGTGTACACAAAAAGTGCAACTGAAAGCGTTTGAGACAGACTTTCGTATAAGTTCAAATGTAAAATTGTAATTTACAGTCCATGATTTAAGCACAAAATGTAGTGCTACGCTTGCAGTGTGTGCCTTCAAATCTTAACTCCTTAACTAATAACCTAAATGCAACTAGGGCTGTCACGCTAACCGCAATTTTGAAATACCGCGGTATAGATCAGCCAACCGCAGGGCATGCCAAGCAACCGCAACACCATAACATTTTCATAATGAAAATGAGCTAAGAGCGTCATTTTCCTGCCACCTGTTCGCATCCGTTGCTGCCGAGTGTCAGGCTTTGTGTTTTAAAATGGAAACAATGGCAACATTAATTATAGGCAAGTTTATTAATGATCAAATTGAGGTCACACTCAATAAAATACCTGTAATTTAGACTATATTCAAACCTTAAAAAAGCCTTGGCGAACTAAAACACTTAATGACGGTTAATATGGTATTGCAGCCTGCAAATATTCTCTTGCTGGCTTGCTGGAATGATTTAAATGTATTTTTTCGTTAAATAAAAATGTATTGAAACGAATAAATAACTTAAAAAGTAGTATATATTGTTATGTTAATTATACCTACTAAATAGATGGTTAATAGTGGCGCGACAACCAGGCTAGATTTCCTCTGCTCTCTGAAGTCGCATGCAGGTACAGTATACGTGTATTAGTGCAACGAGCACCATCAGAGAGAGTTTTAGTGCCGTCGGGAACATCGCTACCCCACTCAGATCCTCTCTAAACCACATCAGGTGAACAAGTTGGTTTTTCTAGCGCGCATGATAACGCAGGTTTAAGGTCTTACAAACTTTATTCTTTATTCTATTTTTTTTTTATCATATTTTGATTAGATGTGCATTTAAAATATTTAGCCTAAACACTTTTTTTCATTTCACAGTGTATATCTAGCCTAGGCTAGAAGCTAAATTTAAACCTTTTTTTTAATAGAGAAAAGAAACGCATCTTTGTCTTAAAGATTTGTCTTAAAGCTGTCTCATCTTTGTCATTATAAAGCAATAATATACTGAATCGTAGCCTAACAATAAAGCTTGTTTATATAGCTCTAAAATCCAGATAAATTAAGTAATTTTCAAAAACAAAACAAAAATTGGCGATATTACCACATACCGCGGTGTTGAGCCACGCTGAATACCGCAAGGGGAAATTCTTTCACCGCGACAGCCCTAAATGCCACTTCATTATATTTTAATTGCTTTTGACAAAAAGCATGTTTAAACATT
This sequence comes from Trichomycterus rosablanca, assembly GCF_030014385.1. Lineage (NCBI taxonomy): Eukaryota > Metazoa > Chordata > Actinopteri > Siluriformes > Trichomycteridae > Trichomycterus > Trichomycterus rosablanca. The sequence continues at coordinate 68,516,951 of NC_085988.1, read as the reverse complement.
ACTGTTTAAGTATGTGAAAGGCATGAAGTCACATTTTATGCCTGTCATATATGGATGTTCTATTAATTACAGATTTTTCTTTTGACACAGATGTAACAAACTGTTTTTCTCCTTACCATATGTTGAGTGCTGCGTGTTCTGGTAGTTACTGGTGTTTTTCCTCTGCTCCTTATTGGCCACTCCACCACAGGGACAGGCTCTGGTTCTGGCTCAGGCTCAAGTTCTAGTTCTGGGACTACTGCTGTATCTGATTAATAATGCTCAAAGTTACTTACAGACAAAAGACAATGATATTTTTACATGTATGCCATTCAGTTCCAAGTTCAACCCCTTGTTTACTTTCTGTTTACTTATTTTCACTTTAAATTTACATGCCTTTTGACCATATATACTTATAACCAAAAATACCCTAAAATAAAAACCACAAATTAACAGATTGATATATTATTTTAAACCTGTTCTTGACAAATACAGCTTTAACATTTCTATGGTAAGAAATAATTTAACTTTTTGCAGCATTCTGGTTCAAATTTAGCCCATTATTTTTTAATTCCATGAGGTTATACAGTAGACATATAATACTGCATGACGTACACCGCCAATTAACTACCTTCTAAAGCCATAATCATTATTTTTGGAATATTCCAAGTTATTTAAAGACACAGTAAACTTGATGTATGTAGACTTCTGACACACTGGAATTTTGATATAGTTAATTATAAGTGAAATTATCTGTTTGTAAACATTTGTTAAAAATGTCTGTTATGTGCAACAGAAATATCCAAAACAACTTGCTAAACCTATTTTTTGTTAACTGGCGTCTGTGGAGGGCATAAATAAAAGTCTCAATGTGTGTATGTAATCTTATTATTTTAACTCTAAGTGTTTCACTAATCAAATCAGAAATTTAAAAAAATCATTGTACCCCAACAGCTACAAATTAATAAAAAATAATAATTTGAATATATGTCTGAATATACTGCTTTTATAATAAAATGTTTCTGCTTCAAAATACATACTTTTGTCACATTTATAAGTGTACTTAAAGGACATTACAAAATTGAAGTGGATATATTTGCATTAGAGGTAAATTAAAACAAAAAAGGTGAGATCCATGTTACCTTCCTCTTTATCACTATACTGGTCTGAGTCAGCACTCCGAGTTTCAACAGTCTCAGTGACAAGGACAACTGTCTCAGGAGAACCCTGGTCCAGCAACCTCTGCAGCTTCTTCTCATACAGTTTACGAGTGGATGCTACAAAGACAAAATTTATTTTATGCTAACAACTTTGTGGCAACAGTTTGAAGAAGGTCCTTTCATGCTCAAGTTTAACTTGACCTCGTGCCCCAGTGCACAAAGCGAGATTAATAAAACATGGTTTATTGAGTTTGATGTAAAGTAACTTCACTTGTTAAAAGTCCAGACCACAACGCTACTCAACACCCTAGGATGAAATCAGAACATCAGCTGTGGGTCAAACCTTTTTGTCCTGCATCAATGCCTGACCTCACAGATGTTTCTACCTCATGGGCACAAATTCCCAGACACACTTTAAATTATTGTGAAAAGCCTTCCCAAATAGAGTAGGCTGTGACATCTGCAAAGAAGGGGCCAAAACTATACTTAGGCCCATGGTTTTGAAATGATGTCAAATTAATTGATGTTTATGTGTCCACATGCTATATAGTGTAGCAAAAAATCCTTAATTGCTCACATGCATTTAAAAACACAGAATTGCACAATCTGCAGATTTTTATATTTAAATGCAATTAAAAAAAACTTTTACCTGTTAGAAAATTTATAATTTAAATAATAAATAATGAGTTGACTGACCTACAATGGGTCCAGGATTAACACCATACTTTAAGAGCAGGTCCTTTAGGCCTTCATTGCTTAGTTCAGTCACATCAATTTCTTCCAGCCCATGCCCGTCTGTTTTTCTGGTCACTTTCTGCAGATAGAAATATGTCGAATTAAACATTTTCAAGGTCTCATTAAACATAGATAAAGAATATTTATACATACAAGCAATATTGGTGGGTTGAAGAACCCACCAATTATACACACGTTTGAGTTTAAATGAAAAATATCTACAGTTGCAATCAAAATTATTTAACCCCCAATGCAAATGATGTTTATTATTTTCAACTGTTTGCAAAAACCAATCAAACAAGATGCTCAACACAACTAATAACAAATAAGTGTTCTAGTGGTCTTTAACCCACCAAACAAATATTCTAGTGTTTGGTGGGTTGAAGAAGGGTGGTACAGCAAGCAAAGATTTTCTATAAGGTTCAAGTCAGGCGACTGTAAAGGTAACTCCAATCTTCCAGGACTTCAAGGTATGCTTGGGATCACTGTCCTGTTGGAAGGACGCATGATGCTTAAGCTTCTGCATCCTCAAAGAAGGCATGACATTTTCTCCTAGGATATCCTGATACTTTATTAAATCCATTTCGCTACAAACTCCTAGTGCCAGAGGAAGCAAAGCAGCCCCAGAGCATCATTGGGCCACTGCCATGTTTAACTCTAGGCAGGGTGTTCTATCAGCGTATGCTTCATTCTTCCTCCTCTCTACATACCTCTGATCCAAAGGCCCTACAGGAATCTGATGGCAGCTGTTGATAGCTTTCTCTTTCTACCATGTCCAGGTAGTGTAGCCAGCGTTCCTTTACCTTTGAACTCACTTGCAAACAATGCCTCCAACTGTATCTCTAGGAACATCCATTGCCTTTGCTATCGTTTGTATCCTTTTTCTTGTTTGTGCAAGGTAATTATATCCTGTCTTCTTCATATCTTCTCTTTTTCTCTAACTTTTTGGACAACTCTCTTGATGTGAGCCATATTTTTTAACATGTAGTCAAATGTCCATATATTTGTTTTATCTCAAGCACACCTGATAGAACTAATGAAGCCCTTGTTTCATTGCATCAAGTGTGCTAGAAAAATCAACTGATTTGTAAATGTGAGCTCTTACACTGGGATTTTATTCAGAGGGTTGAATAATAAAGTGATATTTTGTGTTCAATATGGAAAAACCACTTGTTCAATATGGAGAAACCACTGAATTCTGTAAAGTTGCTTTGAGGCAATGTCTATTGTAAAAAGCGCTATACAAATAAAAGTGACTCTCTCTCTCTCTCTCATATATATATATATATAATCAAAGTATGTGGACACCTGAGCATTACATTACTGAACATCACATTCTGAAACCATGGGAAACAGCTGGAAAAGTGGCCAAAAAATGCACAGACATCTGGCAGCCAATGGCCGAATTCTTCCTCTCAAGCAAATATTTCCCTATTACAGGGACCAAACCCAGAAAAAAAACAGCCTTAAAATCTTTAGATTCCTGAGCACACAGAAAGAAAACAAATGTAGCATTACTTCTATTCATAGACTTGCTAAGCTTACAAGCCAAAGATGAAGATAAATGCTTATTCTTTAAAATTCTATGCAAGAAATTATACAAGACTCCAGATTTCTTTTTTTTTTGTCCAAAGAAAATAAAACCAACTGTACTCACACTGACTGTAAAAAAGTAAACATTCATAAGAATTCTGTGTGTACAGCAGTAATCTTAACCCTCCCCCCATTTCAGATTTAATATTAAAATCCCAAGTATACTTATACTGACGCAGTCATCTTTGGTTACCATGCCTCTATATGAATGCAATGAACAGAGAGGAACATGTAAATGGTATTAGGTCAATTTAAAAAGCATATATCAGTTTAAAGCAGAAAGTGCTTTAGAAAACAAGATTTTATAGCACCATGAGGCAAACTGCAAAGCATCAGTAACAAAACTTGTTTTACATGGTATAAAGAAACACTCAACAGTAAGTCACATCAATGGAGATCAAACCCGTACAAACAGCATTAGCAAACCAAGTTAAAACTGCATCGACAGGATGAGAAAGCATTAAAATGACAACAAAGGTCAATTTACTCAGGACAATTTTAAAAAGCATTTTTAGTACAGAGCAGTTGTAGCCTAGTGGTTAAGGTACTGGACTAGTAATCAGAAGGTTGCTGGTTCAAGCCTCACCTCTGCCAGGTTGCAGCTGTTGGGCCCTTGCGCAAGGCCCTTAACCCTCAATTGCTTTGATTGTATACTGTCACAACTGTAAGTTGCTTTGGATAAAAGTGTCTGCTAAATGCCAAAAATGTAAATGTACATGTATCACACAGTGCATCATATTTAACTGGACCACTTTTTTAAAAATCTTATAGAGTGAAAAGTAATTATCTTGTATGACCCCTTAAAAGTGTAAACCCTAAGACATGCCTCTTTTTTATCCAACAAACAAACTGAAAAACAATTTGAAGACTCAATTACTTTACTTATCCTGAGATGCTTAATTTATGAAAAATGTGTTGCTTGTTAATGCTTTCAGGTCATTTGAATTCATTGGCAACAGCTAATGGTTTGATTTATTTTAGAACTGCAGATAATTCATGCACAAACTGTGCTTGTCCTGAATGTGGACTTGCTGACCTGGACATGCTGATGACATCTATATATTTATCTTACTGTCATGTTCACTACATCCTAAGCTCTGCTTTATATTTTGATGGGACTAGGGATGTTGCTGTTCGTTAATGTGATTCATATTAATTTTCAACCACTGAAGTTTGATTTGAAGTGAAATTTAAATGAGACCCACCCTCAGTGTGCATACACCAGTTTTTCTTACAGTTGTAGGAGAGTGAGTTAAAGTTTGCTGTATTTAGCATCGGGGCGGCTCGTTCATTAGGGCGATCGGGCGACGCACCACCAAAAGGCGAAAGGGAAGATATTTTTCTATCACATTAAACCAGTGTTAAACTAGCTGTGACTGTTCTGGACAGTCTGTCTTGCCTCTGAATATCGTCATCCAATCAGCGTGGAGTTGTGTTCCGTACGGTACCGCCCCTTTTGGGGCAATGCATTTTGAATGACTTCCGAGGGGGCATGCACTTACGTGCCTGCGTCACACGTAATCGTTCCTTATTTGGAAACTAAACATGGTGTTCCGTATTTTTATCAATGGGAGAGAAATGCTGCAGATTAGACTGAGACGATGTGTATGAAACAGAAGAAAACTGCTGCTACCGTGGGAATAAAAAGGGGTTTGGTTATTGTAAGTAGTGTTCACTTTTAGTCTTAGTAACGACGTGTGTAGGGCGAAAGTAAAGAAACACAAGCAGGGCCGGCACTTCTCTCACTGCCCCCTAAGCAACGCAGTCCAGAACCGAGGCTGCATGTCAGTGTGAAGATGGATTATGTAAAAATTTTGTTTACACTATTGAGAGAAAATGTTACATGATGTTCTTTATGTTGTTTTGCCTAAAATATGGTTCAGATGTATTATTATAAAGAATGAAAATAATAAATGTTAAACAGCCTAAATAAACTGTGTATGACCTGTTATATTTTTTTATAGGTGCAACCCTAACCGCCTACCCCCCGCTCCCGCTCAGGTAAACACCTGCCACCCCCACCCCCCTATGCCCTCCGCCAACCCACCAGCCCAGGGTGTTCCTTATTTCCAGTTCTGACAGTTGGCAACCCTAGTTGGAGCAGCTAGCACCTAAAATAAAATGCTATCTGATGAAGACTGAATTAAATTGTTAGTGTGAAGGCTTTACTTCATTTTATGATTAATGGTAAAGCTGGTCTCTCTCCATGTTCAAAGTCATTTGTGAGGGCAAACTGACAGATGACTTAAGATGTTCATTATTTAAGCTTTAATTTACCCATTGAATGGGTCACCTTGGCCATCAACGCAACAATTGCCCCCCCTGAGAGATTTGGCAGGAGCCGCCACTGTTTAGCATGCTTTTATCCAAAACGACTTACAATTGTGAGAGTATACAATATAAGCAAATAAGGGTTAAGGGCCTTGTGCAAGAGCACAGTGGTAACCTGGCAGTGACACTACAGACAATAAAATAAAAAAGCTGAATCCAAATCACAAAAAATCTGAAGAGGAAAAAATAAGATGAAAGCTGGAAAAGAGTGATTAATTAGTCCAGTTATTCCATAACGCAATGCAATTTTAAAAGGTACACCCTACCATACATTACACAAATTTTCAATTTTTTCATTTGTAAAAAGTTTAGAGATGTAAGATTTTTTTTTGAGTGTGGAAAATTATATTGCATGAGAGATCTGTGGGGAGCATGGGGGACTAGCATAGACTAGATTTATCCCCAGGCTCATTATTGCATCCAATACTTTATATTTATTATGGTGAAATTATTCCCCATCCAGTCTACCCAGCTGCCAGCTGTTCACTCCGAATCACTACCACTGACCAAACATGCTGCCTGATCACTGTTTAAAAAACATCTCTTGGATCCCGGGCTTATTTAAGCAACTTTAGGTTTAGAAACATTGATCTTTTCTTTAAGAGGTTTGTAAAGTACAAATGTTATTGTGAGTTTGTACAGCTGAGTAAACTGAATCGTTTAAAACTCTTTCTAAGCACATGTGGTTGTGTTAAGGTTGCGGATTTGATTATATCATTGTTACAGTCTAAGTGTAAAAGTACCGCAGCTAGCTGGTTTGGTTCAAGTTAAGTTCAAGTGGTGCTTAACCCTTATCCAGATGAGGAAACTGATTTAACTTGTCTATTTCTACTTCCTTTTATGTGCACTGCAATCTTAACTCACGAAAAACTTCACCACATCATAAAGCAAAGCATGAGTTAATGCTCTCACCCTGGCGGAGCGGTTTTTGCTGGTGGAGGAGGAGGTGGTGGTGGTAGTGGTAGTGGTAGTGGCCGCTAGTTCTTCATCGCTGGAGAAGGTTTCTACACTGGCGCTCTTCTTGTTCTGAGAGGTGAGGTTTTTTAGATAAAGATCCACATATACGCCCTTTCTTTGGTCTCCGTTTGGTAAAGCCACGTTGTTCGCTAACAGTGCGCTTTTCAGCTTATCTTTAGTCAGTACAGAAGGGTCGTCCAGAAATTCCGCCATGTCCGCCTTCTTCCTCACACAGGACTTCAGCGCACCTTAGCTAACCCACATTTTACTCCACTAAGGGCCATGATAAAAGCGCAATTCCTATTGGCTGGCCGAAGTAATAAAAAACCTCCCTATTGGTGCAAATCTCTTAACGCTTAAACGTTCACAGAAAAATGTCAACACAAGGAATGCAATTTCCGCTACACCAACAATAACCAGTGTCATTATAACAACAGTTATGTGTCTTTTTTTCATTTATTGAACAGTTATGTGTCATTACGTTCATTTATTTATAATCAAAATACATCATTTTAATTTTGGTTTATTTCATTTAAGTAATATAAGTTTTCATTTTCCTTATAAACTTATTAATGTTACTAATAAAGATTATAGAACTCGTATAAATGTAACCAAATACTAAGATTTAATATCACTGTGTTCTTGCATCTCAATCAGGACTTTGACTCGGCCACTCCAGAACCTTGATTTTTTTGTTTTGTTTTGTTTGGTAGCCAATGGTAGAACTGCTTCTTATCTAGAACAGATCTTATCTATAGCTACAAAAAACATGGAATAAGGAACAAATAATTAGAACAGAACTGACAAGGGAAAAGCAACAAAAATTGTTTTACATATACAAACAGCTAAGTACAAGATAAGGTAATAAATGCTCAACATATTCACTCTGTAATTCACTTTATTAGACACAACCTTTACTGTACCAGATGAACTGCTAAGAAAGCATTTTGTGTTGTTGTATTGTTAAGGTCGCAGATGGTTATTTAAAAATGATTGGCTTTTCTAGATGTATGAAAAACGCTCTAAAATCACTGAACGCATGTATAAACGTGGTTCAATAAAACGTTAACAAATAGCATTAGATAAACAACTGTTATTCAGCTGTATGCAATCAAGTATAGCTAATTTGAGCACCTTGCATAGTTCTGAAATAGAATAAAAAATAAGTCACATAATAACGACATTACATACACTTAAACATTAAGGTTTTAAAGGAATTTAAACTAAAACCATACATTACTAACCGCTAGCAGAAATAAATTAGGCAAAGGTAGCACAGAAAGAATTATCCAAAACAGATGTGCGCATGCTCGGTAAGACAAATCACTGGGGACTAGGATAAATCAACAGAACAACGGCAGAACCCGCTGCTCGCTGAGGACAGTAACTGCAGAACGATATAAGCTTTCACGTCTGAGTCGCCAAAAGTCTCCAATGACACCAGAAAAAGTCGCTAGCTTTGTCGCTAGTCGCTTTAAAAAAAAAAAAAAGTCGCTAGAGGGGTCGCTAAATATAGCGACAAAGTCGCTAAGTTGGCAACACTGAATCCTAATAATATAAAACATGCTTCTGCTATTTCACGGCTATAGTTGTGTATAGTGTAGTGTTGTGTCTGTATAAACAGCGCCTCCCGCTGGCTGTGACTACTCCATATAACATATAATGTTGTAATTTCAAACTGTTTTCAATAGAAGGCAGTGCAGCGCTTCTGATAAATTCACGTGAAATACATAAGGTACATAAGGTATTTACACTGCAAAGTGACACTTTCTTTAAAAAATGTATGTATGTATATATATTCGTTAGTTAATAAATATGCAGTGATGTTGATACAAACCGTCAAATCATATCAATAAAAACACACCAAGATTTGAACAATGTATAAAACAACATTTCAATAAAAAATGGAAAAAAAACAAACTAAAACAATCATTAACGTTTTTTCTACTGGTTTCATTAAACCTATTCTATAATATTTTTGCAGTAATAAATGTGTATGTTAAATAAACAGAAATGAAAAGGCTGAGTGGCGCTGTATTGTTCAGGCTGCTCTGCAGCGACTATTCACAGGCGCGATCCCACTACTGATCGGCACGGGGGCTTTGACCTGCTCCGTTTCCGACCTGGACCGGTTCACCCCTCCTTAGACGACCTGGTAGTCCTGAGCTCCCTCGGGAGCACCATATCGATACCGAACTTAGTGCGGACACCTGATCGACATAGTCCACTGCAGCCCAGAACCCCTGAGCTCAAACACTCCGCCAGCCTAAGCCTCCCAGTAGCTTGGATTACAGGCGCGCGCCACCACGCCCGGCGAGAAAGAGTCGGAGCTGCAGAGCATTTCAACATAAAGCCTGTGTGATTAGTGACACGGTCAGAGCGCCATCTAGTGTCCAGAGCTCTAATCACAACCAGTTATACAGAATTAAGATTAAACTATCCGTGCCTTTTGTCAACACGTAATACGTTCGTTTATTTATTCATTTATTGTCTGTTTAACCGCTGCTTTATCCTGGTCAGGGTCGCGCTGGGGACGATTACTGTCAACACATAGCTAATTTAAGTCTGTTTTATAAATATATAAAACGATGTATTTCGTGTTTTAATAAGACTCATTGTTTTGACTGCCACCAATGTTCAGTATTCTCACTTTTAATTCAACAAGACTGTCAGTGATGCTGTAAACTCTCTGCTACACCTGCCAGCAAGATATTAAGCAATACATAAATATATAACTCAACAACTAAGCAAAAAATATTGTCCACGTCCCCGGAGCATGGATTGCCATTTAAAAAAAATATTTTAACAAAACTAAAAAGCATTGCTTAATAAACACTTTTGCAGTCAAGGTAAAAAAAAAAGAGAATCAGTGACTAAACACATGCCTTGAATTGTTGGTCTGAAGAAAATCATGGACTAAAGACCTGATTTCCATATTTAAAAAATGTAATTTGTAATATATACATACATAATAATATATATCATATAAATCATACTATTTATATACACCGATCAGGCATAACATTATGGCCACCTTTCTAAGGTAAGCGACGCACACGTACCCGACCACACACGTGATGTAAAAGAAAACGTGATTCATTAGACCAGGCCACCTGTTTCCATTGCTCCGTGGTCCAGTTCCGATGCACGTGCCTATTATTGGCGCTTTTGGTGATGGACAGGGGTCAGCATGGGCGCCCTGGCAGGTCTGCGGCTATGCAGCCCCATACGCAACAAACTGCGATGCACTTGTACACCTTTCTATCAGAACCAGCATTAACTTTTTTTTAGCAATTTGAGCTACAGTAGCTCGTCTGTTGGATCGGAGCACACGGGCCAGCTTTCGCTCCCCACATGCATCAATGAGCCTTGGCCACCCATGACCCTGTCGCCGGTTTTACCACTGTTTTTTTCATGGACCACTTTTGATAGATTTTGCTAGATTCCCACTGCAGTTCAGGAACACCACAGTAGAGCTGCAGTTTTGGAGATGCTCTGACCATCACAATTTGGCCCTTCTCAAAATGAAATGTTTTTTTTTCCACCTGCCAAAAACTTAAGTGTGTAATACTCCATGATGAACTGCCACACTGACCAACATTAATTCTTGCTTTGTGCCCAGGGTTTTATTGTGAAGCTTGAGACCTACTGTGACAATGATCATAATAAAGTGGCAACTAAAATAAGTCAATTTGTATTTATCATTCTTTAGAGTAAATAAAAGGCTAAAGAACTCTTTGAATATTTACAGGGAATTTATAGTAAATAATGTGTAGTGAAGCATAAATATATAACTTGTGACTACAGGTATTTTATACATATATGCAGCCATCTAACAGATGTTTGGGCAAATAAATTATACTTTTATAAATGAACACCTTATAAATAAATGTATAATAGTGGTATAACAAAGTCTACCCTATTATCCACTATCACATAACAACCTTTTTATTACAGTGCATGTGATTATCATAATTATTAGTAGTAAAATACTATCTGTTTAAAACTTTAAATTAAATTTTTTGTGAACCCATCGTTATCTTGGGCAACTGCAGGATAAGGATTAAGCCTCTGGAATGAACATTCACATTTCCACTAATAGATTATGACCAGGCATGTTACCAACATTTTATTCATCAAATGATACTGTTATGTTGCAACCAAAGACAATAGTTAAGAACATAATTCACTTTTAAGCTTTAATTTTACAGTTCAAAACACCCCAATATCCAGTTACTCAGGGGTAGATAATATCACATCATGACACCATTGTGAATAAATTGACAAGAGCCGTCCTCAGGATCACTTCCACTGAGACATTATCAAACTGATAATGAACAACCATATTCTCTTTAATGAAACAAACACCTTTCATTTAAAAGCACAAATTACAAGTCCAAAAAATGATAAAGAAACAAATGTAACCAAAGTGATCACAGTGCTGTAGAAACAGACCATTTTGGAGAAGCGGGATGAAGTTTAACATCAAAGAGAGAATAGGCAGCTGGAAGTCATTAGCACTTCCATCTCTACTACTACCTCCAGATGCTTCCTTATTTTATCCACTGTTGGATTTTCTACACAGCTTAAGTTAAGCTTAGCTCCCCAGGTCATTCTGTGTGATGGAATTTGGGGTGGCACAGCACTCTGTAGGGTCCCTGGCCCATTCTGGACCTCTCTCTTCACCTCCTTCCTCTTCCTTCCCACATCAAGCCTTGATTTCAGCTGGAGGGCAGTATAATGTGTCTGAGTTCTCAGATGACAACTCCTCTGTTGAGAAGGAGGAAATAGAGTTAAAAATTATTTTGATTTTGGTAATTATCGCCATCACAACTGCACATGTAAAGAAAATGAATTATCTACACTCATGGACAAAAGAGACTGACACAAAATTCTGGTTTTCATAAAGCTTGTTGCTTCTGTTTTAATGGTGGCAATTAGATAAGATTGCACCTAAATCAACCATTTATTGAATCATCAAGAACTTCAAGGAGAGAAGTTCAACTGATGTGAAGAAGGCTTTAGGGTCCCCAAGAAAGTCTGTCTCCTAAAGAGGATTCAGCTACGGGTATGAGTTACCACCAGTGCAGAGCCTGCTCAGGAATGGCAGCAGGTACGTGTAACAGCATCTGCATGCACAGTGGGGCGAAGGCTTTTGAGGGATAGCCAAGGTGTCAAGAAGCAAAGAAGCCACTTTTCTCCAAGATAAACATCAAGGACAGACTGGCATTTTGCAGGAAGTATAAGGAATTGGACTGCAGAGGACTGGGGTAAAGTTATTTTCTCTGATGAAGCCCTCTTCAGACTGTTTGGGACATTTGGAAAAATGATTGGTGAGTGCTACCATGAGTCCTGTGTCATGCAAACAGTAAAGTATCCAAATACCATTCATGAGTGGGGTTGCTTCTCATCCAAGGAGTGAGCTCACAATTTTGCCTAACACCACTGCCATGAATAAAGAATTATCGAAACATCCTCCAAGAGCAACTTCTCACAACGATCCAGGAGCAATTTGGTGATGAACAATGCTTTTTCCAGCATGATGGAGCACCATGCCAGAAGGCGAAAGTGATAACTAAGTGGCTCGGTGAACAAAACATTTACATTTTGGGTCCATGGCCAGGAAACTCCCCAGGTCAACAAAAACACAGAAATGATGATGACCTTTAAGCACTGATTAGGAAAGGACAGGTTGCCATCAGTCAGGATTTGGCCCAGAACCTAATATCCAGAATGCCAGGGTAAATTGCAAAAGTCTTAAAAAAAAAGGGTCAACACTGTAAATATTGAGTCTTTGCATAAACTTGATGTATTTGTCAATAATAAACCATATTATCTTATGAAATGCTTATAATTGTACTTTAGTACATCATATAAACATCTGACAGCTTTGTTAGCATGCTCCAAAATAACCTATCAAAGCAAAAGGAGTTGAGTACTGAGACTGGGGCTTAATAATTGCCAGAACAACAAAATGTTTTTCATTTTAACTCAAAATCAAAAACTCAACAAAAAATGATTGCATGTGTGTGTGTTACATGGAATGTTTTCACTTTTTCCCTTTACTACTTTTGTAGGAATAGGTTATCAGAATAAGCTGCTTAATCACAGACATTTTTACCAGTAATGAAATTGTGAAGCTGACTTAACACACCAGTAGTAAAGCTGTACACAAAATCTTCAGAGAACTCACCAGGAAGCACACACTTCCACAGGCCATACGTTTTTCCTACAGCAGTCTGCCATAGGCGGAGCGTGCCGTCCTCAGAGCCGCTGGCATACAGCTCTCCATCAGGACTAAAGCGCACACAGTGCACAGGCCCAAAATGACCCTTGTAGGATTCTATAAAAGGACATTTAATTAGCATTCACACATTTACACATGTCTCAGAAATTTCTGCTTGACCAACATGGGATTAACTACATCCACTCACAGCTCATAGCTGAACATCTATGTTATGGTCTTTCACTTTAACTGTTACAATGCTAATACAGCCTCTTCTATGTGCACAATTACATAAAAAACGGCATTTCTTTATTACACTAAAAAACACTTAACACATTCGCCTCATGTCCCCAAAACTAAACAGCAGTAAATCACTAATTCAACCAAAGGTATTTTCTGTAACATTTACATTGTTTAACTGCATATAATAAATATTTATTTAAAATGCCCTGCAGCTAGTATTTTAAATGTTATGGTTCATGATTTTTTTTTTCAGTACTGGAAACATGCCAAAACTATTCTCTATTCTGCATGCGTTTACAGTACAAATGCAAAGGATACTGAATCAGTTGAAACAATGCTGGAGTATTCTTTTACCATCAGAGTCAATGTTTATTTTAAAATAGAAGAGGGCAGGTGGTGGTAGCTATTGCATCACTGCACTGCGTACAGTATTTAATGTCATCATGAGGCTATAAATATACTTAAAGGCCTTAAAAAAGTCAGGTGCATGAAAGTTAGCATGGAAGAGTTACGTGTATCTCCAGGTAGTGAACTTGCAGTAACTAGAACCTACTTGTTTAAGTGAATGTAGAAAACATAAGAAATATAATGAAATGGTCAATTTAATCCAAAAAGTTACCCATTTCCTCCTTGGTGGTGTAGTCATATTTGTAAAGCTTAAAGTCATCTCCTCCTGCTACGAAAAAGTCCTTGTCAGGGTGCAGTGATGCAGAGTGAAGGGAGGCTGGAGCATCCACTGTCTTAATCAGGTCCAGACTATATACAAAAGAGATAGTTACAGTTTCGTGGTTAATTTCTCAAAATGCTGCATGTGTCCAAATGTCAAGAATTGATAATGCTGTACAATACAACAGTCTGTAGTATTGTCATGTATAGTATAATTGTTGATATTTCATTATATAAAACACATTTTCAGAAAAGTTGAGACATTTAATAAAACAAACATATTTAATTTGAGTAAAAAGTTTATAGAATATTAAAATTACATAATTTGAAACTTTCCTCAATAAGCAGATAAACTGGTAACAGGTGAGAGTATTATTGTTGCTTATAAAGGGAAGAACTACAAAAGGTCTTTATAAGCAAAGATCTGTTTAAATCAGACCAACAAATCTGTGCATTATATTGTAAAAAGATTCAGGAAATCAAGAGAAATCTCAGTACGTGTAAGCCATGGTCAGAAACCACTGTTGAAGGTGTGTGACATTCAAGTCTCAAATAGCATTGCATAAGAAACCATCATGCTACTGTAAGAAATATAGCCAAATGGACCCATGAGTACTTCAGAAAACAGCTGTCACTTAACACAGTCCACTGCTGAATTAAAAAAAATTCAGCTTGGACGGACCGAAAGACAGTGGAAACACATGAAGTCATCACATATGAGAGTCCATGTTTGAGCTTGTTTTCAGGAATAAAATGGAATCTTCCCCAATTGAACACAAATATTCTCAATTTCACTGTGCACTCTGGTGACCTCTGCCTGCTGCAAAATGTCCACACTGGCTGAGGAGGGCCCCTCAGTCTAGCCCTCTTCCTTCACCACTTGTAAAACTGCCGGCCGCATCTTTACACCAGCCAGTGGCAGTCAAATACTGGACAAATTGGTCTTGTATATCTGGCTAAAATTCTAATTAGTTACTGCTATGTTAGTAAACAATTCTTATTGTGAAAGTTTATCTTTAAAAATTATGTAATACTACAATACACTGTCATTAAGTCAAAAATAATGGCCTGTCGAGCACAGGCAGATGCCTCAGTGGTTACAGGAATGTTTGTTGCCATGCCCTAAAGAGTATTGCGTGCAATGGCACCAGTATAATAAAAATCATCCACACCTGTTTGTATATGTAAACTTAGGCCAACAAGTTGCATGCGCCCAAGAGGACATACAATCTCGCCTCATAACCACCTCTTTTGGCTACAGTCGGTCAGCCAGGGTGAACTACTTACGTGTCAGCCTTGTAAAAAGCAATTGTCCTTCCGTAGGTGACGACAAGAATCTCGCCTTCAGGAATGTATTCCATGCTACTCACACATGCCTCAAACGAGAGAGTCTTTACTGCTTCTTCTGTATTTCTATCCCAGAGGCTTCAGAAAGATACAAAAGCATTTTAACTCCAACAATAAACACAAATACATGAATACACCAGTGATGATAAATGCACTAAAACTAAGCACCGTATAGTTTTATCATCTGCAGCAGAAAGAATCTGCTGGTCACTGCTGCACCACAGAGCTTTCTTAATGGCTGACGTGTGGCCCGAAATCTCTTGGGGCTCTACAAAAGAAACATAATTTAATTTGGTAATGGGGAAACTAAGGCTTTCTGATAAGACACGTGGATATAAGTTATGCATTTTTTCCATACACAACACATTTGCAAGGTGCAACCTGTACCGTATTCACTTACTGAAACATAAAGGTTATTTTATCTTACCTGCGTCAGGTTTGCTGAGGTCATATATGCGAAGTACTTTATCATTTCCTCCTGTCAAAAGGTAGTTGCTGTCCTGTTAATTCAAACAGAGTAGGGGTTTTACTGGTCAACCAATAAGACATATCAATGTTAATATCACTGTTTATGCTATATGTTATTGCTAACTTATATTTAATTTAATGAAGAACCTGATTCAGTACCAGGAATACAAAGCTGGTTCAGTGCTGTACTCTATACTACATGTGCACATACTTGATCAGCACAAGAAATGAACATACTGTTATTAGTAATTACCAGAGGTGGAAAGTAACGAATTACATTTACTCGCGTTACTGTAATTGAGTATTTTTTTTGTGTACTTATACTTTTTAAAGTAGATTTTACAACCTGTAATTTTACTTTTACTTAAGTATGTTTTGTATTAAGAATTGTAATTCGCTACATTTTAAATAACATCCGTTACTGAGTAAAAAAAAAAAAAGAAAAAAAAAAAAAAAAAGAAAAAAAAAAAAAAACTCGACATTAAACCGGCCCCTTTGGCTGTTTGATCCGGCCCGCTGAGCATTTACGCATTTGTGTGCTTTAGAGTCGGGCTTGCGAACTGAATCACTGAGTTAACGAGTCAGAAACGACTCCCTCTGTTTCATTATGATGTTGTGCATAAACAACTCCATTAATCGGTTCATTTGGTGAGGAGATTCAGATGTATAAAGCAATCAGAGCTTTTCTTCTCTGGTTGTTCTATAAATGACAGTTTAGTGAACGAATCACCAATTTAAGCGTCATACCGGGAAAGCCGAGAGAATAAATATAGTTTTCATTAGTTAGGTGGATAAAACAGTTGGGTATGGATTTATATAATCTGGAAACATACAAGATGGTCTTATATGAAGTGGATTATATCCCTAATGGAACAACACATGGATATAGATCAGCAGATAAGTGGTTATGATTTTCTGTTTCTGTGTGACTGATCTGGGTCACGGTTCTGCTGTTTACGGTTGGCTTTCATTTTGCAACGATAGCAAAGCATTATGAAATATTGTGATTTTTTTATGTTCATTATTTTTGAGTATTTATTTAAGTAAAACGGACAGCATAAATGTGATTGTGAGATTCTGCTGGTTTGTTTTTGATTTTGATCATGTTCCAATGACGGGTAAAGACCCGTTATATTTTTTATAGGTGCAACCCTAACCGCCTAACCCTTTTATTGAGGATAAACAGAAATAATGCTGTTTTTAATTGATAAGCAGTTGCAGTCTGTTAGGTGTGTAGAGTGGCTAAATCCACACATAAACTGCTAATATGCTGCATGGCTGGTAAGCAGTGTGTAGTCTGCTGTATCATTCATCTATCAACTTCTGTTGGAAAATGCCGTCCCTCCTTCTGTTAAAAAAAGTAACGAAGTAACGTTTACTCTGAGTAAATTTTAAATGAGTTACTTTTTACTTGAGTAGATTTTTAGACTAGTAATTTTACTCGTACTTAAGTAAAAAATCATTAAATATCATTAAAGTAATAGTACTTTTACTTGAGTACAATATTCTAGTACTCTTTCCACCTCTGGTAATTACATACTATTCCCAGAAAAGTTTGAACATGCAACAAAAAACAAAAAACAAACAAAAAAAAAGTTAAAAAAAAAAAAAGTTTAGCAGTTCAAATGGTTACAGTTGAGGTCAACAAAACTGAGTACAAAAGGAGTATTAACCAAAAGCTTCATCTTTGTAATGATGGGTTTGTGGTTCACCAGTTTATGCTAAACATTAAACGCAGTGTGCTGCTGTATTAAAAAAAATGCAACCTGAAACTGTATTATGCAAAGAGGAAGCCTTTCTCCTTTTGACTGTTAGTAAATTAACAAATTAATTAAAAGAGTTTTCTGTGTCTTCATTTTTCTGGAAATAAAGTTTGGCTTCCATTTAAATAATCACCTGAATTACATTCACTGCACATCTAAAGTTTAAAAAAATGAAGTATACTCTCAATAATGAAAAGTACATTAAACTGTGTCAACAGCTCCCTCCTGTGGAGGAACTTTCACCTGTTAAACAGGACTGACTATGTGGCTTACAAGGAAGATAAAAAATGGGTGTCATTTGCTGCAATAAATCAAACCACTGCCTTAACAGACTGTTGTATGCTGACATAATTATTTATGAACTAAATATAACAAGATCTGCATTTTAGTGAAAATGCCTGGTATACAACTGTTGTGTTTAAAAGCTGTTTGGTTAATTTACACTAAACCTTACCTGTGTGAAGTCAACACTCTTGACAATGTGCTTATGCGCCAAAGTAAGGACCTCGTCTCCAGTGACTGCATCCCACACCTTTCTGCAAAACAAGATAAACCAGATAAACCAGATATTAAACTTCCTTTTACTGTCTAGAAGCGTCATTCAGTTTCCTAATGTCAGGCATGACGACACAGAACCATTTTAATACCTCACACTGACATTTACCCAAACATATGTGCTAAGTATTTAGATAAGCAGCTAAGAGAGAGGTGCACCTTTTAAGGTCCAGTTATCACTAGTACAAAACCTTAACCACTGAGCTTTAGATCATGGTGGAGAAAATTTCACAGCTGTGTTCACATCAAGTGCTTTAATGCACCTCAAAAAAGTGGATGCAGTATGGTCAAAATGCATATTTCCCTCCATCAAACAGGAACACTTTTAAAATTTAATACAGTTTTAGAATAAAGATGTGACACCTTTGTGAGTTTTTTTGTTCTCCCTTATCTACTTAGATCACAGCTTACGTAAACAAGCCGGATAGAAGAATAATATAAGAATAATAGCAAGAATAATAAACCTGAAATCAAGAAAACTAAACTTTGAATTAGACAATTTGTTTTTTTGCCATGTTATGTCGTTTAAAGTAGCCAAGCCATCTCTTAACATCCAGCAATTTAAAGATCACAGAAAATGAGAGGCAGCAATGGACATCTACTTGCAAATGCTTTTCATTCACTAATCAGCAAATGAATTAAATCAGAAGTATTTTTTTTTTCTTGGAATAAGATTTAATCTCATACTAAAAGTGACATTATTACAGGTTAAAACCTGAAACTGATGTTAAAATTAACCTTTATACCTGCACATTGGAAATCAAGTGCCTCAACAAAGACAAATTACATTTACATTAATAATAATGTAAGTATGTATCTATTTATATGTTAATTATAAGAAGCATCTTATTAAAGTTACAATGTGTAATGGCCTACCTGCAATTAGTAATGCACAGTCCCAGCAAATGAATATATTTGGGAGGCATTTTTAAACTAATGTTAAATATTGAAATGACTTACAACTAACAAATAGAACTAATATAAATTTAGCCAGTTTTTGTCTTTTGTAGTAAATGTTCATGTACCCTTGTTATAAAATGAAATTAGAATTATGTTAAAATATGCACAATACACAGGGGACTAGTTGTTCTGATTTGTGATCAAATTAATGAGATCACACCTGTTTTAGCAACTATGAGAGGAGAAAGCACCAGAGTTTAATTCATACGAAATATTGAATATGTGAATGCACCATGAGTGTGCTACACAGTCCATGCTTGCTACTTTTACTTACGCTGAGAAATCAGCTGCAGCAGTAGCTGCCTTGGTGGCTTCTTTATTTAGGGTGGCACCCCAAACAGCACCTTTGTGACCCAAGAACGTCCCAATCCAGTCCCCTGTGTCTCCCTGGCGCAACATTGGCTTGCCATCTGCCAAGACCACAAAGACAAAATGTTAAAAAGCAGCAGCACTGACCACTTATTCGTTTAACGAAAGACCAACTATGTTTATAGTTACACCTTTAAATCTCTATGACTGATTACAAGTCTTAACATTGTTTAGAAAAGCTGAGGTTGAACAAGACACACCTTTACAAGCACTGATGAGGAAATAGCCATAGGGGGTGATTCCACTGAAGGCTAGATCCACAACAGGCCTGGTGTGGCCGGAGCATGTGAGAGGAGTCTGTCTCATCGCCATTTCTTCAGTCTGAAAGATCTATTAAAACTGAAAATGACAGAAACAAAATAGGTTAACCTACACAGTCAACAGGCCTAGTCAGTCCAATATTGACCCGGTCTATTAGATTAAAAACATTTTCAAATTTTTTTTAATATATACAAAAAATCACTACCATTAAACTATAATTTACTAGGCTGATCGTCACGAACACATCGTGACTGCCAGCAAGCTAACAAATGCTACTGTAATAGGCTCAGTAAGACAGAGACTCAGATAGCTTAGCATTTACTGCTAGTCAGTTTAGTATAGTACCTTGTACCCAAACAGCTAGAAGACAGAACGCCAGAACTTTTGTTTATTTATGTTTGGTACGGAAGGTAGATTCTGGCAGGCCGGCACAGTTCCGATGGATGTAATAAAGGAGTGTTTGGGAAGAACTGTGCACCCAACCACAGTGCTGTGCCACCGGCTACAGCTAGCAAAAAGCGCGGAGCCAACAGCTAGCTACAAGAAATACTGGGTTTAATTCCAAACGCGTCGAAGCTCCCTGTATAAGCGCACTAGATAGGGTATGTCTTATTCGCTTTTACGCACTATGTAGTGAACTACATATCCAAACAGAAAGGTTTCCACAGTTGCTAACAGGAAGTTACTTGTGAGGGTTTACAAAAATTGTCCGAGTTAAAACAACACAGAAGCAAGAATCTGATGGCCAATCTATTTAAGGGCAACAGACATTCACACATTTACTTACTTGTGCCTAGAGGGCAATTTACTGTAGCCAATACACCTGCTGCATGTTTTGGGAGGTGGGAGGGAATCGAAGTACCCAGAAGAAACTCTAGAGGACATATGGATAACGTGAAATTTTCCACACAAGCTGACCAGTGGAGTAGCCCAAAATGTAGTTTAAAAAGTAAAAGTTTACGCTCCTTACAATTGTAAAACAAGCTTGAACCTCATGCAACACATAACTTTTCAGCCTTTCCCATTGCACAGTACCCTATGATCCAGAACATTTCAATATCTGTGGAAAAGAGAGTTTAAACACACTTACCCAAAGCACATAGCAAATGCCATAGCAACACTTGAGTAGTTTAATTTTAAATTTATGTCATATTATTAACATCTGTGATTACTTACAATTTTGTGGGTAAATCGCTTTTTTACTGAGAAAATAAAAACTTGTTTTAAGCAGTCAAATAGATGCAAACCCCAGATTGCACCTTTCCACAATTATTTATGTAATAAAAATGGGGAAAGTTTCTGCCATGTTATAAAAAATGTAAAACATTTATTTTGAAAAGTTTCTAACACTGAAGCATAGCAGACAAATCAACTAGTAAAGTTGTTACTGCAAGTAATAAGACGTTATGGCAACACTTGTGGTGCAATTTACTGTCATTACTTATTACAACTTATTGTAATTATTTAGTACCAAATGTGTTCCTTTTACATGTGCTGGCTTGCCCTTTCTTGTGTAGCTGCCTTTGAAATGAAGTAAAATCGTGCCTACAAGAAACAACGAACAACACCAGAGCTGCGTCCGGAATCGCATACTTAGATTGGAGGAAGTATGCACTACTCTGCCGGTAAAAAAGTACATACTTCCAGTACAGAAGTGTGCAGTATGCACACAACACCGCTACGCACTACATCCGCCATCTTTCCAACGTCAAGTGATGACGTGGGACGTGATGACGTGTATCACCATGGTTACAGACTCATTACAAACCCCACTCGCCAAACTTTTGGATATTTATCGTGTTTTTGTTATTAATTCGTCTTTAAAATGTTTTATTTTATTTATCTTACTTACACTTGTGAAGAGAGGACCGCTGTCTTTCTTGTTTCTTATTACGCTTCGAACGCCTACGCAGCTCCAGTTGCATTATGGGATACATTAACGGACCGCAAGTGTGCATCGCTTGCATACTCAAACATGGCTGCCCAATAAGTAGGTCATCCGGGTACTTCTCGCGTACCTCTTTGTGTATACTATGTATTCGGACATACTAACCGCTCTCGCGTCCTCATTTCGCGTACTATTGAGTATGGAAGTATGCGATTCCGGACGCAGCCCAGGTCTCCATTTCTTTTATAAGTGACACATGACTCCATACCATTTCTAGTGCCCTGCAGCTTTGGCTAACACATCATTACAAAATTTATTTTTTATTATTCTCACAAGAGAACTTGTATTCAAATGCAATATTTGTTATCTATTGTAACATTTTTTTAGAAAATGTTAGGGTGGTAATTATAGACAAAACAGTAGTACTAAGTAGTGGCAGTAATAATCAGCACTAAGACTAAAGTGGCATATATTTACTTACACATGAATATAACCCATTAAACTGTAACTGTAGGTCTATTTTTATGCTGTTTTAGATTTAAACAGTTTGTTTGCAAGCACTGGGGAGGTAGTTTTCATCATCATGATAAGGACTTCTCTAAATTCCAGAGTGAAAGTAGACCACTGGAAGCACAAGTCACAAGAAGTGACGGATTACATGCACTCTCCTATTCCTGTACGTTGTATTTTTCTTATTGCTTGTACTGATATACTAACACTGTTCATTAAGCCCACGACTGTAACGCACTGCTTTAAATGATTATTGTGCGCTCATGTATAACACAGTTGGCTCCTGCCTTTAACCTGTTAAACTGAGCTCAGAAGTACTGTAGTTAAACAGACTAAATATATCCTCCAACATGCAGCCTCGAATGTAAATGAATGAGTCATAAGGACCAGCATGCATCGCGGTTCCTCTACAGGGGGAGGGAACAGAAGAGGCGTCGCCGCGCTGCTGTAGTACTGAGCCGCTTTAAATTCACACCGGCGGACGCAGATCACATTCGCGGAACTGTACAGCACTCCAGAACTTTCTAATCATCGAATCACCATAAGTGTTTTATTTCCACATAATGGCAAACTACATTCACGTCCCTGATTGCGCTCCTGTCGTCCCCAAATTCAATGTGACTGTAGATGAGCAGGATTACAGACCCGGAGCACTGCAGCTAATCAAAGAGCTCAGACCCAACTGGAAACCATCCGAGGTCAAAATGAAGGTAAGCTGCTTCTTTCCGTTTTTCAATCTCCCAGTGATCACAGGTTAACTACAGTGGTAGCATTCACCCGATTATGTAACATCAGTTAGATTTGATCGATAATACAAATAAAACCCCGTTATAAAATGCAGAACTGAATGTCAGGCGCAGCTGCGTCAGCAGTGTACTTATTAAACGCTCAGCAGTAACCAGCCCACGCTCACTATACCACCTTTACTTATTAGATTTGCTATACTTACATTTTTAATTCTGGCGCTTAGTTCTTGTGCAATTTTGTGTTGTAGCAACGTTTTTTCCAATCTGATCTTTTTGAATGGTAACAAATGTGAGGGGTGTGTGGGTGGTGCAGCTCTAGAGGGCGGTTAGAAAGCAGTTTGGTGTTCATCCGCAGCTCATCTTTTTCACTTTCGACTAGTCACGCAGTGGACTAATTTGATCGCTTTAGAATAAAAATCGTCCCTGAAGCGCGTTTCCGTTTTAAAATTGAACCTGAAATATGAATGAGTTTTGTTTACCAGACTCTTTGTGTAAATGATTAAAATTTTGCCCTCATTTTTTGATTAAAAACTAAAAACATTAAAACTATTTTCATTCATTTATTTGCACTAACAACAACGTCTTAAACATGGTTGAATCGTCACTCACTCATTCACTGTTTTATTTTTTACCTAGGGGTAATATACAGTAGCCAATCCACCCACTGAATTTCTTACAGGTTTGACAACTCGGGTTCCCAAAGCCCCATACTGCTGTGCGTGACTCCACTGTGCCACCCATAAATAGTATATCAAAATCATTTATAAGGTCAATTCAATGGAAGTTTTAAAAAACAATTAATGTAGGTTAGGTTCCTTCCACCATACAAAAACATGTGGAAGAGTGGGTGCCAAGGTGTAAATAAGTTAGTAAATGGGTGGATGTAATGCCCTGCAATGAATTCTCACTCCTTCCCCAGTACAGTATATTCCTGCATTTTGCTCAGTGTTTCTTAGGTGGTGCTTGATCCACATAGAAAATTAATAACAGAATGAATTACTTTAGTGCTGGCAGCATTTCCTTGTTACCAAAAATCTGTCTGCTAAATGCATCTGAAGAGGTTTTTTTATGTCCAGTAGTAAAGATCCATGAATTTTTTTCATTTTATTAATTCATTTTAGGTTATTGCTTACACAGAAAGGCAATTCATGCCTCCTTTTCACTTAAGGGTACACAGTACGGTATGGTATGGTTTTAAATTTGTGATTGTACATTTAGTGATTGTTTCAATTGCCAAGTGACCCGTATTTTACTAAAGTACTCATGCTAAATATGGATCCCCTTTTGACTAGAGACCAAGCAGGCTGTATGGGTGTGGGACAAACAGTGCAGACAAACAGTGGTCGAACAGAATTGCCATCGGATTAAGACAATACAAGCGCCATAGTTAAAATCCAACTACAAGTAATTTTGTGGTAAATTAGTGTTGTCACGTAAAACATAAAAAACTGAAACATGGTACATTGAGGACCAAAAATCGTCCTGTTGTTGCTACTGCTATTAATTATAGTTACAGTGGTGTGTTTGCTCTCAGCGTCTGGTGGAGAATGACATCACAACCTCACTCTTAGTGACTATCATGTGTAACCTTATCCAATTGGAAATGGACAATGGCACATTAGGTACAGTATGGATAGTTTGGGATTTGGATGTGTACACTATTCTACTGTAGGCAATGGATGGCCTTTAAAGCAGCCAATAAACATTTTGCCTGTTTTGCCAAGTGGGAGAAAACCTGGAGACTGGAGCAAAAAATTTAACCCAGTACAAGTTGCTGTACGTCACCCACCATGCTAGCTGAATCACAGATTAAAGTCCCAGAACACAGAGTATAGGCTAAAACATGGTCAGAATGATAATCTCAGACTTGTACAAAATTTAGCCTGAAGTATCTTGAGGGCTACACCACTTTTCAGCACACGGACAGAAGACCCTCATGGCTGACTCAAGCAGAGTATAATAATTTGTGTTTAAGGAATAGCATTAGACAGTTATAACTAATCTGATGTGTAGCAGACGTCAACCTAACAGTTCGCAACCGGTTTTACTGTAATTGTGGTTAATCATATGTTCAGTTCAGTTCAGTTCATTTTATTTATATAGCACTTTTGCAGACAATAATGTCTGCCCAAAGTGCTTCACAAAAAGTACAAATTTACATGTACACACATACATATACACACATACACAAACACACATACACAAACACAATGACATAAACCCACCAATCTCAACTATTATCATAGGCCATAGCATAAAAATAAGCTTTTAATTTAGTTTTAAAACAGGTCAATGATGATGCAGCCCTAATCTCTAGCGGCAAACTGTTCCACAATCTTGGGGCCGCAATTGAAAAGGCCCGATCTCCTTTTTGCTTAGATCTGGATCGTGGAACAAAAAGAAGTAGCTGAGATGACGACCTTAAGGCTCGCGCAGCCTCGTAGTAACAAAGCAGGTCCTTAATATATGTTGGAAAAGTATTATTCATTACAACTATAACAACTTATAACAATCAAATCACAGTGCTGTTATATGTCAAAATGTGTATGTACCCCTCAGGATTAACAGTGCTTTCAGAGTTGCAGGTTACCCATGACATTGCCAATAACACCCATTGTAGTAGGTCGGCCTGCATCTGCTGCTTCCACCAGCAGAATGAAGCGCAGGTTGATGCACTGCAGTTCCAAGTGAACTACATATTCCAGGGGCTACCATGCTCATTAGTTCAGGAACACGCTGCATCTTAGCTCAACACTATAAAGCTGTGCTCACAGTTCAGTGGTTAATCTTAGCATCACAGTCTGAATCACACTAGATTAGGCTGGTAAGGTTGCTTTCACCATCTGTTTTAGATACAGTATTTCTCTTTTGTGTATAAATTACTATCTTAAAGCATTGTAACTTTAAAGTGATCTGTTATCCCTACACACATCTCTTGATGGTTGGCTCATGCTGTAGATCATCCACCCGATTTTCTGTCAGCTTTATGACACTAGAGTTTCAGGTTGTGCTTAAGGAGCAACTAATTTCCCTTTAATTTGAAAGACAAACATCCTTGCATAGAGTGCCAGAGAATTAGTGCATTGTATAATTTGTTTTCCAGAAGTCAAAAACTTAAATCAATTGCTCCACTTCTGCAGCTGTGGTTTAGCCCACTTTCCACAGCTTAAGTGTCCTTTATTTTTTTTGTTGGTTTATGCTGTGGAGATGAGCCTCTGTTCGTCAGCTGTTTCTCAGCAGAAAAAGCTTGGTGCATTTTTAATTTGATTTATCAAATAAGCTGCAGGGCTTTGCAGTTTAACACTTGCAAAACATAATGGCAACTGCTTCTCTAAACTACACTCAACATCTCACACACCGTTTCCTAGCCGCTGGCTGTTATATATACAAACCCCATACCAAAATTGTTGGGACAGTTGGACAATGTCGACAAAATACAGACAATAATTTTTGAATCCTTTTGACCTGCGTTCATTTAAATATAATACAAAGATATTCACTGTTTCAGCTAATCATCTTTAATGTTGTCTTAATTAGATGGTGGCAACACATTTCAAAAAAGTTGGGACTAAGGCAAGATTGCCCCTATGTTATATTACCTTTACTTTAAACAACATTCTGTACATCTTTGGGAACTGAGAAAACCAGCTGAGGCAGTTGCCAAAAGGAATTTTGTGAAGGCGTTTTCACAGATGTAATGTGCTTCCCATGCCATTGGCACTATCTCACACCCATTCCATGACAGATGATGGCCTTTGAACTTTCGTATCAATCAGCATGGTCCTACCTGTATATCTCTCCGTCACAAAGAACAGGACATCCTGTATTTCCAAATACAATTAAAAGGGTGACTAGTTAGACCACATCACACATTTCCACTTTACATCAGTACAGATTTGCTTTAGCCCAGAGAAGTCTAAGTTTCTGTATATTGTTGATATATGGCTTCTGCATTGCACAGTCTTAATTTGCATTTGTAGATGCAACGATAAACTGTGTTTACTTTTTGAGTGTATATCAAAGTTAAGCTTACGAGGATGTATATATTACTTTTAATTACTGTAAAGTTAATTACTCAGTTTGTAAACTACATTATTAGGCTTTAAACTGATTGCAAAGCTTTACACTTTTTATTTCACAATTAATTTTGGTAATCAGTTATTTGTGTAGTAAATGTACTTTATGTTACCAATTTCTCATGCCACATGTTTATGATAAATACTCAAGCTATAAGCCTTTGTTTGGAGACCATGAGCTAAAAAGCTACACATTCCCAAACATCAGGAGGAAAACTTTCCCTCTGTAAGTGAAGGAGGTGGAACATCATATACTTGTGTGACCAATAAAAACTAGGGGTGTAGCACCCATCGAGCTGTTTTTCTTAAAAATAAAGCAGAATGAGGACTCAGGACATGCCAGACTACACTGAATGCTAACTAAATAAAACATTAAAATTCCTGTAATTTTTTTGTCCTTGCTTAATTTTTAAACAACACACATAATCAAGGCTGAAATGCCAAAACATGCCCCACTTTACACAGTGAGACAATGAGGGTTTGTACAACTCTCACAAACAGTTTTTGTCTCTGTTTTGATGAAGATCATGTGAAATGTGGTTTCTCGTGTCACATATTAAGAAACAAATATAATGATCCAATTTTAGACTTTTTGTCTTTGCAACAAAATATTCATGTACAAACCAATGCTCACTTTACTTTATCAGTCAGTAAGCATGGCTGGTACTAGTACAATCATATTTTCATGTTGGTTCTCTGCCTACATATAAATACAATCCAGCTGTCATAAACACAACTTTAATAATTCAAACTCTGCTTTAAAGCTGCTGTATGCTTTTAATTACTTTAAGTATTTAAGTAAACAGGTTAACATACAGTGCTCTTTCTGATTCCTGACCTTTCCGAGAAGTGGCCAGCCAACCAAAATAGTTCCAAAAGTGCACATACTTCTCACTGAGAGAGTCACAGAAAAAAAGAGGCAAGAAGAACCCAAAAGCTCAGCTGACATTTACCAAAATGAGCCCAAATCCTTTCGAGACCTTCTCTGTGGAGCCATGAGTCAAAAGTAAAACTTGGATCAACAAATTATTCAAGATTAATAGATATCTGGATTTATTGACACTAGACACAGCCAGATGTAATTACTGCCAGTACTGTTCAAGCTTAACAGAATTTTTTTTTAGCATTTTTTTAGCAATGTTAATTTTTTACCACTAAAATAAATTCCAGAAAAAATAAAAAAGTTTTCTTTTTTTTTTCCGAATAAATTGCTTTGGAAAAAATCCCAAGGCCTTTTTACTTCTGTACAAGTAAATATATTATCCAATTTCAAATTTAAGCAAGTAAAAGACTAATAACCTTACAGATGAACAAAAAATGTGAAATATATGATCAAATATCTATTTTACATAACTTTTAGTGCACAGTCAGGGCAGAGAGCCTTTTCTATCAAATTATAGCAAAGACAGCAATAACACCTTAATTTAGGACATGCAACACAAACTGTTTTTTACTAGATTATTTTAAAGATTTGTTTGTAGCCATTTATATGAGACTTGCTTATTTAGAAATGTAGTGCAGGGGAAGCGAAGACCAGAGAATCTGACTGTGTCGCATGTTCATCTTGACAAATGATGTAACTGGAATTTTGGAAACTTCTTAAATTTTTATTTGTTGAGCTAAAACAAAAGCCAGTATTTTGGGCCACAGCAGGATTACAGGAATAAATATACAGTAGTTATACACTTCACATGACACAGTATAAGATCCTGTTCTAAACCAGTGCAACAGTGAGGAATACTTGTTTGAGATTTCTCTTATTTTGGCTCTTTTTTGTCATTATTATTTTTGCCTGTATTATTGTATCATTATTATTTTGCCTGTAATTACTTAAAATATAATTTTCTACTTACTTACTGCCATATTTTGTTTGATTTAAGTCATATAGTAAATAACCTTTGCATAGTTGTTTGCTCACTGAAAGTAAAAACTGTGTCACATGTATACCTTCATTTGCTTTTTTGTATGTTTGCAGTCTTTCACAGACGGCATCACGAACAAGCTGATTGGCTGCTATGTGGGAGGAACCCTGCAGGACGTGGTGCTGGTGCGCATCTATGGCAACAAAACAGAGCTTCTTGTGGACCGTGGCAATGAGGTAAAAAGCTTTAGAGTCCTGCAGGCACATCACTGTGCCCCACGCCTCTACTGTACTTTCAACAATGGCCTCTGCTATGAGTTCCTGGAGGGTATGGCGCTAGAGCCTGAGCACATCCGCAACCCTGCTATTTTCAGGTGAGGAACAGAGTTAGACAGAAAAACACAAACTGAAGATATACAGTGGATTCAGAAACTTTTCAGACCCTGTAATGTTTTTGTACACTTTGTGTTGTGGATTTGATTTGAATGAATATAATTGGGATATAATTACCCATCAGTCTACATTTAATCACCTATATTGATGAACAGAAAACTGAATAAATCTGAAAACTAAATAAACTGATGTATCTTACAAAAGTATTTAGAGCCTTTATTTATGATCCTTTATCATGGTTTTCAGTAGAAGCATATTTTGGATAAGTCCTCTTGGATAAGTCTCTACAAGTTTTGCACACCTGGATGGAGGCAGTTTAACACATTATTTACATAGATCCTCTTAATCTCTGTCAGATTGGATGGTAAATATCTGTAAAATGCTATCTTCAGGTCTCTTCAGAGATGTTTGATGGGGTTTGTTTTATCAGAACAGAGAATCTTTGTTTATATGTTGCCAGAGTCATATGCCATCATTTGCCTTTTGCTCAACAGTGTCTTCAGTCTTGCCACCCTGCCATAAAGGCCTGATTTAAGGAGTGCTTCAGAGATGGTTGTCCCTCCAACAGATTTCCCCATCTCTGCACAGGACTTTTGGAGCTATTGTAGAGTGACCATTGGGTTTATTCTTAAGTTGATTCTTGCCCAGATGCCCATCTTGGCTGAACTTCAAATAAGGATCAAGTTTAAGGCAAAACTTTAAAACAGCCCTTTCCAAATTTTCAACCCTTTTCAATTTTTCGACCCTTTCCAAGCTGTCTAACTAATTCAAACTGCATCAGGTGACACACATACACACAAGCACACACACCCTGTGTGTGTGTGTTTTAGCACCTCTGCTGCACAGGTTACCAAATAGTATAAACTAGAGATGCATGAGTACCGATACCAGTATCGGGTATTTGCCCGATACCGCGCTCATTTACTCGTACTCGCAAACGAGGCTCCGATACTAAACATCCGATACCTTGTGCCTAGTGCACGTTGCTGCGTTAACGCAGGGATTTTCAACCTGTGGGGCGGCAGTGCTTGTCTGGGGGGGCGCGACATTGCGAGATTTTTTTACTTCTAAAACTAAAGCAATTCATTTTTCACCCACGGGAGACGGATTGAATTATTCTCACTGACCACGCTCACACGCACGTTTAATGTTATTTAGTTCCGTTTGAAAAAAAGAAAAAACCCTTCAAAATAGAGCTAACAGCGAAGATAACCGGTTACAAAAGCAGCGACCGCTGTTATAGGACGTGTTTGTGTTCAATACTCTGTTCACAGTGTCGATACAAGTGATTCAGGAGTCGACTCATTTTAAGCTTCTTTTCTCAGTCATCTCTCCGTGTTTACTGTTATAATAAATGATGCGGTTGTAAATAAACACCAACTACTACAGAACATTTTGTGTGACTCGCTTACATTATAAAGCTCAGGCTTAATTATACTGGTTATTACCACAGAGCGAGAGCCGACTCAGAGTCGTTTACGATTTACCGAGGTGAACCACGAATGTATGTGCTGATAGAATCGGCTCAGATGGGATCGGACTGTATTATCCTTTTAAAGTAAATATTTCAATCAGCAGAATCGCATCGCATGTATGATGTGCACAGCGTTAATTACGTGCGTTTATTAATGAACGTTAACGTTAGCTTGTCAGTAGCTTTCTCAATGATGGCTGTGCCTTTTTTTTTTTTTTTTTTTTTTTTTTTTTTTTTTTTACAATTAGTGATGGCAACCCAAGCAACTGTTCCACTGCACTATTTTACACTAAAAACTACACTATTCCATAATGCTCCAGATTGCATCATTCTAAATAGGTATCGGTATCGGCGAGTACTAAAATACATGTACTCGTACTCGGTTGGGAAAAAATGGTATTGATGCATCCCTAGTATAAACTATTCTGTGTTGTTTTCATTCAATGCAAATGTCATTTTATTTTTGTAATATGATACTCCTGCTCTGCAGCTTCAGCATTTCCAAGTTGCCAGCCCTTGCCACAGACCTCACACATGTGAGGAAATCAGTATGCCCTGCCAAAGGACTCTGTGGCATTTTCCACCTTGTGTCTATTCACAGCCTGCCCTGAAACACTGCACATGTTGGCCATACATTACTGTAACCATAGTAGCACAAAAAGACAGGATACACAAACAACAACCCTAGAAGCTGCTCAAGCTGTAAGGATCAGATTATACGATTGATCTGTCAAAAACAACCCCTTGCCTATAAAAGTTTTGATAGCAAATGCATTTAAATATTATTCATTCATTGTCTGATTTACTACCACTTTATCCTGGTCAGGGTTGCAGTGGGTCTGAGTCACTGGACGAAAGGCAGAAAACACCCTGAACAGTTAATCACAGGGCACAATCACACACATTCACACATTTACGGCAAGTTTTGGTAGCTCCAGTTGTCTTTGGACACCAGAGGAAACCGGATCACCCGGTGTAAACTCTTGCAGACACAGGGAGAACTCCACACAGAAAGGACCCTGGCCGCTCTGTTGAAGGAATTGAACCCATGCTCTTCTTGCAGTAAGGTGCCCCATGCCATCTATTTAAATATTAGCTAATTGTTAATAAGTGTCTGTGCTGCTCCCAAGAATGTAAATCTAGCAAATGCCATCATCCAGTGGGGCCAATTTAAATACCAAATGCATTTCTTCCAGGAATCGTGTTCATTTTAGTGTATTTTTCCACTAAGGCAGATTGTTCACTTAAATCATTACTAAGGGTACACTTCTCTAAACTGCCTTCATTTGTAAGTAAATTAATGTTTGAGTTTCAGCTTCTTTGCAAGTTCCAAGAACCATTCCTGCCTAGTGCCCACTATGACCCTGACCAGGATTAGTGAAAGTAAATGAATCAGAAATTAATCGTGTCTTAATTAATTGTATCTACCCAAACAATGACCTATATGTTTTCTCTACAATAATTACTGTCTAATAACAACATTATGATCCCATAACCAAAATCTAAAGGAGCTTCACATTAAGCTTAAGCTTTTTAAACCCCTTTAAAAGTACATTTGCAATGTTTTTAATTTCTTTTTGTTTTGTTTTTGGCAGTGTGGTGTATAAGCTAAGCAAGCAAGATATTAGTTCCAACCTCTTGACAGCAGACTTTTTGATCTCATGTGTATCACGTGTATTTTTTTTTTTAACCTTAGGCTCATTGCAAGACAGCTGGCAAAGTACCATGTCATCCATGCTCACAATGGCTGGGTGCCCCAGTCAGATCTTTGGTTGAAGATGGGCAAGTACTTTACCCTCATCCCCACAGGCTTTAAGGATCTGGAAAAGAACCAAAGGTAGGTCTCTGAAAAAGAATTATGGGCATAAGCCAATATGGGTGCCACCTTGACCTAAAAAAACAGTTACAGGTAAAATAGGGCAGTAAAAAGAAAATACAAATCAGTCATGAATGGTTAGAGGCGAAATTTAAAACAAACTGTTGCCACGTGAAAATAAATCTAATGGAATTTTCAGGCGTGGGTATAAACCAAGGGAGGTGCCACTCTGACTCAGAGATCCAGATATGATTTGTTTGTAGTAAAGAATGACAAACTTGTAACAAGCCTATACAGGCATAATTGCATACAAAAGGAGTGGTTGCTAGTGTGAATGTAATTGAGGGTGGTATAAGACTAAACACAATTTAAAAATATGATGCGGGAGCACTGTTTTCCAATGAAAACACTGTTGTTGGCCAGGCCCATCAAAAAAACATCTGAGTTTTCCTAGACAGAAGTTTGTGGTTAAACTGTAAACAGTATGTGGTTATTAAAACTGGTACTCATTAATAATGTGATTCATTAAAGTCAATATTAACTTTGTAGGCATTATTAAAAGATATAATTAAACAAAATACTCCAATTGCATTTGTGAACTGATAAAAGAACAATGTGCAATGTGAAAAAATCAAATCAAAAGATTATAGTTAAATTATTATTAGGGTCATTTGGTAAAAGTTTAATAGATTGATTTTAATTTTGAGCTTCTAAAGTAGAACTTATTTTGTCTTTAAAAATGTAATTATTATGATAATTTAAATAGTATTGGAACAGTAAACGTTGTTACTTGTAAGAATGTATACTATGCAGAGCATAGCAACAGGCTGAATTAAAGAGATAATGTGCTAAAGCTAATAAACAAAATCAGATTTAAGCAGAAAATAAATTTTGCTCTGAATAAAATTGACAATGTCTGATTAGTATTTATTCTTAACTTTAATTCTAAATCTGTCAAATTAGGAAAAATAGTTAGGTTCACCTTTACCTGCAATGTAAAAGTAACCTTTAGGAGAAATATGGTTTCACTAATAGAGTTATTGCTGAAGTTTACATATATGCTCTTCTCAGTGTGTCCATTGTTGATCCGTAAAACCTGATCAAAATCATAGTAATGTAATTGTGTGTTAGAAGCCTAAATAAAAAAGACAAATGTTCTCACTTAAAAGATTTTTTTTTTTTTTAAATCTAGACTGGACTGAGCGACTCTTTTAATTTGACTACCACAAAAGGAAATGTACCCAACATCACATGACACTTTCACCTGTTTATGCAAAGTTCAGGAGGTTGGAGTTTTGACCTGTATAACCAAATGTGACGTGACTTAGCTGGTCAGCTGGCAACAATGTTTCAGAATGGACCAACCCAGTTTTAATTTGTATGTGGATTTGATTTCCATGTAGAATTATTTCTGCCTTTGTCCTGATGCTTATAAAGTAAACTTGTTGTGACTTGATTTAACTATGTGGAATTAGGAATTTCTTAGGGGCATTCAATTTACCTCTTTTATGCATATTCTGAAAATGTGCTTTAAAAACTAAATAAGAAAGGTTTAAGTTTGGCTCAGGTTGCTCTATTGAAAACAATAAAATGTCGAAAAAGAGTAAACCAAATTAAAATTTTCATTTAAATTGCAGAGGGTGCATATAATTAATGAACATCTTGTCACGTGCAAGTGTAGCATAATAAGTGCCATTCTTTTCCTACTGCTGGATTAAGGATTGTGAAGTGTGTACCTTCCAGTGTATGTTTGTGTGTGCTAATTGCATTCTGTGCTGTCTACTTGCATTGGACTGCGTCATTTGCTTTGCTTTTGCTGTGTAAGATTAATTATTATCACCCTCAGTTTTTAGGTTTACTTCTATGTCAGTTTACTTCTGTCAGTTTACTTCTATGTCAAATAAGACAGACATTTCTGTTATGTTAGTAAAAAAGGATAAATACTGGACTGTATCTACAGCTGATAAAGTCTGCAACTTTAAGTGCTAATGATATATTTATATATGTGGTGACAATAACACCTCAAATGTTAAGTTCTATTCTTTTATTTCCTGTTAACAAACACTGAAAAACTTGGAATGGGGCACTAAAATAAGTAATTAAAAGCTCAAGTAAAGGTGCATAATATGTGTAAAATAATTTGTTAAAAAGAAATGACAAAATATTTTAAAAAAAAAAGTAGTGTTTCACATTAGACGTAAGCATTATGCATCACAGTCAATCACCAACAGCTTTAAACTTTAAACTCTCGAAAAACATAACAGACATGCACTTCTCCCACACTCACGCACCCACCCAAATACTTAATTTAAATCTAAATGCTTAAATAATTGCTTTGAATACAGGTGGCTGCTACCTTCTGTAAATGTACCATTAATGTCTTCAAGTCCTTAAAAGTTATGTACTGCAGTTGCAAGCTTATGTCTAATCATGTGTACAGTCTAAAAGATGATCACTGAAATTTAATCCCTACTATGTCCACACGACTGCTCTCTAGGTAATACTTATAACACTGTTGTACTCCAATTTGGGTCTAAAAAACATGGGGTGTTTTCTCCCCCGTTAGCATAGGCTTTCCCACAGAACTTTAGTTACAATTAACATTAATATAATTAATGTTGTGTGTGTGTGTGTGGGGGGGGGTGGGTGTGTGCACAGGCTGAACAGTGATGTGCCCAGTGTGGCGTGTTTAAGAGAGGAGCTGGTGTGGCTACAGCATAGCCTCTCCAAGCTAGGCTCACCGGTCGTACTCTGCCACAACGACCTGCTGTGTAAGAACATCATCTACCAGCAGAAAGGAGGTGAGCTCCATTCCCACCCTATTTCTCTCATATACCCACTGGCTTCCCATCATACTGTCCTGCCTGAGGTAGGCTTGGTTTTTACACTCTTCTGCAATTGTTGTTATAAAACACTACACGAAGGCCTTCCCTCACCCCCAGCTATTACATGTGAAGAAGTGAAGGGGGGTTTATGCTAAATCTAAACATGTGTTATTACTGGGTTTTGTTTTGGGGTTTGCATTGTATGCAAGTGTGTATTTCTAACGCAGTGAATGTATGCTTGTGGTGTTTTGGGAAATGTTGATGGGTATTTTATTTCACTTTGTTATATAAATGCTTTCTGTGTTTCCATGAGTGACCTAACCACTGAGACAGGCTTGGCACCCACACAATGAAGCAAGTTTTAAAGTTTGAACTTGATTAACTGCAACACAGAATGCACCCCAGAATCAGAAAGTGTATGCTTGTTATGATACGGAAGACAGCCATGCTAACAAGGCAAAGCCACTTCCTCTAGCTAAGTTTAACCACACAGAAGGGGGGGTTAGCATAGTAAAGCAGAATATTGTTTGATAAAGAAACTGTTCTTCCCCACAAGAATAAGGGACAGGAATAAGAAATAAATAATGGAGATTAAAAAACAGGTTTTTTTTAACATTTGTGTGTCAATCAGAGAGTTAACAAGGTGACATCCTGAGGCTCCACCTGTTCAGGAAACCATGCTATTTGCATATTGGGCCCCTGAAAGCAACAGTCTTATTGGCAGTCTTTCAGTCCAATGTAGAGGCAGCATGGCCAGGTGGACGCCTCAGGTGGTTAGGTGCTCGGTGCTCGAATCTTTAAAAAAACGTGGTGAGGGGCGCAGAGGCCGCTCTGCAGTGAAGCTGTGTGTGTTCTGTGACAGATGTGAGTTTGCCCAAAATCTTTTCATCTGCTGCACAGGCCTATAGCCACTGACTGGAGCTGTTCTGTGTGTCCAGCTAGGATGCCAACGGGCCCGGTAACCAACTCATGTGTCTCTTTTTGTAGACCAACATTTCTGTCTACTGTCAGAATCTTGTTTTTAAAATCAATTTAGTCTAAAATGCACTTGGAAAAAATATTGTTTAGCACTGTTAACAATTAGCTGCAGGTATTTGTATTTAGCCTCAGAGATTAAGCAGTACGTTTTAAAACCTTTAAACTTAGCAATAGAGTATTTATTGTTTGTACTCTCATGGAGGAGCGAGGATTTGTGTTTTGAAATGTTTTTAAATTTCTGCTTTACACATCTATATTTCATCTCATCACTATCATTTTTTGTATTGTAGTTTAGTGTGTTGTAAAACATTTTTTATTTGTAGAAATGTGCCAGTTTGGTTTTAACATAAATTTAAACATAAATAAATCTAATATTTGCATTTTTAGATTAGACAAAGAGCTGCAATGTCACATAATAAACACATTTAAATGAATAAAAACAACCCAAAACATGTTAAATTGCTATACAATTTTAACTTATCGGATTATAAACAAGATGTTGTAAATGTTTTATTAGGACAACAATATTTAAATCAAAATATGTCAAGATGCTCCCAAATAAAATTCCATCAATTATTTATGCAGTTAAAACTAGTGAAACTAACTGTTTTTTAAACCAGACATCCCAAAGCCAACAGCTTTGCTGCAAAGTGATACTGTTGGTTTTTAATAATGCTTTTTAATATATGTATGCTCATAAATACACACACACACACATATATATTATATTATATTACAATTATTATACAATTTGCAACAAAAATTGTATAACAAAATACGTGTTGTTTTAATTGTATGTAGTCCCCAGCATAAACAGATATATGTACTAAATTATCAGAATAAACAAATGTTCCTACAACTCCACCACATACACAGATTTAAGTGCTACATCAATGGTACAAACTGAGTTTATAGTGTTTTAGTGGAATAAACTCAACAACGAATACAGATCCACAAAAAAGGCTTGAATTGGTCCTGATTGGTCATTTGGACCAAATTAGAACATTTCTACTCCTTTCTGTACAGTAAATTTAGACTATGTACATGAATATAAATATAAAGCTTAAATAAAAAAAATCTTTTTATCTTTCAGTCTATGTAATTTCAGTCAGCATTTTTGTGTGATAGGCTTTTGTTGCTACTGGCCCATTTTCTGAAAGCCACTGAGATCTTGCAGTCACTTCCTTTTCCTTTAACAGAAACTATTAAGTATAAGCAAAAAGCATGCTGCTACATAGAGGCTCTTGGCCTCTAGTAATATGTTTATGAAAGCTAATACTGCTTAGCATCAGCAAAATGAGGTTTTCTCAGTTTCTAGCATGTTTACCACTTTTACTCTGATGCTATCTAACAAAGCATGTTATTCTTATGTTTTACAGCTGTGTGCTTCCTTGCCTGTGATCTGAATGCTTGCTTTAAGTCATCTAAGCAACTTATTATAATTCATTTTTCCCACTTATTTTTCTTTTCAGAACACAAAGCCTTACTCCTACTCCATCGTACTATTTGATAGTCCACTTTAGTGTTTTCAGTAACAATTTAATAATGTTTAGCTTTAATATACAAGGGTTAGGAAGGGAATGTGTAAACATGTCTGTATCCTTTTTTAAACAAACCTTGCATTTGTTTGCCCTTACCAGGACATGTCAAATTTATTGACTACGAATATGCTGGGTACAATTACCAAGCCTATGACATTGGGAACCACTTCAACGAATTTGCAGGTAACAGATACAACTTGTATTTACTAGTGTCGATCTTCCCTTTTGTTATTTTGCCCATTGTACTGTAAACAGTGTAGAATGACAGCAAGCATTTAGATGTATAATTTGTACAAGACTGTGCTGATATGGAGTCGTGGTCTGATTTTGAATGACAGGTCTGAACGAGGTGGACTACAGTCTGTATCCTACCCGAAGGCTGCAGCTGCAATGGCTGAGGGCTTATCTAGAGGCCTACAAGGAATATAAGGAATATGGCACTGAAGTCTCAAACAAGGAGGTAGAGGTCTTGTATGTACAGGTCAACCGCTTTGCCCTGGTAAGTAGGTATTCATAAAAAATTTATATAACGTAGTCATGCACATGCTCTAGTCATAAGCAAACATGTGGCAAGCCTTGTTAAAACACTGCTAATTTTTTAGTCCTAATCCTTTTTTTAACAAACACATTGAGGTAATATCAGTCTCAAAGTGAATACTGGCTCAATGCATTTTATTATTTACATGCGTTTTTTTTTTTTCCATTTAGTACTTACAGTACATGTTCAAACACAAAAAGTAACTATGTAAGCAACTACAGATTGTTTTGCTGTTCATGTATGCATAGATACGGACTCTGAAATGCCATGCTTAGGCTCAGAACTTAAAAAACTTTTAACTGGAAATACTAAAACAGTGTGTGAATGTGTTTCTGTATATGTTTGGCATATGTCTTTGTACCATGAAGGCATTATTTGAGCTTCACAAGAACACCAGATAACAAAACAAATACATTACCACAGATAAAACCTTCAGAAAAAAACTGCACTGAACCATATTGAGCAAGACATTTTACTTTGCTGATGACCCATTGTGATGGACCTTGAAAACTACTATAATAAAAAAAACAGAAATGTCATTAGGTAACAGTGTAAAAATCATCACTGTTAAGTTACCTTGAGCAAGGATTAACCTCAGAATAACTGGTAAAAAAAACTACACTGCAAAAATACATATTATTATATTTAAACTGAGTTACATTAATTCCCATTTGGAGGAGTTAAGTGATGAAAACAGATTATTTTAAAGGTACTGTTGAAATGTTCATTATTAAAAGTAGGAGCTGATGAACACTTTACGCCTGAGGGGTGTTTTGCCAACAGCCAGTACATTTTTGTATATACAGTATGTTTAGTATGCCAAGTAGAAAATATAAAAAATAATAAAATGAAACTAACTATCTTATGTTGTTATACATTTATATTTTAACCTTATTGTTAAAAATACATTTTGTTTTTTGTTTTGTAAAATCTTTATAAACTAATAAATACTTAAATCTGACTTTAAACTATAACTGAAATATAACTTGTTTAGTCAATTCTAGTTTTCAAAGGAGTCAGCAATTCTGCTAAAGTTAAAAACCTCAAAAAACAAACATGCAATCTGAATGGCTGTTACATTTAAATTCTAAAGGGTGAATCTTTTGGAAAAGCTTTTAGAAGTTTTTTGGCATAGTTACGATTACTTTAGTATGCAGCCCAGTCCTACTATAGTGAGAAAATTATGGTTTCATTTTAGTCATAATAGTAGGTTATATTTTAAGAAGAATTCTGGATAATCAGTAATTTCCATTAAGTTCTCAGTGTTTTAAATGCCCCTCACTCTTGGCTGTAATAAGCATATGTTGGGATCACAGCAAACTTGGAAACCCATTGCTGTTAAAATAGATAAGTAATTAAATTCATGGGGAATTACAGAAACAGAATTCTTTAATTTCCTTTGGGATTAATAAGGTATCTATCCATCCCTATCTATCTAGAATTAGTCAAAAGTAAAGATTAAATCCCTTTTTTGATGCAGTTATTGGAATGATCCAAAAGAATGACAGTAAGTAATCTGATGTGGGTCTGATTAGAGCTGTACCTCTCTAAAGTTTGTACAAATAGCAGCTCAGGCCTTGGGCAACTGCTAAATCTCCAATCACATGATAAGGCCTGTTTGTTTGCTATGACTCCTCTCATGTAAATGTCACCGTGCCAACTCAAACAAACAGCGTCTATCATTTTTTTAATGTCACCACTCACAAGTGAAGCTCCAATTGTTCTCTGTAAACATGAGCCTGTACAAGGAACAATAGAGGCTAGCAGTGAGTATTACACAGTGTTACACAGAATACTCTCAAAGTATTAATGGCATACTACTCTAAGCAGTGTTTTGAATGTACTCAGTAACAATGCTATTCAGGAACAGGATTCAGATAAATAAATAAATACAAAAATTCCATAATCACAAACTTTTTCATTTACTTTTAAAATAATTTCCCCTGCATGAATGTTGGAAGTCAAAAGCTGTTAATGTCAAATGTGTAGGTTAATTAACCATTGGAGTAGTGATATTGAAACTGTCCTCTGCTATTTAAGGTTGAGCATTTGGGTGAAGGCCATTGTTTATAGGACAAACAGTGGTACTCTATGTTCTGAAATGTAAATCCTAACCTCTAAATTACCACTGCCATAGTAACTATGTTGTGCCATTTCTTTCTATGTTTTAGGCATCTCATTTCTTTTGGGGTTTATGGGCCCTAATTCAGGCAAAATATTCAACTATCGACTTTGATTTCTTGGGGTAAGCCTTGAGAATGGAGATTATGTTCTTACATACATTTTAACTGGTATGCTTTGATATTCTACAGTGATGTTTTTTTGTTGTCTATTCTTTTAGATATGCAGTTCTTCGTTTCGGTCAGTACTTCAAGATAAAACCTGAGGTGACGGCACTGACCTTTCCTGAATAGTTATTTAGCTTGGTGGTTTTGCTCTCTTTGGTGGCCCTGGACATTACTAGTTCTTTGGGCTGCACCTACTACACTGAATGCTAGAAAAAATGGAAAAACATCTCTTTGTTTAGCACCTCCTCTATAGTTTTTGTTGGGAGCTGCGGTGTCATACATATCCATGGGTTGTTGGTGCCTCGACAGAGCCACCAAACTAGAACGGCATTACTAGACATTGCACATTGTGGTTGTTATATATTTCAAGCCAATATAAACTTTGTGCCGCTAAATGAATTAGGACCAAAAACAGATTAAGACCTGTTGTTTTCTCAGTAAGTGGTCCAAACTATTCACCCACATAGCAAGCTAGTCAGATGTCTGAAAGATGCCAACATCCCAGACTATGAGACCTATAGGTCATTCCTGTTTGTTTACAATTTTAAGTGACATGAAAAAACATTCAGCTGCAGGGTAATTTTGGTTTACTTCTTCCATATATTTGTGGAGCATAAGGACTTCCAGACTTGGATGGGTTATAGCTGGCATAGCTACTATAAGCTCTGTGATTGGAGGACCAATGGAATTTCTGTTGAACGCTTGCTTTTTCTTTCTTTGTAACTACTTTTGCATTCTGTCACTTTGAGCCTGTTACTGTATTCACACTAAAACTGATAACTGTTAAAAGGTGCTTAGCTAAGAGGTAGTGTACTTTTATGCCTATAGCTTTCATCTTAAACGTCAAGCCTACACCAAAGTGCTGAGGTTCCTCAATTGTACAAATTTGCACAAAATGTATAATACAAGGCAATTTCCATTATCAATAAGAGCAGGTTTGCTTGCATGTTAATTGCAAAGTTCAAATGCAAAAAAAAAAAAAAAAAAAAAAAAAAAAAACATTTCCAATGATTTCACTGATCAACTTTATTGTATTTTGTAAACTAAAACACATTTTAGTTTAATGCCTGCAACACACTCCAAAAAGTTAGGACAGAGGTGTGTTCACGCCTGTGTTCAATCACCTTTCCTATTAATGAGACTTTTTTAATGGTTTGGAAACTAAGGACAGTGATTGTTGCATTTTTGCAAGTAGAATTTAGCTGCTCAGTAATGGACTTCCAAGGAAAAGATGTCACCATGATGGCAGCATGAGTCTCTCTAAAATTCCAACAAGTACCTCTGCGTCAATGGTACCTTCACACATATGCAGGTCAATAAAGATTCTACTTTTATTAGTCAAATTTCAGAAATGGGGTTTGGAATAAGAGGTTAGTGTAATGGTCATGATGCCTTAATGATGACAGACCTTGTTGCCGCCTGTGTTCAGACCTTTTTTTAAGTCCAAATGTGTAAACAATTGGTCTTAATTGTATTAGTATGTATAGCTTGAGTTTTGACTTAAAGTTAAGACCAGTCTTGCACTAGAGTAGCTATATGAATTGGATGTATCTTCAAGTCTAATTCAAAATTTGGCTTTTATGGGTCTTAGAGACCCCAAGCACTTACTTTCAGTCTAATTTGGTTTCTTACTTTATTTGCTTAGCCCCATCACAACTTAACATGTTGTATATATAGATACTGTGAATCTCAGATCTCTAGATACGAGCTCTGTTTATAATTCAACATAAGCTTTTCTACGCAAACATTTCTTAGAAATATGAATGTGTTTTTCAGTTTAAAACACATTTATATATTTATGTTGTAAAAACAAGGAAATGCTGCCAAGCTATACTAAATCATTAATCTGTCACTTGAAGCAGAAAATCTCAAACAGGTTTCATCTTTGTACTGGTTTGCAGTGCTTTTAGGCTGCAACTTTATCTGCTTTAATACAATTGTTCTCTCAGACATGTGATTGTACAGCAAATAGTCTCATAAAAGTGTAAACTACCACATGAAGAATATGTGTATATGTAAATCTTTAAACAGCTGTAAAATGCTTGTGTCTAGTGTAAAATTGTACATAGGGGCAAGTTACTTTAAAACAAAATCAAATTTAAATCAGTAAGCATTGGGAGATAAGATATATGGGATGTAGAGTTACATTTTACATTCTGTATTTTCATCATCTGATTGCAAATAAAAAATTTAAAACTAATTTTGCCTTCTTTGCTTTCTTATTCAATTAAAATGAGATGTTTGCATACACATGTAAGGGACTTGGTTATGCTCTAATAATTTCACTAATAATTGCTCTAATAAAAGTCACTAGTCTAGAGCCAATGTTTAAACCTATGTTCACATAACTCTAGAGCTATGTTTTTTTTTATCGCTTGTTTAAGACCTCTCATTCTGTGTAGAATTATTTTGAAAGATTTAGTTTGTCTGCCAAAGCAGACAAGCAAGTGATAGAAACTTTATATTGCTCCAATTTCTTATCAAAATACGAACGAAAACCTATTAAATTAGAGTTGAGCACAGTATAATAGGGTTGAAAATGATAATGTTGAAGGGACAATTAACATTTTAACATGGTATGGATTCATTTAGTTGTACAATTAAAGATAACATTCAATAAAATGGAAATTTAACTTGATATAAGTTACAGTTTTATTAAAGAGCTTTTCTTATCCTGTTCAAAGATGTTGGATATTGAAGATTTTATGTTCTGCTGATTGTTGGAGCCTCTTTTTGTACTTCCAAGTTTTCTCTCCTTTTTGAGTGCATGTTTTAGTATCTTGTTTATTGGCATTATTTCTTGCCTGAAACAAACCTAGGCAATAATAATAAATAGAACTCCGTTTTAAATGAACTTCTGATTTGTAGTTTACAAAAGTTACATAGTCCTGCTTTAATACTATAATGCAGCTTTAAATTGTATGTTTTCTTTAGAGCCACAAGAGGGCGATATAAGATTACACAAGTACTGCAGAACCGCTCATGAGACTCCCAGCAAGTGCTTCCAAGAAAATGTAATGAGACGACTGGCGCGTAATTAAACGATAAGTGCCTAATGAAGACAAGGTTATGGTAATATCAGGGACGGACTGGCCATCGGGAGGGTCGGGAGTTTTCCCAGTGGGCCGCTCTGTATGTGGGCCGCTGAGACTGAGAGAGTGAAAAATAAATTCAGTTTTAAATATTCCTGAATAATAATCCTGAAGTGTGCATTGGCCCACCACAGTATCCTCGCTGCATGTCCATTGGCCAATCACAGAGATGTCC
Organism: Trichomycterus rosablanca; assembly: GCF_030014385.1. Classification (NCBI taxonomy): domain Eukaryota; kingdom Metazoa; phylum Chordata; class Actinopteri; order Siluriformes; family Trichomycteridae; genus Trichomycterus; species Trichomycterus rosablanca. The sequence continues at coordinate 68,473,137 of NC_085988.1, read as the reverse complement.
CTCCCCCAGGATAAACCGTAATCACAATCACCAGTACAAAAACTATGAATGAGTGCGAGATGGAGAAAGGGTCGAAAAAGCGTAAAGGAGGTGCAGAAAAAGCCCGTGATAAAAAAAAAAACAGAAAAAGCTGCAAGCAGATGCAGAAAAGTGCAGGAAACTGGACAACCTGTTTGGCAGGGAGGAACTACAGCATAGCCAGAGAGCAGAAAAGGTGTAGTTACAGCCCAGCGCCTCTGCTTCGTTACTAGTAACGCCGTTTAAGAAGAGACTGTGGGCCCATCTCAAATGTCGCCTATGCCCTACTTAGGGTACTTCCTAACAGTACAAAACATTTCTTTTAACAGTCACTGAATGATTAATAAGTAGTTATCTAAGCTACTGTTGGATATTTGGGGCTTTAAACCAGCCGTTTTAAGGGCGATTTTTGTAAAAGTTCTATGATATCATGTCCAACATAGTGCACTACATAGGGCGGTGGATATAATTTGAGATGGTACCATTAGTCTCTGCTCCTCATCCTCTATAATACAGAACGGAAAATGCAGTTGTTCAGGACATTTTTTAGCGTGATTATGTGTATAGCTCACATGGTTAATTTCCCTTGTCAACATATAAAGTATTTATTTCTTTGCTCATCGGAGCAATGCACTAATTTGGAACAAACGTGAATCACGTGTGAATAAAAGTGCGAAAAAATATTTACCAGTGTTAAAGGTTTAATGAAAGAAAGGTTTAATTTTATTTCTTGCGGTTTAATGAGACAGGATGGGGAAATCCAATAGAACCATTTAAGAAATTGTAAATTTTATGTGTGTGATAGATGGATAGAACTATTAATCCCAAAGGAAAGTGTTGGTAATATATATGTATTTGTTTGTAGTTATTTTTTTATTATTTTAATTTTTATTATAGTGAGTTATTAACTTTAGTGGTAAGATAGATGAAAACTATTAATATCAATCATCTAACATTTGATTAGGGGGTGATATGTGTGGCGCGATGTGCTTGTAGTGGGCTGGTCAAGAAAAAAGTCCAGGGCTGAATTTTGTTCCCAGTCCAGCCCTGCCAATGGCTGACCCCCAACAAAATACCTAACAGACAAGTAGTGCGCGCTACGTATGTTGTAGAATCCATGAAAATGTACCATACAAAGGGCTCTTTTACAGGGAGTAACAAACCGTTTGGGACTAAGCCTTTGCTGTGATACAGAGAGCGAAAACAGGCCAAGATCTTCATTTATCTTGATTAAACATGCCAACCTAATAACAGGCGGAGGAAACAGTAATTAGCACACGTCTCACCTCGTTAATCACAAAAGATTCCCTCACTCTATTTTTATCTGATTAATGGCTCTATATGAGTGGGGGATATTTATATTTAGCCAAGGCTAATTGTACACAACTTGCTCACATTGGTTTTATTTTACCATAACCTTATTAGGATACACGTTGTTAAGCAGACAGTCTTTTTAGTTTTTAGTAATTTGTGCACCTTATCAAACAAATATACAACTTCTTTTATGTATAAAATTAGGTAAATTGAAAACATGCAGTATATGGTCAAAAATATGTGGTCACTCCTCCTGGTATCTAGCCATACTCTGATAGAAGGGTCATTCCTGGGATTCGGTGTCTTTTTGACCTTAAAAGTTTGAAAATGAAACACTGTTTTTATTTGTTTTTTATGTTTTATTATAAAAAGGACATGTTATACTTCCAAACTAATATTGGTCAAGCTCAGGCACACATGAACCTCACATACACTGTGACGTCCAGCCTGTTACGTATTAGGTCATAACAGGGTGGACCATAACAGGTTGGACATTCTGACATAAAATTAGCCATTAGCTTGCAAGTGAGCAAAACCATGCTAGCATAACAGTAAATTCAGACAAAGAATTCTCTGCTTTTTAGTGTAATAATTGTTAAAATGATCAAATCGTATTGCTTTTTCTCATATATCCCATAACAGGGTGGACGTTATGGTTTACCATATAAGACTTTTTGGAGAAAATGTGGAAAAATCAACATTAAAATAAGGAGTTAGCCACTCATCTTCCACAGTTGTTTTCCCTCCAGAAAAGATCATGTGAATGCCAGGAAATGATGTTAGTATGTAAAACAGTTCTTCATTTTAAGAGACAGTAGTAAGAAATAACAAGGTGGACAGCAACTTGGGGGACGAGTGAAAAATCCTTATAATCAGCAATAAAATGAAACTCATAAAGAAAAAAACGGGACTTAAGCAAACCTTTTAAACAGTATTGAAAGACAGATATTTTCATGATTAAACCTCATATATCCATCACTAAATCAGAATGTACAGCACTGGGGACATGGGAAAACCTCTGGTATCTAAGAGATAAAAACAGTATGTATACAGTCATTTTATTTTGGGGGGGTAGAAAACATTGTGTTTAGTATTTGAAAGTTAATTATTTCAGTAAGATGTTTAGAAAATTGTATTGTTTAAAATTTACTTAATAAGTACAATGATCAGTACTGGGGAGACAAAAGGCACCAAATTGTAGAAATGACCTAGAATATAAACAGTATGCTTTCAACTATGTGATGACAGTTTGAGGAAAGCTCCTTTCTGATCCAGCATGACTGTGCCTATGTGAAAAAATCGTAAGAAAGATTGATAAATACATGGCTTGATAAGTTTGTTTAGGAGGAACTCCAGTGACCTTACACTGAACCTATAATTGCTCTTTTAATTAAAGGTATACAAATTTCTACAGATAAACTCCAAACTCCAAGTTTTTTGTATTTGTTACATTGGTTTTTGTTTGCACTGTATGACAAAAATTACTTGCATACAGCTGAAATGACAATAAACCCTGAAAACTGAAACTGGATGGTGCTCAAACCAGAATTACCAGAAAACATGCAAAAATAGTAACTTAAAGTTTGTTGCTGACCTCACTGACCAAACAAAGATGTTCTGGTGGGGAGCTGTGTGATCGGATAATATAAAGAATTCAGTCACAATAACTGAAAGTATAATTAAAGGATAAAAGGTGAGGCATGTAAAACAAACAACATTGTACATAGTGTCAGGTATGGTGCTGGTAGCTGCACTGGAGCTGCAAGTGGACCTGGTGCAAAAATAACCTATTTATTTGTTTTTGGTTTTTTAAAGCCAGGAGCACAACCTCAAATCATAAGAGAATTAAAATTGTAGACACCACTGGGTGCTTCAACAGAACAATGGCAAAGATGTCAAAGCTGATTTTGGAATGGTTTAATGAATGTTAAGTTTTGGTAAGGCCTTTGTCTGTACTCTAAAGCCAGACCTTATTTTTTTATTTTGTAAAGTGTTCAGAAGATTTAATAAGAGTTGTGCCAGAAGCTTGATGTCCAATCAAAGCAACTTTTCTCATACTGACATAACTGCCATGACATACATCCCCTACAAGAGTGGCATCAGCTGTATACAGTAAATAAAAATGACTCTAAAAGATACCATAATCCGTGTCATTTCAGCTACTTATTTTCAGAAAGGCCAACAGCTTGTGATCAGCTGTTCTGTGCTGCATGCCCACTGAGCAGGTGTAGTTACAGTCTCTCATCTCTCACTTGAGTCAAAATCAAATATGGCGGGTGGTGAAAAACATCTGGTAGCAGATGCAGTGTGGCGGAATGCTTGCCTACAGATGTGGACCAATTTCAGCACAGATTTGCCACAAAGAATAATAGGCATGGTAATGGCCTGGATTCAAAGGCCCAAATTGAAGAGTTAAGATATCTGAATCAGATGAGCAAGGCTTGCACAATGCAAACAGCTGTTGATAATGTTGAGATATTCTCTCAAGTTAGTGGCAGCTTGACAATACAGACAGCTGGTGTGGCAGAGGATAATTCAATAGACAGCAAAGAGTGGCGAGCATATGAGGGGGGTAAGTACAGTGAGAAAAATTTGCTTTTATCACAAAGGGACTGTCAGCTTTGAACGTCTTACATACTTGAATCCCTCAGGATCAAACAGGCTTTGTATCAGAGCTCTGTTTAACATTTAGCTCAGGCAAAGAGCCCCCATGCTAATCTTGACGCTCTTTATGTCTTTGCGTTGAGCAAAATGCCAAGTCAGTTAGAGTACTAATATTGCAAGATGGATAACAGGGTGAACCTCCTTGCCAGAAGCTGATTTGAGGCTGATTTGTCTCTGCTTTTAATCCATTAGCAGGGGGTTTACCTTCCTATGCTGTCAAAATCAAGCAGTTTCAGACTTCCAAGCCTTTATTAATCTGTAACATCATTGCTGAATTAATTTCTGTCAGAACTGATTTTTCATGCAATGCATAGTTTTGTTACAAAAAAACATTACAAAGATTAGCTATACTTTGATAAGCTGCACAATGGTACAGCACATTTCCAGCTGCCCAGGTTCAAATCTGCCTCTGCTAACCTTCTGTAGAGCCTGGCACATTCTCCTTAAAAATGTTATTCTAAGATTGTGAATTTTATTAGTTGATTTATTTATTTGTTTTTAGTAAGGGCTTCATCATGATCATGTTTGCACTGGGTCATCCTGGAAAAGAGAGAACATGTTATTTCTACAACTGAGCAGAAAAAAACTTTTAAATGCATTTGTATTATTTTTATAATAAATGACGGAACTATTACACATTACAATCTCTGGGAAGGTGTTTTGCATCATCATGAATTCAGACTGCATATTGAATCGTACAAGATGATCATTGTGTAATTATATTTATTTATTTAAAAGTATGTAGGTGTTTCTTATTTATCATGTCCTAATATAAAGGTTGAACTCTGAATCTGCTATAATAACTTCAATAATATTGTCAGGAATCTTTAATATACTGACTGCATCTCTTTTTTTTATTAGCATGTTTAGCCCTTGTGAGGAATCTGCTCGGTAGAGTTGCCAGGTTCGCAGTATTTCCGCCAGATAGGGGTTGTTTAAACATGCAGGCGCGGGTGAAAATTCAAAGGTCGCGGAGTGCAGGGTTTTGGGTTTTTTTGGCTACTTTTAAAATTTACCGCCAAAAAGCTTTAAGTACAAACAGTACAAAAGGAACATGAAAAATGTGAATGTGTACTGATGTGTTAAATAGCTGACGACCTAAGGACAATATTCAGTAGGACGCAGCTGAGGGAGAGGGGAGAGAAAGTGGCTGGTGCGTGTGTTACATATCACGTCATTAGAGACGTTCACGTCATGATTGACCATTCTTTTTTTTTTTTTTTTTTTTTTTTTTTTAATTTTTTTTTTTAAATTTAGCTTGTCCAATTTCATCCCATCTATCATCCTCTCATTAGTGCGGATTCCTGCTCCTGATTGGGGCTGAAGAGGCCGTTCCACGCCTCCTCCGAAACGTGCACAGCCAATCGACCGTCTTATCACCCACACTTGACGAGTGTAGCGTGGCAGAGTACTGTGCACGGAGGATCACACACTCCGCCGCACCCCCTCCCGTCTCCATACAGGCGCCACCAACCAGCCAGCAGAGGGCGCAACCGCCCCGTTCCTGAGAGAGCATCCCCTACGGTCTCAAGTCCCGCCCCCCACCCGGAGGCCAATCGTTGTCCATAGCCGCCCAGCCTCGACCGTGAAGGCAGAGCTGGATTCGAAACGACGCTCCTTCGAAATCCAGCCCTGGTTGCAGCGCGTGTCTTTTTACCGCTGCGCCACCTGAGCGGCTTGATTGACCATTCTTAATGTGAAGGCCGGCGAACGTGAATTCCAATCGTTTTGAAAAGAACATAATGCGAGCGTGACGGGAGAGAAGAGCATGAGAAGGAAAAATATTATAAAAGATAATAATATTGAATCTGATAAAATATAAATACTATTATAAAACGGTTAGTTCCGGTCCTAAAATCTGATTGGCTGAGCCGCGTTCGAAGCCGTTGTAAAATAAAGCAATAAGCCACGAGAGGCCGTGCATTACTGTCCCCGTGCTCGAGTGGCTTATTGCTTTTATAAAACGGCGGTCAACATAAAATATAATAAATACAACCATGTTTAATTCATAAATGTATTTATTGTGTATAAACTTACAATAAAGCATTCTTCCGCGACGCAAAATAGTTCGATTAACAGTGTTGCTAGGCAACATGAGGGCGAAAATAACATAAATTTTTTCTATTCAGTGGCGTATTAATATGGAATGATGTGAGGTGGTCATAGGTGTGCGTTTATCGGGGATTTTACAACGGCTTCGAACGCGGCTCAGCCAATCAGATTTTAGGACCGGATCTATCCGTTTTATAATCCCCGATATACGCACACCTATGACCACCTCACATCATTCCATATTAATACGCCACTGAAAAGAAAAGTGAATGTTAGGTTCGCCCTCATGTTGCCTAGCAACACTGTTAACGAACTACCTGGGGTTGTGGAAGAATGCTTTTTGTAAGTGTTTTTGTAAATAAAAACATTTATAAATTGAACATTGTTGTATTTTATTATATTTTATGTTGACCGCCATTTTATAAAAGCAATAAGCCACTTGAGACCGTGAACAACCTTCCCCGTGATAAAATCGCAGTAACGCACGGTCTCTCGTGGCTTATTGCTTTAATAATAATATCATTGTAAACAAAATACTTCACAAAGAGTACACAACAAAATATAAAATAAAAACAAAGTAAGATTAACAGAGAATTTTAGAGTAGTACACTGGTAGTTATTTTGCCATTTATAACATGTTTTATATAAACGTCTGTTGAGACATTTGATTTTGGGCTAGTTTCAGCTTCTAAAGGGTGGGTTTTAGACAGACGTTTGGCTAGACCTGCAACCCTGCTGTTTGATCTACATTCAGAATGCTTGACTAGTTTGGCTTATTGTGTTCATGTTCACCTTACTGTTTTACATTACTAACACATTCACCAAATACACCGTTTTTAGTAAATAAAGACTTGTGTTTAGAAAAAACATGTTGTACATTTTGTAATCTGATTAGATGCTTTAAAGCTTGTTGGTTAACGGTTAACCATTGACAATCGGTTATCGGTTAAAAGAAAATTTGTTAGAACACAGTAGGTTATGAAATTTCAAAATCGTTATATTTATTGAATTTTGGTCTCTTATTATGCACTTTCAGATAGAAATTAAAATAGACGTTGTTTAATGCTAAGTTCAACTACTAGACTACTTGGAATTTCTGGAATTTTCAAAGGAAAACCACCCCTTAACGGTGGTTACACCTCTCAAGCTAGAGTTAGATGTATGTCATTCAACATTGTTTCTCAGTTCAGCAATAATAATAATAATAATAATAATAATAATAATATCAATAGACATTAATCTACTTTAAGTGAGGAAACTGTACATTAATAAATTGAGAGCTTTATATCTATTTATGATCTATCTGTTAGTAAAGACGTCCATTTTTCTCTCTACTTGTCAGTTCTGAGGTAAGATGTCTTTCCTTCCATAGGCGTCATTGTTAAATACGGTAGGTGCACTAATTTGCAGAAATATGACAATGGTAAACAACAGTAGTAAAAATGTATTCGTTAATATAGTTTGTAAAATATGCACTTTCCACAGTAATGCAAAGAAATAAAACAAGAGTGAGGCCAGGGGTTGTAATAAAGGCTGCAAAAAGGTTAAGGGGTGAAATCCTCTGTATTAAGTTTTATTGAAATAAAAATTGATGTTAACCACATACCACATATTTCAACCTGACGCTGCACTAAATCACCAAAAGATGTCAGCAGTGTGTCATTCAAGGTTTTGCTGCTCAATAGTAATTCAGAAGATTCTGGTGTGGAGAATATGAGCTTTATAAAAGATGCAGTTCATTAAGCTTTAAGGTAAAGTCATTCTTTTGTGAAGAACTGACGTAGGTCAGTTGCACTTTATGGTAAATGTCAAAAAGTATAATCAAAATGAGTCTTTAAAATAACGTTAACAAGCTAAAAACCTAAAAAAAAAAAGGTTCTATATTTATTTTGTAAATACAATTCAGTGCATTATTATCAGTTTTTTCATTGTGGTGCAACCTTTACGAATGTAATAAATACTAAAAATATAGGACATAAAATTGGATTTTAGTAAAAACAAAAAAAAGGTGATTTTAAATGCCCAGTATGGCATAAATGTACATTATGTTATTTTAACTGGAAGATATAATTTTGTGTCTGTAAAGGTGAGAACCAAATTTATTATAGACCATGATTATTAAAAAGCTGTGACATACTTACTGTACGTCTTCATTGTTTTGTTTTTATTCTAAAATGTTCTGCAGACTATCATTACCAATAATATTTAATAATTTAGTCCAAAAAATCCTGTTGGCCTTGGTTGCCAAGACAAGCACTTACATTTGTAATTAAAATGTTTATCCTTCAACCTTTTGCTCTTATTCTACTGTTTTGTTGGAATGTAAATGTCTTGCCTTGTTGAAAGGACCTTGAGTTTAACTGCATTCCAGAGCAAAATATTGTGAATGACATAAAACCAGGATAAATTTAATACATGTATAGACAAACAAACACAGATCTGAGTAAGAACAAATACTTGTCAAGCTCTTGTATGTCTTTACATGTTCTTTAGATGTCACAGTGCACAAAAAAGCACTTTGCTGCATAAATATAAGCCTCATCTGCTATAATGAATATGTCCTTGATTAAAAAAAAAATCAACCTCTTATAGAAGTGAGGGACACAGTCAAAGATAATGATTGTTTTTAGGTCATATGGTACCTATAAATTACTTCTTTCTTTTTTTAAAGATTTTTTTTGTTGTCCTCACTCATAAGACTTGACGTTTACTGTCTTTTCAGACTGTCAAAAAGCCTGTCTTTTTGTGCATTTTGTCCCTTGTTATTACACCTGGTGTAATGTAAGCATTTTATCTATGCTTTTACTGGTAACCATGCAAGGTCCTTAGTCACACAAGGTAAATATGCAGAATAGGCTATGTTTTCAAGACAATAATATCAAGATGGTTGGTTCATGCTTTAAAAACTATAAATGACAAGGAGGGATTTCATTAGTGAATGATCAGTATAAAAGATAGTTTTACTGTGTGTTTAGGAGAACAGTAAAAATTCCATTCAGTTTCACAGTTACTTACAGCATTAGACATATCTGGCAGAGGGATGTGGTAGTTTGGAGGGTTGCATCCAAGGATCTAAATTATCTGACAAAATAAATAACAAATTATACAAATAACAAATGTCACATTATGTCACTATAAAATTCATTATTTTCAAAGGTTGTTTTGAAGGCACATTACCTATCAGGTACAAAGTGAATTGATTTTAACTTTTTTTAATTAACCTTTAGTGTTAAAGCTACTCAGATAGTGGCTGAATGAGGGTAAAATCCTTGCTTGCCCCCAGACAGTTTGACCACAGAGAAAACCCTAGTTCAGCAGATGAGAAAATTTTTTCAGCCCAAAGGTATTCTTATGTAGGTTTTATTTAAAAACATTAAAAAAAAAAAACAACAACAAAGCTGTTATTTGAGATTATAGTTGACATTACCTATTTAAAGATCTAAAACTTTACACGGGTGAATGGTTTGTTGTTACATGGCTCTGAAATAATGTTTTGTGCATACTCTCTCATCATGTTTGTGTGTTTAAGTAAACCTCTTTTAAGTGATATAACATTAGGATTAAACAATATACAGTGTATCACAAAAGTGAGTACACCCCTCACATTTCTGCAGATATTTAAGTATATCTTTTCATGGGACAACACTGACAAAATGACACTTTGACACAATGAAAAGTAGTCTGTGTGCAGCTTATATAACAGTGTAAATTTATTCTTCCCTCAAAATAACTCAATATACAGCCATTCATGTCTAAACCACCAGCAACAAAAGTGAGTACACCCCTTAGTGAAAGTTCCTGAAGTGTCAATATTTTGTGTGGCCACCATTATTTCCCAGAACTGCCTTAACTCTCCTGGGCATGGAGTTTACCAGAGCTTCACAGGTTGCCACTGGAATGCTTTTCCACTCCTCCATGATGACATCACGGAGCTGGCGGATATTCGAGACTTTGCGCTCCTCCACCTTCCGCTTGAGGATGCCCCAAAGATGTTCTATTGGGTTTAGGTCTGGAGACATGCTTGGCCAGTCCATCACCTTTACCCTCAGCCTCTTCAATAAAGCAGTGGTCGTCTTAGAGGTGTGTTTGGGGTCATTATCATGCTGAAACACTGCCCTGCAACCCAGTTTCCGGAGGGAGGGGATCATGCTCTGCTTCAGTATTTCACAGTACATATTGGAGTTCATGTGTCCCTCAATGAAATGTAACTCCCCAACACCTGCTGCACTCATGCAGCCCCAGACCATGGCATTCCCACCACCATGCTTGACTGTAGGCATGACACACTTATCTTTGTACTCCTCACCTGATTGCCGCCACACATGCTTGAGACCATCTGAACCAAACAAATTAATCTTGGTCTCATCAGACCATAGGACATGGTTCCAGTAATCCATGTCCTTTGTTGACATGTCTTCAGCAAACTGTTTGCGGGCTTTCTTGTGTAGAGACTTCAGAAGAGGCTTCCTTCTGGGGTGACAGCCATGCAGACCAATTTGATGTAGTGTGCGGCGTATGGTCTGAGCACTGACAGGCTGACCCCCCACCTTTTCAATCTCTGCAGCAATGCTGACAGCACTCCTGCGCCTATCTTTCAAAGACAGCAGTTGGTTGTGACGCTGAGCATGTGCACTCAGCTTCTTTGGACGACCAACGCGAGGTCTGTTCTGAGTGGACCCTGCTCTTTTAAAACGCTGGATGATCTTGGCCACTGTGCTGCAGCTCAGTTTCAGGGTGTTGGCAATCTTCTTGTAGCCTTGGCCATCTTCATGTAGCGCAACAATTCGTCTTTTAAGATCCTCAGAGAGTTCTTTGCCATGAGGTGCCATGTTGGAACTTTCAGTGACCAGTATGAGAGAGTGTGAGAGCTGTACTACTAAATTGAACACACCTGCTCCCTATGCACACCTGAGACCTAGTAACACTAACAAATCACATGACATTTTGGAGGGAAAATGACAAGCAGTGCTCAATTTGGACATTTAGGGGTGTAGTCTCTTAGGGGTGTACTCACTTTTGTTGCCGGTGGTTTAGACATTAATGGCTGTATATTGAGTTATTTTGAGGGAAGAATAAATTTACACTGTTATATAAGCTGCACACAGACTACTTTTCATTGTGTCAAAGTGTCATTTTGTCAGTGTTGTCCCATGAAAAGATATACTTAAATATCTGCAGAAATGTGAGGGGTGTACTCACTTTTGTGATACACTGTACATGATACTCACAGGGTCAAAGAGGACTGCAGGCTAGCACAGGCCTACTTCTTGTTTAAGCTGTTTTTTTAATATATGTACTTGTAGCTACTAATTATTTGTTAATTTTTTTTTTATTACAGCTTTACTCTTTATATTATTAAAGTAAAATAACTAAATAAACTTATTATATAAATAAGATTATAAAATTAGATTATCATATAAATATAAATTTATAATAATCTTATTATAAATCTTATTGCTTATAAAAGTTGCCACAATGATAATAAAGTAATGTAAATATTACATCAAATAACTATTCATTAACTATCATGTCTACTGGTAAGAAGAACAAGGAACAGGGCACATAAAGGAACACAAAAAAACCACAAAGGAAATTGATAAATTTTATTGTTTAGTTCACACCTTAACAGCATGAAACCACTGAAGGGTAAAATAAGTGGAGCTTGTCTGTACATTGTAATGCTGGAGCATATATTTCTTGTCAGACCAAAAGGGGGCTTATCTGGGAGAAGGACCTTGCCAGGAAACAAAAGCCCAGTTGTAGTCAACACACTTCCTAAAAATAAATAAATAAAATAAATAAATAAATAAAGTTCCATAAGAACTGTGTGATTGATTAGCCATCTATATATGGCAGTGTCTTCAGTTTCCTCTTAAAGTATTCACATTTTAAGGAGCTTTGTTGCTTAACATTAGCATGCAGCTTAACATGTTTTGGAATTCATGGTTAATCACTATGAAATCAATCGCTTTAACAATTATGAATTATTTTATGATCATAAAGTCTTCTGACAAATTATTAGAGATTAAGATTAATTAAAAACAGAAGCTGCATTTGACATTTAATTTTGACAGTTGTACATGTATGCAGTTTGTATAGCATCTCAGTTATCTAAAATAAAATATTAGTCATGGTGAGGTCATGTGACCTCTCATATGACCCTTTTCAATGCTTCCTCCTCCACACTTCTCTCCATTTTCCACAAGATGGGCTCAGGGGAAAAAGGTTTCCCAGACACGTCTCTAAGCCTTGTTTGTGCCATCAGATAAATGCCAGTTATACATAGCCCTATTTGCATAGCAAGTTTCCATTAAATCCACGTGTGTCATTACAGTTCAAATTCTTAATTATGCCACAATTTTTCCTCAGGGAAAATTCATGGAGGCCACTTCTCTCCACAATCTGTCCATATGGCGTTTAATTAAAAGTTTTCTTAAGGAGTAAATTGTGTTCAATTCAATTAAAACTGTAATGTCATAGCAAAATAATGGGCATAGCCTTCTACAACACTTTGTGGATGAAAAAAAGGAAACAGTGTTTGCAAAGAAAAGTGTATAACTTGGCTTAAAAAAATTAAAAAGAAGAAAACCCAGGAAAAATATGCAAGAAACAAATATCACCAAAGCCTCCTACATAGTATCAGGCCTTAGGCATTGCAAATTAACATTGCTGGAGCTATTTCTAGATTCCACTCTTAGAATTTAGACCATGACAAATGAAGCATTGGAGTTCAAAATTCCTATTTATCTGTGCTGCACAGAGGCACCTCATTGGGGGCGAAGAACAGAGGATTTTAGAGCAAGACAAAAGCATTCTGTAGAATAAATAAAAAAAATAGATAGATTGTGTAGCATTGGAATATAAACTGGTGCAAATTCGGTCTCCTGAGAGGGCGGTAGAATGGCAATGAAGAACAAAATATGTGGCCAAAAAGTTTTCTTTAAAATGCCACTGAATAATGTGACTGCTGTAAATAAAGTATGGGAACATAGTCATTTTTCACAAAATGTGCAGCGCCCAACTGCTCTCTGCTGAGAATGAAGTACAATCCTAGTCACAGTAATAACAGAAAAAACCTTAATTTTTTTTTGTCCTGAGCACATAAGTCCTTTTATAAAAAGCCAACCAGAAGTCATGTGTTCTGAACAAAAGAAGCAGTAAAGCCAGACAGGAGCGAGGCTTCATCTAGTGACGAAGTACAGCTTGTTTTACTATTAAGTTGTGATCATGTTAGTGTGTATATATAGGGAAATTAACTCTATTTCCTGTAGATGATCTCACATTAAAGAAATACAAGCATGATTGTTGCACTCAGTGACAGCAATATTACATTTTCTCTTTGTCCCTGAAGCAAAGAGCCACATGTTAACTTAATTTCCAAACCATTGGACATGCATTCTTGACTTTTGTTATTTTATCCACATGAGGGAATACTAAATTTCCCTTTCAAAAGTTTTGCAAAAATTGCATTGCCCTGTTTTAGTTTGACTTGTGATTTAGAGCATCACAGTTTACAGTGGTGTTATCAGTAAACTGTAACACTGCCATGACACCACTCACCATAACACAACTTTCCCTTTCAACAAAATTTGCAATACATAAAGCTGGAAACTTAGTTTTATTAGAAATATACCTTCATACTTTTGTTAAAAATGCCTATATATTATGTAGTTTAGTCCTTCTGGTGACATACACAACAGTATTGTATTCATATTCTGCTAAAATTTCCATTGAAAATTGAAAAAGTATAGAATGTAAAGCAAATAGATAAAAATATGACTGCTCAACTAAAAATGACTGGCATGCTGGGTGCTCTTTGCATATCAGCACTAGAATTACCATGGACTAATGATCCACACTCTGTTTAAAAGCAATAGCTTAAGTACAGAAATAAACTAAACAGTTTTTGTAATAAGGAGGTGAGGACAGCAGAATGGGACTCACCACCAGACTGATTCTGGCTCCAAGTGCAAGTGCTTTTGTTCTGTATAACAAAAGGAACACACCCAGAAAAAAAAACAATGGAAAACCATTACAGAAAAACCACCGTTCAAAGCAGGATTTGATGCTCAGCTGTAGAGGCCAGACTCACCAGTCAGTACAGTGGGGGAAGAAGAATCACAGCAAGAATATCTCAGCATGCGAAAAGTCAACTCCTAGTTCCCAATTGCTAAAGGGAGAGCGCTAGGTGGAACTGCAACCATGGCCAGCCCACCAAATACTCATGTAGGGTGCCCAGCCAGGTCAGTAACCCCAGTGAGACACCGCATGCTCTCAGGATTGGTATCAGACCACTGCGTCCCCTTAGCACCCAGTAAAAAGAATAAAAGTGTTAAATACTCATAGTTAGGTGTGTGAGCATGCTCAACAGTCTCAGGTAATCACCTACATTCTTTGTATTTTCTGTTGACTGCTCCACTATTTTTAGGGGTCATCCCAGCAGATCACTCTGGGCCACTAACTAATGGGTAGAAACATTTTATTAACTTGTATGTCAACTTTGCATTTTACATTGACTTAAATATGTCTTAAAACAACAATTTAAAAGTTGGACATTTTACAGCCTTGTATCCACAGCCTGCTTAATAATTTTCTACATGTGCATACCTATGGTGAGTTTTATGTAAAAAAGAAGATCTTATGCACTTAAAGTAATGTATTGATTGTTCTTAGATTAGCAATGCTTTTTTTTAAAAATTTGATGAGCTCTTGTGTTATAACAGATTGTGTTCAACAGGGCAATATTTATTATTATGTTATTGTTTATAATTTCTTTCTTCTTTCTTATAATGTAATCAAGATTTTCATTTACAGTTCAGTCACAAATTTTAAAAAGGGGGCTACATACAGGCAAGGACGGATTAAGGATAGTCTGGGCCCCTGGGCCTTTAAAGTGAGCTCAATGTTGGACATATTGTCAGGCATGAAAAGAACATCAAATAGCTCAGTTAAGTGTGTGTATGCATTCAAACTGCTTGAAATTGCTTGTCTTAAATGTAAATAATTGCAAAATTGCTAAATTAATTTGTGTCTCTGCGCTTAAGAGAAATTGAACATAATAATTTTGAAACAATACAAATTCAGAAACATTAAGTAAGGGCCTGAATCGCATATTTGCAACAAAACGTCTGTTATGAAATATGGTAGCTTGCCTGGCAATTTGTAGGTCCCTAGAAAGTCAAGGAGCCATGGTGAACGACTTCTATGGAAGTCAAGGGCCCCATAGCAGGGGCCCTTGTGATCAAGAGCCCTCTAATGGTATGCCCTGCTCTTCTCTAGGGCCCCCTGGTAGGGGCTCTCATAACCAGGGCCCTCTAAAAATATGCCCCCCTCTTTCCTAGGACCCCTAATAGCCAGAAGTCGAAGTCAGAGCAGTGCCACAACGCCTCATCCATTTTCATAAGGGGACCAAAAGCATGGCTAGGGCCCAAAAGCATGGCTAGGGCCCCCAAAAGCATGGCTAGGGCCCAAAAGCATGGCTAGGGGCCCCAAAAGCATGGCTAGGGCCCCCAAGAGGCCCTGGGGTCAAAGTCCCTAATAGTCAGAGGATCCTTAAAATGGAGGGCCCTCGGAAATAAAAAATATATTGTATCATAAATGTTGATAGGCATCGCAAAATGTTTTGGGCCAGGGCCCCCCCCGGGGCCCCCTGACCTCAAGGGCCCCTGGGTGCTGGCCCCACTGGCCCGGTCAGTAATCCAGCCATGCATACAGGGTATATCAATAATAGAGTATTAATATATTTTTTGCAATAGGCCAACATTTTTATTCATTTAAAAAAACCCACCTAAAAGCGGTGCATCTAGAGTTATTTCCTGTACTTTATCTCTTTGACCATGCATATTGAGCTTGAGGGATATTTTAAAAAGAAGAAGATATCATTTATTTGTCATATATACATATACAGTACAATGAAATTCTTTCTTCGCATATCCCAGCTTGTTTGGAAGCTGGGGTCAGAGCACAGGGTCAGCCATCGTACGGCGCCCCTGGAGCAGACAGGATTAAGGGCCTTGCTCAAGGACCCAACAGTGGCTGCACAGCAGAGCCTGGATTTGAACCCCCAATCTTCCGGTTGATAGCCCAAAGCTCTACCCACTAGGCTACCACTGTCCCAAAAGTATCTGTCCCAAAACACTGTCCCAAAAGCCTTATACCCATCAGGTCAACACACTCCCACATGGATTCAAAGCAGACAATCTAAACAAGGTAGTCAAAAGCCCTGAAGTCTTCCTGTGTCACACAGTGTCTTGTTTCATGGCATGTATTTAGCCAAAAAAAAAAACATATCCACCAGAGCCATGACATCCATGAAACAACTGTGAAACAGGGCTAGCCCACAGAGTTAGGAGGGGCAGCACATTTTTCACTTTTAATTGAGTGTCAAGCTTCCTGGAGATTAACTATGCTCAAATCATGCATATAAATCCATGCCTCATTACAGATGCTGTATTTGTTATTGATATTTACAGGAAGTCATATTTTCCTCTGGGGATTAAAGCTTAGAGAAAGTGGCTTAGCTGTGCATTGAGCACCCTTAGACAATCTGCTGCAGCTTTTTTTTACAGAGCTACTGTGAGAAATAATTTTTCAGAGTCAACAGAGAATAAAGGGGATGAGAATATGGAAAATAAATTTATAGTAAATGTTAAAATTAATATGATTTTAGATAAGTAACTGGACATGTGACACATTGTGTCTATGAGTTACCGAAAAATTAAAAATGTTACAGAAAATTAAAAAATGTTACCGAAAAGTTACAAATGTTGTTCAGTGAAAACATTGATTGGTAGTAATATTAGCAGTTTAATCTCAGTTGTTAAATAAAGGCTTCAGAAAATTAACAAGTCAAAAATTCTTGTGGATTCCAGATTTATGGAGTGCTGCAGAGATGGTTATACATCCAATATGTTTTGCCATCTCTGCAGAGAAATTTTGAGTTCTCTTTGAGTTAATGTTGGGTTCTTTCTTACCTACCTGATCAAAGCGTATCCATTCTAGATGCCCAGTTGTGTCAAGCTTTTTCCATATCAAACATGGTCATGGGAACACTTAAAAGCCCTAGATATTGTTAAACAGGGCTTAGCACAGTTTGGTCATGGAGATCTACAGGCAGTTGATCACAGAGATCCACAGACTTCATGGTTTGGTTTTTGCCAAAGCAGGGTAAATTGTGAGCCCTTGTAGACCCAGGCGTGTGTCCATCAATTTAAATGCAAATAGGGGAAACTTTTAGGGGATAAAAAAATTTAAGTGTCATTTTCTAAGTATCAGACAAATTATAAGTGTAAATTTGAAGTGCCACAGTCTAAATACTTTCGAAAAAAAACAAACAAAAAAAACCATTTTACTAAGTAAAAATATTGGGACACCCCTTCTATTTTAATGGATGTGTTTCATCCATGACAATCGCTAACAGGTGTAATAAATCAAGTATATAAAAGAAATTTAATGCTTGTAGAAACTATAATGTTGAAACAGGTACTTAACACAGATTAAGTAAATATATACACAAAAGTGGTTAATACTGGCTTCCCCTCACTGGCCTAATCTACATCAGTAGTTTAGGGATTCATGCTCGACCACCCTCTTAACCCTAAATTGCTTGTATTGTACCTTGTCTCAGTTGTAAGTTGCTTTTGTTAAAAGGTGTTAAATTACATATATCATTCCCTGACTGTCAATCTTTCTCTCTCTTTCAGTCTCTCTTAGTTGACAGACAGCCCGTGCTCTGGTGGCATCTGCCTGCTGCTCTGCATCTTGCCTGTGTGATCAGCTTTCTCCAGCAACTCAATACATCTTCTTTCCTTCTTAGCCCTGCTCTCCCTTCAAAACGCGCAGCTTGCATGCCAACTCACTGCCTCTATTAACTCACATACCATCTTATGTACTGCCAAAGCAGATTGTGTTTGGAGGGCAGGCAATTAAGGGGGAGAAAAAAAATAATCGCAATGTAATTTTGGCTGGAATATTTACAAAAACGGCGAAGCTTAAGCGAACGAACATGACAAAGTCAACACCGTTGAGAATAATGATTTGGTGCTGAGATTTAGTGGGAAGGGAAAACTGGCACTTTCTTAATTATGCAAGGCCAAATGTCAAGCCTGCTCGTTGTCAGTGTATTTGGTTAGTGCATTTCTTCCTTCCCATTTTCAGCAAGTTTAGGCTATGCTTTATGAATCTAATTATAAGTCATTAAACTGCTCTGCTTCTCTCTCAGTCGGTGACTCAGTGGAGTTTTGAATGGGTGCTCATAAGCATCATGTACCAAACAAGTAGAGTTAAAATGACCGCAGTTAATTTGTCTCTGCTCCAAAACAGTAAGGTAGCAAGCAAGTGTAAGTGAATTACGATGCTCTGCAACAACGCTGCTTGGCCAGAGAGAACTGAAATTAGTTCAGGGTAACAGCACTGTGTAATTCAGTGTGTAATATTACCATGCCCTGACTACCTTCCTCTTGAGAGAGATCACCTGGAATCTCCTAATTACTGTGAGATACCCTAATGAGATCCATGTCTAACTACCTTTTCTACAAAAAACTCAAACATAATTATAATGGT
Source organism: Trichomycterus rosablanca (assembly GCF_030014385.1). Taxonomy (NCBI): domain Eukaryota; kingdom Metazoa; phylum Chordata; class Actinopteri; order Siluriformes; family Trichomycteridae; genus Trichomycterus; species Trichomycterus rosablanca. Next base: position 68,454,528 of record NC_085988.1, on the reverse strand, counting down.
TGCAGTACAACCAAAGCGCAACCAAGACCTACAATTTAAATAAGGGTCACCTCCTTCTCTAGGTATCAGTGAAGAGAAAAAAGCTTTTTTAGAAATTTGCAAAAGGTGTGTTTACGTACATGTATATATATATATATATATATATATATATATATATAACGTGTGTGTGTGTGCGGCGGAGGCTGTGCGGGGGCTTGTTCTTTGGCAGCAGCCAGGCGTTGCGGTTGCGTTAGCAGTGCTGCAGATGGTGAGCACTCTGAGCTGAAGGTGAGAGAAGTGTGTCTGTATGTGTGTTTGTGAGGTTGGCGGGCCATTCTGTGCTAGAGAGAGCAGGCAGGCGTCGGCGGCGGCGTGATACTGATATTGTGCCACCGCTTTGCTCCGGGCCCCACCAGCACCCAGCATCTTGGCTAAGGGACAAACAAGGCCTGCGTGGGCACCAGGCACACCAATCCACACTTTGTGTATGTGTGTTTGCTCATGTGTGTGCGTATACACACATTTGTGTGACATACATGCTCCTTTTCACCTGTCACCTGTTTGTGAAATAGCTAATAGGCAATGTGGCGACAACTGTGCCTTTTTAAGCCAAAAGTGAAGATGTTCACTAGCATGTACCAATTTGCAGCTCTCATGTCACAGGAATCAATTCAGTAGGTAAACCTGCAAAGCAGCTTTATTACAGGATGGTATAGATCTTTTTTTAAGTCAAAGTTTCTAGAACTTGACACATTCTAAATACGTTTAAGCACAGTTTTAAATAAGGTCTGTACCTCAATGTATTTCCAAGTTTAAATAAAAGTTGATGGATGACCTCTGCAGAGTAACCAGACTAAAAATGTTGTTTGAAAAAAGTGATTTAAAGGTCTGGAAGATCTTGCCTTGAAAATACATAGTGAAGCCAATAATTTGATGGTGCTTAAAAATAAAACTGTGTCAAGAGTAAAAAAGGCCAGGTTACATAGCTTATTAACCAGAGATTGTCCAATATAGGCAAAGCGCAAAGAAAAACTAAAATTTTTTATCAAATAATTATAATATTTCATATAATTTTTAGAAATGTCTTCATCCTGATCAGGGTAGCAGATGGTTCAGATCTTAACACTGGGCACAAGGCATCACAGACAGGGTGTCAGTTCAGCTCGGGGCATCACACACAAACACACACCTACAGTGAAATAATAAGGTTAAAAAAAAGAGAAATTACAAAAAAAGCTACTTGGTAAATTATTTACACATATAAAAATGAAATATAAATTCTTCCGAAAGCATATTAAATTCAACCTTGATAGGTAGTAGCCCTTTGGTGGACATCTGGCAGGTCATATATACCTGCAAGTCAAATTTCTTCATTTCTATTTCACTTTATATTTGTAAAGTCTAGGTGCTGATGGTCCAAAGCCAAATCCTAGTATAGAAAGGTTAAGCTTTCCTTGTGCACCTGCTCTTCTGTTTCAATCTGATAAATGTATGGACTTTTAATAAAATGATGCTGGTCATTTTCGCAGGTTACATTATTGCTCCCACCTATACACTCCACTTTGATTTGTTTTGGGGTCACTCAAATAATAGTTATACTTAATGCAGGACAATGTTTCTAAAAAAGCTGTTACTAAAGCAACCAGTTTGAGCAGGGTTTTTCAAACTTTTTTCTCCATATTTTGTCCATGACTTTCAACACAACCCAGGCAACTCAAACATAGCATAGTATGCTGATTTCACAAAAAGAGAGGGCAATGTGCATATCAGGATTGGCATTCAGTCATTTTTTTAACTTTGTCTCAATCAGAGTTAAAACAGAGAATCCTTTTTTGCTACTTTGTGAAAGGCAGTAGCAACAAAGCAACAGTGGGTAGTCACAAGAGAGGCCAATCCAGAATGTAGATAATTTTTTGTTTCTGTAGCGAGTTTTCAGTGTGGTGTCACAGGTCAGCTGAAGCATTGCTGATTCCTCCAGGAAGGTTAGGTTTAGCTATAGTTAGGTAGGTTTTTGACCCACCAGTTATTGTTCAGATCAGCAAACTTCACAGGCAGAAATTAGTGCATGAAATTCTGTGTTAGTCCATCCAGATGTGTCTCTATGAAGTGTGTCAAGCCCACAATCACTTGCTTTAAAAAGAGTTTTATCACCACAGCTTTATTGACTTCTGGAAACTTTGAATTTGGTCACAGTGTTTGAAAAGACAGTCATGTCCTTGGAGTTGTAAATTTAGTTCATTTAGGATAGATAAAATGTCAGTGATATATGGCAAAGTTAGCAGCCATTTCTCATCACCAAACAAATCCACAAGTCCTCTTAACTCTTATATAATGATGCCGCTGTTTTTCCCTGTCATGCAGACTGCCCCGCTTCTTATGCCTTTACAGTTTGCCCAATCCAGTCCATGAGTTGTTGTGAGTTTAACTGTTAAAAATCTGTTCACCTGTTGTGCTTGAGGGAAGTGTCAAACAGCAAAGGAGGTGCTCAACATTCGCTTTTCCAAACGCGTGCAGAAATAGCAGTGCTTTTATTCAGCTGAAAGTCTTTGGCTGTTTGTAATCTAAATATTAGCTGATTTTCCAAATTCTGTGCAATGTCCTCAGTTTGCTGTGACATAGTATTATCACTAACAGGAATCTATTTTAGCTTTTCAGCAGCCTTTTCGCCCAGGACTGCGCTCACAATGTCACGTCCAGCAGGTAGTATTAAGTTTTCTGCAACTGTATGGGGCACTTTTTCTTGTGCAACACAATATGCAATTTTATATGATGCTAATTGCTACTTGTCATTGTGTGACAGTACCCTGCTGAGAACTTAAACTGCATTTCTTAAGCTTTCCTTTGAAAAAATGACAAGAATTTATCTGTCCGATCCCCATGAGGGGTGGTTAAATGATGCAGTAGCTTTCCTGGCTTCAAACTTTCGTTTGCCAGCTTTTCCCCACAAATAAGGCATATTGACTTGGCATCTCGATTTGTGGGGGAATAGATAACAAATCCAAAAAAATCATCTTTATAGAGCCTAGTTCCAGATTTTTTTTGGCTGGTCCATTAGCATCATTGCTAACTTGCAGCTTACTGCTGGGTTCTCTTGTGCTTCCACCTGCTTGCTCAGAAGGATTGCAAACCTTTTCAGTTGTTTGTGGAGCCACTGTGTCTTTTTCTTGAAAAGAACCTCTCAACACTATCGGCAGTTGTTGTTGGCCTATTCATTTCTCGACACCACTATTAATAATATTCAGAATTAAATGTTTGAACAGCAGCAGCTAGGCTAACCAGATAGTCTGGGTTGTAGTGTTGTAATGTAAAACCTAAACCTATCCAAGTGTTAAAAATTGCTCAAACAAATACATTATATTTATGTAAGGTTTATACAGAATTAAGGATTTTAGAGAGATTATGTAGGCAGAAGCAGGATATATTACTTAGCCTGCCTATGATGGTTTATAAAAATAAATTTTTGTCATCTAAACTTGACATTGAACATATTGTCCTAGTTATAGCCTTACCTTATACCTACATAAATCAAAATTTGATTAGTCATACCTTGTAGTATATATGTACACACCCCATTTCTATTTCCAAAAGGACTTTCATGCTTGTTCACAATGCTGGTACAACATAAATCAGTTTGCATTGGCAATTCCTTGTGTTTTGTACCCTCATTAAGATGTACCTGTTTTAGAAAGGGCATTGTCATTGCTTGTGTATTTTCACTCAAATGATTTGTTTACAAACCACAATACAGCAAAATAATGTAGGCCAGCACTAAAGCCAGACAAATCACAACTAATAATTAAACAGGTCAAGTCACAACTCATAATCAACTACATTCAAAGGCATCAGAATTATTCGATGAACTTCAGGTAAATATTAATTAAAAAAAAGATGAAAATAAAACTACCACCACCACAACTGCTACTACTACTAAGAATGGCATTGTTTGGTGGAGACATGTTTTTGTGCTAGCTTTGTTGATTATTGATAATAAAGCAACAATAGAAATGGAGGACTTTATTCATCTTTTATCAAATAAAACATTTTACTCTTTGGACTACAGTGGGAAGGTTGGGGTCAACGCAGCATGGAGACCAATTCCAAAAATCTAATGGTAAGGTCAGTGTGTTCTACATCACATGGTATGTATGACAAGGTCATAGATGTTTTTGCTTCCCAGACAGCCAGGAGAGTCAGCATTAGATTAAACCTGGCACATCATATTTACTACAAGACTACTGTGGTGATATATTGTTGACTAGTTTGGTTGTCATCTTCAGATTTAGCTATATAATATTTACATATATATAATATACATAATACAACTGTCATACCCACCCAAGCTGTACACTATGTAGTTGTGTGGCCAGACCCCCCCCCCCCTTTTTTTTTAATATAAGAACAGCTTTCACAGCTGTGCTGACAGTATCCACAAAAGTCACCAATTACAATGCTAACAAGTTTTTATCAGTGATTGCTTATTATGCAGCTGATGTATTTTGTATACATTTAAGGTTGTTAGCTTACTAGTTGTAGATCAAATCTCCTTACTGCTGCTTTGTGCTTAAATGTGTTTGGGTTTTACATGCATTTGCCCTCAATAACACCTCATCAAGTCCCCCAACCAACTTTATTAAAAAATAGTTATATTTTAGCTTATGAACAATAGCTATTAGTGAAAGCAAAAAATTAAAATAGCTGGAGGAAATTAAGTCAGCAGTGGTATTATAGTTTACAAAAACTAAAACAAAACTATAAACCAATAACTATAAAAGCACATAAAAACTACACCTTAATAAAAATGTAAATTAATTCAATAAAAAACTGTTAAAAGGATGAGAGTTATTTAGCTTTTTTCCATCAAATCTTTGATAGTAGTCTAGTTCAGTGTGGAAAAATGTCAACAGCACGACCATCTTTTCCAGTAATGTTACATAATGTGTAGTGTTTTATGCATTTTCTCTTTAGAAATTGTCCCATTTTGCCCTGTAACCCTGGTCACAAATTTTTGGTTGCTTAAACAGAACATCACTATGGCTGCTATTTGTCAAAATATAAGTTCTGTGTAGGATGAAAGTACTGGCTTACCAATTCACTTTACCTAAAATTCAGGAAAGGTTTCAGGTGAAAATCTGTGTAATGCAGAATAGTACATGCTGGAAATGGCAGAGCGAGTGACAAGAGAAATAGGAAGATAGGGATTGAAAAAATGTGAGAGAGTGTGTGTGACAGGAAAAATGTCAGTCTTTGTAGGAAAATGAAAGAAAGAAAGAAAGGGAAGTAAGTGCCAAGCTAGGAATCTATGCCTCTGAGGTACAGGGCTGCTAGATGTGGGTGTCAGGTACATTTCTTCAACCCTCTCTCTCACATACACAAACACATAGACACAAACATACTGCATGGCTGGATAACAAATAACTGCCGGGGGGAGCTTTGTAAAACTCCTCAGCATCGTTAATAACATTTAGCGATGTTAAGCCTGTAAATTAGTGAATCTGGACCGCAGAGATATTATTTATGCTTGTCTCTTGTCTTAAAAGAGTCAGTGTGATGGGTAAATTGTGTTTAGGTCATAGAAGTGGCTTATTTTCATTGCAGTATGATATGAGATTAATCCCTTGACAACCTTTGCAACACACTTCAAATTGCGAATGTTGTGCTTTGAGATTTTGTTGAGGGAGACACCATAAAGCACATCGGCTTAGTCACTACATTCAGATACACACACACACACACACTCCTCCACCCTCGCCCAGTAATCTCCAGACAACCAAAGATCACACTGTTCAAAATCCTCCAAAAGTCTTCGTAAATACTACTAATACTTCTGCCATCTGCAAAGCTGATATGTGTGTCTAGGGTGGATGGAACAGGGGTTATCAAGAGTGTGTGTGTCATTAATTTGTTCTGGTTTATAGAGAATACAATGCAACCTTCTCTGTGACTTGTGTGGTTAGTAATAAAACAATTATTATTACATCTGATGCTTACAGACCATCTTAAGGGTTGAGATTGGGGCTTGGCTGCTGTACATCAGGATAAGCAGAAAGTATCTGTCAATGAGTACTACAGTGTATTTATATAGCCAAACATACATACATAGCCAATCACGTCTGTGTAGGTGCCTGGATGGCCAGTAGCAGCCGCTTGGATTCCAATAAACCCAGATTTCAGTGAACTTCAAAAATTACACCAAGGTTTCACACTAAACTAAATTAATTACCCCTGTCTGTGCCACTTCTGTTCCTGTTTAGATATTTTTATTTACTTTAATATACACTTTGACACTTACACTTACTGACAAATGTACTCAACAAATGTCCTTGCCTCTAAAATAGATATTTCCGACCAAATTTTATTGAATGCTGTTTTAGTCTTTCCCTTGCTAAACTAATTTATAAAGCTACTACCCTAAAAGCCAGTGACCCTCAGTCCTTTTATACTACTGTTCATGTTTTTCTACAGTGCTGTATACTCTTGTCCATCTGAAATATTTGCAAATTACAACCACATTATTTCTAAAGCACTAGATGAACACGCTCCAGTAACAACTAGACGTGTATCCTTAATTCAATAATCTTCCATACTTTAATCAGAAACTCCAGTCTATGAAAGCTATTGGAAGGTGCCTTGAGTAATTATATAGAAAAAAGCTGGTCTTGTTGTACACTCTACAGCGTATGCTGACCACCTGTTCAAATATAATGCTGCTTTAAATGCTTCCCGCTTCTCCTACTTGTCGCTGATCAGCAGTGCTAGCTGCAGGTTACCGTTTGACACAATAAACAAACTGATTCACTCTCCTGTTTGTGCAGCTTCAGGATCTGATGAGCTCTGTGAATATTATTAATTTCTCTGTCATTAAAATTACCTCTGTATATCACTACCTCACTACCAACATTCATCTGTCTGCTCTACACCAGGTGTCTCTTAAACTGCCTGTTCAACTGCTTTGCAGATTTACTTGTACAAGCTCATCAGCCATCAAAGAGAAAATTATAAGGTCTAACTTATAGTCTTGTTGATTAGATCCTGCCCCTACTTTTCTTCTTAAAACCTGTCTATGATATTTGTCTCTATATCCTATCTGATACGAAGTTCTTTGGCTTCTGCAACAGTTTTACTGGTGTTAAAAACTGCTGTAGTCACCAAAATTATGAACAAAAATCTGGCCTAGATCTACACAGACTAATTCCAAATCTTCCATGGCAAAGGTCTTGGAAAAGTTGTTACTTCTTAGTTGTAGGCTCACCTTAACTACCAATAACCTGTATGAACCATTTCAGTCAGGTTTTTGCATGGTGACAGTTCTACTCAGGGTAGTCATTGATCTACTTCTATGTGCTGACTCTGGTTATCTTAATATTCCTGCTTGATCTTACCTCAGTCTTTGTTAGGGTGCATTCACATTAGAATTGTTTTGCGTTTCACTCACCGCAAGCCTCTGAAGAAACTGACGCTTTGCTTAGCGTTTGGTTTGAGTGGTGCAGTAAAACGTCATCAAAGTTCACCACCACACAAATATGAATTTGTGTGAAATCCACTCTGAAGGCATCCACATATATCTATGTTTAGCTGTAATTTACTCACTTAAAGTATTTTTATTATAAAACTTGTTTTATACAGCTTGGGATGCTGAGAATTTGTGAGAATTAGCTACTCTGAGTCTGAAATGCTTATTGTGGGGAAAAAGGCTTAACATGACTGTACTAAAAGAATGACATGGAAACACTAATCTTCTCTTAATTATTACTGAATTATTACTAAAAAAAAAGTGTGTTTATTTCTCTCTCACACTGATTCACAGGTGGGAGAAATCGAGTGCAGTGCAGACAGTAATTAGACTCTAAATGCTTGCTGATATCAGGGAACAACAGAGGGCAAAATCACAAAAAACAGAGCATAATCATTACAGAAAGGCCACTGACTTCAACTGCCCCTCATTCCTTTTTTAACAAATCCAAAATTATAAAATGGTAAAATGTTGTTCTGTTTTACATCTCTGTTTGAAAGTTTCATTTTAAAATGATTCAACTGTATAACAGAGATGCTCTAATGGACAGAAGGGGGTGAAAGCAGCAAGTGGCAGAAAGTTTCAGCAAACATCTGACCGCAGCAATCTAAACAGAAAATGACATGTCTCCTGTTTTCATGGAACGTCATTTAATGATAATTACTGTTATTTGCAATATTCTGAACAGACCAATTATTCCTGCATAGAGCATTTTAATGTATTTCTCTGCTACCAAAACATGGGGGTGTGAGTGAGTGTGAGACAGGAAGGACATTATATTTGTAACTAAATGGGTATTAATACAGACATTGCAAAACTTCTTTGATAATGACAGACTAGCACAAATGAACTTTGAAATTGTGTATTATAAATTTATTTCAATCATACAAATAAAACAAGTGTAACATTTTCAAAGAATACATACATTTACACATTGTAATGGAAGTAAAAAAAAAAACCCTCACATGAAACAGCATGCCTGAAAATCAGTCTCACGGCATGATAAGAGACAGCAAGCAATGTACCGAACTCGGTCACTAAGCTGCTCCATGTTTCTAAAGTTCATTTCATCTGATCTCTGATCATTTTACAATGACCACAGAATCTGTATCAGCTCTCCAAACAATGCCCCCTTCTATTTGGCAAGCATTCTCATTGTGATTTCACTTATTTTGCAATGCAAATAAAGAGGAAGCAACACAAAATTTAAAACAGGGGTTTAAATGTTTAAAGCATAAACGTTTTAATGAAAACAGCTGAATCATCAATTTAGCTAAATTTAGTAAAATGTTCTCTGCATCCACATAAGTGTAAGCTATCAGTGACCCAGACTACAAATTAGAAATAATAAAATACCACATAAAGACAAAATAGCAATGTATAAATTCAGTTCTACGACTCTTTTCCTTTCCTTTGTCTTTTGTCTGGTACCTTTTTATTTCACACCCCTGATGTAATATATTTCATATCTAGAATATAATATCTAATATCAGATCTAGAAGTTCAGTTTCTTTGGGATATACCAGGTCATAGCAAATTATAAAACAAATAATTCAGCTGTGTGCAAAACCATTAGAAGTTTTAAGGGGCTTTTTATAAGCAGAAAAACACATAAAATTAATAATAATAATAATTATTATTATTATTATTATTATAAAATCCATTACAGCAACATATCAGAAGCAAAAGGGCAGTGAATGTTTTGTATTTCCTTAAATAAACAGCTGATTGACAAAATAGACACAATCCCCATTAAATCAAATGCGTGTGTGCTTTACTGAATATAATCTCAAGACACTTGTGTAAATCTGTTCAGTCTTGCTGCCATTACACAACATCACTGCATGCTTATGATATCTCAGCTCCATGGTAACAGCTACTAAAGCACCTTTTAACAATGAGACTTCAGTGTCAGTCATAAGAACATACACTTTACCTGCAGCAGGCTTAGTCTGAGCAACAGATTTTTTAAATGAAATATCAATCCACCTAATGCAATGTCTAAAGCATTCAGAATTATAAGAACAATATTATAAACTTTAATTTATCAGGGTTCATAAAGATGTGCCTGAAGAAATATTAATGAGAAACTACTACCTTGCTTACTCGGTTGTAAAATGGGTAAACTGGCAACTGACATTTCAAAAAATGTTGAGAGGTTAGAAAAGTTTTTTTCTAACATCTACGTACTTTTCTAGCAAGAGAATTGACAAGCTAAGTGATACATGCTCAGTGAATGCACTTACCAAGCAACAATGATTTGTAAACTGTCCTTTACAGATATTGATTGTACACAGCACAGTAGAAAAATGTTTGTTTATTTGTTTTTATAGAACTATGTTATACTATTTTTTATAGCAGTGTTACGCAGAGAAATGTAAGCGAAAGTAGATAAATGTAATGCTTTACTTTATATACCTTATTCATTTTCGTAAAAACACTAATTACTTATGTAAAAAACACTAATTACTAATGTAATAAACATGTAATGAAAACATAAGTGGGAATAAAATAAGCATTAATGAAAGGTTTAGTTGTTTGCAAGCTATGGGTTAAGAATAATGTTACTCAATGCACAACCAAGTGCAATAAATGTAAGGATTACCATCAACAGTCCATAACAGAATATGAGAGATTTATGTGCATAAAAGGCAAGGCAAAAAAAACAATATTAAATGCCTATGACATCAGATGACACTGCATTTAAAAACTAACATTTGAGGCACCCAGGTGGCACAGCGGGATATTCCGCTAGCACACCAGCGCCAAGATTCTGAAACTTGGCAAAACTCGGCATTGTCACGGTCGGCTGGGCGCCATCTAGCGGGCATAATTGGCAGTGCCTGCAGCAGACACGGTTCTGCTAGGGTGGGATGATCGGACTGTGTGGGTGTAAGGACCCTGATTGGCAGATAGAGAGGCGCCTGTGCAGAGTGCATAGGTGAAAAAGGGTTCCACAAAGGGCTGCACGTGGGTTGGAGGAGGTGTGAGCAGCAATATACCCACCTCGACTGCAATCAGGGATCCCCCAGCAGCAGAAGACAAATTGACTACACTTAATTTTGGAAAAACTAAAAAACAATCATTTTAATATTCTTCAGCAGTAGAGTAAGCTAGCATTCACCTAATAAGAAACAACAGATGTACATTAAACAATGAACCCCACAGCCATCATGCTCGTTTGTACAACACATACAACATCTCTAAAAAAAGAGACATCTAAAGTTTGCACACAAATATTTCAATAAATCTCATAATAAATCAGCTTTTCATATTTGACAGAAGAAGGGTTTGGCATATATTTACAAAAACAACATTCAACCTAATGTTCTGGGGCTGCTTGTCTGCAAACGTTACTAAAGCAGTAGAAGTTATTAATGTGTACATGAATAAAGAAATGCACTGGCACACATTAGAGTCTTAATATTCAGTCTTATCAAACAAGAAATCAAATGTGGATTAAAAAACAAAGCCAAAAAACTCTTTTAAAGGCAAGTGTGCTTGAATGACCTACTGACCTCAATTGTATTCAAAATATTTGAAGGCTAGTTGGATCCGTTCATGCTGTCAGTGCAACGTCAAAATACAAAATATGTTAAATCCTGCAATAATATGCAGATGTTCAGAGCTAGTTTGATTGCATCTATTAAAAGTACATGTGTTAAAAGTACAACTTTGCCACGGTAAAAAAAACCCCAAAAGTGTCATCTTTCTGAGATGAAATTTATGGAGATGGTCAGATGTAATCCAAGTGCCATTGAAAACCGTTCAACCATAAACTGGAAGCTGCTGAAACACAGATGTACACAGGTACGTAGGTTTTACGCACTTCCAAACAAGCAATAAGTCACTGCCCCAAAGTCATCACTGATGACTAACATATACTCCTTATTTATTTATTTATTTAAAAAACATTATAAACACTTATAAAATAACTTAACATTTCTTTGGGCAAAGATAAGCCATTACTCATTTAGTAAGTGAATACTCATGCATGAAAATATTTTATATAAATATAAAAAAATCTCATTCATTAAAATTCAAATCTTTGGCAGTTAAAGTCACATGCTCAGGGCAATGACTTAATGAATTAGCCCTTTAAATATGCCAGAGGACTAATGCTTACGCACAAGTACAAAAAAACATTTACCCAGGAAAAAAAGCTGGGGATTTTTGGTGAAATTAGCAAAAACAGGGTGAGGGCAAATTAAAGATACACTCCAACATGCTGTCAGGACAGGTGAGAAAAAGTTTTCTGGCAGTGTGCTTTAGGTCTAAAGACAGCATGTTAAATTCAGTGCACATATTTTTAGTCTTTGGTGTTATACTGTACACTGCCATTAGTGCTTGCTTAATACACATAATAATATACTGTCTATACGGAAATATTGTATCAATATTCAGCAGAGTTACCAAAATGTGGACTATGGACTATTTAATAACTGAGATCTAGTTGTTCAGTTTGTCTGGGATATTCCAGGTTATAACAGAGAACATAAAAACGTAATTCAGGTGTTTCAGAATTACAGTTTTTAAAAAAGTGATGAATGTGTAGAATAATAATAACAATAATAGTAATAAACAATAAATACTAATAATGATACTACTACCACTACTACTACTAATAATAATACATCTATTATAGCAATATATCAAAAGCAAAAGGTCAGCGAATGTTTTGTATTTCCTAAAATAGACACAATCCCCATTAAATCAATTACGTACTATAGGAACAAAAAATACAGTAATTCTACTGTTAAATTCCTTCATATATTTAATCATGCAGTTACCTTATTGTGCTTTGATGAAAAACATTACCTTTAAATCATCTATCATTCTGATTGGGTAAATGAGCAGAAAGCCTTTTCATTTTGTTTTCTGGCTGCAACCAATAAACTATCCTGAGCACAGAATATGTAAAAAACTGCATGACTACATTGAGAACTTCAAGACCTCTGTTAGATCGCTCATCTCCACACATGAAACACATTTTATTGTCAGTCTTATCTAAAGACACTGGCAAGGAAGCCTCTTTCGTTGTCAGAGCTGGAGCCGCGTAATAAATTGCATGTCTGTTTATTGTGATCGGTGGCCGCTGGCTGGCCTCCTGCAGGATGCATTATCATGCAGTGATGCTCCCTGTAAGCTCTTAGGGGTTTATTTATTTGTGTTTGGACTGCATTTACAGCTTGCGAGTGACCCCGCCTAGTTTTTCACAAGTGCTCCCGACAGCAGGCCTGCTTAGCAGCACCATTTGCAATTAACATACTATTAGCATAATATTTGCATGTGTGGAACCAGGTGTTAATGGCTGCAGAAAAATGCCTCAGAAATCAGCTTGGCAGTATAAAAATCAAAGCCCAGTGAACATAAGCGGAATAGCCTGTCATCTCATCGCTCAGTTAATCTACAAATGTACAAAACACTTTCCTCTCTCCAAAAAACATTGTTATCAACTGTTTAGGGCTATCTTTGATCTGTTGCTATCAGGTATTTTATTCCTGTTGCTCAGAAGCAAAACTGAATGTGTCAGAATAAATAATTTAAACCATTAAATGTGATTTCTAATTTATCAGGTTTTTTGATGTCTAAGAAAATAATACATATAGGTGATTCTCTACATCCATTTCTGATAGACAAATTAATAAGACATATGACATCAAAGACAAGACAGAAATTCCAGACATAACTAGCAAGAGCATATAATTCTGTGAGAATACCCGGACCATTTGGACCAAAAAAAGGATGACGCTACACTGCCAGACAGCCAGGAAAAGGACCTCACCAAATCAGAAATGGATGTTCTAGCCCAAGGCCTCAAATCTTCTCAACAGCTGCCCATAATAAGACTTATCACAACCACAAAATTAGCAATAGGAACTTACAATCTGGCACAGTCTGAAGCAGAACAGATTAGAATGAAAGGCCTTCCTTTAAACCTCACCAACAAGGAAAGGAAGGCCATTATATCTGGAAAGACCGAAGCATCACAATACTGCCAGCTTACAAAGGAAGGTGCACCGTTATTCTCAACACAGCTGACTACCATATCAAAAGAACCACACTCCTCAGTGACAGATTTTTAATTCACAAAAAAAGCCAAAATTCCAAAATATAATGATGGTGGGCCCAAACACAAACACACAGACACACAACAGCAAACCAATATAGGCATGTACAATATTCAGATGTGGCAAGGCTAATAATTATCATCTTCTGATAAGCTGGAAGGAAAATACAACTCACAGTTCAGGAGCAGCAAAAACAAATTGTGAGCTATAGTGAAGGTAAAGTTAGTTTTGTTCTTTGGAGTGAAACAGCAGCGAGACGGTGAAAACTTCATCAGAGGACCGTGTGTGATTGTCTTGACCTTCGTCTTTGCAAGTTCCTGGTCTTGGCATAGTAGAACCAAAAGCCTACAGCTCATGAGCCAAGTTTATAAGCACACAGTCCTCGCACTAGCCAGCCGATTATAGCCAGGTGAGCTATAACAGAGCTCATTAACTGATACTAACAAAATTGATATATTTAAAGTGACAGTACATAAATTTAGTATTGCTAGAGCACATTAGTACCTTGGCCATATTCGTACATACATTATCACAAACCCTGTCTGGATGATAATGGGAAGACTCTTATTGTTTACAAATTATTTTTGACACATCCAAGTTTAGTATGGAGTCATTAGGGACGAGCTGCAAATCAAGTCTGAAGTCTGCAACTGAAGTGCGGCTCAAACTCAAGTCCCTAACCTGAGTGCCCATATCTAATGTAATAACCCCCTTGTTGTTCAAAAAATTGCCCTTTTTCCATAGAATATTCACCTACAGGTTTTGACATAATTTAAATTTTTAACAGTTGTGAGATATGCACTGAATTAGCAGCAATTTACTCTCAACTTTGTGATTTCTTTGTGATTTTATTTCATGTGGCATTTTATTGTAGCTCCAGACTCCTGTTCTTGGCTAACAGGAGTGGAACTAGTTATGGTAATCTGCTGTTGTGTGTTCTGACATGCTTTAGTGATCACAATGGTTGTAAACAGTGGTTGTTTAAGTTATTTTAGCCTTCCTGTCAACTCAAATCAGTCTCTTCATTCTCATCTAACCATTCTCTCCTCTAAAGCATTTAAGCCTGCAAAACTTTTACTCAGTGTTTTTTTTTTCCAGTGCAAGCTTTGTAAACACTAGAGCATGTTGTGCATAGTGATATTAGGTCAGCAATTTTTCACATGCTCAAACCAGAGCATCAATGACAATAAATAATAATATCTAAATATAAATAATAAATGGTAATAATAATAATAATAATAATAATAATAACAATAATAATAAGATAAATGAACAGTTGTGCAGGTGTAGCCCATCATACCAGATTTTTTAAATTTTAGAATTTACTCTTTAAAATTATGAATCTTAAAAATTAGCTGCTGGTAGAAACCTGACTATAAAACAGTCTAATAACATACAATGTTTACTGCTATCTTGGTGCTTTAGGCTTGTGAGTACATTTGGACAGAACTGAATTTGAGAGGGTTAACATGACAAAGAAAAAATGAATGGATTGAATTATATTTAATTGCTTAAACCTTATTATAAGCTTCATTCATGTTTTTATCAAAGGACATAATTGGTTACATTTAAGTCATGACCTCTAGTGTAAAGGTGAACGTGTTCCATTAAAACAGCAAGGTTTGTATTTTTTTTTTTGCTCTTTTCCAATCCTTTTTAAAATCGAAGCTATACCACGTTTTCATCATTTTATGTGCATCAAGTATAGCTTAAATTTTTTTATATTTTAATAATTTTAATAATTGGTTGATCCTGATCAGGGTTGCAGTGGGTCTGATGCAAACGTGTAGTGCTTTACGTTTAGTCGGAGGGGAGGTGTGTTAGTCACGGCTCTCCTCGGTCAGGAGTAAAGGACTGCAGCAGTACAGAAGAAGCTAAATGCAATCGGGTAATTGAATACGACTAGAATGGGAGAAAAATTGGGGGAAAATGCAAAAAAAAAGAGAAAACATAAAGACCAGAAGAGCTTTAAAGAGATCCAGTCATAGAGAAAGAACATATGTTCAGCGCTTTTCCAAAACTACACCAGATATCAGAATTCAAATACTGATTATATAGACTTATATCCATTTGGAGCTAAGTCTCCCACTGAAACAGCAAGGTTTGTATTTTTTTTTGCTCTTTTCTTTTTTTAAATCAAAGCTATACCAAGCTTTCATCATTTTATGTGCATCAAATATAGTTTTACAATAGTTTTATTCAGATTTTTAGCTTAGTCAGTGTAAATTTTTTTAATAATTGGTTGATCTTATCTCCAAATGGAGAGTCTAAATAATCACTGTTTCCTTCCTCACAGAGTTGCTGGCTTCTCTGTCTTTATAATAAGGCACACCAGCCAATAAACACTATTTCACTGTATAATATGGTAAAATATCAAAACCAAATAGTGAAGTACTAAAATTATTATAACTATTATTGAATATTCACAAACATCATCTGTATGGTAGGTGATAAAGCTAACAGGTGAAGCTATAAAATAATCAATGACTACATTCCACAAGTGTACCTAATAAAGGGCTTATTGAGTGTACATAGGAGTATAATTGTAATTCAACAAGAATCTCTACAAAACAAAGTTTACATAACCCAACAGATTTTTTATCATGATTTTTTATCGTGATTTTATTGTGACGTGTTTATATTTTCTAGTATGAAATTCACTTTGTGTAGAATCTGTCTGCGCTACCTAATAATAAGGACCTAATAATTACCTAATAATTAACATGTATTAAACAAATACTTAAAAACTGTTCGGTAGTCAGAAAAAGAGACCAAACAAAGTACAGAACACATTGCTGTTTTTATTAGAGCCTAAACCGGCAATAATACTGAAAAACGTCAACTTAAAACAGATGGTGGCAACCCACAGCTTTTTTTACAGTAAGAGTTCGTAAACTCTTGCTTTTTTTAAAACGTGTCATGAATAACATCAATAAAAGGGAAAAAAGGAAATATACAACTTATATTACACTGTTATGAACAAAATATAAATCTATACCTCTATGTTATATTTACATAATTATCTTTCTTGATTTTTCAAGTTGAGATGGTAAGATAGGTTTAAGAATGTTCTTTTTTATTAGTTTTATTTTGTTTTGAGCTCCACCCATGTCTTTGATTGTCTTATCTATTATTAATAGTAAAAGTCATCAGCTTCTGTAACTGACAGCAAGAGAGTGTGTGTGGACCAGCCAGTCCTTCTGTCTACACTGAACCTCTATGAGGTGTGATTGTGGGGTCTCGATTGCATTAAAACGTGATTGAAAACAGCAGTAAACAGGAAACATGACCGTAGACAGTAGTAGTATTTATAGTAGTATAAATACTTATAGGTGATTGTTAGTGTAATCTAATGAGGAGGGTCACTCTGCTGCACAGAGGAACGAGAGGCGACCCAGTTAAAGAGAGAGGATCTGCCATGGTGTGGAGCTAAAACAAATCTATCATTTCCAGATCTGCAGTCCCACAGAGATTCAATCTGATACGATTGCTCAGTGGAGCATCACTAATAAAAACACATAAGAGTCCCTGCGAGCAAATATGATCGTGCCGAGTCTGATCTGAATTACATCATGACATGGCACTGAAGGACTACAAATGTGTCTCTCATGACCAGTGATATTCCACTGAGTCTCAAAAGGACTACAAATCCCAGTAAACAATAACCGAGCTTCATTTTTCTTCAATGACAATGGGCTAGAATATAACAGTTATCTTTATCTGTAATAAAAGAAATAAAGAGATTAGAAAATTTCACATTATACATAAACCATTACAAATGGAAAAACAATGTTCTTCTTATGTTTTTTCTCTGACTGTCCAGAGTCCTAGTGCTTTAAGATATGGGTTCAAGGTTCATGAGTGATGAAAAAAAGGAAATTTTTGTTTTAAAAAAGAGGGAAAACGTCTCTTCCTTCATGTCAGCAGTTCAGTGTGATCATGTGAGCGTGGGAACAGGATTAATACAATGGAAAAAAAAAACTAATGAAAAAGAGCAAATAAAAAAGTAAAAATAAAGCACAGAGTAATTAGATCTACACCTACCAGCTAAATATAATGCTTTATAAAGCGTTTCTTTCATAATGTAATAATTAAAAAAGAACAGAGAAGAGGAGAAAAAAAAATAAATTATACTGTACATAACTTACTAAACTTAGGAATAAACGCTGACCATCCTTATAATTATTGTTAATAATATTATTACACTAAAGGCAGTCTGAATAGAAATAAAATACAGTATTCAAATACAAATAAAAACATCTGCTAAGCAGAGTGTAAAACATCTTCTCCTTCAACAACTGACAGCAGAGTGACGTGTTGTGAAGACAATAGCAAGCAGAGATAAAGATCTGTGTCCCATACAGGGTTGGACATGATCAACCCTACCTCAGAAAACAGGCATAACACAGTGCAGCACACGAGAGCTCAACCCTCTACACACTGCGCTCGACCAAATATAGTACCTTTTACAAAGGGGCACGCAACACCTGCCTTTACCATTACACAAGGAGGAAAAAGCAACAGTGAAAGCTTGATTTCCACCAATCAGGACATGCTTAAATGATTAAGATGTTATTTCTGAATTGAGCTTGGAAAAGGGGAGAAAATCCATGATAGCACTTTCCTCACTATAACTAACTGTAACCAGGAGTAAAAAGAAGTGCTACCATGCCAATGCTGGGCAGTCGGGTAAGGCAAAAATAGAGGAGTAGATTAATTAGTAGTGTAAAGAACATAGAAAAAGAACAAAGACATTAAATCTAACACTCTTAAGATGATTTGTTAAATACTGGAAAGCCAAACATTTGAAACACTGATGCACAGTCTATTGTTTTTACTGTATATGTACAAATGAGTTAAATAGATACCACCATAAAAATAACTGCCCTAACAGCATGGAAATGATACTGGCAACTGTCCAATCAAACCTGAGCGCAGAGTTTCTTTAAGTATCTGTGAATGCAACATCTATTAAAGACAGGAGATGAGTTGTCTTTAAAAATAAACTTTGTAGCTCATCTTGCTATGCTGTCATTCTAAAGCTGTATTTAAGTGTAGCATTTTTAAAATCTAGGCTACTTAGTATAAAGATAAATAAAGACCACTGGTTACACACCATGTCTGAAAATACTTTGATACTTGAACCACACAGTAAACAATGCACTTTAAGCATTGTTTACTGTGAAATATTTAACAGTTACATCAGTACTTAATGGCATTTTTATATTTGCTGTGGTTTAAACTGATACAGGATTTGATTGCTTAAACTTTGATATTATATCAACTTCAAAGTTAAATATCACATTTTGGTG
The DNA here is from genome assembly GCF_030014385.1 of Trichomycterus rosablanca. Classification (NCBI taxonomy): domain Eukaryota; kingdom Metazoa; phylum Chordata; class Actinopteri; order Siluriformes; family Trichomycteridae; genus Trichomycterus; species Trichomycterus rosablanca. Next base: position 68,435,656 of record NC_085988.1, on the reverse strand, counting down.
TTGGCTAAATTTCACTTAATTTTGCCTTGCACTTAGTTTAAACATTTGTTGAATTTAGTAAATCATTATCCAATCATATTTGAGTGCTGTTAGCTCAGTGCTACACTGCTGGGAATTTTTGACTATGGTGATGTAGTTAAGCTAACAATACAATAATCTTTTTAAGAGCTCACTGTGACCCAAAACCATTGTTGAATTTGGAAATATTCAGTAGAAAATGTTGCTACTATTTTATGATAACCTGTTATGATAACCACATAACAATATGACTTGAAATGAAATGATTATAAAATGCTGTAGATGATGGATCTTTAGTTTATGGGATTTACAAGACTAATATTTTTAAGTTGTATTTTACTTTTACATTCTGTTAAACCTATTTAAATGATTTTTTTCTGATAAGTTTACAGGTAAAAACATAATAGACAATGAATCAGAATTTTAAGTGTTATTATTATTAAACTTATTAGTGCTTTTAGGGCAAAAGAACACTTCATGACATTGTGTAGCTAAAAAAAATCACTGGAATTGGAACATATAAGCTGCTGTTTTTAACACATCTGTTTTAAGAGTGTATAAAAATTTAGATACTCAAAATGGACAGACAGACAGAGTGTTGCCCAGTGCTTTGAAGGTTTTTCTTGGTAAGTAGAGCTCTAAACGCCTAGGGAAGAACAGACTGGGCAACCACAGACCCCCTTTATTTTCTCTCTATTTGGCTGGCCATTCAGTGCCAGGCCCTTGTCAGGGGAGCCTTTGTCTCTCATTTTCTCTCCTTATTTTCTGGGAAAAGAGGACAGGCGCTACATTTTCAATGATGGTGAAAACAGTCTGTTTGGGACTGAGACAGAGGGAGAGTTGGACGTGATATTCTGGCTCTCGAATTGTGCTCTCATCAGAATATGTTGCTTCTGTTTACCTCCTCCTACTTGACAAAATAAAAATCAATCCAAATGCACAAATGTAAATGAACTTGAACTGCTCTGACTTTGAGAGGTAAGACATGCTGCATAAGAGGAGGAGAAGAGAAAGTGCAGAAAAAGTGTAGGATTCTATTGGGGATTGCCTGCTTTAGTGCTGTTCAGCCCTCTACCCTTTCCTTGGCCCTTCATCCATTCTGAGCATGAATGTATGTGATATAGTGTGGAAAAGGAAAGGACTCTGCAGGGGGTTCACCAGAAGAAGCATGAATTTCTTTAAAAAAAAAAAGAATTCGGTGAAGTCAGGTGCTTTACATCAAAACCAGGAAAATAAATGCTTTTTTTCTCTATTAAAACCGTAGCACAAAAAAAACAACGAATCACATTCACAAGCCACTTGTTGGCACCGTGTACCTGAGTGAGAATATTATAGAACCCAGAAAAATGCAGTCTTAAAAGTGTCTCTATAGACAAGCAGGTCCACCATTATAAAGTGTCTCTGACAGGCCGACAAACAGGTCCTGCTTTATAATGAGCTTCTCTTCCTTCCTGTAGCTTACTCACAACATCATAAAAATTGCGACAAGTTCTCAGCAAAAGTCATGGCAGATTGGCATCTCACTTCCTTTCCAAGACCCTTGTTTAGTGTAACAGTCGCTTTGACAGACAGGGCCTGTGCTTTACTGCTGCTGGTATCAGGGCTCCTGTGGGAGGGGCTTGGCTCTTTTCAAGTCCTGTTTGGGTGAAGGGTAGAGAAGGGATGAGGTTTTACAGTGAGGGATCAGCAGACCGGATGATTGGTTTTACTGGGTGGCATGATTTTCACTGTCACTGCCGAAGTCTCCGTCCTCGTCCTCATAGTCAAAGTCCTCGTAGGCGTCGCCATTGCTCCTGTCCAGCCGGAGGTCCTCCTCCTTGATGCGAGGCTCATCCCCTTTGCTGATGCTGAGGTATGAGGGTGGGCCAGTGGGCGGTGCTGGTTCGGGGCTGCTGGACATGCTCGAGTGCTCAGAGGGCATCTGGGGTGATGGCATGCCTGCCATGGAGAGGGCGCTTGGATAGACCACGCCTGCTGATGAAAGTGACAACTGGGACTGCTGCCTGTAACATGCAAACACACACGCACATTACATTTAAAATTTGTTAAAGTACATGTTGATTATCCATATGTACATCCATACATCTATTTGGCACAGTTTTTACACCCGATGCTCTCCATGATGCAACCCTTCTATGTATTTAGGCCTGGAACCTGTAGAGTAGATCAAATCTACCTTTATAAAGTCGTCTGAGCATGTGCTTCAACACTTTCATTAACAATAAGATTGTCTTAAAATTTCTTTAAAACTCATTTTATTCATCTTTCATGCTACACTTATGAAGGCGTTGTTGGAATGCACCATCAGAAATTGCACTTATGTGCGTTACACGACCAAATACACAAAAAATAAAAATGCTGGTTTGTTTTCTACTACTTTTACATGTAAAGTCAAACAAATGAAGTGTACAAGGGAAATATTAGTGTTTTATTCTACACCTTTGGATGAAAGCAGAAAGCTGCTACTAGTTTTTTTAATACCACTGATTTCAAGGAAAATCAACCTACTGGCTGACATGATTACTATAAGATACATGATTCGGCATATCATTTATGCTATATAATTAATTTCATACACCTGTTAATAGACGGCGTGGCTAAAACACTTGAACTCAGTAATTAGGAGAGGTATGCACAAAGCTTTGTCCCTATAAGTAATATCTGCCATGCTGACATGCATTTGAAATGAGCTGCATTTCTATTAGACTAAACGGGTACTGAAAAGTACAAGAGGATCTCACCCCACGGTGAAGTACTGCCGCATTTCCTGTCTGCGGTTGCGCATGATGGCTTTGTATTCACCGATGCGCAGCTTCTTGCCGTCCACCAGGCATGTGCGTTTGGGCCGCGGCTTGTACTTGTAGTCGGGGTATTTCTCCAGGTGCTGCTTGCTGAGGCGTGCCTGTTCTTCGTAGTATGGCTGCTTCTCTAGGTTGGTCATGGACTTCCATCGTGAGCCTAAACACCAGCAGCCATGTTAAACATAACATACACACACACACACATCTCCATGCACTGCTCATTACTAAACGTGCTAAATAAGACCAAAGACGTGAACACACATTAACACCTTTTGGGCACATTAAGCCTCCTCTTTACAGACAGACACATTAACACACTGTGTGGATTAATAACTGTCCTACGTTTAGCCTGAATGACCAGGTCCATCTCTCTCAATATTAAGTGGACTTTTGTTTGGTCTAATGAGCACCTTTAAGTGGAAGTGATGTCACACTGAGAAGCAGAGAGCATGGTCTCTGCCCTTTTTACACCCAAGTGCCTGCACAGATACAGACACACTCACTTTCTGATGTGCGTCATTATTCCAGGTGACAGCAGGTTAAGTGGACCATTCACATACTCCATCTAATTACCAAAGCTCAATAGGAGTACCTGTGGCCTATGCTCCATATTCCTCATTAACAGAGTTAACACACACACACTTGCCTATCCCACAGAGGGCAGTACACGTTCATGCATGTATATATGAGTGTAAACGTATCTGCATGCGGTTGTGTGCGCTAGTCTGGGGTGAATTTACACTCTCCTACTGTGTGTTTAATGGGAAAAAGCTGTCAGCGCTGAGCCTGACACGCACCCACCACTGCAAAAGGAGAAACTCCTTCTGTTAACAATTGAGAGAGCGGGAGCCTTATTAAAACCAGATTTCCCTGCGTTATAAAATGCTTAGGAGCTCTTTAAAATGTCAAACACAATCCCAGAGGTCTGGAGAAAATGTCAGACAGACTGGAGTGCTTGTGTAATGCATAATGAATTATATCATCATTGTTGGAGTCGGCTCTCCAGAGCGATTCATTAGGCAGTGGTTACACAATTCTGCGCAAGGAACGGGACGTGTGTGTGTGTGTGTGTGTGTGTGTGTGCACTATAGTGTTTTCCCTGATGAGATAAAGGCATGTCTATAGCTTAACTTATTCCACATATTCCTTCATATTTGGACAGACTTAACCAGTATAAGTGAATAAATTGTCAGGCTGAATTCACACACACACACACACACTCTATCTGGTTATTCACACATACAGCGAGACTAAAGAATGACAGCCAGTCTGAAATAAAATTACAAAAATATGGATGTAACTTATGAAATGTGCACCATTTTTTGTTTTGTTTTAAACAATTATAGTATTGATTTAATGATGGGATTACAGGACATTTCTTCCCCTCATATCAGTGCATGCACATGTGTTTTTTAGACTATAAACTTTATATAAGTTCAACATATATCTGAGATATGTAAACCATTATTTTGATCATTTATTCTTTTGGCAAAAAAAATAAAACTTAAATGTAATCCAATAAAAAAGCTTTAAAGATTGAATCCATTAATGTGGAGTTGGAAACAGATTCTATATCAATATCAGTCAATAATTAGGCAGGGTTTCCACATACTTTTGGCTATATAGTGCATATAGAGGAACATGTTGGCAGAACAGGTAGTGTAAGTTTGCCTACAGTTACTCCAGTTTGTGAGAGTTTTGGCACATTCTCCCTTCCCCCGCCTGTCTGACTGCTTCTTTGGTTTCCTTCCACCTCCTAAAATATGCAGATGGTTTATATATATATATATTTATAGTTTTCAGCCATTCCCCTCTCGGACACTGTCTCATTATGTCCGTGTAGATGCCTGATCGGCTGACAGCACAGGTATCTATTTAGCAAACCTCCTAAACACACATTCAGACACAACAAAAGGCCCAGTGACAACACTCAAGCTTTCATCCCCCTCCCGGTCCTTCTTCTCCTAATCCTGCACCCCCTACCCCCCAAGCTTACAGTGATAAGTAATAAGTCTTACCGAGGATTTTGCTGATGTTGGAGTTATGCATGTCAGGAAAAGCTTGCAGAATCTTTCTCCTTTCGTCTTTTGCCCAAACCATGAAGGCGTTCATGGGCCTCTTGATGTGCGGTTCGCCGCTGCCACGACCTCGAGCCTCGCGGAAAATCCTTGAATCCGACACACTGGGGCTGCCTGTGGAGGAACAGCAAGGTTTAGTGTGACAGATTCTCACACACATAAACAGAACATAAACACTTTCGTAAAGCAGTGTAACAGTGGCAGAGACATGAAACTAACCATGCCTTATGTGCTGAATATAATTTATGTACATGGATTACAAAGACATTTTATTTCATTGCAATTAAATTTTTTTTATAAAAAATACAATCATAAAAAATAACACATTATTCTGCTAAATCATGGGTCATATTCTTTAAAATATACCCATTTTTTGTAGAACTTTATTTTAGACTGTAGGGATTACATGATCAGAACTGATGATTGGTCTTTTTTATTACTGGTCTAGTTGTATAGGATCAGATTTTCCAGTTTTCCACTTCTGCCATCTGTTCCAACATTATTAAAGAATGGGACTTAACCAGTAAAATATGACAGTTTTATTTATTTATTTTATTATTTTACCATCAGAGTCGCCGCTCATGCCAAAGTCCATCATGGCCTGAGTGAATTTGGTCTCTTCTGACTGCTTCATCTGCTGACTCAGACTCTCAAAGGCTGCCTTCTCCTGTACACACACATAAACAAAAAGTTGTCAGCATGCCTATTAAACAGTTAACCAAACAATCTTGAATTTCAACCCTCTGCATTGTCCCAATTTGGATGTATCCAATCCTCCTGTGCACTTTGGCGAACCATACAGATTGCATAACTCCCTCACTGGCTGGAAAGACTGCAGACCAGCACATGTCACTTCATACAAGTGTGAGCTGGGTTCTTACAGAGAGCCCTAACATGTATAGATGATCACATTTTGGTCACCAGTAGTTCTTCACCACTTGTGCCTGGGCCTCCAGTTGGAGATGTTGTTGTGGCGGCAAGTGGGTAAGTCTTCATCTGAGCTTTCCTCCCTTAATGCATAGCCAACTGTGTCTGTTAAGCACTCAAATCCAGACCCTCACGGTGGTGCGCTAGCAGGTTAGACTACATTAGCTAGTTTTTTAACTAATGAGAGGGAAGTCATTTGAAAGTTTTATCTTAGGAACCTTTAGGAAGCAGCTGTTTGTGTTTACAAGAGCTTTTCCACCAACCTGTCAAAATGTAGCATAAAGTGGTCTGCATTACTATACACACAGCTCACACTCTCACTCTGTCTCTTTTTCTCTCTCTCGTGGCCCCAAGGTCAATGCATTAAAGAGAGAAACAGCACTCTAGAGACGAGAGCGAGTGGGACCACATGGCCCCGTGGGTATTTATTACACCCAATAAAAGGCAGATTAACTCTGCATCTACATGCCTAATGTAGCGGGGGCATGCATTTCCATGTGACACCTCTGCCTCTCTCCAAAAGCTGCATCTGGGGCTTAATTAGTCGATTAGACTCCATCCTGAACACGTGCCATCTTTAAAACACACAACCAGAGAGGGTGCTCGCCATTAGAGAGTGACCCAGACGAGCTGCGGTGCTGTAATGAAACGCATTACACCGTTCTGCAGCCATACAGATTTAATTATTCATTCTGTGCTAGTGAGTGGGGTTTAAATGAATGCTCAGTGGAGAGATAATTTCTCCCCAGATAGCAAGGGAGAGAGAAGAGGATAGAGACACAGATACAGAAAGAGAAACAGAGAGAAACTATAGGAATGTGGTGGATAGAAAATGGTTTGAATCACTTGTTGTTGCTTTCAGCAAATTGAAGTTTAATTAGACATATACGCACATAATCTGTATGTACAGATTCACCATGCACAATAATTCACTTTCTTTTTAAGGTATACATACTAGTCTCTACCTCAGCAGTGTGCAAATAGCTAGAGAGGAGTTACTGTAGACCACAGCTTTGACCTTAATGAGTTCAAATCTGAAGCCTATAATACAGTTAATGAATGTGGAAGGTAAACACATGGATCTAATGTACATACAGTGGATATAAAGTCTACACACCCCTGTTAAACTGTCAGGGTTTGGTGTAAAAATCAGATCAAGATCAATAATTTCAGATTTTTCTTCTCCTTTAGTGAGGAAAGAACTAAAATAATGTGGTTGAGTAAGTGTACACACCTTATAATTAGGGGTGTAGCTATGTTCAGAATTAACCAATTAATATCTGCCATCAATTTAAGTGACTCTGATTAACTCTATATAAAGCTCAGCTCTTCTAGTAAGATTTCCCTAACAATTACTTAGTTACAACAAAAACCATGGACCGCAAAAAAGCTTACAAAGGATCTTGTTGTTAAAAGGTATCAGTCAGAATCCAAGGCATTATATACACACTATGGAAAACAGAGAAGATGGTCATCAACAAGTGAATAAAATAAGACAAGAATAGGACATCCCGCCAAAATTGATGAAAAGACAAGAAGACAAGTTCTGGTTGTGTACTAAATGTGACAACAATCTACTGTATTCTTCATATGTCTGGGCTGTGGGGTAAAGTGGCAAGAAAAACATCCAAGCCCAGCAAAAACCTACATCAGGTCTGTCTAAAGCATGTAGTAAAATGTGTTATGGTCTGATGAGACCAAGGATGAACTTTTGACAATAATTCCAAAAGGTATGTTTGGCGCAAAAACAACACTGCACATCTCTGGGTACAGAGGGTTTAGTTTCAAATAATCAGTCAATTTAGACGCATATTTATGTCTGAGAAAGACACCAACCTTCTCCGAGCGCCCGTTGTTGAGGCCGAGGCTGTTGACTGCTGCCACTTTGGCGTCCAGGACCTGCTGCTCCCTCTTTAGCTGCTCCTTCATTTGCCGTGCCTCCTGGAAGGCTTTGCTTACAGCATCGTGATCATTCAGGTAGCCTCCTGAAGTGATGGATGATAACAGGTCTGCAGGAACAAAAAGCAAATACGGGTGAGAACGAGTAAAATGATGTGTGTGATACTGACTGCTTGCATAGCTTTTCCTATTAAAGCCTGCACACACATACTGGGGCATTGCTATGATAAATCCTTTAATATAATCTAATATTTTATTGAACCTTTAATCCTGGTCAAAGCTGCAGTGGGTCCGGTTTCTCCAGAATGACTGGCTGGTAAGGACCCCACTCCATTGTGTGACCTAGGCCGCCAGCAGGCATAGCCAATCTTGTCTGTATGTAGACTACCGACTAGCCTGCTGGGAATTCAAACCCTAGATCCCAGCTGCAGTGAGCTACAGTTACATTTACATTTTTGGCAATTAGCAGACGCTTTTATCCAAAGCGACTTACAATTATGACTGAACACAATTTTGAGCAATTGAGGGTTAAGGGCCTTGCTCAGGGGCCCAACAGTGGCAACTTGGTGGTGGTGAGGCTTGAACTGGCAACCTTTTGATTACTAGTCCAGTACCTTAACCACTGAGCTATCACTGCCCCCTGAGCTACCACAGTTAACCGCCACACCTGAGCCCAAACAGAAATAATTAATAAGATTGAATGATTTGCTTTATGTGTATTATAGGGTGAGGCAATATGATTATCCATATTATTATTATTCTTTAAAACAGACAACAAAAGACATGTCACATCTTTATCCAATCTGTAAATGCATGAAAAACATCTTTACTAAGAGCTCATATTTTATCCAGCTGTCCTGGCATGTGGTGCGTGTACAGATGTGTGTTGTGCATTTTCTAACTTAATAGAGGGACACCAGGTGAGGCCACCCAGCACTAACGCACAGTTGAGCCTCTGGACTGAGGACATTAGCATACTGTTGCAGCAGGCAGAATGCATTAGCGCACACACACTGACCACTTGACTGCTAGCTCTCTAAGCGGTGCCATTGCAACAGTCCTCTTTTAAAACGGGCTGGACTTCAGCAGCTGAATTGCTGTACCGTGAATAATATGATCACCAGTAAGAGGGTTACCAGCTACTTATGTGCGTCTGTAAATTTCTTCAGATCTATGTAGCTGACACATTTTAAGGAACTGAAGCTGTTTAAACAGGCCCCGTGCAGCATTGTAAGTCGCTTTGAATAAAAGTGTCTGCCAAGTTAATAAATGTGAAATGTAAATGTAAACATTGTTCTACGTCATCACAAATCTGCTGCCTTACATTTGGAGATTCCATTAAAAGTTCTTTCCTTCCATTTGGTTTGTCAATTCTCATGGAAAATAGATTAGAGGTTTTCTTTCTGAAAATACAAGCACAGCCTCGCTCTTACTTTATTTATTTTGTTTAAAAGCTAATCACAGTTCTTTAAGAGAGCGAGAAAAAAATGGAGAAGACTTCTTAATAAAATCAACAATTGCTAATTTGCCCATCCCAGAACATCTGGCTTGATGTAGATCAAAGATGGAGTCTCTATGCTTTTTCCACAGATAGTATTTGTATTATCTGCAACAAACTGGTGCTTGGGGAAAGTGTATCTGACTTCACATCTCGTCTCATTAGATCTAATAAAGGGCTGCAACAGATTATAGCTCTAATCTATTCTTTATGCTGTGCTGGCTGGATTAGGCACTTTAATTTGAAATAAAAGCAGGATAACACTCGTTTTAAAATCAGAAGCAGAAAAGCTGCTTAAGTGACCTGGGCCAGTGATAACTCAGTGGTTGAAGTATGGAACTGGAAATTAGAATAAACTGTTAGTTGCTTTGAATAAAAGCATTTGCCAAAAGCCATCATTCTAAATGGAAATGTACTGGTCACATAGGGAATTGTATGGAGCAGGCCAGAAATGGAAGGGGTAGAAACCTGAAATTTTTTTCTTTCGGTTACTCTAATATTAGAAGTTGCCAGAGCGATCTTTATGGTCCACATATCTACTTTGGAATAGTCTCACACCAGATGCCCTTCCTGATGCAACCCTCTATATTTTATCCAGGGTTGTGACTGACACTGATAAGTGCACCTCCCAATAACTAGGCTGTTTGACCATCCGCCCCCTCAGACATAGCCAGTCATGTCTGTGCTGCTGCCTGACAGGCCAATAGCACCAGTGAGAATCGAACCCTGGATCTTAGCAATAGTGGGCTAGCATGATATACCGCTGCACGACCAAATGCCAACCCAAAGTCTATAGGCTATAGTAAGTGCATAGTCTCTGAACTCGCTGTACCCACTATACGATGAGTAAGAGAGTGAGATGGTGTCCTCATAAACGTGAAAAAGGGGGCATGACGGGTACTAGGACGCAGCCATTAAAAAGCTTCTTTAAAGTGTTCTTTCTCTGACACCGTTATTGCAGAAATATAACAGCCAATAATACCAGGATGAAAAAAGTTATGGAGAGGACAAGAAAGGATGACTTTTATCCAAAGCATCGTACAATTGGTACAGCATACAAACCAAACATCCGGGAGTTAGTGGAATTGTTTAAGGGCCCAGGAGTGGCAGCTTGGGCTGTTCGGTGCCTTAACTGCCAAGCCAAAAAGACAGAAAAAAAGAAAACCACTGCACTGGCTGAAAAATCAGTTCAACTCAGAAAAATGTAGTTAAATCATCTTATGTCTCTAATGGGTGTGAGCTTTTAAATTTTCTTTCTGGCCTTCCAAAAATGTGCAACAGATGTAAAGATCATGGAGCAGAAGGTCGCTCTAATTGTGAGCTAAAGCACCAGCTTGAATTAACATGTTTTATGGATTCTGAGGAAAAAAAAAAAACAGAATATAATCAACTTTTTTAGGAAAAGAAACATCTGGAACATTAATCTGCTATTAAATCCTGGGATTTGTTGGAAAACACAGCGTTTACAAAGGAAGAACTCTAAAATGGTAAAAAGCAGTGGGGGTGAGGAGAGCAGGGAGGATATTGTGTTATTGTGGCATTAATGCAGGTTGTTTGTGATGTGTGTGGTAACAGAGTTGTATAAGAGCCCTGTCTAATCTCATTGCCAGAACAGGATGTCACAAGCTCCTTGTGTGTCTCTATTCAGATTCTCAAAATAAATGTGAAAAAAATTCTGCTCTTTCTTTTCTCTCCTGCTTCATACAGCTACCTAACAAGCGCCCCTCCCCCCTTTTCACATTGAAACTCTAATAAACGCTTGACAATATGCCCTCCGGGGAATATTAAACCCAGCAGACCTAAAAATGTAACATCAATTAACATGCTAAAGGAACACAACCGTGCTTGACTCCCGATAAATTGAATGAAATGGCTTATGCTGCAATGAGAGGCATGTGGAGGTGTATAATAGGTTTATACAACAGAAAACAGATGATGTAAACATGAAAAATATGAAGTTATCAGTACCTATTGAGCTGATTCGGGGCGGAGGTCCTCCGATGTTAGAGTGGACGCTGTGCTTCATGGTTCCATGGCCCAGCTTCATGGCAGGGACCTGTGGGGAAGCGGGGGAGGTGGGTGACTTGCTCTCGGATGTCTTAGGCTTGGCTGACAGATTCAGGGGCTGAGCGCCCTCGTCCTGCAAAGGCAAAACAGCAACACATTTGGCCCGGCGTGATCTTTTTTCCCCTCCGCGGCGGCTAGGGTGCCAATCACAACGGCTGACCGGAAGCAAAGCAACCAACCACAGGCCAAAGGAAATGGAGCAGTATGGTCACCTGCGGCCGTGGAGCAGGAAAGAAAGTCTGGAGGGCAAGCTCATCGGGTCTGAACGCTGACAAAGTTTTCATGCAACGTCTTGGTACTTCCTCAGTAAGTTCAATAAGGGCACGGTCATGCAAGAACACATGCAGGGGTACACCACGGTACACATTCACCAATGTTGTTCCTCTAGAGAGGAACCTCAAGCTCCATTTATGACGTTGCATGCCATAAAGCCAACTGCACACTATGCGACACCCAACAACTTGTCAAATATGAAAAGCCTGATGTTCCAAGAGCTCTAATATTCTACCTTTTGCTACCTGAGAACTTCTGTGTAATAGTTTCATTCGTTCTCACTGCCTGTTGCTTAGAGTTGTCTATTGTGTACATTCAGTATACCTGAGAAATTAACTCTGTAGTTCATTGTTGGTCAGGTAATTGAAAAAAATAGAGCAGCTGTACCAGTTTTTGGCTGTGTAAATGACGACCCAGGTGGGGGCATGATCACATTAATCATCATCTACATATCCTCCACGCTGCTGCCCTAATCACATCACAAAAACCCCCCAACCTGACACAGAGGGCCAATTAGATCACAGAACAGCAGATGCATCCCCAACTCCGCCCAATCAAGGCAACACAATTAAAATGAAGACTCAGTCCAGCTGCCAGAATAAGCAAAGGCCCAGTTAACCTTTCTTAATGTTTAAATATCTAATGACCTGTGTGTTTTTTCACTCCAAATAACTGAGCAGCATGAAGACCGCCTACTAGAATGCCTGTATGGACACATGTTCATACAAATCAACACTGTCAATCATTGTTAGACTGACAAGGCAGGTTCAAGGCAGCAAAGAACTGTCTAATCTCAGCTGCAAGCACATTAACCCGGGGTGTGCAACATCTGCTACAACACCTGGCACTGTAGATACGACAATGCCTTTTGATGCCTTCGATCCATACTGGAAACTAAGCTCCCTCAAGGGTAGCCCTAAATTATATATTAATAATTTGCAGATATGAATAATAATGCCACCATGATCACGAGCGCAGTATTTAAGTGGCTGACGTGCTACATTTAGCCCTTTGTCTAGTCTCTTTTTCAGTGATGCTTCCTAATAGACTGCCCTTATTATTAATGAGCTGAATGAAGGGTGAGCACAATAATCGTGTCCTTCCAAAACTACACTGGCTTTTCAGGAATGCATAACACTAAGCAGACCTTTATTATGTTGGGCTTGCCATTGAGCCAATAAGGTAGAGTTAGTATTTAATCCAGATCATTCCTCAAGCCTTTATGTCACCTTCTTTTTTTTGCTATTGGGATTGTTCTTTCATGAGGCAAATCCTTGAGTGGGATGTTAGCCAATATAACTAATCTACTAAGGGGTGAATTGGGTGAGACTGGCTAAGCTGTATGCTTGGCTAGACCAGGTTTGGTTTGTGCCACTCACAGTCTTTGACATGGCAATCTTGCTATAGAGGAGGCCCAGGCACTTAAGGATGAGAATGTGAATCAAATGGTGGATTAAATTAAAAATGCTTGCTAAAGCCATAATCACTTTGTTAATTAGACAAAAATGTCTTTAGCTATTACATTCCTTTTACAAAGCAAAAGCTGTATTGGCACAGCCACTATGCTAGCACATAAATGGTTAGAAAGGCAACACTACAGTTGAGTGACAAGAAATATACAGTGGGTACGGAAAGTATTCAGACCCCTTTAAAATGTTCACTCTTTGTTTCATTGCAGCCAATTGGTAAGATCAAAAAAGTTCTTTTTTTGCTCATTAATGTACACTCTGCACCCCATCTTGACAGAAAAAAAACAGAAATGTAGATATTTTTGCTAATTTATTAAACAAGAAAAACTGAAATATCACATGGTCATAAGTATTCAGACCCTTTGCTCAGTATTGAGTAGAGGCACCCTTTTGAGCTAGTACAGCCATGAGTCTTCTTGGGAATGATGCAACAAGTTTTTCACACCTGGATTTGGGGATCCTCTGCCATTCTTCCTTGCAGATCCTCTCCAGTTCCCTCAGGTTGGATGGTGAACGTTGGTGGACAGCCATTTTCAAGTCTCTCCAGAGATGCTCAATTGGGTTTAGGTCAGGGCTCTGGCTGGGCCAGTCAAGAATGGTCACAGAGTTGTTCTGAAGCCACTGCTTTGTTATTTTAGCTGTGTGCTTAGGGTCATTGTCTTGTTGGAAGGTGAACCTTCGGCCCAGTCTGAGGTCCAGAGCACTCTGGAAGAGGTTTTCCTCCAGGATATCTCTGTACTTGGCCGCATTCATCTTTCCTTCAATTGCAACCAGTCGTCCTGTCCCTGCAGCTGAAAAACACCCCCATAGCATGATGCTGCCACCACCATGTTTTACTGTTGGGATTGTATTTGGCAGGTGATGAGCAGTGCCTGGTTTTCTCCACACATACCGCTTAGAATTAACACCAAAAAGTTAAATCTTCGTCTCATCAGACCATAGAATCTTCTTTCTCATAGTCTGAGAGTCCTTCATGTGTTTTTTTGCAAACTGTATGCGGGCTTTCATATGTCTTGCACTGAGGAGAGGCTTCCGTCGGCACACTCTGCCATAAAGCCCCGACTGGTGGAGGGCTGCAGTGATAGTTGACTTTGTGGAACTTTCTCCCATCTCCCTACTGCATCTCTGGAGCTCAGCCACAGTGATCTTGGGGTTCTTCTTTACCTCTCTCACCAAGGCTCTTCTCCCACGATTGCTTAGTTTGGCTGGACGGCCAGGTCGAGGAAGAGTTGTGGTCGTCCCAAACTTCTTCCATTTAAGGATTATGGAGGCCACTGTGCTCTTAGGAACCTTGAGTGCTGCAGAAATTCTTTTGTAACCTTGGCCAGATCTGTGCCTTGCCACAATTCTGTCTCTGAGCTCCTTGGGCAGTTCCTTAGACCTCATGATTCTCATGTGCTCTGACATGCACTGTGAGCTGTGTGGTCTTATATAGACAGGTGTGTGCCTTTCCTAATCAAGTCCAATCAGTTTAATTAAACACAGCTGGACTCCAATGAAGGAGTAGAACCATCTCAAGGAGGATCAGAAGGAAATGGACAGCATGTGAGTTAAATATGTGTGTCACAGCAAAGGGTCTGAATACTTATGACCATGTGATATTTCAGTTTTTCTTGTTTAATAAATTAGCAAAAATATCTACATTTCTGTTTTTTTTCTGTCAAGATGGGGTGCAGAGTGTACATTAATGAGCAAAAAAAGAACTTTTTTGATCTTACCAATTGGCTGCAATGAAACAAAGAGTGAAAAATTTAAAGGGGTCTGAATACTTTCCGTACCAAAAATATCCAAATATTTGATTTGTATGTGTGGACTTGGTTTGCAAGTGCAGATGCTTTAAGACAGATGTACTACATGAAAAGTCATAACTGTCCAATTGCAAACCTCTATTAAATTTGGGGCGTGGCTGAGAAACCACACAGCCACAAAACCAAACTTATCACTTGTAGCTAGAACGTTGCTACTAGTGTTAGCAACATTAGATGATGTGCTTTATGTTACTTTAAGGTCATTAAAAGCCTCTCGCAATTAATCTGCCAGACAGCCTTTCTTTGACATCTCTCTAGCTAGTCTGCATGATAAAACAGCTAAAAAAAATGGGCACCTCATTACAGGTGAACTTTGCCTGCATCATGTGTTTAAGTAATTTGTGATTAATTAGGATTGATTGTGTCTATACAGCACCATCAACCACACCCCAAATTCAGCAGAGGATTACAGTTGGACAGTGATTACTTTTCACTGTGGTATGAATACAGCACTGCTTGGACTACAATACAATAAATGTACTGAATTTACTTTTAGCACATTCTAAGTGCCACACAGTGAAATGTAGTACAGCTGCGAGTTGATTGCATTTCAAGCTGATTTGTATTCAATTTTGACACTAACTCTTAGTGACTAATTCTTTTAAATACAAACCTACATGTATTGTTTTTCAGTTCTGAGGTCAAGCGATGTTAAATCAGTGTAATGGATGTTTTACTTTTCATTTTGGCATGTTTTAGTGCAGCACGGTAAAACAAATTAAAGCTGTGCCTTGATTTAATTCCACAGTCGATTGTATACAGTTCTTACACAAATTAAATTTGTGTTTTAAATGTAAATTCTTGTGCATTGTTTTTCAGTAAAGAGGTCAAGTGAGGTAAAACAATGTAATCGAGGTTTGGCTTTTATATTTCAGCACGTATTCTGCATGTTACTTTGAAAAAGCAATGATGTGTGTATTGCGTTTCACATTTTTCCACTGCAGTGATTGAATTTTAATTTGGCACTAATTCTGTTTCATATTCAAGCAGCTTGCGGTGGTCCAGTACCTTACTAACAACTGATGTAGGTTTTTCCGTTTATTTGTCACCTGTCTGTAAGTAGCACATGAATGCTGTATTTCTTCCTTTGCCAGACTGCTGACACATGTAAGTGACACCATTTGCCCAGTTCCTTATCACACAGCCTGACGTTTCAATTACTGAGACAAGTGTGTGTGTCTAGTTATTTGTCCTGCAGGACTTGCCTGTCACAGCTAAACACACACACACACACACACACACACACACACACACACACACACACTATTTTTTTTACTTTATTTATTTACCAAAATGAATGTATATATATATTCATATGTGGTCTTATTAGATGTATAACAGTAATCTGTATTCTAGAGCAGATACAATGTCTTTAATTATCATATATACATGTGTACAGTATAGGGTCAGCCATTGTAGTATTAGAAGGTTATGGGCCTTGCTCAAGGGCCCATCAGTGGATGCATAGCAGAGCCGGGATTCCACCTCACAAGCTGCCGATTGATAACCCATAGCTCTACCCACTAAGCTACCATTGGACAATGTACACCCATACCAGGCCCATGCCCAGTGCCATACATATTACAGTATAGCTCACTTTAACTGCAGTCCATTATACAAAACACTGCAGAAAGCTTTCATACCTGCCCAAAAGACTGCCCTTTAAATCTAACCTGCCCACTTAATGCCCACTAAATCTATTTTATTATGAAATGTAACCCATTTTAAAATATATTAAGTATAGTAAATAATTGACTGTAAACACCTGTAATCAATGAATGTGGTAAAAAACTAACTTAGCTGGTCATACATAAAATTGATTGTTCAGTGCACAAGGCAGGTTGGTGTAAATATTTGAAAATGGCACTGCTCATTTTATCAGGTTAAAATAACTGTGGTAAAAGTAATAATTTTTAAAACTAGTATTGCAAATATCGTTAATTGGGTTCTATTTTATGTTGTTTTATGAATACATGGTGCCTGTCCATACATGTGTATAGTTTCTAACTTTGCTGTAGTAACGGAAAGTCTGTGTGTGTGTGTGGATACACCTGAGCTGTAGGCCACCCCCCTAAGGGTAAAGCACTTATGCTGTGTGTGCCTCAGTCCAAACAGCTGTCAGCCACACTACACACTGGCCAAAATGACAGGGACGAAAACAGAGGGCAAGTAAGAGAGAAACACAGAAAGACAGAACAGAAAAGAGAAGGAACGACAGGTCCGAGAGCTCTCTGGGACACTGAAATATACATGCTACCCTGTGGTTCCCCGAAGGCTAGGACAAGATTCAAGAATCTAAGTGGGAAAAGTTCAGGGACAGGTTCAAAGACAAAATAAAAACGCTGAAAAACATTTCTTTAATAGCTGCATTTCCTATGTTTGAACAGTCACTAAGCATCATCTCTCTGATCACTGGCCGCAGTAGCACTTCACCTCCCCTGGCCCTGTCTCTCACTGTCAACTCTCTGCAGCCACTCTATATAAATGCTAATAAAACAAGGAGAGGCCCTACATCTAAAGAGCATCTGTATTCATTATCCAGAAGCCCCTTACTGGATGATTGGCAGGGGGTCACAGCCAATCAAGAACCGCTATACTAACTCAGGTCAGGGGCCAGGTGCCTGCATGCCCCCAAAATGTAGATCTGCATCTGCAACTCATCACACAGACAGAGAGAATGAGCGAGAACGAGCACGAGACATTTTTATGAAGGAGGGGATCAACTTCTGACAGACATATGGTTCAGAGCAAGGCCTCATCTTCTCTCTGTCCAAACAGACACTGCTCTGTGTCCACTGTGGCTCCACACGGATCTGACCTAGGTCATGACAAAGTCTGAACACATGTTTATTTAGCAGTGGGTGCCCCATGGGTCACGCCAATGTGCAGTAGGCAGGACGAAATAGGCTTCTCTGGGGCATTCGGTTATTATGCTGACCAGCTCAACGGGATTCTAGAGCCGGCAAGCTGGTGCCTTTTAGTTCTGCAGCGCCTGATATTCATGCTGTTTCCACTTCATTTGCTCCATTAGAGGAGACCCACACACCTGCTCTCAGGTAGATGCACGGATGCCAGGAAATGGATGCATTGGCCTAGACAGTGAAGCATTTGATGATTACGCTAGGTATGCAAGGATGCTAATATTTAAGAGAAACACACTCACCAGCATGCACTTGGAGCCCAATCACAATTAGAGTTACATAACAGTGCAATCAATCACACTGCAGACAGATCATTTACCACAATTCCTGTATATAAAGACAGAAACATACATGCATGCATGCCATAATGTAGAAATGAACTGAAATTCAGACATACCTTGAGTTTGGGTGGTGGGCTGCTCCTCCTCTTCTCGCTCAGGCCACTGGTAGGCGAGTGTGTGCCCGCTGCCAAGTTGGGCTGAGGCACAGAGCCATGCTTGGCCCCCGGAGACACCTGCATGGCTGCCAACTGAGCTGCGTACAGCTGCTGCTCCCAGACAGACAGAGGACAGCAGGAGATGGAGAGGGGACAGGGAGTCAAGGATGGGTGGAGGATAAGTGAAGAGAAGAACGGAGGAAAAAGTCATGAATAAATGAATATGCCAAACACACGCGCAGACACAAAAAGATGCAAACTAAAAAGCAGGTCTAGCCATTAGCTGAGAGAGCTTGATGGTTATTTGTGTTCTTTGGGACAGAGCTGTCACCTCTCGTCCCTCCACTGGGGCCTCGAGGGACCTCTGCTAACAGCTATCAGCTGCCCCGAAGGAGACATGTTAAGTGCCATGGTGCATTTTGGAAAAAGAGTACCACTACTTTCCACTGAGGTCAAGGTTAACGACGGAGAAAAGAGACAGTAGTTGTATGATGAGGTGAAAAAGTGCTAAATGTGTTTGGGGAAAGAGGGGGAAGTTGCAAAATCCTGCTTTAAAGCTCATAAACATAAAGCTCAGTGTCCCCGTGGATCATTCGCTTATCCTTCAACAACACACACCAGTGTTTCTACTAGTGATGGCACGTTTGATTTCATTTAGCAAAGCCATTTTTATGATCTGTGCAATCTGATCGATCCGGTTTCTAGATGGACAAATATAAAGCAGCCTGAATCACATCTTTGTTTCTTTTTTACATTTTCATGTCATTTCTCTGTTTTACTTTCGCTTTATCCTGGTTAGGGTTTCAAAGGGTCCAATAACGCACCAAACAGGACACCAATCCATCGCGAGGCCCTGGCCATCCCAATCATCTCTACCATGTAGACGCCTGACCGGCTGATTCAAAGCTTAAATCTCCGAGGTAGAGGGCTAGCGCCACCCCACCTTTGTTAATCATTGACCCTATTATTAACCATTAATCCTATTATACATTACAATATATTATATATATATATTACAATAAATAACATGTACCACCTAAACGACATGCAAAACGCCAGAAGTAGCTACAATCTCTGTTACAGTTAACACTAAACTGGCTTTATTAAATAAGTATTCTGTGAGCTCTAAACGCACTTAGATTTGGTCAAGTTTGTAAACCCACCCAACCGATTCCCCCCAAAAAGTACAAAGTAATAATTTGTTCAGACCAAATATCACTAGTTTCTTTAACACATTATTGTGAGTCATGGCAATATTTACACATACCAAATTGTCCTTACATTTTTACATTTACATTTTCAGTATTTAGCAGACGCTTTTTATCCAAAGCGACTTACACAATGAGCAATTGCGGGTTAAGGGCCTTGCTCAGGGACCCAACAGTGGCAACTTGGTGGTGGCGGGGCTTGAACCGGCAACCTTCTGTTTACTAGTCCAGTACCTTAACCACTGAGCTATCACTCAGCCACATAACACTATCAACAGAAAATGAGTTCCATCAATCCACTCTGTATTCAGAACCAGAAACAACTTATACATAAAAGATCAGCTGAATTACAGCTACTACATAAACAATACAATCTAGAATATATTAAACAATAACAGTGCTCTTAGATATCTCCATGTCCTGACTAGTGAATTAAAAGAAATGTTTCTGCATTACTGACTGGCTTGTGATGCTGCCTGGATAAACACCAGCAGTGTGATGTAGGAAAGTGCAAATTTGAAAAGCAACAGCTGTTTAAAATGGCTATTATTGCAAGGGCAGAGGCTTCCAGATCTTTTGTGTGAAAATAAATAATTAAATAATTAAATAAGTGTCTGGATTTTTCAAGATTTAAAAGTGCTTCTTAACTTTTCTGTTTGGTGACTATTAGATTAAAACAAATATTTTTTAATTCGTCATATGGCTCTTATTGTCACCAGGAAAAGCCTCAGCTGTGTGTTTTTCAAGTAAAGCTGCAACTTTTCTTCACATTTTGCTGTATACACATTTCATAAAAATGAGCCGCGTTTCCTTATTTCTTCTTAAAATTGGTTTTCTTGGGAAGGAGCAGACCCTCAGATCTTTCTGCATTAAAAACTTTTTTTAAATTGTGTTTTTCTCTTTAAGATTTGGAAGCGAGTGGCTGTTTGCGAGTAAAACTTCCGTCCTTCTGTTCCTCCCTGGCCGTCAGCCACCAGCAGGAAACAAAGACTGGTTTATGCAAATGGCTGTGGCAGTGTTTCCATCTTTCTATCTCCATCTTCTGTCTTTGGTTCTTTTCTCTTTCAACCAGCCCCTTCCACACAATGCCAGATTTTTTCAGCCAGTCATAAAGAGTTATACATGTCCATCCAGTAAAAACTTCTGCTCTAATTCTGAGCCACATACACACACCTTCATGTTTACACAGCCTAGTCCTTATCTGTACACAATACAAACTGTGGATGCAAACAGTTGCTGTATCTTCTGTAGTTATATGTCATACTTATCACATAATCACCTAATCATAATTATTTGAGCTAATCATGATTATACAAAGATGCTCAGGTGGCACTGCAGTAAATTATGCTAGCATACTACTAGGCTAATCCAGTGTTCGTCTATGTCTGAAGCCGGGGTTGGTCAAGGCCCCGTAATGGATTGATGTCCTGTCTGGAATGTGTTACTGTATTGCGCCCAGTGATTCCAGGCAAACCAGACCCGCCAGAACCCTGATCAGGATAAAGCGGTTTCATGTTTATCACCACGGCGGGTGATAACACCAAAAAATAACTGGGCGCAATGCAGTAACATACCTCGGACAGGATGCCAATTCATCAAGCTCTATATTATATAATATTATATAAAAATACAATAGTTAAAATATCAAGAGAAAAGAGAAATTATTCATATATATTAATATCATTCATATAACTATTTGTCTGGACATTTATTGCACAAGCAAACATACTACACAAGCTCTTTTCAAGGGTCTCTGATCAGTAAACATTATGCACCCATTTGCGGTGTATGTGTGTGTGTGTGTGAGAGAGAGAGCATGGAGAATGAGAGCTGCAGCAGGGCTGGGGGAATAGGCGATAAAATAAAGGTCTTGTTGGTCATTTATGTTCAATTACCTTGACCACGGCTCCTGGATGTGAGTGTACCCGAGCGTGACTCAATTCGCCCCCTCAGAGTGCACCCTTCCATTTGGAAGATGAGCTAAGGCTGTGTGTGTGTGTGTGTGTGTTTTAAATTCAGTCTATGTCCAGTCCACTGAATCAGACTGCTTTATTTGCTCTGAATTGAGTTCTATTACGGACCAGCTCCTACCAGTCAAAGCTTCTAGACTGGCTGAGCCAGTGAGTGACACACACACACACACACACACACACACACACACACACACACTTTCTGCAAGGCTGCCACTAAACACGCTCAAAGCGTTGCCGCTCGATCATAAAGATGACTAGATGCAAAGTGACAGCATACTGCCTCTGGGGTCACCACAGGCAAACACAAGCATTCATATACTGTACACACTAAAAGGGGTGAGAAGTAAAAAGAAATAGACAAATTTAAATGTCAGCAACTAAAATTCTGAAACACATTAAAGCTTCATTCAGCTACTCCGACTGTGCCTTTGTTTCCTTATGGAGCGAGGCGATGCAGCTTACTACGCACAGATTTACTGCTTTTAAGCTCATTTTTTACCACTTGCAACTGCACTTAAAGTTCAACCAGGTTGCTGCTGATCTTTTTAATGCCCCACCAATGAGACAAACTGTTTATTT
Source organism: Trichomycterus rosablanca (assembly GCF_030014385.1). NCBI lineage: Eukaryota > Metazoa > Chordata > Actinopteri > Siluriformes > Trichomycteridae > Trichomycterus > Trichomycterus rosablanca. The sequence continues at coordinate 68,413,701 of NC_085988.1, read as the reverse complement.
GACATAGTCAGAAGCAAAGCACAGACATGGCGGGGTAACACGGATTCTCTCTAAACTGTTGTATTCCACTTTTCAATTACAAACATGACATTGTGATTTGTGTGAGAATACAGCATGGAGACTAGTGAGCAGAAACATGGAGATTGGATTTGCATTTCAGACAGCTATACCATGTTTACTAAGCCTGGAATCACTTGCTGAGGCTTCGTAACTCTTAAATGAGATTTAATGCACCCTTTAATTAAAGCAATAAAGTTTCATAAACCCACTTCCTTGATTTAAAGCTTGCTGCTCTGTGGTACAGCCAGCAGAAAGCAGTTTTGTTGCTTACTGTGAAAGGCGTAAACGCCACAGAAAGGTAAACAAGGCACAGAATCAATGACAAACACGATGATGGCTAGCAGGGCAGCCTGGTGGAGCAGCTGCTGGAGTAACTGCTGTACAGCAACATGGGTGTTAAGGACATGAGTTATTCTTATTGGATTCAGATGGGTTTCCTCTGGGTGTTTTGATTTACTTCCAAAAAATGTAGAAGATGGAATGGCCATTCTTAATTGTTGCTAGATATGAGTAAGTAGGATATATATAATCACAAAGCACTTCGATAAAATAAAATAAATGTAACACTTTATTTTGACATGTCTCATTGTGACATCTCTCACTGATATCATGTGATGTTTGATGTCAATTACAGTTTGTCTACAGAAAAAAACCACATAACCCATTCTCTGTTAAAAATGGAAAACTTAAATCTTCAGACCCCTTAAAATGAACATATGTGCTAAAGATAAAATAAATCACTAACATAAGTAAAGCTCCAAAGCAGAACAAGCTGTAGGAGTCTTTAAAATTGCTTGAAGGTGAAAAATAGCCTTGTACTTATAAACATCTAAAATTCACTCAGGTTCACCTATCTGGTACATACATTTAGCGTTTTATTAGCCTCACACGCATATCTGTTGCTCTGTCCACCTAGATATCCTCCTGTACTCCAATTATCAATCAAAAGCCCTCTGTAGGACATTCAATGACCAGATGTTGTTTAGGTGGTAGACCATTCTTAGCATTGCAGTGACACCAACATGGTAATAATATGGTAATGTGTGCTGTACTGGTATGAGTGTAGCAGGTGCAGCAGTTTTGCTGGGATTTTGAAACTCAATATCAATGCTAGGAGGAGGACAGTGCTTAAACCAGAAATATAAAACAACAGTGGCCTGTGATCAGAAAGTGTCTCCTAATAAAAGCTTACACAGTATTTAAAATGTCACAACAACACAGCTGCACATGGCATTATATAAGGCTAGTGGGGTCAGAAAATATAAACGACCCAGAGGGGGGCTACAGGCAAAAATTCCAAACAACACTGCTTTACCTGATACAGTCATACCAGTACTACACACACTACCAGGTGCATGAGTGGAGGTCTTACAGGCGCCCCTTTCGATTAATTACCAGAATACAGGGGTGTGACTCTTTTTTAACTTTTAATTTGTTTATTTTATGCTCATATTCTATGTTAGGAAGAAAGCAGAAGTGATGGGGATTACTTTTCAGTATAGCAATTATGTTTACCAAGGGTGCTAGGTATTCTGGAGGACCCCTAATTGAGTACCTTGTATATTTAATAGTAAATTACTGACAGATTTAAGAGCATTAAGGCTTGTGACTCATGACTTTACAACCCTGGTGCCTTGACTCTTAAGGTTTCGTTCTTCTTTATGTTCATTTAAGACAGAGCTGACTACCACTGCTACCCGTCACACTCCATCTGTCAGTATTTGAACAGCCAGAGGCATCCACCTCTCACACCATCACTAATCCCTTATTTCATTGTGATTACGGGGCTACTTTTCTCATCTCGCTTCCTTGTCTCTGTGTTATTTAAGAGCCATGCCCAAAACAGCCTGGCCACTGCTGGCAGTTGTGATTGAACGTATCGGTTCCATCTGTCTTTTCCTTTTCTATATGTGTGCATGGGCTTGTTTTTTGTGGAACAGCACCGTAAGCTTTGCTGCATGACGATTAAAACAATGAACTTTGACACGAGCCCGTGTTGACTGAGGACGTTGCCAAGAATTCTCTCAATCTGTGCGTCAATTAGAAAACTCGGCTAATGTCTGTCATACTGAACAAGGACAAAAAAGGACCAATTAAAATCTACTGTAAGGACAGACTGCTGTTTTAATGCATTCATTAGTTTTTAGACTAGTAAATAAAGACCTAAGCACAGATTGTAAAGTAAACATGTTAGACTGGTGTGTGTGAGTGTGTAAGTGTTACTGGTTGGGGAGGGTAAGCCTATTACGGCCTGCTGGAGTGAGCTGCGTGATCACCGTTGTAATGATCCAGCTAGTTTTCTGTTAGCTCTGTCAGTGACTTTAATAGACCAATACAATGACAAGAGCATTACTGGAGAAGAAGATTTTGCTTAAGAATGAACATATAATTATAAACATAAAGTCTAATGGCTTGTCAATTATCCATTCATTTGCAGACATAGCTGTTTCCACCTGGTTTAAATCAACCCTCAATTTCTCTCTCTACCTAACACTCTCTCATCCTCTCTCCCTCTCTCCCAGTAATCCCATGCAATATGGTCCAACATCTGCCTCCACATATGATGCCTGACCCTCGCTATTGACCCCCTTTATACACATCTAATACGGCTGCTTACAAATTCTGCTTCCTCTTTCTCATCCTTATCTTTCATTTCTTCTTCCCTACACCAAGACTGATCAAATGACTAGTGTTATAGCACAGGCCTGAATGCCGGACTCCTAAAGTGGAGGAATCCGATGGCTCCTTCCTGCTATGAAAAGCATGCTGCTGTTTCGGGTTATTCTGACTGGTCAGTATGATGAACCATTTCAATTATTAGCCAGTGGGAGGTGCACTTGTCAGTGTACTGTTAGTGCCGGTACTCAAGGCTGGATAAAAAATATTAAGGAGGGTTGCGTCAGGCATGCCAAAGAGAATGATCCACTGTGGCGGGCACTAAATACAAAAACAGCCTGAAGAAACAAAAAATGCTATGGCCTTTATAGTCACCAGATTTAAACCTAACTGAACATCTGTGGGAACTTTTACATGGATGTGTTAGTGCTTCTCACTACTATAATCATAACACCTATTTAGGAAATATCTTTTGAAAGAATGGTGCACCGCTTTTATCTCGGGTTCAGAGACCTGTTATTATATTTCTTGACTTTGTGCCAACAATGGTCAAGATAAAATCATAATCAGCTTCAAGATAACTTATCATGTTTTCCATGTTAGCAAACACATACATAAAACTCTTCCCCCCCGCCCCCCCACACACACAAAGCATGTTGTTTCAGGCTTATCTCTTTAGGTTCAGACAGAGTTCAGGTAGGATTCAGAGGTCGTCCTCAGTGTTCTGTGCATGAGTCAAATGCAGTTCAAACTAGTGAACTTTATTTTAGTTCCCAGTCAGTTCAGACATATCACTGATTACAACATTTATAGTTCTGCTTTGTTGTAAAATGGCCCATAAAAAGATGTTGGTGGAGATGTTGGCTCTTTAATCTATTTTTATGTCATTGTTTCAGTTCAGAGTTATTATACATTTGAAAATGTTGGGGTTTAAATTGATTTTATTACATAAAAGCTTTTTATTTTGTTTCCAATGTAATTTTATTTATGTTAAAATGTATATTTGATCAATATATGTCATTACATTTTCCCCATTATTTATATAACAACATTTTACGTTTATCGTCTTTTCAAAAACAAAAAAAAAACTAATAAACTTGTGCTCCAGTTTCTTTTCACCTCCCAGAAATATGCAGAAGGCGGACTGGGTTTGAATGTGTGTGGCTCTGAGATGAATTGGCACCCTGTAGAGGGTGTTTCTGCCAAGTTGTCCGATTAACATTAGAAGTTCACTTTGATGCAAAAAAAGTCTAATCAGTCTAGAATGATGCAATTATACCGGGACCTACTCGCCACACATTGGACACATGGGCAACGGCTGTTAATGCTTGTGCTTGTTAGCTTTGAAACGTGGAGTATGTGTTAAAACTGAAAGTAAATATCTGCATGTGTATGCACGCAGGTGAAAAAGCACTATTAATTTGCACCCAAATGGGTGTCTGTGTGCAGCTGTGTTTGGCTAATGGAGGCCAACCCGGGCACCGAGGTTAATGCATCTCTAACGGCCTGGCTCTTAACCTGAGGACCAGAGGCTAGCGGTGGCCAGAGAATACTAGCACAGAACAGCCCAGACTCGAGCTACAAACAAACACACAAAACTGAACAAACACACATGTGCAGGTACACACATGTGCACACGAAGAGCAGTAGCAGATGTGCACTCTTTTTTCCTAAAATGGGGAGATTTATGGGATGCTCACAGAGCAAACAGGACCGCTCCTCTGGCCAGCTACAGAGAGAGGGAGGGTGATAGAGAATAGAGAGGAAGGACTGAGAGAGACTGTGAGATAGATAGAAAGAGAATGTATGTTTACCACTGGGTGGACAGGAGAGCTTCATCATGGCCTGTTCTTAACACTCCCTCTGTTCTCTATTCTGTTCTATTCAAATGCTGCGTTCTTTTTGTGTTAGCTTTCAAATCAGAGCTCCTTCTGTACTCACTTCTACCCCCCTCACCACCACCACCCACCAAAAAGAAAAGAGAAGAGTTTCTATGGTCCCCTTTTTCCACTTAGAACAATATCATCACCCCCAGTGCCAGGCCTGCATTCTCCCTCTCAGGGGCTCAGCGCCACACAAAGGCTCAGTGCTATGGCAACCCACAGTTGGCATGATGTAAAGAACCGGGCAGAACAGTGGGCATTGTCATTCACCGTTTCAGGACCCCTGAAAACAAAAGTGCCGAGTTTGAGAGGTTGGGAAAAGAGAGGCTCTCAGCTGTACCAAATGTTCTTAAAAACAGAAATCAAACACCTGTTCCTGCAAAAACTCTAACTACATCAACTCCATATCTGACTTATGTATTCATAAATAAAAGCATCTGAACACGACAACAACAAGGGGTTAGTTTAACCAATCAGTTTCAAACACAACAGTAAAGCTACTCACTTATAGGCCTTAATTAAAATTCATCACAGACAAACAAATAGGTTACATGCATTTTAAATTTATTTATTTATTTCTAGGGCTGTCGAAGTTAACGCGATAATAACGCATTAACGCGACCTCAATTTAACGCGATTAAAAAAATTAGTGCCATTAACGCAAATTCTAGTTCATGTTGACACTTGACTGGTAGAACAAACGTTTTAATGTCGGACTTGCCACCGTTTTTCATTTGCGGTTTGTTAACATAATGTAACCGATCGTGGTAGTGATGCACTTGCATAATAAAGAAATAAATACACGCTATATTCACAAGTTGTCGGGAGCAAAACACTTTATTACACTTAATTAACTTCTTCTTCTGTACCGAATACCGTAAAGCTGAGTCGAGCACGTTAGTTCATGAACTATGGAAGCCCCAAAGGGTCAAAACACACTCACTTCGTGTAGAAACGTCCATCAAACCATCGTCACGATACAACCACAGACAAGTCTGATACAATAACTACGCCTTATCCCACCTAAAGCACCGCTGATCTACAATGTTTGCTGATGGAGAAATTCTAACCTACAATCTGACATTTACTGCCTAGTATGTGAGTGAATAAACTCCCTTACAGTTTTCTCTTGTCCCAGCAGTTTTTAACATCAGTACATTTAGCATAAAATGTGTTCACCATTTTAATTGTAACATTTCACTTAAAAATCCTTGTTTTCTATAACATTTACACAGATTTTTTTAAATGCGATTAATCGCGATTAACTATATGAAATTCTGAGATTAATCGCGATTAAAAATTTTAATCGTTTGACAGCCCTATTTATTTCTAATTTATTTAAACACGTTTAGTTGTGTAGAGACTTACAACACCAAAATAAAAGTCTGTGGTGTAATTCTGACCTGATATATTGTATTTGTATGTACCAGTGTTGGCCTAAAATGTTGGTTTAGTACTGAATTTGATATTTAGTAAGATGATCCACTGACATATTTCCTACTGAAAACCAGTCTAATTTTATGGTCTTGGTACCTACTGTCCTTTATGGTATGCTAAAACACAGCACATAACATGTTTGACATTGTGTAAATTGACTGCAGCAGCTTCTTCTTTTATTTTAAAGATATTAGTACCAGTGGTCTAATATCTTGGTATTGTATGAGAAAAGGAAAATAGGTTTGGTGTGTTTTTATTTTGTACAAACAAACCTAATGAATCACTGTCCTAACTACACCCCTGTTTTACTGGATTGTTTTGGTTAAAATAACTGAATTTGCCCTCCCAACTCCCACCCACATATACATATGCATAAGCAAATAACACAGAATCAGCTTTTTAATGAGTTGTTAATAGGATGCTGATTTTATGAGGTGGTAAATGTATGTACTCACAAATCTTACCTGGAGCTGTAGAGGTCCAAGGCCCGGTGTTGCAGCTGCAGCAGCTGCCATGGTGGTGGGGATCAGTTGGAGAGGGTATGGGTCATCTAGGAGATGAACAGCATATAGGAAATTGTTAATAGAATTGTGTTACTTCTCTTTTCAGGGCTTTGCAACTTCAATCGCAAAGAATGAGTAGAACATGAAAGGTTTTTATAAACAAGTGAAAGTTAAATATTAGAAGTAGTGTTGAACAACATGTCTATTATGTGCCTATCACACTAAATTATGCAAGTGCGTAATTTAAGAAAGGGGTTGTCACATATAGATGTTAAACCTTTCCTATTTTCATTTTTGCTCAGGTTTTTGAGAAACCATCGGGTCATATTTTTCTCAATGTAAGAAAATCATGTTCAATAAAACAAGTTGTGGGTGACTTCAGCTGGTTGAAAATGCCTGCCAATCTTCACACTTTTCATCTGTGATTACAACCTAATTGTTCTCCCCTCCTTTCCTTCTATTCTCAACCAAAATCCCCTTTCCACTAGTCTCCTCTACCTGACCCAGCACCACCCCTTCAGTATTTCTTTGTCTCTCTTTATGATCTGCAGAGCCCTTCATTGTGCTCTCACCACACTCTCTAATGAAAGTGTGATTGAAGGACTGAAAGCACAAGCATTGATAAAGAGACGTTCGGTAATTAACTGGGAGACGTTGGCTCTTTCCTCTCGGCCCAGGCTTCACCAAGAGCCCTGAATCAGAGCTTGCAGTCTGAACAGTAGGGCTTATTAGCGTCCACCTACAGATAGGCTTTTTCTAATTACATAGCCAGGGAGAAAGGTCAGTACTGGCAGAGGTGGGGAGGGTGACCAAGCCTTTTTGAGTATGTTGTGAGAGCCTTTGGTTTGAGTTGCTTGACACAGAAGCTGAGCTTGAGAGAAAATTTGTTTGTTCAATATCAAGCACTCTTTGACATTGTTTAGAATGCTGTGACAGCTTTCGTTCTGCTGTTCTAATACATATTACACTGTCTGCATGTATATGTGCAAGCGTGGACAGCCCGTGGCACTCCTCTCTGGCCTAGACTCCTGTCTGTCTCTAAACTCTAAAAAAAGAGGAAGCAGCACCCTGTCTCCTTAAGCAATAAACCAGAAGCCTCATCCCATTATCCAAAAAAACATTTTTTCCCATGCAGCTCTACTCCGAATTAAAAAACAGCCCCAGCATGCAGACTAGAAAGTGCTTTGGACTTCATTCAAGGATGTATTCTGGGGAGATGGTGTGTTTTTGCTCTCCCTCCTTGTCCTCCGATCTCAGTCCCTAAACAAACCAAAGTATTCCAGCTATTTTATTTCTCTCCCGGGGACAGCTGTAACAAAAGAGCAAAGAAGAGGACGAAAAAAGGAAGAAAGCAAACATGTTGCTGTTGGCGTGGAGGCTGTGACTCGGCTGTCCCGCTCTAGGGAAAGTCTAGGGAAAGAGGGTCCCCCCCTCTGGACCTAGCCCACGCCAGGGGGACTTGATCTCGCTCGCCGATTTCGCTTTGTTTCAGACGGGCTTTAAAAAGCACATGCGTAATTGAAAAAAGTTGGGCAGTGTGCAACGTTGCGGCTAGTGGTAATTAAAACAAGGGGTGCAAGGGAAGTGTGTGTGTGGTTGGGAGAGAGACTTGTTTGGGAAACTGTGAAGTGCGGTGGGCGGAGCTGGAGCCGAGGACCGTTCCCGTCTGGGGAGGGAGGTGTGGGTGTGTGTGCAAGGCCTCTGTGAGGCGTGTTTGGATAGGCATCCTGGCGGCGCTTCGTGTTAATGTGTGACAACCTGGGGCAGGTCACTCTTTCCACGTTCAGCATGCTTGCTGCTGGCATTCAGCATACTCGCCTCTCGCGGTAAACAACACATTGCTTCACAGTTGGACTGCTATGGCCAAAAAAAAGCAAAACCCTAGAGGGAAGTTTTCCACATTCTTTTCTTTCTCCTCCGACTAGTCGCACTTATCGAGCACAGAGACACAAAAGCTTAGAAACGAGAGACTGTCAAGTGGAAAAGATGAACAGGCCTCCCTGATCAGAAGGTATTGGAAGGAGCTTGCCTTAAAACACGTGCCCAGAAATGGCCTCAACAATCTGGTTTCACAAATCTACTACTACTCTGATTTAAAAGCTCAAGTCTTATCAGCCAAGCGGAAAGTTTGGCTGATTTAAAAAGGACAGCTGCATGATCGACCAAGGAATAATTCAAAGAACACTCAAAATCAATATGTAAAGATGTTTTACCATACAAGTGTTTAGAATAAATAAAAAATAATAATAGGCAATAATATGCAATAAAAAGTTCCCTCCCAGTTTAAACTTTTTTCAAACTTATTTCAAATTTATTCATGCTACTGCTGTATCGTGCACTATTTATTTTTAATAAAAAGTACATTTCAGTTTATATAACTGGAGCGCTCAGGTGGCGTAGCGGTCATTTCTGCTAGGCCATTGGGTGTCTACTTACAGACATGATTGGCTGTGTCTGAGGTGGGGTTGGCAGAGGCCCCGCGATGAATTGGTAACCTGTTTGATGGACTGGCATCCTTGACAAGGATAAAGTCATATGGATTCAACATATTGATCTGAAGTTATTATTAGCTGATCATAAACTGATATGACACACATGCATCTCGTCCCCGACAACTTGTAGACAGAAAATGAATGTACAAAAAAACACCTCAAAAAGGGTGGTACCTGTAAGTGCTAGAGCAACTTGTTTGTTTACATTTCTCCCCATCAGTAGACACTGAATTCCCATTAAAAGAAACTGTGCTGTCACTCTGGTCTTATGCGCACAGCTCATTAACGGTGTACGATGTTGATTGGACAGAAATGTGCTTACTCTACTTCTACGGTGTATACGCATGATGCATTCTGTGTAAACTTGATGATTTATGAGGTTTTTGCAGAGACACTCACTGCAGCCTGGCTTGTAGTTGAATCCTGGGGGCAGGAGGAATCCTTGCTGGGCAGCAGCTGCCGCCAGAGTCCTCTGATCTGGAGGGAAAATGGGAATCATCAAAGGTGGCAGCTGACCCTGGACCTGCTGAAGAGAAAAGAGAAAAGACAGAGAGCAAGAAAAAGAGAGTGAGAAAGAAAGGGAGAGAGAAAATGTCGGTATGTTGGCCAGTGGTGGGACCTGTATTATAGAGCCAGCACGGACAAAATAACACACACACACACACACACACACACACACACACACACACACACACACACACACACAAACACACAGCCACTCCTGCACCTGTCCCCCGACAAGAGGAGCAGAAATGACACCCTGTCACTGCCAAAACCACCATGTCACACAGAGTGGCTCCCAAAAAAACTCCTGTAACATCTGGGCCCACTGCGCTCGGCAAGGTGCCATGCCTCTTCAATAGATTTCCAGGATTTAAAAAAAAATAGGAAAAGAAAAAAAGCACACTCTTGCACAGAAAACATGAAGCCAGCGACTCTGGCAAGAAATGAGTCTGAAGCACACGGGTGCGGGGAAGGAGAGGACAGATGGTTCTACTGATGAGAGCACTGCCAGGAAAACACAAAGCCTCCAGAAGTGACATCAGTGACTGTGCGAATGTGAGCATGCCGGGTTGCTCGCAGACAGAGCCGGCGAGGTGAAGAGAGGAGCGGGGCTGCATTCTGTGCGTCTGATTGAAACTCTTGGAAGGGAGCGAGTGGCTGCGTTTTGTCTTGAGAGTTCAGCAGTGAAGGCTTCTGGTTTTACTGTGTGCATGTAACCACGGTTAAGTGGTTAAAGCATGTAAAGTTGGATGGGTGGCAAAACTGTCTCTCCCTTTCTCTCTCTTCCTCTCTCTCTCTCTCTCTCTCTCTGTCTCATTGCTATAATCTCACGGTCCCACCACAGCGTCTGGGGCCGCTTGCCTTCTCACCACACCATAATTACCCTTCCATTTCGGTGAACCACAAAGCGGCGGGGACTCCCACTCCCAGATCAGTCACTAGTGCCACTTCTCTTTTTTTTTTCCCCCACCGCATTCCGCTGGGCCCCCCGCGAGCAGGAAAACACAAACGCTACAGTACTGTTCTGCTTTTCAGTCCCTTAATTGGACATATGCTCCTCTGGTGCTGCCTGTATCTCGGCATGCCACTACAATCTTGTGGCATCTCTGTGGTCATGTTAGCTCAACTTAGTGTTCTGACAATGATGTGCATGTAAAACACTAGCGCTTACACTCCTGAGGTTTGCCTGTGAAATTAGGAAGGCATAACCGTAATTAGCCACTATCCAAACTGGGCAGTTTTTTAAACATAAATCAGATTTATGTGTCATTGAAATTGTCATTCAAAAAACGCTTGTTATACGAGTTGATTTTTTGCAAGTTAAAGTGCTTTGTTTAATTGTTAGATCAGGATGTTCTAGAGAAACGCCATCCTTAGGGTGGCCAAGAGTTAAAATTGACTTGACAGCACTTAGTAAAGACAAATAAATAAATAATAGTAATAAATGATAATAATAGGAGAAGAACAATAAATTGAAATGTCATTAAAGCTGGATTTAAAATGAGTGCGCTCAGGTGGTGCAGCAGTAAACTATGCTAACCCACTACCGCTTAGACCCAGGGACCTGGGGTTTGAATCTCAGCAATGCTATCGGGTGGTCGGGCATCTGCTCACACATGATTGGCTAATGTCAAAGCGGGGTAGCCTATCCATTGGGAGGTGCAGTTGTCAATGGTCCTAAGTCCAGATAAAAATAAAAGGGTTACGCAAGGAAGGGCATCCGGTATTAAAACTGTGCCAGGTTTGATTTGTGGACCAGATCCACTGTGGTGCTCCCTAGAGCAGCCAAAATAAATAAATAAATGAATTAATGAATAAATAAATAAATACATGTATTTTTAATAAAAAATGTTTTTTAATATTTTAGATACTTTCTGAGACTTCTGTTGGTGATTTATTTGCTTAGCTCTAAAAAATCCTTTTATCATTAGGATTTTTTAAACTTGGCTGACCATCCAAGTTTAGATGCATCAAATTTGTCTATGCACTTTGGCAACCCCTCAGCCTCACTAGCTGAGGAGGACCACAGGCCCACCAAACAGTAGAAGTCACTGTAGTAGCTGCAAAGGGTAATATTTTTTCTGGCCTTTGTGTCCTCAGACACGGCCAATTGTGTCTGTTGAGCTCCCAACTAGGTCGGACCCTGTGGTGGTGGCCTGGCCTAGTTGGAAGAAAGTTGGGACCTGTTTTTTATTACACAAAAGCCATTACAATACAGGCACATGAATACAGGCACATAATTACAATATTATAATATAATTGTTTTTAGCTCAGTTAACATAAATGAATGAGCTAAATAGATTAGAAAGTTTGTATTTCAGTGTATATGTGAGTGTGTTGAGTGGGTACATCTCAAGCTAGCGCTATAGCTACAGGTCTGTGGAGAACTAGTTGCTACAGGCAATCTATCCTCACTAAAACAAAGCAGGAAATGAGGTCGAGGCTAAGATGGATAAGGCAGACCAAGCTGAGAGGGAACAATGCGCTCCAGCCTACAGGAATCCAATGGCAGGCCAGTAAGCTGCTTTAGCGAGATCGCCTCAACAGCTGGTCTACACACACTGCTGTAGCCCACAAAGTACTGAAGATAGATATACACCCAGCCACATAAACACACACTTTATACATGTGGTCAGACAGTTCATTTGCTTTCCTGTGGTCATATCCTTCCACCGCTCTCATGGCCTCTTCTCTGTTTCTCATTGTGAGCGTTTAGCCTTTGCCTCTTGAAAATTGCAGAACATTCCTGAATACTACAGAGAATAGAATCAGGCTGGATGAAGGGCTCCCTGAAAAGCCAGCTAATCCTGCCCTTCAACAGCTGGCTATTGCTTTCCATAATGCCTCTTTCTCTCTTCATTTTCTCTCATACAAACACAGAAGAAATCCTCGTTGAAAGGTTCATTTAAAACAATAATGTATTTCTGGCCTCTGCCAAGACCATTAATGAGAAAACAAGTGAGCTTGTTTAAAGAGAAAACTCTGACAAAAACACTTTTTTTTTGTGATGCTTCTGAAAAGAACTATGGTGCCTTGAAAATACAGTACCCAGATTCAGGGGTCCCACAAGCCACAGATATCTGAAAGATTTAATTTACATTAGCAGTGCATTGTGTTTTGGGGCGCTCAGGTGGCACAGAAGTCTAACGTGCTAGCCCACCACTGCTGAAATCTCAAATCTGAAATCTCTCGAGTTTGAATCTCTGCCCTATAATGAATTAGGCTGTTATTGGACAGACAGTGCTTAGTAAATCCATTCAGAAGTACATCCGGACTGATCAGACAAGACAAAAAACTCAAACTCGTGCATAAAGACAAAGTGGATCTAACAGCCCTGAGCCATCACTCTGCAGGGCTGCTAATCAAGACAACAACTAAAACAAAAAAACAAGAAAGTAAAAATGCAGCTCAGAGGACGACATAAGAGAAACTTTCAATAAGAGAAGGAGAAAGCAAGAGAAAGCAAGCAAAAATGAAAAAAAGAAAGAAATCAGGGGAAAAAGTGAAAAGTTGGCAGCCAACTGACTTCAAGTCTCTCGCCAGGCGGCACAGCTTGAACTTAAAGCTTTTCGAACGTAATGAAGATGTGCCGATAATTAACATATGTAGTGTGAACAGGTTTGTTGGCAGAGAAGCGAGAAAAACTCCAAGGTAAAGTTATTATTAGGGAGTAATTAGCTCTATGAAGTAAATGAGTGGAACAATAGCTGCCAGCATTGACAATATGGCACGCATCTCAGCGAGCGAAGAAGTACAGTGGTAGAACGAGTGGGTCCCACAGCTAAAATGTGTTTCCAGCCATATGCTCCAGCAATTAAAGCCGAGCCTCCGTGACCCTGTGCTGAAGAGGCGAAATTTAGCCATATAACCAATAATTAATTTGTATAGTGCCGGAGCGTGGCTAGCACTCTGTGTTAGCGTGCCGCTTGTCTGCACAAGTCATTATCTTCTAACAGGAAAAACTTTTGCTATAACTTGCTTCCTGTCCTCACTCAATGGCATAAGAGAATGATTTCCTCATTTGTGTCTATTAGGGCAGTTAACACTATTCAGGAAGGCAGAACCTTATACAAACAGTGGTACCTAGCAGTTAAGAGACTGGACTCCTGATCAGAAGGTTCAGGGTTCAAGTTAAAACACTGCCAAGTTGCCACTGTTGGGTATTTGGGCAAGGTCTTTTATTTTCATAATTCTGGCCTGAAATGTCACTGTGTGAACCCTATATATTCCACTTTTTATTATCTGAAGGTCTTAAGTATGTGCACCAAGCCAAAGATCAATCAAACTGGTGTCTGATCTGCAGCAGTCAGTGTGTCAGTCTGTATAAAATCCATAATATCAGTAAAGAATTACACATGAATCTAACTGAGGGTTTGTATCCAAGGTCTACAAGCGCGTGGTTTCCCCCATACTTCTGCACCTGATTTATCCAGACTTGTTCCCTTCAAACTCTTGTGCAATTCGTGCATTGTCACTAAAGAACAGCCTTGCCATTTTTAACCACTAACACACCAGCATTTTCTACCCAGGTATCCTCTCTGTTTCCAAGTACTCTTCCTTTTCTCAAATGGACAGGCCTTTATTTTTCTGTGAGCCAAGGGCACCTTTGGCTGATTAGCAGCTAATGAAATTGAGTGGCGGGCCTGCGCCGGCGCTGCCTGTCTTTTATAAGCCCTCCATTAGGCGGGAGTGCAGGCGGTGCGTCAGCCAGCAGCCGTAGGTGGGCATAGCACGGTGCCCATCTGCTCCCCTGCCTGCGTGTCCTTCTTCAAATAGCTCCCATTAGCTGACGAGCCGTCGCAGAGGAAGACTGCAGCGTCCCCTGACTACCGCCAGGTAAAGAGTGCACATACCCTTGACCAGGGCAGAGTGATTAGACTTAGATGCTAAAGAGAGTAAGATGGGTAAAGTTCTCAATCGTTTCTTATTCTCATCTGCTAACCAACTTTTTGTCTTGATAGGACTAGATCAGATCTGTGACACATTGTTTTGAGGTTGGCCTGGAACAGTCAGTTGTGTTTTTTATTGCTATTTTGGTCACAATGCTCTCTGTTCTCATGAACCAAGTCTGTGTTACTGGTGTAATTTTCAGCCATTATGGCTTTGCTAGCAAGTTGTCTCTCTGAGGCAGATGGGACTGATAAACATGTTTACATACTGACAAGCAGAAGCGCTTTCTCAATTCTGGGAAACAATGGAAGTTACTCCTAACATCCTTATGGGCTGATGCTCGCTAATTTTTAACTACGTAAACAACTCAGTTCATGTTAAAAGTTATAAGAGATAAGGTTGGGATTAGTGTGTTTGAGATTTATTTATACTTCAAAAGAATGTATAGCTTCACAATTTCACTGTTAACAGAACAGAACAGAACAGAATGCTTTTATTTATCATATATAAATATACACACATACAGTACAATACAAGGCTTTCTCTGTAAATCCCAGCTGGTTCAGAAGGGTCTGCTGTACGATGCTCCTAAGCAGACAGGTTCATTTTCTTGCTCAAGGGCCCAACAGTGTCTGCTCAAAGCCAGGATTCAAACCCACAATCTTCTGATTAATAGTCCGAAGCTCGACCCTCAAGTCAAGCACTGTCCCATTAGATAATGAATGTAAGATAATAACTAAACATAAGGTCCAGTACTGCTCTACCCTCAGTTATCTGTCGGGTGGTGTAGCACTTTCACTTTTAAACACCTACAAAATAAAATCTGTCATGTCATTCACCAGCATGTCCAAATACAGGAGCTTGTATTATGCTTGTATTATTTCACAAGAACAAAACTATAATCCCACAGAGAGCCATGCTGCATACAGAGAGTCACACACTGCCTGTGAATCATCCATCTCCACCAGGCAGGAAAGACTACAGGTGCAGCAACAACGAGAAAACCACTCAACCTGCCCTTCCTCTGGCACAGCCAATAACACAGCTAAGACTCAAACTTGAGAGTTCGAGATCTCAGCGATGGTTTAATTTTTTTTTTTGCAATATAGCAAACATAAATTTTTTGCTAACATCAGCGATTATTGATATTTATTATTTATTTTGTTCCATAATGTCAAAAGACAAATAAAATCTACTGATGCTTTAATGTGATTTACATATGTTTCTCCTGGCACTTGGGTGGTGCAGCAGTCTATTACATTAGCTCACCACTGCTGAAATACAGGTTAAAATCTCAGCAGCGCTACCGGCCGTCCTGTGATCTACACAGACATGATTGGCTATGTCTGAGGGTTTGGGATGGCACCTCTTCCCATGTACTTCTGCCTTACGTTCAATGTTTCCTTACGTTCAGTGCAACTCTGATCAGTATAAAACTAGTACTGAAAATAAAAATGATTTTTTGTTTCTATTACCTGTGGAAAGCAGCTAAACAGAAACAGCACACTAGCCTCTGAATCTTTATTACAACAGATTCTCTAAAGGAAAAGTCTGCCTTTAACTCTCAGCAGTGCGAATTCTATAGGGTTTCTGTGTTCACTGAGGAAGTATGAACGTAAAAACAGGCAGCACTTTATGCTCAGCCCAGCACACATAACCTCAGCAAGGAAAAACACCAATTACATTCATTTAGGTGTAATGAGACAAATTAAATAATTACACAGCCAATTGAATTATCTGCTTCTGCACACGGGGCCTAGACTAGCGCTGATGATGCTGTTACCTGTGCGCAACTGTGTCTCTTATTTCTTTCTTTCTCTATTCTCAGTAAGGCCCTCCACCCACAGAAAATAAATATATAATCCTCAAAAAGCTAACGGCTCTTCGCTAACTCATTTGGATTGGGTTAATCAATGCTTACGGTGTACACAGCATGCAGGAGTTTCTTCACTGGTCATGTTTTATTAAGTTAGAGAATAGAAATCTAGCTGAACGCTAATAGGATTTCTATAAGCTGCCATTAGCAACTGTCACCTGTGTCTAAAGACCTAAACAAGTTAGTAGAAGATGTAAATGAGTTAGTTGCAGTCAGGAGGTGGCAGCTCCAAGCTCCTTTACGCTACTTTCTTTAGGCTAGACGCGGACGATGCTGATTAAACTAACCGGCCGCTTCGTTGCGGGACGCCTGGTCACCCACTCGTCTCCCGCTCGGCTACTGAAGAGGCTTCACGCCGAGCGAGTGGTGAGACCGAGTGCGGCAAATCCTCTGACACCGGCACGGCTTCCCATGGAGATGGAGGAGGTGTACTGAGAGAAGCTGCTAATGAGAAAAAGAGGGTGCGGGCATGGAGGAAGCGGCTGTTGGAACCGAACAGCTTTAATAAGATGCATGTAGTGGCAGCCAGCAGCGGCGGTGCTCACCCAAAGGCCTTGCTATTACACCTCTTCTTAAGCGTGGAAATGTAATATAAAGGGCTGCCATTTTATGCCCTGCAGCCACTCGTTTGTGCGAGTGTGGATGTGTGTGAGCCTCCGGACGCTCAGTAGGTGCTTTTTATTCATCCTCACCTCCAAAGCACATCCTCTGAGTACTCAGTGGCAATGCCAGGGGTCCCACAAAAAAGTAAAGGCTTTAATAGGAATAACGGCGGCAAACGCTAGGTGTGTATGAGCATGTTGCCTCTGAGAGCCTAAAGTATTCGTCCCTGACAGGAGGTGTGTAGTGTCTATGGCAAAGCCAAGCGAGCTAGCTTTGACTAGCCACAATTTAGCAAGTTTCCACACAGAGCAAATCTTTCAAGTGCTCAGCAGGAGGTCTGTCATATTTAGCTTCACCGCATGTGGGTTTGGTACATGGGAACACTTCCCACTGTTCTCCGAGTTCCTCATATTCCAACAGTAACACTACTGACTTCATGTAGTTCTTAAACAGATCCACACTTAGCATGGAAGACTAACACTTTCAGTCAACAAGTTCCAGAGATATATTTCTAGTCCAGAATGACTGTTATTTTGGGAATATTGAACCATTTACACAAAACTGAATCAAAAATCAAACATGCTAATAGAGAGTCATCTGAAATTAATTCTAAAAAACCTGGAGCTTTAGTGCCTACATTTACATTTTCAGCATTTAGCAGACGCCTTTATTCAAAGCAACTTACAGTACTGGGACAGTATACAGTCACAGCATGTGAGGGTTAAGGGCCTTGATCAAGGGCCCAACAGCAGCAACTTGGTGGTGGTGGGGCTTCAACCAAGGACCTTCTGATTACTAGTTCAGTACCTTAACCGCTAGGCTAATATTGCTTATTATAACTGTAGTGGGACCTTTAAACAAGAAGGTGGTGAGTAACAGATAACCATAGATAAGGTGCACCTTCTGTATAAAACACAAGAGAAGCATGTCAGGTTTTGCTTGGTTGTTTATCAAACCTCTTTGCTTTACAGAATGGCACAGTTCAGATCTGATCTGTTTAAATAAATCATGATATAGCTGTACGTTTTTCTGCATGAGAAATTTTTTTTGCTTGTTCCTGTTAGCAGTTGTTTTAAGTAAAGGTGCAGTTAGAGAAACACCTGTAATCCTTCTGCAAACACAGATTAAGAATTGAATATTTATGAGTAACGTGGTGGCAGTCATTTAAAAGCTGCTCCACGTTAGGAGTCGTGTCCCTCTGCACGGCTTATTTTGGCCGGCAGATAAGGTACAGAGACGCAGCACCGTGTGATCTGTTAATCTCTCTCCACTGATAATCACCTGTGCCTTTTTATGTCGACTTGAAATGTTCCTGGCAGTGTTAACCCAGAAAAAAAAAAGAAAAAAAGAAAAAAGATAGAGTGACTCTTTCTTGTGTTCCAGACGCTACAGTAAGCAGTAAAATGAATGCGAGTTCCACAAGCTGAACAGAGGCCAATAAAGCAACGTGATTGGCTGCTAACGAGGCTCCTCTGTCTTGTCAGTGTGAGAAACTATTGTTCCGCGGGTCTAAATGCAGAGATGCTTGTTTGGGAAAAGGTTGCAAAGTCATGGGAAAAAGGAGCTTTGTTTCTCTGAGGGTCGAGCGGGACTAGAGCACCCGAGCGAACGTGTTTTCAGAGCACACACACACATTCACACACACACACACACACACACACACACACACGCAGGCACACATGCAGCTGGTTTAAACACAATTGTGCACACAAATGCACACAAACATTGTCATTCAAATACGCACACGGACCAACTTCTATGTTTTTTAGCAAACTGAGATTCCATCCAAATTTTATCTATACAGTTTGTGCACAAGCAGTCAAACAAACACAGCTGCATCACTCACACACACACACACACACACACATACACAGAGGCAAACAGAATACAGCAATGTTCCAGTATAGAGGCAATATTAAATTCTGTGTTTGTCTAAAAAGGCTCAGTGTGAAGCGACTTCTGGCCAGAGACGGCCAGTGTTCCTCCCCAACACTCATTCTTACTTTATTTGCACATTTTGTCTGGCCATTTTTACAAAATACACCTTTAAACACACACACAAACCAACAGCCACGCTGAGGATTCGAACCCTGCATTCCAGCCGTAGTGTGCTAGCGTAATGTACCCCTACTCCACCTGAGCACCCAGTAATAATATATAGATGATAACTATATAGACATATCTGAGAAAGCAGCTGGCTGATTTTTGGCTTTGACTGGTGGAGGGGGGTTGGTTGATCACAGACTGATTTCTAAGGTTCTGGTGATTGTGTTTTTGTGTGTCTCTTGTAGGTTGGACTATGGAGAGAGACACTGTCTGCTAGCATTAACTGCCTTGAAATGTTTTAGTTTTGGGGTCATATGATCCACACACGCACATACAAACAAACACACACACACATACACAAAGATTTAGGACCACACCTGGATCTGTTGCTGTAGGAGGTTGATTTTGTGCTGTTGCTGCAGAAGCTGCTGTTGTTGCCGAGCAATCTGTGAAAACAACAAAGAATGAACATTTACAAATACTTTTAGAGTAATACGATGCTACTGCATTTAAACATATGCAAACAGCTGGTCTGTTACAGTATGTGTGCATTTCTGCAACCTTACATTGCTGGTAGTTACAGACACATTAAAGCCAGGACTGAGGTCGTTTGTGCTTTTTAGAGCCCCCGAGTGGCGCAGTTGTCAAAGGTTTCGGCCTCTTTTTAGGCGTTCACGCTTAAGAGTCCTGACCAAACTACAGCCACTAATTCACTCAAACAAGCTTCAGTTATTGAAGCTACAGAACATTTCCATTTTATGTTAACATAGAACAACGAAGTATATACTCTTTAATGTTTGCTTGATGTGTCCACTTTTTTAGCATGTCGGTGAAATTATTTTTGTTTGTAATGCATTTAAATTTAGAATTAAATTTTGTTGAAGTAAAGTTTTATAAAGCATATAAAATCTGGCTGTATCTCTTTTAGCTAGCTAACTGTTCATTTACTGAAGTAGTAAGGAAGTTGCATCACATATTTTTTTGTGTTTAGTTCTGCTGCTGCTGGATTAACAAACATGTTGAATGAGTGATTTATTTCGGTAGCTCCTCTTAGGGGTCACCACGGCAGATCGTTTGTGCGCATATTTCATTTCGTGCAATATTTACGCCAGATGCCCCTGTTGACACAACCCTCCTATTTATCCATGGATTGGGGGTGCACTGATATGTGTCTGCCCAATCGTTAGGTTCATGTACTGGCATGCGACTTTAAATTTGTGAGCCCAGCCACAAACACCTGGACACGATAGAGATCTTCATGTGAATTCATCATATTATGTCTCTCATTAATTTATTATAAAGCGCTCCACACCTAAGTCCACTCTTCAGTAACATTCATTACTTGTAAACTATTGTTTTTACCAATACCAATACTATTCTCCTCTGCAGAATCTAACCAAGATAAAAAAGTTGATCCCAAACCACATGATACAGAAGTTAAAAGTGTGTACTAACTGCTACAGTACTAGTGTGGTTTATATTTTGATGAACTATTGTATGTTGTCCAACAGCAGAATTTTATTTTATAAAAATCCAGACGGCTTTATCAGTTTTCTTGAAATCTGGTAAAAGCCTTAGTTTAATTTAGAATATCAGATTATACTGAGTACATGAACACAACATAAACTTACAACTCTTAGATCTGACAATGAGTTTAATACTTGAATTCGATAATGTATCAGATAATTATGTGCATGTAAACATATTTAAGTGCCTCTTAATTTAGTGGAAAATCAACCAGAACTAGATGGTTGGGAGTGGGAGCACAAATGGAGCACCACCGCACAGATATTTTTGTTCTTAATTCATGTCAGTGTGTGCTGTGCTGGTACATGTCTTTCAGGCACAGCAGCATTACTAGTTATTACTAGTTTTAAAGCTTCACAGCAGCTTATTCATACACAACATGTTCTCTATGTAAAGAGCTTTAGACTCCTGTGTGTGCTGGAGAGGACCTGAATGCTTTCTTTTTTACACACATACACTTCATAAGTGTGGTTAAGGATGGCATGTGGGAGTACCATGCTGGGACACACACCCTTTCCTCTCCTTTCATTCCAATAAATGTTGGCAGTTTCGTTCTACGTCTCGTTTGACCACATTACAATGTGTGCACTGTGCGTGAGGGTGGATTTCACCACTGACTGTATTTACCTGTAACACATGGCTTTCTCAAAGACTGCGTATGTGCATTTGAAACATGGTTCATGTGTTCGTGTGGTAATGTTAGATGTCTGTGTGAGTGTATGAGTAGTTTAAATCTTAGTGTGAGTTTTTACCCTAAAATTGAGTGAAAGACACAAAGACCCTTATTAATTAACGTCATGTTTTACACACTGTGGTTACATTCATGACAGGACAGGTAATTACTGGTTACACAAGATTTATCAGTTCACAAGTTTTAATGTCAAACACAGTCATGGACAATTTTGTATCTCCAATTCACCTCACTGCATGTCTTTGGACTGTGGGAGGAAACTGGAGCTCCCGGAGGAAACCCCCGCAGACACGGGAGAACATGCAAACTCCACACAGCAAGTACCCGGACTGCTTCACCTGTGGATCGAACCCAAGATCTACTTGCTGTGAGGCGACAGTGCTACCCACTGAGCCACCGTGCCGCCCTGTGTGTGTTTAACTGTGTGTTTGAGTGTGTGTACCTGGTCTTGCTGCTGCTTGGCGAGCTCCATCTGCTGTCGCTGTTTCTCAATCTGCGAGGCCGCCAGCTTCTTCTGCTCCTCGTGGGCGGCTAGCAGCTGCTCCCTGAGGCTGCTCAGCTGGCTGATCATGCCCATCAGCTGCCTCTCCTTTTCCGCCAGGCTGTCCGGGGTACCTGCAGGGGTCACAGGACACAGGTCAGAGGTCAGCAAGAATGTGGGTTTCCAGATGTGTGCCATCACTCTCGTGCCAGTGCAGGATTTGGCGCCAGTGTGACCTTTGACTCTGGTTGGGGTTGAGCTGACGTGGCGTATTGGGAGAAAGAGTTAAATCATTCAGCAGGATGTTATTTGACCATTATGTGGGTGGAGAATACAAGTCCCAAAATGTGTCCTAGTGCATGTGAGCAAGACCTCACAGTGCTGTTCCAAATGTCACGGAAGAAGAACAAATGTGTAAATAGGTGTGTACGCATCTCAGGTCACATCTTTTGGTCTAAAAAGCACTTTAAACACACACACACACACACACACACACACACACGTGTCCACAAAGTCGGACAATCCCCCTTTGTTCCTAGCCGGTACCTTGAGAGGGGCCACATTCCTTGACTGGGAAAAACAGATGGGGGGAAAAAGAGAAAAAACGAGGGAGTCACAGGAGCTGACCTGACCTCATGCCCCCCACAGGAAGGTGAGAGTATGCTTCATTTGTACCCCACTCCCCCCGTTCCACACACAGACCCAACAATGAACAATAAAGGCAACTGTCAGGGGTGGCCCGTTGGAAAAATAACCCAGCGGCTGTCCTTAACAGCTCAGAGACTGGGCCTTTTCACACACGGGTGTAGATTCGAGCCGAACTGCACAAGAGAGGGGCTTGTGTAGAAAACGACGTGGCTTCCAGAGGGAGAAAGAGAGAAAGACGGCGAGGGAGCAAAGGATCAAAGACAGCTCTCTTTCGTTCATGGTTCTGTTTTGCAGCTGAAAGGATGTCTGTAGGCCGCTTATTCTGAGAATATATAAAAAAAAAAAAAAAAAAGAAGTAAAATACTGTTGGTATTGTGAAGTTAGAATAAACACGGAGCACGCACATCTGCAAAAAAACTCAACTCTCATCAATCACAGCCAATGGATCTTGATCTCGGCTGTTGAGAATACAGGCACGGATCAATAAGCAGTTTCCTTTGCTTTCAAACATCCTCCGGCTTCTTCTCTACGCCGGCTCGTATCACAGGCAGCGGTAATTAACCAATCTGTAACAACGTAATAGCTGTCAAGCAGCCCTCGCCCCTAATTAATGACCAGACTTAACAGATATCCCCCTGAAGCGCTGCACTGAGGTGTAGACAACGAGGCATAGAGAACGGAGAAAGTCTAGCCTCAGGGCACGCAGTCATTCACCGCTCACCATCGCTCAGCTTCGGCAAAACTGATCTGATCTCTGACATAGAGCACTCATGCAGTGCTAAAGACCAGCTGATTAAATCCTGAGATGCCGTCGTACACTGCTGGGTGGTTGTACATGATGTAAACATGACAGAAATTGAGAGCAATGTTTGTAATAGGAAAGGAAAACTTGCAACCTTTAAAAATATGCAATCTCTCGAGTCACCCCAGTCTAAAACAGATTTAAAAACGCAGACTCTGGCCACTCTGGGTCTAATGTGGCATCACGTAATTTCAGAGTGTTGGAATCTCAGCAGAACTGTCGACCTGGCCAGGCGCCCACACAAACACAAGAAGGGAAGGTCAGGTTTTCTCCTGCTGCCGCTGCGATACACGATCTTCAGGACGATTTGTGGGGAGGGAAGGAGTCACATGGAGCTAAGCATGGTTCTATGTACGCCATACAGCTCTGTCTTGGAACCCAACGCTGGCAGGTGATAAAAAGCGGCTGCAGATTTGACACGTGTCTGAGTGGGTGTGTGGTGATCCGGCTTTCCTTGATCAGTTTAGGGTTGTGCAAGCTGCAGCGATTTCACATTTATGAATTGGAAATGATTAAATTGGGAGATAAATGAGATACACTTTGTAGCATTCTAACAGCCAACACACACACACACACAAGTGGTTTAAGTGAAATTTAAGTACCCAGAAGAAATCAACGCAACCAAAAGAAAAACAGGAAAAAAATAAGATAGTGAACAAAAGTGAGGATCAAACCAAAGACCTCAGGACCCATGTTTTTGTGTTGCACCCACTCTTAATTAAATGAATGTTAATAAGAATTAAAGATGGAACTATTATCTCCTTTTTAAAAATTTTTTTTTTACAAAAGTTATGTAATCAAGCCACACCCTGACCCAGCTGTAAACAAATATTTATTTTAAATGATTACATTTAGTTAATTTATTCATTCTTGCAAAAGGCAGGAAACACCCTGGATAGGTTGCCAGTTCATTACAGGGCACACACACACTTAAACCAGTAGATTTAATTGGCCTGACTGCATGTCTTTAGACTTGTGGGTGGAAACCTGCACAGACACAGGAAGAACATGCAAATTTCACACAGAAAGGACCCTGGCCGCCCAACTGTGCCACCAAGCCACCAATTTGATCCAAAATGACAATAAACAAATAAAGCAATAAATCAGAAATATGTTCTCCAAACAAACAGTGAGGGAGTTTAGGGGTGACATGTAGTGATACACAGCTCCAACAACAAGTGTTCAATCCTAGGCTCTAAAACCTTTTATGCAGAGATTTATATATCCTTATGTCTTTGTGGAGTTCCACTAGGTACTCTGGTTTCCTCCCATCTCCATCAACATGCCAGTGGATAGACTGATTTCTCTAAATATCCACATGATCTAAGGGACTAAATGTGAATGTATGAGTGAGTGTGTGACGGTCACCTGACCAAGATAAAGTGATTTCTAATGAGGAATGAATAAAATAATAGGTTTTCATTGTTCTAAGTGTAGAGATAATGGCTGGCCATCAATGTCAACGTCAAGGATCTCATACAGTGTACCTGTCTCACACTATCTTCTCCTACAACTAAAAGACTAAAAAGAATTTTAAATCCAAAAGTAATTGAAATGTAAAACACTAAGAACACAGACAGACACACTTAGTCACACTCTAGGTGATCCTGGCAGGGATCCTCTCTGGGATGAAATGTCCCCTCAGCAGGGTTACTTCATCTAATCAATGAAGTCTTTCTTAGCGGGACAGCCAGTCCTTGTCCCGTTGATCAAACGACCGAGCCACCCGAGTTGCTCCCGAGTTAACCACTTTTAGCCTGTTAACACCCAAGAACATGCTTTAGGATTTCAGGTGCTAACAGTGCAGTGTGTCCCTGCTGCGCTTAAGTGTGGCCCTACGTGGTGTATCATTAACCACACTAATGTGGCAGCAGAAGTTGCTTAGCAAGCTCATTAACAGGCTGGACTGTGATGTTATCAGCTAAAAGCTAGCCCACAAATGTCTTCTGCTTTAAAAGAATCCAACTTTCTCTAAACAGAGAAACCTCAGCAAAATGGTGACATGAGCAGCTGTTATGCAGCAGAATAAAGCTAGCGTGAAAAGAGTTGTTGTTTTTTTTTTCATTTCAGCAGACTGGGTGTGAGCAAAAAAAAAAATCAATGTTGTGCTGTTGTTCTATTAGGAGGAACAAAAAACAGGTGGTGCATTTATGGAGCGGCTAATGCACTGTGTCTGACTGACTAAGAACAGCAAAACAACAGGAAAGAGAAGAAATGAGAACATGAGAAGAGATAAAAACTGTAGATACTAATATTGAGCAACAGAAAGAGACTTCAGTGTCTTACAATAACGCTTTCTAACAGTGTTGTGGGTTCTTATTATGTCTGAGGACAAGGTAAGGCCAAGACCTCGTGATCGACTGACACACTGTTTAGGATGTGTTAATGCATTGTGTCAAGTGATTCTAAGACATAAGGCCCACCCTGACCAGGATGAAGTGGGAAAAAGGATCTTTTGAGATCATATTTAAAAGTGGTGGGCATCATGAAAATTGATGTCAAAGCTACTTTTCCATGTTTTTCGTATCACTGTACTTTTTTTGAATCAAAATAAATGGCATGGGAACTTCTATTACATCTTTATATCGAGCAACTGGGTGTAAAAATCAGTTTTTATTCATTTAAAACCATTTATTTTTAAGAGCAATTAAATACAAATATCATAAAATCTGTAGCTCTTTAGACTGTTAAAATGAACATAGCACTGGTGTGGCCCAGCGGTCTATTAGGCTAGCTCACCAGCTCAGAAATCTGGGCATCCAGACAGACACAACTGGCTATGTCTGAGGAAGGTGGGTGTGGTCTATGTTTTGCTTGTGTGTTTTAGCTAGCTTTTTAGAAACGGTCTGCTTAGACTTTAATTTTTTTAAAGCTGGCACCAGACATGAACACAACAAAGTGATACACACACACATACACACACACACAGACATGGAACATGAACATACTCTTGCTTTTTACCTTTGATCTCTCCAAAGTGACCAGAACCCATGGACAGCAGCTTGTCCTTCCAATCTTTTGACAGCAACCTCTCAATATTGGGGGTCTCTGCAAAGAGAGAGAGAGAGAGAGAGAGAGGGAGAGAGAGAGAGAATCAGCAAAGGCCACATCACAATAAAGCTCATTTAAAGTCCATTTGCTGTAATAAAGGCTCGTCTCTCTAATGGCAGCAACAGCGGGGCGGGAAGAAGAGAGGATAGAGGGAAAGAGAGAGAGACTGAGTGAGAAGGGCCGCTTCCTCACCTGCTGCTAGCCAATCATTAGCCCTGTGCTCCAGCTCACACAAAGAGGCTCTTAATGCACCACCACAATGGACACATTATCGAGCCGGCCGCTTTGTTTTTCTAATACGCCACGCAGACCCCCAGCTCCCGCAAAACACTAATTACTAACCTGCCAAGGCCGCACGACTGCAACCAGAGAGAGAGAGAGAGAGAGAGAGAGAGAGAGAGAGAGAGAGAGAGAGAGAGGAAAATTACTACAACTCTCAAACCAGACTACCCCCAATCTTACTCCTCCACCCCAAATAATTCTTACACACACACTCACTCACACACACAAAACATCCCTTTCACACCGTTAAAGAAGAAAAGATAAATAGAATAAGTAAGACAGCCTGAAATACTGAGTTTGCTGTAAAAAAAATCTGTGTATCTGTGTTAGTGGAGAAAAAAGGATTGACCCCTGAAATGAAAGTGCACCAGAAGATCCCCAGTGAAATGAACCCCTCAGTTTAGTTGGCAAATACCTCACATACCTTTTTAGCACTTATTGTAGGTGCACTTTTAAGAGTCTAGAGCAGCATATTAAGCTTCTGACACTGTTCTTGTGGAAGTGTCTGACACTTCTCTTCACCAATTCACCTCAAATTTATTGCACCAGGTCAGCCTTATGTTCAATGCATAAGCAAATACTAAGTAATAATTCTGACACTTTTTGCACTTATAATGATAGTTGAGTTTGTTGGGTCAGTTGTATAATAAACATTAATACCAGGGCTGTTTAATACACTGTTCATGGACCAAACTCATCCCTTTGTAAATCTGCGAAAGCCTTTTGACTGGCTCTAAAAGCCATTAGAGGAAAACCATGTGGACACTAAAAAGAACATGTTCACAGACAATGAAACTTTCCACAGACAGGGCTCAAACCCAGATCCTTAAGGCCCGTGTTGTTTTGCGGCACCACTTCTACCAGCTGCATCACTCCTGACTGATTACTCTCTCTTTTTCTCGTTTTCTTTACTCTATTGTTGGTAATCACTTTACGTTTTAGCCCTTAAGATGCTGCTAAAGAAGCAGATGTCCATCTGCATGACTATGTACATTTATTCAATCTATATAATCACACACACACACACACACACACACACAATTTCCAATGCAGATACGCACACATTCACATAAAAGTATTGACATGCGATGTAAGAAGAAAGTACACACACGTTAGTACAATCACACACTTACACACACAGATATACAAGCGCACTTAATGTGGAAGGGGACAAAAACACCAGGTGGCACCATTAGTAATTCGGCTGCAGCTCATAACGCTGAATACTAACCTGAAGCTCTGCGACTGGTACAGATTACAGGCCCCAGGTGGGCGCACACGTGCACACACACTTTACTTCCTCTCCAGTAATCAAATAAGAAAGAGACAGGTCATTTTGTCGCCATCCTTAAAATGCCGCAAAGCAATTATTCCTACTCAAGCTCCTGACTCTACTGAAGCTTTAAAACTCTGGGACTCTCTCTGGTACTGTTACACTGCATTTACACTGCAAAGAAGTGGCACAGACCATATAAATGTATGCAGCCCTTCTCAATAATGTTAAATATTTTCTATGCTTATAAATAAAGGCTTTTATCACACAGAGAATGAAGCTGATGTATTTAGAGCTGATAACTATGATAATTAAGTTTAAACCATTTAGCAATTCTGGCTTTTCTGGTTTATTCTTTATCATAAACTAAAGCTAAAGTTTAAGAATACTATAGGTAAACTATTTATCTAGCAGCTCAGTGGTGCAACAGGTAGTATGAGTGTCACACAGCTCTTGGCTCATGGTCATGGGTTCTTTTTTTACTGGGGACTTTACTGGGAGTTTAATTATCAAAGATATGCCACCAAAATGTGAGTGAGTGAGTGTGTGAGTGTACAGTGCTGATCAGGATGACAATCTTGCTGAAGAGAAATGAATTAAAAAGGCTTTCACCATATACAAGCGGATCTTTTAATTAAGGGTTCAATCTCCACAAAAAATTCCATGTCGAGTGTTACAAACCGATATTTCATCCAGTGCACCATCTCCTGTTAGTATCGTATCCTGTCCCTTCTGTTCTCTCTTACGGTGGAACCCACTTCTCATCGGTCCGGTCAGCACCATTCAGTTATACTGCTGACCCTGACAGCTGTCTTCCTGCAGTCTCAACAGGTGTTATTAGCCTTCATCTCTCTCTCCTTCTTATTCTCTCTCACTTTTTTTCTCTCTCTCCCTCATGCTTGCTCTCTCTCCTGTCTTCCGGTTCCCTGTCTGTAACAATGACAGAGGCTTTTAAGCTAGAGAGCTTTGACAAGTTAAAGGGCCACCAAATGGCTACTCAATTGGTCTGACCTGCCTCTTTTCCACTCTTTTCTCTCTCCCTAGCTTTCTCTCTCCTGCACCCTAATAGTTAATATTTTTATTTATTAACACAGCCATCATTGTACCGGTGACAGGCGCACCACTTTAACTATTAACACAAATGGCACCGGGGCACCGGGTTCTGGTTTCATGACAGCTTACAACAGAGAGCTCATTGGTGCTTTACTGTGAAAAGGAAAGAGTTGGATGCCGACCTTCCGATATACACTCCTGATCAAAATCTTAAGACCAGTTAAAAAATTGCAAGAATTTGCATATTGCACTATTGGATCTTAAGAAGGTTCTAAGTAGAGCTTCACAATGCAAAAAGAAGAAATGCCAGCAAGAGACAAAAGATTTTGAGCAGGCAGTTTATTGAAAACAACAATTTAACTGAAATAGGCTGTTCATCAGCTGATCAAAAGTTTAAGACCACAGCCTTTGAAAGCCAAAATCTGCACAGAGATTTAGATTCCATGTCATTTTCTGTCAAGTATTTACACTGTCAAGACCTCCTGAAGGCAAAAGCAAAAAAGCTTACTGACTTTGAACGTGGTAGGATTGTTGAGCTGCATAAGCAAGGCCTCTCACAACGTGCCATCGCTGCTGAGGTTGGACGCAGTGAAACAGTCATTTTGCATTTATTAAAAGATCCTAAGTGTTATGGAACAAAAAAGTCAAGTGGTAGACCCAAACAAATTTCACCGGCGCTGAGCTGCAGGATCCGATTGGCTGTCCGTCAAGAGCACCAAACATGGGACACGTGGTGGAAGAAAGTTTTATTCTCTGACGAGAACAAATTTTACCTTGACGGTCCTGATGGCTTCCAACGTTACTGGCATGACAAGGAGATCCCACCTGAGATGTTTTCTACGCGGCACAGTGGGGGGGCACCATCATGATTTGGGGTGCTTTTTCCTTCAATGGAACAATGGAGCTTCAGGTTGTGCAGGGGCGTCACACAGCAGCTGGCTATGTGGAGATGTTGCAGCGGGCATCCATCATGACTTGAGGGCCCTCGTCTGTGTGGTAATGACTGGGTTTTTCACCAGGACAACGCTGCAGTTTACAATGCCCACCTGACAAAGGACTTCTTCCAGGAGAATAACGTCACTCTTTTGGACCATCCTGCGTGTTCCCCTGATCTAAATGCGATTAAGAACATTTGGGGATGGATGGCAAGGAAAGTTTACAAAAATGGACATCAGTTCCAGAAAGTGGATGCCCTTTGTGAAGCCATCTTCAACACTTGGAGCAACGTTCCCACAGCATCCTGGAAACACTTGCATCAAGCATGCCTAAACGATTGTTTGAAGTGATCAACAAGAATGGTGGAGCTACTCATTACTGAGTCCTTTTTTTGACACTTTGATTTCTGATTTTTCCAATGCCAGGGTCCTTTCAGTGTGGAGTCTATATGTTCTTGTGTCTGTGTGTGTGTGTGTGAATGTGTGTGTGTTTCTCTGCCCTGTAATGGACTAGCGACCTGTCTGGGGTGTTTTCTGCATGTCACTTAATTAATCAGACCCACTGCAACCCTGACCAAAATAAAGCGGCAGTAAAACATACAATAAATGAATAAATGTTTTAGATTAAAAAAAGAACAGGTTGTCAGTTGATAATGCTATAAAACAGCCCTGCGAATGCTGAAAGGTAGCTAAGTGATGAGACAAGGTCATGTAGAGTGCTGAAGGAGAAGCTGGTCCCTTTGTCTTCCTTGAAGTCTCTATTGCTCTATTGCATGTTTGGCTTTGCTAATGTGTTGAGAATTTTAGTATTTATTGATGTGCAAATACACATATAAAAATCACAATAATTCAGTGATGATTCAATGTGATATTAATATTTTAATACCTTGTATGCCTGTCCTTTGTCTTAATAATTCAACAAACCTCTTAAGCTTTGGTATACTCTCACTTGTAACCCCAGTTGTTCAGCCATATTTATTTCAAAAACAATTGAACAGAAATTGCAGTTTATTTGTGAAATGTTTAGTAATTCTGCTAGTTTTTTTTTCTTTTTCAAATTTGGTCTGGAGACCAACAACATTATGATCAAACTTCCTCTACAGATTGATCAAATGTGTCTTATGTTTTTGATTGATGTCTTATTGTCTACACCCACATCTTAATTGAGATTCCCCTTTAGTAGGTTAGATGTAAAATAAATATACTTTTAATTTTTTCCAATTCAAACATGACAGCAGATGCAAACTTTTGCACTTTGTGTCTGTAGAGAATCCAGGAGGCATTTTTTTCTCTCAGTCTCACCAGTCACACTTATGCTGTCCTGTTCTGATAGCCACTACTATTCAGCAAGACAAGTCAATCTGACAATAACAGGTGAATTATAGGGCATTATGGGGATTCATTAGCTCCAGCAGCTGGCTAGAGGTTGAGCCAAAATGGCCCGCCACCTGGCTGAAGAGGTTTCTTTTCCACCCCGGTTTGCCAAAATGCTGGCAGTCTCATGTCTGTCCCGGCTCCAAAACTTCATAAACAATTTCATCACACAAACTTTCTGCACCCCACCCCATCCAACAACACACACAGACTTTCCTCTTCCAGTCACAACTGAAGCTCTATTTTTGCCTTCACTCTCTGACTCAGTGCAGAACGCACAGCTACAGTTTTCCTAGTATGTCGTTTTTTTTTAAAAATCGAAAAAAAAAATCAGGGTTGTGATTGACACTAAATAAACATGGTTTATAATTAGTTTACATTATAATGATAAAATATATGAAGTGTATTACTGGGTTAAGTGCATGCTAACAGGAAAAAGTTAAAAAAAAAAAAAAAAAAGAAAAAAAAAAAAAAGAAAGAGGTCAGAGAAAAAAGAAGGAAAGAAAGAAAATGATGAAGGAAGAATGAAATAGACCCTCAGAAAACAACAAAAGGCCTAGTGTACTGACGCCAGTTCCAGGCGGGCAGGGAAAGCTCAGAGGAAAGACCCTGGCTCGGCACAGTGCCGCGGCCCCAAAACACAACAAGCTTCACATTCAGTCCTCCTGCCACCACAACTCAGCATTTAATACACAGTCATCCAAATCCTGAATACTCTCTTAATTATACAGGTTTCTTAATGGTTCCTTGTTTGAGAAAACAGCTTTCTGTGGGCCAGTGATAGCTCGGTGGTTAAGGTACTGGACTAGTAAGCAGAAGGTTCCCGGTTCAAGCCCCGCCACCACCAAGTTGCCACTGTTGGGTCCCTAAGCAAGGCCCTTAATCCTCAATTGCTCATTGTGTAAGTCGCTTTGGATAAAAGCGTCTGCTAAATGCTGAAAATGTAAATGTTAACAGGAAGAACATGTAAAAAATATAGAACCTTTATGCTGAAGGTGCTTTCACAGTAAAAAAAAAGGTTCTTTGATCTTCAATAAATGTTCACAAAGTCTAATAAACTTTTATTCTGTTGTATATGTAAAAATGCCTGCATAGCGCTAGCAATTTATAATGAATTAATATTACGTAAAGGTAGCTACCAATCCAGCTAACCATATGCACGTGATGGCTAAAATAGAAACTGATGTTAGAATACATAAGCTTAGTTGTTAACATTAAAATGTTAGGTTAAATGTTAAGTATGTACAATAACTATTAAATGACTTAATAGAGGTTCTAATATGTAGCCTGTTGTGTTGATCAGAATATATTTGTATGGTTTTTGGTTTTACTTGATTTTTGGGGTAAATACATTTATTGAGGACTAATAATTCAATTACAGGTTCTATAAACATTTGAAGTAGTTTTTGTGTAAGGTTAGATAATAAATGCATTATTTCTTTATGACACAGAAAGTTATTTTAGATCAAGTGACAACCACAATATAGAGGTGCAATAGAAAGGGGTTTTGGTAAATTAAGACCTGTTTGTTTTTACTGTTGCAGGTGCATAAACAAAATGTTTGGACTTTACTTGTTGTTTTGTCTGGTTATTCATGCATTTTCTCCTAACTTTATTTTAAGATTTTTTTGTTGTGGCTGGAGAACAAAAAAGTCTCAGTAAGGCTATAATGTAGCATGCTTGGGTGGGAGGTACAGGGTAAAGAAAGACATGGCGAACACCAGAGACAGCAGCCCAGCTGTGCTTATAGAACTTAGGGTTAAAGACACCTGCACATATAAAAGTCTCATAAAATCTGTAATTAATTACTGCCTTTGTGTCTGAAACTATGCTGCATCTGCTCACTCAGTCAAGATCAATAGCGTTAGGCTGTTAAAAGTAAGCCACCAAGTTCATGCCATTTTTGGACGTGTTGAATTAAAAGATGATCATAATCACGCTTGATCATCAATTAATGCCCGACTGCTGTGGTTGTACAGACTTAGTAGAAAATTCCTTCTAAAGGGTGTTCAACCATTCATGCCAAAGCGCTCGCTCTTGCCAGCCGTCAGGAACGAAGTGGAGACGAATTCAGGCTCTGCAGAGACGTGAAGCAAAAAGAAAAAAAAAGTGTTGAGTTCAGAGCTCTCATCAAAAGCTGCCATTCACGACCACGCAAGGTTAAAAGCTAAAAGTCCCTATTATGTGAGTTGGCAACAGATTGTGAAAACACACATATGCTGAAAATGTCTCTTTTTTCACTTTTAAAAAAGAGTAAGGGAGGTGGAGGAAGGGAGGAGGGACGCACCAGTAAAAAGGTCAGCGAGTTAAACGCTCCTTAGATCTTACCTTTGTCACCAGGGCAACAAGGACAATTTTCTAAAACATAATGAAAAGGAAAAAAAAAACATGTCTAAAAAGGAAATTGTGCTTTTATCCTGAATTGACACAAAAATGCTCTCATGAGTGAGCATACAAAAATCTAGAATCATTTTACTATAAAGAAAATAAAGCCACGTTAAGTGTACAGATGTGTAAAGCACATACAGTACTGATGACATGTGACTTCTGGTCTATACGCATCACGTGTGTGTTGAATTCAGTGTGAAATACATCAGGCCCAAAACCACCAAGAGATGCCGACTGGGTTGATCTTTTTGCCAGCAAAAATAAATGGCCACAGAATATGATTTACACCGTTTTCCTTTAATTTTTATGCAATTTTTACCTAGAATTGTGCTAGTTGTATAAATTAGCAGATCACATTCTGCCTTCGCCACTGCTGCTGACCTCCAAGCCTGACAGAGAAGACCCATGAAAAGTACACTTACTGCTTATCACCGGCAAGAGGTGAGTTCATATGGAGATCCGTATAGTGCATGGAGTCACACACTGATCTCCATTGTTCCCTGTCTCATTATGCAGGTGGGATCAATCAGCCAGCAGAGATCATAATTACATCAATTACGAGAAATCCCTCCTGCAGTCCAACACACAGACAAGCCAATCGTTGTCCATATAGGTGCCTGACCTGTCAGTAGCACAGCTGAGATTCAAACTCTAGCGTGTTTCACCACTGCGCCAGCTGAACCTTCTTCTCATTTAAAAAAAAAGCTTCCACATTGTTAGCTTCCACACAGGGGGCAGAAACCAAGTTGAAGAAATAATGTATAAGGTAAAGCAATTCATGTAATATATTTAAAACTGTATTTAATAAAATTGGTTAGGCACTTGAACAAGCACACACAAGGCAAATTTAGTGAAAACTTTTACAGTTTAATTCCCATTGAGGAGCGGGTGATATAATAAACAAGAAAAGTCACTTCTCGCACACTGAATTGTGCCCTTCACATTTCTGCATTCTTTTTCTGACAGATGGTGTTGTGGGTGCTTATGTCCAATTTGATTTGAACCAAAACGCAAGCCAAATTTATTCTGGCACATTCTGCATGCTGCCAAATTTACACTGCCAGATTGAAATAACTGTGCGCAGGGCATGACATTGTGAAGATGAACGTGAACAAAATCGTCACGACATGTGAGAAAGTACGGGAAAATAAAGAAATTCTCTGAGGACAGCCAAGACTGAGCGGCGAGAGCCGGCTGGCGTGGATGGGAAGAAAAAGAAAAGTATAGACTTTATATAGGGGAAGTGTTCTTATTTTCTCTACCACTTTCTTACACAGTTACAGATTGACAAGCTCACAGACACTCAACTCTTTTTTTCATTTAAAGTATTTAACTCAGTATCAGCTGATGCTGTATGTGACAGATACATAGCCTAAAGTTTATTTTAGACGTTGATTACCAATTACACAGCTGTACACACACGGTGAAACAAATGTTCCATGTATGAGATTACAATGCTGTATCATGATACTATGTGTTGATCTGAAGTGGGTATATAACACCACACCTGTAAGTCCATATTGTCACTATTCATTTTGCATTGATAATAAATGCTAATGCTCCCAAAGCAGTCTAGAGTTACCACACCTTATGGCAACCAAAAATGGTCTATGATTTATAAAACCTTATAATTATTATTACTTTTTAAAAATGTATTAATTATTGTCATTATTTCATTCTACCATTATTTCATTTCCACTGCTTCATTCTGGCTTGCAGTGGTTCCAGTTATAAAGTCAATGAAGGCAATGCCACAACACAACCCAGACAGAGAACCAATCCACTGCAGGCCCTTCAAACCCTGGTTCCCAGCGGTAGTGGGCTAGTGTAGATTGCCACTACTACCACTACAACTATTACTGTTATTATTAATAATAATAATAACAATATGTAATGCACAGTAATATGTGACAATAATAAATATTATATTTGCATAATTTACTACATTCCACTTTAGGTCATTAAGCCAAATCTATTTGGAGAAAAAAAATAGATAAAAATTTAAAAAATTTCAGTGCCCTTTTAAAGAAAAAAATAATAATTAGTACGTT
Organism: Trichomycterus rosablanca; assembly: GCF_030014385.1. Classification (NCBI taxonomy): domain Eukaryota; kingdom Metazoa; phylum Chordata; class Actinopteri; order Siluriformes; family Trichomycteridae; genus Trichomycterus; species Trichomycterus rosablanca. The sequence goes on along the minus strand of NC_085988.1, from coordinate 68,378,235 downwards.
TAAAGAAAAAAAAAAAAATTTCGGCCCAGGTCTGGATTTAACTTCTCTTTAAATGTTTGTGCATAATCACCCACTGTAGCTCTCACAATAATACAATTTGGTTTTATTACAATATCTATATTAATAAGTATCCCACTGCTACCAACCCTGTTCTGGATAAATTTTGGTAAAAAAACTTTGATAATTAATATAGTTTAATTAATAAAGCACTGTTTACTTAAATATGTAAAATACATCAAAGCTACAGGACAGTGTTTGTTTTATGTGATTAGATTATAGTTATTGTTTGTTTGTTTATTAGGATTTTAATGTCATGTTTTACACACTTTGGTTACATTCATGACAGACACACGGTAGTTACTCGTTACACAAGGTTCATCACTTCTCAAGGTTATATCAAACACAGTCATGGACAATTTTGTATCTCCAATTTGCCTCACTTGCATGTCTTCGGACTGTGGGAGGAAACCGGAGTACCCGGGGGAAACCCACGCAGACACGGGGAGAACATGCAAACCACACAGAAAGGACCTGGACCACCCCACCTGGGGATCAAACCCAGGACCTTCTTGCTGTGAGGCAACAGTGCTACCCACCTAGCCACCGTGCCGCCCTGTAAACTGTTAATAAAGTACATTAATAAAAGACCGTAATAAACATTTTGGCTTGTGAGGTGGTTTAGAATTGCTGGTGGAACTGAACTGAATTCTGTAGTTCCAATAAACCAGTGTGGGTCAACACACCCATATTAATGGAAGCTGTCAATGTATTTTCTTTTACCTTTTGTTTTGTTTTGCTGCAGGTTTTACTGGCAGCTGAGCATACTCTGTGTTTGAATTTTTAATTGTTATAAATAGATCTATTACATTATTGTTTGCAGTGAATAGCTGGAGTACATTAAGGACATGCTGTTCATGCTGTTGTCTCTGAACTTGAATAAAAAAAAAAAAAAAAATTTTAAATGAATTGTGAGGAAAAGATTAAAAGATACATTTATATTCATTTCTTTGGATTATGTGGATACTCTATAAACAGAATCCATGTTAAAAACTAGTGCTTTATACAGACTCCAGTTCTCGGGAGTGAAATTTGTCACACAGAAAGAAGCAAAGGGTTAAAAAAATGTGTCCGCCTTTCTTGTCAAAGGCATTTGGGGAGGGTAGGCCAAGACATATTTGTGCTTCCTCTATGCGCTCTATAATGGAAAATGACACTTTCAATCTGTCTCATGGCAATAACGCGGGCTGAGAGCGTCTGGAGCGAACGGCCCAGTCTGAGGAGAGCTGTCATAGCCTCGAGCTCTGCCGTCACCCGCTTTCATTACACAACTTCAGCATGACCACAAAAGAACACAATGTGTGTGAATGTGTCCGAGTGCCTGATGCATTAACTCAGCAAAACAAAAAGTAGGCTAGCTGTGTGTGGAAATACACACACTCATGTCAATCAAGAAAACGTACAGGCATAGATTACCTGCTGGCATGTGCACTAACCAAATACACACACGCCCATAAGATTCCTGATGTACACATAACACACACACACGCTCGCACACTCACATAATTGACAAGCACTCAAAAAAATTGCTAACAGACACAAAGGATGAAATGTCTGTTAACATCCCAATCAATGTCATGTTAAAGTGTAGCCTGGCTTTTGTTAAGGCTGCTCTCACACACCCACACATACACACATCCCTGACATGCAGAAGCCTTTCAGAAGCAAAATACCCCCACCAACCATGACCCTTTAGCAAGCGGCCATCTTAACTTCCTGTCACAATAGAGCGCCTGTGGCAGCCGTACACTGTTATTAGCCGTTTAATGTAACGGCTACCCTGTCTCTGGCTCCTGATGACAGCTTCACATTGTTTATCGTTTCAGAATTTGTTTATCATTCACAAACCCCTTTTGGGGTCATTTTGTGCTGTGACAGGTGAAATGACACATACAAACATGCAGATCTGACAAACAGTCAAACTGGTCAAACTTTCTAAAAGAATAAGTGCACCAAGAATGCATAAAACCTTTGATTTCTTTAAACACACACACACACACACACTTTAGACCAAGCTGCTCTCTTTGCATGCCACAAGCGTTTGAAACGCTCGTTTTTACTTAAGAATGGCTCTTATTGTCTGGCCTGTGTCGCTCCCAGATACTGCTGCCCATGTGAGAGCCATTATGTGATTGTTAACAGGGCTAAAATAGCACAGCCCTTGGCCTAGGAGTCTAGCTGGCATGACCACATCTGACCTATCATGGCCCAACCTGGCCTGAAGCAACCCAAAATCTGTCCACAGCTAGCTCACATTCCTCGACATCGAATCTGCATTTTCCTTCTTCTTTTTTTGTTTGTTTGTTTTTGTTTTGCTTTGAAAGAGGCAGAGGGGGTGTCAGCAGAGAGAAAGCATGCTTCTACAAGTTAAAGCTTTGATTGCTTGATAAGACTGGTCATGGGAATAACTATGCAGCCATTAACCTTATTGCATCGCTACTGGTTGGCCATTTGTGGAATGCAGGAAAGCAGAATGGTAGCACGAGATTCTCATACTTTCTTCCTGTTTTCTCACCAATTTTGGAACTCTGGCCTAGTGACAGAGGTTAACCCTTCAATATGGGTTAATTTAGTGCCTTCAGGAAACATTATACTCAGTTTAACAATCATTTGGCACGATTGCCTACCACATTAAGGACTGTAGCATTGCTGTTGTTTCTTATGTGTCCCAAAATTTCAAGCCATATTTTTAAACAAACATCTAATGTGGTTTTTAGATCATTAAATGGGAAGCTACTGGCTTCCAAATGTCCTCCACCTGTATTTATTTATTTAATTAGGATTTTAACGTCATGTTTTACATTCATAACAGGACAAGTAGTTACTGGTTACACAAGATTCATCAGTTCAAGTTTTAATGTCAAACACTGTCACATACAATTTTGTATCTCCAATTCACCTCACTTGAATGTCTATGGACTGTGGGAGGAAACCCACAGACACGGGAGAACATGCAAACTCCACACAGAAAGGACCTGAACCGCTCCACCTGGGAATCTTTAGCATGTTATAAAATGTATTGGAACAAGTTTGACTGGATTTAGCATTTATATTATCAGAAGGTAAAAACTGGCAAAAAAACTGTCACATAATCCAGTCAAAAATCTGTTTATAATAATATTATGTGGTGTAAATTGATTGTTTTTTTAAACAGAAACAAACCAAATATGCAAAATTATAAACGAACTAGGATAAGGTGTTGTAACCATAAAATGATTAATAACCAATGCCAAAAGCTTGATGTATCTACTGTTTTAAGTTTACTTAAACATTCACGTTAAAGTCTTCTAATGAGTACTGAATAGAAATGGAAAGAAGTCGTGTGATGGGACAGTAGCGCAGCAGGCAGACCAGCCTGAATGTATAAATATTCCAAAAATTAAAACTATGTTATGTTTATAAAGCTACGCTGCTGCTGGGTTAAGCAAATAGTTACACTAATTACAACATACGTGATATACAAAGTGACAGGACTACAACCTTGTTACTGAGAAATGTTGTTAAACTAATAACTTCACTATTCTGGCGTGTGACAACTAGGTGACATGTTTAAACACAGACAGTATCAACAGTCTGAGAGGAAAAAAAAAACTTTGCATTTTAGGCAAAGATGTATTAAAACATTATGGCATATGGGGGAACTGAAGTGTGGAGTGGGAAAAAAAGCCAGAGTGACGTGCGTGTATGTGTGAGACAGAATAGATTTATACATACAATGGGCCAAGGAACAGACGGCAAGTGTGTGTATGCGTATGTATGTGTGTGTCAGCAGTGCATCAGTAGTCTGGCGGAGAATGTCAGATCCAGCTCAAAATGACTAGCAGCTGGAGGTGACAGTTGTTTTAACAGCTGAGCTGACAGGATTAATTCAAATGCACCGAAATCAAAAAGTGAAGAACACCTGTTCTGTCTTGCAGCGGCCCCGTGCGCCCAGGCAGGGGAGGGAGAAGCAGAGGTGAGTGGGGAAAAGGAGGAGGAACAGCGAGAGGGATTCTGCAGCAAACAAGGCACTGAGAGAAAGGGAGGGAGAGGGGATGCGAGAGCTCAGGAGCTGCCTAAATCATCTCCCAACATCTGGCTAAAATAAAGCCTCTTTTCTGGGCAGGGTGGAGGGGGTCGCAACCCTCGGGGCTGGGCCAGTGGAAATGGATAGCTTTATTTTAAAGTGATGCTGTGCCTTCAGAGCCCCACTTCCTCTCGGCACAAGAATGGAGTTCCTGGGAGTTTAACACAGTAAAGAGTGTAGCAGCTCGTCCAGTCATCACGTAGGAGGCCTGCGGGGAATCTGGACCAAGATCTGGACTTAAGACATTGGCTCATGTTGACCATCAATGGCATCGCTGCCATTGGAAAAGCCTCTCAAATGTCTATGCAAGCATTTTTACAGCATACAGATACAATATTTACACTAATTTACTTCACGTAGGCAAGTATGAGGAAATCTCCTTACTGGATTCCTTTAAATTATCCTCCATTCACTCTACAAAAAGTACTGACTTGCCAATACATGTGCACACATATAAAAGCAGATTTCTGCACTATATATATAGGCAGCATAATCTAGGCATTTTTTAAAAATAAAACTGTAATATATTGTAGTATTTTCAGTTGAATTTCTTACACTAACATTCATGATATTATTATATCTTTAGATGTCTTGATGTCCTGATCCAGTTTTTCCACAATCCTGGTATCCACTACTGAATACTTGACACCTAAACAGATTGGATTTTGTATATTATACACACAGCTGCGCAGTTCCCTCTTCATGTACATTAAATTAATTACAATAACCCAAAACAGGAAGGATTTGCCTTTTATAGCTCTAGTTAATCAGATCAGAAAATATGTCTATCTGGTCTGATACTGATCCAGAATCACATGCCAGCATGATCAGACTGATTATTGGACCGTAATATTCTTAATAATCTTCTTTTACTGTAAAACAAAAATGTTGAAATTGTGGGTCATAAGCAAAGCTTTCTGAGTGATGTGCTACTGCCCATCTATACTGACAATATGTTCCAGCAATTATTAATATTGATGTATTATCTTCTGTTATTCAGCATGAACTTACACAAAAGCCTATACAAAAAAAACCCAGGGAACACGTTAATAGATTTTGTTTATTGCTAATAAGAATAAAAATGGTACAAAATGTCAGTGACAAATATCTCACAAATGAAGTATCATCAGAAAATAAATAAAATCAAGCAATATTTTCTTGTGTATGCACTTAGCCTTTAATTATTATTAGAAAAAACTTAAAGCTTCTCATTTTTTTAACATATTCCTAAAAGACGTCTACAATATATAGCCGGCTCATGAATAAAAGAAGTTTTTGCATTGAGCCGTCACAGTTCAGGAACAATTAGTGTATGTCAATGACGCCTCTGTGTAACTGTCCAAAGTCCTGAGCCACAATAGCCAGTCAGCTTTGGGCCTTCATAAAGCTTCACAATAGAGCCGTAGTCTGATTCATGAACCACCTGCTTTTGTCCCATTCTTAATATCTCACTGGGAGGTTAATAACCAAACCTTTTTCACACACGTCCACTCCCATGATCGTATACTTATACAGCCAGTCGTTTCTGCTTTTTTCTGACTAGAACTCACACGTTGGACAAAAAAAATAAGACTAAGCTTTATCATTCCAAAAGCATCATATACATACATAAGTGTGTATGCGTGCTCCACACAAAGCGCCAGGCTTTCATTTCTCCTATCCGACGAGCCCCCATTCAGCGCCTAATATCGTTCTTCCAGCGACGCGAGGGAGAAAAAGAGACCCGTCTCTATTGATTGTCTTACACAACGGCCGTGAAAGAATACAGACTGAAAAGGCAGAGCAAAACAATTCAATAAAAGTGACTTGAATGTGCCTTTCATAGGTGCGGACAATAGCTGCTCACAATGGCCCCTGGGTATTCTCATATCTTTAGCTGTCCTTCGCTCCAGCTCAAAGGAAGCTGGTCCACATCTGAGACCATCTGAGAAATATTCATATGTCTGCTCAGACTCGGAAATCAGGCCTCGCCGGCTTTCTTAATGGTGGCCGACAGCTACACGGCATGATAACACGGAACAAACAGGCCAGAGTCGCTGCCATTAGATCATGATTTTTATTGAGTTTGTTGACGAGTATGTGGGAGCTGTATCTGCTGTACGTGAACGACGTTCATTAGAGATAAGCAATATAAAAAACTTGAAACATAATGTGTACAAAAAGAGAACAGATCTCAAAACAGTTTAATTAAAATAAACTGTACAAGGTGCTCGGGTGGTCCAACATGCTAGCACAACATTACAGCGTATTCAAGCTCACACTTCAGTCCGACTAGGCCACGCAGGTTGTGATATGTGATTTAATGTGGTTTCTCTTCACTGTAAAATGCAGAGAGATTTGTCACCAAATGCTTTAAACCCTTCGTGTGGCATTTTTTGTGTGAACGTATCTTTCGAGTCGTCATGACTTTTAAGACGTCTTGTTAAACATAAAATAATTTTCCAGGGATTTTTTGTGATTTGCAATAACTGTTTGCTTTACTATTGTATTTTATAGCAGATCGATGCTGTAAAATAGCAATTAATCTGATATAATTCACCTATGCATCTGTGTTGGTAATTCTGATTTAGTCCCTTAAACGGTGTGTTTTATATCTTTCTTCTTTTGTTTTATTCAGTTTTTCTATTATTTTGTCCACCACCTCAAAGTAAAACTGCAGACTTAAACGCTGACCTGTGTTTCTCAGCTTGTCCTCCGCGAATGCTTAGACAAATAATAACTTTTGCACAACAGAAGCACTGTGTAACCTGTAAATGTCACTTTTTTTATTTTAGCAGACAAAAATCTCCACTTAAACACGCACATGCTGCGAAATCTATCGTAGCGTATCTCGCTCCTGCCTCAGCTTCTCAGTCTCACCCTTCTTTTTTCTCATGAGGAGAGGGGGAGATAATGACAAACAACGCCGCACGTAATGTTAATTTCTACAACAAACTAATTACTACCAAATGGTGGAAATTACACATGGAAGTTTTTTCCTCTCCCACGCTCAGTTGTCAACCCACCACTGCCTCCAGCCTTCAGTGCCTGTGCCACTCTGTGGGTGTGTATGTGTGTGTGTGTGTTTAAAAGAAAACGAGAGACTTTGTATTTGTAAAAGCTTGTAAATGACAATAAATGGCAGGTTTTTAGGAGAACGTTTTCATGACTGACAATCATAAGAACATTTCTGAGAACACTCCTGAGTCTTCATGAGCAGATTCGTCATATTTCTGTAGATATTGTGTGTATATATATTTGTGCATATGTGTGTGTATTGAAGTAGACGTCTGGATGTGTGTGTTAAAGCAACCCCACTTCTGTGACAGGATTAGCTGGCCCTGAGGGAGACACATTGAGAGAGTGAGACTGAAAGAATGAAAAAGACCCTGCCGGACCCTTGAAGTCTTTCTTCCTTTTCAGCTCTCTCAGTCTTTGCAGAAGAATGTATCCGCCCTTGCTATTGTGCTCCATTCAGGTCTATAGATGCATGAGGATTGCCACAGTGCTGCGTGTTCATAGGCCTCAATGTCAGAGCCTAAGTGCTGTCCTATAAAATGCCCCAGTGCCTCCAAAGCCTTCGCTCCTCTCTCTACCTCTCTCTCTCTTTCTCTCTCTCTCACACACACACACCTCTAAAGTACACACCTACAGCTGAAAACAAAAGTTTACATAAACTTGCAAGGGATGTGTTCCATGGCAGTTTATGGATTTTAATGATTTATGCAACTATATTTTACTGAGTCTGAGTCTTGAACTCAAGTGGAATTAAAGTCTTAATTAATTAATAAATGATTTAAAGGTAGACTTCAGGTACTGAAGTATCCAAGTCAAGTATTTCCACACATGACTGTAAATGAGGGACATGCTAAAAATGAGAAACTATAAAACGTTTGCCTCTATATAAGAAAAGCATGCACCCAAGTTTAAATCTTGAAGCTGTGGTACCGACAGGCCGGGCACTTACACAGACATGCCTTTCACTTACAAATTCCTTTTCTCCTTAAGCAACTACAAGGATTTTTCGCATGTGTGAGAGAGTAAATAGTTGTGTCGCACTATAATGGTTTGGGGCCTTGTCTAAAGTTTTAGTCTGCTCTAAGCCCAGTGTTCTAGGTGCTGGACCCACCACAACCCTGACCAGGAATATGAGAACAGTGAAAATGATTTTTTAAATATCATTTAATGTGACTGTTAGGTGTGTGTGTGTGTATATGTGTGTGAGCAAAGTCCACTCATCAGAACAGTTTTTGGGTTTGTGTGTGTCAGGGACAGAAAGAGTGGCTCAGGGAACAAGGGCTGGCCTTGGCCATGAATCACACTCAACACAATTTCAAGAGAACCACGCGGGCATCTTTACACACACACCAACACACACACACACACACACACACATACTCCGGGGACCATGAACATCTGTGTCCCACATAACGCATTCTGCCAGGTTCAGTGAGAACTATCAAGAGTCAGAGTGTTTGCATGTGTGTGTGTGTGTGTGTGTGTGGTGTCCCCACGGCTCCCGAGCGGCAGACCCTGCAGCTTTCCTTTTCTCACCTCATGCCCTGTGCAGCCCTCCTGCTCTGGTGTTATTACTACAGCTAATGACACACAAACGCACTCCAGCACTGACCTGTCTGCACTGTCCTATCACATCCACAACCCACTGCCCCCCCCCCCCCCCCCCCCCCCCCCCCCACACACACACACACACACGCACGCACTGTAAGAGCAGAAAGAAGGAAAGAGGATGCTGGGGTGGGAAACACTTAGAAATACAAGAGGAAGAAATAGCCCTGAGACGTCCTAGTGACAAATTTACATTTCACTCAGCATCCAACAAGATTTTCAGAAGTGGCACACTCAGGGAAAGAGTGTGTGTGTGTGTGTGTGTGTGTGTGTGTGTGTGAGTGAGAGAGAGAGAGAGAGAGAGAGAGAGAGAGAGAGAGAGAGAGGCAGTAACAGGTGGTTATTACAGTGAATTGAGGATGACTAGAGAACTCTGCATCATCAGAGCTGCTCGATAAGCCGCACAGTGAAAGTTTAGTGATAAAGAGGCAACATGAGCAAAAATGTATGACTTAGTAACCAAGTGTTCGTCTGGACTGTAGAGCTGAGTCGATATAATGATATATATTAGAGTGTTTTAGTGCTCAGGTGGCACAGCGGTAAATCATGCTAGAACATTACGATGCTCCTGGCCTGTCAGGTGTCTACACAGACATGACTGGGTATGTCTGAGAGAGGTGGATGGCTGAACAGCCTAGCCATTGGGAGGTGCACTTGTCAGTATGGTCAGTGCCTGCCCCAAGCCCAGATGAAAGAAGGAGAGGTGCGTCAGTAAGGGCATCCGGCCAAAACTGTGCCAAGTCTGGTTTGTAGACTAGTGGTGACCTCTAAATAAAAAAAATCCACAATTCTAAACCATACACTTGTCAAAGTATAACACGACCAAACTCCTGCATCGTCACAGTGGGTCCAGCAAAAGGCAGGAATCCATCACATGGCATTACCCAATTAATCCTAGACTTGCACCCAGTGTTTCCAAGTAGTGCTGGACACAAAATGAATGAAAGTCTGAATAAATATTTTACTTTGGTTGTTGTTCATACTTTCTTTTGAGTTATATGCCAGATATATTAAATCTGGAAAGAATTATGAGTGTTGTGCTGCTGTTTAGTTTTCCAGGTACACATTCTTGTGTTCATTGCCCAGACAATTTCTCTATTTCCAAGCACACTAGAGGCAGCAGAGGTGGCCAGAAAAAAAATGAAACATGATGGGTACATGGTAGCTAGAGGTCTGACTTCTGCTTAGGAAGCAAGTGTCTCTTTTTGGCTCTCTCTGGGTCTCCTGACCCATTTTCCAGCTTCTGTGTCCTCTTTCTAATGTGCTGCCACGTTTTCCCTGTACCTAATACATGAACGTCTCCTCCGGTGTGTGTGTGTGGTGAGCGGCTGATCCGACTGGAAGCAGTGTGTGAAAAAGCGGGGGAGGAAGGAGAGCGGGAGAGAGAGAGAGAGAGAGAGGTAATAATAAGACCCTTTCATAATGATTAAAGCCTTCATTAATTTTTCATCACAACCTGCCGTTTGTGGCTAATGGCCTTTGTGTGCTACACAAGCAAACAATAGCTAGCTGCGCAAGAAAGGGATTTTTATCAGACTATGAGAGGCCCAGCTCAATGCTGCACTGCCACCCCCCACAGCCGCCTCTCTTATTCTGGTTCTCCCCTTTCTCTTCGTTCTCTCATTTCTATCTTTTCTTCTCGCCTCACTGTTTCTTTCTGTCCGCTGCTCTGAAGGTCTTTGTTTGTACAGAGCATAGGGATAATGTGCTACTGTAGCGCTTGCTAATGGACTCTCTCTAGTTAGCTCTCATCCCTGTCCTCCACTTGTAGACACTTTTCACACTTCCTACAGCCATGTTAACGACATAAAGTTACAGCGTCTGCTCTAAAAGTGATGCGCTGACTGATTAACCAGATTAAGTAAGTTGTGTTAATAATCACCTAAAAGTTTGTTAGCACGCTCAATATATATTTTTTAAATCTATCTAGTTATAGATTCCTCGTAGATTGGTTAGAAGCTGGTCCAGTTTACTCCTTCTATTCTGTAAGAGTGAGCTAAAAAGACCTACCTCTGTAACCACACTTGTAAAGTTTTATCAAGAGCAGACTGCCACAGCAAAAAAAAAAACCTGGTGTCTGAATTGAGGGGTTTCATAGCCTTCAGAATGGTGGAACCCGAAAAAAGTGTTAAAGTGCTAAATCTTTTGGAAATTAAGGGCTCAAGCCCAGGCGAGGCCACAAGCCATGCTTGGCTGTAAGCCAGGAGCTGATTGGCCATGCTTTCTGGTATAAAGGGATGGGATGTCTGTCTCCACTATCACAACCATGTGATGCTAATCAAGCTCAGGTGTCTGTGTGCTCATGTGTATGAATGAGGGCAGTTAGCTTTCTCATTTAAGTGTGTTGCTGGGCCAAATACTGTTCCATGTACCACAGCTTGTAAAGAGGCAGAGGAAGCATGTGCTAGCCCAGAGCCCTTCTGATTTGTGGCTGTCAGGTAATGGAATAGCAGCTAACCTAGCCTTTAAGAGTGCATGTATCAGTGCCGGTCCGATTCCGGATAAATAGGGAGGGTTTTGTCAGGAAGGGCATCCAGCATAAAAACTGTACCAAAACAAATTTGCAGATCAGAAGTAAGAGTTACATAGTGGATTGGTCAAGGCCCCAGGTAACAACAGCTGCCACTAATGCAGTAATGCTACTGTTGGGCCAAGAAAGGAGGAGAAGACGGGAAGTAATGTTCTGATGCAGAGAAAGAGAGGACATGCAGGTGGTTAGGGTGACTGAGGAGGATGTTCAGGACAGGGCACGATGGGTGGAGGAAGGAGGGGATATTAGGTAAGTAAATAAGTTTGTTTGTTTCAATGATAAGAACAGGAAAAAAGGTGCTCGGGTGGCGCAGCAGTCTGATGCAGTCAACAAAGGTTGGATGGTGGTATCTTCCTGCTGCCGCTACAAGTGTGTGTGTGTGTGTGAGTGTGTGTGTGGCCGTATGGAGCTTAGCATGGCTTTACGTATGTAATATGGAGCTGTGTGGGAACCCAACACTGGAGAGTGATAGAAAGTGTCTACAGATTGAACACGTGTCAAAAAAGGCATGAGGTGATCCGGCTCCCTTGATCAGACTGGGGGTGTGCAACAGCAGCAAATTCACAACAAGGAATTAAAAATAACTAAATTGACTTAAGGAAGAAATTCAGAAAAAAGAGGGAAATAGGAAAAAAATAATAAGGTGAGGACTAGAAGATCTGCTTCTTTTAATCAGTACTGTATCAATAATAGAACGGTTTTATTGTAGTTGCGCTACTTTCAGCTTTTTTTTATAAGCTTATAAGCTTGTCCTTTATTTGACATTTATACGATTTTTAGGGAGACCAATGAAGCCAGGCAAAAATATACAAATGAAGTTGATGTCAGAAGCTAGATGAAGGGCTGCTTTGATAGGTTAACAATAGAGAAACAGGCCAATATGAAAAGCAATAGGTGGGAAAATGCAAACCACAAAGGTTTACATGTGCACACATATAAGATTACTTCCACAGGATCAGTGTTATATGTAAATGAGAGAAATATATTCAGTGAACTCACATGTCTCTGTACCTGCACTGCCACTGCACTGTCCTGCACTACACCAGTGCCTAATTATTATAGCACACACACCCGTCAGTGTTATACAGTACAGCGGCTCTGAACCCAGAGCAATCGATGCATGATAAACATGCAAAGTGTGTTAAACAATAGCTCTAAACACCTGATACTATTATTACTCAAACAAAAACCTGGCACTGTTAGCAACACAGATTATTACTGACATTTGGTAGTCAGGGATGAGGAAGTTTCACGTAAAGAAAAGAGAAAGAAAGAAAAGGAGGAGAGGGAGAGCTGCCCATGCCCTTTCGGTCAGCCTCCTTGTTACAGTGTATTTGACTAATTAAACACACACACAATACAGAGAGAGAGAGAGAGAGAGAGAGTTCTGCAGCCTTGATGCTGACCTCAAGCTAACAGCCAGTCAGACATGACAGTTGTCAGATGGCCTTTGTCTTGGTGACATTAAGTACATGTGTTTGTGAGAGGAACTGCACTCACCCTCAGGTTCACTCTTAATCAGCTCCTCCATCTTACGCTGTTTCAGTGTGTCCACCACGTCTGCCAGGCTGCCTTTGCGCCTCTCCGGCGTGCCCAAAGCCATGGCCAAGCCCAAACCCTCGTCCTGCTGCAGCTGTTTACTGGGTGAGGTAGAAGAGTTGTGCTGGGTGTAAGGACTCAGGGCCAGACCTTTACTGCTTTCATGATCCTGAGTGAGACACACAGGTACCAAAAAATTACACACAACCTTTCACCATTTCATTATTCACAACCTTTTATAATTACAGGTAAAGGGATCTCATAAAAATGTCATGTTCTGTTAGATAACGTATAGACCTGGGGTTGATTATTTAGATTTTGATGAAATGGATAAAGAACTTGCTTTGGGATGCTTATTATGCTTCTGTATAGCAGTAGTCATGCTCTTAATACAGAAATACCATTGCACGCTTCCTGGATGGGAGGTTTCAGTTCTGTCTGAATCTAGCTAAAAGTATGTGGACAGCTGACCTGTTGTATATCCCATTGCATAACCAAGGGCAGTAACATGAAGTTGGCATCCCTGACATCGAAAAGGTTTGGAGTGTGACTATGGGAATTTAGAGTTTAAAGTACATGATGTTATATTAAAACAACAAGAACAATGTAGGCTAAAAGATCAAACAGATGCATCAAGAGGTCTGCATGAGCACACACACACACACACACAGTTGGTACCTGGCTTTGACCCAGCTTACCGGAAATCTGTTGTGAGGTTTAATAACAGAAGGACTCAGGTATTTGCGTGTAGGGTCAATAGTCCATATCCAATAAGCAGAGTTAATCTTTGGCTAATCAGCTTCTATTATCTTGCACATGATGATGGACAGTGGCTTTAGCAAAGTAGACAATAGATTAATCCCAGCTGAACTTAAACCTCCTTGTTAGGAGTAAATAACAGATGACAAACTACGACTAAACCACTACTACTACTATTAATAATATGTAAGTTTTGAAGTTTTAACTGCATACATGGCTTCCTACTTTCTCCCAGAAACATACCCATAGATAAACTGACAAAAATCCTCCTAGGTGTGAGTGGGTAAAAGTTAGCGTCTCTGCTCAAGTCACTGTCTCTGGAAACTTTTTTTGTTCTCACCATATCTATCTGAGGATCGTCTGGGTACCTCAGCCTTCTCTCAACTTCTCAAAACACGCAGAAGTGGGACTGGCTATTTAAAATTGCCCCTAGGTGTAGGTGAGTGTTATGACAGGTTTCTGACAGGTATTTTAGTATTCCTGGTCCCACTGTGACCCTGATCAGAATGCAGCAGTTATTTCAAATAAATTGATAATCGAGAAAAACAACAGTAGAGGGTATTTGGCTGTTATGTAAGCTGGTTTGTACGACCCAGTCTTTTATTAATATAGTGTGCATGGTCTATAATGATTAACTAAAGGCCGTGAACTGGAGCCAGTGGTGCAGTTTGGTTGCACAACTTCGACCTAAAAGATTCCTGCTGCACTTTAAATTATCAGTACATAATATCCACAATAATGCTTTGCATTAAAATAATTAATGACTTATGCTGTAATTAAGCTAATTAAAAAGCTAAGAATGACATACCTTCAATGACAACCATGAGAAAACAGAATTATTTTACACGTTAATGTGATTATCTTATTTGGGTTATTCCAGAACAGTACTCATCTGTACACAAACTCACAGCTTTTACAGGGCTCTATGTTCATTTCATTTTATTGTCAAGTTTTTATCCTGGTCAGGGTTACGGTTGGTCCTGTTTCCCTGGAATCACTGGGCAAATATAGCAACACACCCGGAAAGGAGGCCAATCCATCACATTGGGTGGGTCTGTATGTGGAAGTGTAATCATGTCTGGATTCGAACCCTGAATCCCTGGATATTCAAAGATCTGATTATATTTTTAGGCTTCTTTTGTATAATTTAATTCTGATATCTTTTTAAATAACACATACAGCTTATTCCCACTGTATATTTGGGTATCAGCAAAGTCAATAATTCATTCCACTGGATTCTCAGTAGTGGGAATAAATTAGAGCCTCTGTGGTAAAGGGAGGTCAGATTCACGTGTTTGAACCCCAGCCATAAATCAATTCCACCAGACGCTTAACTGAGTGTTATATGAGCTTGTGAACTATATCAAAAATGGTTGTAATTCAGGAAGCGATTAATGCCGCGATCTGCAGTGCAAAAGCTATTCCCCACGAGCCTCTGTTGTAATGGTTGTCAAATATGAGAGCTTACATTTCCGATCTTTAACCTCATCATCTTCGGACGTGCCTGTCAAAAGCTCACACATCTCCTCTACCCTCCCAACATGGCTCAGACAGAGGGTGGCAGCTCGATTCGCACACACTCGCATCTGATCCCTCCATCCCGGATACTTCAGTTAGGCTGTTTAAACAGGGATTAAGAGAATTCTTGACATCGAGTCTGATGACCATAAAGAGAGACGGATCTTAGAGTTTAGGGAGGAGGGGGTGTCTTGTGAGTTGGGGAGGAGGAGGAGGGAGTTGAGACCGATGCCGAGACTCTGCCTACATTTAGTGTCACACATCTTACACATCCGGTCACACCTGTCACATTCAATCTGTCTAATCCACTGCCTGCTTAAAACCTGCAGCGTCTCTACACGTCATGAAAGCAAAACAAATAAAAACGAAGGGACCTATCCCATACTCTTAAGTCATCCAGAGTGACACTAAGACTCGGACAGATGAAGGGTCAACTCGAGCATTTAATCCCGCTCTGACTGTTCAAAGCTGACAATCAGTTTGTGACTTTAATGGCTTATGTGTGCTTCTTTCCATTTCTGTATAATCCACACTGCACACTCAAACACACCGCTCAGATTCAGGTTAAGTACCTCAACTGGGGGTAGCAAGTCTGACCCAAAAAAACACAAGACAAGACATTTTCCCCCCAATAAATCACATTTTCTAATTTACATCTCTGGCTTCATTTATTTCCGAGAGTGAATTAATCAATGGTTGCTGTGTTTTGTATGTCTATGCATATAAATGTGCGGCTGTGTGAGAACGCAACAAATTATTCACCAAATGTGTGCGAGTGGGGAGTGGGGGGGTTGTTGTATGTATGTATTTATGATGTGCCATGTGCCAGTGCAATGTGGGCGGTTCTGGTTTTAGTTGTGCAGATGTCAATTCTTGCGTGGAATGCCTGAAACAAAGTGCAAGTGTGTTTTTCCTTGCAGTCTGCCTCCTGATCCCCTTACTGCTGCTGCACGGTGACAGAATTAAACTAACTTTTGTCTTCTTAAGCTCATCTGTGACAGGAGCACATTTAAACACACTTCAACTCCTGCCAAGAAAGCAAAACACAGCACAGATGCCACCATTTCTCCAACTGCTTCTTCATTCTATTTCTTTCCTTTGCTTGCTCTCTAAGAAGCCAAGAAGCCTGTTTACCTTCCAAGTGTCTTGCTTGCTACTGAAAGGAAAAACTTCAGGTACAAGACGTGCATATTTAAATGGAGTTGGGGGGGGGGGGGGGCGCGCAGATATAGCAAAAACAGTGCATCAAATTACGATACTTAAAGCAGCGATACGTGATAGGAATTAGTCAGGATCATATTTTTGCTTTATATTTTTTGTAGTCAATGGGTGCTCGAGTGTAACAGTACTAAAATACACTAGCCTACTACCACTGAGATCCAGGGTTCAAATCTCAGCTGTGCTACTGGCTAGTCGAGTGCCTACACAGACATGATCGACTATGTCTGAAGGGCAGATGACCGAACTGCCTAGCCATTGCTCTCAGTGCCGGTCCCAAGCCCCAATAAAAAATGAGGGCTGCATCAGGAAAGGCATCCGGTGTAAAAACTGTGCCCAATCAGGTATGTGAACCAGAATAATCTCCCTAAATAAAGGAACAGCCAAAAGGAAAAAAACAATGTAATACAGTGTAATATCTAACAGCTGTTAAAATGTAATATCTAGTTATATAACAGGTGCTGATTGATGATTGTGGTGGAAATACAAATGTTATTAATCACACACATAACAATAAAACTTTCCTGTTACTAAAACTGAACACGCTGGGTTCAGTAAGTAAAGTTTTATTATAAATGAAATGCGTGAACTCAGTCCTGCTTCAGCACACTGTGCACACCCATACATACAGAGCACCCAAACACTTCACACACACACACCAGTAGACAGATCCACACACTGCACACACACATGGACGGAACCACACACAGATCCACACGCTGCACACACTGCACACACACATTCGTCCACTGAGCCTCTCATTATCGTATGTTGTCTTAAGCCTGCTGTTGTTGATCACGGCTGTGTGCTCCCAATCCTCTCACGGCTCTGCCTGGCTCAACACGGCCATTGTCAGCTCTGATCCACACAAACACACGCACACAACCAATATACCTTATGATATTCGTCATCTTACTTATTCCCTCATTGTAACCAACCACTTTATTATGATTATGTTCCTAGCAGGTAGCAAGGGTGAAATACATCCTAACCTGGATGCCAATCCACCACTATACAGAAAACACAATTACACATTCCCTAACTCACTCACTCATAAGGGCAATGTGGAGTAATCAAACTACTTACTACCTACTGTTTTGGGAGGTGATTGTAAATCGGATTACCCCATCAAAATGCATATGCACATGTTAAGAACATGCTCACCATAATGACCAGAGGTATGGACCGGTGCCACTCATTATTATTTTTAGACAACCAAGAAACATCAAATTGGACTATATCGAGGGAAATGCGTCACTCTATTTATACAATTACATTTGTTTAAATGTTTATTTCAACTTACTTATTCATTTGTACTAACCACTTCCTCCTCGTCAAGGTCAAGGTGGGTTAGGCGCCATTATGAAACACAAGGTGCATGTCAGAAACACACTCTAGACAAGGTGATAATTTAACGTGTGGCAACAGACCCACACTTTTACTTAAGTCACTTACTCACACCTATGCACAATTCCATCTCCCCAGAATTTATGCTGCTGTGCAGCCCCGACTCAATGCATCGCCTAGCTAAACTACTAATTCCTCAGTGTAAAGGCTTAACTTAGCATAGTCTCAAAGGGATGTGTCTATATCTGATATAGGAACGTTGTGTACATGTTGGCATACAGGCTTAATTAATGAGCAATTTCTCAGCCAATTCAACACTGACTCTTACAAAAAGTTAAATTCTTAGTCTAATTTAATTATCTGGTCTGACATGTTTTTTCTCGCTGTTCCCTGTAAAGTATGTTATTTATTTTTTTACATTAAAGTTTATATTAATTATATGGTCAGTAAATAGCACTGCAGACCACGTCTTTCTTTTGTTCACCAAAAAGCTCGAGACGGTATTACCATAAATAGCATACAAATTTTAATTAGAAAGTAATATAGTGTATAAAGTGTATGTTATATACAGAATAATGTCAAGATGTATGGTTGTCAGCTATTTAAAGCTTTTTTTGAAGCATTTAAAGCAATCACACTGCTTGTGAGTTCCTTGCACATCTGGAGAGACAGAAGATGACTATAAATCTGACCAAACTGAACAGATTTTGCTTCCTCTCATTAATTGGACTGAAGGAGAAAGCTAATTAACACCTCACTGTCCACAGTGCTTCCCACCTTTTCATATTTACAGTAAAAGGTAGTAGTGTGTCATTTTCATATGAGACTGCTCATTTAGGTAACCCTAGCAGGTAAAGAGTTGTTGCTAAGACTAAGGTTGTTGCATTATGAATTTAAAAAATGAATTGATTTTTTTTTACATTTTAAATAAACTTCCTGGATGTTTAGGAATGTAGAGGGATCAGGGTACCCAGAGAAAAGTCATAAAGACATGAGTAGAATAAGCCAACTCCTCACAGACTAAATGCAAGGGCAGAATCCAAGTCCCAGGACCATGTGGAAAAAAGGGGGGAAAAAAATCAGGGGTGGCTCGTTCCTTAGGGCGATCGGGCGGCGCACCACCTAAGGACGAAAGGGAAGAATTTTTTCTATCACAGCTGTGACTGTTCTGGACAGTTTGTCTTGCCTCGGAATATCGTAGTCCAATCAGTGTCGAGTTGTGTTCCATACAGTACCGCCCCTTTTGGGGCGATTTCAGTCTGACTGAAAATCACCCTGATTGCTCTCATAGACTCTCATATTAAGGCACTTTTTTCAAACTGCAGACGCTGCAATACAATCTGAATGGGTTCCGGGAGGGCTCTCACTTACGTGCGTCACACGTAACCTGGTGTCGTGATCTCGTCACCATGACTACCATTACCTCAGTTCGGAGCAACTCCATCGTGTAATCAGGATAAATTAGCAACTAAAGAATTAGGGCCACCCAGACCAAATTTAAACATCAAGTATCTACAAAGGGGGGGAAATCATATAAGTTACAAGTAAATTACAAGTAAGTAATATAATTTTTAAATTGTGAGTTGTGATTGCACTTATTGTATCTCCCCAATTGTTTAATTGTACTTCTTTATTCATTGTACAATAACCCCCGATGCCAATCTATATTCTGGATCTGCTGCACCTAAAATAAAATGCTATATGATGAAGACTGAATTAAATTGTTAGTGTGAAGGCTTTACTTAATTTTATGATTAATGGTAAAGCTGGTCTCTCTCCATGTCCAAAGTTATTTGTGAGCACAAACTGACAGATGACTTAAGATGTTCATTATTTAAGCTTTAATTTACCCATTGAACGGGTCACCTTGGCCATCATCGCAACAATTGCAGGAGCCGCCACCGAGTCTAAACAAACTATTCTTGTGTTTGTATCTACATCACTTTGTAAAATGAGTAAACATTAATTAATAGTACTGAATGAATATTTGATAAGTCATAACTTTTGGTGAGATGTGTCAGCAGCTAGTTTGGAGTGAGAGCCGCGCGACCGGCCGGGTGCGCGCACTCTATTCTGAGGTGATTATTAGTAAGGGGGGTGTTCACTGGCCTGAAATGAAGAGGTCAGCGATGTGGGAGCGCGCAGGCGAGGTACAATAAATTGGGTAATGTTGTGCGAGTGTGAGGGGACTTCCTCTAGCCCGACTCGTCTCTAATCCAGCGTGACTGAGCTCTTCTCCGCTAAATCCCGCTCCCTCTCTCCTGCACGGGCGCGCGCATGCTTGCGCGTGTGTGTGCGCGCAAGTGAGCGCAGATCGGATTGGCGCCGCAGCTCAAAGAAATTTACCGGCTCTCCGACACAAAATCCTCAACACACTTCATTAATCCAGATCAGACAGAGAGTCTCTTCTTTTCTCTGCTTTTTACCTCTCACTGTCTCTCTCTCTCACTGTCTCTCTCTCTCACTGGCTCTCTCTCTCTCTCTCCGCTACCACGCCAGTCAGTGTGAGCGAGAAATAAAGATAAAGGCTACGGACCAGATCGCATACTCTCCTACTAAACAGTACGCAAGTACCATGCAGTTAATACAGCTGACGTACTATTCTAACATACTAAGAAGTATTGTGGTTTTCGATGCCGCCCGTATTTTCTTTTTTTCTTTTTTGGGGGGATAATACACAGGCGTGTCACATGCTAAAAACAGTTTAAAATGTTTAATTAATCTTATAAAGTTTGTTTATATATAAATTAGACAGTAAATGTCATTTAGGCCCACAATATTTTATAACATTTAGCTGTAAACAAAGGTTAACATTCACTTGTAAGAAACAATAAGCATAATGAAAAGCTTGCCGTTTAAGCCAATTTTTGCACATTTTTATTTTCTGTTTTGTGACTAAATTATTAAAACATTAAAAAACAACCCCTCATAAGCTTGATGCAAAATTGCAATCTGATGGGTCAAAAATATACAGTGGAGGCCTAAAAATCGTTAGTATTAGTATTATTGATAGCATGTGCTTCATTAAAACGAATAAGACTCAAGCAAGTCTGACCTTTTTTAAAAATTAAACTAAGTCAATTTCACAAATGTGCTTGCTTTCTTTTAAGCAGTGTCAAATACAAAAAAAATGCTTTGCTTATTATATGATTTGTAATAAAAAAACGAACATTATATTAAATTAGAGAACAATACAAAACTGAAGCACGTCCACACATCCCTGACAGAGAGCTGTAAATGAACTGTGCTATAAAATAGTGAGCATCCACTTACAAACAGTACTTCATTTTTATTACAGAGCAAGAAAAAAAGATCCGCAAGAGTGACCCAGCAAGGACTTTGATTTATTGTGGGAAATTGTTCCACTCTAGCAGAGTCCAGCACGCGCTGTAATGGCTGGGCTAATTACTGAATTAGTTTACCATAATGATCCTGAAGCACTGATTCATTGTTTTACAGCTGTGCAGATTCTCCAACTCTACAGTCTTTATACACGCACACTCATCATTGTGATAGCACAGAGGGGAAAAGTTCAAGAAATCAACAACGCAGGGCAATGAGAGGTCGTGCACAGCCACACGCACAGAACAAAACAGTCTTATGCAATTTATTGAACAACACCTTTCTCTCTTGTCTTTTTACGAGCAGTATTAACCTGTTTGTAACACAAAGCACAGCCACTTTTGAAAAAACATTGCCAGCACAGTACATGCTGCGCAACAGCTCTAACCACCATCAGTGCTTGTGTGAGCTCATAAACCCATGCTCCAAAAAAAGCACACGAATGACAAAATACATAAAAGTGACTTAAACATATAATATACACGCAGAACATGCCATCATTAGATCAAGACTCGCATTATTACACAGACACTATTACATGAGGATTAAAAACATGGCAAAGGAAAATGTGACTGTTTCTAAAGAACTCCTAATGAACATGAATAGTTTGGATTAAGAGGTGCTCCACAACCCGTCATGTAAATATGGTTTAGTTTAGTTTTTAAATCAAGAGGAAATAATATAACACCAGCCGAAATTCTTCCACTTTTTTATATAAACATTCAGGCTGTGATGTGTATACTGTTACTGATATATTAAATTACATACACCATTATTTCCCAAAACCACTTACAGACAAAACCAAATGTTTCTGTTTTTTCCTGGTTAAAAACACTTAATACATGCCTGTAAGTGGATTAATAGCTCTGCACAGCTTTGAGTCCAGTGCTTTGGGCTTGATTCCTATTAGGATAAAAAGGTTGATGAACGAACGGATCTGAGTCGTGCTAGATAAACTCAGTACACAGCGGGTACACTGTGTACCTGGGCGAGCGTGTGGTGCTATCGTGGAGAGATGATTGACAGGTGCCAGAGCATTAATATAGGTGTGGTTTTAGAAGAATTAAGGCGTGGCTTACCATGCCGCTGTGTAGTGTGGGAGGGCTGTCTGGGGCACGCGGTGAGCTGCAATAGGAACTCAGGGGCAGGTGAATGACAGCATGTCTGTCAACCTCGTCATCGTCCAATCGCTGTCTGCTCGTCGCCATGACTACCTCTCCATCTGTTCCCCCATATGGAGAGGCTGGTCGCTTGGAAGACATCCTGGAGAAAATAAAAAAAAGAGATGGACAGAGAGAATATGAGGGTAAGCTGGTGTGGGAAAGACAGAGATGTAACTCTTGTTTAATGAAGTTGGTAGCACACATCTGGCCACACACACACAAACACATCTGCAGCATTTAGCAGACACATTTATCCAAAGCGACTTACAATTATGACTGAAAATAATTTGAGCAAGTGAGGTTTAAGGAACTTGCTCAATGTCCCACCAGTGGCAACCTGGCAGTGGGCTTGAACCTTAACCACTGAGCTATCACTGCCCTGACACACACAACTGTATAGAAGTTGTTTCATGGCTACATCTCTTTAATGAGGATGACCACAAAAATAAAAACAGTTACAAAACATTTCACTGAATAAAACGCAGTAATACGCAGTCCCAAACAGCCACAATATGTTTTAGAATAAATGGAAGCTATTTGTCAGATTTCAGTTGCTGTATGTACTTGGGCATAAATTAAACTAAAAATAAAATAATGCAACATTCTAAAAACAAGATCATGAACTGTGATAAGCATTTGGACTTTTTATAGTGAGTCACAATGATTGAGCTCACTGCCATTTCTCTAAATTCAGGCGTTATAATAGTAAGTTAATAACAGTATGACTCATGCTTGCTCGCTCTTAGTGATCTATACACATCTACAAAACAGCATCGTAAAACTTCCAACGCTAATTCATGAATTACTAAATTACATTATTCATTATAGTATTTTATGCCAACAATTTTTATTAATTATTCATTTGTTAATACAGATTTTTAATAATGCACAACAGAACACAAATAAATACCTTTCTTTTATCTGCACAAGACTTTCATTATGTCATGGATAGCACTTGGGTGGGACAGTAAATTACACCAGCCCATTACGCTGGGATCCAGGGTTGGAATCCCCAGCTGTGTTACTGACCAGTGTCCACATACAGACATGACTGGCTTTGCCTGGGTAGGGGGGTTTGCGATGCATTGGCCACTGCTACTACGATCCTGGAAATCTACATCTTCACATCTACAAAAACAGGCACACAAATCCACCTTAAGTCCTCAGGCATGCTGCTTGCACAACTGTCTATTTTCTGCAGAGCTGCTGCAGGTCAGCCTGTTTTTACTCAGCGAATAATGTAAAGACAGGGCAGAACAATACTGTTGGATTAGATCAAATGAGCTCAGATCTAAAACAGAAAAGAATCGGCAATGTGTGCAGTGGCAAAGTAGAATGCAAAGCAGCTGATTGTCTTCTCTAGCCATATTAACACTAGCTGCACATCTGGCTATGGTGAACGCACTCCTAGAGTTTTGTTTGCGTAAGAGAAGTTTATTTGCTCCCCATCAGCCACAATAAGAGAGCGATCATATCGGGTTTCTGACTCGCTAGCAGAGCTGCAAAAAATGCTAAAAGAGGAAATTGCATTAGTCATTCTGTTGATAAATGGATGAAAACTGAACCATAGCAACAGTAGAAGCATTGTAGATAACATTTAAGTCTTATAAAAGCAATGTAATGTTTTAACGCAGTCAGTTGTGCTTATTTATATATACACACGTATATATGTATAAATAAATATATACACACTATATATATATATATATATATATATATATATATATATATATATATATATATATATATACACACACACACAGTATATATATATATATATACACACAAGCCCGTATTTGTGTATTTATATACACACTTATGTAGATTAGATTCAACTTATTGTGCAGATTACGAATACAGAGTCAATGATATGCAGTACATGAATGTACATATGTATTTTTATACAGTGTTTGAGCTCCTTCTGTAAGCAAGTGAAATATCAAAGGTGTGATGGTGGTGTGTTCTAACCCAGTTTTCATTTTCAATTGATATTATTGATCCAGCTCACGTTGATCCCATAAAGTATGTCTGTAAATCAGATCCCAAAATCTGACCATGATTTAACCAGCTGATCCAGATGTTTAGTCTATCATGTGCCCTAATACCCATACTGGACCAACTCTTTCAGGTAGAAACATCCCTATTGAAAAACGTATGCCTAAATGTTCAGGTATACATGAGTGACTGAGCAAATATGTAGGTGTGTATTTCAGTGCCCACGTCCCTCTTGCCTGAGTGTGTGTATGTGTGTGTGCTGGGGTGGGGTGGGGGTTGGGTTGTCCCGTGGCTGCTGGTTCACACTGGGGCAGTAAAAGCAGTGGCTGCAGCTGTATAAACTCGGCGGTGGCACACGGCCTGTCTGCAACACCACCAAGTTCTGTTTACTCTGCCTCCTTTCATTCTTACACACTGAGCCCTTTTGTTCTGCCCTAACACACACACACACACAATTTAAAGAAGAAGATTTTGTAACAGCTCGTACCACACCTCTCCTATTATATAGATTAATGCAAGGCAGTGTATTAATCCTGGACATGGAAAACTTGGGCAGGGGGCACGTGGGGCTCATAATATCCACAGACATGGGCACAGACTTTCCTTCTATTAAACGCAGCCAAATGTAACTGTTCCTTTATACCCCACCCCCCAACACCAGCCTAGACTTAGCCCAAAACCACAAAGCGCTATTTATAAATCCTCCTCATTCAGGTGAATAAGGGATTAGTGTGTAATGATAGGGCTGGATTTTTCTCCACCAGCAGTCCCGTTGCCCTTTTTCAATATACTCACAGGCTCACTCGCACATCCACACACTCCACTTCCTCTCACTGACACGAGCCTTTCACGGTTCCTCTTAAGCAATAAAATGTCTGTTTTGCTACAAGCCTTTGAAGTATGATTACTATACAATTCGGCTCACTGGGCGAGCAGGTTATTGCAGCTCTTTCATTTAAAGTTGGCAGACCTGCGTTCGTGGAGAGCCGACACCGAGCATTTAGAGCATCCAGCGATGCTGGGATTAAAAAGAAGGGGCTTTATTAAGTAGATAAATTGGCAGCGAAGCTGGTCTCCGAGGTCATAATTAGCTTCCATTAGCATAATTTTACTCCATCCTTCTGTGGCTGTCATAAAGCCTGCCCTGCCAAACAGACACAAGCGTAGCAGCACACACACACACACACACACACACACATATTCCCATGTCCTCCATACAAACGCGTATGCTTACACACATCCTTAGAAACACAAAACACACCTCACACTTCATGCTTCCTGTGAATGGCCTTGTATGTGTCAAAAATGGTCAGACCTGTCAAATTGTATTGTAAGGTTTCAGCATTAGTCATTAGTCATTATCTTCACCTATAATTTATTGTTATCTTCACCTAACAGGCAAAAGCAACACATTTGCACAATTAAAGCTCATTTCCAACCCTGTTACTACAATCAAAGCTTTTCTGCTCACATCCAGCAAATGCATCTTCAGCAAAGACTGAAACTATGTGCCTTTCAAAAATCTGACGTGCTCAAAGCAAACACAAAAAAGTGTGAACGAATCAAAATAAAAAACAAAATGTTAAAAAAAAATAAAATCTGTGTTTGTTACACATTCTGCTCTGCATTAGGCATTAATGGAGCATAAACGAGGGGAGTAATTGCAGCCGCATTAAGTTGATCGCAGTATGGCCTTGCCAATGAATGGCAGGTCAGAGGGCTAGCATGCCAGGCTAAGCCGCTAACTCGCTGGGCTAATCGCTAGTCACTAATGGCCACCCCACCGGTGTGGCCCTCTCCCCCTTCTGTCCCCCTGGCTGTGCGTGCTAAGCTGGCATTAAAGCCAAACCTCTCTGTACTGATGCTGATTGAGAGAGCTGTTAAAGACCCTCTCGTGTCACTTACAAATATTCCGCTAATCGTACAAATGTTGCTGCCATTACCTTCCTCAGAAGGGCCTGCTTTAAATACCAACCAGCAAAGCTATGCACCTTATCTAATCACCATCGCCTGGTGGCGTACACATCAAAAAAGTAGTCCTAAGAATAGAACATACTCACAAGATGTGGAACACAGATACAGTGCCAATCTAAAGTTTACCACACCTGATTTAGTGCGTCTCATGATCTATTTTATTTCGATGATAAAAAAAAGGAAGTGTTTATTTTACACGTAGATACAACAATGACTTAGGGTCTGTTTGCTGCTGTTGTACATTAATGCAACGTTCACTATGTTTAACGCCGTTGTTTTTGTAATGAATAAACCACATCTGACTTGTTGATATGAAACTTTGTGACATGTTTTATATTTTGATAAGACGCTACCAGATCTTTGATTTTCGGTTGAAGTAACTGGCAAAATTTGCATCCCTAATTTGGTTGTTTAAGTGTTTTTGACTAGACCTAGCTGTCGAATGATATAAATAGACATGTCCAACAGGCACGTTTTTGCATAGACTTGCATTCATTCATTTTTTCCCAGGAAGCAGAGCCCTAATGAAGAGGCTAATTATAATACCTTCATTGTATGTACACGTCCATGTGCATGTTCAAGTGTTTTTTCTAATGTATAGCACATATATTGTACACACTGTTAACACTAAATAGAAGGTATAGGCATGTGTAAGCATGTATAAGCTGAGTGGTTTATACCACTAAATACTAAATAGCAAACAGCAGCATTATATTGCATAACAGACAGTGTAATGGGGATACAGGGGGTATTTAAAGTGGCTGAACTTTGGTGAGAGTCATTTCTCTACTTGTATGGCAGGTCATAGTTTGGCAATGGCTAAATGTCAGGTCCAAGGACCCCATGTTAGGTCCTTGATCTACTTTTATTGATATTGTTTTGATTCTGGATTATTAATGCTGTTTATCACAACTGCATCTGGCTTTTGTTAATGTCTGGGTGTCTGACATTTCAAATTAAAGAAGGAATCTAAATATCACACCATGTGGACAAAGTACACTCACTGAGCACAGAGTATGTACATTTACTGAATATTTTAGTAGCTAAACCTACCATACAGGTATACACATACTGACTGTAGACCATCTATTGCACACTTTGGATAAATGGGGTACAGGGAGTGTACCCCATTTATCCATGAAAAGGGACCCCCAAAGGACTCCCACTAACGAGATGTTATTTGGATAGCAAACCATTCTCAGTGTGGTAATGTGTGCTGTACTGGTATGAGTGTATCAGGTGCAACGGTGATGTTGGGATTATTTTAAACAACTCATTGTCAATGCTGGGAGGTGAACAGTTCCAACCAACAATACAAAGCCAACAGCATTATGTGATCAGAAGTGTGCCTGATGAAAGACTACAGGAAGATAAACACATATTGTGGAAAAAGAAAATAGCTCTAGTCTTTAACTGCACACCAACAATGAGTGCTGACAGGAGGCCAGGAAGATTAAACGTAAGATTAGTATTGAAAAATCACATTTAAAAAACACTGCTGCACCTGATACATTCATACCAGAACATCACACACTGCCATGCCACATTACTCACTGCAGTGCTGAGAATGGTCCCTCTCCCAAACATCATCTGAACAGATGTGCGACAGTCAGTAATTGTATACCCACAATGTTTTTGTATGACAGGTGTAGCTTATACAATAACCAAAAAAGTGTGATAGCATGATTTTTGACTGTTTTTACTTTTATGTATAAAGTGTGTGAAGCTCTACAATAGTAGAGGTTACCTAAGCAGTACGAATGAAATGATCTAAAGCGAGCCCATGTTTGGGTTAGCCTCAATGGTCAAGCTTATGTCCATAATGTCCTATCTTTTTTTTTTTTTTTAAACAAAAGCAGCATTCTGTAAGAGAGAGAGGAGAACTCAAATCACTGTTCCTCCCATAAGGACCTGAATTATGACCTCACTAGAGAGCACACCACCTCCCAAAAAAGCAGACAAACAAAAACAACTGCCTTA
The DNA here is from genome assembly GCF_030014385.1 of Trichomycterus rosablanca. NCBI lineage: Eukaryota > Metazoa > Chordata > Actinopteri > Siluriformes > Trichomycteridae > Trichomycterus > Trichomycterus rosablanca. The sequence continues at coordinate 68,350,142 of NC_085988.1, read as the reverse complement.
AAATAAATGGGACCTCCTTAACTGATTAGGTGACCAATTTAAACAATTTTTAAAAACATGTTTAACAGTTTTAAACTCCAGGGTGCCAGTGCACGGTAAAAGGTGAATCGCTTCAGAGTGATGGTTTGATTTGTCCAAGGCTTGGTGATGTCAGCCGGATGTGTCAGTTCCCTTGTGTATCAGTGTGTGGGAACAAAAGGACGTGTTTAAAGTATCAAACACTGAGGGCTTTTTTCTCACTGATAACAAGAGCTCTGGCAGCAGGGACAATACCTCAGCTTTTACCTACACATTAGACCTTAAGGACCAGTTCCTCTCGTTCTCTCATTCTCTTTTCCTCTTAAACTCCTGCTCGCTCAGATCGCTACGAAATACCATTCCATTTGGGCAATCAGTTGTTTGTGTAATTAGGGAACTCGGTTCATTCCAGAGAATCCTTTTTTGAGTGTCTGCTCTTTTTCTATCTGCAGGTTAAAGAGCCGTGGCTCAAACACAAAAGCGACTGTAGCTTAAAAAATCAATCCCTTTTTTTCAGGTAAATACTTCAATGCAAACCAGTGCTAGAGCTCATTAATACCAGCACAAAGAAGTATTAAGCTCTGAGTCAGTCCCACTTCACACTCAAAGTTAAGTGTCCCAGGTGATGTCTGTGCTGATCTCATGTAGTCTGGATAAACAATGTAGACTTCTAGCATGTGGAGCAAGAATGAAAATTCATGACTTTTCCCAGCGCAACGTATACACAGGAGCATGAGCGCTCACACAAATGCGCGCACTCACACACACACATGTGCTTGCACCCAGACAAGCGGCCACAGAAACACAAAGCCGCCTCTGTGTTTTGCCTCTGGATCGGGGGCTGTGGGGCCACCACGGTTTCCTGGCCAGCCTTTCCACAAAAGCCAAGAACACAGAGTCTAATGTCACTGTCATTTAGTAGAATTTAGACATAAAGGTGAAGTCACACGTACAGTTAATGCGGAGTGTCTATGTTTACGTGTTTGTCGCCGTCCAGCAAGGAAAGCACCGGCCAGCATACAGAGCCTACAGCAACTCCTCCAGTTAGACACATTCATATATTTGCCAGTGCTTTTAGTCATCGCATCAGCCGTCTACAAGGTTTCCTGTCATTTTTTATTCAGATTATTTATTTCTCCTACGCTGACTCAGAGGGGCATGACTTTCACTGACATTTTACCTCAGAGTTTCCACACATGCGTATGCACATTAAAGAAAAAAAAGATGCAGCAATAATGTTCCACCACAAGACTTTGCTTTCAAGTGCTCGTTCCCAGAACCAACATTTACTGGTCCTGAACCCCTGATTTTCTGCTTTGATATGTAATTATTCTTCGCTATCCAAGACACATGCGGTCAGTCCACTGACCCATGCGATCTCATTTACTAGGTCAGTACGTCCACCTTTGATCGAACAGTCTTACAGTTAGTTGCTTTGGATTGGCTGGTGCAACCTGACTGACGGAGCAGACAGGATTGCCATGAACCTTCCACCCTAAAAGCAGTAGACGGGATTTCTGGTCTAAAGAAAAAAATTCTCACTCTCATCGCTAAATTCATGTGAATAAATAGTAAATCCAAAATTTGTGAAGATTGATCCAAATGTGACAAGAGTTGTGGTGAGAGAATTTTCGCATTTTTTTGAGTCGTATGTTTAAACCGTATTTCTTTTCTCTCAAAAAATATTTGTTGGAAGGAGAAAGTCGCAAGTTTCAAGGGCAAAATCTTACTTTATTGTTTTATTTAAAGAACCAAATTACAAAAATGGTACCAGGTTACGGTACCCTCTGTATTTCTGACTTTGAGAATCGTTGGCCGAGTTGGCACTGGTACGCTCTAATTGCACAGTGAACACACTGGGACAGCTTGGTGGTGGCAAACCTTCAAGCTTAAACTATCCATCAATAGTCCAGTAATTTAACCTCATTGTTGCCACGTAAGTAAATAATTAATTCATAATTAAACAAATAACATTTTTTCATTTAATGCCATTATGAACCAAATAAATGTCCAGTTTAATTATGCTCAAGAGCCAAATCAGGCTTAATAATCTCTAACTGAATAGCCTGAAATAAAGCATGACTGGATGTGCTTTTAAAAAATAAATAAAAAATAACTAGATGGCGTGGTGTGACGGCAACTATTTGAGAATTTTTAATAGCATTAAAACAAATTTAGGAATACAGTGAAAATCAGAGCAACATGCATTCCAATGGAAAGTTCTAAGCAGTCCTGTACAGATCATAGACGTCAAGAACGTTACTTAAAGATCATATGAACAAAGAACTCATGGAACAGTGATCTCTTTGCCAGGGTATCTGGGAAAAAATCAGTCCCCTCATGCTAAGGGGAAACTATTTGGATGGTTAGATGTGATCCAGGAAACACCAATAAAATAAAACTGCTTAAACACAGGTTCACAGTCAAGCAAGCTTCAGAATACCATAAGGTAAAAGACTGCAGCACCACAAAGAAGTGCCAGCTCCTGCATTTTCACGATCCGTGTTTTTAGTGACAGACTTTAGTTGAGCTGAAAGTGCTGATTTTGGAGCGGTGTTGGTTTTGGAGCGGCCGCTATTTTCTAGTGTGGGAGCCTCTACAGACAAGTAAGTATGTGCCTGACCTGGGTTCTTATAGAAAATTAATCAACATCTTTTTAGCAAATTTGAGAATTCACATGTTCCACTGAGTTGCGTTCAACTTTCACACTACCAAAATACATTTACAATAATGCCATTTAGGAGACGCTTTTATCCAAAGTGACTTACAATTGTGTCTGAATACAATTCAAGCAACTGAGGGGTAAAAACTTCACTCAGGCGACCTGGCAAAACATGCAGCTTCTGGTTACTAGTCCAGAAGCTTAACCGCTGAGCTACCACTGCCTCTGTGATTTAATTATTATAGAATACAGCATATCACCAAAATTGTATTTTAAAGGCACCTCCCAATCCTAATATCTTTACCACTAGTGTTTAAATGTTTTTTATAGAAACTTTTAACGTCTTTCACTTTTTTCTCAGTACAATGAAACAATATTGAACAGAGCTGCTGGGATTAAAGTGCACTGGTGTATTCGTTTTAAAGCAGTTAAATTTGAGTGAGTCACTAGGCGGCTTTCATTACTGTTTACTGACAGACGAACGCCGTTTTTCCATTCTGACACACTCGTTCAGGACCTATAAGCACATCAACAGCACATACAGTACGTGACAAATTATTATGACGTTCAAGAGCTCACGCTGAGTGAAAATGAGCGCTCTGTGACTTTATTAACCTGAATGATTAGTAACATTATGAATAATTGATTAATTGATTAATAGAAAGCTGTCTTATAATTTACAACATGCCTCGGTGGAACAGGCCATGTACTGTTAAACTGTTAAACACACACACACGACGCTTTAAATCTCCCCATCCAGGCAAACTACTCCCTTTCCTGAAGTACCTGAGTGTACAGAGAGGCTATTGTGCAGCCATGACCACAGGACCAGATACCACACACACACACACACACCTACACACACAGTTTCTCCACCAGTTTTTCTTCCACTTTCCAGTCTCATTCTCTCCTCTCTCCTCCTTCAAAACGACAGAAACCATTTAGTCGAACCGCTATTGATTTTTATTGCGCTGTCCATGATGCAATAGTTGGCTCGGACAGCTGACCCATGACCCCTGACCTGCTGTCATATGATTTCTGTCTTATTACCCTTCCATCCACCACCACCACCCTCCTCTTCCAGAAAGAGGGAGTGGAAGCCAAACTCTGGCGTTTTAACCTTCTGATCACATCCTAAAGCAAAGTTCCCCTCCACCCTGTCCATGGACTCCGGGGTCAGCTGACTGGCAGGGGGAAGTGTAGGGCAGCTTTTGGGGAGGAGGGAACGGAGAAGGAGGAGGCGAGGGAAGCTTTTAACATTCTCCTCTGGTATTCTTCAGCCCCTCTTTTAGCCCCCCACTCCCTTCACCCCAGCATGGAGACATGGTTATCAAGGCTGTGTGAGAAAGCACAATATGGGCCAGACAAAGAAGCCAGTCTGCACTTAATAGCTCACAGTGAATAAGAGAGACAAGAAACGAGAGCGAGAGAGTCCATCAGACACTGAGTGTGCACCACACACACACACACACACACACACACACAAGCCTGACACTGCACATATCATTATGTATAAAGTTATGCATATCTCTGTAATATTAGTGCATTAGGTCCTTTAACTGATTCAGTCTTATCTGCTAAATGAAAAATAAGTCTGATCCACAGGTAGTAAAAAAGTGGATAAAAGAGAAAGTAAATAATGAGAGTGAAAAAGAGTGACAAAGAGGTGACAAAACTCCAGTAAAAGAGACAAATGGAGCGGTGTTAAAGTCGCTCTGTCTCTGTGGAATGTGACAGTTTGGTCACAGAATCTCCAGCCTGCTTCTCTAGCAGCATTTTTTGAAATAATAACATTCATAAATGAATGAGTGAATAAATCAATAGAAAATATAATAAAATTATAACTGCATAAACATAGGAATAACAACAACAATAATAATAATTATAATGATAATTGTTAGTAGAATAATAAACTGTTATTTAACTAATGATAATAGAATTATTGTAAATAATAACAAAAACAAATAAACTATTTTATCATTTACTTTTTATTTACTTAATGATTTAATTTCTTAGTCAAGTAATAAATCTACAATGAATCAAGCAGTAAATAACATAAGTGATTAGTAAATTATTAAGAATTATAATAATAGTAATAACACTTGAAATAATACATCACAATATTGTATTGCCATTATTTTAAATAATATTATTTAATAACAACCAAAATGTTTGTTTACCAGTTTGAGCAATAAACAATAGTAATTATTTATTTAATTATTAATTATTTATTTATTAAAATATTTAATAAATTGAATCATTTTATATTATTATTATTATATTATTATTAATAACAATAATGATAATAAGAAGAAGAAAAAGAACAGATAAAATACACTATTAAAATAAAAATCTCACATCTTATTCAAAAACTCAGAAGTCACATTAAAATGTAATAAAAAGCTTTACGATTTGACAGCGCACATGCACAACTCCAGGCAAATTCAAATGACTGTTAATGTCCTGACTTCAGATAACCTGCCGTGCAAACTTACAAATATGGGTCATAATCTTCCTGTCTTTACCCTGTTTCTAAACCCCTCTAGTAAATTAAACATTAACCAAAAATGTGACTCTCAGCTGCTATTAACCAAAGTTTGAATTAAGAGTTGCCAACTTTTTTAAAGCCCATTAATGTTTAAATCAGCTGCTGTTGCTTTTACAATTTGCTAAATTATTGCTAATGACAGTAACAAGCAAATGTTTGGTCAAGCTGCCAAAACATCAGTGAGTTAACCAGTCGTAAAGTATTTAATGCCACTTCTACCCTCTGAATAATTTGGTAAACACTGTTTCTCTTCTGGACTGAATCATGTGAAAATGTTTAAAAACTGAGACTTACAGAGCTGCAGCTACAGTCAGCATCAGGACTGAAGAGATGGACGCTCATGTACACAGACACACTCGGACGCTGGTACTAAACATACTCATCACACTGAAGAAGCCAGCGCACTACATATCACACCTGCTAAACACTGACACTTCATAACCATGCGCACACACACACACGCACACACACACACACGCACACACACACACACGGCATGCTGTTCTTAACCGCTGACGGAGTGCATTACTCGAAAGCTGCATTGAACCACTTTTCTCCTCTAAGTCATTGTAATCCCTACTTTTATCTGCACACCCTCTGCTTTTCTGTGTAATCCTTTAAATTTTTAATTCCTCATAGCTGTTGTTATCTGTTTCTCTTTTTACCCCCACAAATGCTCTCTGGATGAATGATTTATTAAAAACACATTTTACCCATCATACAAATGTGTTCTTAATTCAGGGATAAACCCGCAGAGTTTATCGCTGAACAAAAGATTAGTTGCATCTGGCAAAACATTGCTGTTCTCTAATGCAATAAAAATGTGCAAAAGGGTGTTAAAAAGCAGCCGGCATTAAAAACTGGGAATTATATTTAATCTTCTGCCTCGAATTTACCATCAACCTGCTTTTTTTTTAAAAGCTAAAGACACTTTCTTGTCAACAAAAAACTGGAAAAGTAGGCTTTGCGGAATGGATTTGTCACACTTATGGAGGACATAAAAACCCAAACTGCGGTAAAATAAATAGAGATTCTAACCTGAGCCTAGAACATAAAAAAGAATATCAATAAACAGTGATGGCACATTGCCTTCTGCTTAACGGGATGAAAATAGACTAGCAAGGGATACAAGTGGTTCTGAAAATTCTACAAGATGCAAGATCCCAAGATGTTCACACACAGTTCAGAGCCGTCAGCTGTCGAACTCTCTCTATATTGTTTGACTCAAGCGTTGTGGCCAAAACACAGCCACCGATGACTGACCAGCCTTCTCAGTGAATGTTTATGGACTTGCTACTTGCAACCATCAGACTGATCTAGACTGGACAGCTAATCATTTGACATCATTTTTTCTAACAGTTGCTGCCTGCAAATTTACATAAACGTTGAGGCCAGTGAGGTGTCTGGTTTCTTAAAAGCATGAAAAACAAACTGCAGCTTAAAAAAACCACCAGAGTTATATAAAGTGCTTAACAACAAATTTAGAAACTAGGAGGAAGCTAGAAGAAGGGGCGTCTGATGAAAGTTAAACAGGAGGTTACTCAGAAACCCTTATCTAACACTATCTTTCTTTTTTCCCCTCACACTGGCGTCAACTGAGTCAGATTATTAATAGCACAATTCATCATGGTGTTCAGCTAGAAAACTAAAAATGATGATGAACTGAATTTAAAAGGTTCCAGTAAAAAATATAGAATTTTATAAACATAGTTCACAAATAAAACCTGCTACTAACACGGTGTATGAGACAGAGAACATAAGAATGACAGATATTAAGGAAGAGGGGGGTGTAATATTTTGGTCAGTCTGTTTACCTCAGACAGACTAAACACAGGATGCACCGCCACACCGCCACACACAGAGAACTTTTCTGTCTGTTCACAGCAGCCTGTTACAACGTTCATCAACACAAAGTCCACAAACTACACCAAGTAACAACACACACTCACCCCCCCCCCCTAAACAACACACCTCTCGCAGCTTTTAGCAACTCTCCCTCATTCTGTCTGTCCCAAAAGCCCTGCTCTCAAATACAGTGCTCAGCCAGCGCACGTGAATCAGTGTGTGTGTGAACGAGCGAGCGAGCGTGTGTGAAAGTCTATGAGCGTTAATGAACGTACCTGTTAAACTCCTGAGGTATCTCAGGCTCAGTGAGCATGCTGGAACAGAGAGGGTTTCACACACAACGATCCTTCCACAACCACATACACGTCCTCCGGCCACGAGACCCGACTCCGCTCGCGCACACAGCCCGGCGTAATGATCGCTCTCTAACCTCTCAAACAGCCGAGACCGTTCTCCCTTACTGCGTGTCTGTCCGTCATACACACACACACACATACACACACACACACACACACACACACATAAACACACACACACACACGCGCGCGCGCGCTCTCTCTCTCTCTCTCTCTCGCTCGTCCAGCAACCTCGCGCTCTCTCCTCCCCTTACTCCCTGCTTCAGGCTCTTCCATCAGTCCTTAAAGGGCCAGAGCACAACACGCGCTGTTCCTTCATCCGGCTGTTCCTGACAACTTCTCTGGTTTGTCCAACAGTTACTCAGAGATGCTTCGTGTTGTATTATTATTATTATTATTATTATTATTATTATTATTATTATTATTATTAGCATAACATCTACAGTTGACGTGAAAAGTTTACATTTAGAACGTGTGGGGCAGCACGGTGGCTCGGTGGGTAGCACTGACACCTCACAGCAAGAAGGTCCTGGGTTTGATTCCCAGGTGGAGTGGTCCCGGGTTCTGTGTGGAGTTTGCATGTTCTCCCTGTGTCTACGTGGGTTTCCTCCAGGAAGTCTGGTTTCCTCCCACAGTCCAAAGACATGCAAGTGAGGTGAATTGGAGACACTAAATTGCCCATGACGGTTTTTAACATTGCACTTGAACTGATGAATCTTGTGTAACCAGTAATTACCTTTCCTGTCATGAATGTAACCCAAGTGTGTAAAACATGACGTTAAAATCCTCATAAATAAGAACATGTATACTACAAAAGTTGGAAAATTTTTCATTTATCCTGGTTGGGTTCAGCATAGTATACCATAACTGATTGTAGTCTAGCTGTGGCTCGGTATACTTTGTCACCCCATCAATCTAAAGAGACTCCCCTCTTCCCCACCCAGTGACCAGATGATGTTTAGATGGTGGACCATTCTCAGCACTGTAATGACTCTAACATGGTAATGAAATGAGGTGTATTGTATTGGTACGAGTGTATCAGGTGCAGCAGTGTTTTAGGTATTTTAGGTATCTTAATGTCAATGATAGGAGGGGAATGGCACTAGAATCAAAAATATAAAGCCAACAGCATCAGATAATCAGAAAATATCCTCTTACAAAAGACTAGAGGAAGTTTAACACACATCGTGCAGGCAAAAAAGAACCTTTCTCTAGTCTCCAACTGCACATCTACATTGTGTGCTAATAAAGTGTGTTCCTAATAAAGAAGAACACTGCTGCACCTAACTTATTTATACCAGAACACCACACACTACAATGTAAGTGTTTTTGCAGTGCTGGTTCACCACTTAAACATCATTTGGTCAGAGGGGTCCTATAATGGTCCCTGAGTTGATAACAGGTGCCAAATGGTGACAAGGTGTACAGACACAGACATGCTGCAGTCAGTAACTGCCTGCTGAGTTTATTTAAATGGTTGGTGTAGCTTATAAAATAATCACTGAATGTACAAACCCTATTGGTGTACCTAATAAAGTGCTTAGTGAGTGTCTGCTGGTATTAATTTATTAATTATTTTATTAATTTATTATATAAATACAACTGTTGTACTGTCTCCTTGCGCAAAGTTACACCAGGGGCAGATGATACACCTCCAAAATGTTATTGGCAGCTAGAGCAGAGACTTCGCCACATTATTGTCACCAACAGCCATGTTTGTTCAGGAGATGAGAAGCATTGGTTCAGAATCAAGGTTTATAATAATTAAAAATAATAGGTTTTTATCCAAGTGACTTGGAGATAAAAAATTAAAAAAAACATTGTTAATCATTTGTCCTAAATGTGAAGCTCTTTAGGAAGCGGCTGATTTAACTGATCTGTCCTTTCCTAGCATTTCATGTTTTGGTTTTATTTTAATTTAATTTTTATTTATTATTTATTTAATTATTATTGATACAATGATTAATTCACATAAAAAGACTAATTGTAGAATGTTTAGGACTGACATTCCACACATCTTCATTTGAACATTATGCAATTTGAATATGTATAAGTAAAACTGGGTGAACAGGATAAATGTTGTAAATGTAAATGTTATCCAAACTGTAACTGTCATTCTAACACCGGTTAGTGTGTTTTACATGTCTATCTATAAATCTTTGCTTTAAAATAAGGTGCAATACTTAGGCATGTCATTTGGTCTTATGCAAACATTTGGACACCCCTGGTCAAATTTCATCTTTTGTTAAATTTCAAAAGAAATAATAAGTTACCGCTCCTCTTTCTGACAACTAACTGCTCCAATTTCACCTCAGTTTTGTTAATTTGCTTTATTTAACACTTCCCCCCAAAAAAACACACATTAAAAATAGCATGTACAAAGGCAATGATGCAGTTAATAATTTCTGTCCCTGTTTGATTTAACAAATACATAGAATTTGTGAGGTAAAATCTGCACAAAAGTTCTATAGGTCTGTACCTGTAGAGTGCCTTCCACCAAGACTGTCTAAACTTGCATAAGACTATCACTGATAAATATTCACTTTCAGCTGTGCATCTTCATATTCGTGTGTGTGTGTGTAAAAAATTGTACCCCATCAAAAGAGCATTTGTATAGTCAGGCCCTGATGATGGACGAGAAGGCCTGGGTCGCAATCGATGTTCCGATTCATTCCAGAGGTAATCCCAAAAGTTTTGGGTCAGGACTGTGTAGGCCATTAGAGTTCCCCCATATCAAACAGAAACATGTTGAATTAGGAAGGAGGTTTTCTCAGACTACTGCCACACGGCTGGAAGGAGGCATAGAATTAATTTTATATAATTGATTAGACACACCTGATAGCAGTGGGTGTGGCTGAAACAACTGATCCTACCTCACCAACCACCCACACAACGCTCAGTGCAGGTTACACTTTGCCCTTAACGCTGTCACTCACTATTAGAAGTTGGTAGATGGGCAATGAAAAAAAAGTGAGAGAGAGAGAGAGAGAGAGAGCTGCTATTGTTCTGGCCGGTGAAAAGCATGCCTGACAGATTGAAATACAGCAGCAAACCTTTCACACTGAACTTTAAACAGAGTGTCAGTCTTTCTCAACCACAGTACACAGACTCTGTTCAGACACACACACACTCACACACACCCTCCAGTTCTCACTGCTGTCAGGCTGTTTGTGTTTGTTCCTGTTGTAAAAGCCATATTCAGAGCCCAAACCTCTGTGTCCGTACACACGCATACACATTACCTGCATATTTAGTTATTCACTTAAATGTTCCATTTCCTGCTGAGGTAAAAATGATATGTGAAACATTGACTCCTATTATGTCGTATTTAGCTCACCCAATCACCCTCAAATTGTTGTGTATATGTAATTTGAAGGAGTCCTGGTGTAATCTGATTTACTGCCAGAGTGTGCCAACACCATCGTGATCGCTCTTGCAGCTGCTGCCTCTGTGATAACCTTATTTGGCTGGGCTGATAAGGTTATGTTGATATTTGTTGCTGTTCTGTCCAGTATTTTTTAAAGCTAAAATGGTCGGCACCAAGAATGAGACACACTGCAGCGTTTGTGTGCTTGTATAGTCATGTGTGTTAGTGCCTGCAGGAAATTCATCCCTTTTTAGATACTGAAAACAATACTTGAAATCTTCCTGCATTCCTTTCTACAAATGGCTTTTAAACACACATACCAGCACACGCAGAACATAAATGAACTTTTCTGTGACAGTTAGAGCTTTTGGCTGTTCTTTTACTTAAGGCTAGACTGAACAAAAGAACAAGGAGGAAAGAATTGTGCAGTTATAGTTGAAGAGTTAAAGGTCAGATCATATGATCTACTGTCCATCTTACATAGTTAGAAAACTGTCTGTATGTTTTTGCAGGAAAAATGCTTGTTCATTTCAACTAATCGGTATTTCTGTATTAAGCTTTAATTAAATTATACTAGAGAAACTCTTTCTGCTCTAACTAATACCACCCAATAAACTGTAGTTTTCATGTCTTCATTAAACACACTGTTTAATTATTCTCTGGTTCGGCATCACGGCTTGAAGAGAAAGGCAGGTTTCAAATAGAAGCACCTTTACCTGGAGCGAATTAAAGCTTAACAAGGTGCAGATGACTGTCAATTAATGCCAAGTTCACACTACACCATTTTTGGCCAGATTTCGCTCGGCGACTGGTCGGCGCTAGATTTGCCGGCTCGGGAGCAACTCGGCGTTCGCTCGGCGATCAAAACTCGGCTCTCCATCGCTATGTGTGAACTACTCAACAACTCCATCCGACCGGCTCGCCGAGCGCTCGGCGACCGGATTGAGTTTTCTAGCATGTCAGATATCTGATCTCAGTTGCACGGCTGGCAATGAGTGCTATCTCGAACAGCCAATGAGAACGCAAGATACGGTGTGAGGGGAAACGCAGGAGAGGAGTGTAAACAGGTGGGACAGGGGGATAATATAGTTTATATCAGAATACACCGGCACACACACACATTTTACAGTATTTCTGACTTGATCGTTCTCTACAAAACACCAACGTTGCATTGCAAAAATATTAATTAACCTCCAACTTACAATAGAACAATCCATACTTTTCGTGTTGCCAAATCAACTTAGATTCATTTATTTTTCCTCCTTGATTTTACGCTGCACATCAGAGCACAAACACTTTGATCACTCGCTACTTGTTGACGTGCATTTTTGGACGTGGTATCATTAAACCCCTCGTCACTTCTCGCGTTTGTTTTCGTGACAAAACGTAGTTTGGGAGAGCAGAGAAGCTCGCCTGCGATTCCAGTTGGTGATAGGTCGTGTAGTGTGAAACCCCCCTATCACCGATCAGTCGTGTAGTGTGAAATATACACCGACTGAAAGACTCCCGAGTGCAAAAGATTCAGTCGTGTAGTGTGAACTGTACAGCGACCCGACAAATCAGAAAGTCGTGTAGTGTGAACTTGGCATAAGGGGAACCAACATGTCAATGATCTGCGCCTCTATGCCTCCACTGCCGGCCATATTTGGGAAGGCAGAATGACATAATTTCTTAACCAAGCCCATCTCCATGGCAGATGAGCTCATTACAATTATTCTTCCAATTTTCTTACATATAATTTTAATGTCATAGTCTCTTTCATGGATATCTTTTTTATTTTTTATGCATTTTCTCACTTTTTCTTCAGATTTTTAGCACATCCAATTTTTACCCAACTGCATTATGCTTCCTCTCTACTGGTGCTGAGCCCCGCCCCAATTGAGGAGAGCAAACGGACACACGCCCCCCTGACACGTGTGCAGTTGCCGACTGCATCTTTTCACCTGCACGAGGCGAGTTGATATGCAGATCAGCTTTGTGCAGCTTTGAGCCACACCCTGATCGCATTATTCCCCTACTCTGTGCAGACACCATCAACCAGTCAGCAGAGGTGGTAATTGCATCAGTTATGAGGTCCGTATCCGGCATTTCCCTCCCCTGTATGAACAACAAGCCAATCATTGTTTATGTAGCAGACCTGAGTTTCAAACCAACGAGTTTGAAATGTCAGCTCTGGGGTGCTAGCGTGTTTTACTTTCATGGATATCTGACTTTAAACTGTTCACGCCCCAAAAGCAGCACCAAACAATGATGCACCCTACACAATGCTTTACAGTAGAAATGAGGTGTTGGTATAAAGTACTTTTTCCTTTAAACATAAAGCTTTATGGTTTACTTCATCTTTAGTCTAATTTACTGATAGAACACATCTGTCCCAAGTGTGTTGAAGATCTTTCAGGTATAATCTTTTAAAAACTTGAAAAATCTCTAGAGGAGTTTTGTTTTCTTAGTGTGTGGTGTACTTTTTTTACGACACGGTTAAACTTACCATGGTCATATAACAAAAGCCTTTCACAATGTAAGAAATTTTTGTACGTTTTCCATTTTGACTTTTCATGCATCATTAGCAATGAAGGACTCCTACTAGGACAGGGCACCTCTCTTATAGTACCCAATCTCACCTCATGAATGGAACACCTGACTTTTGGAAGAGTCATCAGGTTAAAGATTTACATTCTTCTTCCAATCTGGATTGTAAATGAATAATAAATGTTTAATAAAAACATAAAAAGTAGAACTGTTTGTGTGTTATTATATTAGGCAAAATGAATTTATGGTTATGACTTGGATGAGAGCCAGAATTACTTCCTACATCTCTCTTGCTTGACTTAGATACAATAGCAGCACCGGTCAGTTATCCCAGGTTTTTTACAGACATAATTTCGAAGGTTAATGCGACATTACTTACATTACGGTGTGACTGTTCTTTTCAGCATCGACAACAAGTACAGAGAGAATCTGTATTTGAATGGTGCTTAATCATGAAGCTTAATCAAGGCAAGAGAAACAAACCTACCCCAATTCATTTTAATAAATTTAGTGCTATAAAAACAAGCTACTAAGAGAATGAATGATTTGAATATTTTTCTTACTTAGGTAAGATTGGCACTATTAAATGTCGTGAAGTGATACAAATTTGAAAACAAAACAAGCTTGCTGTAAGTAAAGGTTAGGGAAAACTGTGGACCAGTTTACGAGGGCATACCGATACTTCATATAGCACAGACATACTTGCTTAATCACTGTCACACATATACACACAATGGCCCCCTTCAGCAGATGCTTAGTGTCCGAGCCCCCTCACAGCTGTGCTGCATTAGAGGCCATAAGAGCCGAGGGTCCGACATAGCCAACCAGTAAACAATCCCCTTCCTCTATAACACCCCCACACCCCCACACACGCCTGCCGTTGTCCAACTAGTTACTCTTCATATGGTCTTATTTAGAAACCCTAATTTCTCAAATATAAAAAAATTCATCATCTTAACAGAAAATGCAGAAAGCACTTTACCAGGTAACTACACCCTTAGTGGGTGGGGTTAGACATTTTCAGTTTGAAATAAAATACGTTTTTAAATTTGATTACTATATAAGATCCAAAATTATGAACACATAAAACCTAACAATGTAATTATTATTAAATGATGACAAAGCCCTGCACCACCAGAAAGCACCCCAGATTTCCAGATAAAGCAAACTCTAGACTTATTGTCCAGCCAGTAAATTGTGTGCTTGTTTTACCTACGAATAAAGTCACAGTTATTATAGAATATTATGTAACATTTAGCTCTATTAAAACAACCATACATAATTTACTCTCTTGCTTGTACTGTGATACAGGTTTATAACAAAATGTCAAGTGTGTTATTCCAAGCATCATCAAGAATCTATACACAGTTCCTCTGTGTAACCTGTTGATTATCTTCGTTATATCCTGTACTGACAAATATATCAAATTAGTCAAGCTTCCTGTCTGACAGATGGGTCTTTCCATTTCTACATATGCATTGTTTTTATGTAAAATATATGGTTAGCAAAGTAAAATGAGCATTTTCCACAAGCACAATAACACAAAATATATTCTTTAACTATCTCAAACAAAATCTGCTTAAGTCTGATGTCAGGTATTGTACTGTATGTTTAAAAAAAAACTACTCCAGGAATCCTTACTGAACGTCCGTAGGCATGTTTCCATCCCAATATTTTGCACATTTTAGGCAAATCAACAACGTCTGTTAAAGAAAACATGAATCGTTGCAATTGCCCAATAATGACTGTTATGCAAATATTTTAAGAGTACTTCAAAGTGATAAAAAACAAGTCACTGGTCAAAAAAAGGAAAATATTATAACTTTTTTAAAACTCAGTTAAGTAGTTCATCTGCATGAGTATAAATGAATTTTAAATATATTTTCTGTACAGTCAATGTAAAAACAGTTTACTCAAATGTTTAAAGATTTTCTTTACAGTGCAGGCTATCAAAACAACACTTTTTAAAGAAAACTACAAGTATCTATAATTCCCCTGATCGCAAGGTGATAGTAAACCCCGAACACATGGTTAGAATTACATGGGGGGATAAGGGGGATATTGGGAGGGCCTGACCCTCCTATTTAATACTTGTAGATATAAAAACAACAGTTTGGGGGGTGGGGGGTTGTTAGTTATAGCTAATATGTAACGTTGACCCTTCCCCCCATTGTCACTGTATGGTTCACACTCTGCTTGAACAGAGAGTTTAGGGCATCACAGAACAATACTAGAACAATAAGAGAACATGCAAATCATCTTCCATGAAAGAACTATGTTACTTTTAACTAGTGCTGATTTCTAGATAACTGAAGAAAACAGAAACCGAACAAAAAAAGGGTAAGTTTTCCTTACCTTGGTATGTTTCAATAAATAATGTGATTTTTATCACCTTTTAAAAGACATGAGTGAGAGTGTAAGAGTGAGCAAGTGAGTGAATGAGAAGGTAAGTATGAGTGAGTGAGCGAGTAAGAGAAAGAGTGATTGAGAGAGTGAGTAAATGAATAAGTGTGAGTAGGAGAGTAATTGAAAGTGAGTGAAGGATTAAGAGAGTAAGTGAATGAGAAAATGGGTGAGTGAGTGAGAGTGAGGGTGATAGAGAAGAGAGACTGAGTGAGCTAGTGAGTGAATGAGAAAGATTGAGTGAGTGAGAGCAACTGAGTGAATGAATGAGTGTGACTGAGTGAGCGTGATTGAGTGAGTGAATGAATGAGTGAGTGATTGTGTGAGTGTGAGTGAATGAATGAGTGAGAGTGATTGTGTGAGAGCGATTGAGTGAATGAGAGTGAGAGTGATTGTGTGAGTGAATGAATGAGTGAGAGCGATTGAGTGAGAGCGATTGAGTGAATGAATGAGTGTGATTAAGTGAGCGTGATTGAGTGAGTGAATGAATGAGTGAGAGTGATTGTGTGAGTGAATGAAAGTGATTGTGTGAGAGCGATTGAGTGAATGAGAGTGATTGTGTGAGTGTGAGTGAATGAATGAGTGAGAGCGATTGAGTGAGAGCGATTGAGTGAATGAGTGTGATTGAGTAAGTGTGAGTGAATGAGTGAGAGTGATTGAGTGAGAGTGATTAAGTGAGAGTAATTAAGTGAGTGAGTGAATAAGTGAGTGAGCAAGTGAGTGATTGCGTGAATAAGTAAGCAAATGAGAATTAATGAGTGAGTGAGAGTGATTGAGAGCAATTGAGTGAGTAAGAGCGACTGAGTGAGAGTGATTGAGTAAGTGTGAGTGAATGAGTGAGTGAGAGTGAGTGAGTGGGTGAATAAGTGAGTGAGCAAGTGAGTGATTGAGTGAATGAGTAAGTAAGTGAATGAGTGAATTAATGAGTGAGAGCGATTGAGTAAGAGCAACTGAGTGAGAGTGATTGAGTAAGTGTAAGCGAATGAGTGAATTAATGAGTGAGTGATTGAGAGCAATTGAGTAAGAGCGACTGAGTGAATGAGTGAGTGAGCAAGTGAGTGATTGAGTAAATGATTGAGTGAGAGTGAATGGGTGAGAGTGATTAAGTGAGAGTAACTGAGTGAGTGAGAGTAATTGGGAGAGTGAATGAGCAAGTAAAAGAGTGTGAGTGAGAGAATGATTGAGAGAGTGAGTAAATGAATGAGTGATTAAGAGAGTGAGTGAGCAAGTGAGTGAGAGAGTGAATGAGCGAGTAAGAGAGTGAATGAGTAAATGAGTGAGAGAGTAATTAAGAGAGTAAGTAAATGAATGAGAGATTAAGAGAGTGAGTGACTGAGAGTGTGACTGAGTAAATGAGTGAGAGAGAGTAATTAGTGAGTGAGTGTCCTTTCATACATTCCTGCTGTTTTCAGAATGTATTCTTGCCTTGAACCCACTGTTTCCATGTGCTGCCACACCCACTGCAGTCCTGACCAGGGTAAACAGTTTAATGAGACAGAATGAATGAAGAAATAAATGATCTTTGTATAAATCTGAATGTCTCTTTTTTATTAGTGGAACTGTTGTATGAACAGCAGAGTTCACAGAGCGCTTTAAATCTCACAGCGTCTCATCCCCTCGTCCCCTCCTCGTCTCCTCCTCGTCCTCCCCTCGTCCTCCCCTCGTCTCCTCCTCGTCTTCCCTCGTCCTCTCCTCCCCTCGTCCTCCCCTCGTCTCCTCCTCGTCCTCTCCTCGTCTCCTCCTCGTCCTCCCCTCGTCCTCTCCTCGTCCTCTCCTCGTCTCGTCTCTCTGCTGGATGAGGTCTGATGAGACTCGGATGAGACCAGGTGCATTATTCGGCTATTTCAGGAGGAACAGATCTCACTCTGATGCTGGAGTGATAGACGGCGGGAGTCATTAAGGCAGAGCTCCTATCTCTGCTCCACAGCTGAAAGCTGCTTTTGCATAAACACTCTCACTTCCACACGTTCTGAAATCACTAAATCCAGCACTCGCTACAAAGATCCTGTCCATCATGTTAGAACGGAAAATATCAACAAGCTGAAGTTTCAGTAAGAGCAGATGCAGCTAGAGGCTTGAAGCTGTGCGGTTCCGCTGTCTTGTTGTTAAGCGTGGCCTGTCACAGTATGAGCTCTGCCAATCTGGCAAGCAGAGCTAGCATTCATTTAATATAATTCCCTACTTAAATTAAAACACAAATAAAGTATTTTTCTCAGGATATTGTTCTGGGATGTGGACTTCTCTAAGATTTCAGTAATCCCCTTTCAAATGACCACTAAGAAACAGTTGTAGTGCTTAGAAAGCCAAAAGCTTCCTCTAGGCATAAGTGGTGTAACAAAAATATTTTAATACAACAAGACATTGGCACTAAGGTCTATAACGCTAGCCCACTACCCCTGAAAAACAGGTTCAAATCTCAGTGGTGCTATCGGCTGGTCAGGTACCGACACAGACATGATTGGCTAGGTCTGATGTGGGAGTGGCCACAGCCCTGTGATGTATTAGTGCCCTGTCCATGGTATTTCTGTCTCCTGTTTCAGACCTGCTGCAAACTTGGATAGATCCAAACAGGATACATCGCTTAATAACAATGAAATGACCAACAACATATTTAATAATAAACAAATACATTTAACAATTAAATAAAAAAAAAGTATTTTTTAATAATTTTTAAGTCCACGAAGAGACCAGCAGGTATTGTAACGTTAACGATTAATATTTATCATGTAAAAGGGTACAGTGTAGGGTGACCATACGTCCTCTTTTTGGACATAAAAAATGCGTCCGGTCAGTATTTATATATCACCAAAAATTCGGCTTTTTTGTAGTCTGCATGCACTATTCTTTGTGTGTTTTTGCACTGATTTTACGTTCCTCTTTAGGTCCCAACTTCTCGCACTTCTCTCAAAAATGCCCAAGCACAAATGAAAATTCACAGACGAACTGCAAAAAAATCCAAGTTTTTGTCTAGGTGGGGATCCTTGGGTAGCAGAATGCTTGACCTGCAAGGCTGGCATGTACGTGTCAGTGTTATATAAAGGTGCCAGGTTAGCAAAACACAAAACTGAAGCTAAAGACGTGAGCTAAAGAGAGTTTGTCAGGTAAATAAACTATTTTGTGAGACAGAGTAAAACAGAAAATGTTACTGCTGCAGAGGGAGTTTTTGCATTTTACACCACAAAGCTACACAACAGTTACAGATCAATGAACTGCACACCTGCCTTGTTTAAAAGTCTTTCTCTGATTCCGAAACAACAAATGTGCGTACTAAGATAGAGGTTATTGTCAACGCCGTGATAGCACCACATTTTGTCAAAATAGCTCTACTGATTAACTATTTCTATGGAAAGTAATAAGATTATTTGACTATAAATACATTTACTTTCCTTACAAGGAAAAACATCCAAGCCCAGCTACATTTTGCTAAAATCTAGAAAAAGTCTGCAAAAAGCATGTATGAAAATGTGGTAGGCTCTGAGTAGACCAAGGCTGAACTTGGCCATAATTCCAACACTGTGCATCACTAAAAGAATACCACACCTACAGTGAAGCGTGGTGGTGGCAGAATTATGCTTTGGCTTTGTTTTTCTTCAGCTGGAACTAGGGACTAGTCAAGGTGGAGGGAATTATGAACAGTTCTAAATATCAGACAGTTTTGTCACAAAACCTTCAGGCCTCTGCTAAAAAGCTGAAGATGAAGAGGAATTTACCTTTCAGCAAGACAACAACCCAAAGCATACCTCTACATCAACAAAAGAATGGCTTCACCACACCAGAGTCCAGAGCAAGTGAAAATGTTTAGGGTGACCTCAAGAGGGCTGTGCACAGGAGATGCCCTCACAATCTGACAGACTTGGAGTGTTTTTAAACAGAAGAGTGGGCGAAGACTGCCAAGTCAAGATGTGACATGCTAATAGATTTCTACCCAAAAGACTGAATGCTGTCATAAAATTAAAAGGTGCTTCAACAAGGTATTAGTTTAAAGGTGTGCATATTCAGGCAACCATATTGTTGTAAGTTTTTTCTTTTAATTTAATCGTAGAGAATATAGGTCATAAAAGTGGAAAACGTACTGAAATTATTTACTTTGGTCTCATTTTTACACACAGTACATCAAGCTTAAATACAATCACCATGCGTCTGTTCAGCACCTGGTGCAGCTCCAAAGCACTTCATTTTATTCATTCAGTTTAGACTAAAACAATCATTTTAAATAAACAGCTACTCATTACTGGTATGCGTCCATGCATGCACAGTAGAGGCTGAGAGACCCTGTGTTTAAGCACTTGGCTGGTTTACTGTTGCGTCTCTTATTGATTTTCTTTTTTTTTTAATTAAGTGCACGTGGTGTTTCACTCACACACATGCAAATGCAAAAGTACATACAGATGAAGCTGGTACCAATGATTAACAATAACTAAAAGTGTTCCAGCTCTCGTATCCTAATGTAGTTTAACATACATCCAGGCCAATTCACAAACACAGAAAGAATCATTTCATTTAAAAATAATTTTTTAAATAGTAAATTAGATTAGTTTTCTTTCTCTGGTTTTTAATGTTAGAATTTATCATACAATAAATGTATGATAAAAAGAACTGAACACTTTAGGACTTAACCTTTTCACAACACTATTTTCTGAGCATATACTACGTTGCTGTGAAAATGTATTTGCCCCTCACTGATTTTTTTATTTCTGCTAATTTGACACATTTAAAATGTTCAGATCTTCCAACTAATATAATAGTACAAATGACAACAAATTTAAAATAAAATCCAGTTTTTAAAATATCATTCCATTTATTAAAGACAAATATTTATTCAAAATCTATATCACCCATGTGATGAAGTAATTGCCTCTTGAATCTAATAACTGGATGTGCTTTCCTTGGCAGTACCAGTGTTTGCAATCACTTGTGATGAGTTTTTTACATCACTGTGGAGGAATTCTGACCCAATGTTCCTTGCAGAATGGTTTTAATTCATCTGTTTAAGTTCTTGCCTCAGAGAACATAAACAAAAAGCTCTTTTGAGCCATTCAGAGGTGGACTTGCTTGTGTGCTTCCGATCACTGTCCTGCTGCATAACCCAACTGCAAATGAGCTTTGGGTCATGGACTGATGGGCAGACATTCTCCTTCAAGATTTTCTAATAGAGAGCAAAATTATGGTTTCATCAATTATGAGTCATCCAGGTCCTGCAAAAGTAAAGCAGTCCCAGACCATCAAACTACCACCATCATGTGAGACTGTTAGTATGATGCTTCATAGACACAGAGTGTGTGTTTGACTGGCCTGCCTGCAGTCCATATCTGTCTCCTATTGACAATGTACTGTGCATCATAAAGAGGAGAGTCCCAAAATGATGACCACGGACTGTTGATCAGCTGAAGTCTTGTGTCCAGCAAAAATAGCAAAACTACAACGTGTTCTTAATTTCCAAATGATTCTGCAGGCAAATCAGCAAGTCGATCAGTGAAAACATTAAAAAGATTTTCTCTATACTTTTGTCAATTAAACAAAGATTTAAATTTTTTTATTGCATTTTACAATGCAACTTTTTATGAAATGGGATTTGTACATGATGTTATGGCAGCCTTGAAATTTCATTCATTTCTGGAATGAAAAACATCAGTGACTGAATGATAGCAAAACATTTTTTACAAAACAATTTCACAGATGAAGGTATGCTGAAAAATAGTTTTCTGAAACTCTGCTATATCATAAATATCCAATGATAACATGATTTAGATCCCTTTTCCTACTGTAATGCTTGTGGCTCAGTCTAGTAGATTTAATCTAACCAGGTCATATAGAAATGTATATGAGCAGCTGTAGTCAATTATAGTCACTTACATGAAATGTAGATGATATGCTGAAGTTAAACATAAAACAAAACACACGCAACGCCACAAAAGTAATAATCTATGTTTCTGAATGTAATTATTTGACCTAACATACAGTATCTGGTCATATTACTTAAGGAAGTATGGGTTCTAATAGAAGGGCGGCAAGGTGGCTTGGTAGGTAGTATTGTCGCCTTACTCAAGAAGGTCCTGGGTTCAATTCCCAGGAGGAGCGGTCTGGGTCCTTTCTATGTGGAGTTTGCATGTTCTCCTTGTGTCTGTGTGGATTTCCTCAAGAAGCTCAAGTTTTCTCTCACGGTCCAAAGACGTGTAAGTGAGGTGAATTAGAGATTGCCTGTGACCGTGCTTGACATTGAACTTGAACTTCATCATGAATCTTCATGAGTCTTGTGTAACCTGTAACTACCGTTCCTGTCATGAATGTAACCAAAGTGTAATACATGATGTTAAAACCCTAATAAATAACAAATAAATAAATATAAAGATTAGTACATTTTTTCTGGGCATGTTTTAAATGCAAGTTTTCAGCAATGAAAATATGGGATGTGAGTAAATGAGATATGCTGCCTGCTGCCAATCCACCCTTATTATATCTATTGTCAGTTGTGTTAAACAAACTGATCCAAGGGAAATGAAATCATATGCAAACTCATATGTGAAAGACTGGAATGAGCAGCAGAGATGACAAAATACCAAACTTTCTGTTGTTTGGTTGTTTTATTAGTTGTGCAAACAACTTCTGTTTGTCTGGACCATTATTCTCAGCAGCATTGTGGTCTGTGATCCGTTCTGCTGATTTTGTGTTTTTCGTGCTCTGTGCTTTAAAAAGTGAAATAAATTCCAGGTTTTGTTCCCCTTGTTGCATATGCATTGCTGAAGTATTACACTGGGTTAACGAGCTAGGCAATAGAGCATTTTACCTGTGCACAGAGTCGGAATAAAGAGATCAAAGGAGAAAGGAAAGACAGAGCAGACACCATGGACCTCTCCATGCCATTAGGGTGGTGATGGAGCACAACGGGAGTCCAATAATGACTGACGATAATGTCCCGCAAAACCATCCGTCCGTCTTTTTCATTCCTTTCGTCTATACCTTTCTCCATCTATTTATTCCACCACCTCTTTTAAAGTCAACCTAAGCCTAAGCACGTTTTCCAAATTTCTTAGAAAACATAAATACACACGTACACATAAGCAACTGACACATTCATTTACAAATGGCATCTAAACCGCCTATCTGGAAGCCTCTGGCAGGTGTGTTATCCCATCGCGTTATGCTACGTAGCCTGCAGGACTGGCACATGGATTGTCAGGAGAACAGATTTGGCAGGTCTCCTGCGTGAACATATTTAAAAAGCACGTTTATGCAAAACATCTGCACTTTTGTGATGGCACATCAACAGCAGATAGATGAATGCATAGACATACAGGAAAAGTAGATATTAAAATGATTTTTTACTGCAGCTTTAATGTGTCTCTGGGAAATTCACAAGGGAATTCACAATTCTTAAATCTCCAGCCTGCAGCCAAACCAAATCCTCAACCTTGTCCAGCTTTTACATTACCCAAGAGATATTAATTTATATGAAATAATTAATTTAGCATATATTTAGTTTTAAACTTACAAGCAAAATAGAATCCAATTCAAACACACATAAGATCATAGCCAAGGGCTCAACAGTGTTCAGTCCTGGGATTTAAAGCTTCAATTACTAGTGGAGCATATTAAGAAACATTCCATGTTTATTTACTCAATATTTAATTCTTCAACAACCGCCATGTCCATCAGAGACATAATGGGTCCATCAGCATCTGGAAACACTGGATGCAGGGCAAGAATACATCCTGGATGAAGCTGTGATGAGTCAATTAAGAGCAAACAAGTATGTTCTTTTCAGCAAGCCACAATTAATATTAGATCTTTTTATATTAGTAGCTTCTCGTGTTAAGGTCACGTTTACTGTGTATTACATTTAAATATATAAATGTTAACTAATGAATCTATTTACTCTTCAGGATGTTTTTCTAACTATGTGATTATACATTTGTACCACTATACACCATTTCTGTTGTTTAACTTGAGCACAGCTAAATCATTGGGTGGAACCATTGTGTACAGCTTTAATAAATGCTAATGTCAGAGGAGGATAATGGTGATGGATTAACACTTGTAACCTTCATAAATATAGCCCAGAGTGTGTTTACATGAACAATAATAATCCAGTTATTGTCTGATTTTTGCAGTTTTAGTTTATTCAGATTATTCAGTTGTAAAAACAGCATATTCTGAAAGCAGTATTGTATGGATATGTTTCAATTTTGAGAAATCCAACCACCATTATTTGGGCTAATACATATATATATATATACTGTATATACTGTATATACAGTATATATATATATATATATATATATATATATATATATATATATATATTTTTTTTTTTTTTTTTTTTTATTTTTTTTATGGAAGGTTTATTTTAACAGAGAGAGACAGAATATCAACAAAAAATCCAGAAAAAAACATTAAATAAAAGTTATAAATTAATTTGTATTTAATTAAGGGAAATAAGTATTTGATCCCCTACCAACCAGCAAGAATTCTGACCCCCACAGACCGGTTATGTGCCCATGAGGCACACAAATTAGTCCTGTCCCTGTATAAAAGACTCCTGTCACAGAATCAGTTTCTTCCATTCAAATCTCTCGACCACCATGGGCAAGACCAAAGAGCTATCAAAGGACGTCAGGGACAAGATTATAGACCTGCACAAGGCTGGAATGGGCTACAAGACCATCAGCAAGAAGCTTGGTGAGAAAGAGACCACTGTTGGTGCGATCATTCGAAAATGGAAGAAATACAAGATCACAGTCAATCGCCCTCACTCTGGAGCTCCATGCAAGATCTCACCTGGTGGGGTAAGAATGATTCTGAGAAAGGTGAGGTCAGTCCAGAATTACACGGGAGGAGCTTGTCAATGATCTCAAGGGAGCTGGGAGCAGAGAAATGCTGGATATGACCCCAAGAACACCATCCCCACCGGGCATTTCTCTGCCTCCAAACACGGCGAGTGGAGTTGATGCCAAAGAGCTCAATTTTGGTCTCATCTGACCATATCACATTCTCCCAAGCTTTCTCTGAATCATTCAGGTGTTCATTGGCAAACTTCAGACGGGCCTGTACATGAGCCTTCTTGAGCAAAGGGACTTTGCGGGCCCTGCAGGATCTCAATCCATTACGGCGAAGTGTGTTACTAATGGTTTTCTTGGTGACTGTGCGCCCAGCTCCCTTGAGATCATTGACAAGCTCCTCCCGTGTAATTCTGGACTGACCTCACCTTTCTCAGAATCATTCTTACCCCACCAGGTGAGATCTTGCATGGAGCTCCAGAGCGAGGGCGATTGACTGTGATCTTGTATTTCTTCCATTTTCGAATGATCGCACCAACAGTGGTCTCTTTCTCACCAAGCTTCTTGCTGATGGTCTTGTAGCCCATTCCAGCCTTGTGCAGGTCTACAATCTTGTCCCTGACGTCCTTTGATAGCTCTTTGGTCTTGCCCATGGTGGTCGAGAGATTTGAACGGAAGAAACTGATTCTGTGACAGGAGTCTTTTAAACAGGGACAGGACTAATTTGTGTGCCTCATGGGCACATAACCGGTCTGTGGGGGTCAGAATTCTTGCTGGTTGGTAGGGGATCAAATACTTATTTCCCTTAATTAAATACAAATTAATTTATAACTTTTATTTAATGTTTTTTTTCTGGATTTTTTGTTGATATTCTGTCTCTCTCTGTTAAAATAAACCTTCCATAAAAATTATAGACTGTTCAAGTCTTTGTAAGGGGGTAAACTTACAAAATCAGCAGGGGATCAAATACTTATTTTCCCCACTGTATATATATATATATATATATATATATATTTTGTTCCTCTGCCTTTGTCCTGTTCGGTTGCGGGGTCGGCTCTCAACGGATCATGATCCGCACTGATTTGGCACAATTTTTACGCCAGATGCCCTTCCTGACACAACCCTCCCTATTTATCCGAGCTTGGGACCGGCACTACAATGCACTGGTTCGTGCATTTAGCGGCTAGAGTCTCCAATTAGCCTAGCTGCATGTTTTTGGACTGTGGGAGGAAACCGAAGTACCCGGAGGAAACCCACGCGGACACGGGAGAACATGCAAACTCTGCACAGAAAGGACCTGGACCGCCCCACCCGAGGATCAAACCCAGGACCTTCTTGCTGTGAGGCGACAGTGCATATATGTTATCTGGTAATCAGAAACCTGGTCACTCTAGGCTGCACCTTACCAATTTTAGACAACTCAGAGGACACTGAGTAGTGTGTCAAATAAACAAATGACCAATTCTGTTAATTATTGTCCTAATACCAATAATGTGGTTCGTGCCAACTTCGATAAACATAAAAGATTTAAATATGTTGTCATTTTTTTCCCAAAAGTAAACCAGTGTTTACAAACCCAGAGAGAAAAAAATAACAACCTTCCTACATACACATTCATTAAGAAAACAATTAACAGCTAGGTGTTACTAAGCAAATGTACAAGATTAGTTTATCACCATGAGCTGTGACTACCTCTATTAAATCACAACTTTTGACAGTTTGGTGTTTTGGAGCACTCAGGTGTATGTCTACATCATGCCAAAAAGAAAGAGCATCAGCCAATACCTCACGGGAAAACCATGTTGCTGCTCATTAACCTAGTGAGAGTTTGCTCAGGCCATCTCCGATGTAAAATTCACTATTATAAAGCTGAATGATTTTTTCTTTGTCATTCAGCAACAATGGAATGAAGTAATATTGGAAAAGCAGAACAACAATCTTTAACATGATTAGACAGACTAAAAAACTGCTACAGTAAATGCTCGGTTCAAGTTTAAGCTACAGGTGAATTATAGGGCTTCTGAATGTTGGTTTACTTTTGAGGAACAATGAGCAATTTTAATGATACTGAAATTTATACATTTAATAAATAGTTTCAATAAAACTGGCACTCTGTGGTTTAAATCCTCTCTGGCTGACTACTACCAATTTGTTCACATGAACCATAAATTCTCTAAAACAGCAAAAGTAAAGTATAGTGTTCCACACAGGTCAGTGTTAGGACCTCTATTATTTAGAATCTACCTCCTAACTACATGCACACAATTGATAAGATTAAGTATTGTGTAAAAGAAATTTGTAATTTTTCCTGACTTCATTCAGATTAAACGGAAGTATCGGCGGATCCAAGGGCGCAAGATAAAAGTTGTCTAAGCTGGAGCTAAACATATACTCTACTCCTTCTTCTTCTTTATTCTGCTCAAATCTTATTTTAAATGCACCTACTGTTTTTCTACTCTGGATGTAATGGGTATCTGCAGTGACAGCACTCACAGTGTCCAGAGCTTACCAAAAGACTTAATTCTATGACAAACTGAACTAATGGATTGAGCTCTAATTACTTTTTTGTTTTACCCTGTTATTTGTTTACCTATTTAGTATATGCTAGATCTCCCTGTTTAGTCTGGTTTCTCTATAAGTTTCATTCCTTTTTGATGTAGTTTTTGTGTCACTGTTGCCCTCGGCTTGCTCAATAGGGATTTTTGGTCCTAAAATCTGTAAAGCTGCTTGGAGACATGTCCATTGTAAAAAAAGCTATGTACAAATAAATTTACTTGACCCTAAACAGACTAGACAGCGAGTCAGTATGTAAGAGTGTGATGCCCTGCAGTGTACTGGCACCCTGTCCAAAATGTGTTCATTTACATTTTAATTTTTTTTTACATTTTCAGCATTTAGCAGACGCTTTTATCCAAAGCGACTTGCACAATGAGCGGAACAATTGAGGGTTAAGGGCCTTGCTCAGGGACCCAACAGTGGCAACTTGGTGGTGGCGGGGCTTGAACCAGCAACCTTCTGTTTACTAGTCCAGTACCTTAACCACTGAGCTATCACT
Source organism: Trichomycterus rosablanca (assembly GCF_030014385.1). NCBI lineage: Eukaryota > Metazoa > Chordata > Actinopteri > Siluriformes > Trichomycteridae > Trichomycterus > Trichomycterus rosablanca. The sequence continues at coordinate 68,322,585 of NC_085988.1, read as the reverse complement.
GGCCCATGATAGATTTCAATATCATTAAAGTTGCTCACTGCTCATGCCCTGTCCCCAGTGTTTCCAAATGGTACCAGACCCACCCACCCAAGAAAGAAAGAAGTGGCTTGTAAAATGTTTTGTGCATCATGCAAGCCAAGAATGAATCCATATTTTCCACAGAAATAGTGAACAAATCTGTATTGGTCACCCAACAGATAATTGGAGACTTTAATTCTAGCTAAGCTTAAAGCAAACATCTTTTCCGTTTATTTCTCAGTAGAGATTAGTGAGGCGAAATTATAGTTTGTGGTAATTACATATACACTACATATGCAGTTAAATTACTCTAGTGTGTTCTATTAAGTTAAATGTTGAAGCCAATGGCTTCATTAAAATTCAGAAAACTGAGTACTAAAGATCTGTGTAGGTCTACTGGCAAGGCATGGTAAGATACTACTAGTTTGGGGACTAACAGATGCTTCAAAGAAGGAGAATAAAGAAGAGAAAGAATGAGAAAAGGAAAAAAGAAGGGTAGCAGAGGCGCAGTTCAACAACAGAGCCAAGAACATAGATCTGTCTCTTAATCCTCTCCACCTAGAGGCACATCTTCCTCCCAATGCCTGCTGTTGCCAGTGCCACCTGAACCCCTGGGCTTCCTTCCTGTCTGAGCCACTGAGCCCCCTAGGCAGCACCAACTACTATCCCGTGCTCACCTCCCCCTTTCTCCCTGACTACAGCATAGGAACTGCCAAGCACCCCAAACCCCTAGCCTGCACCCTCCATATAGTCTTGCCAGGCAAGAACTCCGTCATGGCTAAGACAGTCCAAATGCCAAGTGTGCCCCCTACCAACTTGCCAAATACCTGACACTGCTGCCCCACAAGAGTAGCAAGCATCCTAGAGCACCATGAATGCTAAGTATGCCAGCCTGCCAGACTCTTTGCCATCTACAGGCTGCCAAACATTCAAGATTAACCCCCTCCACACACACACACACCCCAACACACATACACCTGCCAAACATCCAAGATTATACTCTCTACCACCAGAACGCCAAATACCTTCAAACACTGCCATCCAGCCCTAAATCCTCAGGGAAGCCCCAAATCCACACTTACACACCCACACACAGACCCACCCACACACGTTTAGACTGATAGGTTGCACAGATTCATTTGTAATGGGTGTAATGAGATTGGTCCTTTCCTAATGTACCTAATGTGTTCAAGCAACAACACAAGTGATGCCACAAAAAGCAGAGGCAAAAGAAAAGAGCAGAAAAAGACAAGAGACAAAAAGAGCTTCAACAAGATGAGATGTGAGGAGATGAGGTGACTAAAACTTTAAAGAAAAGAAACATTATGAGATGAAATTAGAAGTGGATCAGTCGTGATGAATAGTGATATGAAAAAATTAAAAATAGAAATACAGGCAGAAAAATAGAGGAAGTAGTACAAATAGGTGAGTAGCTCAGTGAAAATAAAAGTGATAGAAATATTAAAAAGAAAGCGATAGAAGATAAAAAGACCAGAAAAGAGTAAAAGAAAAATAAGAGATGACAACATATACTCATATATTTATTCATAGTCATAACAGCGGCTTTAATTAGCCAATTTCACACCAACATTTACTACCTGGCAACCATATGGAAAGTGTTTCTCTAGAACATTTTGTCTTCTGTTTGGATCTTCTGGCTTCTTAATGGTTTATTCATTGTTTCTTTAATTTTATTCATTCATCTTGCTGCTGGCTGTCCTCCTCCTCTTTTACCTTCCAAGTAATTGTCTTTTGCAATGAATTGTTTTTTCTTAAACTGTGTCCAAATTAAGGTTTAATTTGATTAAGGATTTATTTGTTTGTTTTTTCCATCTTCAATCATCTTCCTCCAGTCCTGCTTCAGTCCTGCTTCAGTCCTGCTTTAGGTACAGGTTGAACAGGAATGCTGACAGAATGCAGCCGTGAATTTTTTCTAATTCTTGTGGAACCAGTTCGTCTGTCAACTTTCTGTCATGACTATGACTTGTTGATCAGTGCAGAGATTACCTATTAGAACGATGAGATAAACAGTGGCAGACCAACGATAAGAGTTTTTGGCTATAAAATGGGAGGCTGTGGGTTTGAATCCTGGCTCAACCATGCCGCCACTGTTGGGCCCTTGAACAAGGTCCTTAAGCCTTTTGAATCCATGCGTGCCGTACAAAGGCTAATCCTGCTTCCAAACAAGCATGGATACAAGGAAGAAGAATTTCATTGTACGTTACATGTGTATACGTATATATTAAGACATATTATTCTCTGGTATTCTCATCTTAATAAGAACATTCCATTATTTTGTGTGGTCAACACAGTCAAAAGATTTACTGTAATCAAACATTATGGAATTCCTTGTCTTTTTTTATAATCCAGCGTACATCTGCAATAATATTTCCTCTGCCTTTCCTTAATTCTACTTGCACATCTGGCACTTCTCTTTAAATTTAAGGCTCTAGTCTGCACTGGATAATTTTCAGCATATTATTTTTCTGCTGTGTGAAATGAGGAAGATTGTACAATAGTTTGCACACTTTTTCTTGTCCCCATTTCTTTGTTTTGGGATAAAAACGGAACTCTTCCATTCTACCAACCGAATCTTGAAATATTTCCAATTCATTGTCATCAATTCCTCTTGCTTTCGTTTTCGGCAGTGATCTCACTACATCTCTTACTACATCTTTAAGCACTGAACATTCTTCTGTGTGGTCAAAATCAACAAATGTGTCTTGGCACCTCAATTCTTGTTTGGGATCTACTGTGTATTTCTTTCATTGTTTTGTGGTAATTGTTTGGTCAGCTATGACCCTTTTCATGGACATCCCTTGTCATACCAACTCAAGGTCGAAATCTATTCCTGGAAAACCATTCATGCATGTTTGTGTCCATCTTCAAAGTCTGTTGTAGATGTTGTAGTACTTGAACTTCTCTTTGTTTATGTTTTTATTTTGGAATTCACCTAGTAATTCCCTTTAAAATATCTTTAGTCTTCTTGATTTTGGCCCCTAATTTCCTATTTGAAATCTCCCTTTCCTTCTTCCAATGTTGATTCTTCTTTAAGTTCCATCCATAGATTCTAAACACTCAACAGTCTGCTACTGTCTGATTTTTTTGCTCCTTGATGCACCATACAATTTCAAAAGGAGACAAGTCTGGACTAAAGGCAGGATATGTTTATCGCAGTAGCATGACAGTTTCTCATGTGATGCTCTTTGAAGGCTTGAAGGTTACACACAGTCTATAGAGATTTTTAGCCTTGCCCTCAGTAGGCAGAGATTTATCTGGATTCCCTGAATATTATCTATGGTAGATGGTAAGAGACCTAAATTATTAGCAATCTTGCATTGAGAAATGTTTTTTTTTTAACTGACAATACTTTCATGATGTTTGCCACAAGGTTGTAACCCCAGACCCATCTTTACTATCAGAGACTGAGCCTTGATGGACACTCTGTCAAATACTATATTTGTTATCCAATTATCCAAAACATTGTATATTTGTCACTTAATAAATGTTCAAGAGAATGAACAAATCACATATTTTTGTTTTAGTGCATTACCAGGCAAAGAGAGTCTGGATTTAGAATTAATGCATTTACACGTTGTTGGCAGCTATTGTTTTCAAAGGCTTTTTTCTCTTACGACAGACTGTCGGGCTTTTGTCACGAGTACACTACATGTCACAAGGCCATGCATGCATTGTGTGTGTCTGTGTGTGTGTGTGTTTCACAGTGCCCATTTCCTGCACTCCTGCCTGGCATACAGATGGTTAAGCCCATCAATGCAGAACAGTTCGGTTGGGGGAAGGGTGGTGGCACAGGGCACAGGCTACAGATGGCACAGAGGGCATCGCCAAGTGCTGAGAGTGTATGTATGTGTGTGTGTGTGTTTGGTGAGGACAATACCCTCACCCCAGCCCTACGACCACACAAAGGCTTGGCATCCATGTACACCTATGCCAACAGATGAGCTTATGAGGTTGTGACCCAGCTTACTTTTCATCCTCATTTTTCAAGCATTCACGCATCCTTTCCTCCCCTGCATCCCTCCTGTGCCCCCCTCATTAAGAGCAGAGTTTCTGATGCCATGTTTGCTTTGATATTCAATGATCACTAATTCCCTCCTGTGCTGCAATCTCTGTGGACATCCTGTTCACAGCTATATTTTACCTACCAGGAGAATCACAAACACCAGGCTCTCCTCTGATGTGCCATGATTATTAGACAAATGTATTATGAGCTAAGAAACACAATTATCCACCATTTTTATGCTCTGTGGGATTCATATTAATTCTTTTAATGCTTGTAAACAAAGATGAAGTTCTGTAGCTGAGTTTTAATGGCCAAGCAGCTGCACAAAAACATAAGATAAACACGCAGAGCAATGTGTCAGCTGGATTGATGTAAAGCACACTGCCAATGTACTCTGAAAGGGCAGAAACACATTCTTCAGGCTGCTTAATTATATTTCAAACTGTTAAGTTTGGTGTGGATGGGGCTTTGGGAGCTGTTTTGGTTCTATTGAATGGACATTTTGATGATCCAGTATGTATATTCAGTCAGTCTGCGTTTTCAGAAGGAAACACATGCTTTATTTAAGTTTAGTGAACTCGTTTCATTATTATACTGACATTAAAAATAGCAAACTGGTTACCTGTACAGAGATCACCCTTACTTAACTTTACAGGGCTTTAACCCTACCCCCACGCCTGCACCTCCCAGCGCCTGCTGTGGCTTCATCCCCCACGCCTGCACTTCCCAGCGTCTGCCGTGGCTTCATCAGGAACCGTGGGCACATAGTCAGAAATCAAATAATGGCAAACTGAACAGATCTATCACACATGGTATGATTGTAATAGGGGTGCTAATAATGACTGTATCCTAATGTAAAAGGACAACAGACACACACACACACACACACACACCTTTCCCCACCTAAACCTCAAGACGAATCGAAGCTTTTTCACCTCCACCACACGCATCCTTGTTCCCTCATTGAAAAATCAAGACAATGGCTGCTAGAAAAAAGCCACAGAACATCAAGCCATCAATTTACTCCAAACAATACCGGCACTCTATGCACACCAGATGATTTCAGATGATTAGCCATTGTGAGTCTAGAGTGAGAGAGACTGAGAGAGACTGAGAGCGAGAGAGAAAGAGAGAGAGAGGATGAATGAATAAAGAGCGGCGCTGCAATAATGAGGATGTTTGCTGTCAGCTCTTCAGTCGCTAAATAACAGATGCACCGCATGCCGCAGATGTGTGCAATTGGAGTCACATCTGAAAATTCAGCTCGACAGAGGCTCTTTTTAAGTACGCTCTCCGTCTCTGTTTTTCCTTCTGCCTTCTTCTGCGTCTCCTTGCCACTTTGAGCCAAAACTCACCAAGGAAAAAGATGGTGCCAATCTTTGGCGCACAGTAAACCTTTGAAGAGATTTGGAGAGAGATGACATAAGAAAATTAGAGTAGCGTACCGCCGGGCCGAGCAGTTTGACGGCACTTGGAACACAAGTGAGCATTTTTGAGAAAGATAAGAACATACACGCACTGGTGGACAACGCTCCCTCAGATACACAACTCCCTCCTTCCCTGTTTTGTGCTGCTGAGGAGATGTTAGAACAAAACCAGGTGAAAGTTTATAAGAAACACAAACTTTTAGAGTCAAACCGGCCAAAAATATAAGATGTATATTGCTGGTATTTACACTGTGGTTAAAGATATTGCACTAATTATGAGTGTGTTGGACAAACAAGTGTAAGGGCCTTCACTTTTCTGAAAAAGGCTGTCCCCATTTACATTTTCAGCATACGCCTTTATCCAAAGCAACTTACAGTACTGTTACAATATACAGTCTGAGCAATTGAGGGTTAAGGGCCTTGCTCAAGGGCCCAACAGCAGCAACTTGGCAGTGGTGGGGCTTGAACCAGCGACCCTCTAATCACTGGTCCCGTACCTTAACCACTAGGCTACAACTGGCCCTTGATCCCCATGATTTGGGTGTTCGGAATTTGTGCCAATTCAGTCCAAAAAACATATTTTTAAGGTCTGCCACTGATGTTGGACATAAAAGTCTGTCTTGCAATTAACATATTAACATTTCAAATAAACTTAAAGTTTTTCAAAGAGGTTGAAGTCAGGGGCAGGAGTAAAACCAAACCTCTTACACCATGTATTTATGGAGTCATGATGGAAAAGAAAAGGGTCTTGCATAAACTGTTGGCTCAAAGTTGGAAACAAATTCTTTTGTAGAACTGATTTTACACACATGTGTATGTGTGGCTAAAACACATAAACTCTGCAATTAAGGGGGGTATTCACATACTTTTGGCCATAATTTATAGGACATTTATTTTCTTGATGATCATAGGATCTTATTAATGGGAGACGTCATTATCTATTACTAACTGCTTCATCCCAGTTAGCGTCACAATGGGTCCTGTGCTTCTCAAAAACAGTTATACATGTTACACTTCACCCTTCATTACCTCGACCAGACAGTAGAAGTCACTTATGCTGTGGCAAGAGAGAGATTCTTCAACTGGCTTTCCCCCCCAACACACAGCCAATTGTCTGTTAAGGACCCGACCAGGCTGGTGGAATCGCTGAGACTTGCAGCTCTAGCATATTACACTGCTGCACTATTAGACAGACACACTGAACCACACACTCATAATTCACATGTTTAAAGGTTACAAATTGAGGTGATATTTATACATGAATTTATTATTGTTTTATAGTCAGAATTAATAGATTAACACTTAACACTACTCAACCCTGAAATAAAACTGTACAGTATCCAACATGCAAAAAAGCAGTCTTGATTAGTGATGTCCAGGTCCAATACTATGTATTTGTATCAGCTCCAATACTACAAGTTTCAAGTCCACTGACTCAAACAACATAAATCATCCATATGACTGTAGGTCCTCATGTGTGTTTGCATTAAAACTTGCAGGAGGATTATTATTTGGGATCAGTATATTGGAATCATTATCAGCTAGTATTGAGGAAATTTATATCATATTTGTATCATTTGTATTGATGGGGAAGTCATAGTCTAGTGGTTAAGGTACTGGACTAGTAATCAGAAGGTCACTGGTTCAAGCCCCACCACTGCCAGGTTGCTGCTGTTGGGCCCTTGAGCAAGGCTTGTAAGTCGCTTTGGATAAAGGCATCTGCTAGATGTCGACAATATAATGAAATGTAATGTATCAACAATAAAATGTGGTCAGAATAACCCCAACTGTCAACTGAAGAATTAATAAATGTAAATACATACAGGGCTAGATGTATTAAGCTGTTTACTCCCATTTTTAACAGTAATTTGGTCATATTCTGCACAAAGAAAAAACATGCCTGTTAAATGTATATGGCTTTAAACACAGTTTACACGGCATGTACATTAAAATACACATATGGTGTCTCGTTCCCATATGCACATTCAAATGAGGGAGGACAGCACAAAAAAGGAACAGGGGGAGATATAGGAAATGCAGCTTAATACAAATTCTGTTCAATGTGTTAAGATGTGGGCAGTAACCAGGTATAAATCAGCCACAGTTATATTGCTGAGAGTGGTTGCCAGGTCCTGATCACCTCATCAAACCATTTTTTGAAATATGTTCATTAGGAGTGTGATACACTTCGGTTGCATTCATGACAAGACAGTTGTTACAGGTCACATAATTCATCAGTTCAAGTTCAATGTCAAACAACATCACAGGCAATTTTGTATTTCCAATTCAATAACTTACATGTTCTTGGTCTGTAGGAGGAAACCCACACAAACACGGGGAGAACATGCAAACTCCATATAGAGAATCAAAAACCAGGATCTTCTCGCTTTGAGGTGTCAGTGCACCTCAAAAGAAATCTTCGGTTTCTGAAATCCAAATCTATTTCCATCTTTCACCATTTAATAGTGTTTTTTTTACCCTTCACCTTCAGAGTGCAATTAGTAGACGATTCAAGTGCACCTCGCATAATAAGCTACAGCTTTAGTAAGTGAACACTGGCATAATAAGCTACAGCTTTAGTAAGTGAACACTGGCATAATAAGCTACAGCTTTAGTAAGTGAACACTGGCATAATAAACTACAGCTTTAGTAAGTGAACACTGGTATAATAAACTACAGCTTTAGTAAGTGAACACTGGCATAATAAACTACAGCTTTAGTAAGTGAACACTGGCATAATAAGCTACAGCTTTAGTAAGTGAACACTGGCATAATAAGCTACAGCTTTAGTAAGTGAACACTGGCATAATAAACTACAGCTTTAGTAAGTGAACACTGGTATAATAAGCTACAGCTTTAGTAAGTGAACACTGGCATAATAAGCTACAGCTTTAGTAAGTGAACACTGGCATAATAAGCTACAGCTTTAGTAAGTGAACACTGGCATAATAAGCTATAGCTTTAGTAAGTGAACACTGGCATAATAAGCTACAGCTTTAGTAAGTGAACACTGGCATAATAAGCTACAGCTTTAGTAAGTGAACACTGGCATAATAAGCTACAGCTTTAGTAAGTGAACACTGGCATAATAAGCTACAGCTTTAGTAAGTGAACACTGGTATAATAAGCTACAGCTTTAGTAAGTGAACACTGGCATAATAAGCTACAGCTTTAGTAAGTGAACACTGGCATAATAAGCTACAGCTTTAGTAAGTGAACACTGGCATAATAAGCTATAGCTTTAGTAAGTGAACACTGGCATAAAAAGCTACAGCTTTAGTAAGTGAACACTGGCATAATAAGCTATAGCTTTAGTAAGTGAACACTGGCATAATAAGCTACAGCTTTAGTAAGTGAACACTGGCATAATAAGCTATAGCTTTAGTAAGTGAACACTGGCATAAAAAGCTACAGCTTTAGTAAGTGAACACTGGCATAAAAAGCTACAGCTTTAGTAAGTGAACACTGGCATAATAAGCTACAGCTTTAGTAAGTGAACACTGGCATAATAAGCTATAGCTTTAGTAAGTGAACACTGGCATAATAAGCTAAAGCTTTAGTAAGTGAACACTGGCATAATAGGCTACAGCTTTAGTAAGTGAACACTGGCATAATAAGCTATAGCTTTAGTAAGTGAACACTGGTATAATAAGCTACAGCTTTAGTAAGTGAACACTGGCATAATAACCTACAGCTTTAGTAAGTGAACACTGGCATAATAAGCTATAGCTTTAGTAAGTGAACACTGGTATAATAAGCTACAGCTTTAGTAAGTGAACACTGGCATAATAAACTACAGCTTTAGTAAGTGAACACTGGTATAATAAGCTACAGCTTTAGTAAGTGAACACTGGCATAATAAACTACAGCTTTAGTAAGTGAACACTGGCATAAAAAGCTACAGCTTTAGTAAGTGAACACTGGCATAATAAACTACAGCTTTAGAAAGTGAACACTGGCATAATAAGCTACAGCTTTAGTAAGTGAACACTGGCATAATAAGCTATAGCTTTAGTAAGTGAAAACTGGCATAAAAAGCTACAGCTTTAGTAAGTGAACACTGGCATAATAAACTACAGCTTTAGTAAGTGAACACTGGCATAATAAGCTAAAGCTTTAGTAAGTGAACACTGGCATAATAGGCTACAGCTTTAGTAAGTGAACACTGGCATAATAACCTACAGCTTTAGTAAGTGAACACTGGCATAATAAACTACAGCTTTAGTAAGTGAACACTGGAATAATAAGCTACAGCTTTAGTAAGTGAACACTGGCATAATAAACTACAGCTTTAGTAAGTGAACACTGGAATAATAAGCTACAGCTTTAGTAAGTGAACACTGGAATAATAAGCTACAGCTTTAGTAAGTGAACACTGGTATAATAAGCTACAGCTTTAGTAAGTGAACACTGGAATAATAAGCTACAGCTTTAGTAAGTGAACACTGGCATAATAAGCTACAGCTTTAGTAAGTGAACACTGGCATAATAAGCTATAGCTTTAGTAAGTGAACACTGGCATAATAACCTACAGCTTTAGTAAGTGAACACTGGCATAATAAGCTACAGCTTTAGTAAGTGAACACTGGCATAATAACCTACAGCTTTAGTAAGTGAACACTGGAATAATAAGCTACAGCTTTAGTAAGTGAACACTGGAATAATAAGCTACAGCTTTATAGTAAGTGAACACTGGTATAATAAGCTACAGCTTTAGTAAGTGAACACTGGTATAATAAGCTACAGCTTTAGTAAGTGAACACTGGAATAATAAGCTACAGCTTTAGTAAGTGAACACTGGCATAATAAGCTACAGCTTTAGTAAGTGAACACTGGCATAATAGGCTACAGCTTTAGTAAGTGAACACTGGCATAATAACCTACAGCTTTAGTAAGTGAACACTGGCATAATAAACTACAGCTTTAGTAAGTGAACACTGGAATAATAAGCTACAGCTTTAGTAAGTGAACACTGGCATAATAAACTACAGCTTTAGTAAGTGAACACTGGCATAATAAGCTATAGCTTTAGTAAGTGAACACTGGCATAATAACCTACAGCTTTAGTAAGTGAACACTGGCATAATAAGCTACAGCTTTAGTAAGTGAACACTGGCATAATAAGCTATAGCTTTAGTAAGTGAACACTGGCATAATAACCTACAGCTTTAGTAAGTGAACACTGGCATAATAAGCTACAGCTTTAGTAAGTGAACACTGGCATAATAACCTACAGCTTTAGTAAGTGAACACTGGAATAATAAGCTACAGCTTTAGTAAGTGAACACTGGAATAATAAGCTACAGCTTTATAGTAAGTGAACACTGGTATAATAAGCTACAGCTTTAGTAAGTGAACACTGGCATAATAACCTACAGCTTTAGTAAGTGAACACTGGCATAATAAACTATAGCTTTAGTAAGTGAACACTGGTATAATAACCTACAGCTTTAGTAAGTGAACACTGGCATAATAAGCTACAGCTTTAGTAAGTGAACACTGGCATAATAAACTATAGCTTTAGTAAGTGAACACTGGAATAATAAGCTACAGCTTTAGTAAGTGAACACTGGCATAATAAACTACAGCTTTAGTAAGTGAACACTGGAATAATAAGCTACAGCTTTAGTAAGTGAACACTGGCATAATAAACTACAGCTTTAGTAAGTGAACACTGGTATAATAAGCTACAGCTTTAGTAAGTGAACACTGGCATAATAAGCTACAGCTTTAGTAAGTGAACACTGGCATAATAAACTACAGCTTTAGTAAGTGAACACTGGCATAATAAGCTACAGCTTTAGTAAGTGAACACTGGTATAATAAGCTACAGCTTTAGTAAGTGAACACTGGTATAATAAGCTACAGCTTTAGTAAGTGAACACTGGTATAATAAGCTACAGCTTTAGTAAGTGAACACTGGCATAATAAGCTACAGCTTTAGTAAGTGAACACTGGCATAATAAACTACAGCTTTAGTAAGTGAACACTGGCATAATAAGCTACAGCTTTAGTAAGTGAACACTGGCATAATAAGCTACAGCTTTAGTAAGTGAACACTGGCATAATAAGCTACAGCTTTAGTAAGTGAACACTGGCATAATAAGCTACAGCTTTAGTAAGTGAACACTGGCATAATAAGCTACAGCTTTAGTAAGTGAACACTGGTATAATAAGCTACAGCTTTAGTAAGTGAACACTGGCATAATAAGCTACAGCTTTAGTAAGTGAACACTGGCATAATAAGCTACAGCTTTAGTAAGTGAACACTGGCATAATAAGCTATAGCTTTAGTAAGTGAACACTGGCATAAAAAGCTACAGCTTTAGTAAGTGAACACTGGCATAATAAGCTATAGCTTTAGTAAGTGAACACTGGCATAATAAGCTACAGCTTTAGTAAGTGAACACTGGCATAATAAGCTATAGCTTTAGTAAGTGAACACTGGCATAAAAAGCTACAGCTTTAGTAAGTGAACACTGGCATAAAAAGCTACAGCTTTAGTAAGTGAACACTGGCATAATAAGCTACAGCTTTAGTAAGTGAACACTGGCATAATAAACTACAGCTTTAGTAAGTGAACACTGGCATAATAAGCTAAAGCTTTAGTAAGTGAACACTGGCATAATAGGCTACAGCTTTAGTAAGTGAACACTGGCATAATAACCTACAGCTTTAGTAAGTGAACACTGGCATAATAAACTACAGCTTTAGTAAGTGAACACTGGCATAATAAGCTACAGCTTTAGTAAGTGAACACTGGTATAATAAGCTACAGCTTTAGTAAGTGAACACTGGCATAATAAGCTACAGCTTTAGTAAGTGAACACTGGTATAATAAGCTACAGCTTTAGTAAGTGAACACTGGTATAATAAGCTATAGCTTTAGTAAGTGAACACTGGTATAATAAGCTACAGCTTTAGTAAGTGAACACTGGCATAATAAACTACAGCTTTAGTAAGTGAACACTGGCATAATAAGCTATAGCTTTAGTAAGTGAACACTGGTATAATAAGCTACAGCTTTAGTAAGTGAACACTGGCATAATAAACTACAGCTTTAGTAAGTGAACACTGGAATAATAAACTACAGCTTTAGTAAGTGAACACTGGAATAATAAACTACAGCTTTAGTAAGTGAACACTGGCATAATAAGCTACAGCTTTAGTAAGTGAACACTGGAAAAATAAACTACAGCTTTAGTAAGTGAACACTGGAATAATAAACTACAGCTTTAGTAAGTGAACACTGGAATAATAAACTACAGCTTTAGTAAGTGAACACTGGTATAATAAACTACAGCTTTAGTAAGTGAACACTGGAATAATAAACTACAGCTTTAGTAAGTGAACACTGGAATAATAAACTACAGCTTTAGTAAGTGAACACTGAAATAATAAACTACAGCTTTAGTAAGTGAACACTGGCATAATAAGCTACAGCTTTAGTAAGTGAACACTGGCATAATAAGCTACAGCTTTAGTAAGTGAACACTGGTATAATAAGCTACAGCTTTAGTAAGTGAACACTGGCATAATAAGCTATAGCTTTAGTAAGTGAACACTGGTATAATAAGCTACAGCTTTAGTAAGTGAACACTGGCATAATAAGCTACAGCTTTAGTAAGTGAACACTGGCATAATAACCTACAGCTTTAGTAAGTGAACACTGGCATAATAAGCTATAGCTTTAGTAAGTGAACACTGGTATAATAAGCTATAGCTTTAGTAAGTGAACACTGGTATAATAAGCTACAGCTTTAGTAAGTGAACACTGGCATAATAACCTACAGCTTTAGTAAGTGAACACTGGCATAATAAGCTATAGCTTTAGTAAGTGAACACTGGTATAATAAGCTACAGCTTTAGTAAGTGAACACTGGCATAATAAACTACAGCTTTAGTAAGTGAACACTGGTATAATAAGCTACAGCTTTAGTAAGTGAACACTGGCATAATAAACTACAGCTTTAGTAAGTGAACACTGGCATAAAAAGCTACAGCTTTAGTAAGTGAACACTGGCATAATAAACTACAGCTTTAGAAAGTGAACACTGGCATAATAAGCTACAGCTTTAGTAAGTGAACACTGGCATAAAAAGCTACAGCTTTAGTAAGTGAACACTGGCATAATAAACTACAGCTTTAGTAAGTGAACACTGGCATAATAAGCTAAAGCTTTAGTAAGTGAACACTGGCATAATAAGCTACAGCTTTAGTAAGTGAACACTGGCATAATAGGCTACAGCTTTAGTAAGTGAACACTGGCATAAAAAGCTACAGCTTTAGTAAGTGAACACTGGCATAATAAACTACAGCTTTAGTAAGTGAACACTGGCATAATAAGCTAAAGCTTTAGTAAGTGAACACTGGCATAATAAGCTACAGCTTTAGTAAGTGAACACTGGCATAATAGGCTACAGCTTTAGTAAGTGAACACTGGTATAATAAGCTATAGCTTTAGTAAGTGAAAACTGGCATAAAAAGCTACAGCTTTAGTAAGTGAACACTGGCATAATAAACTACAGCTTTAGTAAGTGAACACTGGCATAATAAGCTAAAGCTTTAGTAAGTGAACACTGGCATAATAAGCTACAGCTTTAGTAAGTGAACACTGGCATAATAGGCTACAGCTTTAGTAAGTGAACACTGGCATAATAACCTACAGCTTTAGTAAGTGAACACTGGTATAATAAGCTACAGCTTTAGTAAGTGAACACTGGCATAATAAACTACAGCTTTAGTAAGTGAACACTGGCATAAAAAGCTACAGCTTTAGTAAGTGAACACTGGCATAATAAACTACAGCTTTAGAAAGTGAACACTGGCATAATAAGCTACAGCTTTAGTAAGTGAACACTGATATAATAAGCTACAGCTTTAGTAAGTGAACACTGGCATAATAAACTACAGCTTTAGTAAGTGAACACTGGCATAAAAAGCTACAGCTTTAGTAAGTGAACACTGGCATAATAAACTACAGCTTTAGAAAGTGAACACTGGCATAAAAAGCTACAGCTTTAGTAAGTGAACACTGGCATAATAAACTACAGCTTTAGAAAGTGAACACTGGCATAAAAAGCTACAGCTTTAGTAAGTGAACACTGGCATAATAAACTACAGCTTTAGTAAGTGAACACTGGCATAAAAAGCTACAGCTTTAGTAAGTGAACACTGGCATAATAAACTACAGCTTTAGAAAGTGAACACTGGCATAAAAAGCTACAGCTTTAGTAAGTGAACACTGGCATAATAAACTACAGCTTTAGAAAGTGAACACTGGCATAATAAACTACAGCTTTAGAAAGTGAACACTGGCATAATAAGCTACAGCTTTAGTAAGTGAACACTGGTATAATAAGCTACAGCTTTAGTAAGTGAACACTGGCATAATAAACTACAGCTTTAGTAAGTGAACACTGGCATAAAAAGCTACAGCTTTAGTAAGTGAACACTGGCATAATAAACTACAGCTTTAGTAAGTGAACACTGGCATAAAAAGCTACAGCTTTAGTAAGTGAACACTGGCATAATAAACTACAGCTTTAGTAAGTGAACACTGGCATAAAAAGCTACAGCTTTAGTAAGTGAACACTGGCATAATAAACTACAGCTTTAGAAAGTGAACACTGGCATAATAAGCTACAGCTTTAGTAAGTGAACACTGGTATAATAAGCTACAGCTTTAGTAAGTGAACACTGGCATAATAAACTACAGCTTTAGTAAGTGAACACTGGCATAAAAAGCTACAGCTTTAGTAAGTGAACACTGGAATAATAAACTACAGCTTTAGTAAGTGAACACTGGTATAATAAGCTACAGCTTTAGTAAGTGAAAACTGGCATAATAAACTACAGCTTTAGTAAGTGAACACTGGCATAATAAACTACAGCTTTAGTAAGTGAACACTGGCATAATAAGCTAAAGCTTTAGTAAGTGAACACTGGCATAATAGGCTACAGCTTTAGTAAGTGAACACTGGCATAATAACCTACAGCTTTAGTAAGTGAACACTGGCATAATAAACTACAGCTTTAGTAAGTGAACACTGGAATAATAAGCTACAGCTTTAGTAAGTGAACACTGGCATAATAAACTACAGCTTTAGTAAGTGAACACTGGTATAATAAGCTACAGCTTTAGTAAGTGAACACTGGAATAATAAGCTACAGCTTTAGTAAGTGAACACTGGCATAATAAGCTACAGCTTTAGTAAGTGAACACTGGCATAATAAGCTATAGCTTTAGTAAGTGAACACTGGCATAATAACCTACAGCTTTAGTAAGTGAACACTGGCATAATAAGCTACAGCTTTAGTAAGTGAACACTGGCATAATAACCTACAGCTTTAGTAAGTGAACACTGGAATAATAAGCTACAGCTTTAGTAAGTGAACACTGGAATAATAAGCTACAGCTTTATAGTAAGTGAACACTGGTATAATAAGCTACAGCTTTAGTAAGTGAACACTGGAATAATAAGCTACAGCTTTAGTAAGTGAACACTGGCATAATAAGCTACAGCTTTAGT
The DNA here is from genome assembly GCF_030014385.1 of Trichomycterus rosablanca. NCBI lineage: Eukaryota > Metazoa > Chordata > Actinopteri > Siluriformes > Trichomycteridae > Trichomycterus > Trichomycterus rosablanca. Next base: position 68,306,584 of record NC_085988.1, on the reverse strand, counting down.
AAGTGAACACTGGCATAATAGGCTACAGCTTTAGTAAGTGAACACTGGCATAATAACCTACAGCTTTAGTAAGTGAACACTGGCATAATAAACTACAGCTTTAGTAAGTGAACACTGGAATAATAAGCTACAGCTTTAGTAAGTGAACACTGGTATAATAAGCTACAGCTTTAGTAAGTGAACACTGGCATAATAAGCTACAGCTTTAGTAAGTGAACACTGGCATAATAAACTACAGCTTTAGTAAGTGAACACTGGAATAATAAGCTACAGCTTTAGTAAGTGAACACTGGTATAATAAGCTACAGCTTTAGTAAGTGAACACTGGCATAATAAACTACAGCTTTAGTAAGTGAACACTGGAATAATAAGCTACAGCTTTAGTAAGTGAACACTGGTATAATAAGCTACAGCTTTAGTAAGTGAACACTGGCATAATAAGCTACAGCTTTAGTAAGTGAACACTGGAATAATAAACTACAGCTTTAGTAAGTGAACACTGGAATAATAAACTACAGCTTTAGTAAGTGAACACTGGAATAATAAGCTACAGCTTTAGTAAGTGAACACTGGCATAATGAGCTACAGCTTTAGTAAGTGAACACTGGAATAATAAACTACAGCTTTAGTAAGTGAACACTGGTATAATAAGCTACAGCTTTAGTAAGTGAACACTGGCATAATAAGCTACAGCTTTAGTAAGTGAACACTGGCATAATAAGCTACAGCTTTAGTAAGTGAACACTGGCATAATAAGCTACAGCTTTAGTAAGTGAACACTGGTATAATAAGCTACAGCTTTAGTAAGTGAACACTGGAATAATAAGCTACAGCTTTAGTAAGTGAACACTGGAATAATAAGCTACAGCTTTAGTAAGTGAACACTGGTATAATAAGCTACAGCTTTAGTAAGTGAACACTGGCATAATAAGCTACAGCTTTAGTAAGTGAACACTGGTATAATAAGCTACAGCTTTAGTAAGTGAACACTGGCATAATAAGCTACAGCTTTAGTAAGTGAACACTGGTATAATAAGCTACAGCTTTAGTAAGTGAACACTGGTATAATAAGCTACAGCTTTAGTAAGTGAACACTGGTATAATAAGCTACAGCTTTAGTAAGTGAACACTGGTATAATAAGCTACAGCTTTAGTAAGTGAACACTGGAATAATAAGCTACAGCTTTAGTAAGTGAACACTGGAATAATAAGCTACAGCTTTAGTAAGTGAACACTGGCATAATAAACTACAGCTTTAGTAAGTGAACACTGGAATAATAAGCTACAGCTTTAGTAAGTGAACACTGGCATAATAAACTACAGCTTTAGTAAGTGAACACTGGAATAATAAGCTACAGCTTTAGTAAGTGAACACTGGTATAATAAGCTACAGCTTTAGTAAGTGAACACTGGAATAATAAGCTACAGCTTTAGTAAGTGAACACTGGAATAATAAGCTACAGCTTTAGTAAGTGAACACTGGCATAATAAGCTACAGCTTTAGTAAGTGAACACTGGTATAATAAGCTACAGCTTTAGTAAGTGAACACTGGAATAATAAGCTACAGCTTTAGTAAGTGAACACTGGCATAATAAACTACAGCTTTAGTAAGTGAACACTGGAATAATAAGCTACAGCTTTAGTAAGTGAACACTGGCATAATAAACTACAGCTTTAGTAAGTGAACACTGGAATAATAAGCTACAGCTTTAGTAAGTGAACACTGGTATAATAAGCTACAGCTTTAGTAAGTGAACACTGGTATAATAGAATAGAATAGAATATAGAATAGAATGCCTTTATTGTCATTGCACAGTGCACAACGAAATTTTTTGAGCATCTCCTTGACGGTACATGTATGTACACACAGACATATATATACACATGTATTTACAAAATAAACATATACACATCTAGATACAGAAATAAACGTGTGGTTTTAAGAACTTTCCAGAAAAGAAAAGAAGAAGAAGGTTAGTAATAAGCTACAGCTTTAGTAAGTGAACACTGGAATAATAAGCTACAGCTTTAGTAAGTGAACACTGGCATAATAAACTACAGCTTTAGTAAGTGAACACTGGAATAATAAGCTACAGCTTTAGTAAGTGAACACTGGCATAATAAACTACAGCTTTAGTAAGTGAAATAAACTACAGCTTTAGTAAGTGAACACTGGAATAATAAACTACAGCTTTAGCAAGTGAACACTGGAATAATAAACTACAGCTTTAGTAAGTGAACACTGGCATAATAAGCTATAGCTTTAGTAAGTGAACACTGGCATGATAAGCTATAGCTTTAGTAAGTGAACACTGGCATAATAAGCTATAGCTTTAGTAAGTGAACACTGGCATAATAAGCTACAGCTTTAGTAAGTGAACACTGGAATAATAAACTACAGCTTTAGTAAGTGAACACTGGAATAATAAACTACAGCTTTAGTAAGTGAACACTGGCATAATAAGCTACAGCTTTAGTAAGTGAACACTGGAATAATAAACTACAGCTTTAGTAAGTGAACACTGGAATAATAAACTACAGCTTTAGTAAGTGAACACTGGCATAATAAGCTATAGCTTTAGTAAGTGAACACTGGTATAATAAGCTACAGCTTTAGTAAGTGAACACTGGAATAATAAACTACAGCTTTAGTAAGTGAACACTGGAATAATAAACTACAGCTTTAGTAAGTGAACACTGGAATAATAAACTACAGCTTTAGTAAGTGAACACTGGCATAATAAGCTACAGCTTTAGTAAGTGAACACTGGAATAATAAACTACAGCTTTAGTAAGTGAACACTGGAATAATAAACTACAGCTTTAGTAAGTGAACACTGGAATAATAAACTACAGCTTTAGTAAGTGAACACTGGAATAATAAACTACAGCTTTAGTAAGTGAACACTGGCATAATAAGCTACAGCTTTAGTAAGTGAACACTGGAAAAATAAACTACAGCTTTAGTAAGTGAACACTGGAATAATAAACTACAGCTTTAGTAAGTAAACACTGGAATAATAAACTACAGCTTTAGTAAGTGAACACTGGAATAATAAACTACAGCTTTAGTAAGTGAACACTGGAATAATAAACTACAGCTTTAGTAAGTGAACACTGGCATAATAAGCTACAGCTTTAGTAAGTGAACACTGGCATAATAAGCTACAGCTTTAGTAAGTGAACACTGGTATAATAAGCTACAGCTTTAGTAAGTGAACACTGGCATAATAAACTACAGCTTTAGTAAGTGAACACTGGCATAATAAGCTATAGCTTTAGTAAGTGAACACTGGTATAATAAGCTACAGCTTTAGTAAGTGAACACTGGCATAATAAGCTATAGCTTTAGTAAGTGAACACTGGTATAATAAGCTACAGCTTTAGTAAGTGAACACTGGCATAATAACCTACAGCTTTAGTAAGTGAACACTGGCATAATAAACTACAGCTTTAGTAAGTGAACACTGGTATAATAACCTACAGCTTTAGTAAGTGAACACTGGTATAATAAGCTATAGCTTTAGTAAGTGAACACTGGTATAATAAGCTACAGCTTTAGTAAGTGAACACTGGTATAATAAGCTACAGCTTTAGTAAGTGAACACTGGCATAATAAACTACAGCTTTAGTAAGTGAACACTGGTATAATAAGCTACAGCTTTAGTAAGTGAACACTGGCATAATAAACTACAGCTTTAGTAAGTGAACACTGGTATAATAAGCTACAGCTTTGGTAAGTGAACACTGGTATAATAAGCTACAGCTTTAGTAAGTGAACACTGGCATAATAAACTACAGCTTTAGTAAGTGAACACTGGTATAATAAGCTACAGCTTTGGTAAGTGAACACTGGTATAATAAGCTACAGCTTTGGTAAGTGAACACTGGTATAATAAGCTACAGCTTTGGTAAGTGAACACTGGTATAATAAGCTACAGCTTTAGTAAGTGAACACTGGTATAATAAGCTACAGCTTTGGTAAGTGAACACTGGTATAATAAGCTACAGCTTTAGTAAGTGAACACTGGCATAATAAACTACAGCTTTAGTAAGTGAACACTGGTATAATAAGCTACAGCTTTGGTAAGTGAACACTGGTATAATAAGCTACAGCTTTAGTAAGTGAACACTGGCATAATAAGCTATAGCTTTAGTAAGTGAACACTGGCATAATAAGCTACAGCTTTAGTAAGTGAACACTGGAATAATAAACTACAGCTTTAGTAAGTGAACACTGGAATAATAAACTACAGCTTTAGTAAGTGAACACTGGCATAATAAGCTACAGCTTTAGTAAGTGAACACTGGTATAATAAGCTACAGCTTTAGTAAGTGAACACTGGCATAATAAGCTATAGCTTTAGTAAGTGAACACTGGCATAATAAGCTACAGCTTTAGTAAGTGAACACTGGAATAATAAACTACAGCTTTAGTAAGTGAACACTGGAATAATAAACTACAGCTTTAGTAAGTGAACACTGGAATAATAAACTACAGCTTTAGTAAGTGAACACTGGAATAATAAACTACAGCTTTAGTAAGTGAACACTGGCATAATAAGCTACAGCTTTAGTAAGTGAACACTGGAATAATAAACTACAGCTTTAGTAAGTGAACACTGGAATAATAAACTACAGCTTTAGTAAGTGAACACTGGAATAATAAACTACAGCTTTAGTAAGTGAACACTGGAATAATAAACTACAGCTTTAGTAAGTGAACACTGGCATAATAAGCTACAGCTTTAGTAAGTGAACACTGGAAAAATAAACTACAGCTTTAGTAAGTGAACACTGGAATAATAAACTACAGCTTTAGTAAGTGAACACTGGAATAATAAACTACAGCTTTAGTAAGTGAACACTGGAATAATAAACTACAGCTTTAGTAAGTGAACACTGGAATAATAAACTACAGCTTTAGTAAGTGAACACTGGCATAATAAGCTACAGCTTTAGTAAGTGAACACTGGTATAAGAAGCTACAGCTTTAGTAAGTGAACACTGGCATAATAAACTACAGCTTTAGTAAGTGAACACTGGCATAATAAGCTACAGCTTTAGTAAGTGAACACTGGCATAATAAGCTACAGCTTTAGTAAGTGAACACTGGTATAATAAGCTACAGCTTTAGTAAGTGAACACTGGCATAATAAACTACAGCTTTAGTAAGTGAACACTGGCATAATAAGCTACAGCTTTAGTAAGTGAACACTGGCATAATAAACTACAGCTTTAGTAAGTGAACACTGGTATAATAACCTACAGCTTTAGTAAGTGAACACTGGTATAATAAGCTATAGCTTTAGTAAGTGAACACTGGTATAATAAGCTACAGCTTTAGTAAGTGAACACTGGTATAATAAGCTACAGCTTTAGTAAGTGAACACTGGCATAATAAGCTATAGCTTTAGTAAGTGAACACTGGTATAATAAGCTACAGCTTTAGTAAGTGAACACTGGCATAATAAACTACAGCTTTAGTAAGTGAACACTGGTATAATAAGCTACAGCTTTGGTAAGTGAACACTGGCATAATAAGCTACAGCTTTAGTAAGTGAACACTGGTATAATAAGCTACAGCTTTAGTAAGTGAACACTGGCATAATAAACTACAGCTTTAGTAAGTGAACACTGGTATAATAAGCTACAGCTTTGGTAAGTGAACACTGGTATAATAAGCTACAGCTTTAGTAAGTGAACACTGGCATAATAAGCTACAGCTTTAGTAAGTGAACACTGGTATAATAAGCTACAGCTTTAGTAAGTGAACACTGGCATAATAAGCTACAGCTTTGGTAAGTGAACACTGGTATAATAAGCTATAGCTTTAGTAAGTGAACACTGGTATAATAAGCTACAGCTTTAGTAAGTGAACACTGGCATAATAAACTACAGCTTTAGTAAGTGAACACTGGCATAATAAACTACAGCTTTAGTAAGTGAACACTGGTATAATAAGCTACAGCTTTAGTAAGTGAACACTGGTATAATAAGCTACAGCTTTGGTAAGTGAACACTGGTATAATAAGCTATAGCTTTAGTAAGTGAACACTGGTATAATACGCTACAGCTTTAGTAAGTGAACACTGGTATAATAAGCTACAGCTTTAGTAAGTGAACACTGGTATAATAACCTACAGCTTTAGTAAGTGAACACTGGTATAATAAGCTACAGCTTTGGTAAGTGAACACTGGTATAATAAGCTACAGCTTTAGTAAGTGAACACTGGTATAATAAGCTACAGCTTTGGTAAGTGAACACTGGTATAATAAGCTACAGCTTTAGTAAGTGAACACTGGCATAATAAGCTACAGCTTTAGTAAGTGAACACTGGTATAATAAGCTACAGCTTTGGTAAGTGAACACTGGTATAATAAGCTACAGCTTTAGTAAGTGAACACTGGCATAATAAGCTACAGCTTTAGTAAGTGAACACTGGTATAATAAACTACAGCTTTAGTAAGTGAACACTGGTATAATAAGCTACAGCTTTAGTAAGTGAACACTGGCATAATAAGCTACAGCTTTAGTAAGTGAACACTGGTATAATAAACTACAGCTTTAGTAAGTGAACACTGGTATAATAAGCTACAGCTTTGGTAAGTGAACACTGGTATAATAAGCTACAGCTTTAGTAAGTGAACACTGGTATAATAAGCTACAGCTTTGGTAAGTGAACACTGGTATAATAAGCTACAGCTTTAGTAAGTGAACACTGGCATAATAAGCTACAGCTTTAGTAAGTGAACACTGGTATAATAAGCTATAGCTTTAGTAAGTGAACACTGGTATAATAAGCTACAGCTTTAGTAAGTGAACACTGGCATAATAAGCTATAGCTTTAGTAAGTGAACACTGGCATAATAACCTACAGCTTTAGTAAGTGAACACTGGTATAATAAGCTACAGCTTTAGTAAGTGAACACTGGCATAATAAGCTACAGCTTTAGTAAGTGAACACTGGAATAATAAGCTATAGCTTTAGTAAGTGAACACTGGTATAATAAGCTACAGCTTTAGTAAGTGAACACTGGCATAATAACCTACAGCTTTAGTAAGTGAACACTGGTATAATAACCTACAGCTTTAGTAAGTGAACACTGGTATAATAAGCTACAGCTTTAGTAAGTGAACACTGGTATAATAAGCTACAGCTTTAGTAAGTGAACACTGGCATAATAAGCTACAGCTTTAGTAAGTGAACACTGGAATAATAAGCTATAGCTTTAGTAAGTGAACACTGGTATAATAAGCTACAGCTTTAGTAAGTGAACACTGGAATAATAAGCTATAGCTTTAGTAAGTGAACACTGGTATAATAAGCTACAGCTTTAGTAAGTGAACACTGGCATAATAAGCTACAGCTTTAGTAAGTGAACACTGGCATAATAACCTACAGCTTTAGTAAGTGAACACTGGAATAATAAACTACAGCTTTAGTAAGTGAACACTGGTATAATAAGCTACAGCTTTAGTAAGTGAACACTGGCATAATAAGCTACAGCTTTAGTAAGTGAACACTGGTATAATAAGCTACAGCTTTAGTAAGTGAACACTGGCATAATAAGCTACAGCTTTAGTAAGTGAACACTGGAATAATAAGCTATAGCTTTAGTAAGTGAACACTGGTATAATAAGCTACAGCTTTAGTAAGTGAACACTGGCATAATAAGCTACAGCTTTAGTAAGTGAACACTGGTATAATAAGCTACAGCTTTAGTAAGTGAACACTGGCATAATAAGCTACAGCTTTAGTAAGTGAACACTGGAATAATAAGCTACAGCTTTAGTAAGTGAACACTGGTATAATAAGCTACAGCTTTAGTAAGTGAACACTGGCATAATAAGCTACAGCTTTAGTAAGTGAACACTGGTATAATAAGCTACAGCTTTAGTAAGTGAACACTGGTATAATAAGCTAAAGCTTTAGTAAGTGAACACTGGTATAATAAGCTACAGCTTTAGTAAGTGAACACTGGTATAATAAGCTACAGCTTTAGTAAGTGAACACTGGCATAATAAGCTACAGCTTTAGTAAGTGAACACTGGCATAATAAGCTAAAGCTTTAGTAAGTGAACACTGGTATAATAAGCTAAAGCTTTAGTAAGTGAACACTGGTATAATAAGCTACAGCTTTAGTAAGTGAACACTGGCATAATAAGCTACAGCTTTAGTAAGTGAACACTGGCATAATAAGCTACAGCTTTAGTAAGTGAACACTGGCATAATAAGCTACAGCTTTAGTAAGTGAACACTGGCATAATAAGCTACAGCTTTAGTAAGTGAACACTGGCATAATAAGCTAAAGCTTTAGTAAGTGAACATTGGTATAATAAGCTACAGCTTTAGTAAGTGAACACTGGTATAATAAGCTACAGCTTAATTAAGTGAACACTGGCATAATAAGCTACAGCTTTAGTAAGTGAACACTGGTATAATAAGCTACAGCTTTAGTAAGTGAACACTGGCATAATAAACTACAGCTTTAGTAAGTGAACACTGGTATAATAAACTACAGCTTTAGTAAGTGAACACTGGTATAATAAGCTACAGCTTTAGTAAGTGAACACTGGTATAATAAGCTACAGCTTTAGTAAGTGAACACTGGCATAATAAGCTACAGCTTTAGTAAGTGAACACTGGTATAATAAGCTACAGCTTTAGTAAGTGAACACTGGCATAATAAACTACAGCTTTAGTAAGTGAACACTGGTATAATAAGCTACAGCTTTAGTAAGTGAACACTGGCATAATAAGCTACAGCTTTAGTAAGTGAACACTGGTATAATAAGCTACAGCTTTAGTAAGTGAACACTGGCATAATAAACTACAGCTTTAGTAAGTGAACACTGGCATAATAAGCTACAGCTTTAGTAAGTGAACACTGGTATAATAAGCTACAGCTTTAGTAAGTGAACACTGGCATAATAAGCTACAGCTTTAGTAAGTGAACACTGGTATAATAAGCTACAGCTTTAGTAAGTGAACACTGGCATAATAAACTACAGCTTTAGTAAGTGAACACTGGTATAATAAGCTACAGCTTTAGTAAGTGAACACTGGCATAATAAGCTACAGCTTTAGTAAGTGAACACTGGTATAATAAGCTACAGCTTTAGTAAGTGAACACTGGCATAATAAACTACAGCTTTAGTAAGTGAACACTGGTATAATAAGCTACAGCTTTAGTAAGTGAACACTGGCATAATAAACTACAGCTTTAGTAAGTGAACACTGGTATAATAAGCTACAGCTTTAGTAAGTGAACACTGGCATAATAAACTACAGCTTTAGTAAGTGAACACTGGTATAATAAGCTACAGCTTTAGTAAGTGAACACTGGCATAATAAACTACAGCTTTAGTAAGTGAACACTGGTATAATAAGCTACAGCTTTAGTAAGTGAACACTGGCATAATAAGCTACAGCTTTAGTAAGTGAACACTGGTATAATAAGCTACAGCTTTAGTAAGTGAACACTGGCATAATAAACTACAGCTTTAGTAAGTGAACACTGGTATAATAAGCTACAGCTTTAGTAAGTGAACACTGGCATAATAAGCTACAGCTTTAGTAAGTGAACACTGGTATAATAAGCTACAGCTTTAGTAAGTGAACATTGGTATAATAAGCTACAGCTTTAGTAAGTGAACACTGGCATAATAAGCTACAGCTTTAGTAAGTGAACACTGGTATAATAAGCTACAGCTTTAGTAAGTGAACACTGGCATAATAAACTACAGCTTTAGTAAGTGAACATTGGTATAATAAGCTACAGCTTTAGTAAGTGAACACTGGCATAATAAGCTACAGCTTTAGTAAGTGAACACTGGTATAATAAGCTACAGCTTTAGTAAGTGAACACTGGCATAATAAACTACAGCTTTAGTAAGTGAACACTGGCATAATAAGCTACAGCTTTAGTAAGTGAACACTGGTATAATAAGCTACAGCTTTAGTAAGTGAACACTGGCATAATAAGCTACAGCTTTAGTAAGTGAACACTGGTATAATAAGCTACAGCTTTAGTAAGTGAACACTGGCATAATAAACTACAGCTTTAGTAAGTGAACACTGGTATAATAAGCTACAGCTTTAGTAAGTGAACACTGGCATAATAAGCTACAGCTTTAGTAAGTGAACACTGGTATAATAAGCTACAGCTTTAGTAAGTGAACACTGGCATAATAAGCTACAGCTTTAGTAAGTGAACACTGGTATAATAAACTACAGCTTTAGTAAGTGAACACTGGTATAATAAGCTACAGCTTTAGTAAGTGAACACTGGCATAATAAGCTACAGCTTTAGTAAGTGAACACTGGTATAATAAGCTACAGCTTTAGTAAGTGAACACTGGTATAATAAGCTACAGCTTTAGTAAGTGAACACTGGCATAATAAACTACAGCTTTAGTAAGTGAACACTGGTATAATAAGCTACAGCTTTGGTAAGTGAACACTGGTATAATAAGCTACAGCTTTAGTAAGTGAACACTGGTATAATAAGCTACAGCTTTAGTAAGTGAACACTGGTATAATAAGCTACAGCTTTAGTAAGTGAACACTGGAATAATAAGCTACAGCTTTAGTAAGTGAACACTGGCATAATAAGCTATAGCTTTAGTAAGTGAACACTGGTATAATAAGCTACAGCTTTAGTAAGTGAACACTGGCATAATAAGCTACAGCTTTAGTAAGTGAACACTGGCATAATAAGCTACAGCTTTAGTAAGTGAACACTGGTATAATAAGCTACAGCTTTAGTAAGTGAACACTGGAATAATAAGCTACAGCTTTAGTAAGTGAACACTGGTATAATAAGCTACAGCTTTAGTAAGTGAACACTGGCATAATAAACTACAGCTTTAGTAAGTGAACACTGGCATAATAACCTACAGCTTTAGTAAGTGAACACTGGCATAATAAGCTACAGCTTTAGTAAGTGAACACTGGAATAATAAGCTACAGCTTTAGTAAGTGAACACTGGCATAATAAGCTACAGCTTTAGTAAGTGAACACTGGCATAATAAACTACAGCTTTAGTAAGTGAACACTGGCATAATAAGCTACAGCTTTAGTAAGTGAACACTGGAATAATAAGCTACAGCTTTAGTAAGTGAACACTGGCATAATAAGCTATAGCTTTAGTAAGTGAACACTGGAATAATAAGCTACAGCTTTAGTAAGTGAACACTGGCATAATAAGCTACAGCTTTAGTAAGTGAACACTGGCATAACAAGCTACAGCTTTAGTAAGTGAACACTGGCATAACAAGCTACAGCTTTAGTAAGTGAACACTGGTATAATAAGCTATAGCTTTAGTAAGTGAACGCTGGCATAATAAGCTACAGCTTTAGTAAGTGAACGCTGGCATAATAAACTACAGCTTTAGTAAGTGAACGCTGGCATAATAAGCTACAGCTTTAGTAAGTGAACACTGGCATAATAAACTACAGCTTTAGTAAGTGAACACTGGCATAATAAACTACAGCTTTAGTAAGTGAACACTGGCATAATAAACTACAGCTTTAGTAAGTGAACACTGGCATAATAAACTACAGCTTTAGTAAGTGAACACTGGCATAATAAACTACAGCTTTAGTAAGTGAACACTGGAATAATAAACTACAGCTTTAGTAAGTGAACACTGGCATAATAAGCTACAGCTTTAGTAAGTGAACACTGGAATAATAAACTACAGCTTTAGTAAGTGAACACTGGAAAATTAAACTACAGCTTTAGTAAGTGAACACTGGTATAATAAGCTACAGCTTTAGTAAGTGAACACTGGAATAATAAACTACAGCTTTAGTAAGTGAACACTGGAAAATTAAACTACAGCTTTAGTAAGTGAACACTGGAAAATTAAACTACAGCTTTAGTAAGTGAACACTGGTATAATAAGCTACAGCTTTAGTAAGTGAACACTGGAATAATAAACTACAGCTTTAGTAAGTGAACACTGGAAAATTAAACTACAGCTTTAGTAAGTGAACACTGGCATAATAAGCTACAGCTTTAGTAAGTGAACACTGGAATAATAAACTACAGCTTTAGTAAGTGAACACTGGAAAATTAAACTACAGCTTTAGTAAGTGAACACTGGTATAATAAGCTACAGCTTTAGTAAGTGAACACTGGAATAATAAACTACAGCTTTAGTAAGTGAACACTGGAAAATTAAACTACAGCTTTAGTAAGTGAACACTGGCATAATAACCTACAGCTTTAGTAAGTGAACACTGGCATAATAACCTACAGCTTTAGTAAGTGTACTAAAGCTGTAGTTTATTATGCCAGTGTTCACTTTTGTAGTTATTTATTATAGGATTTTTTGTATTATTGTTGTATTTGCACTGTTTTTGTATTGTCTTGCACTTTTTGTACCGTGTTACACCGTGATCCTAGAGGAACGCTGTTTCGTTTCAATATGTACTTGTATGTAGCTGAAATGACAATAAAACCTCTCTGACTCTCTGACTCTGACTCTGAAGTGAACACTGGCATAATAAGCTACAGCTTTAGTAAGTGAACACTGGCATAATAAGCTACAGCTTTAGTAAGTGAACACTGGAATAATAAGCTACAGCTTTAGTAAGTGAACACTGGTATAATAAGCTATAGCTTTAGTAAGTGAACACTGGTATAATAAGCTACAGCTTTAGTAAGTGAACACTGGCATAATAAACTACAGCTTTAGTAAGTGAACACTGGTATAATAAGCTATAGCTTTAGTAAGTGAACACTGGTATAATAAGCTATAGCTTTAGTAAGTGAACACTGGTATAATAAGCTATAGCTTTAGTAAGTGAACACTGGTATAATAACCTACAGCTTTAGTAAGTGAACACTGGCATAATAAGCTACAGCTTTAGTAAGTGAACACTGGTATAATAACCTACAGCTTTAGTAAGTGAACACTGGCATAATAAGCTACAGCTTTAGTAAGTGAACACTGGTATAATAAGCTATAGCTTTAGTAAGTGAACACTGGTATAATAAGCTACAGCTTTAGTAAGTGAACACTGGCATAATAAACTACAGCTTTAGTAAGTGAACACTGGTATAATAAGCTATAGCTTTAGTAAGTGAACACTGGTATAATAAGCTATAGCTTTAGTAAGTGAACACTGGTATAATAACCTACAGCTTTAGTAAGTGAACACTGGTATAATAAGCTACAGCTTTAGTAAGTGAACACTGGCATAATAAGCTACAGCTTTAGTAAGTGAACACTGGTATAATAAGCTATAGCTTTAGTAAGTGAACACTGGTATAATAACCTACAGCTTTAGTAAGTGAACACTGGCATAATAAACTACAGCTTTAGTAAGTGAACACTGGCATAATAAGCTACAGCTTTAGTAAGTGAACACTGGAATAATAAGCTACAGCTTTAGTAAGTGAACACTGGTATAATAACCTACAGCTTTAGTAAGTGAACACTGGCATAATAAACTACAGCTTTAGTAAGTGAACACTGGCATAATAAACTACAGCTTTAGTAAGTGAACACTGGAATAATAAGCTACAGCTTTAGTAAGTGAACACTGGAATAATAAGCTACAGCTTTAGTAAGTGAACACTGGCATAATAAGCTACAGCTTTAGTAAGTGAACACTGGCATAATAAGCTACAGCTTTAGTAAGTGAACACTGGAATAATAAGCTACAGCTTTAGTAAGTGAACACTGGTATAATAAACTACAGCTTTAGTAAGTGAACACTGGCATAATAAACTACAGCTTTAGTAAGTGAACACTGGTATAATAAACTACAGCTTTAGTAAGTGAACACTGGTATAATAAGCTACAGCTTTAGTAAGTGAACACTGGTATAATAAACTACAGCTTTAGTAAGTGAACACTGGTATAATAAACTACAGCTTTAGTAAGTGAACACTGGTATAATAAGCTACAGCTTTAGTAAGTGAACACTGGTATAATAAGCTACAGCTTTAGTAAGTGAACACTGGTATAATAAACTACAGCTTTAGTAAGTGAACACTGGTATAATAAACTACAGCTTTAGTAAGTGAACACTGGTATAATAAGCTACAGCTTTAGTAAGTGAACACTGGCATAATAAACTACAGCTTTAGTAAGTGAACACTGGTATAATAAGCTACAGCTTTAGTAAGTGAACACTGGAATAATAAGCTACAGCTTTAGTAAGTGAACACTGGCATAATAACCTACAGCTTTAGTAAGTGAACACTGGCATAATAAGCTACAGCTTTAGTAAGTGAACACTGGTATAATAAGCTATAGCTTTAGTAAGTGAACACTGGTATAATAACCTACAGCTTTAGTAAGTGAACACTGGCATAATAAACTACAGCTTTAGTAAGTGAACACTGGCATAATAAGCTACAGCTTTAGTAAGTGAACACTGGAATAATAAGCTACAGCTTTAGTAAGTGAACACTGGCATAATAAACTACAGCTTTAGTAAGTGAACACTGGTATAATAAGCTACAGCTTTAGTAAGTGAACACTGGCATAATAAGCTACAGCTTTAGTAAGTGAACACTGGAATAATAAGCTACAGCTTTAGTAAGTGAACACTGGCATAATAACCTACAGCTTTAGTAAGTGAACACTGGCATAATAAGCTACAGCTTTAGTAAGTGAACACTGGCATAATAACCAACAGCTTTAGTAAGTGAACACTGGTATAATAAGCTATAGCTTTAGTAAGTGAACACTGGCATAATAAGCTACAGCTTTAGTAAGTGAACACTGGTATAATAAGCTATAGCTTTAGTAAGTGAACACTGGCATAATAACCTACAGCTTTAGTAAGTGAACACTGGCATAATAAGCTACAGCTTTAGTAAGTGAACACTGGCATAATAAGCTACAGCTTTAGTAAGTGAACACTGGCATAATAACCTGCAGCTTTAGTAAGTGAACACTGGCATAATAAGCTACAGCTTTAGTAAGTGAACACTGGCATAATAAGCTACAGCTTTAGTAAGTGAACACTGGCATAATAAGCTATAGCTTTAGTAAGTGAACACTGGCATAATAAGCTACAGCTTTAGTAAGTGAACACTGGCATAATAAGCTATAGCTTTAGTAAGTGAACACTGGCATAATAAGCTACAGCTTTAGTAAGTGAACACTGGCATAATAAGCTACAGCTTTAGTAAGTGAACACTGGCATAATAAGCTACAGCTTTAGTAAGTGAACACTGGCATAATAAACTACAGCTTTAGTAAGTGAACACTGGTATAATAAGCTACAGCTTTAGTAAGTGAACACTGGCATAATAAGCTACAGCTTTAGTAAGTGAACACTGGCATAATAAGCTACAGCTTTAGTAAGTGAACACTGGCATAATAAGCTACAGCTTTAGTAAGTGAACACTGGCATAATAACCTACAGCTTTAGTAAGTGAACACTGGCATAATAAGCTACAGCTTTAGTAAGTGAACACTGGCATAATAAGCTATAGCTTTAGTAAGTGAACACTGGCATAATAAGCTATAGCTTTAGTAAGTGAACACTGGCATAATAAGCTACAGCTTTAGTAAGTGAACACTGGCATAATAAGTTATAGCTTTAGTAAGTGAACACTGGCATAATAAGCTACAGCTTTAGTAAGTGAACACTGGCATAATAAGCTATAGCTTTAGTAAGTGAACACTGGCATAATAAGCTACAGCTTTAGTAAGTGAACACTGGCATAATAAGCTACAGCTTTAGTAAGTGAACACTGGCATAATAAGTTATAGCTTTAGTAAGTGAACACTGGCATAATAAGCTACAGCTTTAGTAAGTGAACACTGGCATAATAAGCTATAGCTTTAGTAAGTGAACACTGGCATAATAAGCTACAGCTTTAGTAAGTGAACACTGGCATAATAAGCTACAGCTTTAGTAAGTGAACACTGGTATAATAAGCTACAGCTTTAGTAAGTGAACACTGGTATAATAAGCTACAGCTTTAGTAAGTGAACACTGGCATAATAACCTACAGCTTTAGTAAGTGAACACTGGTATAATAAGCTACAGCTTTAGTAAGTGAACACTGGCATAATAAACTACAGCTTTAGTAAGTGAACACTGGTATAATAAGCTACAGCTTTAGTAAGTGAACACTGGCATAATAACCTACAGCTTTAGTAAGTGAACACTGGCATAATAAACTATAGCTTTAGTAAGTGAACACTGGTATAATAACCTACAGCTTTAGTAAGTGAACACTGGCATAATAAGCTACAGCTTTAGTAAGTGAACACTGGCATAATAAACTATAGCTTTAGTAAGTGAACACTGGCATAATAACCTACAGCTTTAGTAAGTGAACACTGGCATAATAACCTACAGCTTTAGTAAGTGAACACTGGCATAATAACCTACAGCTTTAGTAAGTGAACACTGGCATAATAACCTACAGCTTTAGTAAGTGAACACTGGCATAATAAGTTATAGCTTTAGTAAGTGAACACTGGCATAATAAGCTACAGCTTTAGTAAGTGAACACTGGCATAATAAGCTATAGCTTTAGTAAGTGAACACTGGCATAATAAGCTACAGCTTTAGTAAGTGAACACTGGCATAATAAGCTACAGCTTTAGTAAGTGAACACTGGTATAATAACCTACAGCTTTAGTAAGTGAACACTGGCATAATAAGCTACAGCTTTAGTAAGTGAACACTGGCATAATAACCTACAGCTTTAGTAAGTGAACACTGGCATAATAACCTACAGCTTTAGTAAGTGAACACTGGCATAATAAACTATAGCTTTAGTAAGTGAACACTGGTATAATAAACTACAGCTTTAGTAAGTGAACACTGGCATAATAAACTACAGCTTTAGTAAGTGAACACTGGCATAATAAGCTACAGCTTTAGTAAGTGAACACTGGCATAATAACCTACAGCTTTAGTAAGTGAACACTGGCATAATAACCTACAGCTTTAGTAAGTGAACACTGGCATAATAAGCTACAGCTTTAGTAAGTGAACACTGGCATAATAACCTACAGCTTTAGTAAGTGAACACTGGCATAATAAACTATAGCTTTAGTAAGTGAACACTGGTATAATAACCTACAGCTTTAGTAAGTGAACACTGGCATAATAAGCTATAGCTTTAGTAAGTGAACACTGGTTTGCACTGTTCCTTATAACCTTTACACATTAAGCCCTTAGACTTATCCTACACGCATTACAATATTTGTATTGATTCTTCTAAAGCTCTCTGTCATAAGACCAACATAAAAATGGCAGAAATCTGTCATGCCAAATGTCATGCAGCCGTGAGTGGTTACCAGTTGGGTTACCAGTTGATATTTTGATTTCTTTTGTTTGTGTGGCTTTTTAGCCACAGTATTGTTTCTCCTTGGTTAAGTGTCCTGGAATTGTGTTTATTTCTTTAATATATCTGGTGCTTCTGTCATGAGGCGCTCATCGCTTGGTAAATAATAAATAATACTGATTCCACAGGGCCTGACAAATATTTGTGGCTGCTTTACAGCTAAGGTAAATCAAAAAACACTAGCCTGTCTAGAAGCAGAAGCTATTAAACAAGATTACTGAACTTCTGCACTGTGTTTTTCACTGTTTTTTTCTTAATTATCTGTATGACATTTCTTTTAAACGTTCCCCTTTGATTTCCCCCAAAATGTGTTTCATTAAAAACTCTCTGGCAACTTAAACTAAACTGCTGCATACAACTGCAGCTCTACTTAGTTTGAAAACAAACGTTGTATGAACACATGGATGCAAACAGAGCATAGTTACTCTTGGCTGGTCCGTCTTCCTCAGTCACTCATTCATTCACTCACTCACTAACACAGACACACAGGGTAGACGAGGACGGGATGCAGTGTGGTGGAACATAGCACGTCTTACAGTGAGAGCTGTGTGAGTGAGAGCTTCATGGATTTTTATTGTTGTGCCCATGGGACCAGATGTCACTGCCGTTCTCTCAATTGTGTCCAATTCTCTTTCTATCTACATCTATTTTATCCATCTCTGTTTCTCTCAGCCTCTCGTTCTGCAGAGCACCAGATGGGAAGATGCTGCGTTTGGTGCTCCAAACCTCTCTAACTCCTCACCACAATGAAGAGGTCACACGTGATCAACCGAGCTGCTGCTTTTTGCTTTCTTTCCTACAGCCTTGCTTTTTTTTGCTTCTTTGTTTGCCACAAAGACAAGTGAAAAACAAAAGCTTCTGATTTACTTTAAGCCAGCTTGTGTACATTATTATTCATTGCTCACTGGTCAGGTCTTTTACAGTATGTAGAAAACGCAGTCTTGATTTTGTACTTGATCTGTACAATGTGTATTATATCAATTCAAGAAAAAGAATTCAATGGAAATATTAACAGTTCAAAAGTGCATGCATGTGTGGGCATACATACACTGATCAGTCATAACATTAAAACCACCTCCTGGTTTCTACACTCACTGTCCATTTTATCAGCTCCACTTACCATTTAGAAGCACTTTGTAGTTCTACAATTACTGACTGTAGTCCATCTATTTCTCTACATAACTTTTAACATGCTTTCACCCTGTCTGTTCTACAATGGTCAGGACCCCCACATGACCACCACAGAGTAGGTATCATTTAGGTGGTGGATCATTGTCACTGCAGTGACACTGACATGGTGTGTTGTCCTGGTATGAGTGGATCAGACACAGCAGCACTGCTGGAGTTTTGAAATACCATGTCCACTCTAATAGATACTCCTACCTAGTTGGTCCACCTTGTAGACGTAAAGTCAGAGATGATCGCTCATCTATTGCTGCTGTTTGAGTTGGTCATCTTCTAGACCTTCATCAGTGATCACAGGACGCTGCCTACAGGGCGCTGTTGGCTGGATGTTTTTGGTTGGCGGACTATTCTCAGTCCAGCAGTGACAGTGAGGTGTTTAAAAAACTCCAGCAGTGCTGCTGTGTCTGATCCACTCATACCAGCACAACACACACTAACACACCACCACCATGTCAGTGTCACTGCAGAGCTGAGAATGATCCACCACCCAAATAATACCTACTCTGTAGTGGACTTGTGCGGGTCCTGACCATTGAAGAACAGCATGAAAGGGGGCTAACAAAGCATGCAGAGAAACAGATGGACTACAGTCAGTAATTGTAGAACTACAAAGTGCTTCTATATGGTAAGTGGAGCTGATAAAATGAACAGTGAGTGTAGAAACAAGGAGGTGGTTTTAATTGGTGTATATTATATACAGGGGTTGGACAAAATAACTGAAACACCTGTCATTTTAGTGTGGGAGGTTTCATGGCTAAATTGGACCAGTCTGGTGGCCAATCTTCATTAATTGCACATTGCACCAGTAAGAGCAGAGTGTGAAGGTTCAATTAGCAGGGTAAGAGCACAGTTTTGCTCAAAATATTGCAATGCACACAACATTATGGGTGACATACCAGAGTTCAAAAGAGGACAAATTGTTGGTGCACGTCTTGCTGGCGCATCTGTGACCAAGACAGCAAGTCTTTGTGATGTATCAAGAGCCACGGTATCCAGGGTAATGTCAGCATACCACCAAGAAGGACAAACCACATCCAACAGGATTAACTGTGGACGCAAGAGGAAGCTGTCTGAAAGGGATGTTCGGGTGCTAACCCGGATTGTATCCAAAAAACATAAAACCACGGCTGCCCAAATCACGGCAGAATTAAATGTGCACCTCAACTCTCCTGTTTCCACCAGAACTGTCCGTCGGGAGCTCCACAGGGTCAATATACACGGCCGGGCTGCTATAGCCAAACCTTTGGTCACTCGTGCCAATGCCAAACGTCGGTTTCAATGGTGCAAGGAGCGCAAATCTTGGGCTGTGAACAATGTGAAACATGTATTGTTCTCTGATGAGTCCACCTTTACTGTTTTCCCCACATCCGGGAGAGTTACGGTGTGGAGAAGCCCCAAAGAAGCGTACCACCCAGACTGTTGCATGCCCAGAGTGAAGCATGGGGGTGGATCAGTGATGGTTTGGGCTGCCATATCATGGCATTCCCTTGGCCCAATACTTGTGCTAGATGGGTGCGTCACTGCCAAGGACTACCGAACCATTCTGGAGAACCATGTGCATCCAATGGCGGTGCCGTGTATCAGGATGACAATGCACCAATACACACAGCAAGACTGGTGAAAGATTGGTTTGATGAACATGAAAGTGAAGTTGAACATCTCCCATGGCCTGCACAGTCACCAGATCTAAATATTATTGAGCCACTTTGGGGTGTTTTGGAGAAGCGAGTCAGGAAACGTTTTCCTCCACCAGCATCACGTAGTGACCTGGCCACTATCCTGCAAGAAGAATGGCTTAAAATCCCTCTGACCACTGTGCAGGACTTGTATATGTCATTTCCAAGACGAATTGACGCTGTATTGGGCGCAAAAGGAGGCCCTACACCATACTAATAAATTATTGTGGTCTAAAACCAGGTGTTTCAGTTATTTTGTCCAACCCCTGTACATGTTATTTATGTTAGTTACCAGCCAACATCTGTGTAGGAATTTAGTGTGAGGTCTTTTAGTGTGGTCTATCAAATGCATTTTAAGAAACAAATCAAAAGGAAAATTTAATAAAAGTTAAAAGACCCTAAAGACACTAATCATATCTTGATATCAGAGTGACTGTGTTTGAAATACATCGTACTCATGTACTAATGGGGCCCCAAATCAGTATGTAGTATACAGTATGCAACCAAAATGATTTTTCCCACTACCCGAAAGATACCTGGATAACATACTACTCCAGCCAACATTTTCAGTTTGCAACCAGAGCTACCTACAGTATGTGGGGTCCTGCAGCCAATCATGTACTAAGTTTCAACATGGCAGAAAAAAAGTGGGTGGAACCTTCATTCAGTATGTTTGTGTCTCATACTCGATGCTGTACTGCATACCACTACAGGGACCAGTATGCAGTATACAGTATGTAACTGGCAATTTCTAACATAGCCAATGGCTACTGTGACACCAACCATCACTCTGTATTGCATAAGTCAGTAGCAGTGTCTAAAGGCAATGTTAATGGATCAACCATTTCTGGTGTTACACCAAATGAAAGAGGGACTTTGCATTTTGAACAAAAAGCATATCCTTGCTTCAAAAGAATAAGCAAATGTCATTTAGGAGACTCAAAAAATATCAGAAAGTCATACAAACCACTAATACTGAAGTAGAACTTCACAGCTATCCCTCTAAACAGTGTGTACGGCATTAAACTAACTAGCACATCAGCCAGGTAACACAATCCCTACAGTAAAATATAAGATAATGGCATTACACTATGTGAATTCTCTAATGCAGCAGGGACTGGTCATGAACTAACAATTTCTGGTTAGAATGTATTCGAAAATGAATGCTGCATGGTACAGTGAGAAGTTGGATCAAAAGCTGAGGTAGTTTAAAATGAAAAAAACTTCTTTATACAAATGCTTCCTAACTAACTGAACACTGTAAATCTGTAAAAATGTATCTTCATCAAGAGGAATGAATGGGGTGTTTGGGTGGTGCAGTGATAAAATGACACTAGACCAGTACCCCTGGGATCCAGGGTTTAAATTCCCAAGCGATGATATCAGTCATTCAGGCGTCTATATACAGACATAATTGTTATTGTATTTGGTTGGTGGGAATTTTTATGTGTTACAGGGAAACCAAACCCACCACTACCCTGACCAGGATGAAAATAAATTAAATGAAATAAAAAGCTGGGGTTAGTATTACCTCATTAGACATTTTAAAAACTCACTGTCTGAAATAGCTGCCAATCATGGCTGTTTTCATCCTCACTAAGAAAATGAGAGTCAAAATGAAACAAAACCCAGGTTGTGACAGTTAATGACAAAAGGTTGGGGGGGGGTATGGGGGGGCAACACTCTCTTTCTGTCTCATACTCATTCTCTGAGACGAATGAAGTTGGGAGTCCCCACTCTGGGTCCACGGGCGGGTGTATTATTTCATTAAGTGCTTTTCGGCCCAGAAGGGGATTTGGGGATGAACGTCCAGGATGTGTGTGACAAGGTCGCAACCTCTGGCAAATCTCTGCCTGGTCCTGTCCACCCACAACACATGCACGTGCACACACACACACTGAGTGACTTTCAGGTTACTGTTGCAGGCCTTGAGATATCAGACGGGCGAGATGATACAACCAGAGAGCAGGAGAGACGTAGAGCGACACAGGGAAAAGGAGGCACAGGTGGAGGAGGAGGAGATGTGTGTTAAAGGGAGGGGGCAGCAGGAGTGGGGGGGGGGGGGGGGGGGGCAGTTAGACAGAATTCGGCATTGTTCGGGCCGAGAGCTTGACGTTCTGTTGATCCCGACTGATCCAAAGAAACAAAACTGCATTGTTCCTCGCAGATGGAAGCAAGTGTCGCCAAGGTAACCGGATTAATCTCTCTCTTTTCCCCGCTTCCTCCGGTGGAGAGGGCTAATCGCGGCGCGCCATTCACGCCAAAGCCGGGCCTCAAAGCCCGGGCCTCTAACTAGCCCTCTAATTAGCCGCAATTACAATGAAGACAACATGATGAGATAATAGAAATTTGCAAAATAATGACATACCACGGCAAAATATTCCTCCTCCTAAGCAGCGTGCTTTTTTACTCGCAGCTCTGTGTGTGTGCGCCTCGGTGCAGCCACAATGAGCCGGGGCCCTTTTTAAAAGCCGAGGGGGCAGAATGGTGCTGCATTCGGAGCCACAGAACCCCATTGTCAGTCTCTCCCTTTTTTCCTCTCAATCAACAGCCCATTGTCTGGCTTCTTAAATAAAAATGACTCGAATGCAGGCGCACATAATGATCTCCTTCTCACCAGCATGTGAAATGTTCATCAAACACACACACACACACAGACAGACTCATATGCTGATGTACACATATGCATGTATGCACAGACTCAGTCCTGTCTGATGGACTGATAGATAGCAACAGTGATTTAACATACAATTTCAACAGAAGCAAAAAGACTGAGTAAAAGAAATGAAAGAAACAATAAACATTTATTTAAAAGGAACACAATATGTTAAAATCAATACAGTCTGATACCTGAGGACACTTGACTATATCAAATACAGTTAAAGTCAAAAGATTACATACACTTATAAAGAACATATATGCCGATTGGAATCATTTCTGCCACTTAAATATTGAACATTTCCTTCTTTGTCAGAAAGAAAACAACTCTTTTATAGAAGTTTATTGTAGATTTATTAAAGCAAACAATCTTCTAATCCAAACTGTCACTAAATATTGTGGCATGGCCTCTTAACACTCTATTAATAATGATTGACTACAGCTGGTGACTTCTCTGTGACACTATCCAGAGTCAAGCCAGCTTTATATCACCATGGCTCCCATGCAAGAAAGCTTCTGTTTTTCTCCCTTTTTGGCCCATTTTAAAACTTTTTCTATTGTGTCAGCTTCTACAGTTAGTCCACACCAATATAAAGTTCAAGTTCACATGTTGACTGTGAGCATTACCTGCACCTAATCAAATGTCACTAGCTACCGCTGGAGGGAATACCCAGGACTAAGCTCAAGGCTGAGTCTCTTCTTTGTTAGTCCGGTTAGTCAGTCTGCCTGACACGCCTAGCTGGAGGAGGTGTAGTGCTTTTTTGATTCTTCCTGAGTCTAAGTGGAGTGAAGTGTTTCTGCTCCAGTCATGCGGTTGTCAGTCTTTTCTATTATTGAGTCTCACTTTGGCCTGCAGCTTATAGTTTGATATAGTTTGGTTTATTTCTTGAGTTATAATACTTCTTCCATTCATTCAGTTATTGTTATTTACTGTCTTTTGTTTTTGAGTTGTAACCACAGTATTGTTCTGCCTTGGTTCATCTTAGGTGCAGGGTTACACCTGACGCCTTTGTCACAAGGTGCTCACCACCCCAGTTATCCATGTTCCAGCAGCCTCTAATTCATGGCAAACCCCATCCAGATTAATGTCAATCATCATACGGTGATAGTTTGGGCATTTTATTAAGAACTTCTTGGTAATTCAGCATTCACACGTCATAGCCATGCCAATTATGTTCAAACTAAATAAATACAGAACATAACAAGCTTTCAGATTCACAGGAGGATTACATTATACCAAAAACAGCAATATACTTTTGCAAACCGTATGTTTCCAACTAATTAAGACTGTAAAATATTTTAAACAAAACACCTGGTTCAGTATGGGAGTCAATTTGCTATAAGACTAGCAAGTAGGAGTGACAAATGCAGTCATACAAAGAAACATCCTTTAAGATGATTCCTCCTGATAGCACACAAACTCAGACTGGGGCAACCGTTTACATTTCTGCATGACAGTGACCTGAAGCATACAGACAAAACAACACTGGAGTGACTTCAGGGCAAGACTCATGATCATCCTGAATTGGCCCACCCAAATCTTAAACCACACAAATATCTGTGGAGAGACCTTAGGGTGGCAGTTGACAGATGCTATCCAATCTGACAAAGCTTAAAAAAATCTGCCCTAAAATAAACTGCCCAAATATCAGTGTACAAAGCTTGTAGAGATGAGTTGCAGCTGTAACTGCTGCCAATAAAGCCAAGGCCAGTATAAAGTATTAAATAAAGAGTCTGAATATTTTGTGCATAGGAGAATTCAGTTTTTTTTTCTTTTTAATTCATTAAAAAAAAAAACTTAATCATTTTGGGTGATTAAGTGCATACTGATGTAAAAATGGCATTAATATCTATTTAAACTAAAATACACAACACAACAAAGTGCAAAAAGTCACAGGCTTCCTTCAGAATCCACTGAAACGGGGATATATAATTATAATAAAATGATAGTGTGCAGTACCTTTCTATAAGTGTCACGTGGGAGAGAAAGGACTCAAGTGCGGAGATTAACTTAAATAATAATTTTATTTTTTAAATGAAAAATTAAACACAAAACACAAAACAAAAACAAAACCAATAATGAACCCCGCTGGAGACCGCTGGGCGATGCAGGCAACGAAAACTGAAAAAGGAAAACAAAGATTAATGCAAGGCGCGAACCCGGGTCGCGCCGGTGCATGGCGGTTGTGTTGCCACCGCGCTAACGTAGCGCGGGTGAGGGGGTGTGTGTAGACGCTGAAGATAAAGCGCTAGGTATGAACCGGGTAATGGCGTTATAGCCGAGCGCTTGACGGCATCACCATCAGGCAGTTACTGAACCTACAGGCGCTGAAACATAAAGCGGTGGGTATGAACCGGGTAATGGCGTTATAGCCGAGCGCTTGACGGCATCACCACCAGGCAGTTACTGATCCCACTATCACTGAGAATAAAGCGGTGGGTGTAAACCGGGCAATGGCGTTATAGCCGAGCGCTTGACGGCATCACCATCAGGCAGTTACTAATCCCACTATCGCTGAGAATAAAGCGGTGGGTGTAAACCGGGTAATGGCGTTATAGCCGAGCGCTTGACGGCATCACCATCAGGCAGTTACTAACCCACCAAGCTGAAAGCGCTAAGGCACTACAGCAATATGACACGGGAGTTAAGGACTCCCGGACATCAATAGCCCCCCGCACGGCGGTGGGCTACGGGAAGGACGCGATCGGCGTGGCTTCGCTGAAGGTTGCAGCTAATGAAGTTCGCCGATCTGAAAAGAGAAGAAAAGAACAAATCAGTTAGACAACCTCAGAAGTGCGGATTCGAACCGGGGATGTTGACGCGAGAGCCGAACACTTAACGGCCTCGCCATCCAGCGGTTACGAAACCAAATGACCACTTAAGATGAGAGGTTAATGCGGATACGGCTGCAAGCGCTATCGCTTGCTGTTTAGCAGCACCGCTAACGCTAACCGAATAAAGAAAAGGCAGCACGAGGGCTGCACGGCGTCGCACCACGCTAAAGCAATAGGCTAAATAAAGATGTTACCTCGACCTTGCAGTCTACACACCCTAATGGCACATGCCACCAGGGGATACCGTCTGGCCTATAAAAGCGTGGATGCGCTGCCACCAGCGAACTGAAAAAACAAACAAAAGAAACAAAAGCAGACAAAAGGTGCGACACCCGCTGCTGTGCAGAGCTGGCTTAAGTAAGCCAGCCCACAGCTGCAGGCAATTCGCCCTAATTGGAAGGCCTATTATTTAAGGCCTTCCTCTACTGAGCTCTGTAAGGCTCTGTGACATCAGGGAAGAGTGGTAAGTACCACTGACGCCACAGAACCTTACAGTACCCCCTCCTTAAAGAGACCTCTCCTGAGGTCTCTAGCCCAGCGGTCCAATTCCCCCAGGCCGCCACAGGCAACCGGGGGAGTGCCCCCCCAAAAAATGTTTTGGGAGAGAACAGGGGTTCTCCGCTGAGTCCAGAAATGGTCGCACCTTTCTGTCACGTGGGAGAGAAAGGACTCAAGTGCGGAGATTAACTTAAATAATAATTTTATTTTTTAAATGAAAAATTAAACACAAAACACAAAACAAAAACAAAACCAATAATGAACCCCGCTGGAGACCGCTGGGCGATGCAGGCAACGAAAACTGAAAAAGGAAAACAAAGATTAATGCAAGGCGCGAACCCGGGTCGCGCCGGTGCATGGCGGTTGTGTTGCCACCGCGCTAACGTAGCGCGGGTGAGGGGGTGTGTGTAGACGCTGAAGATAAAGCGCTAGGTATGAACCGGGTAATGGCGTTATAGCCGAGCGCTTGACGGCATCACCATCAGGCAGTTACTGAACCTACAGGCGCTGAAACATAAAGCGGTGGGTATGAACCGGGTAATGGCGTTATAGCCGAGCGCTTGACGGCATCACCACCAGGCAGTTACTGATCCCACTATCACTGAGAATAAAGCGGTGGGTGTAAACCGGGCAATGGCGTTATAGCCGAGCGCTTGACGGCATCACCATCAGGCAGTTACTAATCCCACTATCGCTGAGAATAAAGCGGTGGGTGTAAACCGGGTAATGGCGTTATAGCCGAGCGCTTGACGGCATCACCATCAGGCAGTTACTAACCCACCAAGCTGAAAGCGCTAAGGCACTACAGCAATATGACACGGGAGTTAAGGACTCCCGGACATCAATAGCCCCCCGCACGGCGGTGGGCTACGGGAAGGACGCGATCGGCGTGGCTTCGCTGAAGGTTGCAGCTAATGAAGTTCGCCGATCTGAAAAGAGAAGAAAAGAACAAATCAGTTAGACAACCTCAGAAGTGCGGATTCGAACCGGGGATGTTGACGCGAGAGCCGAACACTTAACGGCCTCGCCATCCAGCGGTTACGAAACCAAATGACCACTTAAGATGAGAGGTTAATGCGGATACGGCTGCAAGCGCTATCGCTTGCTGTTTAGCAGCACCGCTAACGCTAACCGAATAAAGAAAAGGCAGCACGAGGGCTGCACGGCGTCGCACCATGCTAAAGCAATAGGCTAAATAAAGATGTTACCTCGACCTTGCAGTCTACACACCCTAATGGCACATGCCACCAGGGGATACCGTCTGGCCTATAAAAGCGTGGATGCGCTGCCACCAGCGAACTGAAAAAACAAACAAAAGAAACAAAAGCAGACAAAAGGTGCGACACCCGCTGCTGTGCAGAGCTGGCTTAAGTAAGCCAGCCCACAGCTGCAGGCAATTCGCCCTAATTGGAAGGCCTATTATTTAAGGCCTTCCTCTACTGAGCTCTGTAAGGCTCTGTGACATCAGGGAAGAGTGGTAAGTACCACTGACGCCACAGAACCTTACAATAAGAAGGTTAAATATTAAACTACTGGATTTAAAACATGGAGATCTAACTTCTTATGCACTGGAAAATAAACCTTTTCATTTTTTCATTTATCAACTTCATTGTATTTTAATTTAATTTAATTTAATTTGATGCCTGGAAAAAAAAAAGTTGCGAGAGAGGCATGTTTACCACTTTGTTACATTACCTTTCCTATTAATTACACTTGCTTGTTACAAGACTTCAGCTGTTCAACAGTCGCCAACAGATGCACCATACATTTTGAACAGGAGACAGATCTGTTGCAGTAACATTGTCAACATTGTCCTGCTGAAATTTAGGACTGGGGAAAACGGCACCTTAATGGCAGCATGCGTCTCTATAAAATCCCAATACACACATCTGCGTCAATGGTACCTTCCCACATAAGCAAGTGACCCATGCCATGGGCAATGATGCACCCCCATACCATGACATGTTTGATTTTTGCACCTTTTGCTGAAAACTGTCTTCATGGTCCTTTAGCAGTTCCACTATCTTCCAGTCCATCTGTGTAAAGTGACAATGGTTTTCCAAAGTACACCTGAGCACATGTGGTAATATTTACTCACAGTAGCATAGTTTTTAATGCAATGCCATCTGAGGTTCCAAACATAACGTGTATTGAGTAGTGGTTTAGTTGTTGGCCTTGCCCTACATGGACTGAGATTTATCTAGTTTCCCAAAAGCTTTTCCTACTATGTACGACAGATAATGAAAGACCCAATATATTTGCAATCTCGCATTGATAAATGCTCTTTCTGAACAAAAAAGAACTGACAATTCTTTGACATTGTTTGGCATAAAATTGGTGAGCCATCTTTGTATGCAATAACTGAGCCTCTGTTGGTGATGTAACATGTTCAGTGGAGTGTAGAATCCCGTTTCTCTCTCTGGTAGTTTAATGTCTAAAGTTGGTGAATGCCAGGAGAATGTTACTTGCTTGACTGAATTGTGCCAACTGTAAAGTTTGGTGGAGGAGGAATAATGCAATGAGGTTGTTTTCCAATGGTTGGCCTAGGCTTCTTACTTACACTGAAATCTTAATGCTTCAGCATAGCAAGACACTTCCCATTCAGCATCAGTGCCCAACCTTCAAAATGCAGTTTTGACTTTGGGGGCTCTTGTAGCCTAGCCCTTAAGGTACTGGACTGGTAATCAAAAGGTTACTAGTTCAAGCCCTACCACTGCCAGGTTGTCACTGTTGGGCCCTTGAGCTAGGCCCTTAACCCTCGATTGCTTAAACAGGATACTGTCAGTACTGTAAGTCGCTTTGGATAAAAAGCATCTGCTAAATGCCAAAAATTTAAATTCTCAGACACACGTCAAAAAATTCTGGAAAGCTTTCTCAGAAAATTAAAAGCTTTTATAGTAACAATTAGAGTGCCAACTATATATTATTGTCCATGGTTTTAAAATGGAATGTCCAAAAAGCTGAAGGTCAGGTGTCCACATATTTTGGCCACATAGTTTATGGTGGGGAAGAAAGAAAAGGCTAAACGTGACTGTGAGGTCTTATGAGGTTTGAAGGACCCATGTTTGCATAATCACATATTAAACAGCATGAAGGATGTCTGAAAACACCGTTTGAAGTCTCCTCTCCGTCATTAAGCCGACCTGCATTCATTACGGCAAACACATATTCTACTCAGAGGAGCCACACTGCTGTTTTCATGCAATACCTTATTAGAGTGTTTTCTCACATCCAAACAATCATTTCATAGCTGAACCAAAAAGTGTATAATTGCTATGAAAAAAACTGTTTGTCATTTTTCCCTGTTGACTAGCTAATGAGGTAAAAAGGTTAACACTGTTAAACTT
This sequence comes from Trichomycterus rosablanca, assembly GCF_030014385.1. Taxonomy (NCBI): domain Eukaryota; kingdom Metazoa; phylum Chordata; class Actinopteri; order Siluriformes; family Trichomycteridae; genus Trichomycterus; species Trichomycterus rosablanca. The sequence goes on along the minus strand of NC_085988.1, from coordinate 68,277,043 downwards.
GGGATTACATATTTACCTTCTTGTTTTGATTCTTTAGAAATAGGTTATTCATTTTCTTATTTTTCTTAGATTATTATTTAGAAAAACAACAAATGAATAACCAGACTACACTTTAAAACTGACACTGCTTTCTTTTGTTAGCAGAGAATACAAAACCCACACTTCTAATCATTTCTAATTGAAACTGTACACACGAGACACAATTTATTTCTATTCAGTTTTAATGTTTATGAAAAAAGGATAAGGTGATAATCTGTGAAAATGATTTATTATAACTACACAAAGCTTTCTTACTTTTGTTTATTTATGTTCAGTGTCAAGGTGGGATCAGCCCGCCTGGAAAGACTGGCTGCATGTATGGAACACACCCTTAATGGGGATCAATGTAAAGCTGAGCACCACTTTCTTATAACTGGGAGGAGTAGCTTTTAATGTTTTTAAGATATGGGAAGAAACCATAGTACCATCAGACATAAGAGAACATGCTAAATTCCTCAAATACAACTGGAGGTGAGGATTATACCTAGGACCCCAGGTACCATGTTGCTGCACAGTAATCACTTTACCAGCTGCACCACCCCTACTCAGCAGAAAGATGAGGTATTATTAAAATAATAAAATAATAAACGAATCATGGGGGACCCGCATTAAATGTAACAGCCAGCCCACAACACAAAGAAATCCTTTACTGAGCATGCCCAGACCCATGCTGCGAATCCATGTAGGTGAGTGCTAGCTCAATGGTTAGAGTTTATTTATTAATTTATTAGGATCTTCATGTCATGTTTTACACACTTTGGTTACATTCATGACAGGAACAGTAGTTACTCAGTACACAAGTTCAGTCATGGACAATTTTGTATCTCCAATTCACCTCACTTGCATGTCTTTAAACTGTGGGAGGAAACCCACGCAGACACGGGGAGAACATGCAAACTCCACACAGAAAGGACCCGGACCACCCCACCCAGAACCTTCTCACTGTGAGGTGACCGTGCCACCCCAGAGGTTAAGATAATGGACTAGTAATCAAGCTCCAGATCTGCCAGGTTGCCACTTTTGGGCCCTTGGGTGAGGCCATTAATCCCCAAATGCTTGGATTGTATATGGTCACAATTGTAATTCAGTTTGGATAAAAGCTTCTGCTAAATACCATTAATGTAAACGAATCCCTGGAAGCATGCTTATCCTGAAACGATAAATCAATAAATAAATTAGACTTAATTCAGTATGTTTATTCACTGCATAATTAAACCTCCAGCATTGCCTGGCAATAAAAGCACTCGCTCATTTTCTCTGTCATTCCACACAGAAATACCTAAACCAACTCTTCATAACCACAGTTGTTCTCTTGGGCAAATGTTGGTAAATACTGGTTAACAGTCCGTGTGCCGTCGGGTCTGTTAAATATGTTATATGTTACATGTCATACATGTGTAATTATCTGTACTATTATGTGTATTGTGTGTACTACTATGTGGACTATTATGTGTATCACCAAAGCAAATTCCTTGTATGTGTAACACACCTGGCGAAATAAAGTGATTCTGATTCTGATTCATAACAGCAATCGTCATATTTTTTGCAGGAAATTTCAATATGGAGATGAGAAATGTTTTCTCATGATGCTCGCTCCACAAATTACCTACTCCACAAGTTACCTAAGTCTTTTGACCATTGGGCAAACGAATAAAAACAGACACAAAAGCTGCTTTTCCCAGGAGCCCAGGATGGTAATTTATCCACCCCTGATTATTTCATAAATGTGGGAATAGTGCTACAGAGGGTAATGTTTGTACTGAACAGCTTTAATAATGCAGGTTGAGTTTCATTTAAAGCATTACGGTTTCACCTTCCAAAAACATGTTGACTCGGTGCTCAACTATTTATGCCCAGCTGGATGAAAAAATTGGATCTTGGAGCTGCATAGAGTGCTCTTTAAAACACACTTGTTCAAATTTTTTATTCTTCATAATAACAAGCCCACCTGCTGTAGAGATCAGCTCCGTTATGGAATCATGTCCTTCTGTCTTACCAGATTTGGCTGGTAGAAGGGGCATGGAGGCACAGACAATTGATGAGTCAGTTCCTAATAACTGACAACATTGAACTGAACATTGTTAAGTGTTAATACGGTCTATATATCACAGTTTCTCACTCAAAGACTTTCCAGCTCCTCTGTTGGCAACCAGCCGTGATATCGAGCTTGGTCCAGTCTGGTTTATGTTTTCATAGGAACCTGGCCAGGGTCACGACACTTTTGGGCCTCACAACGGAACCACCCTGGAAGAGTTAAATCCATGTTGAGCGCCGGTTGTTGGTTGGTTGTGGGTTGGGGTGCTACCTATTTACTGCCGTCCCGGCTTGTTCTGAGGTTTGTTCCTGCCCCTGTCGCAGATAGCTGGAGCAGCCTGTCATATTGTGACAACCAGTTCACAGTTCTGTGCTATATCTGTTCTGGCCACTTTCTCTGTTGCAAGCTGTAGATGTTTTTTGCATCTTTCCTTTTTTGAATCTGTTATTTTGGCCATCACTTTTATGTGTGCTTGTATTCGTTTTGTTAGTGGCTTTTTAGTCACAATATTGCTCTACTTTGGTTAAGCATCCTGCACTTGGCTTCAGCTTTTAATAAGGAAAAGCTTTCAGTACGCTTCACATGAGTTCATATGGGTGTACCTGCCACCCCTGCCTAATCCCGTTAAATGTGGCAGATTGAGTAAATAAAATGGGCCTGAGATGAAACTAAAATGAGTCTGAAAACAGTTTTGAGAAAACTCCAACTCCCGAAATTCCCAGAGAAGCTGATGAGCATCACTCACCTGTCTTCAGATTCACTGCTTGTCATCCCCCCTCTGTGTGTACAAGTGTGTGCAGGACAGCGGGAAGCGTCTGCAAGCAGAATCATTAAAACAGATGAGGGTTAGTGTGTGTGACGGAAACATAGAGACATCGAGAGAGAGACAGACAGAGAGAGAGAGAGAGAGAGAGAGATGTGGGTTAATATGTGTGACTTGGTGAGTGTGGGATGATTGTGGGATGAAAGGCATGATGTGCTGGGCTCATAATGAGACTGCAGGGTGATTAATACTGACACTGTGAGCTGCCTCTAATTACTCTAATTCAATCAGTCCTATTCCACTCAACACACACACACACACACACACACACACACACTCTACAGGAGGCTGTACACACTACATCAGAGTTTCTATGCTAAATGAAATCAGAGCGCTGGGATCCACACCATAGTGTGTATCTCTGGAACATTAGGACAAAAACAAATGTATATACAGTGGGGGGTGTATATACGTCTGCCCTTTAATCCAGGTTTTTTTACTCATGCTAATTTGTAATCATTGCTTTATCTGATCCAGTGTATAGGGCCGCTGTAGCGTAGCGGTTAAGGTACTGGACTAGTAAGCAGGAGGTCGCTGGTTCAAACCCAACCACTGCCAGGTTGTCACTGTTGGGTCCCTGAGAAAGGCCCTTAACCCTCATTTGCTTAGACTGTAAGTCGCTTTGGATAAAAATTGTCTGCTAAATGCTGAAAATGTAAATGGGTGAGTGAGATCAACTGGATACAACGCAGGAATGCCAATCCATTGCAGGGCTTTAGCAGTCCACCCCACTCAGACATAGCCAATCATTTTTTTCTAGACATCCAACTGGCCCACACTACTGCTAAAATGTAAACCCGGATCTCAGCAGTGGTGGGCTAGTGTAACAGATCATTGCACCACTCGTGTCCCAGCATGTGAATTTTATAAAACTGAACCTTTACATTTTTGGTTTTTAATTACTACTTTTTTGTACTTTTACATTTAGCAGATTTTACCAATTATTATCGATTTCAGATTGGAGTGCTTGTGCTTCTGGATTTGCTTCTTTGCTTTTAACTGCTGGGACGTTTATCATGTGTGGGCGATACCTTGGAGAAGACCTGCACCTTTACACACTATTGGTCTGTGGAGTTTGGAGTGATAAGCTATGTTACTCTTAGTCCTGCCTAAATACAGTGTTTAGATTTTGAAATTTTCTAGCAGATTAATTTTTTTTTGCTTAATATTTTTAAAATACAGTTTTTTTTTTTTTACCTAAACATTGAATATAGAATATTTCAAAATAATGTCACTTCACCTGTAATATAAAAATATATGTTAGTTTACGTTTTTGAACTGAATTATGAACAAAAAGACTTGTTTACAATATTTTTATTTTAGATGCACCTGCATATTTTAAAATAAAAAAGAAAATAAATAAATAAATCCTAACTTTTTTAAACTTTTTAGAGAAATATTTGTACTTTTACTTCAGGAAGGAATAGTTTTACTTCTGCTGTCCCAGGTCTGTATAAGTGCCAGAGTAACAATGAAAGCCTCGGTAAAAGTGCCCGTATTAAAAAAAAAAAAAACTGCCACACAGGTTTGAACAGAAACCCCCTCTTTCGGTCGTAATTAGCCAAACCAAGTTGACTGATGACCTTGTAAATGAGCTGCAATATTCAATACTGCTTCACTTTGTTTCACGTGGGATCAGAAAGGAAGTTGCAGCCAATTATCATAATTAAGCAGCTTGATTTGCTCACCAGAGTGCTGGAATAAAAGCACGGCTCTCGTTAGCTAAACACCTCTGGAACAGATTTGGAAGTGCCGGCTCACCGCTGGGGTCGTAAACAAGCGAAATGGTTTGATGCGCGTTTTTCATTGTGCCAAAAAAAAAACCTGTCTGTTTTTATTTTTCTGGTTCTCCTCATCTATACCTTACTCATGTACACAAACAAATGCCCACAGGGGTTAACGAATAATCAGTACATGGTGAGAGGAAAGGGAAGGAAAGATGAATTGCTCTCTATTCAGAACCTAAATCGGGCCACGCTGATAAGAACAGGCAGAGCAGAAGCATTCATCTGTGCTCAACTCATTCAGTGTGTGAGTGTGAGCTTCCTCTGCAGGGTTAGATAGTAATGGACAAACTATTCTCAATATGTATTCAGTTTTCAAAACTTAAGTATTTCTAATCAGCTCAAATGAATCCCTCCAGTGCTCCACACAGGGTTGCCAGGTGCATGGTTTTCGGGAAGCTATTTAATGCTTGTTCCTTGTTGTTTTGGGGGGCATTTTGCATCCGTTAAAACGTTTTATTTGTGATAATGGGTACAAGCCTAGGCACTGGGGAGTGCACTTGTCAGTGTGCTCTAAATGCTGGTCCCAGGCCTGAAAAAATAAGGAGCGTTGCATTAGTAAGGCATCCGGTGTAAAAATGATCTGCTGTAACAACCACTAATCTGTAAACAGTCAAAAAAAGAGGGTTGTTCTAATAGACTCAAAATTTTAAAACATTTATGGATGCAGAATGGCTTATGTGTTCTATGCTAGTAAATTAGACTATTTATTCCCATAGCAACTATAGATTCTTAGAAATGATTAAAGTTATATTGTAATGTATTTTGTATTGTATTTACGATAATGTGATTTAATATTGCTTGGGCGGCATGGTGGCTCAGTGGGTAGCACTGTCACCTCACAGCAAGAAGGTCCTGGATTCGATCCCCAGGCGAGGCAGTCCGGGTCCTTTCTGTGTGGAGTTTGCATGTTCTCCCCGTGTCTGCGTGGGATTCCTCCCACAGTCCAAAGATATGCAAGTGAGGTGAACTGGAGATATTAAATTGTCCATGACTGTGTTTAACAATAAACTTGTGAACTGATGAATCCTGTGTAACCGGTAACTACCTGTTCTGTCATGAATGTAACCACAGTGTGTAAAACATGACGTTAAAATCCTAATTAATAAAATAAACGTAATATTGATTAATAACTGAGAGTTAATCAATGTCAATTTTGTACTGGTTTAGTCAATTAGCTGCTTATTTGTACACAAACCCTGTTACTGAAGCTTAACAACATGGCTCTTAGGAACCTGGGTTCGATGCAAAGTTTTCCTTGTTCTCCGTGTGTCCTTGTTCCCCCGTGTCTGGTGAATTTTCAGTGGATACTTCGGTTTCATTCAACTCACAAAAACATTATTGTAGGTGAAATGGCTAAGTAAGTTAGACAATGTGTGAGTGTTGCCCTGCGATGGACAGGTGCCCTACCCAGGGTGTATCCCACCCTGCGCCGAGGCCCCAACAAGGATAAAACAGAACAGAATCCTTTACTGTACTAGCTACATTTAGGACAGATAATTTAGTATTAAGCATGAATACTTTTCCAAAGTTTTCTGTAGAGCTTTCTGTGTTCTAAACTATGTTACTTATTATCACACTTCTGTGTAGGCATGTCCAACAGGACACAGCGCTTGTAGGTGTAGGTGGGTTCATATGTGCGAAGGGTGTGGATGTATTGTGTGAGAGTGACTGAGTGGGTAAGTGTGTGTCCAAGGTGAGTGTGAGACGAAGGACTTTAGACGTTAGTGAGTGAAAGGCTCTTTGTGAAGGGGGAAAGAAAAAAGGGCTTGCAGGGGAGGGGAGGCCTGCAGGATAATGAACTTCATTGTGTTTTGTTTGAGGAATGCGTCGAGGTATGGTTCAAATCAATGCCCCGCACCCTGCCATTGTCCCCACCCTGCCACCCCCCTACCGGAATTGGTATACTCCACCCCCATCCTGTGAAAGAAAAAAAAAAAAAAAAAGGGTTAACTTGGACCTTTGGGTAATGCGAGTGTGCATGTGTGTGTGTGTAATATACAGGGCAGTCTTTAGCGGGGGCCTAGCTCAACCCTGCCATATTTGGCCCTAATTAGAATGGACAGAAATGGTGGGCTGGTTAATTGGTACTGTAACTGTGCTCAACCTCTGCAGAACAGACACACACAGCAGAGGAGAACTTACCAGTCAAAGGGCAGCGGCTGACAGATTAAAAGCTGCCTTCAAAAGCTCTTAGACCAACCACACACACAGAGGACCAAAACACACACACACACACACACACACACAGAATTACCTGGCAGCAATGCTAAGAGGGGGTAAGTAGGGGGGTTATCGAGCGTACATGAGTAAGGAGCTTCAGATTGACTACGTTTAATTAGTGTCAGTAGATTGGTCCCGTTTGGATTCGACTAATTAAAGTCTAACATGTAGATGTAATTACCTGCAAGCACCGAACATGTTTCATTTAACACAAACCTCCTGTTTGGAACGTCGCGGCTCACACACGCTGCACAGGTAAAGCCTGGAAACTGCTAATGAACATAAAGCCTGGTTTACGCTTGATCAGGAGCGCTTCTGAGAACGACCACACAAGAAATTTGATAAGCCACGGCCAGTCATGGTTTCCAAAACAGTAGGCGGTTTTAGTTAATTGCAGGCTGTCTGTCAAGCAGGGGAGGGGGTAGTAAACAAGAGGTCCATATTGTGTTGATGTCTTTTGTAATGAGGCCGATAGAGTTTGGGTGGTGGGTTGAAAGTCCATTACACTGGTAAATAGTAGGACTTTATAGTACATTTCAGGCTAGGTGGGTAGCACTGTTGCCTCACAGAAAAAAGGTCCTGGGTTTGATTCACAGGTAGGAGCAGTCCAGGTCCTTTCTGTGTGGAGTTTGCATGTTCTCCCTGCGTCTGCGTGGGTTTCCTCCAGGTGTTCTGGTTTCCTCCCACAGTCCAAAGACATGCAAGTGAGGTGAACTGGAGATACAAAATTGCCCATGACTGTGTTTGATTTAAAAAACTTGAACTGATGAATCTTGTGTAACCAGTAATTACCAGTTCTGTCATAAATGTAACCAAAGTGTGTAAAACATAACATTAAAATCCTAATAAATAATAATAATAATAACCTTATTATACATTTCAAGTTAGGGTTGATTAAAGTTATGGTGGGTCCAGTGAGACCCTGAACAGGAAGCCAAGCTGTCACAAGGTACCGCACACTTACCCTCACCTACAGTCTATTTAAAAGCAGCCAATAACTCTTTTGTATGTTAAATTGTACCACGCAACCTCCGAGCCTCTAGTCTCGCTCGACTTGATCCTCCACCCAGGACTCGAGGAAGACAAGCATCAAGGCTGTTCTCTGTTCTAGCGCCGAAGTGGTGGAATGAACTTCCTCTGTCTGTCCGAACATCTGAGTCTCTTGCTGTCTTTAAAAAACTATTAAAAACCCACCTTTTTACTAAACACTTAGGCTGACTTGTACTTATTCACTAACATTTTGTTCCATTCTTTTCCATTTCCAAAAAAAAAAAAAAAAAAAAAAAAAAAGGCACTTTGGTTCTAACAGGTTTTAGCAGATTTATGTTCTTCGACTGTTGTTTACCTAAACTTGAGAAATAAAATGTTCACTATAGAAGCACTTCTGTAAGTCGCTCTTCTGTAAGAGCGTCTGCTAAATGCTGAAAATGTAAATGTAAATTGCATTCCTAATTTCACTGTGCACTCTGGCGACCTTTGCCTGCTGCACAATGCCAATGCTGCCCAAAAAGGGCCCCAGGCTAGCCTGTGCCTCCTCCAACACTGCAACAGCATAAAGATGAATTCCCATCCAGCCTCCTCTCCCTCAAGCAGGAGCAACTGTGTCTGCTAAACTCCAGAGTTAACCATATTCCTTGCAGGTGGTGGGCTAGCAAATGACACTGTTACGTCACAAGAGTGCTTTAGTTTGGACGCATCTGTTTCCTAAAGTAACAGTTTAAAGTGAATTTTCTGACCATCCAAAGAAAGAAAGCATAAATCAGGATTTAAGAATTGTGAGGTTCAAGGGCCTGGTGATGCAGCTCCAAAAGCCTCATTTAAAGGCCCTACTTAAGGTCTTTGTATTGATCAAATGAGCTTAGCATGCAGCTCCACGAGTGAGGTCCATGGAGGTTTCCATAGAAAAACAAAAAACTGGCACCGCTGCGTGATACAGCATGCGGCTCGTCTTCCGAAGGCCCTGACATACAATAACTTGCCATCCAAAAGCCGTTGTGTGTGTATGAGAGCTGATATTTTAACACAATTCCTGCTAAGCTCCTTGATAACAATGCTTATTGTGAAAGCTGCTTCACTACTGCCAAAGTGCCGATGAGAAACAAAACAACAGAGGCTTCAGAATGAAGCTGGAGACAATAAAGAAGGACCTAGACTGCACCCCTAAGTGCCCCACTGATCTCGCTATTACTGGGCCACTTTTCCCAGCAGTCAATGGTGCAGACGGACCTCTAAACTCGCTCTAAGCCCAGCAGTGGCTCTGCTCTGTACAGTCACTCGGTGGTCACATCTTGTCATTTAAAAGTTCATTTTAATTGATTTCCACCCCGGGAACATGCTTTTGGCTCAATGGAAGCCTTTTTCTCTCACCATAACGCACTCACCGACTGTTTTTTCTCTGCTGGGTGAGCGAGAGCGAGTGTGCGATTGTGAGTACATCTAAGTGGCTTTTTTCCTTTTCCCTTTCTCTCTTTCTTTGGGTTTTGTCGAAAGTGCATTAGCTTCCAAACAGAGTAATGTGGGTTCGATTGTGAATCAATAGCACTCACCTCCCCACAAGTCCCTTAGCTCGTAGACAAGAAGGGGTCGGGGGGGAGAGTGTGTTTGTAAACAGTGCCATGGCAACCATTGCCACTGTGAAATAAGAGCATAACCTTCTTTTTCACAGTACGGCCGTACAAACATCACGAGCGTTTACATACATTAGGTAAGAAAGCTGCACCCGTATGTTAAGAGAATACGCACAGCATCTTGAAATGCTTTGTTGTTAAGGGTAGCGGGGTGGCACAGTGGTGCATAAACTTGAGATAAAAAACAAAGAGTAAAGTCATATGATTGCTAGGTCATCAGTGTGCTCTTTATCTGAGTTCTTTCTGCTTTTGTCTGTTTTAGGATGAAAACCAATAAGCTTTAAACATTTCAGTCCTAACAATACAGCCATTGTCACTCACCACCAATCATGTGCAGGGAGATGCAGCTGTTTAGAGCTATTTAAACGGCATGATACCACATGCTATTAGCTTAAAGCAATGTTCTGTTGGAAAAATCTAATTAGGTTGTACAGTGCCTTAACAAAGTATTCATCCCTAACCTATTTTTCTATAAATGACTGTCACAACATAGGATGTGCATGTGACTCAGAACTTGAATCTTGTACTTGGTCAAAACACCTTTCACAGCTGTTGCATCCAGCTAAAAATAAAAAATGAGCCATTATTGTTTTATTACAATAATGGCTCAAATGTACTCCAATACCAGGTTTGTTAGGAACTGGTGGTGCACAGCAAGTTTAAGGTCTTGCCACCTGTGTTTGTCAGGGTTAAAATCATTGTACTTACTTCCCAGTTTAAGCTTTCTGAGGGCAAAATTTCATTTAGATTGTCTTGTATTGTGCACCCGGGTGGCACGGTGGCTCAGTGAGTAGCACTGTTGCATAACAGCAAGAAGGTCCTGGGTTCGATCCCCAGGTGAGGTCCTTGTGTGGAGTTTGCATGTTCTCCCTGTGTCTGTGTGGGTTTCTTCCCACAGTTCAAAGACATGCAAGTAAGGTGAATTGGAGATACACAATTGTCCATGACTGTGTTTGACAAACTGATGAATCTTGTGTAATCAGTAACTACATCTTCTGTCATGAAGGTAACCAAATTGTAACATGATGCTACCACCATCATACAGTATTTTCAAGTGAGAATGGTATTACCAGGTTGACATTATGTGACAACGATAGATAGATAGATAGATAGATAGATAGATAGATAGATAGATAGATAGATAGATAGATAGATAGATAGATAGATAGATAGATAGATAGATAGATAGATACTTTATTGATCCCGAAGCAAACAGAAAAACTACAACTAAGTATTTCTTGTAATTTACATAAAATGAATAACTGGTAACTGTAATGATGCATGAGGTATAGTTTCAGTGTAAAGATTGAATAGTAATTAAATGATTAAATAGTAAAGTGACGCATGACAGCTTCTAACCAAGACCCTTTTAGTTGGTTAGGTGATCTGACCTAGGTAGAGTGACTGTACTTTCACAATTTTATCACTTTTATATACTGAACTGAACTCCAGTGTTTGTTCAGTGACTTGGAGATGATCTCGTGTCCTTCTCCAAATGTGATTTTGTTTTGAATCATTGTTGACCTAATTAAAATTTGTAGTGTGAGTCCATACTGGTGGACCCTGCTTAGAGATGGTTTTTTTTATTTATTTATTTATTTATTTATTAGGATTTTAACATCATGTTTTACACACTTTGGTTACATTCCTGACAGAAACGGTAGTTAATCGTTACACAAGATTTATCAGCTCACAAGTTTTATGTCAAACACAGTCATGGACAATTTTGTATCTCTAATTCACCTCACTTGCATGTCTTTGGACTGTGGAAGGAAACCGGAGCTCCCGGAGGAAAGACACAGGGAGAACATGCAAACTCCACACAGAAAGGACCGGGATCGCCTCACCCGGGGATCGAACCCAGGAACTTCTTGCTGTGAGGCGACAGTGCTGCCCACTGAGCCACTGTGCCCCCCGAGATGGGATTTAAAAAACTGAGATTAAATTTAGTCTTGGGTAAAAACAGTACTTTTGATTGTTTATACTGTGTTTCTAAATCTATAAACAAAAACATACCCTATTATATACTGCTACCCTAAAAGGCCATTACAGCCTCAAAGTGAGGAACAACTGCCAATGGTTGTTGTCAAGATATTCAATATCTTGTATGCTAATTTTGGTAAAGTTACACAATACCATGGCCACAAAAGGCCTAACTATGACGACTCATTGCTGATAATGGATATAGGTGGTATGTTTCTTTCACTTGGGCCACACTGTGCATTTTTCAAAACTGGACAAACAAGTCATAAAAATACCAGAGGGACAGAAGAAATCCCCATACACCCCTACCCAACCCAGGCTTTCTGCATCTTTGTGACAAAGCATTCCATTCACCACTGAGTGACTTCTCTTATGACGCATTGGCGACTTAATGCACAATAGCCAGCGCCAAAACAAAAGGCAGATTATTAAGTCAGAGAAAGGGGGGATGCCAGAAAAAAGGGAGATAGAGCAAAATAGAGAGAGAAACAAAAGACAAAACGTGGCAGTTCACTGTGGGCAGCCGCACATCTGGTGACCATGTGTGGCTGAGATCCAGCGCTAATGATGGTCTTCCTGAACTCTCCACAATTAGCTAGACCCAGGGCAATCCCGTCTCTCTATTTCCCCAATAGGAGGAGAGAAAAACTGGGGGTGAGGATGGAAAAGGGGGTTGCTGTGGCGCACTGTCTGTCTTTCTCCATTATGCTGCAGATGTTAAAGCTTAAGCTAACACTACCAACAGCTACCACAATACCAATTCAATAAAACAGAAATAAACAACATTTCCTTGCCATCTAAAGAGAATGACTCAGACATGCTCAGAATAAAAAAATACAAAGAATAAATCCTATAAAATACTGTGTGGCCATCTCGATGACCTGTGATGTGAACCTCCCTTTCACTGCTAAGAAACTAATATCCATTACATTCAGTGATGTGCTACTCAAGGTTGAACAATGTTGCAGAAGGTAGCGGACGCAGGTTGCCATGTGAGCACAGATGTTAAAACAAATCAATTTGTTGACTTTAGCTGAATTGAGAGCGATCACAGCCAGGTTTGTGTATCTCGCTATTGTTGTGAACTATGCATCTGTCGTGCAGTCACTGTGCCCTTGATTCATTGGGGCCGCTCAGCACGGTCAAGGTCTTTTGCAAAGGTTCCACTCTGGATGCAATTACAAGCACTGAGAAACTGTGGAAAAAGTGTGGGTGGCTTTGTTCAGAGCAGATTGGCTACATTGGTCGTTGTATTGATGTGTGCCTTGGATTTCTAAAAGGTGTCATCTCAGCCGACCTCAAGAGGTGGAAAACATGAAGAAAGTTTCAGCAGCAGTAAACAAAATCTTGTTTGAATTTGAAAAGGTTCTTTTATAAAACCTGTTGTATAATTGCATGTTTATATTGCTAGTAATGTATGTTAGCTGTGAATCCTTTAGAATAGAAGTTACTGAACTTTATATGACTTTAAGTGCAGTTCTGAAATATTTTGAAGTAGTAAAGGGGACTGAAACAAACAAAGGCATTTCTTTTTAAGGAAGAAAATAACTTTTAAATGTTTTAAGAAACTCTTAGTGTAACCATTAAAACATACAGTACATGGTTTTGAATTATTAGTTATATTAACATTTTAGAGATTAAAAGGTTTTGAAGTGATACAGTGGTGCAGCAGGTAGTGTGGGTGCCTCTAAGCTCCAGGGTTTTAAAGACATGGGTCCAAATGTCTCTTTGGGGCATTATCTCTAAAAAGTTTGGCATGTTCTTCACATGATCTTGTGGGTTTTAATGCAAACACCTTTCAAAAACATGCCACAGACTGGCTTCTCAAAATTGCCTCATGATACGTTGAGTGAGTGAGTGATTGAGAGAGTAAGAGAGAGAGAGAGAGTGAGTGAGTGAATGGATAAGCATGTTATGTCCTGCAGTGAAATAGTTTTGAGAAACAAAACATCATACAAACATTGTTAAAAAAAATCTCTTGAATGTTTTAAAGAATAAAAGTGTTTTAGGGTTTTAAAACCTTTTGAGAAATGGAATGGTTTTGGAACCATCTGAGAAAAAGTTCTTAAACATTTTTTTAAAAATAAACAATTCTGGAGCAGTTTTGGAACCTAAAGAATTTGTGTTTAATAATGAAACCTAAAGATTTTAAGGATTAAAAGTTATGCAGATTTTTCTAAAGATTTCTGGAAGATTTTTGAGGAAATACTAAGGACTCTAAGAACTTTTTGAGTACCCAATCTTAGCAACCAAATGACATGTGGAACAATTTGGGAACATTTCAACAGTCAATGACATAAAAAAGAAAACGATTGTGAATCATTTTGAGTAAATATATTCTAAATGAGAACAATTCATGGACTAGTTCTGGGTGTGTTTTCTACATACAGATCTACATACATGATTACGGTTTCAGAATGGAATGTTTAACAAACTCAATGTCAGATGTTTACACACACACACCAAATAGTGTATATTTGTGTGACCTTATTCAGCAAGACTTCATTAATGCTCAGCATACAACTGAAGCACTGATATTATTATTAATATTATTAATTATGCAGTGCTGCTGATTCTGACTCTTCGTGAACACATGAATAGTGTTTGTCCTGAGCATTGTCTTTTGTTCAGGAAAGCACTAGATTCAACAGATCTTGTATCAATTAGCCTGACTGAAGGTCTAATCCTATTTAAGAAAATGTGTCTTGGTTTATTCACATACCGTCCATCCATTTAGTAAGTCTATAATTCTTACAGCTTATTTAAGTGTGTGCATGTGTGAGGAGGTGGGTAAATAAGTGTGTAAGAGAACAACTGTTTCATAGCCCATAGGCTGGTACCATATTGTGAGCAGTGCTGTACCTGTAGTAGTGAGGGCACTTAGCTTTTTACTAAATGAATCTGAATGCAAAAAAATTGTTGGCCAGACTTGTTGCCCTAATGAGTGACAGTAATAACACGCACAAATGTACATATTTCTACATACACACAAACAACATAGAGCATGTTTATCTGGTCAGCAAACAGGCAGCTGAGATACAGCAAATCTAGTTGTGTCATTTGTCAGCCAACAGTGTGGTATGTGTTCTGGGATCTGATCTATCTAAGATCAGTATTTATTAATGAATATGATGGGTTTGATTTATGCTCAGTGTGCAGAGCGGAGAGAAATGATGGGTATGTGTGTAACAGTGTACAGAACCACCACTTTTAATCAGAGTGCACTTATTACTCTGTCAGAAGAATATCCTGCAGAATTTTCTTCTGCTGCTCAACTACTGTGACAGCAATCAGAATGGCAGAGTGTGTGTATATACGAGCCAAAACATTAAGACCACCTGCCTAACATGCTGTCAAAACAGCTCTGGCCCCCCCCAGAATACTGTTCCGAGATTTAAGAAAGTCATCTGGTATCTGGTTTCAGGACAATACCAGCAGGTCCTTCAAATGTAGTATGTTGTGAGGTGGATCGTTCAACAGTGCATCCTGGTGCATCTCTTTTGACACACACGGCCTGGCTGGTCACATAAAATGAGAGAAAACAGTACTTGTGAGACCAGTCAACCTTCTTTCATTGCTCCGATGCTGTGTTACAATGTTTTTGAAGGTAGCATGGACATTTTGACTGACCTGAAACTATGCAGACCCATACACAGAAATATTTGATGCACATTCACCTCATCACCAGTGTTAAAAACATCAACAATTTGAGCCAGAGTAGATTTTCTGTTGTTCCATACCAGACATCACAGCCTTCAAGTCCTCTGGCATCAATATGTCTTAGTCACCCAACAACCCGTCCAGTTTGTGGCTTGTTCCTTGTTCCCGGGAACTCACCACGACTCCACGACTGCCTGTGAGCACTTGCTCTTTCCAAAATATTTTTATCCAGCTGTTTGGCTATAACAATTTGGCTCTTATGAAAGTCACTCAGATGTTTAAGCCTGATCATATCTGCTGATTTACGTGTACCATGAGGAACTACCATCAGCTCAACATTAAACATATTTCTATATTGTGTGTGTGTGTGTGTGTGTGTGCGTGTGTGTGTGTGTGACCATGATGGCAGGCAGAAACTGAAGACTTTCTGTTCTGGCAGTGGAGCAAGTAACCATCTGCTGATGCTTTGTTTTTCAGACCTGGAACAAATGATGAAACAGCTGTATGTGTCAGTGCGTGTACACGCTCATGTGTGTCTTTGCTCCTAGCGCGATTTAAAGAGACAAACACCTGTGAAGCGCCAGGCACATACATTAAGCAATATGCCTCTAGTCTTTACCCAGTTGGCTGGGGAGCTTGAAAAGGCTGTAATGTTACAGCAGAGTAACGGTGTGTTTAATATGCACCACACTCCTCTCTGCTTGTGTTTTATTCACTCTGACAAGAGTCAGAACAAAGCAAATTAACCTTGAAGACTGAACAACTCTCGTTCGCTTCCATAGCAGCATTAGAGAGGTGATTAAGAATGATTGATTGCAGTTTAATTCACAGGCAAAAATAATTGCATCCTTTGTTTCATTTTCAATCTTCATTACTGCACAAGCACCGTGTGAGGAAACTGCCAGCAAAGTCAAGAGGCCTGAGAAGTTAAGGACCTTTTTTCAGATTACCGTGGGTGAGGTCCAATAGAATTTTGTTAAAAGTTTTTTTTTTAATAAACTGGACAGATTATTTCTGGAAGAATATCTGATTTAACAATAAAGTGGCTGACAAGTTGGCAATGCAGGCAGTGTTGGTACAGTTGAAGGGTTCCAGGTTTGTGGTTGTGTTTTTGGCATGTGCCAGGTACTTTAGTTTTCTTCCAGGTGAATTAGCCACTCCTAGATTGGAAAACTTTAAATATCAGTGAGTGAGTGAGTAAGTGAGTGATGCCCTGATATAGACTGCTGGCCTTATTAGAATCTGCTCTTGGCTTGTGTATGCTGTTCCCAAAATTGACTCCAAATCCACAGAGACCTTTATTAAAAGAGAATGGTTTTAATAAAGATATAAAAATGAATACAGTACTCTACTAATATCCATTGCCAGTACAAAGATTACTCTATTAATATTTAAAAGTAAATTCCCATATATTTGTTTTACCAAAATAACAGGGATTTTAGCAAATGTACAGTAATTCCTAATTTGATGCATGCAAAATGTTTCAAAAAGTTGGGAAAAAAGCATTTAAGAGACCAAGATTTAAGAGAAAATGCTGTAAAAACATCATGATTAAGTATAAAAGTAATATTATTAAAACTCTCAGTCATTTATGAGCAATAATGGGTCTGCATAAAACCTGGATTAGTAATTAATCCAACAGAACATTGTTTCACTATGCACAACTGCAAGGAATTTAGGGATTTTACCATTTACAGTCCATAACATTATTAAAGGATCAAACATGTTAAAACATCAAAGCAACATCAAGCATCTTTTAAGGTATGGGAGTGTGTTCATTCCAATGAAATAACTAACTGGCACATCTTTAAAAACACCATTAATGCTGAGGGTTACATACACATTTTTCTGCAAGTACTCATAACAGGTACTTTAAGTGGTTGATCACTGATCCAAACCATAAGCAATCTAAATTTTACTAATTAAATGTTAGTAAATAGAGTTTTTGAAATGTTACCTCTACTTTAATGTTAAGGGTTATCATTTCTACAAAAACAGGTGTAAAGTTTGATATAGTTTGACATTTATTTGTTTTCCTCTTTTCCTTCCTCATCTAGGTTATAGGAATTAGTATCTGTGACCTCCAGTCTAGCCTCCAGTTTCTGGTTTATGTCTGTGTGGGTTTTTTTTAACACACTTTGGCTTCCACTTACCTTAAAACATTCCAGTAGGCCTGGCTACTCTACGTTTCCCCTAGATTTAAATGTGCTGTTTTGTTTCCATGTGATCCAGGGTATACTCTGGTTTCAAACCCTCTGTGACCCTGACAAGTATAAAGCAGTAATTAGAAAATAAATAAATAACTGTATTAAGGACATTTTGTAAAATAAATTAACATGTTGTAAGTAAACTTTAGCAAGTGTGGGTTTCACATAGGGTCCTGAAGACCTGGATTCCTGGGTTTGATCCTCGCCTCCAGTCACTACTGTTTCGATTTTTTCCAAGTAAACAGGTGGGTTTCCTCTGAGTACTTTGGATTTCTTCCCCATCTCAAAAACATTCAGAGAGTAGATGGGCTTTTTCAGAGCCAAAGCTGCTATTGATTCAGACTTTAGACCGCAATGTATTCTTAAGTTTGACTCCTTTAAATGTATTTTAATTAGCAGAATAATAACTTAATTGATTTTAGATTGAATAATTGACTGATTGTTTTATGAACTGAGTGACATGTGTTGTCAGGCTCTTTAGTGAACATCTTTAGCTGTGTACACTCCTCACTATAGTTCTGTCTGCTGATTCTTCAGATGTTTTGAAAAGCCCATTCAGCACATTGTGCATCCTGTGCATGGGCTCTGAATAGACAGACTTTCTCAAAGTCACTAATGAAAAAGTTTAGCAGTACTGAGTGACACAGCCTGTTGGTGCTTTGACTCCTTTGCCATTCCAGAGGCCCCATGCTGAAGCAAGTGAGAAAAAGTTCAAGTCAAGCTCATCTAATCGACTTTACAGTCCATGTTTCCTCCCCAGCAGAACAATGCAGGTCACTAAAGGAACCCAGGACTCCTCAGAGAGAATTGCAGAATGAGTGAGAAAAGTAGTCTGGCGTGGTAAAGAGGTGACTTAAAGCAATTAAGACTTTCTTCTTGACTGAGTGCTACTAAAGTGTGAGCAGAAGTAGGAAAACAGTCGATCATGCAGCATTGATGCCAACTGACCCATTGCACCAATGTGTTTTTATTTAGTTATTTGTTTATTTTACTTACATTTACATTTTCAGCATTTAGCAGACGCTTTTATCCAAAGCGACTTACACAATGAGCTGAACACGATGAGCTGAACACGATGAGCAACTGAGGGTTAAGGGCCTTGCTCAGGGACTTAACAGTGGCAACTTGGTGGTGGTGAGGCTTGAACCGGCAACCTTCTGTTTACTAGTCCAGTACCTTAACCACTGAGCTAAACCACTGAGGATAAACAGCAAATGGTTTACATACAAACTTTTTCCAGCAACTTCATGCCAGTTCTGGTTCCAGTGCAAGTGACTGGAATCATTCAGTGCCTTTGAATTGCAAAAAATGTGGCTAAAAATACTGGTAATGTTGAGAGCTTAAAGGTGGCCTAATATTTTAAGGAATTACTGTACTGAAATACAAAAACAAGAATACAAAAATGCTATTCAGGTCTTGAAAGATTGAACCTCACCCTTAATTACTACCTGTACCTTCCCCATGCCCGGTCCCATCCAGGTTCTCTATGTACTTTTCACCTTTTTAATACACACAGAAATGGAGCGGTGTCTTTACGTTGCAAAGTATAATAGATTTAATTTCCATTTGATTTATGGTCTGGTTACGTTAGTTCGAAACCCTGATGAGACAGCTAAGTGCTAAAGCTAATACAAAAAAGTTAACACTATACCGTATGTACGCTATATCACAACACCAAACCACAAGAAACAATAAAGTATAAGAACGCTGACACATAAACAGGCAAAACATTTAGAGAATCACACAGAATTCTAGGAACCATAGGAGGAACACAGGAGCTATTTTTAGAGGGATTATCAGATATGGAATTAGCCTCAGGTGTTAATGATGAGCATTGTGATCGTACTGAACTGAGTGCTGAGCATGTTGGGACTTGGAGTTTGTTCCACCTTACACAAACTGAAGTTCTTTTATAAATACACATGAATTTGCTAGTGTAAAAGATTCTATAATGTTTAACTTTAACTTGACTTGCTAACATGTCTAACTCCTGATTTTTTGTTTGTAACTAAGATGAATACAGCTGGTGAATTCTCAATGTCCATGTACATTTGACTATACCTACATATTATATGAAACAGTGGGAGGGCAACACAGTGTCTCGGTGGGTAGCACTGCCACCTCATAGCAAGAAGGTCCTGGGTTCGATTCCCAGGTGAAGCAGTCCGGGTCCATTCTGTGTGAAGTTTGCATATTCTTTTGTGTCTGAGTTGGTGTCCTCCTACAGTCAAAAGACGTACTGGTGAAGTGAATTGGAGATACAAGCATTGTCTGTGACTGTTTTTTATACTAAACTTGAATTGATGAATCTTGTGTAGGCAGTTGTAGTCTAGCGGTTAAGGTACTGGACTAGTAAGCAGAAGGTTGCTGGTTCAAACCCCACCACTGCCAGGTTGACACTGTTGGGCCCCTGAGCAAGGTCCTCAAACCTCAATTGCTTGGACTGTATACTGTAAGACTCTTTGGATAAAAGCATCTAAATGTCAAAAATGTAAATGTTTAACCAGTCCTGTCATGAATGAAACAAAAGTGTGTAAAACATGACATTAAATTCCTAATAAAATAAATAAATATAAAACAGTGGTCTCTTGACAAGCTCAGTGAAAACTGTAACCCTAATTTTAGCCATGTGCTACAAGAGAAGTTGTCTGAATGATCTGATGTAATTCAAAACAACACCAAAAAATCAAGCCAAATCAAGCTTTACATCAGCAGAGGTTACTGTATCAGGAATAAAAAGTACTAAAATGTACCTTTCTGGTCACTGGGGTGAGACCTCAAGGTGTTTTTGTTCCCTTAGTGTGAATATTTTAATATGGGGAATTACAAATAAGGCTCAGGTGACACAGCGGTCTATTATGCCAGCCTACTACCACTAAGATCTGGGTTAGAATCTCAGATGTGCTATCGGCAAATATCAGCTGTGCTATATAGTCAGGTGATACTAATACAGTGGTACCTTGTAACTTGATGCCCCCTAAACTCAAAATCTTTCAAACTTGACGCCCTTCATTGAGAAATTTGTACCCTTAGACTCTACATTTTCCTTAAACTTGACGTGTGTGCGACTGCCACTTTGCTCAGCTCTTGGCTTGAGCGGTGTGCGTATATGAGACGAATCTGCATTTGTGTGGACTAACTGTCAAATTCACTCTGAAAGCGTCCACATGTATCTGTGTTTATCTGGATTTTCCTTCTGTTTCACTTGTAAACTTGTGTTATAGCTCGGGGTTCTGAGAAAATGTCAGAGAGTCTACAACGCTTATCATAAAAAAAAGCTTTATTTGGCTTAATGTATTCAAAGAACGACAGAGGAACCTCTCTTAATTATTACTGCTCATAAGTTCTTTTTTCACTAATGTTTCACTCGTTGTTTTAGTACAATAAGTCACATTAAGCTTTGTTCACGTTCAGCACTGTTCGTATGGCCTGAGTCGTTTGTGTCGTGTCATATCAAGCGTGCAAATCGGCAAGCGCAAAAGTGGTTGTGCCACTTTTCATGTGAAGGAATACAGTATTCCAAGATCAAGCATCTCTACGATTAAGAAGCATAAGAAAACAATAAAAAAGTCAAGGTAAAGAACAACTTTTATAGTTTTCTTTATAGATTTTAAACTGTTTTCTATACATATTGGGTGTGTTGGAAAACCTAGTGCGCTCCCTACATAGACAGCATTTTACGTCATCCTATGCGCGCTCTCAAGAAGTAGGCTGTTTGAATTCCTAGATGCCTTAAAATGCTGTCTAGTAAGGCACCCTAAATGTGAACGCTATTTTGACAGAATAATGATCGGCGGCACGGTGGCTTAGTGGGTAGCACTGTCGCCTCACAACAAGAAGGTCCTGGGTTCAATCCCCAGGTGGGGCGGTCCGGGTCCTTTCTGGGCGGAGTTTGCATGTTCTCCCCGTGTCCGCGTGGGTTTCCTCCGGGTACTCCGGTTTCCTCCCACGGCCCAAAAACATGCCACCAGGTTAATTGGAAACACTGAATTGTCCTATAGATACCTAGCCGCTAGATGCACTAGTGCATTGTAGTGCCGGTCCCAAGCCCGGATAAATTAGGGAGGGTTGTGTCAGGAAGGGCATCCGGCGTAAAAATTGTGCCAAATCAATGAGCGATCATGAGGATGACTCGCTGTGGCGACCCCTGAAAAAGGGAAAAAGCCGAAAGAAGAAGAAGAGATTTTGACAGAATAATGATGCATCCAATGCTGCCTTAACGGTGAAAGCAATCCCAGCATTCAGTGCGGCACAAAAAAAAAAAAAAAAAAAAAAAAAAAAGTTAAAAATTAAAAATATGGCGGACGGTGCGGAGAAACGAATGGAGTTATTTTTTTAAACGTAAATAAATTATCAATGATTTTTAATTTGTATAAAGGTGCACAAGTGTCATTAATTTGCAAATTCGGGCGTGTCAGCAAATTTAACCACTTTTGGTACACAGAGGGAGATGTTAGTTGACATGCTAGCACGTTGTGCCACCTCATCCCATTGGTTTGAATGGCATGAGGCTAACTGTGTTAGCTTAGTAAACGAAAACTGATAGAATCGCTGTCTAAGTTGTGCGTTTGAATATCTTCTCTACTTAGGCAGTAGTGATGGGTCGGTCGCGAACGATCCGGCTCTAAGAGCCAGCTCTTTAAAGTGAACGACGGGATCCAGCTCGATTCAGGTTTTTTTTCTGTTAAAGCCGCACGTGATTGGTCAAGATGCGTGGTGGCGTTTGTGTGTTTACACTAAGCAGAAGGGGCGGGGTTACACACACACACACACACAAACAGTGAACACACGAACAGGAGGGAGGGAGAGAGAACTTGATTAAGTTTTACACAGCGCTTTACGTAGCCAGACATTACACGCTGGAAAGGTGAGGAAAATGAGTGACAGGAAACATAGTAAAGTTTGGACACGAGAAGCCCCTTTTACAGAGAAGTACAGACCCACTGAGCTGGTGGGAGACCAAGTGTTCAGTCTACCCACATCTTATACATGTGATGGCACATAGACTGTGTTGTAGCAACGTCTGCCCCCTCAGAGAGAATCTTTTCCTAAACAGGGCAGATTATAACAGAAAGGAGAAACAGGATCAACCCCTCAGAGATGAGCTCCTTGGTTTTTCTTAATGCCAATCTTTGCTAAAGACTTACAAATACTGTCACCTGGATGCTGCTTTTTCTTTTTGTTTTGCACATTTCATTTATATTTTGTTGAGTGATGCTTTGTTGATGTTGTGTTGTTTTACTGTAGATGCAAATTTACAAATAATATACACAATCAGACCTTTTTGTTTTTGTATTTTATTATTGTAGCACTCTGTTCCACGTTGAGTATATAAATAAAGCCATTTAAATAATAAACATTTTATACAATGTTTTTACATTAGTAATTCACTTTACATGTAATTTGGTAATAAATTAATTTAAGCAACAAAAAAATCTAAGGAGCCACTTGGGAGCCGAAAGAACCGGCTCTTTTTAGTGAGCCGAGCCAAAAGAACCGGCTCTCTAAAAAGAGCCAAAATTCCCATCACTATTAGGCAGCTGCCTATGTAGGCAGTAAGACAGCAAGGCAGCTCACTAGGTTTTCGAACACACCCATTATATTTGTGTTATTTTCAATGTATTTTCAACCCCATTATTTTACATTAGCCTAAAATATATACAGGACCATGGAACACATTAACAAGTTTCCCATACATCATTATGAGAACAAATACCTTGAAACTCAACGCCTTTAAAACTCAATGCCACTTCCAGAACCAATTGACACTGAGTTTCAAGGTACCATTGTATTTTGCTATACCGCTTCACCACCTGAGCAATCAAACCGCATTTCAACATAATAAGTAGTATGCAAAACAGTCCTCACAATGCCGGCAGTATGCTCTAATACACTCTTTTTTGTAGGGTAATTTTCGTAGGAAGGGTTTGGTAGGGTAAATTAAGACGTATCCTGTATTTCACTGGTTGCCGGCTGACTGTTGATTTATAGAACAAAGTTTGCAGTTTATCTTTAACAACTGAGTCCAGGCCCCCAGCAGAAAATCCGAACTGAACACTTAATCTTGCAGTCTGAACACAGGCATTTAGAAAGGCAGTGAGAGACGGAGTGTGTGCTAAATGTGATGGCCCCCTCGCGTCTAAATGGGTGGGCTGCATACTCAGAAGTGCAGGGTGAATGAGGCATTTGATGGTACTATCCACCCAGCTGCCTTAACGGCCCTCATCCGACACAGAGGAGCCAGTTTAACATTGAAGGCAGAGAAATCAACAGAAAGAAAGAAAAGAGAGAGAAATGAATGCTGCTCCTGTTCCTTCAGCAGTGTCTCAGACTTGTCTACGAATAAACAGGAAATGCAGCTGTGTGCAACACCCCCCTTCCGAATCCCAAAAAACACCACATTCCTCCAGCGTCCCTTGTCCCTGCATCAAAATTACAGCAGCCTGAGGCATGCCACAGGCAGAGCGAGTTAAAAAAGTACAAAAAGAGACAGGAGAACGATAGAAGAAAGGGAAAGAGGTTCTTAGAAATATCTTAAACATCACCCATCCTTTTTCAGTTTCACTTCTTTGTACTCGAAGCTTGATCGTTAAGATTCTGGACATGCAATCGCACAATTTTACTAATCCCCCTTTCTTTAATGCGCACAGAGCAGAATGGTGGCTTTGTGGCAGTCGACACTGGGGTAAAAGGGACTATACAGTACCAAATTGAGGTCAACCAGAGACAATGGCTGCCCTTCAGCATTTATTCATGCGCACCCCACAACTCTATCAAACGTGTCTCTCTGGCCGCCAAGCCTTTATTCTCACCATCATACACTACAACAATGGGAGCAGCCCCCCCGAGCGGATCATAGGCTCCACTGTTACAGTCACACAGGACTTTGTTTCTTTCTGGCTCTATTTTTTATAGGACTTTCCTGACAAGGCTACTAAAGCTCTGCTATAGAGATCAAACCGCTTTTACCAAGACAGATTTTCTTTCACCATGTTTTTCTCTATAGAATACGCTTCTAAAACTTATGTCTGGTTTACAGTACAGGATAATCAGGCTGATTTTAAGTTTGATTCAGCTCTCCCGACAGTCACAACAGGTGTCCTGAATACATCTTTATAATGGGGATGGTTGCTTCTCAGCCCTGAGGCCCCAGGTGTAGCCCTGCACCTGCAAGAATAGAAAATGAACCCAATATACTGGATGCTTCACCAAGGTAGAACAATACTATAACTGAAAAGCCACAAACAAAAAGAGGAATAACCAGAAATGGCCAAAATAATGAAAACAAACTAGTTAACAAATGAAAGCCACAAAAACATCTGCAGCCCGCAATGGATAGAAAAGGGATACTGCCGAAATGAAAAATGGTTCTTACTGGCAAGCTGCTCAGAGAACCTGCAACACCCCAATTCTCTAAAAAAAAAAGAGAAAATAAAGAAAACCCAGATCAAGCTAGGGACAGCAATGCATGAGCCGTACTCCACCCCACCAATTAGCGCAGCCTGTGACCTGTGTGGGTCAAAAGGTGGGGCCCGCTCCAAACAGGGCCATCACGCCACCTTTGGGGCAGCTTTGGTCAAAAAGTGTTGCGATTGAGAAAAAAGCCACATAACTAAAACCTCAAGTGAAAATGCTGTTTTCACATTTTTCTCTAATTTAAGACAATATTTTAACTATCAGAGAATCAGCAAAAAGAATAAAGTAACAGTTAAAGCTTAAATGTACATTAAATCTAAAATTTCATATATTTCATATTTATAATAGATGCATAATAAAGCCTGCACGTTCACTTAAACAAGCTTTTGACGAGTAGATCACATCCACCTTCTTAAAGTTGTCTGAGCATTCGCTCTAATGAAAATAAAAATAAAATGTGACCTTGACACATGGGCCCAATTTTCTAACTTATTGATCACCATTAGAAAGACAAGATAATAAAGCAATGATGTCAGACAAAAGGTTACCGAGCGCACCAATCAGAAAATGACGACAAGATGTTGTCCTTGATCACCAGGCTGTTATTCCAGCAAAGTGTGGGTGAATGTGGCACGCATAGAATTTCTTTCTTTATTAAAATGTATTTATATGGTTTAAATTTTTTCAACCATTGTACTTTTAATAAAGTATAGCTCTTGTTCAAACATCAAATGTAAAAAATAAAGCATATGCAATTAAGAATGAAGAACATTATTTATTTATTTTAATAGAACACTTCTTGCAGAAGAACTAGGAGTCTGAGCACTGCTATCATGCAGAAGTCTGTTGGGAATAGGAAGAAGTGCTCTTCAGTTGAAGAGTGAAAGTCCAAACAAGCATGCACATGCATACAGCTAAACCAGTCCAATCGCACAGTGCTGCTGATTTCTACAGTGTTTTCACGCTTACATGTTTGTTCTAAATAAGACTCGGTTGGACCCCGAGTTTGGTATGTTTAGACATGAGTAAAATACACCGACCAGGCATAACATTATAACACTGATTACCTCTTCATCACAGCACCTGTTAGTGGGTGGGATATATTAGGCAGCAAGTGAACATTTTATCCTCAAAGTTGATGTGTTAGAAGCAGGAAAAATGGGCGTAAGGGTTTGAGCGAGTTTGACAAGGACCAAAGTGTGATGGCTAGACGACTGGGTCAGAGCATCTCCAAAACTGCAGCTCTTGTGGGGTGTTCCCGGTCTGCAGTGGTCAGTATCTATCAAAAGTGGTCCAAGGAAGGAACAGTGGTAAACCGGTGACAGGGTCATGGGCAGCCAAGGCTCATTGATGCACATGGGGAGTGAAGGGAGTGATACACGCCTGTTGCTAAGAACACAGCAATGCGATTGGTTGAAAGATGGCACATTCATTTATGTTTCAATTTTGCACTGTGTGCTGGAAGAGCTGTGTGTGTAACCTTGTTCAATAAATAAAATTTCACAACAATTCACTAAAATCATTTCACATGATCTGACAATTTTTCATAATTCATTCATTTTTTTATATATATATTT
Source organism: Trichomycterus rosablanca (assembly GCF_030014385.1). Classification (NCBI taxonomy): domain Eukaryota; kingdom Metazoa; phylum Chordata; class Actinopteri; order Siluriformes; family Trichomycteridae; genus Trichomycterus; species Trichomycterus rosablanca. The sequence continues at coordinate 68,250,669 of NC_085988.1, read as the reverse complement.
TTCCCTAACTTATGGGTTGAAAAGAGAGAGACTCACCCATTTACTCACTTACACAAAATACCAAGAGGAGATCTACACGGGCATGAACAAAACAGGCTAAACACCTCTCAGAAAGTGAAGTGTTTGCTTTGCAGCAGCCACTTTACCAGCTACACAGTACAGCACGCTGTTGATTAATCATCTCTGATTAAAAAAAACTGTTCCTTCAAGTGAACTTTAAAAAAACATTTGAATAATTTGGGCAGCATGGTGGTTCGGTGGGTCCTGGGTTCGATTCCCTGGTAAAGCAGTCCGGGTCCTTTCTGTGTGGAGTTTGCATGTTCTTCCCGTGTCTGTGTGGGTTTTCTCCGGGAGCTCTGGTTTCCTCCCACAGTCCAAAAACATGCAAGTGAGGTGAAGTGGAGATACAAAATTGTCCATGACTGTGTTTGATATTAAACTTGAACTGATGAATCATAACAGAATCCTCTTTCATGAGTGTAACCAAAGTGTGTAAAATATGACATTAACAACCTAATAAATACATTTGAATAAGTTTATTTCAATTTCTTTTTTTCATTTTTAATCCTGGCCAGGGTTATGGTGGAGCTGGTTTCCGTAGAATGACTGGGCACAATGCAGTATGTATGTACATAGTTGTATGTAGACTCATGACCGGCTGATAGCACCATTGGAACTCTGGCTCCTAGTAGTAGTGGGCTAGCATAATTTACATTTACATTTACATTTTCGGCATTTAGCAGACGCTCTTATCCAGAGCGACTTACAGAAGTGCTTCTATAGTGAACATTTCATTTCTCAAGTTTAGGTAAACAACAGTCAAAGAACACAAATCTGCAAAAACCTGTTAAAAGGCTTTTTTTTTTTTTTTTTTTTTTTTGAAATGGAAGAGAATGGAACAAAATGTTAGTAAATAAGTACAGTCAGCCTAAGTGTTTAGTAAAAAGGTGGGTTTTTAATCGTTTTTTAAAGACAGCAAGAGACTCAGATGTTCGGACAGACAGGAAGTTCATTCCACCACTTCGGCGCTAGAACAGAGAACAGCCTTGATGCTTGTCTTCCTTTAGTCCTGGATGGGGGCTCAAGTCGAGCAAGACTAGAGGCTCGGAGGTTGCGTGGTACAGAGCGTGGTTTGATTAGGCCACGAAGGTAGCTTGGGGCTGGTCCATTTTTGGCTTTGTAGGCGAGCGTCAGTGTTTTAAACTGAATGCGTGCAGCTACAGGAAGCCAGTGAAGAGAACGTAGCAGTGGGGTGATGTGGCAGTGTTTACCTCTAATTTACCTAATTTACCTCTGTGCCAACCGAGCGCCAATATATGTGTTGATATTAAAAACTGCTTAATCCTGAAGAGGGTTGACATGTGTCCAGTGGAAAAACTGGACATCAGGGAACGCACCCTGGAGAGGACACCAGTCCACCACAAGGCAAAACGAAAACTTACACAATCACCCCCTCCCTCCCACTTCGAGACACTTTGGAGCAGTCAATGCACATTTTGCATGCTTTTTTTGAAGGTACGAAACCAGAGTGTCTAAAGAAAAGCCACATTGCCACGAGCAGAATGCAAAAACTCCTTACAAAACACTGACCGGTGCAGGGATTAAGCCCAGGTCCTCAGTGCTTCACCGTCCTGCTCAGGCAGCTGCATCTTTATAATAAAGCTAAATAAACCCCTTTGAGAGGAGCTGAATGTGGGGGGATGCTCACATGCTGCCAGTATATAATATTATAAAGTTAGCAAGCAGCACACAGGTGAAAACCTAAACCCTGATATTTTGAGAGAAACAATTCACTGACCTGTAATTACAAATGACTCATGGAATCACTTGTTTACCGGGTATCTTGAGAGTGGACTATCTTAAATCAATAGTTAATCTGCATAAAAGGCTATTTTACTCGAAATAGTGCTTGAGGTGAGGTGGTAAGAATAAACTGGAGTGCATGTTTAACACGGTGATTTAATGAATGTATTAGATCTCTAAAAAACTAACAGACTAGAGGTGCAATGAGTGCACAGTAGTTTTCAGCAGTGAACAGTGTATGCTAACATTTGCATTTTTATATGCTCTATTTTCAGGCTTTTACAGAAACTCTTCTTGGTATTATTATGCTGTTTATTTTAGAAGAAAGTAAATTAACCCAGACACTGTACAACTGTAATTTTCTTGCATTCGTCCTCTTTTCCCCTGATTGTAATACTTCTGCTCGGGCCAAGCAGAGCCACAGACTATTTCAAAGCCCCTCTGACAAGTGGTCTCACAGAGAGACACATTGTGCTGCTCCATGATTTCCCCACCCCTCGTGCAGACACCTTGAACAGCCAGCAGAGGTCGCATCTGCAGCAGCAATAAGAAACTCAGTCAATCTCCCTCCCTTAAACACAGCCCACATGGACATCCGGCAGATACAGATCAGTAGCACAGCTGAGATTCAAACTGAAGAGCTTAAGATCTCAGTGTAATAGACCACTGCAAACCCCAGTGCTGGAAGTCTTCTGGTTTGCATTTCCGAGGCGGGTATATATGTCGGACACACGCTCCCTCTGACGTGTGAGCTGACGTGTGAGCAGTCCACTGACACCTTCTTATTTGCCCATACTTCGGTGGATTCGAGCGTAATGCCAGTCTTGAATCACACACAAAGAATCACACACAAAGAATCACACACTGATCTCTGCACTTTTCCACTTTTGTTTTGGCGACTACTCTAGGCTACTATTCAGGGTCATTACACAACGTCAAAAACCCCATCCCCTTTTTTACTCTGGTCTTTTCTCACCCAGCAGACTAGTGGCCAATTTTGTCTGTTGCAAGTATCATCTAGGGGGCGCCCAGTCAACTGGTAGCAGAGCAGAGAAGCAAACTCGGGGAGTTCAGAATCCCAGCACTGATGAGCTAGTGAAATATGCTGCTGCACTGAGCGCATCAAGATAAAATGTATTAATTTAAAATTAACTGGACTAAAACAGAATTGTGGAAAAATCTCCAATAAGATTTCGGTAATCCTCTTTCACAGGGCCACAAAGAAATAGTTGTAGCACTTAGAAAGCAACAAACCTGCCTCTAGGCATGAGTGGTGTAGCAAAAATATCTTACAGTACAACAAAGACACTAGTGTGACGCAGCAATATTTGATTGCTGTGGACTGAACATGTATTCTGAATGCTTGCATCCTGTTACTGCAAACCTCTGGCTGAACCACTGGAGGACTTGTAGATGTTTGGAAACAAAATGAAAACATGATTTTGGTAGACTCATACTCGAGGACAGCTACGCAAACAAATGTATCTGATGTTCAAACAGCTCAGTGAGAGATCGATAGGACAGTTAGTCAGATTTTTGTTGATGCATCTAAAATTAGGACCAGAACCTGGATCAAGAACTCAGTGAGGTTTGAAGATGCAGACCAGTGTCTGGTCGACATTATCCAAACGTGTGCGCCCTGCAGAGAAATAAATGTTTTATCTGAACCATCTCTAGTGGACCAGAGTGAAGAGTAGTCAGTGCTGAGTGAGGGATGGTAAAGCATCGCCGGTTATCTTTAGCCTGAGTTGAGTAGAATACAATGGGAGCGTCCACTAATGTCCTGTGACAGCACAACCGTAAAAAGAGTTAAAAAAAAGCCTGACCTGGCACTGTGTGTGTGTTGCTCGCCATCTGTAAGGACATCTAACACACTGGCACCTGCATTTCATCACACTAACTAAACACACACACACACACACACATCATCTATAATTCAGCTCATTGGCCAGTAGGACATCTTTCCCATGGGGGTCCCTTTACCTCGGGGTTGGACAGATGAAACTTTTAACAGCGGATGACAAAATGGAAAGGGATAAATAAATAAAGTGAAGTGGCCTTTAATGCACAGTCAGCATGTAACACACACAAATCACTTTCCATACATACACATAAACACACACTGATGTCTCCTCCACGCTCGTCATTCAAACAGCTGCAAAAGGCAACCGCATCCATCATGATGCACTGCACCGATCCACATGTGTCTGTCTCAACAGAGACATATTATATTATATTACAAGCTTAACCTCAATGCAGGATTAAACAGACCGGGTGTGCACTGGTTTACTAACTTAAAGAGGGAATGAAGGTTTTTTAAAGGAGGTATTATCTCTAAATCTACCATCCAAGGTAAATCAACAAGGTAGTTACAGGTCCATTTAAACATTTACCCCACTTTTAAAAGACCCGTACATGATGAACGTCTTTGGATCTTATTTTTTGTTTGAAAGCATTATTATGAATTTAGGTCATTTCTTAAGTTCATTGTGAGCGTTCAGCACAAAAATACACCTACGGCAGGTGAGACTGTTGTTATCATGGTGTAGTGCATGGTCCACATGGTTTTTGCTGTGGTTATTTATGGATGTGAAAGCTGGAGAATAAAAAAGTTGTGCAGGAAAATATCAATGCTTTTGAACTTTGGTACTTGCGAAGACTTGAGAGTAAATTGGAAGGCAAAAAAACAAACAAACAAACAAACAAACAAATGGATCCTCGATCAAATCAAACTAGAACCTCTTTCTTACAGCTTATAACTGAAGCTCTTATTTTGGACACGTTATCAGAACAATCAATTCATTGCACAATTATGCTTGGAAGCGTTGAAGGTAAAAAAAGAAGAGAATGGCCAGCAACAAGATTGATGAATACATTAAAAGGAACAATAAACAAGCAATTAAGAAGCATGATGCTCTGGAGAAACCCTTTCTACAAGGTCGTTGACAGTCAGACTTGACTTGACAGCACTACGAAAAGACACAAACAAGCATTAAAATTCAAAAGTTTGCCCAAAAAAATCCATGAATGATTCTAATGATTATAAGACTATCCCGATACACAGCACTCCATACAACAATGAAGACCTCGCACAGTTGTGATACTTTAATTTAATTTTAATTCCACTTTTACAATTACTAGGTATCCTTAGTTTTTGAATAATTACAGAACGTTGTTGTAAAATACTTCTGTTTATATTTACATGTTTTACTGTCCATTTTTTAAAATTATGTTTGTAGAATGGCAATATAAATACAGCCAAAGACTTAAGCATGGTTGTATAAAATCCTATAAAACAACCTGAAACTCTTTTCCTGTCCCACTGTCCCATGCCACTTATTTAGCTGAACTGTTTCAGTCCTTCTGTATCAGTACAATAATCATTAAAGTCATTAGACGACAAAGATGCGCTGTTTTCATAACACGTCCAGCGTTAGTAACAGCAACTGACAAATACAGATCATTTAAAAACAAAGTTACATACAGCCTCAGGTAAAAATTTACAATCTTTTTTTAAAAAGTAAAGTTGACATACATGCATGGCATTGCCTCTCTGTGATATTATGTGTTTGTGTACATCTGTGTATGTGGCAGCATTAGGACCTGAGGTCAGTGGCCCAGCAGTGTTTTTAATATTAGACGGAAGACGCCCTTGACTAAAGAAGAACTTGTACATTACTGCTGATAACATCAGACAAGGCTACTGAACCCCACAACCTGCAGGGACCTTTGCCACAATGCCGAGCCTTTTCAACAATTTATTTTATGATTTATTTGGCCTTCATTTGTTCGGGGAACTTACAATTTGCTTTAAAATCTAAATTGAATGTGAAATCTGAGAAAAAAAGCGATCCTCACACAAACTACAGCAGTACATAATCAATTTATAACCCATTAGTGGTTATGACTGGCTATAGCTGATGACTTTTTTTGTGTCCATATAAACTGGGGCTTTAACAGTATTTCACCCAGAAAATGGGATAAGTAAATATAGAGTAAAATAGTAAGTACAATATAAACAAAATCAATATATTTTATTTTATGTTGCTGATTGTAAATTTAATGTACATTTCATTTCCATTTTTCCATAAAAAAGAGTGAATCTACAATAGGCAAGCAGGTTGGTGTGAATAAATCAACTGTGGGAGCAATTGTAGGAAAATGGAAGACATACAAGACCATTGATAATCTCCCTCGATCTGGGGACCCACGCAAGATCTCATCCCGTGGGGTCAAAATGATCATGAGAACGGTGAGCAAAAATCCCAGAACTACACGGAGGGACCTGATGAATGACCTGCAGAGAGCTGGGACCAAAGTAACAAAGGCTACCATCAGTAATACACTACGCAGAGAGGGACTCAAATCCTGCAGTGCCAGGCGTATCCCCCTGCTTAAGCCAGTACATGTCCAGGCCCGTCTGAAGTTTACCAGAGAGCATATGGATGATCCAGAAGAGGATTGGGAGAATATCATGTGGTCAGATGAAACCAAAATGGAACTTTTTGGTAAAAACTCAACTCGTCGTGTTTGGAGGAAGAAGAATGCTGAGTTGCATCCCAAGAACACCATACCTACTGTGAAGCATGGGGGTGGAAACATCATGCTTTGGGGCTGTTTTTCTGCAAAGGGGACAGGACGACTGATCCGTGTTAAGGGAAGAATGAACGGGGCCATGTATCGTGAGATTTTAAGCCAAAACCTACTTCCATCAGTGAGAGCATTGAAGATGGAACGTGGCTGGGTCTTCCAGCATGACAATGATCCCAAACACACCGCTTGGGCAACGAAGGAGTGGCTCCGTAAAAAGCATTTCAAGGTCCTGGAGTGGCCTAGCCAGTGCAAACCTGGTGAAGACTTACAGGAAACGTTTGACCTCTGTCATTGCCAACAAAGGTTATGTTACAAAGTATTGAGTTGAACTTTTGTTATTGACCAAATACTTATTTTCCACCGTAATTTACAAATAAATTCTTTAAAAATACTACAATGTGATTTCCTGGATTTTTGTTTCTCATTTTGTCTCTCATAGTTGAAGTGTACCTATAATGAAAATTACAGACCTCTCTCATCTTTCTAAGTAGGAGAACCTGCACAATCAGTGGCTGACTAAATACTTTTTGGCCCCACTGTATTTGTCCATGTGATCAGCAACTAAGTTCACTCAAGCTCTAAGATGCTGATTTTGAAGCATGAGCATAAGCTGTTATCAATCATGATAAGGAATTAGGAAGCCCTGTCACAAAGATAACTGACATTATAGAACTTTCTAACTGTATATTTATATTTAAATGTATCTTTTTGAGCCACAATACATTTTGTAAAGAATCACATTTGTTGAATATGTTCAAGAATTGAAGACATAAATTGCAATGACATAGAATGTATAGTATAGAACATAGTATGGAATTGAAATCAACCAATGGGACACCTAAATGAAGAAAACCATATAAATCCTTATTTTTTTTCTCTTCAATCCTTTTTATCTCTTCTACTATGTGTGTGTGTGTGTTTGTGCCCTCGCGTGAGCACACACGTATAATTATGTGTGTCCTCGCTATCTGTACCTCTCTCCTTCAGCTCACTGGCACACTGGCTGAGCTCAAACTGTTCAGCTGTGCCTGTTCCAAACCCAATAATTACAGCTTGTCAGAAAGAATTAATTTTCTCATTTCTCATAAAGATGTGTAAAAATTACCATGTTATTATACACCGACACTCCTCAGAGACACGCACCAAATTTAATTTAGAGTTCTTCCTGCACATTAAATTAAATCCATAAATAAGAGTTTAGGCATCAGTGGGAAAGCATATGTTCGTTAGGCCGAACAGGCTGTCTGGCCTCGCGCTAATGTCTATTGTAATGTTTTAATAGCGCACGGCTTCTAAGCACAGATAAATTTCAATAATCACTGAAGCTGACGACTGGTTTTGTGCCCCGGGTGCTAAGAAACATATCAGGCTCACGTCCATGAGTTTATTTTATTAAAATCGCCAGTAAAGGCTGCTGGACTTGCTTTATAATAATGATGATTATTTATAGGTACCAATTTTAGAGGCTATATTAGTATGTTTTATATGTTTGTATGTTTTATATTTATTAAGTCACTTCTTTATCCTGATCTGGGTCACTGCTAGTCCAAAGCCGAGCCCGGAAACAGGAATACACCACAGACTGGACGGCTTCACACATTTACTCTCATCTACATGGATTTAGAGCATCCAGTTTACTGGTGGTGAGGACTGAACCTGTCAGTTCTGATACACTGCTGATGTTTGTTGATATGAGAGTCATTCAAACTGCTTTATTCTAATCCAGAGCTCTGTTGGTCTGACGCTTATCCTTGAAACAGTGGTTGCAATGAACTTACTTCAGACTTAGTGACAGTTTACTGCAGGGCATCAGACACCCACTTCTTCACTCACTCATTCTATAAGTCTGTCTATGCACTATTAAGAGCATACAATCTACTTTGAGTTGAGAATTAAACCCAGCTAAACCTGTAAATGTGTGCTGATTTAAAAACCAGTTGATCATTCACCAGGGTCACTGCTGGACTGGGTATAATTGGCCCAATTTTGCTGCAGCAGCCCAAATCACTAATCATGAAAGACTTTTTTGAGGCAAGAAAAAGGATCGGTGGGCTTGGAACCCACACTGTTGACAGGCTGATCATTGGTCGACGTAGTGCTGCTGTAATTGAAAACAGCTGAGAAAAAGTTCTGGCATTACAGAACTTTTGGATTAAAATCTTAAGGTGTGACCACTGCTACAAGACTCGTCTAACATTCACCAACAGGAAGGTGGCAGAAAACACAATAATAACAATAATGTGTAACACTGTGACTAACTTACACAAGTACCCTGGACAGGGCGCCAAGTTATTCCGGGGCTTTGGCCACACCCCTCAGACATAGCCAATCAGATCTGTGCAGATTTGAGCCGGGATTTCAGCAATGTTAGGCTAGCGTAATAAACCACTGTGCCACCCAAACACCCATAAAAATATTACATACAACTTAATCACATTTAAACCAGTATACACAGTTTAAACTGCCAATTCTTACAATAGCATAGCAGCTACCACATATGCTTGGGGAAAAATGTTGTTAAAGAATCTGATAATATAAGAGAACAGTCCACCAACAGGGCAGCGTCATGTGATCAGCGTCCTGTGACCAGCGTCCTGTGACCACTGATGAAGGTCTAGAAGATGACCGACTCAAACAGCAGCAACAGATTAGCGATCGTCTCTGACTTTACATCTACAAGGTGGACCAACCAGGTAGGAGTGTCTAATAGAGTGGACAGTGAGTGAACACGGTATTTAAAAACTCCAGCAGTGCTGCTGTGTCTGATCCACTCATACCAGCACAACACACACTAACACACCACCACCATGTCAGTGTCACTGCAGTGCTGAGAATCATCCACCACCTAAATAATACCTGCTCTGTGGTGGTCTTGTGGGGGTCCTGACCATTAAAGAACAGGACAAAAGCAGGCTAAAAAGGTATGTAGAGGCGCCCAGGTGGCGCAGCGGGATATTCCGCTGACGCACCAGCACCGAGTTTCTGAACCTCCCGGTTCGAGGCTCGGTGTTGCCACCGGTCGGCTGGGCGCCATCTGGCGGGCATAATTGGCAGTGCCTGCAGGGTGGGGGACCGGACTATATGTGGGTGGGTGGGTCTTCATGCGCTGTGTAAGGACCCTGATTTGCAGAAGAGACGCCCGTGCAGAATGCACGGACGAGAAGAGGAGGGCTGTACACGTGTAAAGAAGGCGTGGGGCAGCGGCGTGCTCTCCTTGGATGCAGGTCTGGTGTGCCTGTTAGCAGCGGAAGACAGATTGGAAGCGCTAAAAATTGGGAGAAAAATTGGGGAGAAAATTCGGAGAAAAATAATAATAAAAAAAAAAAGAAAAAAGAAAAAAAAAAAAAAGGTATGTAGAGAAACAGATGGACTACAGTCAGTAGTTGTGGAACTACAAAGTGCTCCTATATGGTAAGTGAAGCTGATAAAATGGACAGTGAGTGTAGAAACAAGGAGGTGGTTTTAATGTTATGGCTGATCCGTGTATATAACAGTGTGACAGGTGATTCCAGACTGATTTAGCTGTTATCGGTTCAATATTAGACCATTGGGGGAAAAACTGCCTTGTCTGTTGTCCAAAGCTAAATGCAGTTAAAAACTTGGCTATACGGTACAAGAACTTTTTAAACATCAACAGTGAAAATGTGCTCATTGATTCAGGAACAAGCTAATCTTATTATACATAAGACACTATAAGCTTGCAATCACCAATGGAGGATTAAATGCAGCATCAATTGTGTGGGTTGACTAAGCCTTTATTTATCTGCCTATTATATCTTATGCACGGTGCATCTACAGAAGGCGAGCAGGATGAATCACGGAGCTGCGGCACTGATGGTGAGAAACTGAGGGATTTTAGAAAGCTCTGTCTTTTGTCTGTTGGATTGGCATGTACTGCAGTTTATATTGTCATATATACACATACACATGTACAGTACAATAACATGTTTTGTCTGCAAATCCCAGACAGGAGCAGACAAGGTTAGGGGCCCAACAGTGGCTGCACGGCAGAGCTGGTTTTGAACCCACACTATTATGATATATAGTCCAAAGCTCTACCCACTAAGCTAAATGAAATGAAAAAGAAGATTGTAAAAGAATAAAGTGTGAACATAGGAATAAACGAAAGGAAAAAGGCAAAGACACACTAAGGATCTTATTGTGAGAGGCCCACTCCCACTACCAACATCCCCCCCCCCCCACCACCACCACCACCACCAAACCACACACACATACACACACAGTGGCAGGAATTATAGAAATATACTGAATTTACACAAAGACTTTCAGGTTACCTAAGACACAACTGCAAGCTGTGAGACAGGTTCTGTCTGAAAACCTAGTGAGCTGCCTTGCTGCCTACCTGGGAAGCTGCCTAAGTAGAGAGGATTCTAATAAGATACTGAACTTAAAAAGCAGGTTATTCAGCGATTACGCCTATTTTGTCATCGCAGTTTTCGCTTACTAAGCTAACATGGTTAGCCTCAGGCCATTTAAACCAATGAGAATTTAACTACATTTAAAAAGAACTCGAATTAGAAAAGTAAGTTGTTCCGCATCCGTACACCATGTTTGTAATTTTTGTGAGAAAAGTCTTCACTGCTAAGGAAGCATCAGACTTGTTATTCAGTCAGCTTATCACCTAGAACTAAGGCACCTCAGTAAGTACATTTTAAAGCATCTAAGAATTTGGACATCCTTCTTCTCGGGAGTGCATGTAGTGAGTTCATAGACAGCATTTAGTCCTGGTCCTTCTGTGTGGAGTTTGCATGTTCTCCCTGTGTCCGCGTGGGTTTCCTCTGGGTGCTGCGGTTTCCTCCCACAGTCCAAAGACATGCAAGTGAGGTGAACTGGAGATACTAAATTGTCCATGACTGTGTTTGATATAACCTTGTGAACTGATGAAGCTTGTGTAATGAGTAACTACTGTTCCTGTCATGAATGTAACCAAAGTGTAAAACATGACGTTATAATCCTAATAAACAAACAAAATAACATTCTCCCGAGAAGAAGTCCGAATTTTTAGATACCTTAAAATGCTGTCTAGCGAGACACCTTAAATTTGAACGGTATTTTGACAGAATAATGAGGGAGCATCTGATGCTGCCTTGGCGGCAATTTAACCATTTTCGGTACACAAAGGGAAATGTTAGTTGACATGCTAGCGCGTTGTGCAACCTCATCCCATTGGTTTGAATGGCATAAGGCTGTGTTAGCTTAGTAAGCAAAAACTGATGGAATCGCTGTCTAAGTTCGAATAATCTGCCTTATAAGTCGATGACTTATAAGAATCTTCTCTACTTAGGCAGCTGCCTGTGTAGGCAGTAAGAAAGCAAGGTAGCTCATTAGGTTTTCAAACAGACCCTAAGTGGAGAGCTCAATGGGTTTTCAGACAGACCCACAGTGTCCTCTTTCATATACAGTATTACCATAACACAATACAGTTCCACCTGATCTTATTCACATTATCTCAAAGACAATATAATACATCCAACTTACTAACACTAGAGTACAGAACAGGCTGTTTAAGGTCCAGTCACAGCATCTAAATGGGGTTTATACACCAAAACAATGTCTGATGTTGAAACTCCTTTAAGTCACTTAGAAGCTTAATTTATTCAAGCTTTTAATCACAGACTGATGAGCAGATATTTCCTTCAAAATTGTCTGACTAAAAAATGAACAGAGAATTCAGGACCCTGAAGCAGCAAAGCATCCCCACACCTTAACACTACTACCACCACCACTGGCTGTACTGCACTGCTGCTACATGACTGGCTTAATGGGTAATCACGTGAATGAACAGAAAGTTGTTTTCCTAAAAAGTGGCTGCTGAATGCATACGTTTAAATAATATTGACCGATGCACCCTTAAATCTGAATAAATAATAAACCTAATTAGGTATAAAATGAGTACAAATTTTAAACAGACATGAAATATGCGGGTATTGACATTCAAATTGCACGAATGCGAGGGTTAAAACTGTCTTTCTTTAACAAAGACTGCAGTTAAAAGGCAAACTAACCATTTTATCATTATTGTAATTTTTTTAACTCACAATACTGGTTTGCTGTCATTGACAAAGACATTTAGTGTGCTTCTTTTTTAGAAACACTGAAAAAGCATCCCCATTAAACAGCATAAAAAGCTGTACAACAACAGCAGAAACAAAATAAAACAGTAATTAAAGATACAAAACATCACTATGTCTTGTAATGTCTTGTTTGTAATAGCTTTAAACCTTTTAATTGCTTAAACAATTCAGGCTTCATGGCACTATCACAAAAATAACAAAGCATAAGCTTGTTTTAGTCTGTATCCCAACATTTACAGAGAATGGTTTTCACAGACGTATTTTTAAAACAAACTGTGTCCTGTCCTGTTTTTTTTTTTTTTTTTTTTTTACATTATAAGTCAAGTACAACAAGTGTTCAAGTGTAAGAGCTTACAAAGTGTAAGTGATCACCTGTTTTTATAAATTCTTATTTCCGTCAAGTGGTAACAGATCTCTATTGACCCCTGTCCTATAAAAAAGCAAGTGTTAGTAGAATATGTGTAATTTTATCAGATTCTTTTCACATTTAAACTATATTAGGTTTGTGGATAGATGTGGTCTCCTGGTAACCAGTGTTATCCAAACTACATGACCACAAACCAAATCTAAATAAAGTTAAAACAGTTAAAGCAAACAAAATCAGAAAGCAGTGATCTGTGACATGTCGGGATATTGCTGTTTTACCATTAAGGTTAGAAATGCTGTAAAATGTTTTTTAAATTTTTAATCTGAAACAGGTAACACTGTCATGAATGGATGTAAATGGAACACTAACAAAAGGCACAGCTGTTAACAAACATGGACTGGACAGTTTAACAATGTTTCTTAAAGCATATTTAAAACAAACTGGAAGATTTTACCATTTACAGTCTATAACATTATTTAAAGATATAAAGAATGTGAACTGTGGTCGAACAAATCCTTTTAAAATCTTCAGAATTCGGAAATAACAGAGATTGTCTGGGCCAAAGAGGAAAGGGACTATCCCAATTTTATTTTACCTCTGTGAAGTTTAATAGCCAGTGTTTGACAGAGTGTGGGGATGTGCTAGGGCCAATAGCATGGATAACATTTACATCTGTGAATGTACCATTAATGCTGAGAGGGAACATACACATTTTGGAGCAACATACAGTGTTGCAATTGTGTCAAGTACTTAAGTTTATACTTACAAACTTGATGAAGTTTTTCATTACAAATCATAGAATCAGCATAACAATGTGAGTCAAAAGTTACATTTTTGAAAAATACATTTTCTACTACTGTGCTTCAATTTATACAATGTCTTTTTTTAAGGAACTTTCATGTTGATTTCAGAAAAACAATGTCAAGTGCACATTAAAACAGCTTTCTAGTACAAGAGTGAAGGTGCTACACTAACCTGTCTGCAGTCCACACCGTTCTACTATCAAAATGCAGTATCAAGCCCAATATACAGTATGACACAATATCTAACAACAGAGACACAAATTGTTGAGCAACTGACGTGGTATTTTGGGCAAGAAGGAAAAAAAAGTTTCACGTTCATAAGTACAACAACTGGTATCCTTAGTTCCCAAACAATTCCAGAACATTATAAGGAAAAGTGAAGCAACACAGGAGTAAACATACCCCACCCCAAAATTATATACAAACTTAAACAGTTTGTTTTTGGTATATAAACTGTATTTATTTACAAATAAGGTTAAAACATTTTTCCCTTTTTGCTCATTACAACAGGGAGTTGTACCCAGCACCACTAGTAATAGGAAAGTCTAAAATAAGCACACACATGTATGAGTATGCATGAAAATGTGTGTTTGAGTAAAAGAAAACCAACTAAAAACGTACTTACTGTAAAGCCCGTTGGTGTCAAAATCCCAGTGATGTCCCTCAGTAATAAAAATCTGGTCTCGAGTTTAACTCAGCTAAAAGAGAGAGAGAGAGAGAGATAATAAGTTTAGGATAAACCACTTAGTAAAGTAAGTTCCTGTTTGGTATACCAGAGAATAAATTTAATTTAATGTCTGCAATAACTGCAACTGCAAACATTTTGCCATTCACAATAAATGTTATTTATAAAATTGTTCCAGTCATGTTTACAGTCAGGAACAGAATGGACTCCTGCAACTTAAATTAAACGTTGAGATGCTCCCCCAGCTCTTTTGTAAACATATTCAACCGCAGCTAATCTCCCTCCTGCAACTTATCAACAGGATTGTAAATCGTATCCTAATTAAGGTGTCACTTCCACAGTTTATGGACCATAAACTGTTTGCGTGTGTGTCAAACGAAGGCTGGTGGAGCAGAGTCGCTTGTGCCTGTTCTTTCCTCTCTTGGGTGCTTAATTTGCTCTTGTTATGAATGTTGAGTGGATCTGGAAGATTCACTCTCGTATAAATCAGCCAGTCATGACAGAACTGTGTAGTCCTTGAGTTGTGTAGAGTTTTAGTGGAGCATAGCACCTCGTACACTGCCCTGTGTAATCCAGAGGGGGATGTGTGGATGTCTGGGTTAAGTGGGCTAAGTAAATGCACCTTATGCTGGGACAGGAAGGAACATGGGAAGCTATAAAGCCCCAGTGAGCTTGCTCAGTGACAGTGTGGAAGGAAATATTTTAAATCAGCCTACATAATACATGAAGAGGGCTCGAGTCAGCTAGAGATTTCAGACCACCCGGGTTGCACGTGCAGATGCAGGCCTGATGTATAATGTACTCAGAATGAGACGCGCTTAGGAAACATCTACTCGTCGGCTTGTAACACAGTATGATTTGCAGTGCAAACATCATGCAGTTCAAGTCGGACTGCTCTATAAGCTGAAAACTGTAAGACTGTGTGTCAGGGGTTGGACCTTGTGAAATTTCAAACTGTGCTCAGAGTACTACATACAATCATGCCGATCACTGCTTATATACACTATGTGGCCATGTCTGTGTACACCTGACCATGACCTTAACCTCCCCAACACACACAAACACACACACACACACACACACACACACACACACACATAAACTTTGCAGCTATATAAGCCTCCACTCATTTGAGAGTAAGTAAATATTTTCACAGAGTTTTGGAGTGTGTCTGTGGGGGTTTGTCAGGCACTAAAGTTGCACAAGTAAACCTGGCTGGTATTCAATGTTACATTTCATCACAAACATGTTTACTGAGGTATAGAAATCCCTGCACACATAACTCATTTAATGCACAGGGGCACAGTCATGCTGGACTATGACTGTGCCATCCCTAAACTGTTCCCATCAAGTTGAAAGCATATAAATGTATTTTATACAACTTTTAGCAATACATAAAACACCTGAACTCAGTTATAATAGGGTGTGTCCACAAGATTTAGGTCTTAACAGGGGAATTATACATGACTTACGTTTCCTACTAATTTCCCTAATGTACTTTTGTGTAAAGCCAACAACTATATGATATTAAGTTAAAACCTGAAATAATGGAGTCGGAAAGTTCTAGAAGCAATAAGAAGAATGCATGTGGACAGAGACAGCACATTATAGGTCTGTTTGAAAACCTAGTAAGCTGCCTCGCAGCCTACTGCCTACCTAGGCAGCTGACTAAGTAGAGAGGATTGTAATAAGATATTAAACTTATAAGGCTTGTTATTTAGACACACTACTTAGACAGATTACAGTGATAATGTCACCGCAGTTAACACAGTTAGCCTTAGGCCATTCAAACCAATGGGCTGAGGTGGCACAACTCGCTCGCATGCCATCTCCCTCCGTGTACCAAAATGTTAAACTGTCACTGACAAGCCCAAATTTGCAAATAAATGACACTTGTGCGTCTTTATACAAATTAAAAATCAATCAGAATTGATTTACATTTCAAAAGAACTCGTTTATTGTTTTGCATTCATCCGCCATATTTATCATTTTTTGTAAGAGAAGTTGCGCCGCACTGAATGCTGGGAATGCCTTCATCGCTAAGGAAGCATCCGATGCTCCCTCATTATTCAGTCAGTTTATAGCTTTGAAATAAGGCACCCTAGCAGGCAGCATTATAAGGTATCTAAGAATTCAGACAGCCTTCTAGTCTGGAGTGCGTGTAGGATGACGTAAATGTGTCTATGTAGAGAGCTCAGTAGGTTTTTGAACAGATCCTATATTATATAGTACAATCTGTAAATAAAGAGTGTACACATGTATGTAGGTAGTACGTATGGAGCCAGTTCTACAACCTGTAAGTAAAGTGCCTGTGGGTGTAGCCAGCTCACTATAAGAGGTAACACAATGTGGCCCATGTGTTCTGGCTATATGTCTTTAATTCCCAGAGGTTACGAGGTTCCTCTTTGATGTGCTCACAATTTTAAACGCCTTCATAAAAGCTAAACTGGATTCTAGTGAGGACTGTTGTACCTGCTGTGATCAGGTCATTTGTGGTTGTGTTTACAAAGCCATTATGCTGTTTAAGGTGTTGAGTATGATACTGCAGCTTTGTTTCATTAAACTGCCGTTTAATACGGACGTTGTAGCCTAGTGGTTAGGGTACTGGACTAGTAATCAGAAGGTTGCTGGTTCAAACCCCACCACTGCCAGGTTGCTGCTGTTGGGCCCTTGAGCAAGGCCCTTAACCCTCAATTGCTTAGACCAGGGGTGTCAAACTCACGGCCGCGGGCGAAAGCTTAACCGACTGTATGATTGTTGTGATGGTTCGAGTCGTTACAGAGACGCACTTATAATTTAATGGGAGTCCTGCGCCTTTAAATTCAACTGGCGACATCGTAGTTGTCGTAGGTTAACTAACTTTAACCTTCGCTAAGAAGCCATGTGACTTTTACTGCAAAAGAACGCGAAGTAGCGTAGTCAGTAATGTAAACAATAATAAATAAATACAGATAATTATATTGCAGTATAATACAGAAGCATCGTCTGTAAGTAATGGCGTTTATATTCTCAGTTGTTAGTAAATGTTTAGTGAGTAAATCACAGCGCTTTAGTTACAAATTTACCGTAATTAAATACAATTGTTACTGTTACTATAGCAATTAGTATCTTTACACACAATTTTAACTCCTTATTTTATGTTTGGTTAAATCTCATATTGTACCAGATGTAACACTTGACTACAGCTGTGTGCTTTTACTGTATTAGGTTCTTTATTGTTTTTATTGTTTGTATTTTTACTTCATTTTGATGCACACAGTGTATCACACAGCTGGGAAGCAAATAAAACCGACTGTATTCTGTAGGGAGCTGTCTGTCTGTCTGTCTGTCTGTCTGTCTGTCTGTCTGTCTGTCTAGCTGAGCAAGGGGGATAAACTATTAGTGAGGACAGAATGATTGTCTTAAAAATACACTGTAAAATCCTAAATAAACTGCATCTTTCAAAATGCATGCTGATTTTGTGACCTGCAAAGTGACACAGCCCGCCAGTAGATGATGTTACACATATTTACACATGATCCTAAAATGTACAAGAAGATAAGTAAGAAAATTAAGCATAAGGAGGAAATTTAATGAAAGTGAAAACAAGTTTGTGCTTCAGGAAGAGAAACCGGTGCGTCTCTTGTGTTATGAGGCTGTGTCTGTGGTAAAGTAGAACAATATAAATGCAGGATTCAGCCTCCAAGAAAAACAGCAATGTGACTGCAATCACAGCAGGATACGTTACAATCGGCCCTTTGAGGGCCACAATAATGCTGATGTGGCCCTCGGTGAAAATGAGTTTGACACCCCTGGCTTAGACTGTATACTGTCACAGCACTGTAAGTTGCTTTGGATAAAAACATCTGCTAAATGCTGAAAATGTAAAATGTAAATGTTTAATAATAACAAAAATAATAGCAATGATCTTTTCAACCAAACGCAAAATGGCAAAAAAATTTGACATAAATAATATCTGGAACTTTATTTAATGGAAACATTACATATACAGTACAACTTTAACTACACACTCACTGAGCACTTTGTTAGTCACACCTATTTGGTTTGAACCTTTAATGATTATTTTATAAGCTACACCTACCATGATGGTGTGACGTCTTTATGTTTCTCGTTATTTGAAAAGGTTTTTTCACTTTGCAACCACATCATTAGCCAATTTCATGTGGTTTCTTTTTCACATCTGGGGAGAGCGGCACAGTGGCTCGGTGGGTAGCACTATTACCTCACAGCAAGAAGGTCCTGGGTTCGATCCCCAGATAGGAGCGGTCCAGGTCCTTCTGTGTGGAGTTTGCATGTTCTCCCTGTGTCTGCGGGTGTTTCCTCTGGGAGCTCCGGTTTCCTCCCACAGTCCAAAGACATGCAGTGAGGTGAATTGGAGATACAAAATTGTCCATGACTGTGTTTAACATTAAACTTGTGAACTGATGAATCTCGTGTAACCAGTAACTACCTGTCCTGTCATGAATGTAACCACAGTGTTTAAAACATGACGTTAAAATCCTAATAAATAAATACATTTCACATCTGGGTGTTGCATTAAAGTTTTGAGTTTAGGTTGTGTTTTTATATGACATTTAGTTTGAAGATCTAAAACAATGCAGTGTGACAAATGCAGAACTTGAGTAAATTACGTACTGAATGTAACTTTTCATCAGGGTAACATTAACAGCTCCCTGAGCACTTTATTAGGTACACCTACCTATTCTGCACATTCATTTATTCATTTTATAGGCTGCACCTAAAACACCATCTATTGTTTTGTACACATTGTCACTCACTGTCCACCCAACCTTTAGGACCTTTACTGACCAGATAATGTTTGGTTGATTAGTGCAATGACTCTAACATGGTCATGTGTGATGTGCTGGTATGAATGTATCAGGTGCAGCAGTGTTATCAGAATTTTAAAATACTCTTTAAACTTACTGGCCTCTTTATTTGGACCACACACCCTGTCAGCAAACAATGTAGGTGTAGAGGTAGGGACTTGTGATATTATTTTAATGTACAATGTGTTCATCTTCCTTTAGTCTTTTACTTTGTCTCTCTGTTAGTTTGGATGGATGTGTGGATGAATAGATGGATGGATGAACATACAAAGGTACAATACAAACAGACAGGCAGACAGATAGACATACAGACAGACAAACAGACCGACCGACAAACACAGATAGACAGAGCTGTTATATTACTGTTCTAAAAGCTATGAAAAGACTAATTGTGAAGGAAGTCTGCAAGATGCAAAGCTTTGTATGAAGCCAGCCCACCCAGGAGATTATAAATGATAATCTAAATAAAAAAAATGGCCTTGAGACAAAGTTAGCACTCAATAAACTTATAAAATCTGTGAGAAAGGAGCCTGTGAAAAAAACCACTATAGTTGATAAGGTGTTAATATCCAAACCTGTGAGTGCCTCTGGAAAGAACCACCACACTACATAAAACAGAAAGTTGCAGAATGACTGTGGTTGATGAACTCTATATATCACACTATATAAAAAGGTTCTAAAACCTGTGAGAAAAGTGCCTGTGTTTATTATAATGAGCCAGGTGTGGATTTATTTCTCTGTGCACTAATAACCTGGCTGTTATTGTATGTCCATGTGTGCACAACTTTTTATGTGTTGATGTGTAAGCCTGTTTGATGATTGAAGTGTATTCTTGTAACCCCTGGGAAGGCTATAAATACAGAGTGCTGCTCTTGATTGAAATCTTCTTTTGTTTGCCAGCATTCAGAGTCATGCCTTTATTTCTCTGTTTCCCTGTCTCCTGATGGCTCTCGTCTTCAGAAAGCTAAAAGCATGGGGCCTGAAAGACTGAGTCTGGCTCTCAGAATCATTGTGCTCCATAGTCCCCCTGTCCGGCCTATTGAAGAGAAAGCCGAGCACTCGCACCTCCACAACAATAAGAAATACCCACCTTTATTTTAGCCTCCCTGACTTGTTTGTCCAAAACAAATTGGTTCTCCAGAACAGCTACTTATTTTTTTTTTTTTATCACACACTGGTATTGTGCTGTTAGAAGCTAATGCGAGTGCATAATGGCGGATGAGAAGGCAAAAAAGTAAAAGCATTAAAGCTGAAGAAGAGTGCATCTTTGTTTCCCAGGCCCCAGTTATATAAAGCAGCCCCGGAGAAAGGGACCATTGTGCTGGACTGGGAGAGTAAAGAGGGCCCGTGGCTTGTTTTGTTTGCAGGATGGATGAATAAAAGAATGGGAGAGAGAAGAAAGGAGGCATCATGGGACTTAACTTTTACAAAAGCTACGAAGGGAAAGTGTGTAAGTTATCATCATTCGGTCAGAAAGCAAGGATGAGACACTGAGCCGCTCAGTGGCCAAAATGGGTCAAATTTAAAAGCAGGGTGAGGCATTTAAAGCTATGGATTTTTAAAAGAGCTTGGTGTTTGACTAAGGCATGTAAAAAATACAGTAAAACTATTGAAATATCTACAAGAATTCAAACAGCAAAACTAAATGGAGTGCTTTGCTTTTGAAGAAAGAAAGAACTCCTTGAAGAGAAATCTGCTACCCCCAGAAGTACTTTTTATTAGCATTGCTTTCTTAAGGTCAAAGATCATACATTGTTCATGCCTAAAACTGAGCCAGTCATGTGACTATCCACATTTAAAATGTTGATTGGTTGATGGCATCATGTTTACATTGACAGCATTTAGCAGGCGCTTTAATCCAAAGCGATTTACAATTCTTACTAAAAACAGTTTGAGCAATTGAGGCTTAAGGGCCTTGCTCTGGAGCCCAACAGTGGAAACCTGGCAGTAGTGAGGGTTGAACCTGCAACCTTCTGATTACTAGTACGGTTCTTTAACCGCTGAGCTACTGCTGTCATGTGACTTCAAAAATGTCTTAAAATATTTGATGCTTTATGTACCATCCCAAAACAAATACTTCTAGCCCCCCACTTATGATTATAAAATGCTGATGATTTTTAACTGTCGTCTCACAGCAAGAAGGTCCTGGTTTCGATTCCCAGGTGGGGAAATCAGGGTCCTTTCTGTGTGGAATTTGCATGTTCTGTTCTCTGTTGCATGTCTGCGTGGGTTTCCTCCGGGGGCTCCGGTTTCCTCCCACAGTCCAAAGACGTGCAAGTGAGGTGAATTGGAGATACTAAATTGTCCATGATTGTATTTGATAATAAAACTTGAACTGATGAATCTTGTGTAACCGGTAACTACCGATTCTGTCATGAATGTAACAAAAGTGTGTGAAACATGATGTTAAAATCCTAATAAACAAATAAATAAAGTATATATCACAAATAGCAAAAGTTATTTTGGTGTATTTTATCCAAAGCAGCTTATAATCGAGATCATATACAATCTCTGCTTCTTTCATATACAAGGGTCTTGCTCAAGGTCCCAACAGTGGCAGCCTGGCAGCAGTGAGGCTTAAACTTATGGCCTTCCTTTTACTAGTCCAGTACCTTAACTCCTGAGTTACTGCTGCCCATTTATAAAAAAAGGGGCAGCAGTAACCTGTCTGTTATTTCTGTTATTTTGTCCACCACCTGTTTATCAGCAGATTTTGGTGTATACATTGTGTGTATATTTATCTCAAAATGGCAAGTTATTTCTGCTCAGTGGTGTGAGTCTGGGTGTAGAAGAAATACTTTTCAAAATCCCCATGACTAAATGAAATCTAATAAGTGATAGCCTAGATTACACTCTGCTCTTCATATTCTGTCAGACCCAGTTATGGTGTTTTATGCTTTGAAAGAGAAAAATGAAATGGAGAATAAAAAAAGAAAAAAATGATTAGAGAGAGGGTGTAGGTAAAATAGACAGCTTCTGTACCGACGTCTCCGAGGAGAAAGCAGATCAACCTATTTTTAGCTGTTAGCTCCTCTAATAGCTTTCTGTACCACTAATTCTCTCTGAGAGTTTGTCACGCTAAACCAATAAGTCATCTAACCAAAACAATTAGAGCAAACGGCCTTCTGCAGTGAGACAGACACACGTGCAGAGACACTGTGGGACATAAGACTGAGCATGAAGAGAACGAACTGAAAAGTCAAGGGAGAGGAACACATTTCTGTTGTGCTAACTGACACAAAAGCATCACATGCTTCGCTAACACACACACTCACACACAGTTTAACTAATTTAAAGGTTTATATAACAGATTTACATATATATATATATATATAAATATACAGTGTATCACAAAAGTGAGTACACCCCTCAAATTTTTGCAAATATTTCATTATATCTTTTCATGGGACAACACTATAGACATGAAACTTGGATATAACTTAGAGTAGTCAGTGTACAGCTTGTATAGCAGTGTAGATTTACTGTCTTCTGAAAATAACTCAACACACAGCCATTAATGTCTAAATAGCTGGCAACATAAGTGAGTACACCCCACAGTGAACATGTCCAAATTGTGCCCAAATGTGTCGTTGTCCCTCCCTGGTGTCATGTGTCAAGGTCCCAGGTGTAAATGGGGAGCAGGGCTGTTAAATTTGGTGTTTTGGGTACAATTCTCTCATACTGGCCACTGGATATTCAACATGGCACCTCATGGCAAAGAACTCTCTGAGGATGTGAGAAATAGAATTGTTGCTCTCCACAAAGATGGCCTGGGCTATAAGAAGATTGCTAACACCCTGAAACTGAGCTACAGCATGGTGGCCAAGGTCATACAGCAATTTTCCAGGACAGGTTCCACTCGGAACAGGCTTCGCCAGGGTCGACCAAAGAAGTTGAGTCCACGTGTTCGGCGTCATATCCAGAGGTTGGCTTTAAAAAATAGACACATGAGTGCTGCCAGCATTGCTGCAGAGGTTGAAGACGTGGGAGGTCAGCCTGTCAGTGCTCAGACCATACGCCGCACACTGCATCAACTCGGTCTGCATGGTCGTCATCCCAGAAGGAAGCTGACGCACAAGAAAGCCAGCAAACAGTTTGCTGAAAACAAGCAGTCCAAGAACATGGATTACTGGAATGCCCTGTGGTCTGACGAGACCAAGATAAACTTGTTTGGCTCAGATGGTGTCCAGCATGTGTGGCGGCGCCCTGGTGAGAAGTACCAAGACAACTGTATCTTGCCTACAGTCAAGCATGGTGGTGGTAGCATCATGGTCTTGGGCTGCATGAGTGTTGCTGGCACTGGGGAGCTGCAGTTCATTGAGGGAAACATGAATTTCAACATGTACTGTGACATTCTGAAACAGAGCATGATCCCCTCCCTTCGAAAACTGGGCCTCATGGCAGTTTTCCAACAAGATAACGACCCCAAACACAACCTCCAAGATGACAACTGCCTTGCTGAGGAAGCTGAAGGTAAAGGTGATGGACTAAACCCAATTGAGCACCTGTGGCGCATCCTCAAGTGGAAGGTGGAGGAGTTCAAGGTGTCTAACATCCACCAGCTCCGTGATGTCATCATGGAGGAGTGGAAGAGGATTCCAGTAGCAACCTGTGCAGCTCTGGTGAATTCCATGCCCAGGAGGGTTAAGGCAGTGCTGGATAATAATGGTGGTCACACAAAATATTGACACTTTGGGCACAATTTGGACATGTTCACTGTGGGGTGTACTCACTTATGTTGCAGCTATTTAGACATTAATGGCTGTGTGTTGAGTTATTTTCAGAAGACAGTAAATCTACACTGCTATACAAGTTGTACACTGACTACTCTAAGTTATATCCAAGTTTCATGTCTATAGTGTTGTCCCATGAAAAGATATAATGAAATATTTGCAGAAATGTGAGGGGTGTACTCACTTTTGTGATACACTGTATATACAAAATAGTCACTTTTTATGTTGAGTAATTTAAGTGGACTCTGTTGCTCTCATTTTGTCACGTGCATTCATTCATGTACTTTACTCTTATTTTCTTTACTTTTACAGCACAATAACACTGTTGTATTCTTTTTTTCTGAAAACAACAACAAAACCTTCCTAGTAAATGAGCTGCAATTAAGGTTTGTACAACACAGTTTCTGCCACAAATATTTAAAAAGCAAAGGTGAGTAGATGTTTCACATTTATTTATTTATTCATTCATTCATTCATTTTTCGGGTGCTCGCTGGACGCAGCATAAATCACTCTAACCTACTATCACTGAGATTCAAACCCCAAATCTCTGCTATCGGCTGGTCAGGCAACTGCACAGACATGATTGGCACAACAGTCTAACAAACTTCTTAGTGCACTCTCAATGCCACTCCAAAGGCTGAATAAAATAAACCATGTATGAGGACCAGAATGATCTGCTGTGTTAACCCTAATATAGAAGCAGCCAGAAAAAAAAGGATTTATTTTCACCAACCGCTTCATCCTGGTTGGGGTCCCAAAAGGTCTGGTGCCAGCTGGAAGAACTGGGTGCAAGGCATTAATACACTACTGACAAGACAAAAGTTCATCACATTGAGTCACACACTAACTTACTTACTTATTTATTCACAGCTAGGGGCAATTTAGAGCAGCCAGTTGATCTTCTGCTTAGTTTTAGAAGGTGGGTGTAAATCGGATTTATGTACAGATCATTTAGAAAGTGTTCAGACCCCTTTACTTTTAGCACACATTGTGTTGCAAATTTGATTTTGAATAGATATAATTCAATAAAAGAATGATCATTTTAAAATGCAAAAAGGTTGGTACAACAATGAACTTTTCGAAGATTGGTCATCCAGTCAAATTGGGTACCAGAACAAGAAGGTTTTTGGTCAAGGAGGTAAAAAAAACCCTCAATGGTCACTCTTGACCTGTGCAGTGATTAAGAAAGCTGTTGGAAGGACAACCATTTTTGCAGCAGAAATCAGGCCTTTACACTTGGAACTTGCTAAATGGCATAAAGAGGACTCTGAACACGTTATCTGGTCTCATAAGATGAAAACTGAACACATTCGGCCGAATACCAAGCACCATGTCCAGTCAAAACATAGACACTGCATATCACTGTGGTGGATCATGGTGGTAGCATCATGATGCAGTAGTGTTGCTTCTCAGTGGCAGGGGCAGGGCGCCTGGTAAGAACTGAGGTAATGCAGCCAAATACAGAAAATCTTTGAAGAAATTCCTCTCCAGAGAGCACACAAAGTCAGACTGGAGTGATGGTTCACCTTTCACCACCACAAGGAGACAAAGCATGAAACCATAGTAACATTTACAGGGGTTAAGAACCCTGCTTAGGGGGCCAACAGTGGCAACTTAGTGATGGTTGGTCTTAAACCAGTGGCACATTACCTTAACCACTGTGCTAATATTGCCCAACAGTGGGGTGGCTTTGGGGCAAATCTCTGAATGTCCCTTTGAGGCCCAGCCAAAGTCCAGACTTAAACCCTACTGAACATGAAACCTGATGATATTTGAGCTGAAGTATCTACAATGTAGAATGGGATAAACTGGGATAAACTACAAAGTGCTAAATAAACTGAATACTTTTGTGAATAAAATATTTCAAATGAAATTTTTGAAAAGCATGTTTTCACTTCATCATTATGAGTTATTAAGTGTAGATTAATGGGTAAAATGGCACTTATAAATCCACAGCACAATCAAGGAAAAAAAAAAGTCAAAGGCTCAACATACTTTCTGAATCCACTGTAATGTTTTTACAGTGTTAAAAACATGTTAATCAGTTAATAAAAGAGGTCAGTTAACAAGACCCTTTATGCTCAGACTTACTTGCTACTGTATGTCACTGCACTCAGATCAACCATTTAGGAAGTTTCCTTCCTCTTTTCATAGCAGGTGTTAAAGATATAAACACTTCTATAATAGACAGGCCTGGTTATCCTGCTAGCTACACTGAGACCTGAGATAAAATCTGTGTTTTTTGTGTGGTCACAAACTCACTATTTCTTTATTTTTGACTCTTTTCAATGCACAACACTCTATCCTTTATTTTTATTAACCACTAACACTGATCAGCCATAACATTAAAACCACCTCCTGGTTTCAACACTCACTGTCCATTTTATCAGCTCCACTTACCATATAGGAGCACTTTGTAGTTCTACAATGACTGACTGTAGTCCATCTGTTTCTCTACATACTTTTTTAGCCCTGCTTTCACCCTGTTCTTCAATGGTCAGGACCCCCACAGGACCACTACAGAGCAGGCATTATTTAGGTGGTGGATGATTCTCAGCACTGCAGTGACAATGACATGGTGCTGGTATGAGTGGATCAGACACAGCAGCGCTGCTGGAGTTTTTAAATACTGTGTCCACTCCCTGTCCACTCTATTAGACACTCCTACCTAGTTGGTTCCCCTTGTAGATGTAAAGTCAGAGACGATCGCTCATCTATTGCTGCTGCTTGAGTTGGTCATCTTCTAGACCTTCATCAGTGGTCACAGGATGCTGCCCATGGGGTGCTGCTGGCTGGATGTTTTTGGTTGATGAACTATTCTCAGTCCAGCAGTGACAGTGAGGTGTTTAAAATGCAGAACCCACTGAACTGTGCCAACGACAATGCGCTATGCATAACTCTTTATTTATTCATTTATTCATTAAAAATGAACAGCTTTACCCTGGTAGCAGGGCACCTGTTACCACCTGAAAGCAATGGGCATTGACTCACTTATTCAACTCCAGGGGCCATAAAGATTAGCAACTGCTATTCAATGCATCTGGAGGAAACACATGTGAACACTAAGCAAAAAGAAAAAAACCACACACACTGACTGGAGGTAAGGATCAAACCCAGATACCCAGGACCCATGTTACTGTACCAGTTGTGCCACCCTGTAATACAAAATGACAAGCTGAGTGTGGCTATATGGCTGTGATGGTGAATGAACTGACTACAAGTGTAAGTATGGTCAGCATGGAGCATGAGTAGGGGCAGTGGTAGCCTAGTGGGTAGAGCTTTGGACTATTAATTGCAAGGTTGAGAGTTCGAATCCCAGCTCTGCCATGCAGCCACTGTTGTGCTCTTGAGCAAGACCCTTAACCCTCTCTGCTCAAGGGGTGCCGTAATATGGCCGACCCTGCGCTCTGACCCCAGCATCCACACAAGCTGGGATATATGGAAAAAGAAGTTCGCTGAACTGCACATCTGTATTTGTATATATGACAAATAAAGGCATTTTATTCTATTCTATGAAACAGTTGTGGACTGGATATTTTAGTGTGTGTGTGTGGGGGGGGGGGGATTCAGTCCACCAATCATCCCACCTCATTAAATTAATAAAGCCTTTCCCAGCATGCCCAAGCACTCTGACAGAAAGGCACCAAAATCTCACCATTTTTATCACATTACCCATGGGCCGAGATGTCAGGCAGCACCGGCTTCCAAGTTCACTCTTGGTCCACAAGGTCACAAGCACATTTGGTGAGTGCTAATTGCTACTATTAGCATATAACACCTACACTAACAAATGTTCTTTAATCATTAGAATTATGTGTGAGTAGCTGAGAACATTGTGTAACTGCTGTTGATCTTAAAAGATATTTGTATCAGGGTTTCAGGGTCGGGGCAGGAGAGTATCGGGGGTAGCTCAGTGGTTAAGATGCTGAACTAGTAAGAAGAAGGTTGTTGGCCACTTATCTGATATGTACATTCATCAATCATTTTTAAGCATCACCTTACCATACACAGAAACTTTGTGGGTATACAGTTACTGACTGTATTCCATCAGTTGCTCTGTACACTTTGTCACCCGCTGTACCCTATTTATCAATTAAAGGAGACCCACATAAAACCCAAAATGACCATATAATGTTAAGGTGGTGGTGATGACATGACAGTGTGTGTGATGTTCTGGTATGAGTGTATGAGGTGCAGCAGTGATGCTGGGATTTTTAAATACCTCCTTTCTGTAGTGTTTTAAGTGGAAACCTTTTGATCACATGCTTTTGGCTTTATATATTTGATTGGAGCACTGTTCACCTCACATCATTGGCACTTAGGTGTTTTAAAATCCCTGCTACACTCATACTAGTACAACACACTGCCATGTTACTACCGTGTTAGTGTCAATGCAGTACTAAGAATGAACCATCACCCACTGGGTGTCCCTTTTGTGGACTAATAAGTCAAAAGTGGAACTCTGTGAAAGTCATGAGTTTCTGCTGATAGGCTAATATGATAAATGGGACAGTAGGAGCCTAGTGCGTAGAGCTAGAGATTAACTGGAAGGCTGTGGGTTCAAATCCTGTTCTGCCATGCAGCCACTGTTGGGCCCTTAAGCAAGACCCTTGACCCTCAGCTCCAGAGGTATGGTACAATGGCTGCCCCGGCTTTCTTACCCAAGCTTCCAAAAAAGCCAGGTTATGTGGGAAAAAATGATATGTGGAACTTTTATATATTGCACATGTGTATATGTATATATGACATTTAAAAGCATTCCTTCTGCCCTAGAAAGCAGGTGATAAGATGCAGACGCTTTGCTGCATCAGAGCCTGGACGATCTTTTATAATGGGCAGAAGCATCATCTCTGTTCTCTTCCAGAAAATTAAAAATGAAACAAAGCCTGGCCATTGGATGGTAATTTAAAATTTAAAAGCACAGTAGGGTTATGTACAAGAGGATGTCCACCTCTAAATGGCTAATGTTAAGATTATAGAATGGTCAGTGTCCCAACTTTTACTTTAATTGAGATACTGTTCCAATGGGATTCAAAAGTCATGTGATTTGGCAGAATTAAAGCAATTCTGCAAAAAAGAGTGGACCAAACTTCATCCACAGTGATGTAACAGACTGATCTTCAGTTATCGCAAGCAACTGTTTACAACTAATGCTGCTACACAATTAGCACAGTGGTTTGTGTTTTCTATGAAAAAAAAACATAGAAGCTATAGTGGCTCCAACAAATACATATGATGGAGCATATTTGAAATATAATTAAATGGTTACATTTTGGTCATTAAATATATTAATGCAGGGAACATAAGGGAGACCATGATTTTTTATTTATTTATTATTTTTAACACTGGAATGGGTCCTTGGCTGAAACAATTCTGAGATCATCAGCTCTAAATAATCATCCAAAACCTTTTTTTTTTTTCCCCTCTTCTGGGTTTAAGAAATGCTGTAGCCCATCCTGTACTACCTCTATTTTATTCACCCTGAGTGCTGAGTTTATAAGATAAATCTTAATGTAGGATTTATTTCCTTGAGTGTGAGCAGATAAGATGCACGAGTGCCACAACAGAAAAGCTCAAAATCCCAAACTGCTTTTACTTTAGCTGATATCACCACTAGCATTAAGTGTAGATAACTGATAGCATTTTTGCATCTGATGTTGATCATACATGTTTCTATGTCATAAGACGGTTTTTGCGAATTTTGAAAATGCGCATTCAAAAACCTGGATGGAAAAGCTCAAAATTTGAAAAAAGACCCAAATATCACAAAAAAAGTTTACATGCTTGAACGGGGTGGAAAAGTTAGAATATTGCATCGCCGGAATGCGAAAAAAGGGGATGGAAAAGGGTTTTGCGAATAAACGATGACGTTTCAAGCTATAAGTCACACACACACACACACACACGCATATATATATATATATATAGTTTAAAACTGAATGACTGTCAACGTGTGTAGTGTACCTGAAAAGGTGTGATGTTTTAAAGACTGCTGCATCATGTGCGCTGCCGGGAGAGCCAACACATACATCACGAATCAACAACTGGTCATCCACAAGTGCCTGCAAAACAATCGATGACCATCCCTTTGGATTTACATAGTCCCTGTACCCGACTGCTGGAGGGAGGATTGGAATGTGTGTACCATCCAGTGCACCGTACACCTGTGGTATGTGGTGCGCTGCATAATTACGCGGTGCTATTTCTTCTGCCTCCTGCGCATTTGGTAATACGACGTAACGTTTCATTAGTTTTGATGTTATTGCTTGGCATACAGCGTATACACTACGGTGAACTGTTGTTACGCCGAACGTCTCGCCCACTACCCTGTACTCCGCACAAGTGGCCAGCTTGTACAAGGCAATAGCAATCCTCTTTTCAGTTGGCACGGGTGGCCGGTGACTGTAAACTTTTGGCTCTACAGATGACCCGATCATGGTGCATAGCTTATCAAAGGCTGATTTTGATATTCTGAAATTCTTGATCCAAAGCTCGTCTGAAAAATGGTTCTGCACAATGTGCTCCCAAAATTGTTTAGTGCGTTTACGTTCCCAGATGCGAGGTGAACTTCGCCGTGGCACGGAGATTTGAGCCCACATTAGATGGGCCATTGCTCGTTCTGCCCGACGTCTCTCACGTGATGTAAAGGTTTTTTCGCATAACTGTAGCTGATGGAAATGCAACATTGTCCGCTTTTTTTTCTGCCAATATTTCATAAATGCGCATTACAATTGCGAAACGTTTGGATGGAAACCCGGTTATAGGTAGGGTCCTACTAGATTCACAGCAAAATGTGCTTAATTTCACAGACCTTGTTTTTCAAAAATTGCAGATTTCACGGATTTTTAAAGAAAAGTGCCACATTTTATGGCAGTCATTACTTACATTACTTATACATTACTTATTTATGAGTGTTACAAGATAACACTCACAAATTGAATGATATAATAAATGGAAGCTATAATACACAGCACAGCCTACCTTAATAGTTGAATGTAAACCTAGAACGTCTAGCAACGGTGCAAAGCTTCATGTTCTGTCTCAAAGATGATGTGTTTTGACAACCCCCCACCACCGCGAACTATATTGCAAGTGTTACAAACCCAGTTACCTAAGTAGTGTTTTTAGCTGCTTTACACTTCGACAACTTGGACATTTTGACTAACCGATTGCTAACTGAATTGCTGTAGGATTGCTAAGACCGCCTCATAGTGCAAATTAACCAGTAAATGTAAGGCACTTGAATGCTATGCAAATAAAAAATGTTACATCGCTAAACACACACCTTTAATTTAAAATTTCACAGCAAATTGCAAATGACATGGGAGACGGCTCATTTCAGGGTTTGTGTCACGGTTAGTCATAGGACACTCACTCTTACTGTAGTACAATCTAAGTTTCACAGTCCTGCAAGCTACAAATGATGCTGTACATTACTAAACATTCATCAAAATTAGATTTAAAATACTAACTGAACTGATTAATAATTCTACTGGAAACTCTCAATTATAGTAATCTAAGTATGAGAAGAGAAAACTGTTATGTTCAGCATACTGACAGCTAATGTGCCTTTGTTTTGCCACATTCTGAACTCAAAATGTAGATAAAATATCCTCATTACAGAGCTAAAAAAATTGTTGTTAAATAGTGGATTTAATCAGTCATAAAGCTGTCATAAAACTACAAATTCTAATCAATTAAGTTAATAAATACATGTATTTTATACATTAATAAATGTATTTTAATGTATTTGTGGTGGAAATCATCAAGAATATCATTGAAGTGTATTCCTTGTTTGTGGTTCTGTCGTCCTATGTCGTTTATTTATTCTACATACAGTGTATCACAAAAGTGAGTACACCCCTCACATTTCTGCAGATATTTAAGTATATCTTTTCATGGGACAACACTGACAAAATGACACTTTGACACAATGAAAAGTAGTCTGTGTGCAGCTTATATAACAGTGTAAATTTATTCATCCCTTAAAATAACTCAATATACAGCCATTAATGTCTAAACCACCGGCAACAAAAGTGAGTACACCCCTTAGTGAAAGTTCCTGAAGTGTCAATATTTTGTGTGGCCACCATTATTTCCCAGAACTGCCTTAACTCTCCTGGGCATGGAGTTTACCAGAGCTTCACAGGTTGCCACTGGAATGCTTTTCCACTCCTCCATGACGACATCACGGAGCTGGCGGATATTCGAGACTTTGCGCTCCTCCACCTTCCGCTTAAGGATGCCCCAAAGATGTTCTATTGGGTTTAGGTCTGGAGACATGCTTGGCCAGTCCATCACCTTTACCCTCAGCCTCTTCAATAAAGCAGTGGTCGTCTTAGAGGTGTGTTTGGGGTCATTATCATGCTGGAACACTGCCCTGCGACCCAGTTTCCGGAGGGAGGGGATCATGCTCTGCTTCAGTATTTCACAGTACATATTGGAGTTCATGTGTCCCTCAATGAAATGTAACTCCCCAACACCTGCTGCACTCATGCAGCCCCAGACCATGGCATTCCCACCACCATGCTTGACTGTAGGCATGACACACTTATCTTTGTACTCCTCACCTGATTGCCGCCACACATGCTTGAGACCATCTGAACCAAACAAATTAATCTTGGTCTCATCAGACCATAGGACATGGTTCCACTAATCCATGTCCTTTGTTGACATGTCTTCAGCAAACTGTTTGTGGGCTTTCTTGTGTAGAGACTTCAGAAGAGGCTTCCTTCTGGGGTGACAGCCATGCAGACCAATATGATGTAGTGTGCGGCGTATGGTCTGAGCACTGACAGGCTGACCCCCCACCTTTTCAATCTCTGCAGCAATGCTGACAGCACTCCTGCACCTATCTTTCAAAGACAGCAGTTGAATGTGACGCTGAGCACGTGCACTCAGCTTCTTTGGACGACCAACGCGAGGTCTGTTCTGAGTGGACCCTGCTCTTTTAAAACGCTGGATGATCTTGGCCACTGTGCTGCAGCTCAGTTTCAGGGTGTTGGTAATCTTCTTGTAGCCTTGGCCATCTTCATGTAGCGCAACAATTCGTCTTTTAAGATCCTCAGAGAGTTCTTTGCCATGAGGTGCCATGTTGGAACTTTCAGTGACCAGTATGAGAGAGTGTGAGAGCTGTACTACTAAATTGAACACACCTGCTCCCTATGCACACCTGAGACCTAGTAACACTAACAAATCACATGAAATTTTGGAGGGAAAATGACAAGCAGTGCTCAATTTGGACATTTAGGGGTGTAGTCTCTTAGGGGTGTACTCACTTTTGTTGCCGGTGGTTTAGACATTAATGGCTGTATATTGAGTTATTTTGAGGGAAGAATAAATTTGCACTGTTATATAAGCTGCACACAGACTACTTTTCATTGTGTCAAAGTGTCATTTTGTCAGTGTTGTCCCATGAAAAGATATACTTAAATATCTGCAGAAATGTGAGGGGTGTACTCACTTTTGTGATACACTGTATGTAGCCATACAAACTTGGCAAATTTAAATCTGAGCTGTGCTACTAGCAGGCCAGGTGCCTATACAGACAACAATTGTCTTGTCCGAGGGAGGAAATACAGGGGGGATTCCTCATACCTGCTGCAATTACAACCTCTGCTGGCTGGTCAATAATGCCTGCACAGAGACAAGAAATAATGCACACTGGTGCGTAACTCTCTGTACACGATACGAGTCTCCATATGAACTCGCCTTGTGCAGGTGAAAAGAAGCCGTTGACTACTGCTCATGTGTCGGAGGAGGTCTTCCCGAACACGTGGCTATGTCCCATGGTTTCTCAAACAAAACTGCCAGAGGGCTCGATGGTCACGCACATTCACCAGCAGTTTTTGGCCTTTACGCACCAAGATTTCCCCTGACTTTCTGAATCTTTTCATGATATTATGATACAGTATTATGAACTGTAGACCTAAATTCTTTGCAATCTTGTGCTGAGAGACATTGTCTTTTAATTGACTGACAATAATTTGGCACAAAGTGGTGAACCATGACCCATCCTTGCTTGCAAAGACCAAGCTCTTAGTGGATGCTCCTTTTATACTCAACCTTGATGGCTTTAGCTGTTAACTGTTAAACCTTTCTTGGTAACTGTAGAACCTTCCGGAACAGTGTTACATTTTTTTTTATGTGTTGCAGGTGATATATTTGATTGTTTTTCATATTTACAAAAAACAAAAAGGTTTGTCAGTGAAAACACTGAAAATGTTTTCTTAGTAATGGAAATGAGGGGTAGTGGTTAAGGTACTGGACTAGTAACCATAAGGTTGCTGGTACAAGCCCCACCATCACCAAATTGCCACTGTTGGGCCCCTGAGCAAGGCCCTTAATCTTTAATTCGCTTTGGATGACAGCAAAAGTATCAGCTGTTGTGGAGGCAGTGGTAGCTCAGCGAATAAGGTACTTGACTAGTACTCAGAAGGTTGCTGGTTCAAGCCCCACCACCACCAAGGTGCCACTGTTGGGCCCCTGAGCAAGGCTCTCAACACCTAATTGCTAAAATTGTATTCAATGATAACTGTAAGTCGCTTTGGACAAAATGTAAATGTTTGTAAAATGCATATAACACACAGAGGCATATATCATTTCATTACAAACAGCTTGACCAAAATGCTAATGTGGTTAATAAAGAATCAAAGCTTTTCCCCTAATTAACATGGAAACACTAAGATCATGCTAATTGGTACTTACCATATTTCATTCATTGTTAGCCAAATTAGCAATATTGGTCTAATTATTCCTTTAATGTGTCTAGATTTTATCCACAACATGAGTTAAAGAAGAATGAAGAAAGAATGAAGGGCAGAATTAATTATCTGTGGACTGTTGCTCATGTGGAGCAGAGCTTTAACCGGCTATTGTACTGTTGTTGTTGCGGCAGCTGAAACATTTAGCAACAGATGGGGATCCTGCCGTGCATGTAGGATTATAATAGAGTAATGTAGAAGAATAACACCGCTGCTTTTGTCCACTGTTTATGAGAAGTGCATTAATGATATTGAGATAAATGGTGTGAGTAAAACAGGAAGCAAGAGAGCCATAAATATGCAGAGACAAAAAATGAGAGAGACTTATGATGGAGATCCTTTTTCTGACAGTCAGAACACACTCAAGGGTCATAGTCTATTCCTACTCATTACACACACACACACACACACACACACACACACACTGACGTATTCTCTTTCTTACATACACACTAGCATGCACACAAGGGCCCTGCACTGTCTGTGTATCATTAACACAAACACCATAATTAAATATCTCCCAAACAAAGCACACACTCTGTAATTACGCTTTCAACAGCAACACACCACACCAAAGGGAGGAAGCTAAATCATGGCCTTCTGAACCAGAGTGTGTGTGTGTGTGTGTATGTGTGTGTGTGTGTGTGTGTGTGTGTGTGTGTATGCGTATGTGTGTGTACACCAAACCAAATAGCTAATGAAATCATATACACCTAGCCCCTGTGTTCTGTTACCAGAGATTTACATAGTAAAGCACCAATCTGTATGTGTGTGTATGTGTGTGTGTGTGTGTGTGTGTATGCGTATGTGTGTGTACACCAAACCAAATAGCTAATAAAATCATATACACCTAGCCCCTGTGTTCTGTTACCAGAGATTTACATAGTAAAGCACCAGGCTCTACATGTGTGTACTCATGTGTGTGTGTGTGTGTGTGTGTGTGTGTGTGTGTATGAGCATGCAAAAACTGTCTGTTATGCCTAGTTCACGAAATGCAAATTGTAGCCTGAATTCCAGGCACATACAAGTTTTAAGGGGTGCCAGAGCTTCCCCTTTTAATAGCAACTAAACTCATGTGTTCGTCATGTCCACTCTTGTGTGATAAGCAGTGTAATGTTATGGCCAGACACAAAATAGTCACTGCTTAAATAATCTGAGACCCAACAACTAATAGCATGATTTTTAGGAGGAGGGAGGAAACCAACGTACTGCAAAAAAACCCCAAACTTTTAGAACAACATGCAAAACTTATCCATTAACTTGAGATAAGTATTAAACCCAAGATCCTGGGGCTGTGTAGCACCAACAGTAACTGCAGCACACCTGTTTTTAATGCTGCACTAAATACAGAAATTAAATGATTTTAAGTTTGCAATATTAATCAGCTTACACTTACTTAGACAATCGAGAATTGATTCATGATTTCTGCAACCCTTCTTTGTCAGTTTTTTTTTCCAATATTTGATTTGGTTTTCTGAAAATAAACGAGACCAAAAAGATTCATGCAGCAGCTTCCATTATTAAATTTATGTCAAACACAGTCATGGACAATTTTGTATCTCCGATTCACCTCAATTGCATGTCCTTGGACTGTGGGAGGAAACCGGACATCCCGGAGGAAACCCACACAGACATGGGGAGAACATGCAAGCTCCACAAAGAAAGGACCTGGACCGCTCCACCTGGGTATCAAACCCAGGACCTTCTTGCTGTGAAGTGATAGTGCTACCCACCGAGCCACCGTGCAGAAATGTCATTGTTGTAATTGTCACTGTCACCTTGTGATCATCCACATCTGACATCATTCTCTATTACTGCTGCCCAAAATAGGTGGTAGGTTTAGTGCGGCACCACTGCTAAGACCTTTCTGCCATGAGAGACGCTGAGAGGGGGAAAAAGTTCATGTAGCATATCTCAGCTTCCCTTATGCCCACTAGCCTTCTCACTTTAACACGGCAACATAACATGAAGGATTGTTGTAGTAGCTCTTAAATTGTCTTGGTTGAATTACTGTTTAACAGAAACAGCAGCAGATACATAAGAAAACACCCCTTTCTGTAATTAAGTCATCCTGTTGTTTATCAAGTCTAATTACATTTTCTGTAGCCTTATCACACTTACTATGCAATCTTATTCATGCTTAATTAAATTACAATTAATGGTAACCTTTCCTTATCGGTCTTATGAGGTACACTCATCAACGATGCTAATGAAGTGACTGTTACCTTATCTACTACACTTCACCTAATGACAACAAGCTAACAGCTAACCACTAATGACCCCATTCACTGTGACTGGTGGCACAGTGCCAAAAACAACACTAAATATGACCAGGCAGTAAATAGCCTGAAGCAAACTGACCGTGTATTTACAATAGCTAGACGGCAATCTAAAGCACTAGCTTTAACCAGCCCCTTTAACATGGACATTAGCAATTATTTCTTAACAAAAGTAACATCTGTACAGTGCAGTAATGAAGTGTACCAGTCCTTTTAGAGGAAGGTCTTTTAAACATGCCAGATCAACATTATAATCAACACATTTACTCTATTCACACAAAAAGACCTTGGTTACAGCACAACACTATTTTGGCCTTCAACCAATGAGCAGTAAAATCAGGGACTTGTCATGTCATCATCTTTGCTATATAAACCAAGTGAGAAACACAATGATATATGGTGCTGTAACATTGCAAATAAGTTAATTTAGAGGTTAAAATTATAGTTTTACAATCATCATGTATTATAAATTTTGGCTAAGGAGTTAGCAAGCTAAAGTAATGCCTAGTTCACACTACATGATTTTTGCCCTGATTTTCGCTCGGCGACTGGTCGGCGCTAGAGTTCCCGGCTCGGGAGCAACTCGGCGTTCGCTCGGCGATCAAAACTCGGCTCTCAGTCACTATGTGTGAACTACCCAACAACTCCATCCGACCGGCACACCGAACGCTCGGCAACCGGATCGAGATCTCTAGCATGTCAGATATCTGATCTGAGTTGCACAACTGGCAACGAGTGCTATCTCGAACAGCCAATGAGAACCCAAGATACGGTGTGAGGGGAAACGCAGGAGAGGAGTGTAAACAGGTGGGACAGGGGGATAATATAGTTTATATCAGAATACACCGGCACACACACACGTTTTACAGTATTTCTGACTTGATAGTTCTCTACAAAACATAAAACCAACGTTGCATTGCAAAATATTAATTAACCTCCAATTTACTATAGAACAATCCCTGCTGTTCGCGTTGCCAAATCCACTTAGATTCATTTATTTTTCCTCCTTGATTTTACGCTGCACATCAGAGCAAAAACTTTGATCACTCGCTACTTGTTGACGTGCATGTTTGGACGTGGTATCACTAAACCCTTCGTCACTTCTCACGTGTGTTTTTGTAAAAAAAAAAAAAAAACGTAGTTTGGGAGATCAGAGAAGCTCGCCTGCGATTCCAGTTGGTGATAGATCGTGTAGTGTGAAACCCCCTATCACCGATCAGTCGTGTAGTGTGAAATATACACCGACTGAAAGACTCCCGAGTGCAAAAGATTCAGTCGTGTAGTGTGAACTGTACAGCGACCC
The DNA here is from genome assembly GCF_030014385.1 of Trichomycterus rosablanca. NCBI lineage: Eukaryota > Metazoa > Chordata > Actinopteri > Siluriformes > Trichomycteridae > Trichomycterus > Trichomycterus rosablanca. The sequence continues at coordinate 68,212,415 of NC_085988.1, read as the reverse complement.
GACAAATCAGAAAGTCGTGTAGTGTGAACTTGGCATAACTGTGCACTAAAACACTCCTTAGTTATATTTGTTATAGTATGCAGACTAGATCTGTTCACTTTGTTGTTACTGTTTACTATGTTACAGGCCAAGTCAACAGGAAAGCTGGAAAATTAATTGCCTTGTTAATTAATTGACTTCAACAGTAACTTAACTACTCTCTGATCAAAGTGCCAACACATGTAAAATGTGCATGTAAAGCTCTCTGTAAGAATCCCTCACTGTAAAGTAATAGCCACTGTCTAAAAAAATCCAAGAACATGTGATACTCTGAAGCCTCCTCAACCTGACAGGGTGCTAAAAAAGGGAAAAAATCACTGGAATATAATAATTGTGGTATTTTTCATGTAAACATGAAAAAATTACATTTTGTTTATTAAAGGCAGAGAAATCCAAGTCAATGTGAAAACACAAAAGATGGTAAATGATGGTAATCCATTACTTTCACTGCCCTGTATCCTAAGATATGATATCAATATATGATATACACTGATCAGCCATAACATTAAAACCACCTCCTGGTTTCTACCCTCACTGTCCATTTAATCAGCTCCACTTACCATATAGAAGCACTTTGTAGTTCTACAATAACTGACTGTAGTCCATCTGTTTCTCTACATACCTTTTAAACCTGCTTTCACCCTGTTCTTCAATGGTCAGGACCCCCACAGGACCACTACAGAGCAGATATTATTTAGGTGGTGGATGATAAAATGGACAGTGAATGTAGAAACAAGGAGGTGGTTTTAATGTTATGGCTGATCGGTGTATATGAAATATGAATAAAATGTATATACACGTATATGAGAGTTCTTTAAAAAGTTTCAGTTGGTGACAGATACCACAGCACACCTTCAGGAGTCTAGTGGAGGACCACAGCACACCTTCAGGAGTCTAGTGGAGGACCACAGCACACCTTCAGGAGTCTAGTGGAGGACCACAGCACACCTTCAGGGGTCTAGTGGAGGACCACAGCACACCTTCAGGAGTCTAGTGGAGGACCACAGCACACCTTCAGGAGTCTAGTGGAGGACCACAGCACACCTTCAGGGGTCTAGTGGAGGACCACAGCACACCTTCAGGAGTCTAGTGGAGGACCACAGCACACCTTCAGGAGTCTAGTGGAGGACCACAGAACACCTTCAGGGGTCTAGTGGAGGACCACAGCACACCTTCAGGAGTCTAGTGGAGGACCACAGCACACCTTCAGGGGTCTAGTGGAGGACCACAGCACACCTTCAGGAGTCTAGTGGAGGACCACAGCACACCTTCAGGAGTCTAGTGGAGGACCACAGCACACCTTCAGGAGTCTAGTGGAGGACCACAGCACACCTTCAGGGGTCTAGTGGAGGACCACAGCACACCTTCAGGGGTCTAGTGGAGGACCACAGCACACCTTCAGGAGTCTAGTGGAGGACCACAGCACACCTTCAGGAGTCTAGTGGAGGACCACAGCACACCTTCAGGGGTCTAGTGGAGGACCACAGCACACCTTCAGGAGTCCAGTGGAGGACCACAGCACACCTTCAGGAGTCTAGTGGAGGACCACAGCACACCTTCAGGGGTCTAGTGGAGGACCACAGCACACCTTCAGGAGTCTAGTGGAGGACCACAACACACCTTCAGGAGTCTAGTGGAGGACCACAGCACACCTTCAGGAGTCTAGTGGAGGACCACAGCACACCTTCAGGAGTCTAGTGGAGGACCACAGCACACCTTCAGGGGTCTAGTGGAGGACCACAGCACACCTTCAGGAGTCTAGTGGAGGACCACAGCACACCTTCAGGAGTCTAGTGGAGGACCACAGCACACCTTCAGGAGTCTAGTGGAGGACCACAGCACACCTTCAGGGGTCTAGTGGAGGACCACAGCACACCTTCAGGAGTCTAGTGGAGGACCACAGCACACCTTCAGGAGTCTAGTGGAGGACCACAGCACACCTTCAGGGGTCTAGTGGAGGACCACAGCACACCTTCAGGAGTCTAGTGGAGGACCACAGCACACCTTCAGGAGTCTAGTGGAGGACCACAGCACACCTTCAGGGGTCTAGTGGAGGACCACAGCACACCTTCAGGGGTCTAGTGGAGGACCACAGCACACCTTCAGGAGTCTAGTGGAGGACCACAGCACACCTTCAGGAGTCTAGTGGAGGACCACAGCACACCTTCAGGAGTCTAGTGGAGGACCACAGCACACCTTCAGGAGTCTAGTGGAGGACCACAGCACACCTTCAGGGGTCTAGTGGAGTCCATGCCTCGACGGGTCAGGGCTGTTTTGGCAGCAAATTTCTTCTTCAGAGGGTGGAAAGCCTCACACACAAATCAGAAATGCATGTAAGTGGAAACTGGTCAGTATGAACCTGTTTTATCTGAAACTGCTGTTTCCTTTTTTGTTCCTGGTGTGAACGTGTTAATGAATGAAAATGTACGAGTGTGTCTGGCTGTGAACAAAAATGTCCTAATATAACATCACATTCTGTTTTTCATTTCTGTGGGCTCTGTCTTTCTGTGATGCACTTTCTTAGGTTCTGCTCAATCCTTAACTGTCTTTGGCTTTAATGATTCTAGGAATGAACTACAAATGAGTGTAAAGAACATGTTATGAACTGCTTCTGCAGCCACTTGATTGTTAATGACACACACACACACACACACACACACAGAGGGAGAGAGCGAGAGAGAGTAATCTCCAAAAAATCGATTAGTTAAGGTGGCGGAATGACCAGTGTAGACCAGAAGCGTAGCATCCTCTCTCAGAGCATGATAATCCTCTTTTGATTCCTTTAGTGTACATTATCACAGCCAGTAAAACACAAAATCAATCACTGAGGAGTCTCTTCAATAAAGCTGCTGAAAACAAGGCAAGGCAAAGGACATGACTGAAGCTAAATATCACCACGCTGTTGGTAGAAAGCTGACTAAAGCAAAAAATAAAAAACTGTAGATTTCATTAGTGCAATTCTTTTGATCTATGTGAACTTTTTAATGTTTCAGTCCTGTAAGAGCAGCTACTACAGCTGTGCTCCTTCACAACAGGATAATGAACAGGAAGTCGCTCTACAGCTAAATATTTTACAAAGCCACACTACAGAGGTACCCGTGTGTAATACACAGTCCAGGTCACAGCATTAGTTCAGTCTGTAAGAGACCACCTGAAAAACAAATTATGTCTTATTTCCCATCCATTCACCTAAAGTGGGGCAGAAATTTCAACATCAGGCTGAATGGGTCAATACTAAGTTAGGCAAGGGTTGTGTAACTAACTATTCATGCATTTTGACAGTGGTAGCCTAGTGGGTGGAGCTATCAATCAGAAGACTGTCTGTTCGAATCCCAGCTCTGCTATGTAGCCACTGTTGGACCCTTGAGCAATACCCTTAACCCTGTCTGCACCATGGGGGCTGTACAATGGCCAACCCTGCGCTCTGACCCCAGCTTCCAAACAAGCTGGGATATGCCGGAAAACATGTACATATGATTAATAAAGCTATTCTATTCTATTCTATTCTATTTTAGCCTTTTCTGTGCCCCACAACCTAGTTTTATCCATTTACCAATTTAATATCTCCTCTACTGCTGCAAACCCTCATCCTGACCATGGAGGGTTGTTCCTAACACACACCCTCTCTGACACGTGTGCAGTTGCCAACCACTCCTTTTCACCTATAAAAGGCAAGTTCACACGAGGATCAGTATTGTGTACAGTGCTGAGATTTGAACTAAAGAGCTTGAGAGCTCAACAATGGTGGGCTAGCTTATTGGACCACTGTGCCACATGGGTGTCATATTTTAAAACACTTTTAAAGGTACATTTTTGGGACAGTAGACGTGTATCTATAAAGCTTGTTTGTTTGCAAACTGCATGCAATACAGTGACAGTGATTAAGACCAGGTTCTTTTATTAGATCAGTTTGCTAAGCTGAGCCACAGACTTCATTATAACTTTGTAACAGACAAGTAACTAACTAACTAACTAACTAACTAACTAATACCTAACTTAATATATAAATGCATAAATAATTCTGTGGCCAAAACTGCAACATGTATTAATTAATGAAAGTGCTTTTTTTTTTTACCCTTATCAAAAGCTATTCTACAGAATTATAAACCAATGTGAGAAAGGCTGCAGCTTTAAATCGATAAATGATTTATTTCTACCACATTTATTATACATTATAACACACTTATTCTTTTTAAGGTAGTCTTTATGAAACAGCTCTGCCGCTCTTCACATTGAAAACAACCTCTATATTTTATCACTCCATCCATTCAGGTCAATAGTAGCTAAAAAGACAGTGACTGACAAAAAAGAAAAACCAAGGAAACTGAACATATCGATTAGATGTCAGGGAGAATTACTAAGCAAAATGTGCACATGACCGTCAAAGCAAGAAGACAGCTTAAGAGATGTTCAATTTATTTTTAGGGTAAATGTAGATGGGGTTGTATACTTGATTTAGTTGTTTTATACTTGAACAAGTCTGACGGAGAGATGAAAATAAAATAAAGATTGTTTCAGTTATACACTGTATGACCTAACATTTGAGGACACCTGACAAAGACAGCACATCCAATACCATTCTTATTAATATGGAATTTTTATCTTCTTAGAGCTTTTGGGAAGTTTTACAATATTTCAGAACATGACTGCAGGGAATTAGGTACATTGTCATGTAACAAGGCTTGCACACTCTTGGATTTCAAATCAAGTCACATCAAGTTTTCTGAATGGACCTTGTTTTGTCTATGGGAGCTCTTTAGAAAGTGTTTCTATATATCTTATTTCTATAGTACATGACAGAAGAGCATGATTTAGATCTTTGTCTTGGCTTGACTGCATTCTGCTCACTTACACAATTCTCTATCAAAGGTGACAGGCTGAGGCTTGTGGCAACACAAGCGCATCACTTCTGTTCCAGCAAGCACCAAGAATAGAGAAGCAAAACAAGCATGCAAAAACATATTTGACTATAACCTGGAACATGTGCACCCCCCACTGTGGGTCTGACTGATGACAGGTGAAATAGCAAAGCTCTTAATTTTTTACACCAGGATGAGATAAACAATGGCAGCGATAATGAAGATAAATAGCGGGACGCTCTGACCACAGGTATGACTGGGAGCTTAGGCATGACAGCACAGGCTGACGATGTGTGATCGTGTGTGTGTGTGTGTGTGTGATAACTAAATCAATCTGTTAAATCTGACAGAATCAATCTGCTTTTTTACCACAGGGACAGCTCAGCTTAATTACAGGATGCTGGCCAGAGAAAGCAAAAGAGTGTGAGTATGCGTGAGAGAGAGAGAGAGAGAGAGAGTGAGGATGAGAGAGATATGAAAAAAAAAGGCAGAAACAGAACGAGTGAGAGACAGAGCGAGTGAGCGACAGAGTGAGAGCAAGAGAGAGAGCTTTGCTTAACTATTTACAAAATATATTCAACATATTAGTGTAGTGTTTAATACACAAGGCTGTGAAACCAACAGCAAAAAAGGTACGACGGGTCACTGAACACAGAATTACACTTAAACTATTAGTAATTTACACCGATCAGCCATAACATTAAAACCACCTCCTTGTTTCTACACTCACTGTTCATTTGATCATCTCCACTTACCATATAGAAGCACTTTGTAGTTCTACAATTACTGACTGTAGTCCATTTGTTTCTCTGCATGCTTTGTTAGCCCCCTTTCTGTCACGTGGGAGAGAAAGGACTCAAGTGCGGAGATTAACTTAAATAATAATTTTATTTTTTAAATGAAAAATTAAACACAAAACACAAAACAAAAACAAAACCAATAATGAACCCCGCTGGAGACCGCTGGGCGATGCAGGCAACGAAAACTGAAAAAGGAAAACAAAGATTAATGCAAGGCGCGAACCCGGGTCGCGCCGGTGCACGGCGGTTGTGTTGCCACCGCGCTAACGTAGCGCGGGTGAGGGGGTGTGTGTAGACGCTGAAGATAAAGCGCTAGGTATGAACCGGGTAATGGCGTTATAGCCGAGCGCTTGACGGCATCACCATCAGGCAGTTACTGAACCTACAGGCGCTGAAACATAAAGCGGTGGGTATGAACCGGGTAATGGCGTTATAGCCGAGCGCTTGACGGCATCACCTTCAGACAGTTACTGATCCCACTATCACTGAGAATAAAGCGGTGGGTGTAAACCGGGTAATGGCGTTATAGCCGAGCGCTTGACGGCATCACCATCAGACAGTTACTGATCCCACTATCACTGAGAATAAAGCGGTGGGTGTAAACCGGGTAATGGCGTTATAGCCGAGCGCTTGACGGCATCACCATCAGACAGTTACTAATCCCACTATCACTGAAAATAAAGCGGTGGGTGTAAACCGGGTAATGGCGTTATAGCCGAGCGCTTGACGGCATCACCATCAGACAGTTACTAATCCCACTATCACTGAAAATAAAGCGGTGGGTATGAACCGGGTAATGGCGTTATAGCCGAGCGCTTGACGGCATCACCATCAGACAGTTACTAATCCCACTATCACTGAAAATAAAGCGGTGGGTGTAAACCGGGTAATGGCGTTATAGCCGAGCGCTTGACGGCATCACCATCAGACAGTTACTAATCCCACTATCACTGAAAATAAAGCGGTGGGTATGAACCGGGTAATGGCGTTATAGCCGAGCGCTTGACGGCATCACCATCAGACAGTTACTAATCCCACTATCGCTGAAAATAAAGCGGTGGGTGTAAACCGGGTAATGGCGTTATAGCCGAGCGCTTGACGGCATCACCACCAGGCAGTTACTGATCCCACTATCACTGAGAATAAAGCGGTGGGTGTAAACCGGGCAATGGCGTTATAGCCGAGCGCTTGACGGCATCACCATCAGGCAGTTACTAATCCCACTATCGCTGAGAATAAAGCGGTGGGTGTAAACCGGGTAATGGCGTTATAGCCGAGCGCTTGACGGCATCACCATCAGGCAGTTACTAACCCACCAAGCTGAAAGCGCTAAGGCACTACAGCAATATGACACGGGAGTTAAGGACTCCCGGATATCAATAGCCCCCCGCACGGCGGTGGGCTACGGGAAGAACGCGATCGGCGTGGCTTCGCTGAAGGTTGCAGCTAATGAAGTTCGCCGATCTGAAAAGAGAAGAATAGAACAAATCAGTTAGACAACCTCAGAAGTGCGGATTCGAACCGGGGATGTTGGCGCGAGAGCCGAACACTTAACGGCCTCGCCATCCAGCGGTTACGAAACCAAATGACCACTTAAGATGAGAGGATAATGCGGATACGGCTGCAAGCGATATCGCTTGCTGTTTAGCAGCACCGCTAACGCTAACCGAATAAAGAAAAGGCAGCACGAGGGCTGCACGGCGTCGCACCACGCTAAAGCAATAGGCTAAATAAAGATGTTACCTCGACCTTGCAGTCTACACACCCTAATGGCACATGCCACCAGGGGATACCGTCTGACCTATAAAAGCGTGGATGCGCTGCCACCAGAGAACTGAAAAAACAAACAAAAGAAACAAAAGCAGACAAAAGGTGCGACCCCCGCTGCTGTGCAGAGCTGGCTTAAGTAAGCCAGCCCACAGCTGCAGGCGATTCGCCCTAATTGGAAGGCCTATTATTTAAGGCCTTCCTCTACTGAGCTCTGTAAGGCTCTGTGACATCAGGGAAGAGTGGTAAGTACCACTGACGCCACAGAACCTTACACTTTCATGCTGTTCTTCAATGGTCAGGACTCTCCCAGGACCACTACAGAGTAGGTATTATTTGGGTGGTGGATCATTCTCAGCTCTGCAGTGACACTGACATGGTGGTGGTGTGTTAGAGTGTGTTGTGCTGGTATGAGTGGATAAGACACAGCAGCACTGATGGAGTTTTTAAACACCTCACTGTCACTGCTGGACTGAGAATAGTCCACCAACCAAAAATATCCAGCCAACAGCGCCCTGTGGGCAGCATCCTGTGACCACTGATGAAGGTCTAGAAGATGACCAACTCAAACAGCAGCAATAGATGAGCGATCGTCTCTGACTTTACATCTACAAGGTGGACCAACTAGGTGGGAGTGTCTAATAGAGTGGACAGTGAGTGCACACGGTATTTAAAAACTCCAGCAGTGCTGCTGTGTCTGAGCGACTCATACCAGCACATCACACACTAACACACCACCACCATGTCATTGTCACTGCAGTGCTGAGAATCATCCACCACCTAAATAATACCTGCTCTGTGGTGGTCATAATGTCTCATCGGTATATATTTGGGAAAATATATTACATACATCTTTCTTTTGCTACACCTTTACCATTTATTCTTTGTGTATGTTATATTGACTTGATGATAACACTCTGGACAGGCCTTTTATTTATTTATTTATTTGTATTTTAACGTCATGTTGTTCACACTTTGGTTACATTCATGACAGGTAGTGACTGGATTTATCAGTTCAGGTTTTAATGTCAAACACAGTCATGAACAATTTAGTATCTCTATTTACCTCACTTGCATGTCTTTGGACTGTGGGAGAAAACTGGAGCTCCTGGAGGAAACCCACGCAGACACGGGGAGAACATGCAAACTCCACACAGAAAGGACCTGGACCGCTCCACCTGGGGATTGAACCCAGGACCTTCTTGCTGTGAGGCGACAGTGCCGCCCCAAAGTTAATCTGTTATATAGTGTAATATATTATACAGATTTTGTGCTATACCCTTACCTTGTATTCTTTGTGTATATTGACTTGATGATCACAGTCTGGATGGACATTTTTATCTTTGGCAAATAACTTTTTTTTTCATTTTTCCAAAAACAATCTAACCCGTGGACCAGTGGCGGCTGCTGGTCTTTCAAAGAGGGGAAGCTCATTGTCGGTTTACATCATAAAATTAGTCAATTTATTTATACATAAATTCTGCCCTCCGTTCCTTTTCAAGAAAATGGCCTGAACTCGAACAAGGAAATGTTGAAATTATGTTAAACTGAAACAAATACTATGAGTGTGTTTTATTTACACAATGAACAATGGAAATGGTCGAGTAATTTCACCAAGCAAATACCAAGAAATGGGTTGCAGTTTGTCTTTCCACTTCACTCGCAAAATCCGTGATGGGACTGAAGCTCCAGTGATTAAGTGACATGTTGATCTCAAAATAGCTGTCAATCAAAACGGGATTCAGCCTTTCGACTGATCCTCCAATCATCTTGCAGAAGCTCCGCGTCCAGACCCGCCCACAGCTCCAGTCACCCCCAGAGACGCTCAGCGTCCGGGGGCGGGACAAAAACGTGGCATTTATCCAATGACCGGCGAGTTTCGAAGCAATGAAAAAAACCGTTCCATGCAGTCCCGTTGAAGTGAATAAACGCTCAGCTTCTACGGGCAAATGCATTGATGCTATGGGGATGTATGAGAAGTTAACAAAATCAAGTCAGTCGATTTGTGATAAGTAGCTGATTCTGAACAAACTCGTCTTCGAGATGAACGTGTTCTAACGCATTTATAGTCAATGAAATGTTAACACAACTGTACATATTTGACCATTTAATTTTTGACATTTTAGGGGAAGAGTCTTAGAGAAATCGCCACTGCCGTGGACCCATCTGACCACAGCACACATTTCCCATGTCTTTCATACCGTCTGAGATGAGCTCTGGTCAGAGAACTCTGAGGCGTTTCTGCATAGAACCGATGTACGGCTTTCTCTTTGTGTAACAGAGTTTCAGGTTGCATTTCCTCATGTCGGACTGTTAAATGACAATAGTTTTTTGAAGTACCCCCGAGCCTGTGTGTCTATATTTATCACAATAGCATGACAATTTCTTATGCAATGCTGTCTGAGAGCTCAAAGGTCAAACACATTCAACAGTGGTTTCCGGCCTTGCCCTACAAGGACTGAGGTTTCTTCTGATTCCCTAAATCTTTTCACAGTAACATAACCAGTAGATGGTAAACGACCTAAATTATTTGCAATGTTGCATTGAGATGCTGTTTTTGAACTGATTGGTAATTCTCTACTAATGCTTGTGAGTGGTGAGCCATGACCCAGCATTGTTTGCACAGACTGATCCTTTGGTGCATCTTTCTTTTACACCCAGTCATGATTCCTCACCTGTTACCAATTTACCTGCTGATTGTGGAACGCTGTAAATTTCTGTTTATTTTTACTCTTATTTTTCCTCTGTCCCTCCTTTTTAGAAGTATGTTTCAGGCATTACATTCTAAATGTGTTTCTATTTACAAAATACAATAAAGATAATTGAAAATGCTGGAAATATTTTCTTACGTACTTTTGTCAGTTAAATAAAGATTCAAGAGAATGAACAAATCACAGATTCTTCTTTTTACTGTATTTAACACAATGTCCCAACTTTTTCAGAAATAGGGTTTGTATGTGATCAATGAACATCACCTTTAGTCTCAGCCAGTGTGGAATGTTCAAAAGACAGTATTAACCATACTGAGACCTCCCAAATAGCTATTTAACACTGTAAAGGTATTTAAACCAATATTAAACACAGCTGAACATCAACTGAGCATGTCTCACTTCATTTAATGAATTTGTACTTGAATACATTGGCAGCATTAAATCTACCACAGTAAAAAGGGGCTGTGTTTGTATGTGGTGTGTATGTGTGTGCATTCAGGGTCTAAAGGCCTGGGGAAGACACTGTTATTTTGCAGAAAGGACACAGCATGTCAGAGCACATTAGGCGTGACAGGCAGCGCTCGAGACGTGGCATAATGAGCCGGGGCAGGGACGCCTCACTCCTGGGCCGTCACCACTCAATTACCCAGCAGGCTTTTAGTGCCAGTGCGCTCCACTACAGCTAAATTACCCAGGAGCCCCTGGCCGCTGCCGCCAGAGCGGGTGGCTCTGTGGTTGCCTGTGCACACACTGGCTACTCAAAGGGTAATAAGGTCGTTTGAATGCCCGAGCCATTACACTAACACCACTCAAATGCACAAGTATGGGCAAGACACTGAGAGGGCGAGGCAAAAAGTACGAGAGGCCCGGTGTTTATCTGAGGCCATATATTTTTTATCAAATGTCAGAAGATCTGCTGAGTGGTGTTTAGAATTATGAGACGTCAACTACATTGCTATTAAGAAATACACAGAGCAAGTCACTCAAATTCAGGGTTGGAGTGTAAAACCTGCCTTGTGTGTGTGACCAATCAGATTGTAGAAATTACCAGCTAGAGCAGGGGTTTTCAACCTGTGGAGTACAACGAGTACTTGTCTGGGGGGGGCGCAAGTGCCTGTGCCTGCGTGACATTACGAGATTATTTTACTTCTAAAACTAAAGCAATTCATTTTTCACCCACGGGAGACAGATTTCATTACTCTAACTGACCACGCTCACAAGCACGTTTAATGTTATTCAGTTCCGTCTGAAAAAAACCTTCAAAATAGGGCTCACAGCGAAGATAACCGGTGTCAAAAGAAACGACCGCTGTTATAGGACGTGTTTGTGTCTTTAAGAGAGACGCTCTGTTCACAGTATCGATTATAAGTGACTCGGGAGTCAATTCATTTTAAGCGCAGCGTAAGTTTCTTTTCTCAGTCATCTCTCCGTGTTTACTGTTATAATGAATGTTGCGGTTGTAAATAAACACCAACTACTACAGAACATTTTGTGTGACTCGCTTACCTTAAAAAGCTCAGGCTTAATTATACTGAGTATTACCACAGAGTCAGAGTCGTTCTGCCTGTGGAGCTAAACCTTTTCAGTCAGAGCAGATGATCCCGAACTAACCAACTTAGTAATTGATGAACTTTTGTCTATGCTCTGTGAAGTAACGTTTTCTGCTCTCATCTACATCAAAAAGCAAGAACCGCTTATGATTTACCAAAGTGAACCACAAATTTATATAATGTGCTGATAGAATCGGCTCAGATGGGGTCGGACTGTATTATCTTTTTAAAATAATATTTTCAATCAGCAAAATTATATAATGTGCACAACATTAACTACGTTCTTTTAGCTTGTCAGAAGCTTTCTCAATGATTTCTGTGCGGTGGTTGACGAAGGGGGGGGGGGGGGCGCAAGTTCACGGTTGGCACACGAAGGGGGGCGCATGTCCAAAAAGGTTGAAAACCCCTGAGCTAGAGGTTCACATCTACAAATTTGACAGATTTGTCCTGTGTACTGCTCTCTCCAATAAGTGTGTCTCAATTCAGGATAAAATGTTCTGTCGATGAAACAAAATACCCATGGGTCACTGTAAATATGAAGCCTACTGATCAGGCTGAGTGATTTACAAAGCTAATAGCTGTGGTACAGATGTTACTGTGCACAATATCTGGTCTTCAACTTCTAACAAACAACAAAGTGCACCAGAGGTTGAAGCTTCAAGCATTCATTCATTCATTTTTTTTTTACCAATGCTTAATCCTGGTCAGGGTCGTGGTGGATCTGGTTTCCATGGAATCTCTGGATGCAATGCAGTAACACACCCCGGACAGGATACCAATCTACAGGGGTTGGACAAAATAACTGAAACACCTGTCATTTTAGTGTGGGAGGTTTCATGGCTAAATTGGACCAGTCTGGTGGCCAATCTTCATTAATTGCACATTGCACCAGTAAGAGCAGAGTGTGAAGGTTCAATTAGCAGGGTAAGAGCACAGTTTTGCTCAAAATATTGCAATGCACACAACATTATGGGTGACATACCAGAGTTCAAAAGAGGACAAATTGTTGGTGCACGTCTTGCTGGCGCATCTGTGACCAAGACAGCAAGTCTTTGTGATGTATCAAGAGCCACGGTATCCAGGGTAATGTCAGCATACCACCAAGAAGGACAAACCACATCCAACAGGATTAACTGTGGACGCAAGAGGAAGCTGTCTGAAAGGGATGTTCGGGTGCTAACCCGGATTGTATCCAAAAAACATAAAACCACGGCTGCCCAAATCACGGCAGAATTAAATGTGCACCTCAACTCTCCTGTTTCCACCAGAACTGTCCGTCGGGAGCTCCACAGGGTCGATATACACGGCCGGGCTGCTATAGCCAAACCTTTGGTCACTCGTGCCAATGCCAAACGTCGGTTTCAATGGTGCAAGGAGTGCAAATCTTGGGCTGTGAACAATGTGAAACATGTATTGTTCTCTGATGAGTCCACCTTTACTGTTTTCCCCACATCCGGGAGAGTTACGGTGTGGAGAAGCCCCAAAGAAGCGTACCACCGAGACTGTTGCATGCCCAGAGTGAAGCATGGGGGTGGATCAGTGATGGTTTGGGCTGCCATATCATGGCATTCCCTTGGCCCAATACTTGTGCTAGATGGGCGCGTCACTGCCAAGGACTACCGAACCATTCTGGAGGACCATGTGCATCCAATGGCGGTGCCGTGTATCAGGATGACAATGCACCAATACACACAGCAAGACTGGTGAAAGATTGGTTTGATGAACATGAAAGTGAAGTTGAACATCTCCCATGGCCTGCACAGTCACCAGATCTAAATATTATTGAGCCACTTTGGGGTGTTTTGGAGAAGCGAGTCAGGAAACGTTTTCCTCCACCAGCATCACGTAGTGACCTGGCCACTATCCTGCAAGAAGAATGGCTTAAAATCCCTCTGACCACTGTGCAGGACTTGTATATGTCATTTCCAAGACGAATTGACGCTGTATTGGCCGCAAAAGGAGGCCCTACACCATACTAATAAATTATTGTGGTCTACAACCAGGTGTTTCAGTTATTTTGTCCAACCCCTGTATCTCAGGACATCAGCCATCCTCCCTGACATAGCCAATCATGTCTGTATGTAGACACCTGATCAGCCAATATCACCGCTGGGGAATCAAAGCCTGGATTCCAGCAAAAATGAGCTAGCACTATTTACCGCTGTGCCAGCCGAGCACCCCTAGCCCCATGCAGTAAAGCATTATTTAATTCTGTTATGATTCACACATCTGTTACATTGTTATTTAAAGTGTTTGTAATTTCATTTATATAAATTTAAGTTGATCCAGGCTGTCTGCGATGTACTACCGAGCCCATCCAACCTGTTCAGCTGGGGATTGGTGGAGGCACCAGTCTGCAACCTGTGCCTGAATAGGGGGACCCTGGAACACATCCTCAGCTGCTGTCCGAAAGCCCTGGGCGAGGGGCGCTACCGCTGGCGCCATGACCAAGTCTTGAAGGCCATAACAAACACCATCAGCTGTGGAATTGGCCACTGCAAGCGCCTCCGCCATGTAAAGAACACCATTTCTTTCGTCCGGGCTGGGAAGAAGCCATCGCCAGCTGCTAGGGCCACCTCATCTGGCCTGCTAACAACAGCACAAGACTGGGAGTTGAAAGTTGACCTGGGGAAGCAACTGAAATTCCCAGGAACGGTTGCCACCACAACACTGCGGCCTGACATGCTACTTATCTCAGAGACCTCCAAGCAGATCGTTCTCCTGGAACTCACTGTACCCTGGGAGGACCGTATCAAGGAGGTCAACGAGAGGAAGAGAGCAAGGTACACTGAATTAGTGGAGGAGTGTCGGAACAACGGGTGGCGAGCGCGGTGTGAGCCTATTGAGGTGGGATGCAGAGGGTTTGCTGGCCAGTCTCTCTGCAGGGCCTACAACATCTTGGGCATCACAGGGCCCATTAAGGAGGTCACTGAGGCAGCAGAAGTTGCCTCAAGGTGGCTGTGGATGAGGAGAGGAGAGCCGTGGGTGGGGTAGCGCTACCTGGACGCAAGCTGGGGCCCGATCAACCCCAGCTGGGTCGCCTAGGTGAGAGTGTATGATGTTCGAAAGACCCGAAACACTCCGTGACCCCAGATAACATCACTGATGATGTGTCCAGGTTGCATCAAGTTGATGTATGTTACAAGTGCTATTAGATGTTGAGGTTTTTAATTTAAATGACACCATATGGCCAAAAAAGTATGTGGACACACCCACTAATCAGCCACACTTACTGCTAACAGGTATATAAAAATAAACAATATTTTCCCAACAGTCCCTGTGCAGTAAGTGAGGTCCAAAACACATGGTTGATTGAGTTCCTATAAGGATGCAACTTTGTAATGATGCTCAGGGTTTTAAAATGGGATGTCCATTAATTCCCCTTCTCCACTGCACAGTACCTTATGGTACAGTATGTCTAGCAATGTTCTCAGAGAATCCACAGAACTATGTGAATCAATATGAAGTAATAAAATAATGCAGAAAAATCTTTTTAAATTAGCCCACCATCATCCAGGTCTGAATCTTAGCTGTGCTATCAGCCGGTAAGGATGTACACAGACATGATTGGCTATGTCTAAAGGAGGGGATGGGTGAAGCCCTGCGATAGATTGGTGCCCTGTCCATGGTATTTCTTTCTTGCGCCCAGTGTTTTCCAGTGGAACCTGACCAGGATAAAACAATGATGAAAATGAACATTTATTATCAAGCAAATGCATTTTAACATAGTACAGATAAGTACAGAAATAAACAGTAAACAAAACCATTTGTGTGTGGCACTTTAAGCGAATCTTATAAACTAAGTGTAAATAAGACATGTTTTAATTTCTATTGCTTTTTAAAGTTCACCTCATGCTTAGCCAAGTCTTATTTGAACACTTATTCTGAGGTTTCTGATACACTGACACAAATAAAAGGAGACACAGGGCCCATATTTCTTATGTTTTTCATAGATAAAAGAATACACAAATGAGACAAAAGTGTGCTGACCTTTAGAAACAGGCAATTGCTATAAAAAAAACAATGACATGCCTAAAAATACCCATATCTGTGTGTGTGTGTGTGTGTGTGTGTGTGAGAGAGAGAGAGAAAGACGAGATGTGTTAATTAAGTAGCAGTGGCGGTGTGCTCCTGGCCGGGCGTGGATCAAACGCAGGCACTGGCCAGTGGGTTTCCTGCTGAGCACACATGAAATACATGGCAAACTTTAAAGACTTCCTGTCATTAGCTCAGACGCTGGCGCTCACTCTCTCACTCCCTCACACATTCACCCACTTCTTAGCTTGTCCTCTCATTGCTTTTTTCTTCTCTGTTCTTTCACGACAATAAGCACAATGATGAATCAGAGATGTCAAGCACGTTTGTTATGAAAAAATAATTATGGGGCGAGAGGGTGAAGCTGGTGGAGTGGGTGCGGCTCAGTATCATGGGTTTGAATCCTGTCTTCAGTCACTAAGTTTTGGTGAATTCTCTTTGTGTCAGCGTTTCAGAGAGCTCAAATCTAGCAGTGGAAGCAAAATCAAGCAGTGTAGAAATGTTTTAGTTATAAATATTTATTTGAATATTTCTGACTGCAATTGCTTGCAGAAAAAGTTCCCTGTTGGTTAGTCATTGTTGGCTAATTGATTAGGATTGCTAGGATTTACATGTTTGGGTTTACTTTTTTCACATTTTCAGCATTTAGCAGACACATTTATCCAAAGCGACTTACAATTATGACTTAATACAGTTTGAGCAATCGACCATGCTCAGGGGCCCAACAGTGGTGGTGGTGGTGAGACTTGAACCGGCAACCTTAGGTTACTAGTCTAGTATCTTAACCACTGAGCTACCACTGGTTTAGTCAGTCATGTATGATACAAAATCTCATTCAACTTCAATGAACTTAGGGAGGGGAGGCCAAGGCCCTACACCCCACCCTTTACAGGGTGGAATTGTGTTACCTCCCTGTGTTTTGGTAAAATCAGACCCAGCACAACCCTGACCAGGATAAAGCAGAGGGTAAAACATGAAAATGAAATATGACAAAGGCTAGGCAAAACAGAATTTATAAATGAGAGCGAGGGTTAAACCATTACTACAAGAGAGAAACAATAGTGTTTATTTAACAATTGTAAAAAAGGACCTGGATGATCCCAAACCCTTAAAAGATGACATTCTATAGACAGATAAATCATAATATAATATATTAACATATATTATAATATAATAACATAATGAAATATTTTAGATCACAAGTTTCTAATTAGGTCTGTTGAAGAGCAAGGACAATATTTAGGAGTAAATACATAATTACGAATTCCATTCTACATCCAAAATTCTTAAGAAGAAAGTAAGGTCATCTGTCCATAAACTGAAGCTAATATGTGATAAAGTTCATTGCATTATAAATTAGAACTGTTATCTAAAACACAAAGGTAGAGTCAAACGTCCTGACCTAAACTTACCCGAGATGCTGTGGTAAACTATCCTTTCAACCAGGTCTGCACAGAAGCAGATGAAAATTTATTGCCGTGATTTGGAGACTTTCAGCTTGTTATGTGGTGTTTAGCTTAAGTATCATTCATGTAATATGTTCTGCTTAGGTGTTCTGGTGGTGCAGTGGTCTATTATGTTAGCCTCCGGGTTTGAATCGCAGCAGTAAGTGCACTGTGTCTAGTGATTCTGAGGAAACCGGACAACAGCAACCCAGCAATACGTAGTACTATAATAATAATTAAAACATTTTTAATTTAATAAATTATGTTGTCAAATTGCTCTGTGTTTTGCTTAAGAGCTATTAGTGTGATATGTTTTGGTTAGGCACTCGGGTGGTACAATGGTGTATTACTCTAGCCTACAACCACTAAGATCTGGATTCGAATCTCAGTGCTATCATCTGACCAGGCAAATACACAGACATGATCGGTTATGTCTAGGAAAGGGGGGTGGCCCTGCAAAGGACTGTCCGGTGAATTCCTGGTAGATCTGGGCCAGTCACAACCCTGACCAGGATGAAGCGGAAATTAAAAATCAGATGTTTTGCTTGATGATTTTTACCTGCAGTAACAGTGGCAAATGGAAAAGGAGCGATGACTTTTTCACTCAGCTGTATAGTGAAAAAGAGATGATGGTGAGAGAGAGAGAGAACGGTGAAAAGCTGTTGTGAAGCTTTAATTGATATTTGAACACTTAGACTCCACCTGGGATCCATTAGTGGGTTTTGTGGCTTTCTTTTTGTATTTGCAGCCACACACACACACACACACAGACACACAGACACACACACAGACACACACACACACACACGTGTTGAAGGATGAGAAGTGAAGATCAAAGAGCATATTCTTCTTTCCTCCTCATCTTCTATTTGAATTACTTACAGCCAATAAGAACAGAGGCTTTGTGTCCTTGTACTTGCTACCCAGTGACAATGAGAGCTGCCCAGAGCCATGCAAATAAATTATTTACCAACTCTCTCCCTCTCTCTCCTTTTCTCTCTCTCACACACACTGAAGCATATCTGATACTGGAAACATAAAATTACCCCCCACCCCCCCTTCACCAATCCTCAAACCCCCTTTCTTTTGTAAAGTGAATTAATGTTCCTCGTGCTTGGACAAAGATCCACATTTGTTACAAGTCACTACCATGCCGTCTAACTCGCTGTCATGTTAGGTCTGTGTCAAACACCCTCTCCTTACTCCCTCTCCCTTCCAACTTCTTCCCATTTCACACCATTGTGTGTATGTGTGTGTGTGTGTGTGTGTGTGGCAATCGTCTTCGCATGACTGAGCATTAAATAAATGCAGGACATTAGAAACAAAAGGAACACTTGGCGGGTCTGTTCTTGACAAGCATAGGAATACTAATTAATTAGATTAAAAGGAGACAATTAAATCCATGATATGAGTTTGTATCAGTGGGCATTCTGGAATTGGCATGTCCTGGCACAGTCCTGTCACTAATCCGATCACACGTACACTTAACATTTAAACGGTTCAGCGTTTATTCAGCAGTTCTGTTTTTGGTCTTTTGAAGTCATAGTCAGCTATTATAGCGGTACTTAAAAGCTGCTTTTTAAGTACAGCCCTTACATTTCTTGTGTCACATACAGACGTGTCCCTCAAAACACATGCACATGCTCCGTCTAGTCCAGGACTTGGACTTGAGAAAGACGTTTTTAAATCCACCTGCAATACAAAGGCCATGAAGTAGAGATGCTTTTATGTCCTGATAGGCTAGATGTTGAGATTTCACATCATTACTTTTACTTTAGTTCTTTAGTCCTATCATACATCTTCCCTAGTGATTTTGAGAAGCTTTAGCTGGTGACTTTTTTGTGCCTATAGAAACAGGTCTAGTTTTACTGCCCCTTTTGAAAAGCACATGGAACTGTTGTGTCTTTGCTAATGTTAGAAAAACAAACAGTCAGCTTAAACTGAGGATATTTGTTTGAATAGCCAGCTTTTATTTAAAAACACTAAAGAAGAAGTCTTACATAGAAAATAAAAGTGGTGACCAAAATAACAACAATAAAGTAACATACATGGCTCTAAACATGAAGGCATTGTCAGAAAATGGACAGCTCACTCATTTAGGACGGATCTGTCATGATGGCCGAAAAGTGCCAACTGGGTTAAAGAAAGATGAAAGATCAAATATTGCTCGCATCTGCACAAGCAGAAAACCAGACTGGGCAGAGTCAGGCATCACAGTTTCAGAAGAAAAACAGGTTGGCAACAGAGAAGTTGGTAAATCTGTGAGGAATAAACTGATAAATAGAAACACTTCCACCGTAAGTAAATTAACACTCAAAAAAGCACAGGTGACTGTCAGTTGAGGAAACAACGTGGCCATTATTTGTGCCTCCATGCCCCCTCTGTTAGCCATAAATGGCAAGACAGAAGGACATGATTCTGTAACCAGACCTGCTGTTTTCTGAGAGAGGTGAGCCCATTACAGTGAGACCCCACTGTTTTATGTAGTTTTCCAAAAAAGCATTCAAGCCTGCCGTGTGTATATGGACCCAAAAACGTCACAAGCTTTAGTAAATTACAATTACTAACAGGGAATTAAGGCCATGCTGGTTGCCATTATAGAACTTTATACAACAACAAAGCTGATGTACAAATAGATTAGACATAGCAAATGCAAATCTAAAACCAGACTAGACATTTTACACAGATTGACTTCGGCTATAAATGAAGAATGCATGCAGTAACTGCAGCTAAAAAGCATGCAAACTACCATTCTAGACATGCACCATGTGGCTAAAAATCCTGAGAATGCCGCTCAGGTGGCGCAGCGGTAAAAACACACGCTGCAACCGGAGCTGGATCTCGAGTACGTCGTATCGAATCCAGCTCTGCCTTACCGACCGAGGCCGAGCGGCTATATGAACAACGATTGGCCTGTTGTTCAGATGGGCGGGACTAAGGTCGGAAGTGGGTCTCTCGCTGTCAGAATGGTGCAGTTACGACCTCTGCTGGCTGATTAGAGGTGCCTACACGGAGATGAGGAAGGAGTGCTCTTAGGGTGTCTCTCCGCACGCAATGCTAGGTGGCACCACACTCGTCAATGTGTGGGTGGCAAGATGCATACGGCTTGCTGCTCACGTGTCGGAGGGGATGTGGGTTAGCTTCGAACTCCTCGGTCAGGGCGGGGATCAGCAGAGGCAGAGAGGATGCGTGATGCAAATTGGGCAATTGGACGCGCTAAAGGGGAAAATGCATAAACAAATTTTTTTTTTAAATAAAATCCTGAAAATAACTTTGTTATTTTCTTAAGTTTGTTTACAGGGCACCAATCCATTGCATGGCTACAGTGGAGAGGTCAGTCTTGAAATGGGACAGGATAAGCACTGTGGTTGTTTTGATTTAGTACTCTGCAGAGAGAACAGGCGAGTCTTTGAGTACTTGGACTGCACATGAGGTAGGGGGTTCTTATACAAATTCATTTTCGTGCTATTGCTGGTTAGACAGCCACTGTTAAAAGCGCTGTGCAAATTCCTGTAAATTGGAGCATGTAATGTATTATTCACATTGTGTGAGGTGTTTATTTTGTAAGAGTTTATATAAGTTTGATCTGCCAACACAATAGGCTGAGCGTGGACCATTTCATCTGCTTCTTTATATTTGCTTGCTTATGGCTAAAAACAACATATAAATGCTCCCTTAATGGAAATATTGTGTGCGCTTGGCTATTAGTGCAAATCTATAACCATGTTTATTGTAGAAGAATAATACATGTGGAACTATAAAGAGGAATTTTCAGATGAAAGGATATCTGTAAGCTTGTAAAAATCTTTTATTGTAAAACCGTAGCATATTTCTCTGTCTGTACTACACAGCTGCACAGACTCTGGTCTGAGTAGCATTATCCATTATGGCACTGTACACTGTCAGAACTGAGCAAAACTATTTCACAGCACCATCCTGAAACTAGGGTGGCCAGCCGTCCGGCTTTAGGTCGGACAGTCCGGTTTTTCAGCTGCCAGTCCTCCGCCCATGCAACGCTAGGACGGACACTTAAAATTAAAAATCCTCTTTTTGGAGTGAACTGGTTACATTTTTGATCAATATTATCTGTCATTGGCTCAGGTACATGTCAAAACAAATGCTTTGTATTTCATTGGTTTAACAGCCTCATTTGACTACCTATCGTGGGCGATTGGCCAGAGGTGGGCGAGCCACGATTCGCAGAAGGTCCGCCCTCTAAATGCTAGTCAGTGATTGGGTGGTTGAATTTCGCCCATTCGCTCTGTTCTGCATACACCTCTGCTTGAGTCAATTAGTCAGCTCTCATGCTCAGGAACGCTGTGAAAATGCCAAATATATCTAAATTAGACACAACATTTGGTGAGTAAAACAGTAATTTTTTATAGAATTCTTGCTTAAATTGGTCAAAAACTCTGTTATATGGGTTATGGTTTCATTCTGTGTGTTGCAGTATCATGTCCCCCTGTTCCTGGTATGACGTCCTCCTTTTGGGGGTGTAATGTCCTCCTTTTTGTGACTATGGGTGTGTTCGAAAACCTAGGGAGCTGCCTTGCTGTCTTACTGTCTACATAGGCAGCTGCCTTAGTAGAGAAGATTCTAATAAGTCAGTGACTTATAAGGCAGGTTATTCGAACGCACTACTTACAGTAGACAGCGATTCCATCGGGTTTCGCATTTCGTGTTTAGCATCTTGCCATTAAAACCAATAAACTGAGGTAGCACAGCACGCTAACGTCAATATAACATCTTCCTTCATGTACCGATAACGGTTAAATTTCCTGACAAGCCCGAACTTGCAAATAAAAACACTCGGTACAAGTTTATACAAGTTAAAAATCAGTAATATTTTATTTACGTTTGAAAATAACTCCATTCGTTTCTCTGCCCCGTCAGCCATGTTTATCTTTCTGTGAGAGAAGAACGCCCGACCCGCAATGAATGCTGGGATTGCCTCGATCACTAAGGACGCTTCCGATGCTCACTCGTTCTTGAGCCTACTACTACTACATTGAAATATGAAGATACCTCAGAAGTGAGGATTTTAAGGCATCTAGGATTTCGAACAGCCTCATTCTCGGGAGCGCGCACAGGATGACGTAAAATGCGTCTATGTAGAGCGCTCACTAGCTTTTCGAACACACTCTATGAATGTGGCCACCCTACTTGAAGCCCACCTGTAAGTTTACTCATTCTATCCTCAACCCTTGCAGAGCAGAGGACATAACTCAGTTACGGTTATGAGCAGAGGGCAGGACAAGACATGTCACATGATTCGGAGTCCATTATTAGTAATAAAGACATATCTACAGCAGGAGAAATCGCTGGCTATCAAATATGACTGTTATTCACGTGGTCAGTGCGTGTTAGAACATTTCCAGACATATTGGGAGAGAAATAAAGCATTCCAGCGCTGACACATGAGACCTCATTCACCAGGGAAGTTTAGGTCAGGCCTAATCATGAGGAATGAAATCAATTCTGAAATCTTACAAACTCACCAACACTAATTTCCCACAGCGGGACCAAGCAAAACAGACCTACGTGAGTGGATCCGCTGCAAGGACGTCCTAAACAATGACTGACAGAGAGGAGGTGGACAAAACAAAAAGAATAAGAGAGGTGCTCTATACAATGTCCTGAGCTGTATTTCAGAAACCCGGGCTGAGTGAGGCTTAGAAATACCACTTAATAAAGCGGACCACTCAATAAAAATGGATTCACATTCTGTTGTACAATCCAAGGTGAAATCAACATTAGATGTACTCATTGTCACAATGTACTAATATAAGACGTAGATTTGAACAAGGTTATTAGTGTGTGTTTTCATCATGTATCTGCTATCTGGAACATACTGTGGTGACCGGCCGGTTCACCGATATAATAGTCAGGGAGCGTTTCCTCCTGTGTGCGTCAACGGCCGTGGAAGTGCGGCATCCCAGAAAGCTGTGCCTCCACAACAAAGCATTTTTAAAAAAGGATTTACAGCGGGTTCTGTGGTGGAGATAACGTCTGTCTTTATCCATACTATAACTATGTTATGATGTGACTGCTGATGTGTTTTATGTCCATGTTTATGGGAATTTGTATAGTTACGTTCAGGTTAATTGTATTACGTTTAGTGACACTACTGTGCTGTTGGAATGTTATAGCATAGCAGGAGTGGTCTGTGTATTGAGACTGACCCTTTTCTTTGGGCTTCTGAAGCACCTGAATAAAGAGTGCTGCCTTCTACAGTTTGAAAAGAGCAAGAACGTCTCGTTCTTCCTCACCGATGCCACAACACAGTGATGAGTTCAAACTTTAAGACCACCTCCAAAAATGTACCTGTCATGGTCAGAGAGATATAATGAGGCAATGTTGTCTGGATCGGACCAACATAAGGACTACTGTGCCTCAAACTGCTGATATTTTTGGTACCACCTTTTTATAGGAAATGTAAATAAAACTAATAGCTTTTCTACATACAGAAACATCACTAAAAGATGAAATGAATCTACAGTCTGAGATTACTTCAGTACGTTACAGACAAAATAAACAAAGATTTAAATTATGTTCATCTGAAGAAACAAAACATTGTGCATAAATGTTAACTCAACAGTAAGCTAGTTTATACACTGCCTGGCCAAAAAAAGGTCACACACTCTAATATTTGGTTGGACCGCCTTTAGCTTTGATTACGGCACGCATTCGCTGTGGAATCGTTTCCACAAGCTTCTGCAATGTCACAACATTTATTTCTGTCCAGAGTTGCATTAATTTTTTCCCAAGATCTTGTATTGATGATGGGAGATTTGGACCACTGCACAAAGTCTTCTCCAGCACATCCCAAAGATTCTCAATGGGGTTCATGTCTGGACTCTGTGGTGGCCAATCCATGTGTGAAAATGATGTCTCATGCTCCCTGAACCTCTTTCACAATTTGAGCCCGATGAATCCTGGCATTGTCATCTTGGAATATGTCCGTGCCATCAGTGAAGAAAAAATCCATTGATGGAATAACCTGGTCGTTCAGTATATTCAGGTAGTCAGCTGACCTCATTCTTTGGGCACATAACATTGCTGAACCTAGACCTGACCAACTGCAGCAACCCCAGATCATAGCACTGCCCCCACAGGCTTGTACGGTAGGCACTAGGCATGATGGGTGCATCACTTCAGCCGCCTCTCTTCTTACCCTGATGCGCTCATCACTCTAGAACAGGGTAAATCTGGACTCATCAGACCACATGACCTCCTTCTATTGCTCCAGAGTCCAATCTTTATGCTCCCTAGCAAATTGAAGCCATTTCTGCCGGTTAGCCTCACTGACAAGTGGTTTTCCTAAGGCTACACAGCTGTTTAGTCCCAATCCCTTGAGTTCCCTTCGCATTGTGCGTGTGGAAATGCTCTTACTGTCACTATTAAACATACCCCTGAGTTCTACTGGAGTTTTTCTACCATTTGATTTCACCAAACGTTTAAGTGATCGCCGATCACGATCATTCAAGATTTTTTTCTGACCACCATCCTTCCTCGAAGATGATGTTTCCCCACTGTCCTTCCACTTTTTAATAATTCGTTGGACAGTTCTTAACCCGATTTTAGTAGTTTCAGCTTCTCCTTACATGTTTTCTCTGCTTGATGCATGCCAATAATTTGACCCTTCTGAAACAGATTAACATCTTTTTCACGACCACAGGATGTGTCTTTCGACATGGTTGTTTAACAAATGAGAAGCTACTCACTGCATCAGTTAGGGTTAAATAACTTGTTGCTAGCTGAAACATAATCACCCATGCAGTAATTATCCAATGGGAGACTCTTACCTATTTGCTTAGTTAAATCCAGGTGGTGACCTTTTTTTTGGCCAGGCAGTGTATTTGTATGCTAACATAAGGTCACCTTTTGGGGATTGGATTACACAGCAATCTAATGCACCAGTCACTTCAGACGTTGCCACAGGCCTGGCCGAGCACTTAACAGACACTACGGCCATATCTAAGGGAGGGAAGGAGCTGCACAAGTGTCCGAGGAGGCTCCGGTCATCCCATGGTCTCTGCATACAGAGATCATCAGAGTGTTTATAGGAATTAAAGATATTCAAAATCGGGAGCAAAGCAGGGAAAATGTATTTACTCTGCACATTTTTGCAACTAAACATCATTATTACGACACAGAAGTCAAACCAATAGTCATCAACACTGGGTAGGATCTTGCCTGCATTTCCATTTTGTTAAAAACATTAGTAGCATTACCTAGTAGCATTATACAAAAAATGATATTTTTATTGATTTTATTTTATCTAGGTAGGCATCGTGGTAAGTCAATGCAACAATAGTTGCAAGGCAGGAATACCCTGGATACTAGAGATGTACCGATCAGGGTTTTTGGCACCGATTCCGATCTCCTTTCAGGGATATCGGCTGATAGCCGATTCTGATTGGGGGGGGGCTGTTGCAAATTTAGCAGTAGATAAAGTACATCAAACAATAATTTTTTTACCCACAGGAGACATATTTCATTAGTCTAACTGACCACACACACACGCAGGTTTATTGTTATCCAGTTCAGTCTGAAAAAAACTTAAAAAGAGCCTTACAGTGAAGATAAACCGGAGCAGCGCGCACGCGTGTGTGTGTGTGTGTGTGTGTGTGTGTGTGTGTGTGTGTGTGTGTGTGTGTGTGTGTGTTTGTGCCTTTAAGAGAAATGATCTGTTCACTGTATCGCTTAAAGTGATTCACGAGTCGATTCATTTTCCGTGAAGCGTAAGTTTCTCTTCTCAGTTATCTCTCCGTGTTTACTGTTATTAATTAAATGTCGTGGTTTTAAATAAACACCAGCTACTACAGAACATTCTGTGTGACTCTCTTACATTAAAAAGCTTCATTAAAAAGCTTAATTAAACTGCTATTACCACAGATCTGTAACCGACCGTCAGACTCGTTCCGTCTAAAGAGCTAAAAGTTTTCTGATGATCCTAAAAGTTCAGCAGATGATCCTGAACTAACGAATTTGGTAATGAATAAACTTTTGCCTCGGATTGGCTCTGTAACGTCTTCTGTTCTCATCTACATCACAAGCAAGAACCACTTACGATTTACCAAAGTGAACCAGGAGTTTATATAACGTGCTGATAGAATCGACTCAGATGTGACCGTGTTGAATGATCTTTTTAAAGTAAATGTATGCATATGTATGATGCACAACGTTAATTATGTTATTTTAGGTCATGAAGAGCTTTCACTGTGGTTTCTGTACGATGGTTGATGAATGGTGATGTGATGGTTGGTGCTTTGTAGCTCAAAGTCTGGATCAATCCACTGAGCTGTTAACTTAACATGATCTTTTATATATCACACGATCAGATCGGCTACATTTAGGAAATATCGGCCGATCGCCGATAGCATATTTTCATTAAAAATCGGCCGATACCGATTCATAGCCGATCGATCGTTCCATCTCTACTGGATACCATGGCCAATCACGTCTGTGTAGATGCCCGGACAGCCGACAGCACTGCTGAGATTCGAACCCCAATCTCATTGGTGGCGCACTTGCGTAACAGACCTCTGCACCACCCCAATGCTATTCATTATTATTTTCTCTACATAAAGATTTAACTTAAAATAGCTCCTTTTTATTTTTAGCACTCAGATGCTCCTTCAGTGTCTCGTCATATTACATTAATAAACATGTTCAGAGTCTCATTTAAATAGTTGAGAACAATCAAGAAGAAACACAGTTCACAAAGGCATTTACCATTTAGCTTTACCATGGGTCACCATGAGACATTAAATAACTAAGGAACTCAGGTAGACTGAAAGCTTTCTTATCATTAGAATGCCTGTAACCTCAAAGATTCAATTATTTTTTTATTATTAATTTACTACGATTTTAACGTCATGTTTTAAACACTTTGGTGACATTCATGACAGAACAGGTAGTTACTGATTATACAAGATTCATCAGTTCACAAGTTTAATGTCAAACACAGTCATGGACAATTTTATATCTCCAGTTCACCTCACCTCACTTGCATGTCTTTGGACTGTGGGAGAAAACCAGAGCTCTTGGAGAAAAACCATGCAGACACAGGAAGAACATGCAAACACCACACAGAAATATGCACTAATAGTGAGGAGATTGACAGTGTTATCTCAGTCTTACAGTACTGTTCTAACAATTGGAAGGTGGCTGTATAAAGCACGACAACATATAAGTTGTCACTGTTGGACCCCTGAGCAAGACTCCTAACCCCTCACTTATTTCCACTGCATTTGGTCACATTTGCAAGTGACATAGGATGAAAGTTTATGCTTAATGCTGTAAATGTAAATATAATAATCCTGGTGTTTCATTTCATTTTTCACCACCGTTTTCTGTCTGTCCATCTGCCACCCTCTATTACACTGTATTCCTCTCCTTCCTTCATTTTCTCTTCTTCCTCTCTCCCTTCATAGCAGGACATTTGCTCTCACTTACAGGCAGCAGGGCACTTTCTCTCAAGGGCATGGAGAAGTGTGACAGGATGATGCACCCAGTGAGTGACTGAGTGAGTGAGCGTTCCGTCAACTCACTGTATCATTGATTGTCTCCACTTCAGCCTAATTTAGACATCATGCACATACGCACACGTACGCACACACTCACACATAAACACACACACACAAACACAAACACAGAGTGGCAGCTTGAGACTTTGGAAGTATGGAAGAAAGCGATATTGTCTCTGCATTATACCTCCCTTAGGCCACACGCTATATCTCCATGCAATATTTGCACTTTCAGAACTGATGGTCTGTGAGACTCTCTTTATTGAGCAGGTCACATGGGGCAGATAACGCACAGACGTTGCGTGGACGTTCCTGAATGAGTTCCCTTGTCACAGTGTTGTTATACAGCGTGATAACAGCATGCCTGTTCACACACTTGCTGTGTTTATTAATGAGGTCTTTCCAACTGGGCCTTATGACCTACTGACACTCACTTTCATTTTTTTTTTCAAAAATGTAAGCAAAAGAAGGTTTTTTATTTGTCTCACTAAGCAACCGAGGTGGATAACAAAACACTACACAAGTCATATACTGTTAATTTAAAAAAGGAACTACTATGGGAAAAGCACTCGAACAAATAACTACTGCAGTCAGAGTAATTTAGCACCTCATGGACCAATGAAAGCACATCCTGCTTCTAGCTGACCTGGATGGATGGATGGAAGGATGGATGAATTGATGGATGGATGGAGAGGCGGGTGGATGGATTAAAGGATGAATGGATAGATGAAAGGATGTATGGATGAATGGATGAATGGATAGATGGATGGATGGATAGATGAAAGGATGGATGAATGGATGGATAGATGGATGGATGGATAGATGAAAGGATGGATGAATGGATGGATGGATGGAGAGAAGGATAGATGGATGGATGGATGGATGGATGAATGAAGAGAAGGATGGGTGAATGAATGGCTGGATAAAAGGATGTATGTATGGATGGATGGATAGATGAAAGGATGGATGGATGGAAGGATGGATGAATGGATGGATAGATGGATGGATGAATGGATGGATAGATGGACGGATGGAGAGAAGGATGGGTGAATGGATGGATGGATGGATAGATGGATGGATGGAGAGAAGGATGGGTGAATGGATGGATGGATGGAGAGAAGGATAGATGAATGGATGGATAGATGAATGGATGGATAGATGGATGGATGAATGGATGGATGGATAGATGGATGGAGAGAAGGATGGGTGAATGGATGGATGAATGGATAAATGGATGGATGGGTGAATGGATGGATGAATGGATGGATGGAGAGAAGGATAGATGAATAGATGGATGGATGGAGAGAAGGATAGATGAATGGATGGATGGAGAGAAGGATGGGTGAATGGATGGATGGATGGAGAGAAGGATGGGTGAATGGATGGAACGATGCATGGATGGATAGATGGATGGATGGAGAGAAGGATGGATGAATGGATGGATGGATGGATGGATGGATAGATGGATGGATGGAGAAAAGGACTGGTGAATGGATGGATGGAGAGAAGGATGGGTGAATGGATGGATGGATGGAGAGAAGGATGGATGAATGGATGGATGGATGGAGAGAAGGATGGATGAATGGATGGATGGAGAGAAGGATGGGTGAATGGATGGATGGATGGAGAGAAGGATGGATGAATGGATGGATGGATGGAGAGAAGGATGGATGAATGGATGGATGGATGGAGAGAAGGATGGATGAATGGATGGATGGATGGAGAGAAGGATGGATGAATGGATGGATGGAGAGAAGGATGGATGAATGGATGGATGGATGGAGAGAAGGATGGGTAAATGGATGGATGGATAAAAGGATGTATGGATGGATGGATAGATGAAAGGATGGATGTATGTATGTATGGATGGATGGATAGATAGATGAATGGATGGAAGGACAGATGAATGGATGGATGGATAAAAGGATGTATGGATAGATGTATGTATGGATGGATGGATAGATGAAAGGATGGATGGATGGAAGGATGGAGAGAAGGATGGATGAATGGATGGATGGATGGAGAGAAGGATGGGTGAATGGATGGATGGATGGAGAGAAGGATGGATGAATGGATGGATGGATGGAGAGAAGGATGGATGAATGGATGGATGGAGAGAAGGATGGATGAATGGATGGATGGATGGATGGATGGAGAGAAGGATGGGTAAATGGATGGATGGATAAAAGGATGTATGGATGGATGGATAGATGAAAGGATGGATGTATGTATGTATGGATGGATGGATAGATAGATGAATGGATGGAAGGACAGATGAATGGATGGATGGATAAAAGGATGTATGGATAGATGTATGTATGGATGGATGGATAGATGAAAGGATGGATGGATGGAAGGATGGAGAGAAGGATGGATGAATGGATGGATGGAGAGAAGGATGGATGAATGGATGGATGGAGAGAAGGATGGATGAATGGATAGATCTAAATGGATCTAAATGGTGATGGGTCAGCGTAATAGGCCGCCTCAACACAGAAAGACCAAACATTTACTATTTACTACATTATGGGAATCACCTAAACCAGCATTTAAAAGCGAGGGTGCTTTAATGTCCATCTAAGGGTGCTACAAAACCCACCATGAAATTGTGTTCAAATTATATCAATCATGATAAAAAAAAACTTGATTCTAGTCCATAATCTGAAGTTATGAACTGGACGATATACTGTAGTAAATATTTCAATGCATCTCACCCAACACTTCAAAAGTAGGCTAATTATTTCATTTATGTTCTGAGACAGCAACCACGCTAATTAACAAAGTCTGGACACACTTTAATCAATTGTTTTGCATTTCACCCTTTTTCTGCCAATTTAGTAATTCCCAATTCCCTTTAGCTCTCAACCTCGCCACACACACGGCAGCCACACTGGCCGAGGACGCCTGCAGACTAGCATACATCTCCTCCGACGTCTGCTTATTTTCAGGAAGCCCTAACACGTATGGAAGACCATGACATGCTCTCTGTTTTCCTCTACAACTTGTGCTGGCATGTTGACCAGAGAAAGAGTTGCTGCGCAGCAAAAACATGGACACCCAACCCAACCTTCCATCTCTCACACACAGAGTATAAGCCTTACCAGGTCCAGACATTTATTCTTATAAACCAGAGCCACTTTTCTCTCTCATTTAATTAGATGAAACAATCAAATGATCTATTAAGGACACACAGACCGGATCCGGCTCACAGGACACTAAAGGAATAGTTTATATACACAGTGTATATAATAGTGTTCAGGACCTAAAGTGTACTTCATGTTAATGGGAATGATATTTGAGATTCAGCCACAGAAAAAAAGAAAGTGAATTAACAGTCATGTATTATAATAACAAAATATAAAATACAATCTAATTATAATATAATTTAATATTTTTATATAATATAATAAAAACAAACCTTACAAGTACAACCCCATTTGGATTGGAAAAAAAAACCAAGAAAAACATAAATCTGTGATTTGTTAATTCACATGAACCTTTATTTATTTGTCAAATAACAAAAAAGTTCAATGTTTTCATGCACCAACTTTATAGAATTTGATACCTTTCCAATCATTTGGGAACTAAGGATTGTAACTGTTAGTTTTGCATTATTGTATTTTATGAAACACCTCAAGCTCAACAGTCCCTGGTTCCCATTGTCTGTTTCCTACTCAAGATGTGTCATAAATTTTCAATAGCAGACAAATCTGGACTGCAGGCAGGCCAGTCAAGTACACACACTCTACGAAGCCACACTGTTGTAGCCTGGGCAGAATGAGACCTGTCATTATCTTTCTAAAATAAACGTGGACTTCCTTTCATCTTTGGCGAGTTTTTCCCAAAAACAAGTTAAAATATGGACCTGTCTGCCCACAGCACACGACCGCTGCCATTTAAACGAATTTAGAATTCGTTTCGTTTTGATGCAGTGGTAGAAGCAGTGGTTTTTGACAATGGTTTTCTGATGCACACCAGAGCCCATGTGGCTATATTTATCACAGTAGCATGACAGTTTTAATGCAATAATGTCTGAGTGCAAGAAGATCACGCCCACTCAAGTGATTTTCAGCCACACCTTACACAGACTGAGATTTCTCTGGTTTCCTTGAATATTTTTACAATATCAAGTACAGTAAATGGTAAAAGACCTAAATATTCTTGAGAAAATGTTCTTTTTGAACTGATTGACAGACTAACTGATTGAATCTTTGACAGACTAATTGACAATCTTTCATAATCTTTGGCACAAAATGATGAGCCACAGCCCAATTTGACTGCATAGACTGAGCTTCCTTTTATACCCAATCATGTTTCCTTCACCTGTTACCCCTTTGCGTGCTTATTGTAGAATGTTTAAAAATTGTGCAACTTAAATATTTATAAACTTTTTACTCTTGCTTTTTTTTTTTTTTTTTTTTTTAAGTGTATTACAGTGGGGGAAATAAGTATTTGATCCCCTGCTGATTTTGTAAGTTTACCCCCTTACAAAGACTTGAACAGTCTATAATTTTTATGGAAGGTTTATTTTAACAGAGAGAGACAGAATATCAACAAAAAATCCAGAAAAAAAACATTAAATAAAAGTTATAAATTAATTTGTATTTAATTAAGGGAAATAAGTATTTGATCCCCTACCAACCAGCAAGAATTCTGACCCCCACAGACCGGTTATGTGCCCATGAGGCACACAAATTAGTCCTGTCCCTGTATAAAAGACTCCTGTCACAGAATCAGTTTCTTCCATTCAAATCTCTCAACCACCATGGGCAAGACCAAAGAGCTATCAAAGGACGTCAGGGACAAGATTGTAGACCTGCACAAGGCTGGAATGGGCTACAAGACCATCAGCAAGAAGCTTGGTGAGAAAGAGACCACTGTTGGTGCGATAATTCGAAAATGGAAGAAATACAAGATCACAGTCAATCACCCTCACTCTGGAGCTCCATGCAAGATCTCACCTGGTGGGGTAAGAATGATTCTGAGAAAGGTGAGGTCAGTCCAGAATTACACGGGAGGAGCTTGTCAATGATCTCAAGGGAGCTGGGAGCAGAGAAATGCTGGATATGACCCCAAGAACACCATCCCCACCGGGCATTTCTTTGCCTCCAAACACGGCGAGTGGAGTTGATGCCAAAGAGCTCAATTTTGGTCTCATCTGACCATATCACATTCTCCCAAGCTTTCTCTGAATCATTCAGGTGTTCATTGGCAAACTTCAGACGGGCCTGTACATGAGCCTTCTTGAGCAAAGGGACTTTGCGGGCACTGCAGGATCTCAATCCATTACGGCGAAGTGTGTTACTAATGGTTTTCTTGGTGACTGTGTTCCCAGACTGTTCAAGCTCCCAGACTGTTCAAGTCTTTGTAAGGGGGTAAACTTACAAAATCAGCAGGGGATCAAATACTTATTTCCCCCACTGTATATCCATTAAATTCCATTTTTGTATTTACAAAATACAATGATTAGCCAAGACATTAACAGTCATTTCTGTAAACGTCTGTTGGTAAAATAAAGGTTTAAGAGAATTAACAAATCACAGACTTTTGTTTTATTAATTTTAAAAAAATGTTCCACCTCTTCAGGAAATAGGGTTTGAACACATTATTTAATATACATGTTATTTAGGTAAATTTAATGGAGTGAATGCAATATGTTACACTATACAAGCTCAAAAGTTTTGTAGTGGCTAGAATACAGGTGTTGCATAGAAATAGTGTTTTTGAGGACCAATCTACCCACCAATAAGTGCCTTTTGCTGCATTTCACTTCAATATCCTCCTCATCCAAACACTCATGAAACAAACATGTCAATCACATTCCATAATACCCAAGTTTTCAAACAAATATGTGTTTAAGGATCTGTACCTGAAACAGTGCTGCATCAGCACCCACACAATCACCACTGCTGCCCATCTGTATAAAACTCGCTCTTGTGTCCGGGGTAATACAGGA
This sequence comes from Trichomycterus rosablanca, assembly GCF_030014385.1. Classification (NCBI taxonomy): domain Eukaryota; kingdom Metazoa; phylum Chordata; class Actinopteri; order Siluriformes; family Trichomycteridae; genus Trichomycterus; species Trichomycterus rosablanca. The sequence continues at coordinate 68,178,721 of NC_085988.1, read as the reverse complement.
ATGATTTATATGATAAGCAAAGTTGGAATGTTGTCCCAGAGCTTATACACGCACACAAAAACACACACTACATATGCACATACACAAACACATACAGACCGGAGAGAAAATGTCAAATAGCTTCCTCAGATCGGTCCGTCTAGTAATTTCCCATCACGCTCACCTCTCTGAAGAGCTCCTTAAATAGAGTCATCACAAGTCCATCACTGTCTTCTTCTCTGTGTCATTACAGACACAATCACACACTGCTACCCTGTTTCAGATACTCAGATATACTCATTCATGTTTGTGTGAGGACGTGTTGGTGCCACACAGCTCCAGGACTCTGCAGTACTTACAATTAGCACTACGATATGGAAGATTTTTAAGCAAACAAGACTAAAACTAAAACAGTTAAAATAGTGGGTGCCCAAAGAATAGATGCATCAGTCGGAACACTGTTAAATAGCTTCATATTTTAAGGAGGAATGTTTCTACTAAGCTGCACCAGCAAAGGAACAGTGATCACAAGTGGAAATCCACTGACATGACCACAAAATAATAACAGAATTAAATAAACATCTCTAAATATCCAGTCTTGACAAAAGAGCACAAATTCAGGACCCCTAAGCAATGAAGAAAGTAGTATGATAATTCACTGTTCATAAATTTTTCTCAATGGCTTTATGTTTGAAGAAAGTCAGAGGATAGATTTAACCCTCAATAATACCTCAGTGGAACGATAATGTTATTTGCAGCGATCTTATGGAAGTCATTAGATCTACTGATTATTTTGCATGGTTATATAAGACCCCACAAATACAAAGCAAATGAACACGACCAGGTGCACCCTCTGGTGCAAACACCCTTGCCCTATTTTTTTCTGGCTATTCCCATATAAGCGCTCGCCATAGTGGATCATTTTAGTCTGCATACCTGATTTGGCACTGTTTTTACGCCGGATACCCTTTCTGACTTTCACTGGGAGCGCACTGACAAGTCCACCTCCCGACGGCTAGACTGTTCAGCAATCCTCCCTAGCCGATAGAGATTCCAGACTGTGGTAGCGTATTTTACCACTAGGCACCTGAGCACCAAACACTCTTGCTTGATAAAAGAATAATACACACACACATCATACCATACACACAACTAAAATTCAACATGAGTGGTTTGCTGAATACCAGAATAAGGTCAAGCATCATTAATGGTCTGCCAAATCATCAGATTTAAAACTTTTGAAAGTTAAATTCAGACTGAATATGAACCTCACGTATCCATAAAAGTCCTGAAAGAGGTAAATGTTTCAGTTGTAGCCTAGTGGTTAAAGTACTGGACTAGTAATCAAAAGGTTGCCGGTTCAAGCCCCACTGTTGGGCTCTTGAGCAAGGCCCTTAACCCTCAATTGCTCAGATTGTACACTGTCACAGCTGTAAGTTGCTTTGGATAAAATGCGTCTGCTAATGAAAATGTAAAAATTTTAAAACCATTTAGAACTGGTACAATAGAATCCAATAAGGACAGAAGTTATAAAGGTGAAGAATTTCCCTACTCTCTATTATCTTTTCACATGAATATATTGTTACAGGTTTCTGCATACATTAGTGACTACCAGATACTTTAGGTGATACCAGAACAAATTGGTCTCCAATCTATTTCCTCTTTGTGCACAGTGTTCCTATAAACCTCTTACAACCCTTTTCAGGATGAAGTTAAAATGTACTGAAGATGAATAAATAAATGAATGAAAACATTTGATGCTATTTGCTCTTACAGACATAAAGAACCGCCGCAGCTGGCCAGATCTGCTGTCTGTGTTGGGCGCTGAGTATTGCCAGCTCTCCCTCACTGTTCTCCGGAGAACAAATTAGGGTACGGGAGATGGGAAAAAAGAGGTGGAGTCAGAAGGACCATCAAAGGTCCGTCCACGGCAGTGCTCATTACGAATTGTACTGATCACACACACATACACAAGTTGAACCACTGAACCTCACTGAACATAGAACCTCTTTTGCCAGTCTTCTTTTTCACACACACACACACACACACGTTAAAATAAGACATGTCAGAAGTAAACAAAGCCTGCGGCACGCTGCTAATTAAATAGATGAGCTGTATTAACATAACCTGAAAGCCCTGGCCAATTCCAACCCTATTCTCTCACTCTCTCTCTCTCTCTCTCTCTCTCTCTCTCTCTCTCTCTCTTTCACACACACACACACACATACACACGAAAACCCCCAATTCAAATTTTTTGTTGTTATGATCCAACCAGCGAGCATCAATTGTTGGCCAGTGTAATTACCATTAGGCCGCTGCCTCTTTGATATGGTAATGAAGCTTCAGCCACAGCTCATGCAGTCCTCTAGCTGCCCTGAAAAAAATGCTCTTCTCATGTCTGACAATCTACAAAACATGAATTTCAAACAGCCTCCTTCGCACCTGACATACAGTACTAGGTGACTCAATTTAACCCACAATGCACTGGGGAGGAGTGAGAGGCACTAGAGGGGGCCAAGCAGGGGGCAACACAGGGAAATGACACAGTCAACATACAAGAAGAGAGGGAGAGAAATTTGTGTGATAAAAGAAGATCGGTCAGAAAGAAGAGAAGAGTTATTCAGATCTGATCTGTCAAATACAGAAGTCTCACCTTCTGTCACGTGCAAGCAGCTCAGCTAATGATTGTATCTTCATTATCAATTACACTGCATGTCACGCACATACTCACGAAAACACACTAAATGGTACCTTTCAGGGTAAAAGACCCACTAATGTACAGCTTCCTCTACAACCATTGGCACCCCTGGTAAACTGTATATCAGAATATGGTTTACCTCACTCAGTACCATGTACCAGCCAACCACTCTGGTCTTTGGTTCCGTCCACCTCAGTTTGTTTAGATTAAAAATGTCTATTTTGAATAATGTACTGTTTTTTTACCTGCACTGTGTTTATTGTTTTTGTTCTGTGTTGTACCCTGTGGAAACGTTTTTTTGTTTTTCAATATGTACTTGTATATAGCTGAAATGACAATAAAGCCTCTCCTGAACTCTCTCTTGAAGCTAAAGATGTAAAAGGGTAAAAAGAGTAAAAAAAACACTTTCAGTGAATTAGCTTAATCTCGCAGAGCATTGTTATATTCACATTAATATGCTTTTTTTATTTGTATCACTTGCTTGCTGAGTACTGTATTAAAATACTATTTTGACACATTTCTAGATGCAACTTGTATGCTTACCCCAACAATACAGCAAAACCTAATTATCAATTTGGATTTGTTATTTATTTTTCTGAGTGCATATAATTTCATTTTAAACAAAGCTTAGTTTTCAGCACTTCTAGCACAATATAGATTTGATGTAATTATATTCATAACTCTACATTGTGTTTTATGCAACAGCTTTTATGCATAGATTGCCTACCTAAGCATATGCCAGAAATGCCGACTTGCTAATAATTGCATTGTTTGTGATTCCTGAAAGAAATACAACAGTAAAAAGCTCGCTTGACTTTTACTGTGCATGTTTAAACACTTATGTTTGAATACACTGCTTATAGTATTTAGATTTGCATTTACCTTTCTGAACTCTTTATTACATACTTTATCGCATTGTGGATTTGATTTTGTGGATAAATTTTTACCCATCAATCTACATTTAATCAGCCATCTAGATAAAGCAAAAACATGTTTTTAAAGCTTTTTTTTTGCTCATGTGAGCTCATGCGGTGCAGTGGTAAGAGCCATGATGGTATAAGCAGAGAGTTCCTGGGAAGGGTTGCATCAGGCATAAAACTTTTTGCTGTGAAATTCCACATTGTGGTCAGGTACGCCCTGTTTGCTTGAACTATTCTTAACGAGAAGTAAATGCACCTGACTACTTTCTGAATCAAGATTTGGGAATGATTCTTTCCTGTTTATCATCAATGTGTCCCTGTGCATAAGCAAGGTCCAACAAAAACAGTGGCCTGCACGAAGCCCTGACCTCAATCAAATTAAACAACTGGAATGTCAAATTTGTGAGGCCAATATCAGTGTCTGACCTCACAAATTCTGATTTGGCTCAAATTTGTCACAAATTCCCTCAGACACACTTTTCAATAGCATTGGCAACTTTATATAAATGATCATTGATTTCCAACAAATGTATGGCCAGATGTTTACATGTTTACACACAATGAGTCATGGCCGCCCAGGTGGCGCAGCGGGATATTCCGCTAGCACCGAGTTTCTGAACTCCTCGGTTCGAAACTCGGTGTTGCCACCGGTCGGCTTGGCGCCATCTGGCGGGCATAATTGGCAGTGCCTGCAGCAGATACCAATTGGCCACCGTATCTGCAGGGTGGACTATGTGTGGGTGGGTGGGTCTTCATACGCTGTGTAAGGACCATGATTGGCGGAAGAGACGCCTCTGCAGAAAACAGGGGCGAGAAGAGGAGGGCTGTACACATGTGGGAAGAGGAGTGTACAGCGATGCAATCTGGTATCTCTCAGCAGCAGAAGCCAAAATTGAGTGTGCTAAATCGGGGGGGAAATGGGGAGAAAAAAAATTTGAGTCGTCTAGTCAGAACCCTGATGTACACATTTACATTTTCAGCATTTAGCAGACGCTTTTATCCAAAGCGACTTACACAATGAGCGGAACACGATGAGCAATTGAGGGTTAAGGGCCTTGCTCAGGGACCCAACAGTGGCAACTTGGTGGTGGCGGGGCTTGAACCGGCAACCTTCTGCTTACTAGTCCAGTACCTTAACCACCAAGCTATCACTAATGTGTGCAACTATGTACACCTAATAGAGATGCTGTGGTGTGACCTGAAATGACAACGTTATGCTTTAAATCCTGGGAATGTGTCTGATTCAATTCATTTCTGCGAAAATGAGTGGGAGAAATTCCTCCACAGATATGTGAAAGACATATTAAATTATGAAACGTAAATAGTCAGTGCTGCTAAAGGTATTGCAAATAGGGATGTCCCGATCACGTTTTTTTGTTCCCGATCCCGATCATTAATTTTGATCCTGATCCGATACCGATTCTCAAACCGATACTTGTATTTTCTAGATATTGTCTAGATAAGAACTAGATAATACTGTTCACACAGTACACACCTCAAGTACATTACAGTTATTCAAATTAATCCAATGTACATGTTTAACAACTGAATAGCTCTGCAGTGCTGTAGGAAAAAAATTGCCTGCATCCAAGCTATCGGATCGGGACATCCCTAATTGCAAGCAGTTATTAAGTTCTGCTATTTAGTGACAACTATGCAATTAAAGGATTAATTAAAAACGGAGGAGGGGTTCATTATGACCCCGTCCAGGATAAAGCGGTTAGTAAAAATCAATGAATGCATCATAAAATGAGGATTAATGAAGGACGACTAACTTTGTTGTAGAGTTCAGATAATATGGTTCTCTGTAGTGTACAGACAATCTACATAAACCTCAGTCACACTGTGGATTGATTTGCTTTCATTAAAAACCATACAGCACTAAACATGACACACACACACACACAACGGAGGGAGGCAGGGTGGATCAGAGGGTAGTCCAGATGGACAGAAAGAGTCTCAGTGTCCCCACACCCTCACGTGTCATATGTTATCCCATCTGCCCCATCACCACACGGCCTCAAACCCCGGGGAAACACACACATACAAACACAGGCTCACAGGCAGTCATATGTAATATCCGTGTATATACTGATATGCAGGCAGACACAAGCGAACACGTCAGCTTTCTCAGCTTTACTTCAGCTCCACTTCCAGTAGCTAGTGATATAAAGTAACAGTTTGGGGAAGGCCATTTTCTCCGTAAATACATGGTTTGGAGAAACTCCAGTGGAGAAACTCCAGTGATCTGCACTGAGCACTGATTTTAACCCCATGGAGCACTTTTGAAATTCATTGAAATGTTGACCGCAAGCCAGGTTTTCTGGTCCATCATCAAATGCTCTTTTGACTGAATAGGTACAATTTCTCTCAGAAACACTGCATAAGGGCAACTGCACAGGGTTTAGAAATAGAATGTCTAACACGCTCAGGTACCCACAAACATTATAGTGTATATGAACACTGAGATCTCAGGACACAGTAAAGTATTATTATCATAAATCCTAACAGTGGTGAGCTCATGTGGCGCGGTGGTAGGAGACATGGTGGTATAAGCAGTGCCTGAGTTCCTGGGGAGGGTTACATCCGGAGTAAAACGGTGCCAAAGCAAGTAGGCAGATCAGCTGTGGCGACCCCTAACGGGAATGGGCAAATTAAATCATTCATTCATTCTTGATCCAAACATTGGTCGCAGTATTAATATACTGAACACAAAGCCAGTCCATTGCAGGAAATTACTTATCAATTCATTCAGAATCTAAAATTATAAGCACCCTTGGTAAAGGAAGGTAAATGTAATTATGAAAAAATATAATTTCACTTGATTGATCTTAATTTGACACCTAATTTTTGGCCTCCCCATATTTAGTACTTTGTTTAACCTCATGCAAATATTTTACAGCACTGAGTCTTCTATTACGCTTAATAAGACTCTTAGATCCAATATTGTGGACTATACTCCTCACCCAAGGTTCTAATCTAAATTTAGTCTAGATCAGCAGATTGGTTGACCAGGATAAAACTGATTATGTAGTCAATGCAGTATTTTTTTCAGTGTTTTTTCATCTGTTGTATGTTTTTCGATTATTGTCCTGCTGGAAGATCAAGCCAAAATCCAGTTAAAGCTTTTTGTCATTTAGTTTAAAATGTCCATGATGCTTAGTATCCAATCAAGGTTCCGATGGGCCTTGTGAAGGTATTACACATTCTTTTCATTCCTAACCATTAGGATTACATTTTTTTCTTACATAACCAGCCTTTATTTTACCACAACCCATCTGGTGTTTGTTGCCAAAAAGCTCTATTTTGTCTCATATAAAAAACAGAACCCCGGCCACTCAGGTGGCGCAGCGGTAAAGCACACGCTGTTCACCAGAGCTGAGATCTCGAATACATCGTATCGAGATCTGAGGCTGAGCGGCCACATGAACAACGATTGGCCTGTTGTTCAGATATGGGCAGGATTAAGCCGGATGGGGACTCTCTCTCAGACTAGTGTGATTACGACCTCTGCTGGCTGGATGGTGGCGCCTGCACGGAGATGGGAAAGGAGTGCGGTAGAGGGTGTGGCTCTCCGTACACAGCGCTGTACTGCACTGCACTCGTCAAGTGTAGGTGATAAGATGTTCGATTGCTGTGCATGTGTCGGAGGGGGCTCCCAATCAGGAGCAGGGACCAGCATTAGTAAGAGGATGATTGACGGGCAGAAATTGGATGCGCTAAAGTGGGAGAAAAAGGGAAAAAAAAAAACCCAGAACCCTTTTCCAAGCAGTCCAGTAAAATCCCAGTAGTCCAGCAAACCCCACACACTTCTTTTCTGTTAACACTGTTAGTGTGGAGGTGATGAATAATTGTATTAGACAGGTGCTTGCTTCAAAATGCTACGATTTTCTGCAAATCTTTAATCCAAAAACTTGGAAAAATGTGAATCGTCCTACAATGCATCCTGGTGCCATCACTTTCACAGTAAACCATGATCTTAACAAAAACAGGATTCATCAGACCATCTGACCTTCTTTCATTGCTCCCATGTCCAGCTTGATGCCTGCATGCCCACTGTAGATGCTTTTTCGCACTATACAAGCATTAGCATTAACACTGTGACTGGCCTGTGACGACGCAGCCACATAAACAGAAGGGTTTGATGCGCTGTGTGTTGCCACACATTTTAATCACCAGCATTAAAATGACCAGCAGTTTGAACCAAAGTAGCCCTCTGTTGGTCTGTATCAGATGCCATAGCCTTTACATCCTCTGGAATCAATGAGTCTTGGCTGTCCAACGACCTGCTGGCAGTGTGTGGCTTGTTCCTCCTTGAATCACTATCGGTGCGTACTCACGACGGCCGTGAACACTCACTGTTTTGGAGATACTTCAGTACATCATCTGGCCATAACAATATGGACTCATCAGAGTCACTCAGGTCTTTATGTTTTTCATTTCTGCTGCATTCTAACAAATGTACTACAAGGAACCAACATCAGCGTAATATTTCATGTATTATGGACTGTGAAATGCACAATTGATACAAAATAAGCATTTGCATACATATTTTGAGGGGTTGATAATAATGTTTGAGTGCATCACTTGAGACACCTTTTTGGTAAAACAGCATTTAGGTTTTTTTTAATTCATCTTTCAAGGGAGGGTGTAAATACAGAACATCAGTAAGATCAGGGAGAAAAAAGGAAAACAAATGTGTCACTAGAAAAGATTCGTGAAGTTCGTAAAGTTCAAAAGAGGCAATATAATACATTCATTCTAATCTAAAATAACTGTACTTCAATAAATATAATGAATTTAATGAAATAAACATAATAAATATAATGAATTTATAATATAATGAATTTAATAAATTAATGAATAATATGAGATAATTAAGTGTAATTTTAAAAAGGATGGCCTGGTAGTGTGGGTGCTGTACAGCTCCTGGGTTTAAACCTTTTATCCAGAACTTTGGTATGTTCTTGCTTACATGGGTTTCCTGTAAGTACTCCAGTTTCCTTTCACCTTTTAAAATCATGCCAGAAGGTGATCATTCCTTTTGGCTGCTCCCTGGGACCAGCCTGGGTGCACTGATACGTGCAACCCCCCCCCCACTCCCACACACACACACACTCCTCCAGTGACTGGGTTTACATAACACCATGCACATTCTGTGTTTGTAAGCTAGGCTCCAGGTTTTAGACCTTGGTTACCAGGAGTGTTGATCTACTTTGCCTAAATATAAGAACATGAATGAATGAGTAATGATTCCCTGTGGTGGATAAGAACATGAATATATGAGTGATGACTCCTTGTAGTTGATTAGTAGATGCAAGATGTTTCAGGGTAGGGTTCAGCCCCACTGCAGCAATAAATAGGATTTAGGAGGTAGTGAAAATGAACAAACGCATAAAAAATATTAGAATTAAAAAAAAAACCCCACCATGGGCAGGCATTATAATGAAACCCCCCCAAACTACATCATAAATATACTTTGTATAGTAATGTTTATATGTAGTTGATCATTTTAACTACATAAATGCTTTTTGTTTTCTATTCAGTTCTATTTAATCAAATTAAGAAAGTAAAGAGAAGTCTCAAAAGAATCTGTAAGAAATAACACTGAAGTGCTCTCTCTTTCTTTCACTTTCACTCTCCTCTTGTTGGGATAATTTGCTACAGTACTTGAAGAATTTCACTGAGGAAGTCACCTCTGCCCTTGGCTCTTAGCTCTCGGCCTATTTAACACCCTGCTAGAGCACTCTGAGCCACTGTGCTCTATTAAAAATGCTCTTTGATATGGGAACACACTCTGTGAATATACAAAGTACAATTTGGAGGTTAATTTATTTTCAACGATTCAATTATTAATAAGGGCTCTCGAAATGCTCTGTTTCGTTTAGTTGGTGCATTAAATAAGCATGCAGAAAACTCTAAATTCAGGGCAGTATTAGCTCAGTGGTTAAGGTATTGAACTAGTGATCAGAAGGTTGCCAGTTCAATTCCCACTACCGCCAAGTTAAACAAGGCCCTTACCCCTCAGTTGCTTGCACTGTATTCGGCTAAACTGTAAGGCGGTCTGGATATAAACGCCTGCTACATGCCCTGATTTAAATTCAATGTAAATTTAAGTGTGACACTGCTATTAAAAACAGACTGGGTAAGTATTTGAGCACTTGTAAAATGTAAGAAAGGTCATGCACAACATTACTGAATCATGCTAATTTACTATGGTTTTTGTAAATGTGAGGCAAAGAGCAAATAATGAAATGGCATGTTGGCTCTACAGCGTCTGCCACTGTATTGCAATCAGATTACACTGGCTGTGTCTGTGGGTGGGAGGTTGAATGCTGCTACTGTTGTCCCCATCACCGGATGAGAGGTGGAGAGAGTAGGGCAGAAATTAAAAACAAAATAAAATTTATATATATATACAGTATATACTGTATATAAGGTGAGTCAAAAGTCGCAGGACACTCTTTTATTTCAGAAACGAAAGGGAAAATGACAACAAGATCCGCCTCCAAACTCGCACACTAAATTCTTGGCAGTATGCACTGCTTGGTCGGTAAAACAGTAAGCTCTTTCAGTGCAGTATGCATGCACCTTGTACGTTCTACGTCCGCCATCTTACCGGCACGTTATGCATGACGTCACAGTTAAAGCCCCACTATTCACTAAAAGTGAACCAACTTGCCAAAATGTTTTTTTTTGTTTTTTTTCCACCACATTTTTGCTTTTTGTCTTACTTACACTTGTAAACAGCTGACTTTTCGCTTTCTGCCATTTTTCTTCTTCCACTTCAATGCCTTTGTAGCTCCAGTTGAATTATGGGACAGATTATAGGACCACAGTGTGCTGTATTAAGCACCCCCCCCCCCCCCCCCCCCCCCCCACACACACTACTTTTCACAGCACTAAATATACATTGTATAGTAATATTTATACTATACATACATCAAAAATGGCTGTCCAAGCAGTAGGTCATACGGGTACTTTTCGTGTACACACTACCCGCTCTCGTATACCGCTTTTGCACACTGTTTAGTATGGAAGTATGCCATTTCGGACTCAGGGTGTGTCCAGGGTATTTCTGCCTTGCACCCTGTGTTGCCTGGTGAAACGGAAAAGCACCAGGGGAAAAGTGCTTCACATACACATGACTGTTGTTTCAAATGAACAGTTCCTCTGAAACAATGTGCAAAATCAAACACAAAATAGTGATAAAAATCACTATAAACTTTTAACACCCCCCCCCCCCAGCACATACACACACAGAGTTATAAACACATCACTAAATAATGTCTGTTTACTGATTCCTGTTACTGTGTCAGCCCTGTCACACAGCACATTTGTGTATACAGAATTCATAATTATATAGAACTTATGGAATCTAACCAATACACAACAACCTCTCAACCACAAAGTCCAAAAATAGCTATATTTACTAATTATACTGTAATTGTCGGATACATGCTGTGAAGCCTCACAGCTTCCAGCACATTATGCCGTACAACATGGAGTTTCACTGCTCTAAAAACAAACAATCCAAGATAAAAGAGGAAAAAAACGATTTAGGAGGACGGTACCGACAATCACTCTTGAGTATTCTTCTAAATCATCAGTAGTGGTGTAACAATTCCTTCTACTAACTGGAGTGCTTTGTTGTGGTTAATGGGCCTAATTGGCCAGGTCCCAGAACTACTAATGAAGGTGGAGAATAATAGAGATACCTGTTCTTCTTCTCTCACTCTGTTTAGTGTTGAATAGCAGAAAGCCCTGAGGAACAGACATTACCTCAACCCACATGAGAGAAGTTCTCTCTACACCTGAATAAAAACAGGTGATGTTTATGCATGATGCATGGGATTCAAAGGCTTGCACTGGATGTGGTATGATGCTTTGTTGAATATAATCCCAGGCCACACTTTGATGCTGAAATGCAAGCAATCTGCAGGCTGCAGGGTTTTGAGCTCAGTTCAAACTTCACTTTACTAACTAGAATGTGCAGTAAAATTGTCCAATAAAGTTACTGCAACAGTGTTTGAGAAAGAACCTGATTGTGGTGTCTTGTCTATAAAGCTAATAGGTTTGATCATTTATAAGAAAGAATGCAATGCTGAATATCACACATCAATCCATGTCATACCACAAGTCCTTCCACAAGTCCCGTCACAGCACTGACTGGTAATCATCTTTCTCCATGAGACTGTTAGCAGTTTTATGATGCACTTGTTTTTAAAAGCCTGAATGTGTCTTCTTTAATGACCAGGCTTCACATCTATATCCAATGGCCAGACCAAGGCTTTCATGAAAACAATACTTGGTGAAAACATCAAATAACAGCATGTATTGACTGCAAAGGATTTCTGACCATTATGCTTTGCATGGTCAAAAAAGGTTTTGCAAATGCACCCTATGGTGCAAACGCTCTAACTTAATCATTTATAGATACAAATATTCTCAAACTAGCCATGGTTTGATGAAGACCAGGATAAAGTTGAGAAATCTCCATAGCATCCTCAATCAACACTATTAACATAACTTAATCTTTATGGAAAGTAGATCTTGCAACATTGCCCTGCAAGCCAATTAGAACTTGTATGACAGCATTACTTCTGGCCCTAATCTTTATTGGTGCCTTAATATTGGTATGTTGTGGAAGATTTTGTTTATCTCCTGTACAATGTGCACAGCGATGCCTATTTTGTAACAATCATGCTTGTCACGATGAGAGATAAAGTAAATGTTGGGCTGATAGTAGTTATTCATAGTACACGTGTTGAATGCAGCAAATACACACCGATCTGCCATAACATTAAAACCACCTCCTTGTTCCTACACTCATTGTCCATTTTCACTTACCATATAGAAGCACTTTGTAGTTCTACAATTACTGACTGTAGTCCATCTGTTTCTCTGCATGCTTTGTTAGCCCCCTTTCATGCTGTTCTTCAATGGTCAGGACTCTCCCAGGACCACTACAGAGCAGGTATTATTTGGATGGTGGATCATTCTCAGTACTGCAGTGACACTGACATGGTGGTGGTGTGTTAGTGTGTGTTGTGCTGGTATGAGTGGATCAGAAACAGTGCTGCTGAAGTTTTTAAACACCTCACTGTCACTGATAAACTGAGAATAGTTCACCAACCAAAAATATCCAGCCAACAGCGACCTTTGGGCAGCTTCTTGTGACCACTGATGAAGGTCTAGAAGATGACCAACTCAAACAGCAGCAATAGATGAGCGATCGTATCTTACTTTACATCTACAAGGTATAACTAGGTAGGAGTGTCTAATAGAGTGGACAGTGAGTGGACATGGTATTTAAAAACACTAGCAGCGCTGCAGTGTCTGATCCACTCATACCAGCACAACACACACTAACACACCACCACCATGTCATTGTCACTGCAGTGCTGAGAATCATCCACCACCCAAATAATACCTGCTCTGTGGGGGTCCTGTGGAGGTCCTGACCATTGAAGAACAGGGTGAAAGCAGGTTAAAAAAAAAGCATGCAGAGAAACAGATGGACTACAGTCAGTAATTGTAGAACTACAAAGTGCTTCTATATGGTAAGTGGAGCTGATAAAATGGACAGTGAGTGTAGAAACAAGGAGGTGGTTTTAATGTTATGGCTGATGAAGTTTACACAAAACTACACAAAGACAGAGTAAAGACTGAATGAATCTAAGTCCCTTAGACTGTGCTGTTGCATGCTGCACCACCGTGCTACCCCAACACACCCCAGTACTCACCCAAACAGAACTCTGCTACACATTTCACTGAAGCATAAATAGTCACAGTAAGTAAATACAGTAATGGGTGTTTAATTTAACAAATTAATGAAGTGTTTGAATGTCCCAAAATTTACAAAAATGAACTCAAAAAGCTCTGATCACAAGCACTGCCTGCCCAGTCTCTTCCAGAGGTGTCTCATTGCTCATACACTGTTTTGCGTCTAGGCATGAATTGAAATTGGGTGACGACAAGCCCCGACACCAGGTCCACGTCACATGGAGCCTGAATGTAGACAGGGCTACATATTGCCTGTTTATATGATAATGCAATTGCCATTCTGATGAGGGACCTCCGCCACGGCCTGTCCTATTATTGTAACACTTTGGAAGTTCGCTCGTATGCCCTGCAGAGCAAACAAAGAGAAAAAAATGGTATAATTCGTTCGAGAGCTTGCATCTCCTTCTAATCATTTGCTCACAGAACTGATGCTCTTATGCACAGCAAGCAGTAATGACTGCATACACACCAATTAGCCTGAACGCAGCATGCAGACAAAATGAGGAGCTCAGTTATAAGACAGTAAAGCGTTGGTCTATGGAGACTTCCGTTAGAGAAAGAGTGGGAATAGAGTGACACTGGGCATATTGAGCAGACTACTCGATAGGGAATACAGGGACTACTGCAGGACAATCTGTCAGTCCCAACCCCCTTGAGCCGGGGATCCTATGAACAGATGATGTGTTTCTGGTGAAGTCCACAGATGGACTGAGTAAAACAGATAATGAGGAAAACAGAAAAAGATGTAATAAGGTGTAGGTATTAGCGTTATGCTAACATACTTTTAAAAAGTACCCCATGCCTTTTCATACATAGAATGCTAACAGAGTTTCTGTAATGCTTCACCAAGCATAGAAACATGAACATGAACATCATATAGATCATAATTGCTTTCTGAAACAAGCCCACCTGCCCTGGAGATGGGCAGCATGGCTGGGTTACAGAATCATGTCCTTCTGTCTTGCCAAATACAGCCAGCAGAAAGGGGCATGAAGGTGATTTCTCTTAACTCACAATCACCTGTGCCTTGTTGAGCGCTAATTCACTCTAGGTGAAAGTGTGTCTATCACGTTTCCTCACGGCTTCTTTGTTGGTAAACTTCTCTCGAAACCGTGATGACGGACTCAGCCTGCTGAGGTCTTTTGCAGGGACATGAGGCCAGCACTCTATATTCTTTTTCTGAGAACTCAGCCGGCATCACTGCACCTTTTGGTCATCACAAGAAAACCACCCTGGATAAGCAAGCTGCACCAGAGGTGGCAAGATGCCTTTTGTCCTGAGTGGGCCAACGCTTGGACCCAGTTGCGCTGGTTGGAAGGGTGGGATGCTGCTTGTGCAATGCCCTCGCTGGCTAGTTCTGTGTTTACTTTCTTTTCCCTTTTTACCAGAACCTGGGTGTCACAGGTGATCTAAACATCTCATCATATTGTGAAAACCAGTTTTCAGTTCTGCACTATCCTTTTTCTATCCACTTTCTCCACTGTAGGCTGCAAATGTTTTGTGTTTTATTTGTTACCTTGTTTCAATTGTTTTGGCCGCCGTTTTTAGTTCCTGTTACCCTTTTGTGTGTGGCTTTTTATCCATAGCATTTTTCTACCTTGGTTAAACATTCTAGAGATTGGGTTCATTAGCAAATCATGCAAGGCAGGGGCTACACCTGGCGCCTTAGCTACAGCGATCCGCCACATTACATCTTATAACAAATCTACAAGGAATGTAATACAATATAAGAACACCACACAGCAATTTTATTTAGCTTTGCTGGGCAGTTTAAATATGATAGTCATGAGTGCAATACTGGGTTGAGATTAAATATCAAGTTTTTTTTTACACATAAATTCTATAGTCCATGATGCCGCTTTTTCTGATTTTGCAGTGGGACATTTCTAACTAAAACAACAGAGAATCTCTCACATTTCTTTGAAAAATCTGAATTTTTTTTTATATGATAGTAGCTATAGATCTAGATATATTGTACACATTATATATGAGCTATTCTGTAAGGCTATATTAAGAGAATCAGGATGTTGCTGTGTGCCTTAAAATGAAATGTTTCAGTTGTTGAAGCACTCGAAGGTCCAAGCATAACTTTCATGATTATCACAACAAATATTGTATATGGTAAAAACAGCACCCAGCACTATGTGAGACTCACTTGTACTACACTCAATCAGTGAGATGAGCTTCAGAAGCTGCCTCCCTACAACTTGGAGGGAGGATGTAGCATTATAAGGGGCCACATTTAGAGCCACTTTAAAGCTCTACAACTTCCTGTTAGACAGCATAACATCCTGTCCAAGTGGGTGCTTGTAAGTAGACTTTTCTTTAAACACAGCTGAAAGAAATGCAGATCAGAGGTCAGAGGCATGTTTGTGCCAGACTTATACACTGTTGTATAAGATAGATAGATAGATAGATAGATAGATAGATAGATAGATAGATAGATAGATAGATAGATAGATAGATATTTTATTAATCCCGAAGAAATTCTTTAAATAAATCCATATTAAAAGATAAACTGATGTCCTCTAGTATATGCGAGAAAAAGTGACAACGCCAATGGAGCTACTGGAGAGGCTGCAGCTCGAGACGGCGAGTGAGAATGGTTAATATAACAAAAAAATTTATTTGGGTGAGTCTTGTAAATTATTTGGTATGGCTTCAATTCTATTATAGGTCTGTTTTCAGTGGTAAAGTTGTGATCTTTCAGTGTTTGTATTTGTATATTTGAGTGTGAGGGTGTGAGAAAAACTGGAGCGTATTTTAAGTTGCATTTTATCTTTCACATCAGTTCAACTTGGCCACTATTTTTAAGGTAAGTCATTTGAAAGACTTTGTCAGCTTTTGACAAGACATTAGCAGCAACATCTGCAATGTTCCTCTTATCCAAACAGCAGCAATGTACAGTCAAACTTTAGCTGAAAAAGAAGTAGTGACAGATGTAAAAGATAAAAAGCAAATCAAAGTTCCAAGACTAAGACATGAGCGAGGACATGAGTACTGCATCAATGCTCGTCACCGACACAACACAGCTAAAGCTTTAGCCTTCAAAGCAAAAGTGTTTCTCATGGTTCATTTTGAGATGATGTGTGGATTAAAAAAACACAGCGACAGTTCTAAAGCAAGTGTGTAATGCTAACAGGAAACTCATATGAAAAAGTCATAGCTGAAGGAGGAGCAAACAATACAAGACAAGTTTTTAGCTCATTTCAAACAGCCGATGGTAAAAACAGGTTCGAAAGCCACCAAAATAAAATATTGCGCTTATTTAACACATACTCTACTTTGTTTTACAGTGGCTGACTAATACCAAGTCATGCTTGGCTCTTCTTCCTGGATGGGTTTAGAAGCAAACCCATATGTCATACAACACAATGTCCTGTCAAGCGTGCACTTGAATGTTTTTGACAGAAAAACAATTTGAGATTCGGACCGCAGTGCTTTCCATCTGAATGCATCTGCAGCTGAGTAGCTCAGCAATGACCCATGAGTTTGTGCATATCTAAATGTGTGTGTGTATGTGTGTGTGGCCTTGGTACAATGCATGCTGACCATATAAGGATGAACATGGATGACTTTGCTACACTGCTCTGTTGTTGCAAAATGCCCAGTGCAGCCCTCCAGTGCTGTCATTTCTCTCTTTTGCTCATCTCTGTTAGTCTCTAATGTCACAACCCCATACTCTGATTATTACACATCCTGTCTTTTCCCCCCACATATCATTCCATTATGTTATTTTTCTCTTTTAATCCATGTAGTGTCCCACATTGTGTTTGCTACTTTCCTTCTGAATTCCTACAGTTCTTTATCTCTCTGTCATTTAATCACTGATGTCAGTAACGCGTTACTTAGTAATCAGATTAAAGTTACTTATCCAAGTTACTGTGCGTTACTATTTTTGTCATTTTCCTTAGTAAAAAGATATATTTTTGCCTTCTTCTTGCGTCTCGGGGAGTGACGTCTGGCCTATGCGACAATTAAGTCACGAGCTGCGTCCGAAATCGCATACTTACAGAGTACGTACTAGATTGGAGGAAGTATGCACTACTCGGCCGGTAAAAAAGTACATACTTTCAGTACAGAAGTATGCAGTATGCACACAACACCGCTACGTACTACATCGGCCATCTTACCAACGTCAAGTGATGACGTGGGGACGTGATGACGTAATATCACCATAGTTACAGACTCATTACAAACCCCACTCGCCAAAATTTTTTGTTATTTATTTGTCTTTAAAAAAAATTATTTTATTTATCTTACTTACACTTGTGAACAGAGGACTCCGTTTTCCGCTATCTTTCTTGTTTCTTATTATTTTATTTTTTATAAAAACAATTATTTATGTTAAGTCAATTCAAGAGAAACTGTCTTTATTTTATTTTTATAAAAACATGTATTTTTTTCAGGAAATAGTTTTTCAGTTCAACTTTAAATGTCAGGAGATACATTGTTACTGTTAAAAATGCACTTCCAATAAAGTGAGTATTGGCAAAACTGGTTGTCATTTTTATGTTGAGGCGGCGGGGGGTGTTGTCGGCAGCTGCTGAATGTAACTAATAAAGTAACTTGTAATCTAACTTAGTTACTTTTAAAATCAAGTAATCAATAAAGTAACTAAGTTACTTTTTAAAGGAGTAATCAGTATCAGAAATCAGATTACTTTTTCAAGGTAACTATGCCATCACTGCATTTAATCCCTATCAAATCAAGCCCAGGCATGATATGAGATTAGCAGTTTAGATTTTTTGACTACACTGAGATTTAAAACTACACTGACTGAGAGTAGATTAATAGAACACATGGAATGTATATAGCTACACTGAAGGAATTATACTTTTTGCAGTTGGGCTCTCAGATGGCACATCGCTATTACGCTTGTCCACCTCTGATGTTTGAATGTCAGTGATGCTATCAACTCCATACAGTTATAAAAGCCTTACTTTTTGTATGAATGCTTATCACAAGGTTTTGGAGTGTGGCTGTGGGAATTTGTGTCTGGTTGATGGGGATTTGGTCAAGGCTCTGTCCATGTCTTATGGTCCTCGCAATGTGCACGGCAACAAAGACATGCTGGAACAAGAAAAAACCTTTAACAAACTGTTGCTTCGGGGT
This sequence comes from Trichomycterus rosablanca, assembly GCF_030014385.1. Taxonomy (NCBI): domain Eukaryota; kingdom Metazoa; phylum Chordata; class Actinopteri; order Siluriformes; family Trichomycteridae; genus Trichomycterus; species Trichomycterus rosablanca. The sequence goes on along the minus strand of NC_085988.1, from coordinate 68,160,223 downwards.
TAAAAGCAAATAATTGATTGTATGCACCTGTTAGCAATGACTGAAACACCTAATGTCAGTTCATTAATTAAAAGGAGTGTTCACATACTTTTAACCATGTGTATTTTATGATTGTTAGCTTTCTAAATTACTTACTTCTAAATTACTTACTTAGCAGGGCTGTTTTTGATTTTCAACAGTACAACAAAATCCATACAACAGGACAGAATCATGCTAGTGTGATCATTTCAAATAACTGACGAGTCTATTTTTTATGCCCATCCATACTACACATTTTTTTTCCCCAAAATAAAACCTGTCCACTTTGTCTTTAATAACCCTCCTCAGATTTCTTTTCATTTATTTATACTTCTTTACATTTCTCTTCTTCACTTCTGAAAGGTGAGCATCTGAACAAGAGCTTTGATTTTTCTCAGGACATTTTACTGGCTGACGCTCATCTGTAGCCATGGAAACCACTTGCTTGTGATAATCATTGTAATGTTGATATCATTTTGCTTTAATGATGATTGGACGTGCTCCTTTAAGATATTGTACACTGACTAATGGTCTTATTTACTCTGGATTTTGGAAGGGTCGGGATGGCGTCAGCAGAACGAGAGCATGTGATAGGAGCTGACCTACTAACATGCTGTGGGATGTGAGCACTTGTGTTTGAAGAAAGGACACATTGGTGAACAGCTGGATCCTGAAGAAGAGACAGGGATGGGAGGAGAAAAAGAACGAGAAGAGAGATGGAAGTTCTAAAAACAGGGGATGTTACTGAAGCTACGTTTAAACTGCAAGCTTAGGTGCTTTATTTTTTGTCCAAAAAAGATTTTGGGTTGTTGTTGTTGATTATAAAACCATTTGTTGTGTTCTATATCTAACACAAGTTCAAACAGATGACGCATGTGCATAATACAACCTGCAGTCAGAACTAACTTCACATTTCTAAAGCTTTTCATTCTTATAATTATGTATGTAAAAATGCACATTTACATGTTAACAATTCATCTTTTTATGATTCATCAAAAACACTTTAAAAGCACTGAGAGTGCACAGGGAAATTTAGTATATGCAAATTGGGACACTGCATACTGGGCAAAAGAATAACAATTATATATAAATAAAAATAAATAAATGGTTGTTTAATGCATACAGATTGAATAGTAGTCAACATTGTAATTGGATATGTAGGGGAAAAAAACATTAAGTACATTAAGTATTCCACTTATGGCAGTGCAGACTATGGGTGTGTTCGAAAAGCTAGGGAGCTGTTTACATTGGCAGCATTTTACGTCATCCTGTGCGCGCTCCCGAGAATGAGGCTGTTCGAAATCCTAGATGCCTTAAAATCCTCACTTCTGAGGTATCTTATTATTTCAATGTTATTTTGGCTCAAGAACGAGTGAGCATCGGACGCTGCCTTAGTGATCAAGGCAATCCCAGCATTCATGGCTGACGGGGCGGAGAAACGAATGGAGTTATTTTCAAACGTAAATAAAATATTACTGATTTTTAACTTGTATAAACTTGTACCGAGTGTTTTTATTTGCAAGTTCGGGCTTGTCAGGAAATTTTACCGTTATCGGTACATGAAGGGAGATGTTATTGACGTTAGCGTGCTGTGCTACCTCAGTTTATTGGTTTTAATGGCGAGATGCTAAATGCTAAATGCGAAATGCTAAACCCGATGGAATCGCTATCTAAGTAGTGCGTTCGAATAACCTGCCTTTTAAGTCACTGACTTATTAGAATCTTCTCTACTAAGGCAGCTGCCTATGTAGACAGTAAGACAGCAAGGCAGCTCCCTAGGTTTTCGAACACACCCTATATAAGTCATGATTCTGTCTAGGCTAAATTTTGGTTGTCATCCTGTTTAAGCAACTTTTACATAATAAGTGTCTTGTGTTTACTGTTGCAGCTTATTGCCTTTGCATTTACGCCTTTCATGATTTGCAGTAAAATTGCTTTTTGCTGGCTGTGCCACTGAGCAGCAAGCTTTAAAACAATACACACATTACTGATTGACAGTATGGACAGTGTGTTTACATGCAGTTTTTTATGAAATGTATTTAAAACAAGAACACACTCACAACGATCGTCATTTGGAGACTTGAGAAGATAAAAGAAGAAAGTGAGTTAATGGAACTTTACAGCTACAAAGCCTCAACAAGTGATTTCAGGCTTAGTGAACATGGAATTGGAATCTAAAATGCAAATCCGGTCTCCATGTGTTCTCACAATGCCATTGTTTTAATTTAAAAAATAATACAACATTCACCCTGCCATGTCTGTGCTTCTTAAATCGTCTGTACATTCGTAAACATATCTGTAAATTATATTTAGTGCACATTTAAAGTAAAAAGGACCACTTTTCAAACAGTTTGTAGGTGGATAGCAAGTATCCAAAGAACAACAGCAAGACTTTATGGTAAATAAAACATGAAATCAAACGGTGAGTATGAAGATACATTGCTAGCAGGTGTATACATTCATTAGATAGAATAAATTGTGTTTCCAACTTTGTGGACACGGTTTGAGGAAGACTCTTTCTAGTTCAGTCAAGGTCCATAAAGACAGCATTTGACAAATCTAACTGACCTGCAGAGTCATCAGAGTTCTGATCTCACACCCTATTGAACAACTTTGCCATCTTAACCAATATTAGTGCCTAATAACATAAATGTTCTTTTACTTAATGAGCACAGGTGCACAGATTTATGCAGACACAATCCAAAATCTTGAGAAAAGCCATCCCAAAAGTGTGGAGCCTGTGACGGGGAGAAAGGAAGGCAGGTCAACTCCATCAAAAGTTGGTGGACTATTAACGGCTAAGGGGGGTTCATTTTCTCACATCAATCTGCAGTGGAAGCTTTACATTACGTGTCTCTCAGATCGGTACATTATGAGTACATGAGAACCAGACTCCTTTTCTATGATTTTATATGTATTATTAATGAAGGACTGTACATCTTAAAGTAACCAGTTCAACATGTGACATGTTTGTGGCATTTTGGCAGAGACCTTTTTTCCATCATCCGCTTCACCCTGGTCAGAGTCGTGGCAGGTCCTGGTCCACCAGAATACACTGTGTGCAAGGCAGGAATACCCTGGACAGGGAGCAAATCCATTGCAGGGCTTCGGCCATCCATCCGACACGTGTAGGCAATCGTGTGTGTAAACGTCCTGGCTTATGGCACAGATGAGATTCGTAAAAGCACTGCTGTGCCACTCAAGCGCCTACTTTAGACTGTGAACAACAACTTGGTGTCAATTATTTTCATTCTGGATAAGTACAATTGATACAAAGTAAGGTCTCATTTAAATCAACTATGCAATTAAAACAGCTGTGATCCTGTTGTACTTGGTGTCAGAACTAGAGATGCATGAGTACGGATACTAGTATCGGGTATTAGCCCGATACCGCGCTCATTAACTCGTACTCGCACTCGCAAACGAGGCTCCGATACTAAACATCCGATACCTTGTGCCTAGTGCACGTTGCTGCGTTAACGCAGGAGTTTTCAACCTGTGGGGCGCCAGTGCCTGACCGGGGGGCGTGACATTACGAGATTTTTTTACTTCTAAAACTAACGCAATTCATTTTTCACCCACGGGAGACGGATTGAATTATTCTCACTGACCACGCTCACACGCACGTTTAATGTTATTTAGTTCCATTTGAAAAAAAAAAACCCCTTCAAAATAGAGCTAACAGCGAAGATAACCGGTTACAAAAGCAGCGACCGCCGTTATAGGACGTGTTTGTGTTCAATACTCTGTTCACAGTGTCGATACAAGTGATTCAGGAGTCGACTCATTTTAAGCTTCTTTTCTCAGTCATCTCTCCGTGTTTACTGTTATAATGAATGATGCGGTTGTAAATAAACACCAACTACTACAGAACATTTTGTGTGACTCGCTTACATTATAAAGCTCAGGCTTAATTATACTGCTTATTACCACAGAGCGAGAGCCGACTCAGAGTCGTTTACGATTTACCGAGGTGAACCACGAATGTATGTGCTGATAGAATCGGCTCAGATGGGATCGGACTGTATTCAGCAGAATCGCATCGCATGTATGATGTGCACAACGTTAATTACGTGCGTTTATTAATGAACATTAACGTTAGCTTGTCAGAAGCTTTCTCAATGATGTCTGTGCGGTGTTTTTTTTGTTTTTTTTTACAATTAGTGATGGCAACCCAAGCAACTGTTCCACTGCACTATTTTACACTAAAAACTACACTATTCCATAATGCTCCAGATTGCATCATTCTAAATAGGTATCGGTATCGGCGAGTACTAAAATACATGTACTTGTACTCGTACTCGGTTGGGAAAAAATGGTATCGATGCATCCCTAGTCAGAACATTACTGGTTGGTCCTACTTTTGTAGGTTGCTAAGAGGATCATCCTAAAGTGCAACCTGATGTCATCTCTAACATTAAGAATGACCAGGATTAGTCAGACCAGTCAACCTTCTTCTATTGTTTTGGTTCGTACTCTGGAATGAACGAGTCATGGCCTTTCTACTCTGAACACCACCCATGGGTACTCACCATGGCTGGCAGCGAGCACCTCTTGTTGTTTCGTTGATACTTTAACACAGTCCTCTGGCTATTGCAATTAGACTCTTATCAAAACCACCTGATTATACAGTGGGGCCAAAAAGTATTTAGTCAGCCACTGATTGTGCAGGTTCTTCTACTTAGAAAGATGAGAGAGGTCTGTAATTTTCATCATAGGTACACTTCAACTATGAGAGACAAAATGAGAAAAAAAAATCCAGGAAATCACATTGTAGGATTTTTAAAGAATTTATTTGTAAATTATGGTGGAAAATAAGTATTTGGTCAATAACAAAAGTTCAACTCAATACTTTGTAACATAACCTTTGTTGGCAATGACAGAGGTCAAACGTTTCCTGTAAGTCTTCACCAGGTTTGCACACACTGTAGCTGGTATTTTGGCCCATTCCTCCATGCAGATCTCCTCTAGAGCAGTGATGTTTTGGGGCTGTCGCTGGGCAACACGGACTCCTCAAATTTTGTCTGGGGTTGAGGTCTGGAGACTGGCTAGGCCACTCCAGGACCTTGAAATGCTTTTTACGAAGCCACTCCTTCGTTGCCCGAGCGGTGTGTTTGGGATCATCGTCATGCTGGAAGACCCAGCCACGTTCCATCTTCAATGCTCTCACTGATGGAAGGAGGTTTTGGCTTAAAATCTCACGATACATGGCCCCGTTCATTCTTCCCTTAACACGGATCAGTCGTCCTGTCCCCTTTGCAGAAAAACAGCCCCAAAGCATGATGTTTCCACCCCCATGCTTCACAGTAGGTATGGTGCAACTCAGCATTCTTTTTCCTCCAAACACGATGAGTTGAGTTTTTACCAAAAAGTTCCATTTTGGTTTCATCTGACCACATGATATTCTCCCAATCCTCTTCTGGATCATCCATATGCTCTCTGGCAAACATCAGACGGGCCTAGACATGTACTGGCTTAAGCAGGGGGACACGCCTGGCACTGCAGGATTTGAGTCCCTCTCTGCGTAGTGTGTTACTGATGGTAGCCTTTGTTACTTTGGTCCCAGCTCTCTGCAGGTCATTCATCAGGTCCCTCCGTGTAGTTCTGGGATTTTTGCTCACCGTTCTCATGATCATTTTGACCCCACGGGATGAGATCTTGCGTGGGTCCCCAGATCGAGGGAGATTATCAATGGTCTTGTATGTCTTCCATTTTCTTACAATTGTTCCCACAGTTGATTTATTCACACCAACCTGCTTGCCTATTGTAGATTCACTCTTCCCAGCCTGGTGCAGGTCTACAATTTTCTTCCTGGTGTCCTTCGACAGCTCTTGGTCTTGGCTATGGCTGAGTTTGGAGTCTGACTGTTTGAGGCTGTGGACAGGTGTCTTTTATACAGATAACGAGGTCAAACAGGTGCCATTAATACAGGTAACGAGTGGAGGACAGAAGAGCTTCTTAAAGAAGAAGTTACAGGTCTGTGAGAGCCAGAAATCTTGCTTGTTTGTTATTGACCAAATACTTATTTTCCACCATAATTTACAAATAAATTCTTTAAAAATCCTACAATGTGATTTCCTGGATTTTTTTTTCTCATTTTGTCTCTCATAGTTGAAGTGTACCTATGATGAAAATTACAGACCTCTCTCATCTTTCTAAGTAGGAGAACTTGCACAATCAGTGGCTGACTAAATACTTTTTGACCCCACTGTATCTGCTTGATTCAACATGTGTATTTGAGTAACACACATGTTGAATCAACATGTGGGGGGGGGGGGGGGGGGTCATAATGTTTTGGCTGATCTGTAGAAGAAAAAAAGATCAGATCATGAATATTGTTTCTGCAGTTTGAACATTTCTTCTAATGGATCAGATGTGTCTGTGGTAATGATCACCTGCATGTAAAAAGCTTAGTTTTAATCTTTATGGTAATAGAGTCTGGCGGCCATGTGGCTGAGAACAGAACAGATCAAGCTTTAATAGAAAGTAAATGTGTTTGTAGAGGAAAAAAGAGTCACTTGAAACCGGACTGATTTATTCCTTATTGAATTGAGTGTGGCGTGTGTGTGTGTGTGTGTGTGTTTATGTGTGTTTGTTTATGTGTGTGTGTGTGTTGGTGCAGTCAGTAGGCCCGACAGCTGCTCAGCCACTGCCAAATACATCTCCAAAGACTCTTTACCTTCATCATTATATTTTCATTTTTTTTATTCACAGTAGCATCCAACATCCTAATGTTATCTTACTGTTTTTTTGTTTGTTTAACACTCCTCATGTTCATAAACAACACAAATCAGGTGCGCGCACACACACACAAGCACACACAGACCACTTCGAGCTCCATATATTACTATTTAAAAAGGTCACCATTTTCTCTGGCTAAGCGCCCCATGCCTATTGATAATTTTATGCATAAACAAATGGCAAATTTGTGCCACATAAATATGTATTAGCAATTAATAATGTCCCCCGTCTGTGTCGGATGCCAGGTGCATGCAAAATCGCCTCCGCTGCAGCGCAAGACTGGTGCCTTTGTCTTTCCGCTGGTCTCTCTCAGGTCCTTTACAATGGTCAAACAATGGATATTAGTAAGCTGGGCATTGTGTGGGAGAAAAAAAAGACGCTGGCACAGTGGGGACACCAGCATTACCTGCCATGTGCCAACCTAATGTGGGCATCATCAGATGGGCTAAAAATGGGGTTATTGAATTAGCAGCAGTAGTACAAAGAGGGGTTTGAATAGGCTTTTCATATCACTCTTATTGGAGGCCTGGCAGGAGGAAAGCAAACGCTGGAGAGAGGTAGGTAAATGTGATGCACCCCTGTGTGTGTGTGTGTGTGTTAGAGAGAAAGAGAGAAAGAGAGAGAGAGATCAAAAACACACCTGTTTAACCATCTTAACACCTGGGAACTGTCGAGCATGCTTTCACCTAAGCCCTGTACTACTACAGAAAAAAAACAACAGAAAAAGCACAAGCGTTCTGCTAATTACTGAGAAAAACAATAAACAATGACTCGGGTGGCACAGCGGTCTATTTCGCTAGCCCATTACAGCTGGGTGGAACAGCGGTCTATTTCGCTAGCCCATTACAGCTGAGGTACGGGATCAAACCTCAGCTGTGCTACACAGACATGATTGTATGTCTACGAGGGGACTGGCTGAAGCCCTGCAACGGATTGGCACCCTGTCAAGGATATTCCTGACTTTCTCTCGGGTTAGGGTTTCCCAGTGGAATCAGACCCGCTTTGACCCTGACCAGGATAAAGCGGTTGATGAAAAGAAAATGAAATAAAAAATGAACAATAACCACTGAGTTCTCCCTGTGTCTGCGTGGGTTTCCTCCTGGAGTTCCGATTTCTTCCCACAGTCCAAAGACATTCAAGTGAGGTGAATTGGGAAACAAAATTGTCCATGACTGTTTGACATTAAAGACTTGAACTGATGAATCTTGTGTAACCAATAACTACCTGTCATGTCATGAATGTAACCAAAGTGTGTAAAACATGACGTTAAAATCCTAACAAATAAATAAATAATAATGTGCAGTGAGCACATCAGATCTCCCAAACAGGTGATGAAGGTTCTTCCACTGATCTCTAGAGCAACCCTAGCCAGCCAGTTCACATGTTGGTGATTTCATTGGCAGTGGTATCCTCACCTGCACATGCCGCTCGGGTTTTTCTCACCTTCTGAGTGCTTGTAAAGCACTTCCTCCTTAGGCACTGTGCCAGAAAGTAGCCAGGCTGTCTTCCTATAGCCTCAACACCCACACCCTCGCCCAGGACGGCCTTCACCTCTTCCACAACGTTCAGCGCCTCGATAATTATTCAAACACGCTGCAGTTTGGATAACTACATCTGCCATTGTAGGTGTGATGCCAAACTCTCTCTTACCAGCAGTGGAAATACACCATATGCTTGATATTGGCGGTTAGTAGTTTTTAAGTTTTTACCCACATGGCTCACAATTGTGGAGCTTTCGGCAAACATGAATGGGCCAAGCACCCAAAACAGTGCTAGCCCAACTAAAACAAATCCAGCACCCACAATCCTCTGCAAAATCATTTGCAACCCTCAGCATTAGAAAAAGCACACAAGGTGATAAAATACTTTGTTTTATGGGTAAATGCCAAATCTTCACAATGTGTATTAAAGCAGCGTCCATAAAAATATTGAATGTGAAGAGTTCCACTCCAGTATGAGAATAGAGTTTTTGTTATGCTGCCCTCTGGTGACTAGGTGGTTTTATGTCATGGTTGAATGTTAGAAACAGATATTACAGTCAGCTCAACTGACAATTTATTAAAAATAGGTAAAAACAAATATGCTCAATAAAAAAACCTGTGCTTAATAAGCTCATTTAGAAATTTAAACTTAAATCCACTTCATCCAGAACTCTAAATTACATGAAGATTTGTAAATAAATAAATAAATAAAACCGCTATCAACAAAACATAAGACCATGGCATACCGACACCCTTAGTAACTGAATGTAACCACAGCTGGGCCCCTGATTAAGGCTCATAACCCTCAGTTGCTTGCATTGTTTAAGCTGCAAATGTAAGCCACATTGGATGAAGGTGTCTGTTAAATGCTTTAAATGTAAACCTAGTCATTTGTTACTCATTCAAGATGGAGAAGATTAAGAATACCACACATGAAAAAAGACGTGTGGATAACACACATTAAATGGGTTGACCTTCATAAAACAGACAGTGCAGTCTTAGAACCAGAAGAACTTGTATCTTGTCTGAGTATGTTTTCTATAGAAGAGCACAAATAGTTCACGAGGTACAACAGTGTATCACATCCTACATGTGCTTTCTAATGTAAAGCTTCACGCAACATGGCCGAAAGAATGTGAACACACCTCATAATTATTATGTTCGGTATCAGAAACACCCATTGTCCAGGATTTATGCTTCCACCCTTATGGCAACCATAACCAAGACATTTGTCTCTTATAGTATATCTATGCACAGATTTAGCAATATAAAAATGTTTTGATGAGTTTGGTGCAGAGGAACTCCTATGACCTGCACAGTGTACTGACCTCAACCCAACTGAACACCTTTAGGATGAATTGAAATTTGGTGCCAGGCCTATTAAAGGTAATATCATATTACTGAGGAAACACCCCAGCAACAATCAGGGGCACAATTTAATATGTCCATTGTAATGTGGCTAGTGTGTCTGTAAAATGACCATACCTACTATAAAAGCAATAATTAAAATGTTTAAGATAAAAAAATATACCAGCTTAACGCTGTTCAACACAATTGTAGAACATTCTCAAGTTACAGGACTCGGGTGGCGCTGTGGACTATGATGCTAGAGGTCGAATTCCCAGCGGTGCTATAAGCCAGTCGGGCATCCACATACAGATGCGAGTAGCTCTGTATGTGTGTGTGTGTGTGTGTGTGTGTGTGTGTGTGTGTGATTGGGGTCAGAAGCCCCATGATGGATTGGCATCCTTTGTGTTACCGCAATATTAACTGACATTATGGGAAAATCAGAGCCACCATGACCCTGACCAGGACAGAGCGATGGTAAAACATAAAAATGATTATAATGATGATGATGATTAATGAGGAACAGAAGCACAATTTGGACTTGTGTGCCTGTTTCACAAGGTAGTGAGCAGAATATGCGAACAGAAAAAAATGCACTGGATTACTTCAAGACCTGAATAATTGTGCTGCACACACACTGGACGTAAAGCTGTGTAATGGGAGAAAATCATCCATAATCATAATCTTATTATTACACATACAGAGTGAGAAAGAACAAAGGAGCGGCCTGTTATTGTCTCAAGAATGTTTATCAGAAACGGATAAACCATGTCTCAGTGATAAAGTATCTAACCTTGTAACACATGCGCAGCTGTGTGTGTGTGTGTGTACGTACAGAGGGGCTTATTTAGAGATAGAGGGATGAAAAGATTAACAATGATCAGTCCAGAACTCTAGTACACACACTCATCTCTCTAATCGTCATGCAGATAATACCTACAGAATGCAGCTCGGCTAATCGTAATGCCACCGTACACATCTGCCTATTCATTTCAGCCCTAATACAATAATAGCATTGAAACATCTGCTAATGAGACTCAATGCAATCAAGGAAAGGGGGCATTTGATATGGCATCTGTTCCCCAGACCTGCATAAGCCGGTTAGGTCCGAACAGTTTGCCGAGCGGTGTTCACTGACCCTGAAATCTAGTCCTACCCACACACGTACACATAAACGCATATCCGAGACAACCGAAGGCTAGTTGGGTTGGAAATGTCCAGACCTACAAGGCTTCAATTACCTGGTTCCCCTCCCCCAACCACCTACTCGATGTCTGGGGCCCAAAGTGCCACTTCCTGACCAGTCTCCAAGGCGGGAGGTCTGAAGGGGGTGAGTGTATGTATGTGTGTTTGGAGATGGGGGGGAGGTCAATTGTAGAGCAACACAACTTTTCTGAAAGGGCCATTGTTCACCAAGGTGGTCCATGAAAAACGCTGGGTTCAGGCGGGGTGGACGGTAGAGGAGGTGGCTAATCACAAGGCGGGTCAGTAAATATTTATCTGGAGGGATGTAAACGGCCGGCTGGTGTAATTTAGCAACAGGCTGTTCCTTCCTGCATGGTGGTGGTGTTTAGTCTCAAGGTGGAAAAGAAAGACAGGGGGACAAGGGGACAGGGTTCTCTTCCCTGCACAGTCAACCAAACAAAAAGAACACGTCAGCTTTTGTCAATTTACATTAGCTTTCACTTTTGTGCAGGTTTGTAAACTAACAATTATTTTTACATTTTCCTACTGAAAAGAAAAACATTTTAATCCTTAATTACTCTTGAAGAAAAACATCTATTCTTTTTGTAACAGCTTATTTAAACTGATTGTTGCCACAATAGGCAAAATAATCATTTATTACTACACATATTTTAAATGAAAAAATCCATAAAAGGTTCTTTAACCCTTTGATGCACAACCTGGGTCAAAAGTGACCCAACTGAGTTTTTATTTTCTATATCTTTGCAATGAATTAATTTCGTCATTCAAGCTTCCATGAATTTTTCAATTAACTTGTTTTTGATAATCACAAATCCTTATTTCAGTTTTATATTTTTTGCTTATTTAATAAAAATCATTTTTGTATCACTACCCTTCTAATGCACATCATGGGTCAAAAATGACCCTTATGTATTTACTATGGAATTTGACAGTGTTTGTAGTCAAAAACATATTTACTGATCTTTTGAAAGACAACCAAAGATTAGGCTCTTGAATCTTGAATATGTCCAATACTATTTGCTTGCTAGCTGTTTACATATTCTAGTATAGATAGCTTTTATTAGCTAAGACAGCAAATACATGAATAACTGACAAATGTGCATATGAAAATATTCTTGAATGGATGAATATGGGTCATTTTTGACCCATGTTGTGCATTAGAAGGGGTTTGCTTAGCTTGTGCATCAAAGGGTTAAGAAACTACAAATGGTTCTTCAATTGTATCACTCAATTTTTAAGATTGTATAAAATGCAAATGAAATGCTTTACCTATTAGACCCCCTTACATGTCTTTTAAGAAGATGAAAGATAAGTTTCAATAAGCTGGAAGCTTCACAGAGCTCAGCAACTGGGCACGGTTACAAAAACATGTCCTTCTGTCTTACCATTTATGGACGGCAGAGGGGGCATGAAGGCGCAGATGACTGATGTGTTGGTTTCTCTTAATCGATGATCACCTGTGCCTCGTTGATCATTCATTTGCTTCAGGTGGAAAAGTTCCTCACAGATTTGTCAGCTCCACTGTTGACAACCTGCATTTCTCTTGAAACACTCTGGTGTGGTAAAACGCTGCTCGTGCACTGCCGTCTCGGCTTGTTCTGTGTTTCCTTTCATTCCTCTTGTTTTAGAGAACTGGGTGTCGCAGGAGCTCTGAAAAGCTTGGCATATTGTGGTACATTTCTGCACTATCCCTTTTCTATCCAATCTCTCTGCTGCAGGCTGCAAAGAGTTCTGTGTCTTTTTGTTATTCTGAGAAGAAATGTCCCTTCCCTGAAATGGCCAGTGTACAACAACTCATCCAGAAAGTCACTATTAGCATCCACTATAGAAAAACATATCTATGAGATAGTTTCCAGACCAACACTGCTTACCAGAAGGAGCACAATTACCTGTCTCACACTTGCCAAAAACAATTTGATAACCCCTAAACCTTTTGCAAAATAAGTAACTAGTGGAACTTTTAAGTGGTAAAATATGCTAGTCTGCTACCACTGCAATCCAGGTTTAAATCTCAGCAGGAGCAATCTGCCAGCTGGGCACCTATACAGACATGATTGGCTATGTCTGAGAAGGGGGGGTTTGCACGAAGTCCCAAGATGGATTGGCACCCTGTCTGAGGTGTGTTTCTGCCTTGTGCTTGTGTTTCCAGGAAATTGAACCCATGGTAACCTCATCCAGGATAAAACGGAAGTATAAAATGAGATTATGTCTATTTAGCTGCCTGTTAAAAGAAAAGCATAACCCAAGCACAGGAATCTGAATTGCAAAAAAAAGAAGTAGTCCGGGCACATATCACTGTCGATCCAAATTACAAGTGGTCTTGATCACTCGTTCTCTAAGCAGATGAAACAGAATCTGGCTACACTTGAGTGTGGAAGCTAAGTGACTGGTAAGAGCTAACAAGCTTCTGCCACATCTCATGTGAAATGTTCACCTATTCTAGCTCATTGATGTTTGATGGCTTTGGTGCTCCAAGGATTTTTTTATGGGATTTAAATCCAAAGACTGTTACGGGGAGTGGGTGAGGTGGTGGACCCAAGCGCAGAATGTCTTTTAATGTGTGTGGTTATTTCAACAAAATACAGAGTAATCAATATAAGTTTATGGTTGGATACGTGTTAAAAAGTACAATAAATAAATAATTTGATTTTAGAACTCGTTGTGTGTTTTGGCTTTTGTCGGATTCGAACCTCCGACTTCTAGCGCTATAGCGCTGTGCTTTCTTAACGCGCCACTGAGTGGGACACGGAGGAGAGGGATAAACCGCTATAAAAGGCGGTGAGAAAATAAAGGCGCGAAACGACAAACAAAGGAGACGCCGGTATCGCGTACTCAAACAAAGGAAAGTTTTTTCAAAACTTAAACAAAAGTACTCAAACTCTTCCCCACGCTCGTCTTTTTTCTCTTTCGAAAAATATATTGTGCTTGTGAAACATGAAACAAACGTAACGAAAGTGGAGGACTGAACTTCACTCTTGTGCAGCTCAATAACCTCCCTTTACTTTTCTATTAATCTTCTATTAATTTTCTATTAATTTTCTATTAATTTCTGTGCTTTTCTTTTCCTTTCTTTCCCTTTCCTTTCTTTTCTTTGTTTTTGTTTTCTTTCTTTTCTACTTTTCTCTCTTCTATTCTTCTCTGTCTTACAAATACCCTTTTTACCGGTAGCACTGATTTAACGGTGCGACGCCGGCTGCTGTTTGACGCCGGGTTTAAATGCAGTGCCGCACAGCTGAGCCTGGTTGGCACTGATTGTCGTTGGGGATTCTGGGGGTTGGAGTTCTGAAGCTCCACTCCACCAGTTCTTCCCCTGCGCCGCCCAGGCCCCCTGCTGGCGGCTGACTGTACTGGCGGAACCGTTATAAAGACTAAGAGGGCCACTCTCTCGATTCCAGGACTGATTCCTTAACCAAGCTTTCACCAGTTAGCCGACTGTTTAACTATCATCAAGGTTCAATTCCACCACAGAAGGCATAACATTCTTTCTCAAAATGCCTTGCTATTTCTCTGAATCCATGATGCCAGTCAAAACTGAAGGTTCATGCAGCAACCTCCCCACATTATCACTGACCCACCTCCATGCTTGACCATGATGACAGTATTCTGCTGGTCATAAACATTTCTTGTGCCAGACAAACAGCTGATTCATAAGGCTAAACAGTTCCAGCTTTGAACTGTCTCAGAACTCTACAAGCAAATATATATATATATATATACTTTTTTTTTTTAATCAATGTGTGTGTGTGTGTGTTACTCAAAGCAGTTCTCCGGGCCAAAGCTGAAGTGTTAGTCAGATGAGTGAATGTTCAGGCTTGTTTTTAAGAAAAATGGACATCAGTTTTTCCATGCCAATGATAAAAAAGAGACCACTCACCCTGTTCTCAGCAAAAGGTGCAAATGCCAACATACACCATGGTATGGGAGTGGAATGAGCTACTTGAAATTGTAGGTCATTCATCGCTGATCATTCATCACTGATCGAACTGTGTTTAGACCTGTGGGCATTTCTAAACTTAAGCTGACCTTTGGGATGCTGAGCAAAGAAGGAATAAAAAATAAGAAAAAAAAGTAAATGCCATGGCAGAACAGTATACTGTACCGGCTAGTATCTTTAAAGCATAGACATAATAACAATTTGACCACAAATCAGATTAATTCCCACCCAGTTTTTACCACAAATCAGATGTGTTCCCGCTAAAAGTCCTGGAAGGAAATCGCTTGTCTATAAAATCCCCCCTGCATAGTAAAGCACTGTCTAAGCAGTCAATATGACAAAAACTGTGTTTATTCTTTGCGACTGCTGCTGTCTATGACAGCTCAATGCTCAATTCTGATTAGTAATCGCCACATCATTTTGTTTCAAATTTACTGAAACCCTGCGATGGACTGGTGCCAGGATAAAGTGGTTGATGAAAATGAAATGAAAGTAGTATTATCTAGGAGACAAAGTGGTTTCAGATCAACACTACTATAATAAGTAAAATCATACATCTTTAGAGTAAATAAAGTTGTAATTTCTTTTTGAAAAGATTCAACACAAAATCCATTCAGTTTCAGCCTGGCTGAGATGCAGCCTGTGGCCGTGACCTTCTAGAGGCTTCCTTTACCTGGCTTTCTCTCTGCATTTGTGGCCACTCGGCTGCTTTTGGAGAAATAATGAGACCAAGACACTAATGAATACCTGTGCCTATTTACTCCACTCGGCTTTGTGGCTGAAATCAAGAACTTTTGTAAATACCCATCTGTCTGTGAGAAACCATGATGTCAATAGCAAAAAGAACTTACAGAGGAAAATGCCAGACAGTAAGTGTTTTTATGTAGACTCTACAGCCAAAAGTATGACACCCACTGACTTGCTGGGTAGCACTGTAACCTCACAGCTAGAAGGTCCTGGGATCGATACTTAGTAGTAGTAGTTCAGGTGCTTTCCAGGTGGAGTTTGCATGTTCTGCTCGTGTCTGTGTGGGTTTCCTCTGAGAGCTCTGGTTTCCTCCCACAGTCCAAAGACATTCAAGGAGGTAAATTGGAGATACAAAATTGTCCATGACTGTATTTGACATTAAACCTGAACTGATGAATAATGTGTAACCAGTAATTAGCTGTCCTGTCATGAATGTAACCAAAGTGTAAAGCATGACTTTAAAAGTAATGTAAAAGTCTAACAGCAGCAACATCTCAGCCACAATGTATAGACCACAGAAAAGCACGTAAAGAGAACCTATGCTCTGTGGTATCACATTCACAACTTTTTAAACTGCTTCCAAAAGTGACACCAGAAGAACTCAGTTTCATAAAATATGATCTAGAACTCGACAGCTGAAATTACTATGCACAATGCCGAACGTTAGCTGGTGTGGTGTAAAGCATGTTGCCACTGGACTCTGGGGGATAAAAATGTGTTGCCTGGAGTGATGAATTATGTTAGTCTGATGGACAAATCTAGGTTGGGTACATGTCGGGTGAACGCTGGGCCCCTTAGTTTCTGTACAGGCTATGTTAATACTACAGTATACACAGACATTTTACACAATTATATGTTGGCAACTTTGTGGCAACAGTCAGTAAAAGGCCCTTGCAGAATAACACAAAGTAAAGTATAAAGACATTGTTTGACATGTTTGGTGAGAAGGAATTTTATGACCTTTAGGCCAAATTGACTAAACTTGACCAAATTACCACAGATATACAGTGAAATCTGGAACTGTTTAGTCTGTTTTAGCCGCAAAGTGGTGAGGGTAGCCCAATATTAACACAAACATTTCAGAAGTTCATAGTGGTGTAATGTTCAGGTGTTTAAGTTTGATTATATAGAGGGTGTACTTTCTCTGCTTGGTAGTGGGGAGGACAATATGGCCAAAATGGCATCAAGCGTTTCCTGGTAAAACCAAACCTGCAACAACCAGGATAAAGCGGTTGATAAAAATAATAATATCAAAGCCTCTTCATGTTTATTTTTTCTTTACTCAAAAACACTGCTACACATATCCCAACAGCTTCTTGTTTACTCTCTTAAATCCCATTTGGGAAATGTGTTTCTTGCTCTGGGTGAACTTAAAGGGATGTAAAAGTGTGTTAAAGTACAACTTCTATGAAGGCAATACCCCCACCCTTTTTATTTTTGGACTATATTAATTCCTACCCAGCATGGTAAAACAAATGCTAGTTAAAGCAGATTAAATTTATGACAGGATTACACCCCATATTATATCATACAAATACACTGTGTGTATTTGATGCTGGGAAACAGAGAAGTAATCCAGGTAGGTCAGCAAGGTAGGAAAGAACTGTCACTAAAAGAGCTCCAAAAGTCCTGTGTAGAGATGGGAGAACCTGTTGTACTTCTATATACGAAGTACTCCATGAATCACGCCTTTAAAAAGTGGCAAATAAAAAAGCCACTGTTGAGAAAAAGACATATGGCAGCCTTCTTGGTGTTTGCTGGCATGTAGAGGACTCTGGCGACATCAGTAAAGGATTCTTTGGTCTGATTAGACAAAAATTGAACTGTTTTAATTGAATTAAAATCTTGCAGAACAAAAAAACACTATGCCTAGTGAAGAAAAAGCAAAGCACAGCTGGCTAATACTATCCGTACAGTGAAACATGTTGACGGCAGCATTATACTTAGGGGTATAGAGTTGTTCTCATCACCAGGAACAGGAATTCTGGTAAGAACTTAGGGATGGGTAAATGCAGAAAATTCAGGAAGAAGAAAACCTCAGCCAGAGTCCATACAAACTCAAGGCTGGTGCACCAATAAACCTTTGAACATGACAATGAGTTGAAGCACACGACCAAAACAACACTGGTGTGGCTTTGGGACAAGTCTCTGAATGTTCTTAAGTGGCCCATTCAAAGCGCAGACTTAAACCTCATCAAGTATCTGTGGAGAGACCTTAAAGTGGCAGTTCACAGATGTTCACCATCCAATCTGACAGAGCTTGAGATGATCCCCCTGGCACCCCTGGTAAGGATGAGTAAATTAGCTTAACTCACACTAAAACATGAGAAATCCAACCTTTAATTGAAGTAAATTATTGACACCCCTGGATTTTATATTTTGTACAACCTCTTTTGCCATTAAAACAGTACCTAATTTTCTTCTACAACATCTTGTAAGAGTGGAAAAGACAGAGCAGGGAATTTGACAATATTCCTACCAACAGAATCTCTCCAGATCGCCCAGGGTCCTCTCTTCTGTTCCTCCTCTCTAACTCACCCCACAGGTATTCTATAGGGTTTAGATTAGGCAACCGAGGTGGTCATGGCAAAAGGTTTAAATTGGCATTCAGTAAACCATTTTTGTGTTAATCTGAACAATTACAGTCCTGCTGGAAGAGCCAGATCCAGTGATGACCCAAGGTTCCCGGGGCTTTTGAAGAAACCCACTTTAAGTGTTTGTTGCCGAAAAGCTCAATATCTGTTTTATCTGATCACAGAACATGGTTCCAGCCAGTGTTTAGCTAACTTCAGACACTTACAATTATGGTTAGATGACAGTAAAGACTTTTTCTTGGGAAGCCTTCCAGATAAGCTGTTGGAATAGAGCTGGTGTCTGATGGTCCCTGATGAGCTTAAAAAGTTACATTTTGTTTCTACACATTTCCATGGGTGCCAAAAACTGTGACAGTTGTAATTCTGTATATATTTCTTGGCGAGTTATTGATTTCTTTTTAGTGTGAGACTAATATAGCAAAAAAAAGGTGAGCCACGACCAATCACTGCTTGTGAAGACTGAACCTTTGGTGGATTCTCCTTTTATATCCAATCTTGATTCCCTCACCTGTGACCAATTCACCAGTTTGTTGTGGAACACTGTAAGTTGTATATTCTATAAACGTATTACTCTTATTTATTGTAGCTTTTTGCAGTGTGTTGCAGGCATCAAATTCTAAATGTGTTATCAGTGAAATCTTTTCTTTCTACTTTTGTCAGTTAAATAAAGATTCAAGAATTTTTAATAATCAGTTAATCAATTAGTTGTTTGTTTAAAAAATAATACATTCCTAAAAAATATTTGTAGCATTTGAATTAAAAATAATGCACATTGTATGGTATGATGATTATATATGATCACAATCTTTTAATAAATACATTTATCTATCAGTGGAAATAATCAGTTATTTACCCTCTCAGCTTGTCTATGTTACGAAAAACAGCTTGTTTAAAAATCTAAACAGAACTTCCACACCTGATACACTCATAATTGTTCAACACACACTATAACGTTACTACAATGTTTTTGTCATTACAGGCTGATCAATCACCCAGATAATATTTGGTGACTTTTTAAGATATTGTCCCCCACAGCATAATTTGCTGTGCTGTTGTGTGTGAAATGTATTGTGATAAATTAAATAAATCAATTTAATAATCATAAAAATGCAAATATAAAAAAGTCTGTTATTAAACACACATGACCAAATGTGTAATCAAAAGTCCTAGAAAGCTAGACATAAAAAAAAATAATAAAATAAAATAAAATAAAAACTCTTGATTTTATGGGTTAAACTTACATGAATCATGACAGGATAAAAATGCTCGTCTCACACGCTGCCTACGCAGGCGGTAGTAAGTAAATGCTTTAGCCAAGCAGAAATAATCAAATAACCAACAGCCCCTTTCTGCCCTAAATGAAAAGCTGCACAAGGTTAAAGCAGTGCAGTGTGCTTGACAGGGACTGTGTAAAGCTCCCAGTAGACCTCAGGCTCTGTGGTCTCAGTGAATTTTTAATTTAGGTACAATTAACACAAGAAAAAATTGACATTTTTGTTGAAATGGATTACATTGAGGATCTAAATAATTCTCCGAAAGTCATCCCTGAAATTGCAACCACAATGATTTGCATCCTAACTTACACGATGTTGGTTAGCAAAACATTTGCAGGTGTACAAAAAAACATAAGCTTTGCGAACAGACTGGAATAACACAAACATATGTGACTGAACCAGACAAATGTTCACTCTGCAGTTCTTAAAACTTGGGATGAAAGATGTACTGTCAAGATGAGAGATAAAGAGAGAGAGCAAGCACAGCGAGAAATTGTAGCGGTAACTAATTGTTATCATTACGCATGTTTGAAAAGTGTTTTCAAACAAGCAATCAAAGTCTGCCACTGTAATTAGCAGAAAACAGCGGTGTCTGTGTTTTCCCGTGCCGTTCAGTTTGCAATCTGAGAGGCATTACATAAATCAGATCCTTTTCCCTCACTGAACAAAAAAACCTGTGTGCAGGCCGCATTGTGCGAGAGAGACAGCTTGACTGAAAACAAACTGACACAAACCATTTGAAGCAGAAATGGGGGAAAAAACATACAACAACCTGTCACAAGTGAAATGCCTCTAATTTTTCTGTCATCTGCCAGCAGTTTAACAAGAGAGGCGCGTTCTGTCCCCTCAATTTTCCTTGCAGCCATCCGCACACGCTCAGAGACAAACGGCAGTCATGGAGGAAAAGAAATCTACTCTATCATTCTCCTTTTCACTTTCAGTCTGCTTCTCTCTCTCATTCTTTTTTTTTTCTTTTTTGCTCCCCTTTCCTATTCCTCCCCCACCCTCCTTATTCATTTCATCCCCTTCCTTCATAAGCGCTATCTTTTTCTATTATGTCCCTCCGAGAGACTTCCTGGCAGGGGCAGCATGTCAGTGTGCTCACATTTATGTGTGTGTGCTGTGGCAGACAGGACACATTGTGTGTATTCAGAGATGGTGTTTACGTTAAAGGTGGCCGCTCTGCACGTTCTACCACATTAGGCTGATGCCGCTGTCGGCTTGCGTTACAACTGGCTGTTTAGCGGTGCAGTGGATTGAGTTCGACAGCCCGACGGCGCAGAAGAAGCGTTTAACTGGGGGCAGCTAAAAGGCACAACAATGCCTTTGTTCCAATAACTAGAAGCCTGACAAGCCTTAGATCTTTAGAAGAAAGTAAGGGGGCATGCTTATTACTTTTTCCCCGCTCCAGTCATGTGCCCACTTGGGTCCACAGGGTATCATGTCTGTTTTATTTTACAGAACATTTTTACAAGTTTCTGAACCAATAAATGTATTATTTAAACTGTCATCAATAATAAACAACATCTCAAGCCCTCTGCCAGGTTACAGAATAAAAATGGTAACTGCTTAACAACACTTTGTCCATCACTGACTACAGTGCACACCTGCTAGATATTGTGATATTTTTGTTTTCTGACATTCATTTCTATTTTGAATACATTTTTTTATTTTTAAAGTTTAAGCTCAAGGCTTGAACCTTCACAGTCACATAGCGCATAGACTGGCTTATAGATTGATTCTTTAGAGTAAATTGCCCCACTGCATAAGAATTTACAATAAATGATGCAATTGTCTTATCCCCATGATCGAAATTAGCTACATGGTCTATTGCAAAAATGTTCCTGTCTACAAAAAAAGACATAAACTTAATTATGTTAATTTAATTAGGTTGCTAAATCCACACTGAGACACCCCAGCAGCGGAAGATAGGGTGGGTGCTCATACTCGGCTAGCAACTATGGCACCTTAACAGCAACTAGGGTCATGTGATGCAGAGCATGAGGAAGCAGATGAAAAAGGAGCAGAGACCCCACTGGCTCAGGACCATCCATGCAGGGGCATTTTAAAATAGTTTTTTTGGTGGATGTGAAGACATCAGGGGGTTCTCTTCAAATTTACAATAAATACCTGCTTGTACTTTTTTTTGTTTCTGTTCCATGCTTCCATGATTATGTCGATTTTCTCGGGTTTTAACATGTTCCTGCTTATTCTTCTATGTGTGAAGTTCTGTACATGATACCAATGACTGGATGATTTGCCCCAATCAAAACACCTGCTGATCTTGCATCCACTGCTTTCTTTACCAGGCAAGGAAACAGCAGTATCTCAAAACTATTCTTAACTACAGTATAATAACATTAAATAATATAACAATCAGAACAATGCTACATTTAAAATGGGCCACGAGGCAAAATATCCTAATCATTATTTTAAATAAATGTTTCCATATCTATAACTGCTATCTGTTATAATTGTAATAACTGTAGTAACCTCTGTAAGAACTTCCTTGTGTATTGTACACTCCTGAGTGGGAACGCAAAGTTTAGCTTAACAGTACTGTGAGACGGTGAACTGATACCTGTGCACAAAGGGTGTCAAATTTATGTTGAGGCAAATGAAAACACAACACAAATTCTTCCTCTTTGGCGAGAGAATATCAAATATCAGCTAGGTATGTTAATCATTAAACAGTTAACCAGTAATTAACATATAAGTCAGTGTTTGATTAATGTTGTCGTTTTTAAAAGCTGATGCTTTACTCCAATTGAGAGTGCAGCTACAGCGAGAAAAAGCACACATCAGGTCCCAGTATAAAGGTAAAACTAGGCGTATAATCTAATAATAACTGCACTGATGTTGTAAGTAAAAGCTTTAATATACTGACTGCATCTATATTAATTATGTAATGAACTATTCAGTACAGACTTGGTATAAAATCTGCGTTCTGAATGCTGAGCTGATTCTGCTCACTGTGTTTACAGTCATCTGTAACAGTGAGCAAGCAGATGAGGCAGGACACAAGTGCAAGGAATCATTAATCATTTTATTAGGGTATTTCCAGAAATAACAGTCGTAGTCCATAACAAAGATCACCGGGAACCACTGAGCGCAAGGCAGGAATACACTAGACAGGGCGCCAATCCTGTGTAGACGATCAGCTGGCCAACAGCACTACTGAGATTCAAATCCAAATTTTAGCAGTGGTGGGTTAGAGCAATAGAACACTGCACCACCAGAGTGCATCAAAACTGGAGTTGATGCCGCTCAGGTGGCGCAGCGGTAAAAAGAAACGCGCTGCAACCAGGGCTGGATTCTGAGAAGCGTGGTATCGAATCCAGCCTTGCTTTACCAGTTCGAAGCTGAGTGGCTATATGAGCAACGATTGGCCGGTTGCTCATGTGGGGGGTGGGACAAAAAACCGGATGTGGGTCTCTCTCTGTCAGAATGCGATTGCGTTCTCTGCCAGCTGATTGGAGGCGCTTACACAGAGATGGGAGAGGGTGCCCTTAGGGTGTGTCTCTCCGCATGCAACGCTAGGTGGCGCCAAAACTCGTCAATGTGTGGGTGGCAAAGATGCATCTGGCTGCTGCTCGTGTTTCGGAGGGGATACGGGTTAGCTTCAATCACCTCCGTCAGGGCAGGGTTCGGCATAGACAGAGAGGAAGCACGATGCTAATTGAACAATTGGATGCGCTAAAAGGGGAGAAAAAGGGGTAAAAAATAAAAATAAAAAACTGGAGTTGATTTTTTAAAATAAAGATTAAACAATCTAGTCTTTTTGACTTAAAAATAAGCTTTTGACTTAACTTTATTCATAGATTAATGCAAAACCCCCATGTTCACAAATATGCAAATGCATTAACAAAATTCTTTAGTCTTTAGTTAACGCATGAATTACTTTTTTGTCTGAATGTGTAACAATCTCATGTACTTTAAAAAAAAGTCTTATAAACAATATTTGCATTTTGACTATTATTTTATCAGGAGTACAAAATGCAGGGATTTGAGAGTCTGTTAAAATCCAAAATCAGTGTTTCTATTGTTAACCATTAACATCAAGACAAGATGAATTGGACACAATTTATCAATTGTATCTCTCTAAAACAGAGAAGCTGAATAAATGGGAAATTTCACTGGTAAACACTAAAGTTAGGAAAACTGTTCTGTTGCTAGACAATCTAAGTTCACATCCTTATCTGTGATATTTGTTTCCATTTGTGTTTCCTTTCTTCTTTTGTGTGTTCTGTTCTTCTTTTGAGTTTCCTTTGCAGGGATTTTACAGATCTATTCTTCAGTGTTCAGTACAGTCCCAGACTTATGCAGCCACTAGACTGAGACTGAGCTTTGATCATCCTGCGTCCCGTTAACAAAAGAAAACTGGAGCAAGTCTGAACGCTGGAGCCCAACTCCTGGAGAGGAGCAATAAAGAAGTGTGTGTAAGTGTGTGTGTGTAAATGAGTGCATGTGTGTATTAGGGGGTCATCCAAAGCTCTGTTTCAGCTCATCATTCCTCACCACGCAAAAACACACTCAACACCTTATATAGGGCAGATTTTCCTGCTGCTCGTAGAGCAGGCGAGTCCAGCGAATCATAAATTAGGAGGAAAATCGCACCAATCCTGTAAAACATGAGCCTAAGTCAGGCTGCTCCAATTCTGTCACAGCATGACACAGGTTACTGGCTACAGTCATATTCATAAGCGGAGCAGAAGAACGCTTCAGCACTGCTTACTTTGGTTTGTACATGACTCAATTGAACTGGGCTACTAAACTTTTGTGGGTTGGGAATCACTTGTTTATTGATATTGCCAGCTTGTTCAGGGTTTTCGTTCTTTTCTCTTTTCAAGGTAATGGGTTGTCGCAGATGCTATGAGCAGTTTGCCAAGCTGTGTCGACCAGTTTTCATTTCTGCACTTTAGCTTTTTCTATCTATTTTCTCTGTTGTGGGCTGTGGACATTTTTGAGTCTTTCATTTGTTACTTTGGTTCTTTCTTTTATTTTGGCCACTTTTTTATTTTTCATTTACTTATTTTTCTATGGCTATCTAGCCACAGCATTGTTCTATGTTGGTCAAGTATCCTGCACATTGGGTTTTCAATTTCTAATCTTTTAATCTTTTTCAATAATTTTAAATTTCTGCAGATGTGGGGCTACATTTGGGCTACGTTTGTTCTTGTAACTTATGATATAATTGGTTAAATACTTGTTTCTGTTCACTGTAAAGCTGTGTTGTATATGAATTTGAAACAATGATGCTGATCACAAATCAACTGCTGAAATGTTTTATGACTTTATGACTTATGACTTTAAGGTAAGACAAATGAGGTAGCATGAGGTAGTCTTCCATGCAAGACTCTAAATCAGACCTGGGCATTGTACGGCCCGCGGGCCACATCCGGCCCGTGAGACATCCCTAACCGGCCCGCATGAGGTTCGTGGCAATTAAAAATTAGACGTAAATAAATGTACATCACACATACAATATAACAGGATTGATTGTGACAGGAGCGCTGTGTCTTTAAATATCCATAAGTTTGGATTTACATGTGCGCGCGAGTGTATCAGCTTCACCGTAATGCGAACAGAACTGAGTGTGACTGACGGTGGAGTTTTTAACAAGACACGAACTTCTGAAGTATTTATTTACTGAAGTCAGGTGTAACGCTGGTTAACGATCACAATTTAGGATTTAAATCGCTGTTATGGTACTAAACTGAGAAATACATGAAGCTTCACTAACTAAACTGCAAAAGCAACAAGGATAAAGTTTAACACATCCAGAACTGAAGCAGTCAGGACCAGCTTTTTGATTTTAATAAGAATATTCAACAATAACAAAGGACTGAAAAACAGCAAATGAGGTGATTATACTAAAAAAAATAGTGTAAAGTTTAAAAACCTGCACATTTTGTTCACATTTGTTTTTTTTTTGCATTTGTTTGTTTAAATAGTAAAATAATGTAGCAAGCCGTAGCCTAGTGGTTAGGGTACTGGACTAGTAATCAGAAGGTCGCTGGTTCAAGCCCCACCACCGCCAGGTTGCTGCTGGCCCTTAACCCTCAATTGCTCAGACTGTATACTGTAACTTTATTGTAAGTCACTTTGGATAAAGGCGTCTGCTAAATGCTGAAAATGTAAATAAAGAGATAAAATTAATATTGAGCAGAATTAAGTTCACCTTATTGGTCCGGCCCTTCACAACAGTCCCAGTTTCTTATGTGGCCCCTTCGAAAATTTAATTGCCCACCCCTGCTCTAAATGAACACGTTTGTTATTTGTTGTGGTTTAAAACTTTTAACACTGAGCAGAAACAATAATACTAATAATATACTGTAAAAGAATTATTTGACATGATTAAATCTTAAAAGTCCACTGGAGCTCATTGACACCAATATTTAAAATAACAGGAAAGGGCCTTCCCACAAACAAACACAAGCATATCACATATTTTATAGAATTAATAGAGGCTTTTTTACACCTGTTAGGAGTGGCTAAAACACCTGAACTCAATAATGAGGCGGGGGATCCACAGACTTCTTTGATTAGTTGCAGCACCAATGTGATTAGTGAGAGCCCATGAGTGATACACTACCATCCTGTTCCTTTAACCTTCACTGGCACAGTGGCAGCTCTAAAGCATAATCAATGCAATGGAAGAGACATAAGGAGGGCAAATCAAATTACATGGAAATAAAAGCAACCCGCAGTGCTGTTTTGAGTGCTATCAAACAGGTCAGAGCTCCTGCTCAGAAACACTGACTGTCCTACTCTCATATCTTACTTTACTGCAATACAGCCATTACCACACACACACACTCACCCATATTAAATATGCAGCCATGCTTGGACATGCACTCACACACACACACAGATGCAAATTCCTTTAGTCAAAATTACCAAACTAATTAACAAGCATATAACAGCCCATTAAATATTAAACATGTCACTGAGTTTTACGTCAACCAGACTTATTTATTAGATAAAGTTTAAAGCAAAGAAAATCAGTAGCTAGTAGTTCAGTTAATTTTTTTGGCATAGGACTAACTTGCTCCTGTATTTATCATTCTGGTCCACATACCTAATCTGGCACAGATTTTATGCCAGAATCCCTTCCTGACACAACCTATTTTAATCCAGGCTTGGGACCGACATTGTGAATGCACTGACAAGTGCATTCCCCAATAGGCAGGCTCTTCAGCCACCCCCAGCCCATATGCAAATTTAAAAGGAACAGTGTCAACAATGTTTCCTGATGTTCTCATTTACCAAGATGACAATGCCCTTATATGTACTGCTAAACTGGGTCAATGACTTCTTGACTTCTTACAGAATCAAGCACAAAGCAAGGCCTTACCTATTGTTTTTTTTTCTCCATTTCATTTTCATGTTTTATAAATGCTTTATTCTGGTCAGGGTCACGGTCGGTCTGGTTTCCCCAGAATCGCTTGGCTTACGGCACAAAAAACACCTTCACCACCCCCTTCCCCTCAGACATAGCTAATCAAGTCTATATGCACACCCAAGACTGGCTGATAGCATCGCTAAGGATTCACACCCTGGATCTTAGCTGTAGCGGGACAGGTGCACCAAACAAACGCCCACCCCGTCATCATTTAGTCCTTATGATGAAAGGAAATGACCAGATGATCAAATGTAACCCAAGAACCAATAAAAAACAATTCATTAACTGAAAGTTGCGGGAACATAGGTGACACTGTTAACAGTCTGGTGAGCCAGACATTGCTATGGGCTTGGGAGTTGCAGTGAAAGAAGAACACATGTGATCAGCAACAAACTAAAATTAGGCCCTTGGATAATTTCACAACAAGGCCTTTCTTTCATGACGGCCTCTAAGCCCATGGTGGAGAGTATCATCTTTGTTCAGCAAGATCGTGGCAACTACCTGACATTTCTAGTTCTCGAGTTTGTATTTTCGAGTAGTGCTATCGACCTGGCTGGATGTCTAAACAGGAACAACT
The DNA here is from genome assembly GCF_030014385.1 of Trichomycterus rosablanca. Lineage (NCBI taxonomy): Eukaryota > Metazoa > Chordata > Actinopteri > Siluriformes > Trichomycteridae > Trichomycterus > Trichomycterus rosablanca. The sequence continues at coordinate 68,132,899 of NC_085988.1, read as the reverse complement.
GGCTGTGACTGAGACAGAGGGGTTGACTGAGTTTCATTGCCACTGTACATCACAACCTCTGCTATCTGGCTGAAGTGCTTGCACTAGTGATGGATGATTTGTGGAGTGCAGCGAGTCTATTCGTACAAGATGCGGCTCTCTGTGAGACTCCACCAGAGGAAGGAGAAACGATGCAGGAAGGGGGTTTGTGACAGTCTCGTCTCTCTTCTGCTAGCGCAGGGATGGGACAATCAGCAATAGATTTACAGTAGGGAAATTTGGAATAATAAGATTGGAAGGAGAATTAGGGATAAATCTACACATTTTAATAGACAAAGAAAATTTTAATTAAAATACTTTTACTGCAACAGTTTAATGTACAAACAAGAACAAATAGTTACAATTAACTGCATGAATTTTATTATCATGATTGGCTACATAACAGTACCCATGAGATTTTAAACAGAAGAGCAGCTGTCATTGTAACCTACATCTCCACGACCCTGACCAGGATAAAGCAGTGATAAAACAGACAATGAATAAATGAATGACTGCACAAATGAATAAATGAATGATTGTAAATAAACATGTTTTTTTGCATTATTTGAGGTCTGTAAACACTATTTTTGTTCTTTTGACCGTTGTATTATTCTACAAATTACAATATTTTTATTTGGAATTTGGGAGAACACAAAATGCTCGTTTTACTTAAACACATAACTATAAATAAAAAAAGCCCAGAGAAACTGATGATTTTGCAATGATCTCTCCATTTTTTAGACCTGTATTACATTTCAGTTACTGTAGTTTGGTTAATTAGAAGCAACTGTTTTTGTACAGTTTTTTCACCTTCTAAAACCAGGCTGGTTTTACTTGAAAAACATTTGAAACCTATCCAAAAAGAGGGTGTGGCATTGAACTAGACATTTGTTTCTGGCTTTAGATGGTGAAAACAGAAATGTATCTGTTTAAATACCCATAAAGTATTATTGTTGTAATTCAAAACAATACAAATTTAGTAGACAGTACCAGGTACAGCTTGTTTGATTAGCTTTAGCCACAGTAATTAAACGTCAATGCCGGGCATATATCAGGTCACATTTTGTGCCTTCTTCATTTTGTGCATCTATTCATGAGACCACAGTAAAGCTTACATAACCAAATTTCCAGGAACCAATTCATTTGCAAAAGATGTCTTTTGTTTAAAAATGTACTGAGAGCAAAAGAGAAAACAAAGACAAAAGATGTCTATATCAGATGAGGCTGCTTTGATAAAAGCCTATGAGAAGCCAGATTTGCCTTTGGCCAAATGGTCATTTAATAAAAGACTTTATTATGCCTGCGCTGAGTTTTTAAAGATGTGATACAGGAAGCCTGCTGCCCCATGAGCTCACATCCTTAGGTACCCAGAATCCCTTGAAAGCAACAAGAAGGAGCCTATCTGAAAGCCAGAGGATGTGGGGAGGAAGAGGAGGGAGATTAGGGACAATACAAGAGAGAGAGAGAAAGAGAGAGAGAGATTGAAACAGAAAAGCAGAGGCAAACAAAGTAAGTGCCTTCATTAAAAGCCATCAGATTGTCTTCCTGTCCTATCAGCCAGCATCAAAACCATGTGCAATCTGGACAGGGAACTACAAAGTGGAACCCAGGGCCTACAGAAGTGAGGTTTTGATCAGACTAATTAAAAGCCATTTTGTTTTAAACAAACAGACACAACTCTAATTGGCTCTTTTCCATAAGAAAGAGAAGATGTTGAAAGTGATAGAATGAGTAAAGATCAGAGGGACGCTTTCAGGCAGAAGGCCTTGTGTACCAATCACATCCACACGCACATGCACACGCACACACACATGCTTGATTAGACCTGAGCACCACTAACAGAAGAGCTTCCTGCTGTTCATCAAGGTCCAGAACAATAGCATGGTCTAAAATAATGTCATAGCAATGCTGCAGGATTTAAACTTCATGCATGTTGGGTTAGACTGGGTGATTTGATGTTATGTGCTGATACAGTGATAAAGTTTGTTTGTTTGTTTATTAGGATTTTAACGTCATGTTTTACACTTTGGTTACATTCATGACAGGAACGGTAGTTACTCATTACACAAGGTTCATCAGTTCACAAGGTTATATCAAACACAGTCATGGACAATTTAGTATCTCCAATTCACCTCACTTGCATGTCTTTGGACTGTGGGAGGAAACCGGAGCACCCGGAGTAAACCCACGCGGACATGGGGAGAACATGCAAACTCCACACAGAAAGGACCCGGACCGCCCCACCTGGGGATCGAACCCAGGACCTTCTTGCTGTGAGGCAACAGTGCTACCCACTTTAGCCACCGTGCCGCCCCAGTGATAAAGTAACATCACACACAAAAACACATACTTGATCGGCTGTAATCAGGTGTTGGAGCTTTTTGGGTTCTGTGATTTATGTGATGTAAACAACATGGATGGAACCGCAGACAATTAATAACACACAAAAACGAGCTGAATTTGTGCAGTTGTCTGTACCCACAAAATGCACCCCTGTATAATTAGAAAATGAGCTATATCAAATAAATTATATTATTCTAACTTCCACAAAGTTGAATCAGTTCATCTGGACACAAGTTTGTTGTAGAGATACGTTTCGTCACTCAATCCGAATGACTTCTTCAGTCTGAGCTGGTGTTGAATACCCCAACCTTATATGCAGTTGATTTGCATAACGACCGATAACCGCCATTGCATAACAATGGAACTGGTGATCAGGTCTATTTGAAATTCACAATGACCATTAATTACAATGGCCATGTGTGTCTTTCACACATGATTGGGGTAACGCTCCAATGACGGCGTTGTATGATGGTGAGAGATGTACTCTCAAGCCCCCTCCCCGGTTCAGAGATGGTCGTTCCCTCTTCACGTAAATGGCCTCTTTGACTCCACGTTCAAACCAGCGTTCCTCCTTGTCAAGGATCTGCACATCTTCATCATTAAATGAGTGGCCGCTGGCTTGCAGGTGAGTGTAAACCGCAGAGTCCTGGCCAGAAGAGGTCGATCTTCTATGTTGGGCCATCCGTTTCGCCAGTGGCTGTTTAGTTTCCCCGATATACAGTTCCCGGCAATCCTCCCGGCACCTAACAGCATACACTACGTTACTCTATTTGTGTCGAGGAACCCGGTCCTTAGGGTGAACTAATTTCTGGCGTAGCGTGTTCTGGGGTTTGAAAGCACCTGAAACACGGTGTTTGGAGAATATCCGTCTTAATTGTTCCGATACTCTCGCCACATACGGAATCACCACTGGTTTGCGCTTAGCCCGCGGTTGTTCTTCTCCTCCCTTCGATCCACTGGAGCTGTGTTTGGGCATTTTTCCCACTTTTACGAATGCCCAGTTGGGATAATTAATGGTCATTGTGAATTTCATATAGACCTGATCACCAGTTCCATTGTTATGCAATGGGCGGTGATCGGTCGTTATGCAAATCAACTGCATATAAGGTTGGGGTATTCAACACCAGCTCAGACTGAAGAAGTCATTCGGATTGAGTGACGAAACGTATCTCTACAACAAACTTGTGTCCAGATGAACTGATTCAACTTTGTGGATTTGTGTACCTGGATTATTGAGCATGCATCAACAGATTATTCTAACTTGGTCTCAACCATGTCCTATTCCAGCACAGCTTAGGCCCAGCACACAAAGCAAGGTCCAAAATGACATGATTTGGTGTGGAAAAACTCCAGTGGTCTGCACAAAGCCCTAACCTCAACCCCACTAAACAGCACTGGAACTAATTGGGTCATCGATTGTAGGTCAGACCTTGTCTAACACCAGTGTGTAATCTTCCAATTTTTCGACTAAATATTCACAAATTCCCACAGACTTTGTGGACAGCTTCCCAGAGGAGTGAAAACTGAGCTAAGCAACAAAAGAGGGGACAGGGCACTTCATATTAATGTCTATGGTTTTGGATGTACAGTATAGTGCATGATGTGTATATAGTGATTTTTGACGGTGCCCCATTTAAATATATGATTTGTCACAAACCAAGTGGGGTGTCACTACTGATGTTCTGTTTATTGTGAATCATTTAGCAACACAGAACCTGTCAAAATACACTTACATTTTCACACAAAAGCCAAACCAGGGTGAGGAAAGTGCATGACATGAGCCAGAACATCTACAAAACTACATGGGACTGTAATAAATGAATTAAGCAACACAAAAGTACCAGTAGCTACTGCACCAAGCTCCTTTCCTGTGCCTGGCTGTGTATATTATGTATTAGTGCTTATGCATGAAGATACATTATCATACTGCCAGTAAGTGTGGAAGTGCTTTAACAGAACCCCAGCACGTTGTTATATCAGGTAAAAGACATTACAATATGATACACAATACCATAAAAATAAACAGTATTGCCACAGGAAATAAAACAAAGCAGGGCTTTATGAAAACACCAGATTCATTGATTTATTACAAGCCATAATCCATACTTTCTCTTTTTCTGGATTCAAATAGAAAGGCTGTATAAAGACAAAAGGCAAAATTTGGACACACACAGACACACACAAATTCAAATGTGCACAGATTACATTACATTAGCTGCTTTGAGTATGGACTTTCAGTTATCTATATGATAATAGGAGTGAATTGAACTGTATGCCACAGCCAGACAATGATACAAGATGCAAAAAGCCTAAAGCCTCAATGATGTGCAATGCAATCTGCCCAATAGCTTCACTGCGTCTTTTTTGTTCAGCGGCAATACAATAAATGCTTTGTAACAGAGTTGCCCTCGTTTATCGCTAGCCTGGCTGAGACATTTCTTTCTGTATTATATGGTTTAGCTGTATTGCTATACCCATTGTTCACGAGACTTTGTGCTGTTGATAAAGGTAAACATGATCTGTTCTTGACTACAGATATAAATGTATATTTACCTGCCCTATATGGATTATTGGCACATAAGCTGCAGCATACTGAATGAATCTCTGTGTCAAATCAAACTGGCATGCCTTGCTTTTTTCGGAACAGACAATGCTATGACAGACAATAGGGTTTTGTAAGCAAGAACAAAAATCCTATTTTCATGGTATAAACATTGAAGTGTTTTATTAATTGAAGTGTATTACTGCTGCTCTATTTGGCAGGCAGATAAAACAAACATTTCAATGCATATCCTTAGCTGCTTTTTAGATCAAAAACTGAAGGTAAACAAAAGCAGAAGTTTTAAACTGGAGCTTATGTTAAAGCTAATAAAGTAACATTTATTATTCACATTTTTACATCTGTTACAATCTGTCACTGAAAATGTTAATTAAATGATAGTTCAGCCTTAGAAATGCAACAAGCAAACAGCAAAGAAAGGGTTATCACCTGAACAAAAAAGCTTATTTTTAAGCAAAATGCAAATCCTTACAAATAATTGCTTTTTACATAAGCTCTGTCTGCAGCACACTGCATCTGTCATTTTTTGTTCTATTATACTCTTAAAACTGAATGCACGGTTAAAGCAATTGTCTGATTGTCTGATGACACTGATGGCTTTATTTTTTGGTTGGAGCACTACTCCCAGCACTGACAATAAGTGTCCCAAAACACTGCTGCATTCGCACACTTAGACAATAAACACTATGTTGCTATTACAAAGTAAGTTTCAGTGCAAGGTTGAGAATGGTCCTCCACCCAAATAACACTTGGTCAGTGGAGTCCTATGGTGGTCCTACAGTTGGGTACATGGGGAATACAAAGTGTACAGAACAACAGATGGACTACAGCAAGTAAATTTATCCGCATAGTAGTTGTAGCTTACAAAGTAACCAAATAATGAATGTGCAAAAACAGTGTTATTTGACTCAACAGAACAGGCAAAATTAAACAATTTACTCCAATTTAAAAGTAATTGTAACCTTGATATTGTAAGGTGTCCACATTCTTTTGGACATATAGTATTTTATATATCTATTAATACATCTACTACTATAAATACTACAAATCCACTAATATCAATCATGAACTAGTTTAAGAATACTTAAGCATGAGTATGAGGCCTGGCTTTAAAGGTCTACGTTAACACATACATAAGATCCATGTTGTACATCTCTCTGTCTCAACCCCACTCATCTCCTTCCTTTAGCCTGGATTTAATGTCAAGAACAACAGCAACGCATATCGACAGATCATCCTTTCATCAGGCTTTGTTTGGCCAGTGTCTGTCATGCTAGGTAACACAATCAGTGCACCAGAAGAAAACTAGAGGAGACAGAGCGACAGGCCATGAGAGGATTTCATTTTCTCTTGGCTTATAAGATCTATTATTAATCCACTTTTTCACATGGACCCTGAAATGTGGCAGAAAAGAAAGAGAAGGGGGCAAGGCTTCGAGCAAATTAATGAGGTAAATGTAATGATTGGAGATGATCAAAAGCGATCGGTGTTGAGAAAGTGTAGGCCACCAATTAGTAAAATAAGCCAAGGAATAGGCTAAAATATGCAGCACAGCAACAGATGAAAAGACAGGGTCAGTAAGAATGCACTCATTTCTTTAAATGAAAAGCTTGGGAGTTCACAGTGGTTCAGAAAGCTACACCAAATCCAATCAACATACAGACAAATGTCAGCGTCAACTAAACCAACAAGAAAAAGCTTTGTCTGCTATTCAGTCTGTAGTAGGAGCATTATTATGCACTGCATGGCTATAAGTATGTGACATGACTACATGATTATATGTATTTGATGAACACTGCATCTAAAACATGGGCATTAAGGCCCGGCTTCCATAATTGGTGATGTTCCAATTCATCCCAAGTATGTTGGGTGGGTTGGAAGTCAGGGGGCATTGTTATGTTGATACAAGAAAGGGATTTCCCCAATCCACATCTTAATGAACAATGCATTGTGCACTAAAGTAGTGTCAAGCCAAAACAGAAAAGCCTCACCTAAACTACTTCCATAAAGTTGGAAGCATATGATTTGTTCAACATAATTGATTAAATACAGCAGTTGCTGTGTTGGTAATAGGTGTGGCTGAAACACCTGAACTCAATTAGTTCAAGGGAGGTTTACAAACTTTCGACATATTCAACCAGTCTCTGCCAGCAGTAAGCACTGTTCATAGTGATCGTAAGGTTGTGTGCAGCTGCTCGACCATAAAATCCTATGAAGCATATGACAAACAGTTGTTGGTTGATGCTGCTTTAGGTGGCACTTTGGAACTATGAGCCATACACAGTATGCAGTGAAATGCTTATATGACTGTCTGTTTCCAACAAATAGAATAAGGTTTCAGGAACAACCTAGAACAATAATTCTGTGTGTTTGTTTTATTTCCTTATACAAAATAATGTAAAATAGGCACTAACCACAGGGAAGATATTTCAGGCCGGATTACTGCACTATATAGAAAATTATTTGTATTTGTTGTTTTTACTTTTATATGCATAATATTTTGTTGCCAGACTCAAGGCTTTATGTGAAGCATTTGCATAGTTCGCTTGTTGCTTTGTTGTTTGTTAATGTAAATGCAGAGTCCAACAATTCAAGTTACAAACACAATTTTAAAAATATTAACTGGACTCGTCGTTCTCTCTGCTTAGCATGTTTATTGTCATGTTTGATGTGAGCCTCATAAAAGAAAAAAACAATTTATGTAAATGCACTTCTACACATCTAACACATAAAAAAATGCTAGGTATTGTCTGAGCGATTAAAAGCGTTCCACATCATTTATCTTCAATTGATCAAAGTGTTGACCCATTGCACGTATAAACACTTTCTTATTGGGCCCAAACCTTTCATGCAGTTCTGTGATGGTAAGAGGTGTCGTCATACATATTAACTTCCACAAAAGCGTTTATTGTTAACAAATACAAACTACAAAGCAAAGAGAAGTATTATTTTCCTTTGTTTTGATATATCATTTACTTGCATCAATTTACTTCAAAAGTACACACGCATTAATAAGCATTACCAGCGATATGTTGATAACCCAAAATTGAAAGGGCAACACTTATTTAAAGACAGGAATTGCATAAATATTTTGTTACAAAACTTTTGTTTGTGATTACAGCTTGAGGGCGTCTACTGTTAGAAGTAACTGGCTTTTTACAGCATTCTGGTTTTAATTTGAGTGATTCCTCTAAGCAAACCATTTTTAATTCCCAACCTCGTCATGAGGCTCTCTCTGATGTACTTGCATTTTTAAAAACAGATTTAAAACATTATTTCTATTTGTATTAGTTCTTCTTTTCTTCTTCTTCTTGTTCAACTACTGGAGGCCAACACTTTCCCTCTGGATAAATATCTATCTATCTATCTATCTATCTATCTATCTATCTATCTATCTATCTATCTATCTATCTATCTATCTATCTATCTATCTATCTATCTAATCAGATCAAATTCAATCTTGTGTAATCTTGGCTGTAGGTTCATGGTTGTCTTGTTTAATTTTAACAACTGGCATTAGATTCTCCTTTATGTCCATTGCAGCATTCATGATTTCTTCATTTGCAGAAAAGCAACTCTAAATTACCAACTCACATACTTACAACAACTGTAGGTATGATGTTATGGGATCATACAGCTCTGTTTTATCAAAACATGAGCAGAAACAGTGCTAATGTTATGGCCAAACAGTTCCATTTTTGTTTTATCTACCCATTGTTCTGATTTGGCTAAAAGCATGGGAGCAAATTTTAGATGTGCCTCTCGGTGCTTCTTTATATTTAGCAGTGGAGTTTTGGGTGGAGTGTAGGAACAGAGAGGATTGGAGTGCAGTCCATCTCTAATTTGTTACTGTGTAATTAGGGTTTATGTTGTCTTTAGGGTTGTCCAGCAACTTTTTTCGAGTGAGCGCTGGCTTCTCTTTTAACTTTACTATCATTAATCTGCCCAGGGATGATTGGTGGGCCCACTGACTTTTTAATTACAGAATATCAAACCAATTGTCCTGACTAGGATTTTTTAAAGGTTTATAATATATATAAACCTTATAAACCTTATATTATAATATATATATATATACTTCAAAGCATTTAGAGTACATTTTTGTTCATTGTTTTGTTTTTTGTTTTCTATGAGAACAAAAGACAGGTTTCTTTAAATAGCCATTTTTAATAGAAGCCAAATGTATTGAAATAAACATTTGGTTCTATGTACATTAATACTGGCATGGGTGACTCAATGGGTAGCACTGTTGCCTCACAGCAAGAAGGTCCTGGGTTTGATTCCCAGGTGAAGCGGTTTGGGCCTTTTTCGTGTGGAGTTTGCATGTTCTCCCAGTGTTTGTCACTTTAAAGAATTGTTAAGCCAAGAATAATGTAGACAAACCTTTCTAAATAACAGAGAAACAAATACAGAAAAACACAACTAACCATGTCATTATCTGCTTCTTTAACAATTTACAGTAGTTGTGTCATTACTCTGTGTAGAGAAATGCAACAGCCTTTAGCCACAAATCATCCATGGCCATACATAATATTGTCCAATCAGAGAGGGGCATAGGCTAAAATAGGGCAGTAAAAAACACTACAAAGAAAGAGAAGTTTGGTCACAGCTGTGATGACACACAGACCAAAGCCACTAGAGCCGTGTGGCCTAAACACATGGCCAGGGTGCTGCTGTTGGTACACAGTTTAATCCAAACCCAAAAAAAGATTCAGTTTGCTCTCTCTTTTTTTCAGAATAATGATGTCCTGCCCCAGTTGTGTGCTTACGTAGAGAAACATATTACATATGTGCCAAAATGCACTCATAATTAGAAAGTGGTTAATGATAGAGGGAGAAAGGTGAGAAAATCTTTTAATTTTAAAAAAGGTAGTAAGCCTTTCATCCATCATTATTCTGACCTTAAAATAGGAGTATTTGTGTGTGCAGTCTATTTTTGGCATTTATAAGCCAGCTTATGCATGCTAAGAAGAGACATTGTTAGGACAAGCCTCCTAAACCCATTAGCCTTATAATTCAAATGTCTTAACAAACGCTATTTAGCACCATCCAAGATCTGCAAGTCCTGTGTTTCTGTTGCCTTGCTGGTAAGAAAAAGGTGGGAGTAGCTGTAGGCTTTTGTCTTCCCAGTATATAGCAAAGAAACTGAGAGAGAGAGAGAGAGAGCAACAGAAAGCAAAAGTATGCCCAAACAAGCTGCCACATGTTAAAGAATCTGTTTACCAATTGGTGTCCTGAGATAAAGACCAAGTTAAAATGAATGGCAGGAACATAGAAAGAGAACATCTCATCTCAACCTTATAAACAACTTATAAACAAACTAACACGACTAGCCATCACCTAATTTACTGCACCAGTCAGAGAAACCAATATCCAATTCCACACTGAAATGCCCAGGAAGGTGGGCAAATTGGAAGTTTCAGGATACAGAATTTCTACTGTAAGTGTAGGACCAAACTAGTACATTGATTTATAATGCACCACCCACTCTACTGCACCATGTTGCCGACCTGAACCAGTATAGAACACTGTAATTAGTTTTTACTGCACCAGTGAACAGATTTCTAAGACAACAAATATTTTAAATATTCATTACATTTATCATTAAAGTTAAAGGTTATGTATATTTTGGCAAGCACTTAGCTAAGATGTAAACAAGCGGTCATTCCATATTGGTGATTAAGAAAGTTTAACAGCTCATTATGTGTGTATAATTATGTGTTCTAAACATACAGTGTCTGTACTGTTGTTTAGTGTCATTTCGCTCTATGATTGATGTGATTTTGTCTTTTTACCCTTTTTGATTTCCCACACCCTTGCATAATCCTTACTTTTTATCCTTAACAAAGTAGCATTAATAAATCATTTATCATTTAAATTTCTTAACATACACTATACTGTATATACTTTCATCCATTGTGTTTAAAGTCATCAAGTTGCCATTCTGTTTTTGACTGGTCAGAAATAAACAAATCGGTTCAATGTTTAAATTATAAATGCCAATTCTCTTACAGAATACTATAAAGACTGCATAAAATAGTTTGCTGTACAATGTGTTTAATGATAAATCTGCTTTTTTTGTTTCATTTTCATCACTGCTTGATGGAAGAAATTGCTTGGTCAGAGTTGGGCTGGGTCTGGTTCCACTGGGTAACACTGGGTGCAAGGAGAGAATACCTCCAACCAATCCATCGCAGAACTTCAGACACCAGCCATAGCCAATCATGTCTCTGTAGCAGTGGCGGCTGCTGGTCTTTCAAAGAGGGGAAGCTCATTGTCGGCTTACATCATAAAATTTGTCAATTTATTTACACATAAATTCTGCCCTCCGTTCCTTTTTAAGAAAATGGCCTGTGATCCTATCATACCAAGTAGGCGTCTTTTCCAGGGACTTGACCAGTGTCCTCTCAATGGCCAGCAGAGCTAGGCTGCTTAGACGGCCTTGGCCCATTGTGTTGCAGGTGTAAGACTTAAGCCTTTATAAACAGGAGAAGCTCCTTTCTACACCCGCAGATGTAGCTCCAATTGTCGCCACTAACGATAACAGCTTGTACAGCTGAGGCATTGCACTGTCCAACTCCATGTCTTTTAGAAAAACCAAGAAATCACACAGCTTTCCCCTGTTACCCTGTAAGTCCTGATTTGAATACAGGACTTGAAGTTCAGACCTCAGTCTCCCTGAATCAAAGTATTGGCCATAACTTTTCAGGACACTCTGGAATGCCTCCTCTGGAAACACTTCTCTCATGTCATCAAACTTCCCTGTATTGACTAATTCTAAGAAGCGCAAACTTTCCAAATTTGAAAAACGCAGAGGAATCTGCTCCATGAGATTATCAAGGATGACCATGTACAGATTTCTGTAGCGCTCCTGGGGATCCTGGAATTGGGAGAGAAGGCGCTTTCTCATGGGCTCATCTCGTGGGTCTGATGTGAGACCTTCTGCTTTGGCATAAACAGCTTGGAAAGCCCCCTCTGAACTCTTCTCTTTGACAAAAGCAAGAAGAGACTCAATTCTTTTCTTGCAGTAGAGAACATCCATGGCCCTCTGCTGGACGATATCAAAGACCACGTCAGTCTCTGAGAAGATTTGTTCATATGTGTACAACATGAACACAAATTCAAAATCCTCCAGTTTCATTACAAAACCCTTGGCACAATCCAATGTGTCATCATCCAGTGTCTTATCTGCAATGATGTTATAAAAAGTCTGCAGGAGGCCATCAAAGTTGTTTGCCACAGTGCTCACTATCCATGATGTGAAATTCCATCGAGTAGGAGCGTTTCTGGGCAACCTTGAACAGCCTACGGACTCAAGAAAAGACGTCCTCTTTGTGGATTTGGAGAAAAATGTGGCAAACCCAGAGGGTGATGCAAAAAATATTCTGCACTCAGACAAGCATTTAGCCCCCTGTGACAGCACCAGATTAAGTCTATGTGCATAGCAATGCATAAACATTGCACTGGGGGCAATTGCCTTCACTTTGGTCTGCAGACCATTGAGGGCTGAAGCCATGAAAGCAGCCCCATCGTATGTCTGTGCCACAAGTTTATCCCTAAAATTGTAGCCCTGCATGTTTTCATTTAATACTTCAAAAACAGACTGAGCATCTCGCCCCTCTGAAACATCAAAAAAACCAATAAAGCGCTCCTGAATTTTACCTGCACTATCAACATAGCGAACAATGACAGAAAGTTGGGCACGGCAAGCAATATCAGTTGTTTCATCCACCTGCCATCCAAAAAAGGGAGCAGCCTGAATTTCATCTCTGATCTCATCAGAAACAGTGGCTGCAAGAGAATTGTGTGGCCAGGACCACTGATGTCAGTAACGCGTTACTTAGTAACGCGTTACTTTAATCTGACCACATTTTTCAGTAACAAGTAATCTAACGCGTTACTATTTCCAATCCAGTAATCAGATTTAAGTTACTTATCCAAGTTACTGTGCGTTACTATTTTTGCAACTCGGGGAGTGACGTCTGGCCTATGCGACAATTAAGTCACGAGCTGCGTCCGAAATCGCATACTTACAGAGTATGCACTAGATTGGAGGAAGTATGCACTACTCGGCCGGTAAAGAAGTACATACTTTCAGTACAGAAGTGTGCAGTATGCACACAACACTGCTACGTACTACACGTGGGGACGTGATGACGTAATATCACCATAGTTACAGACTCATTACAAACCCCACGCGCCAAAATGTTTGATATTTCTCGTCTTTTTGTTATTTATTTGTCTTTAAAAAATTTATTTTATTTGTCTTACTTACACTTGTGAACAGAGGACTCCGTATTCCGCTATCTTTCTTGTTTCTTATTCCGCTTCAATCGCCTACGCAGCTCCAGTTGCATTACGGCAGCTGCTGAATGTAACTTATTAAGTAACTTGTAATCTAACTTACTTACTTTTAAAATCAAGTAATCAATAAAGTAACTAAGTTACTTTTAAAATCAAGTAATCAATAAAGTAACTAAGTTACTTTTTAAAGGTAACTATGCCATCACTGGCCAGGACAGAGTCATATTTAGATAATGTTTCTGTGAACTCCCTGTAATTCCCCTTGTTGGATGATTCACTACTCTCATCATGCCCCCTAAATGATAGCTCCTGCCGGCCAAGCAAGGAAGTCACATCAATAAGGCGGTTTAGGAAGGCCCTGTTTTGTTTGACTGTTTCATTATGTTTTGCCACTTGAATGCGAGCACCTTCATTAATTGCATGTTCAACCCTGACCCTGCCCAGGCAACTTAACCTTGCACATGCACTCACATGTTAATTGATCTTTTCATGCCTTTTATATGCCCGGTCAAAGTTAGACAGATCCCCAAAACCCAATTTTGACCAGACAAGACATGATCCCTGAGATGATTTCATCAAGAGGCATGGCCAACAGTACATTTTCTTTGTCACAGCACTTCCAGTCAGCCAGCTAACTTTGTCATACCAGGAGAGCTGAAAAGACCTGTTACCTTTCCCTACTTTTTGCACCAAATCAATCTTAGGTGTTGATCTGCCCTGCTGTTTAATTCTAACTTTCTCCTCGTAAGGAAGACTATCAAATGGCTTTGCCAAAATCAGGTAGACAATATTAGCATTGTCTGCCATCGTGTGCACCTTGCTAGCTGGCTAGTTCACTCCAACCTAGCCAACAGTATGAATGATTGATTGAACAAACTAACGAAATGATATTAAACTCGAACAAGGAAATGTTGAAATTATGTTAAACTGAAACAAATACTATGAGTGTGTTTTATTTACACAATGAACAATGGAAATGGTCGAGTAATTTCACCAAGCAAATACCAAGAAATGGGTTGCAGTTTGTCTTTCCACTTCACTCGCAAAATCCGCGATGGGACTGAAGCTCCCAGTGATTAAGTGACGGTGTAGATCTCAAAATAGCTGTCAATCAAAACGGGATTCAGCCTTTCGACTGATCCTCCAATCATCTTGCAGAAGCTCCGCGTCCAGACCCGCCCACAGCTCCATTCACCCCCAGAGACGCTCAGCGTCCGGGGGCGGGACAAAAACGTTTATCCAATGACCGGCGAGTTTCGAAGCAATGAAAAAAACCGTTCCATGCAGTCCCGTTGAAGTGAAAAGACGCTAAGCTTCTACGGGCAAATGCATTGATGCTATGGGGATGTATGAGAAGTTAACAAAATCAAGTCAGTCGATTTGTGATAAGTAGCTGATTCTGAACAAACTCGTCTTCGAGATGAACGTGTTCTAACGCATTTATAGTCAATGAAATGTTAACACAACTGTACATATTTGACCATTTAATTTTTGACATTTTAGGGGAAGCTGAGCTTCCCTTGCAGTCTTAGAGAAATCGCCACTGCTCTGTAGATGCCTGGCTGGTCGACAGCACCACTGACATACGTCTTCTGTGGGCTAGCATACTAGACTGCTGTGCCGCCAATTTGTATTATTCCTATAAACAAGGACCAAATTGGTCAGTAGTATCGCAGAAGTATCGCAATCTACAGTAGTTTACATTTTATCCAACATAAAGACAAAAATGGAAAATCAGAATAATATGAGCAATATTTCTCTAACTGAACTGAGCAAAAGTTAACAACAGAGCAGAAGTGCAGTACAAACATGGATAGTCTAAGTATTTCTCATTTCCTTCTCTCGGAAACCAATCCCTGATTCTACCCTTAGATAAACACGGTAGCACCAGTGCTGCCTAAAGCTCCTCTAAATGGGAGATATCCATAACCAAAGCACTTCTTAGGGGACAACTGAACATACAATAACAACTCAGGAAAAAATTTAAGCTCAAATGTATTTTGTTATACTGAGCACATTTGACATGAACAAAAACTAGAACTGAGTATTTTCAGACATGTAAACAAATTCAATGAGAATAAAACTTCCAATGAAACTTCCCATTAAAGCATTTACCCTACAATCATATAATCGATCGTTTCATTGTATGTACAAAATAATCTGTACAATGTGTGAAAAAAGTTCCATGTCATATGCAGCATATACTGCATTCGTGTTTGTTTTTTTACAGTTTTACATACATTTGCCCCAAAATCTATTCTGACAGGAAGCTAAGCCTTCAATTTAGTTTTGGCTTTGTAACAACAGTTTACAACACACAGTCCTTTCTTCCTTATCTTGCCTTTAAATCCAAAAAATAATAAAGAATATGACTTAGGAATGTAGCAAGAATGAAACATTCTTTATCGGCCCTTCAGTACACTATAGCCATGTTTCAATCAAATCCTATAGATATTGCATTGACACTGGGCACATTAACACTGCCTGTGTCAGGCACTTTTAAAATAAAGCTGTTTGGCATACTTACCAGAAAATAAGTTAATTGTTTGAAAGGCTAAATGTATACATACGGCAGAACTTAATAAATACATTTGATCACAGTAGACATTTAAGTATATTTTCACATTTTTAAAGATTAGGATATAACCTAGGAGTATGTAGTTGTACATGGCAGTTCATCTACTTTTTGACATCTATCATTCATGTTCATGATTTTCTGCTATCTTTTGCAGAAACCTATTTAAAAATTCTAATGGAATTGTATGTGAACGTTTAATTTTTGGAGATCTATTTAATAATTAAAGCTTCATAAAAGAATTTCAATGGACTACATAAAATAAATAAATATGTTCTGCATTTAAAGGGAAAGAAGATGCTTTCACAGGCTTTTAATTGTACTGTACAGCAGATGAGGCGTTTGTTGGGGGGACCTAAAAATCGTTACCATCTGTATGGAGCGTTGCCAAAACAACTTTGAAAATCACTGCTGTAATCCATTAAATATGATAAAACACTTCTTTAAAATACAATGTAATGTATTCCACAACCTGGAGTGCTGTTTCATATTACATGTATAAAAAGTCAAAACATCAGACTAAGATAAATTACAATTTCATGTTCACAAAAACTGTGTGCAACAGGTAATCAGGTACCTAAGTGGCCACTTAGATAGAGCAGCAGAGAAATACAGTAACCCACCACCAGGGGAATCTGAGTTTGCTCTACACACACAAATGACCCAGACTAAACTAAGCAAGGCTGGACTGAGAATCAATTTCTTGCTACAGCCACTCTGACTATATATATGTCTGTCTGATCAAGGTGCTGGCAGAACTGGTGAAGAGTAAATGGAGCATGACCATTTTTGTGTGTGTTAATAGCTCTTCGTAAGAATCCCCTTTGTGTGCGTTAAAAGCTCTCTGTAAGAATCTCTGGCCAGTGGTCTGCGGCTTCACACAAAAAGGTGTGTGCTAGTCTGCAGCCTTCCTTGGCCATTGTGGATGATTTGCAAGTAACAAAAGAAATATGGAATTGGAAATAAGCAAAAAATTAAGAGCTGAAGAAAAAGGGGAGATAAAGACAAGCCGTCAGCAGTCACGAATGTTAGCACTGCTGAGGATGAAAATCTGTACATATCTGTAAAAGCTTCATATGGAAAACAAGGATTTTTTTCTGTAGTTGTGTCACTTTATAATAATAATTGTACATAAAAAAGTTTCATTGTATTAATGTCTTAAATACATTAAAATACATCTGGCTATCATGTTATTTGTGTCTTGAAATATATTTTAAAACAAACAGGTTTATATCAGCATCTAGCTGCAGATCTTAGAACACTATATCTCATGCAATTTATTAGTGCAACTTGAACCAAGTTAAGTTTATCGATGAGCGCACAGTAATCCCACAAAACACACACACTCACAGAGAGAGAGAGAGAGAGAGAGAGAGAGAGAGAGAGAGAGCTCAATAAAGAGAATGCGATCCCCTTACACACGGAGAGCATAAACACACGTGCATGCGTCACCTCAATAGACAGAAGCTCAGGCAGTGTGTGTGTGTGTGTGTGTGTGTGTGTGTGTGTGTGTGTGTGTGTGTGTGTGTGTCAGTAACTCACCGACTGCGGATCAACTCTTCATCCGGTGAACATACAGACTCGTCTGACTCTCGCTCACTGATGAGGTTAAATCTTCGGACTAGTCAACAGCTGCTTCACACACACACAAACACACACACGCACATGACAAGACGAGAGCAAATTAGAGAAATCGAGGGAAGGACTAGCGGAGGAGGAGTGCTTGTATTGGTGTTGCGCTTAGGACAGGAACGAACTGTGGTCAGTTACCTGTCAAATGAGTGCCAAAGCCGCGCCGTTTAAACGCATCTGATGCGCCTGTACAGCCACATGCGACAGGTAACTGCTTTCTCTGCACCAGTCTGATCACATATAAACTACCAACTCACTGCGCGCCGCCGCTCACCAGTCTGTTACACTAATGAAACCGAGTTCTGTTCCAAAACTTAACCCACACTCGAAAATTTCAT
Organism: Trichomycterus rosablanca; assembly: GCF_030014385.1. Lineage (NCBI taxonomy): Eukaryota > Metazoa > Chordata > Actinopteri > Siluriformes > Trichomycteridae > Trichomycterus > Trichomycterus rosablanca. The sequence continues at coordinate 68,115,129 of NC_085988.1, read as the reverse complement.
TCATGTGATAACAGAGAGGGAAGTGGCTGAAGACAGACAGAGTGAAAATGATTGGTAAATGTGTCACAAAACATGACGTCTTATTGAGTAAGCGCACAGGTCAGTGTTGAAAAACTTCATTTTTCACTGCGCTGAATCATTCAAGAATAATTCGACTCTTTGTGCCGACTCTTTGAATGAAGACTCGCAGTGAAACCGAGTCAAAAAGTGAGTCCATGAGCCTGTTTCAGGGACAATGGAATGTAGACTGATAAGCACCTCTGGGGCGGCACAGCAGCACAGTGGGTCGAACATAGCAACATGGCATCTGGGGACCTGGGTTTGAATCAATATCTGCTTGGACTCCCCGTGTCAACTTTGGTCGGTTCTCCAACTCCTAAATTATATATAAGATAGACCGCAATACCAGACACAACAACACTTACATTTATTAGGTGTGCCTTTGCTAGGGTTATACTTTTTAGAGTACATATTTCATACATTATTACATTCATAAGTAAATACGTTTTAAGTACATTTATGTACTTTCTCTTGTAAAAAATATTAAAATAAAAGTACAAAATATGAACTTTTAACGGTGCCTACCACCCTATCCACAAGCCAATGTACATCTTACGTCTGACATTGTGGCTGTTTTTAACTGTCCCATTTTAAGCTGTGTTTAAGCATTAAGTCTCTTGTTTCCAGGTGACACTGGACCCACCAGGATCCTGTCCATGATAAAACAGTTAGCCAGAAGTAAATTAATACAAATAAGTCGGGAATTCCAATGTCCGTTTGGCATCTGAACTAACCGACTCTTTGATGAGCTTAAGTAATGAATACGATTCATTAAAAGGTTTGAAATGCCCATCATTAATTAAAACAAACTTTTTCTTCAGTTTTCCCTCAGTTGTTGCTAATAAACAGCATAACATGTTCTGTGTTTTCCCTGGTCAGAATATAGCGGTTTTAAAAACTAAAATGAGCAAAATTAGCTAACAGGACATGAACATACAGGGTTCGAGATGCTATGTAACTAGCATTGAGTGTTAATTTACCTCAGTGTTTAGGGCGCACAGCGTTTGTTTTCACCAGACACACCACACGTCTTCATTACTCGACTTCATTTTCCGGGTCATTATAAAATAAGCAGTTTAAAAACATTTAGAGGCGACAACATAGTAAAATGAGTGAAGAAGGAACGAACAGTCCCTTCGCGTATGTATACGTTACTGTGTACGCAATTTACGTAAACAGTCCACCTTTCATTCACTTCAGTGGAGTGAACGAGAAGTTAAATTAGCAGGGTGTAATGCGCACGCGCTAAAGAACAACGATTGCCTCTAATCGCTTCGGTTAGAACTACGCAATTTACGTAAACTGGTTTACTTAGAGATAAATGGTTTCCACAGCTTTTTTGTTTTTAATTATCTCAAAAGAGTCCCTCAGTCACTTAGTACTTGTTTTAAGTATATTTAAACATTTTGTAACTGTTTTAGCACTGGGTGAAATAAGCAGAGCAGGGTGTATAGAGCAGGTGACTGGTTTATCGACCGTTAATTTACCTCACGCGCTACTTTTAAACGTTGATTGACACAAGTCAGCACTTCATTCAGCACTTGAGTCATTTGCTTTAGTTTCTCGAGGTCAGTAAATACATTATTAGTTTGTTCATTTGTTTTCATTGCGTGTGTAGTGTATGTGCATTTGCAACAAACAACAATTTCAACAAGTGTTCCTGTATAGAAAGGATTAGGTGAGATCTCAGCTAAAGTGCAGCTGAGATCACAATTAACCAGGTAAATATGTGATTCTTCCTCGAAATGATCCCATCTCTATAGTAATTTTGGACAGCTAGTTCAAAATGTTGTGTGATACTCTCATTTACAAATAGGTCTTAATATGTTACAACTGGAAAAAGTTCTTCTTTTCTATAGGAAAGTTATTAGTGACTGTCAATAAAAGTGTTAAGCAATGCTGAATCTTTAATACAAAATCACATTTCTTGCACTTAAGGTTATCAAATGTGTCCTTTGCTGTCAGTATTGCTGGGACCCAGTTTCTTAAATCTTGCATACAAAATATCACATAATGCTTCATTTGTTTTGATAAAACTGGGTTGTGCAGTCTGTCACCACATCCACATAATACTGTAATTAAACTGTACATAAGTTGGTGACCAGTGCAGTTGTAGCTTAGTGGTTAAGGTACTGAACTAGTAATCAAAAGGTTGCCAATTCAAGCCCCACCACTGTCAGGTTGCCACTGTTGGGCCCTTGAGCAAGGCCCTTAACCTTCAATTGCTCTGACAGTATACTGTCACAACTGTAAGTCGCTTTGGATAAAAGCGTCCGCTAAATGCATAAAATGTAATCACTTTAAATAACATTTACATATTCACAACATTGCTAATTTGGGTTTATGTGCAACAAAACATTGTGTCCACTTTTAATCAACCTGCCAAAATTGCACTTACAAATCCTGTGAATTACTGCAGACAAAACTGTAAACCCTTGACCATAAGTATGCATTAACATGGTTGGTCCACCATTTGCAGTTATATATTTTGTTCTTTGATCAGTTTTACTGACAACAAGCATATTAATGAACCAGCAGTGGGCATAGATTGCACTGATGGTTGCAGGGTCACAATCAGCTTGCTTTTGACACTTAGCATATAGCGCTACCTTCAGTCACTGTAATCCAAATCAGGATGAAGTGGTTTTTAAATTCAAATAAATTAATAAATGTATAAAACATTCTGTCCTGCAAATGGTGTTTAAAACAATGACCTTATGTTGGTTCTTGCACTGCTGTGTTGTGGTTTAAGCAAACAGGTTTTCTGTTCTTAGGGTAAACCAAAATGTGCCACAATTGCTGTCCATTGTCACCTCAACAGAATGTGTTATAGTGTGTGTGTGTGTGTGTGTGTGTGTGTTATACAAAGTGTGTATTATCACAGTGGTAACTATTATTTATATCAATATTGTTCATTAAAATGAGTGAAAACCTAAAAATCGTAAAACATTTTAAGTGTACATTGTATAATAAGCCCTCAGTTTTAAATCAAATATTATTTGTCACATACAGGTCATACATGGTATGACTAGCAATGAAATGCTTTTTATAAGCACTGATCTAAAATCAGTTTGATCTAATCCTTATACCCTCAATTTCATAGAACACTCAGATTTAGGCAAGAATAAAACAATGTCAAATGTTCCCTGCCGGTAATATGCTTGTCACAGTCTTTGTGTCAGTGACCACATGGGGTTATTATTATTTTATTTACTTAAATACTTTGTGCAATTAAAATGTGTTATTGGTAAAACCTGTATTAGTCTTAAGCAAGCTAGACAATGTACAATTTTTACCACTCCATAATGTGACAGGGTTGTTCCAAAACATAAATTGGCACTAATATGCTAAAAGAATGTTTTTCTTAATGCAATCCCTTTTTGAAAACAAGAATCATATATTCTGACATGGAGAATTCAATACTATCACATACAGTGAGTGTTACTCCCTGTAAAAACATAAGGCCGCTTGATTATAACAGAATTTTAAGGACCACAGATGGTCCAAAGTTTCTGTTTTAAAATGCATTTAAAGGCAGCCTGCAGCACCATGGATTTTTTTTATTCTTGATTCGAGATTGATAGACTTGTTTAATCTAGTTTAATGACTACTTTTTATTAGGACTAATTTTTTATTAGTCTGTTCATTTGTATAAGTCAGAAACACTAAGTAAGAAATATTTTTCTGAAGATATGTGAAGCTAACCTTTTGCTTTAAGGGTCTTGATTGAAAGAAATTGTTTTAAGATGCAGTGTTATGCCTAAATATAAGGACAAAAGGACAAAATAATTAACAGCTTGTTTTACTGATTTTTTTTTTTTACCTAATGTTTTAATATACAGTTTCATAATTAAATGTTATGAAGAGAATGTAGTTCAATAGTTGTTTTTACTTAATTCTGTTAGACTGTTGTAATAAAATGCAGTTCAAGAATTTAAAGTATAATAACTGAATATTATTTTGACAAAGAGTAACCAGCCCTTGTTTAAAGGTACACTACTGTATATAGACAAAAATGTAAACACACTATCCAAGTGTTATAGCCACATTCATTGTTAACTGGTATTTAACATTAATTAGCCTATAAAATGGTTTTAGGATTGTGGCCAAATTTTGAGAAAGTTGCCTGTTTAAGCATGACTGTGTCTCTCTGCAGAAAGTAAGGTCTATAAAGACATTATTTGATTAGTGTTGAGTGGAGGAACAACAGTGAAGCACAAAGTCCTTATATCAAATATCCTTATATCATTGTTAGGATAAATTGGTATGTCAGTTGAGAGTCAGTTTTTTGTCCAGTGTCAGTGTCTGATCTCACAAATGCTCTTTTGCTTAAATGAGGGCAAATACCTGCAGACACACCAAAATCGAAAGCTTGTGAAAGCTTTCCTAGAAGAGTGGAGGCTGTTATATTTGCAAATGTGTGGAGGACACCGCTGGTATAGACCTAATGCAAATTATTCTGACTGTGTTAACCCCTATACTAAAAACATACAAATACTGGGTTACATTTCTTCCTAATTTGTCTGAGGTGGGTGGCACAGTGATGCTGCGGGTACTGGGTGCCAACATAGGTTTTAAAATCCTGAGTTTGATTCTTGCCACTGGCCATTGTCAGTAATGAGTTTTGCATTAGTTTTACTTCAGTTTTCTTTCCACCTCCTAAAATGTGCGAAAGAAGTGGCTGCTCTAAATTAACCCTAGGTATGAGAACATGTGGCACACCAGACCCACCTTGACCCTGACCAGGCTAAAATGGTACACAAAAAAGAATTAATATGGGCCTTTCCCCATATTTACTATGCTTAGCAGTATTAAGACCAACAACTGACATATTAATATGTGTTAGTCAGCTCATTTATTATTATCATATTATACATAACTAGCTATTTTTATTACATGCTTATATGTATGTAGATATATAATTATAATAATATATAATATATTTATATAATATAGATAGATAATTACTATATTAATCATAGATATATAAATTGACTAATACTTCTTTGCACAATGCTATATGCACTTCTGGTAGATGCTAACTGCATTTTATTGCCTTCTACTAAGAAAAAGACAGTTATCTATCTATCTATTCATTTTCATTGGATAAACAGCCCACTGGATTCCGCATTCATAGAACCACAAGCAAACTATGTTAAAGTAATTAAAAAAAACATTTATATGGACTATATTCCAACAGTGAACTCTGACCTGCGCTGTTTTAAACCCCACACACTCATACAATACCGCTCATCCATCACCTTCAAACTCAGATTAAGCTCGGAAACGGACACAGTTGCCCTCTAGTGGTCAACTCGTGCTACTGCAGAACAGCGCTGAGGTCTTACACCAAAGGGTTCGAAAACTTTGTTCAGTTTGGGTTACTTTACAATGAAACACAAGCCCTCAAGTTTACACGCCCTCAAGATATATCCCTAACTAGATATCATATGTATGAGAGATCCATGTTTTGTCCACATAACCAACCGTGCTGTTTTAAAAGGTACTAACAACCCAAATTCAAAAAATAATGTGGTAAAAATTGTAAATGTAAAGCAACAATGATTAAGTAAAACTTAACTAAAGATATTCTGTTTGTATGTACAGTATATGCTTTTTCTATATTTGTTGGCTGCAAGATGTTTTAAAAAAGTTGAGACGGGCATGTTTAGCTCCATGTTAAATCACCTTTCCTTTTTATGATGTTCTGTATCCTTTAAACAATGTTCTGAATTATCTCAGACTTGAGTACACCGATTGTTGTAGTTGTGAAAGTGGATTTCTGCTTGATAAAACACTGTAGCTGCTCAACAGAAGAAGCTGTTCAGTGCAGACAGGCCAGTGTAACACCTGCACTCTCTTATTTCAAGGCTTTGCTGTTGTAATATGCATGTTGCTTGGCATTATCTTGTTGATATAAGCAGGGGGATGGATGCTGTTTAAAACTTTTGGACTGTTTGCTTGAGATTTTCACAACATATCAAACTTAATGTACTGCTGCAGGAAATGATTTTTGCCTTTATCACAGATGGTCAGGGGTCTTTAAAAACAATGTGTGTAAAGCAGGAATAAAGTCTAAATAGGATCTACATGCAGTTTTGTGAAATTTGGGAGATAATCCAAACTCCTTACAGGCAGTAGCTGAAGCTTTGCATCACCTACATTATCTGCAACATGTCTCTATACAAACAGTATGCCAAAGAATTAGGCCACGGCAACCTTATTAGCAATATGTCAAAAAGTGCACTGTACAAAGCAGTGTGTCATAATAGTATAGCCTGTCATATTAGCATAAACGCTAAATGACAAGCCATTGTTTACTACCATACTGATCAGTGTGTCAGAACTGTACACTTAGGTAGAGTAACTTAAACAATACAACATACTGCTATACTACGCAGTATATAGCAGAGCACCTCCATATCACAACTATTTTTAAAAAATTATTAAAATTGTTAAACATAAATTCCTAAATAAATACAAATGTTGCAATTTTAAATAAGTTATTTTACCACAAAATGAATGTAACACCTAATGTTATAATAGATAAAGAAAATTCTTTAAAATGCATCATGATTAGCTCAAATCTTACTAAATAAATTCCCTTCTTAAGCCGTTTAGTAACTTTGACAGTTAAAAATAAATACAGGCCTTAATATTACCACAGCAGTAGGTTGTGTTTAGAAACAGGTATCTCTCATATCGTTACCACACTATTTTCAATTCTTACACATTCGCTTCCAAAACCTGTAATGCATCAGTCCTAAATTCCTCTTAAAATGAAGAATAATGAAATGTATACTTGTTGACCACATATATTCAAATGAAATGGGTAAATTTTAAACATTTTGACTGTGGATAGAACTGGCACATTTACTTACTTTTGACATCCATTATTTTTCATTTTGAGTAGAATTTATTTGCTATAAGATGTCCTGTTGGCATTTCCAGTAAGTAGTCAAAATTCAGAGTAGAATAGCCTACAAAATTTATTTAATCTGTAATGATGTGGTGTGACTTATTAATAGTAGCTCACTATTATTAGTATTTGTATTATTATTAGTAGCTCACAACTTGATATTTTATGTAATAAAAAAAACTATATTATTTACCGCTTACATGTCTAATAATTTCTTTACTAATTCATTGTTTGTATATTTTTAACATAATAATTCCTGTGTGGCTCGGCATAAGCCCCCGTACATTTCTGCTCAGACATAAGAAGTAAATTGTAATGTCCTTGTGCAGACTGAGGATAAGTTCTCCATCCGTGTAAGAAATAATTGTGATTAATAATTAATGCTGGTGGGGATTTGGTTTAAAAAGCATGCAAAGCAGTCAGTAGCTCTTCAGCGCTTATCAAACCGTCTGTGAAATCTTTAATACATGTGTATTTGGTCTCTAGCTTACATCTGTCTGCTTAAAGCTTTAGAATGATCTGGATGAGGAGAAAAAGCATCAGTTGATAGAGCGAGTGAATAATAAGTAAAGCCGACAGCAAATGTAAGCACGCTCTCGCATGAGCTCGCATTAACAGGCACACACATACACAGTGAGTGCCAAGTCAGTTCCATGCCTAACAACAGAGGAGTCAAAATGTGACACTTTCTTGCTGGCGGTGAGATAAAACTCAGTCATTCTAAATCTGGCCACCCTAACTCTGTGAAGCATGAAGCACACACACACACATTTAGTTTGATCTGAAGCAAATAACATCAGAATTAAAATAAAGTACAATTTTCTTTCCAGTCTTGGTGAGATATTACATTTTGCCATGTTCAACGTTTAAAGCTCAAAGAGAGGAATACTTATACAATGCAGACAGTGGGTTTTTCTTTTATTAGTTTATCAAATTAGCTGCTATTTTTTAATCATTTTTGATCATTTACTTCTCACAATTCTTTCTATTATTACAAATGTAATTCTCAAAATATGTAGTAATTATGATTAATAATGCATTTATATCATGTATATCTGTTTATATCTGGTTGGCAGTAATAGCTTGTACTGGGAAGGTCTATGGTTTAAGCCCTACCACTGTCAAGTCACCACTTGTAGGCTCTTAACCCTCAATTGCTTGGATTGTATACAATCACCATTGTAAGCTGCTTATGGATAAAAGCATCTGCAAACTGCTGTAAGAGTCAATCTCTACTCTAATGGGTCTAAAGTCTAATGGCATCTATCTTTTCTGTAAAGCTGTTGCCTTTAGCAGCACTGTAATGCACATTTACTTGAGTGATAGGTTACATGGTTTGAACTTCTAATAGTATTGATATTGAAAGGTTCATGGGGTAGAAATTTGTTGCAGTAATGAGGTCAACTACAACAGCCGACTGTTTTCTCACTTGGTAAGAATAATATTATAAGATGCTTGCTATAAAGCAACAGATTCTGCCACATTTTTGTTTGTCATGGGAAAATATGGGATAGATTTAGGAGCTTTAGGTACATATTTTTAAAATGAATGACTGAAGGATTGTAAACAAGCCAGTCTGTGCTTTCTCAGGCATATGATGACCTTTCTTTGTTCATTTTCTTTGTTTATTCTTGACAATTCTGATTTAGTATGTTCTTAAAAATCCATTTAAGTAATCAATTTGTAATAGTAAAAACAATAATATATGTTGACCAGTTCATCTTTAAACTTAATAGACTAAACTGCCTATCTGTGTATGCTTCGAAACTCAGCTCTGCCATCTGTCAGGCTGGGTGCCTACAGGAACAGCGATTGGTTTTTGTTCGAGGGGAGGTGCCGGAGGGGACCTCATAACTGATGCAATTACGACCTCTGCTGGCTGATTGATGGCCCCTGCACAGAGACGAGGGATAATGGGGATTAGGGTGTGACTCTCCGTACACAAAGTTGGCGGCTACTGCACACATGTCGGAGGGGGCATGTGTTAGTCACTTGTTCAGGGTATTTCCTGCCTTTCACTCAACCCTGACCAAGATAAAGCAGTGGTAAAACAGACAATGCCACACTGATAAATACACATCAGGAATTGCGACTATTTTTTGGCCTGAAATAGACATTGCAATCTTTTAAAAGGATCTAATGAGTCAACTTTAAAGATTAGATTTTCAGCAGCATAAAGTTCAAAAACCAGGGTCAGTCTTTGTATAGGAGTGTATTACTGCCCATGGTTTGGGTAATTTTTATATCTCTGGGGCATTATTAACACTAAAGCATACACATTGTGAGGCAACATATGCTGTCTTTTCAACCATGTCATTTTCTGGGACGTTTAGGCTTTATTCAGCATAACAATACACCACAAGCCAAGCCACATTTTGCATGTGTTATAACAGAATGGCTGAGTAATGAGTGTTAGACTGGCCTGTCTGCAATCCAGCTCTGTCTCTTGTTAAAATAAAATGCTGCATTCCAAAACACAAAATATGAAAACAAAGACCGTGTTTGACTGCATGGAGGAAGATTTTCATAACAGTGTCAAAATGTCAAAAAATTGACAGGCAACAATGTAAATAAAAATTGCTCACAAATTTGGATCAGATGGTGCTTTGGTAATATGAATTAAGGTTTTGCATAATTTCATTGATAAATAAAAGATGATTTCAGTAGATTTAAGGACTTTGTGTTTATGGCAGGTAGTTGGTATGGTAGTTGTTGTTAACAACCTGACCTTTTTCTTGCCTAAGCTACTCTTTTTGCTATTTGTTTTTCATTCTTGCTTGAAGGCGCCACAACCTTGTTAATCTTTCATCATTTAAGCTGGTTAAAGGTAGATAATTTATGAGTATTTGTGGGTATTGTGGCTCAGCAGCCGGAGCTGAGGTCACTCTCTATCAGCCAACGACAATAGTCATTGTTCCTGAGCCCAACAGGAAGTGGCTGTGTGGGACATCCTGCAGCTGATACGTAGAGCCGAAAGCAGGCTTGGGCAGGGCAGGGGAACATTGTTCCAGGTAAACTTAGCATTGCATTCATCTCTTGGGATCTCATGTTTTCCAGAAAAAGGTCCTTAATATAGAGCTGAATACAGGCCTGTCGGAACTAACCTAGTCAAACAGTCTGCATGTGGGACTTTAAATAGCAAGTAAACACGGTGCCCAGCAAACACACACACACACACACAAACAAATACACATCAGCACAGGTTCATTCATTTACTGACTCACATGGGCAAATTCAGGCAATAAGTACAAAGGCTTGTCTGCCTCCATGAGATAAACGCATAACCTCTGTTTATACAGCCATTCACATTTATAGGATGTTTTCCCTTTTTTCTGCAGTTGTGTGTACATGGAGACATGCAATCATTTTCTTATCTGGCAAAGAGACATCCGGCTGAATGGGATAATAACAACTTTTGATTATTCCTTTCAAAGCAATTCCTGTATTCACTACATTTTTACCTGTAATTCGAAGCTTCCCACAAGCCACCAGAGCCTTTTGGCCTTTAAAGCGTTGAGTGGAATAATGCTGAGAGGCTTTTTGACCCACAAAAACTGGGCTTTTCTTGGCAGATTGTGGGCTTTCATACAGACATTAGCTGCAGCATGCAGCTTCTTAGCCATGCCACTCAAGAACAAATGCCCAGGAATTTTCCCAAATAACCCCACACTCTGCAGCCATCCCGGAGGGGGTATAATAGGGCCTGTAAGACATATTTACTTCCATCTCCACTGCAGGGCTTTTGGGAGACATCAGCGCTTTCAAACAGTACCTTTTGTGGCTGACAGATTTCTATTAACCTTTTTTTATAGAGAGAATGGCACAAACACGTTTCTGGATTTGTGTTAACCGCATGTGACAGTGTTACATGCAATGCTTTAAAAAGTATTCTTTCATTTTATTTTTATCAACCGCTGTATCTGGTCAGGGTTATGGCTGGTCTGGGTTCTGGGCACCCCACCCCACCTCGACTGCCATAGCCAATCATGTCTGTGTAGACACCCGATCGGTCAATAGCCATATTAGCTAAATGGACCACTGTGCCACCCACAATTTTGCAATTTTCACATTAAGTATGTGTTTTTCAGGTTAATATAATGTTTTGCCTAATGTCAAATCAGCAATTTTGGCCGCAGCATTGGACAAAAGCTGGTGTTATAGGTCACACAACATAATTAAGCTTTATGATTAATTGTCTCAAAGTTAATAAGTTTCCAAAAGATTTTAGATTGTGTCTGTGGGAGTTTGAGCATGTTTGTGAAGTCAGGTACAATTAATTGTATACACCTTTTAGCACTTGGTATGGCTTAAACACTGATAGGGCACTGATTGCTTACTGGTTAAGGTACTGGATAAGTGATCAGAAGGTCGCTGGTTCAAGCCCTTGTTGGCTCCTTGACTGCTTGCATTCTTTTTATTAACAACTGTATGTTACTTTGGATGAAAGCATCTGCTAAACGCAGCAGTAGCTCAGAAGTTAAGGTACTGGACTAGTAATCAGAAGGTTGCTAGCTGAAGCACCACCAATTTCTTGAACTGTATTAAGTCATGATTGTAAGTTGCTTTGGATAAAAGCATCTGCTAAATGCCACAAATGTACATGCCTTAAATTTGAATTGAATTATTATAAGAGGTGTCCACATACTTCTAGACATAAAAGAAGAGTTCTTTCTGAATAGTTCTAATTTCAGTCCTTGCTGAAATGAGCATATATTTGTTCATAGAGAATTTGCAAAACATCATTCGGAAGATTCATCATTTGGCAGAAAGTACTGTGGTCTGATCAAATAGTAACGTTTCTTTGATTTAAAGTGATATGTGTGACATCAGGTTGGGAGCGATGTAAAAATGAACGATACACCCACCACACAAAACAATCTTGGATAAAATTAACCTTTGTCAAAAAGATTAATCTGGAAAGAAAGTTCACACCAAAACACACTGCCAAGCCAGGACTAGAGTGGTTTCAAATAAAGACAAGTGGTCAAGTTTCAAACTGTCTATTTTTTCCACAATTTGGAAAAAAAATAAGACTCAACATCTTATACTTTTATGACTTGTTCAGGTTCAGTTCATCCAAAGACTGTTGTGTAGGAGTTGCATCTCATGTATGAGCACAAACAAATGTATGTCCCTCCTTTTCCAGCAAACAAGGGTTTAAAAAGCAGGACTAGAAATGCTTTTAAATTTGACCAAGGTCTCGGATGCGAGGATTTGTCACACTGCACATACAATATTTCGGCACATAAAGTGTTATGAGGCAACAGTGTGAGCTCTAAAGCCAAAATACCCCTTAAACTAACAAATCTGACACAAAATTGGTGTCATTAATGACTCAACAGTCTACATCCGTTGAATAAGTGTGAATGACCCAGCCTTTACTATATATAGTAGTCCATCTGAATTGTCCAAAAGTAAACATCCACTGGGTTTGTTTGTCATACCTCCATTTCAATGGGGGAGGGGGGAAGGGGGGGCTGCCTGTCTGCATTGTAATGACTATTACTAAACACAGGAAACTAAATAGGTCTGGTCGCTCTCACAATAACTCGGTTAGGCTGCATTAATGTACAATCAAATTGGTTCACTTCAGGGAATATTCAGATAAACATGTTACTTAGTAAACATTTAATTTAACTAATAAAATAACTTTTAGGAAGTTGGTGTATCTAGATTATTACCTATACTTGTTTATGGATCCAGATCCAGAGCATTTTCTACTGTCCACAGTTCTTTGGCTCTTGGCAATAGCAATTCGCAGGAGCTACAGTATATGTATTTTGGGATCTGAGAGCATGCTCAATAGCTGCCACCTCTAATTAATGTTTTTCATGTGTTTGTTTCAAATATTGAAGGTAACTTACATACTTACAAGCATACTTATCCCAGTCACAAGCTAAGGCGTTGACAAGCAGTGTCTCTAGTCATTTGGTTGATTGTAGGGTTGTGTTTTACTATCTCTCACAAATACCCCATTGGTGAAAGTTTATTGTAAACTAGGTTCAGACTGGAACTTCAGTAGTACCCTGTCCAAAGCATCAACATGACTTTGTGAGAGTATGTGACATCATCAGACTCAAACCTTAGGGCACAAGGCTTTTTGGTACCCATAGTTTAAAAATGCAGTCTTACCTCACGCTTATAGATATACAGGAGCTATAGTTATAATACGTAACAGTCAGGCTCTGATTCTTTTGGGTGACATTGTAATAATAACATCATGTCCTGACTTCGTGTTTCTGTGTTTACAATTTTTTAAAGCAGCCTTGGGTGTGAGACAGCGGATATATATTATTATAATAATTATATTATTATATTATAAATTGTTATTATTATTATTATTATTATTATTATTATGGGTCTTCTATTAGGTTAACACATTAGGCCCATCATTTTATATTTTACTAAGGTACTTTTGGGGCCCTTGTCTTTTCAGAACCCTACATTTTCAGGCCATACTAGCTATAAGTACAAGTGGAAGTAAATCCAGTAGTGAACTGAAGTTAAATTCTGTGTACATGTAGGTAAGGTGACTGTCCTGGGTAGCACATTGATAGGGCAGGTATGGTACACCACACAGTAGGATCAGGGATAAAAAAAAATGACCTCTGCCAAAAAGCTTGAACAACAAAAGAGATTTGACTTTGTAGTTTAAATATATAGCCATTACTCTTCAGTCTATTAATGCAGTCCTGTCACTTAGCTTTATATTTAGAGCTGGGCGGTAGGCAGTGAGAAGCTCGTAGAATAATGTTGGTTCCAGTAGCGAGATCTGCATTTGATGTCTGGCCGAGTCTCTCTGAGTCAGACGGGTTGATGTTTGGGGCAGGGAGGAGCCCTGAAAGAGCTCTTTGTGTCCTGCAAAGTTCTGACAGGAAATGACTGGCCCTTTCTCTTCCAGTAGGGAGTATGGAGCTATGATCACCTAATCAAACTTAGCACACAGATGGAGAATGGGCAAGAGAAAAGAAAAAAGAAAGAAAAAATTGTAAAGGGAGAGCAGGGTTGTTAACACAGAACCCATGGTTTTAGTCAAACACAGATACACAATGGCCCGTTTATGTCCTTCTCTTTCTCTGGCCCTTTTTTCTTCTTCATGCCCCACATTTATAAATCCTGTCACGGCGACAGCCTGTTGTTTTAGTGACATGATAGATAGATATGCAGGACTAATTTAAACATCAGGAAACACTAAAGAGACTTTTGAAAACCTCAACATACACACATGCACTCTTATTTGCACACACACATATATAACAGATACACACCTCAAAATTAATGTGAGACATCTTCTAATCCTACTGTAGGGATTAAAACAGCAGACCCACACCTCAGGATTAACAGCCTGCCTATCCAGGCAATGCTGGAGAAAATTGAGACATGGATACGAGATGGTAGAAGCAAGGAAGGACGGGCTAGAGAAAAGAAAATTCAGATGTCTGTCTCTTTCAAAGTAAAAATTTTAACAAAATTAAACATTTACATTTTAGGCATTTAGCAGTTGCTTTTATCTAAAGCGACTTACAGTACCGTGACAGTATATTGTTTAAGCAATTGAGGGTTAAGGGCCTTGCTCAAGGGCCCAACAGTGGCAACCTGGCAGTAGTGGGGCTTGAACCAGCAACCTTTCGATTACTAGTCCAGTGCCTTAACCACTAGGCTACAACAAATTATAAAATGCTCAAACTGTAGAGATGCTAAACTTCTTTTTAAAAGCTGTGAGGTGAGCTTAAAAACAGTCAACAAGAGTTGTATCTTAACGCGTACAAGTCACCCATGCTGTGGACAGTGATGCACCTCATACCATGGCAGATTTTGGCTTTTGTACCTTTTGCTCATAACAGCCTAAATGGTCCTTTTTATCTATGGCACTACTCTCAGTTTAGCGAGGTATATTTATATTCGTTTAACTACAGGAGTTTTTTTGGTCAATCTGAGGTGAACATGGGCCAAAGATAATTTGGCAGTTTGAAATGATGTATGGCTTTCTCTTTGTGAAATAGAGTTTCAGGTTGCATTTCCTGGTGTAGCAGTGGAAGAGGACAATGGTATTCCAAAGTACTCTTGAGTCCATGTGGCTTTATTTATCACAGCAGCAGGACAGTTCCCCATGCAATGCTGAAGGTCATGCACATTAAACCGTTTTCTAGATTCCCTGCATTTTTTCCATGATATTTTGTACAGTAGAAGTAATTTAGAATCTTGCACTGAGAACATGAATTTTCTCAGTAGTTTAGCACAAAGTGGTGAACCATGACCGATGCTTGCTTGCAAAGATTACGTTTTTTGGTGGATCCTCCTTTTCTACACAATGATGATACCCAAATTCACCTGCTTATTGTGTATTGTGTCAAAATTGTGTAATTTGAATTTGAAACTTTTTATAGCCATGTTACAACTTTTTGCATGCAACAAATGTAAAATTAGCTTATTTTATTTGCTTTATTTATTTATTTAAATTAAAAGTTGAATTTCTGTCACATTATCTGTGTAAGATTAGACTTTTTACCCATAAAGTAATTTTACAACTATTTCTACACATTGGCACTCTTTTATCAAGTGTGCCAACAATACTGGACTGTGTGTCTGGCTAAAAGGTTTTACCTGTACGGTGGCGGTTCAGCGCTTAACCCCTGCTGGCTTTAAAAAACCATGACTGGAGAGCAGATGTAAAGACAAAAGCAGAAAGGCAGTACAAAAACAGACCCTCAACTCCATCACACACAAACACAGTCTAGATCTAAAAGTCATCGCTTTTTTTCTTTGATCCTTATGCTCTCCTATTGAACAAAACTGAGAGACTTTCTGCAACAAAACAACAACTGCTGTGGGAGTCCATACTGACTTAAATGAGGTCAGCCTACTCATTTGCTTCAAAATCAAAGCATCAGCCAAAGGGTTGCTTTCTCTTTTACTCTGTGTGTGATACCAAGGACAAAAGGCAACACACTCTTCTCTCTTGTATATAATGATGAAATGTCTTAACTGACCTTTTTCACACCACAAGCGGTTTCTGGTGTAACCTACAGAGCTGGATGTTGTGGCCTTGGTAGTACAGAAAATACTGTAAAAAATAAATCAGGGAATTAAAGGTTAAAAACAAAGTTCTAGGAAAGAAGTGATTCAGCAAAGAAGAAAGCAGGGGAACGAAAAGAAGGAAGGTGAATTAGAAAGCTGTATGAGGGGTAAAACTAAGATGAGTGAAAGTAGAAGATGAAAAAGATGAAAGGTTAAAAAGAGAGAGAAATTCTGAGTCTCTTAACTGCCCCAAGCATACTGCAAATGCGAGACCTCTCATACACTTGATTAATGACCAGGGTGTGTTGTTACACTATTTTTGAATAAATAATGTTTGATTTACATGTGTTGCCTAATCATTAATGGTGGGTCTGAATCATCGGGTGAAAGATAGGAAACACCCTGGACAAGTTGCCACACCTAAGGACAATTTTAGTAGCTCCACTTAACCTGACAGCATATTTTTGGACTGTGAGGGGAAACCGGAGCTCCCAGAGGAAACCCACGCAGACACAGCAACATGCAAACTCCACACAGAAAGGACCCTGGGAATCGAACACAGGATCTTCTTGCTGAGAGGCGACAGTGCTACCCACCGCCAAGCACTTCTGAGTAGGGGTGTGCTATATCGTATCGTTCACGATAATACCGGTATAATTTTCAAACGATACAAAAAGTACCATATCGGGATAAAAGCGATATTCTGCGTACTTTACGTAATGACGTCACACAGCTACGCAAATGGCGTACGTTCGTTACGTGGGTCATTTGGGTACAGTAACGAGTATGGCAGAACGCGGCTCTGCGGTGGAGGAGCTCGTTCCAAAAACTCCAAATCCACCATAAATTAATCTTTGGCAACCCAAACCCGCCGGCAACTTTTTTGCGGAAGTATTTCTGCACGCAGGTTTACACAGGGACGCAATTCAACCGAGCACCTCCACCAACCAGTGCAGGAATACTCTCAACAATAATGTCAACCACCAACACAGATGTAGTACTACTATTACTTAGTACTAATACTACTGTACTCGCTACGAGTAAAGGCCCACCGGGCTCTGCGCGTTCCAGTGTTGCCAGGTTGGGCGGTTATCCGCCAAACAATTTAATAGCAGTTAAATAACACTTCTATTTAAAAGAAAATATTCCGTTTTAAAAAGCTCCAGCATTGTAGAAGGCTATTAAAAGTAAAGTCAATTTTCAATGCTCATTTGGCTTAATAGTGTTGGTCAGTCTGTATCATATTGTTAAAAGAAAATTAAAATGTGTTTTCCATGCATTCACACTGGCATGTTCTGGGGAGTGTCATAATTACACACAAGTTAGCAGCCAAATGATCAAGTATTGCAAAGGAATATCTTTGAAATTCTTTCTCATAATGTTAAGGTTATAGGCTATATTTTCTTTTGTTTTTTTTTACTTGTCAGTGAAAATAGAAAGAGAAAAAAAGCTTATTAGTAGTATGCAGGTATTCGTGATGTAATTCTACATGGCACTCACTGCCTGTATAGGTAAATAAATGAGTGACCACATAAAAAAAAGTATCAGTTTCTGTGCGACCCCTGTGTGAGCAATGGTCTCAGTCTGGCCACCCCTATGAAAATCGTCTGACTTCGCCATTACATTATGTTACATTATTTTTACTGGAAAGACAAAATAAAGAAAAGTGTGTGTAATTCTTACATACTTCCTACATTTTTTTACAATGTGTTAACTTATATTAATTCTAAATAAAACCTGAACATTATATATTTTTTGCAATAGTGTTTTCTCGAAATAAATAAAATATTTTTCAGTGTTTTGTTATATCGCCAAAAATATCGTTTTCGCAAAAATAACCTGAAATATCGTGATATTATTTTAGGGCCATATCGCCCACCCCTACTTCTGAGCATCCCTTGTTTAAAACTGTCAACATATTTAAACCCCCATAGGACTCCCAATAACCATTTATTATTTGGGTGGTGGACCATTCTGAGCACTGCAATGATATTAACATAATAACATGATAGTGTGTGTGTTGTACTGGTAGGAGTCTTGTATCAAGTGCAGCATTGTTGTTGGAATATTTAAATACTGTTTCATCTTTATTAGCAACACATACTCTGTTAGCACAGTAACTACTGCTGTATAAACCATACACTGTTGTTTATATATCAAAATATGCCATAGCCACATGTCATAGCATGTCATAGTCACTGTATGCTTTTGATTTAGCACAGCCTCATTGGCTGCACTATTTTTTATCTGCACTGTGTACATTGTATTGTTTGCACTTGTGTTCTATGATGCACCATGCTTCTAGAAGAATGTTGTTTTATTTCACTTGGTACCTAGAGCTTATGCATAGAGCTTAGGTGTACATTTAGTGACTAAAGCAACTTTTCATGTGCAATGTGTGTTCATTTTCCTTCTTTAATAATTTGTCTTTCTAATCACAGGACATTCTTGGCTTTATATTCTTGGTTGGAGCACTATTCTTCTCCCAGCATTGAAAGTTTTTACAAATGTTTACAAATTTTAACAACACTGCTGCACCAGATACACTCATACCAGTAGAACACTATCATGTCATTACCTCAATAGTGTTATTGCTGTGCTGAGACACTAGAACCCCCAAAGAACATTTGGTCAGTGTATGTATGTGTATGTGTAAAGATGTTGGGTTACTCAGGAGGGTGAATGTCTCGGAGGGTGTTTGTGCAACTGTAATTTAAGTGTGCAAAAGTAAAGACTGTGTTTTCTTAACTAATTCCAATTACATTCATGCAACTGATTAACAGTGAATACCTGGATTAGTAAAAAGTTTGTTTTAGGAATGCTGAGTTATGTTGATTAACTTCATGTTATAACTCTCAGAGGAGGAAGTTCAGATCTTGGCAGCTTACCTCATAAATGTACTATTATAAATGCACAGTAAAATACCACAGTGTGTGGCAACAATGGTACATGGTATACCAACCTAAAACATTCCAAGCTAAATCATACCAATTGCTTCCTTTCTTTGTTCTAGTGAGCTGTAAAGAAATGAAAACACACCCATTATAGGAAGATGAGCCAGTATGGCCTGTTTCTTGTACTGACCTAAGCTTTAAATAAAGGACTTTTTAAAGGTGACCTGATTAGGCTTTGTTCCACCTGGAGCTCATGAGTTAAAACTACACTTAGTTGTCTTTCATGACATCACTAATGTGCAGTGACTTACTGGTTAGATTTTCATGCAATGATTCTAGAGGAGGTATTTTTTTTTATTGCAGACTTCAAATAAACTGTGTGTACACACAATCTGTAGAATCATTTTGTTTTAATTTTGTTTAAATTAAAAAAGTATATATATTTTGTATTGTTAGATTGTGTTGAACAATAGCAGCCCTGCTTCAGGCCAACCTTCAGCTTGGCACTGCCTTTTAAACATAATAAGCATTGTTGGCACTTGCACGTTAACAATCCAATCATTAGCACTTAGCATGTGTTTATGTCAGAGGAGTGGAGTGTTGTTGGTATTTGGAACAATTAATTTCCAAAAGTGAACAGTGCCTTTGGTCTTGTGCTGGTATGCACTGGCAAATCTCAAATGCCCACCTCTTAATGTGCTTTGCTGTCTAACAAACTGGCATAAAGGAGGATGTCTGTATGGCTGAGCTGGTACTGAGATGAGCTTTCCAAATTACACATCAATGCATGCGCTCGCACACACACACACACACACACACACACACACATACCTGCAGCCAGAAGGTCTGTGCCAACAGCCTGGAGAGGCTTAGTCACCAGTGAGAGCAGTCTTATTCTCTGTGCTCAAATGCAAATTCAAGGAATGTCCAGTTCAACACAAACACTGATGTGCCATTTTAGCTCTTTGGTCATTTCCCCCATGAATCCATGCTTGATGACAAAAATTTAAGTAAAAAAAACTGCAAAGCTTCAGGGTTAAGTTTAGGCAAATTATTTGTTAGTCATATAGCACGTATTTTAATTAAAGTAGCAATTGCCAGAATTATCCCCGCACTTAAGATTCAGTTTTCTTGTCATCAGATTAATATACATTATCGTTTTATATGTATTATTTAAACATCATAAGCAAATCTAATTAGCATTTAAAATTGTGTGTCATTAATTGTCTGTTTTACCACCGCTTTATCCTTTTCAGTGTCATGGTGGGTCTGATTAATTGGGCAAAAGGCCAGAAACACCCTCAACAGGTCGCCAGTCCATTACAAAACAGACACACACACACAACTAGGGCAATTTTAGTATCTCCAGTTAACCTGCCTGCATGTCTTTGGATTGTGGAAGGAAAACAGACCTCCTGGATGAAACCCACACAGACATGGAGAAAACATGCAAACTCATGGATTGTTCAACTTGGGAATCAAACCCAGGACGTTCTTGCTGTGAGGCAACAGTGCTACCCACTGAACCACCTTTAAAATGTGTTACTAAACCTAACTAAAATGGTAGAATGCCAAATGTGGGACACATGTAAATTAGACACAAATCTGATTTTAGTTCATTTTTTTCCTTTTATATCTAATTGTTATATAATGTATAAATAAAGAAACACAGAACTTCAAAAATGTGTCCTCAGTAAAATCTTAGATACATTTTCTTTCACAGACAAGCAAAATGTTAATATTTAAATATCCTAGAAAAATCATTATGTATCTGTATATAAGTACTTAAAATAAAAATATATATGCTATTCAAAATTTTAAATCAAAGTATTGTTTCATTTATGTGTCATTAGGCATTGTGGACTCAAATAACACTCTTCTCCAATGGAATGACTCATTCAGCGATGATGATTTAGATTAAAGCTTCATTCACATTATGTAAGTCCTTTTTCTCATGGATACAACTGTGATTACAAAATGTAAAATGCATATACAAGATACTTTGGCTTCCCTCTAATATAGAAATGTACTTACTGATACAGTTACATATGAAAATAAATGAAGAATGAACATATGAAGAATTTTTTCATTCTGTTTTAAAGCTAAAGGATTTTACTCCTCTTTACTTCCCAAACACACAATTGCACACACACACACCTACATACAGCAAGAAATAAACAACAGATGTGGTCAGGTCACGTAGAAATGTTGGTCTAAAAGTCATATCTGTGTCTGTTCTGTAGGTAGGTAAATGTAAGTAAGTAAACAGTAGATGTGCATCTTCATCGTCTCCTGTATAAATATATGCTTATTATATATTCTAGTGAACCCCTGACATAATCAGTTGCAAAAAATATGCTGTTTCAAGAAAACAATTGCCTATTATTAAATATCTAAATAATAATCAATTTAAAAACATGTTTAAAATAGTTCTGGTATGAAGGTGTTAAAACTGAGGGCTCAAACAGCGGCTCTTAATAAATAGGAAAATAGGAACGTGTGATAATACAAAGCTGCTGCTCGTGTTCCCTGAATTAAAAAAAAGAAACTTCTAGTAGGATGTGAGTTTGTATTCCTCCACTACAGGGGGTTTTAAAGTCTAATAAAAACAGGGCTAAAACTCAGCTCAGACAGATAACAAGTTGAACGAGGATAAACCGACATATACTGTCATCATGCCACAACTGACACCAGCTAGGCTAACAAAACAGTTCTGAAAGCCCCGACAGCCTACGCAAAGCTGCTCTTAATCACACCACGTTCCTTATACATTTAATATAACTGTGAAAGTCAGCAGGGGACGAGAGTGATGTCCTCTGATTACATTCCATATCCTTTTACATTTTGACTGCTAGTGATCCAAATCTATCAGAGATGTTAAAATAAGCTAAAAGACAAGAAAGTAGCGACCGCTTCGTGGCAGAAGAGAACTGTTAAGAATAAGGATGCTAGTGGCACCTGGTGGTAAATTAGTAAATGCAAATCCTTAGATAAAAAACATTCTTTCTTCTTCAGACATTTATTTTAGCAAAGCTTCCAGAACCGTTGTGTTTACTTATTTAAAAGCTGGTCAGACCTATGAAGTGGACAGATGGCATAGAAATGATTGGAAATCTTTATTTTCTTTGTGGGCTGTTGTTTAATAATACCATTTGTAATTATGAACATTTCATAGTAAAAATTTTGTCCAAATTTCATCACATTCTGTCTAAACAAACAACACACAGATGAATATACTTCAAATATTTGTTGATTAAACATTTACATCCAAGGCTGGAAAAAGAATATAAACCTTTATATTACATTACTGGTAAAATCTCTTATACCAGCAATAATGTTTTATTAAGGTGCTGAATAAACTCCTTCTAAGATCTTTTTCAAGAACAACCATAGTGCACATCATATTATATGGGGGTATGGTCTGACTTATTCTTATCATTCCAGTTGTACTGGGCTTTAAGGACTACACTAACACCCTTCTATAAAAATAAATAACATGTGAAAATCATTATTCCCATACTTTAAACATAATTGTGTATTTTTGCCACAACATGTGTGTTACTTTTATTTTTCTGTTTTTATCTTGTTAAGAATGGAAGCAATGTTTGTAGAGCAGAGGTTCTTCCATGGTATCTTTTCATTGTTGAATGTGGGTCCGGACCTCCCTATGTGTCCATCCTCTGCCAAGGCCAGGTAACAAAGTATGTTATCAGTTAAACATGTTACATGTTAAGTTTAGTAATGGCAAGGGAATAGGATGTTCATGGTCAACATAAAGCATGTTGCAAAAACAAATCAAACACAAGTAACTGCAACTCATTAAAACACTAAAGCTTCAATAGCTTTCAGTGAATGGTTAATCGTTGGCAAGCAAAATGTAAGAAGCACTATTTAATTCTATTAATTAAATACATCTATGAAATCAATAATACATTTATAAAATTTATCAGATAATACATTTAATAAAAATGAATACAAAGAAATGTACCTTTGATCTCACATTTTGCAAAGATTTCCTGCCCCACAGACAAACTGTTGAAGCTGCACAATAGAGCTGTGGTTTAAAAGTAATATTTGTAAAAACAAACCTGTGATAATGAAGCCCAGAATGTATAATGGGCACAGACTTGAGTCTTCAAACCAACTGCAGAAACACCTGTTAAAATTATAACACGATTAGCCGTAAGAACAGTCCAATGTGGACACAAGTTTAGTAAAACCCATTAGCTCTCCCAAGTTATCAACAGTTAAAATCTCAGGTCATTATGCCTTTGTGTTCTATTAGAGAAAGCTTTAATTACAACTGTTTTCCAATGATCAATCTCCAGTGATATAATCTGCTCCTTCCTGTGCAGGTCAATGTGTACAGAAATGTATTCATTATTTGTTCATCTTTATGACCCTTACAAGCCTATCCAAAATTCCTGGGTCCATGAAAGGAAAACACCCAGGACTGGGCACCAATCAATTGCAGGCCATTATTTACTCACCCATCTATCATAGCGCTGCCAGTATAAGGTACCTTCTCTGTGTTTTTTAAAGTTTGGAGGAAACCCAAGTACTCCAAGGGATAAATGTTCAGAACAGAGCATCTAAAACACATATACGTAGATTAAACCCAGGTGTTAAGGACTCTTGTGCTGTGCTGCACCACCATGTCAACATTGCTCAAAAAATATCCATGAAAATGAAGAAAACAAAACAATAAAGAAATGACTGAAGCTGTAATAGAAAGAAAACAACATAAGCAAACTGGAAAGGGAAATATACAGAAGAGTTCAGCTGTAAGTTTATTAATTAGAACTTCAAATCAGATCAAATGAAGATGACAGCGGTGTATTTGTCAAATCAGATCATGCAGCATGAACACACAGCGCCAAGAGCTCAAAATGCTGGAGTCACTCAAACAAACAGCTCCGTGTGCATGTGCTAGATGACTACTGTGTACAAGAATGGTGGATCGTGTAGCCTCTGAATGTCTCTATATATTCATCAAACCATGTTACTTTCTGTCCCAATCAAAATGCCAACAGTTACTTTTAGAGCAGAGGCTTACTGGAGAGTCTAGACAGGCAAGGAAGGTAGAGGGCACACATGCTGTTTACGAGGGCACCAGGGGTTAAGATGCTAAGATAGTCCTCTGCCATTACACCCATTACTCTTGGGCTACAGAAAGAAGGTTGGGTTTGATAGGCTGGGGGTAAGATGATGGACTGAAAGAGGGAGAACAAGAAGCAGAAGACTTTTAAGTACAACCTTTAAGTACAACTAACCCTAAATCCTAAGCCAAACTACAAATGATACATCCAAAGCTATTGCTATGTAGGTTTATTCATCCAATTTTCTGAATCACACACAGAGGAAATTTTGACTAACCACTTAATCTATAAATATCAACAGCCCACAGCTGAAAAAGTAAATAGAACAGTGATAGCGCAGAATTGAGAACTGGTTGCCACAATATCACAGTTTGCTCTGGCCGTCTGCAACAACTCAGTTTTCAGAATAAAGGAAAGGAACTCTTAGATCCAGCCAAGACCAGCAATGCACAAGCAGCACCCCAATCACACCAACTGCTGCACCTCGTGCATAACCTGGATTTATGGACAGTGTCTGTTCTGTAAACGGATGTCATGTCACCTCTGAAGCAATCTGCTCAAGACTGCGGTTCTGCCGTGAGACCCGAATGCTGGGATACTGGGTGAGTTCCCAGAAAATTTGCCAGTGTAAAACCAGACCAGAGCAAGCCTGGCATCATAGCTTTAGAGAAATTGCAGGTTTGCCAGCAGAGAAGCTGGCACATATGAAAAGGACGGAACTATTATATATACTATATCATTTTAATGCTCACAAGGTGCAGGTGATTGTCAATTAAGAGAAACTGAGACATCAATCATCTATGTCCCCGTGCCCCCTATGCTGGCCAAGACTTATTAATGAAGACTGAATTTGCTGAATTGAAGCACAGCTAACCCCATATTCCACAGACAGGAGATCTCAACATGTTCTGCTAAGAATAATGCCATCCTTACATCACCTGTACAAAAGAACACTTGTAAACAAGTAGATATTTTAACATGAGAATGAATTACATTAACATGAAGCACAACATTGTTCACTGGTGAAATTCTTTACTAGTTGGACGTGTCACACACCTACCTACCAATTAAAAAAAAAAAGTTCTTATGAATAGTTGCAATTCACCATTTTCTCAAAGAACAAGTTGTTCGGGTCCTGGCACAGCGAAGCAGCCCCACACCACTGTTCATGTTGTGGTAAAATGTTCTTACTACAGAATACAGTTTTTACTTGATCATCTGAAAAGTTTACATTTGGATTCGTTTGTGCATTAAACATTATCTCAAAAGGCTGGAAAATGATCCAGTCCAGTATTCAGTCATGAACACTCAACTTAGAGGTAAGAGATGTCTGCAGTTCTTTATATTTTCTGGGCCTTAAAGAAAATTTCAGGCTTTTCACTCCTGGGTGAAGTCATTGATTTACCACATGGCATCCTAAAGCCTTGCAGATAATGTTTTACCTCTTTCTAGACTCATACTGATACATATTTTGACAAATCTGTTCAGATTAAGGGTGGCACAGTGGCTCGGTGGGTAGCTCTGTCCAGGTGGTCCAGGTCTTTTCTGTGTGGAGTTTGCATGTTCTCCCTATATGCGTGGGTTTCCTCTGGGTGCTCCAGTTTCCTCCCACAGTCCAAAAACATGCAGTCAGGTTAATTGGAGACACTGAATTGCCCTATAGGTGAATGGGTGTGTGTTTGTGTGTCTGCCCTGTGATGGACTGGTGCCCTGTCCAGGGTGTTACTGTGTGCCTTGCACCCATTGAAAAGCTGGGATAGGCTCCAGCACCAATGCCCAAATCGCAACCCTAATTGGATAAGTGGTTAAGAAAGTGAGTGAGTGTTCAGATTAAAATGAGTGAGGTTTATATAATAAAACCAAATGCCTGTATTTAGTTATCTAAACTAGCTGATTAATTACATTTGGTAAACTGATAAATTGGGAAACCAAGGGTTTATATACGTGTTGAATAACTTTGTTCCTCTGATGTTATTAAATACATTTATGTTGTACAACATGTGTTTCTTTAAATGATCTGAAATCATTCAGTGTGAGAAATATGCAGAGACGATCAAAAAAGGATTTTTTTTTCCATAGCAGTGTTTTTGGTACATGTAAGTGTGCCTGAAATGAATTAATGATGTTTAGTATAAGTAGGCCATGTTCAAATGATGAATACGTTTGGGACAGAGGAAGAGTAGGGCTAAGCCTTTAGCCCTAAGGGCTGTAACTACCCCCCTCCAAATCTCCTCCTCACAAACCTTCTCATACATCATTACAATACCCAGTCCCACCTCTCTCTCTCTCTCTCTCTCTCTCTCTCTCTCTCTCATACACACACACACATCCCCCCTCAAAACAGTTATTGTTCACTTTAATTTCATTATAACAAAAAACAACAGTAAACAATTTATTAGCACATTTATTACATTACCATCAGATCATCAACATCAAATACATCTACTGTGTAACACTTTATTTTAGGGAATGCAAATGCATAGTGAATAAATCATTTATAAATGTCAATTTCATGCTTTATTGAGCAAAGAACAAGACTTTAATAAGCCTCTAATCTATGTTCCTTAAAATAAAGTCTTACCAAACATATAACGTACTAAAACTATTTGTGCTTTGCTTTCTAATCACTAAATTGTTCATCAAGGCGATGCAGATTTAAAATCTATAACATTAGTGCTGTGAACACACATTATAAAGCTCTTTTTTTATAATGTTCCCTTTGGAGCTTTTATTGCACTGAGCTTCCTCTGTAATTATGAGTAAAACAGTGTTTATGCATAATTGTTATCTGATGCCCCATAATGACTATATACAGCCTGTTTTCTGTGCCCTCGGGAGAGCATCTACAGTATTTGTACAAACACCATTTACATAAAAGTTTGGACATTTTGTAAATTGCAATAGAAATAAGAATCTGTGATTTGTTAATTCTCTTGAATGCTTATTTTACTGATAAAAGTAGAAAGAAAATATTTCTATTGTTTTCACTAATTAACAAACCACAGATTCTTCTTTTAATTACATTTTACAAAATGTCCCAACTTTTCTGGAAATGGTGTTTGCACATGACCCCTTCGACTCCAAACCGAAACAAGTCATTTCATCAGTAGTGTGCCATTTTAGCATCAACTAAATTGATCTGGTTAGTGTTTTTAATATGGAGTTGCTCCACACCAAACTCTGCAAACCATGTCTTTATGGTACATGCTTTGTGTACAGGGGTAAAGTCATGCTAAACCAAAAAAGGGCCTTTACCAAACTGTTGCCAGACAGGTTAAAGTATACAATTAATATTTGTATAATTGAATCTAAACACCTGTTCCACAGTCTACAGATTATATGAAGAAATAAAATAAATAAGAATCATAAAAATAGCAAATGCTTCCAGCCAGGTGTTCTTCATGATACAATTCAGCAATTAACTATTGGAGCATGGATGGCAGGAGCTTCAGTCACTTATTTAGCTAGGTTTTCAACTGAAGCATAAGTAACTATTAAATTTAAGAAAAATAGATGAGTAAACAGGATTAGAAATCGTTAAAGGCACAAATTTAATAACTATGCTGCTTGTGTATTCGTGTGGTATGTAAAAAGCAAAAATGCAGGATGTGATCAGAACAGCAAGAACAGATCATTGCCAACAACATAAACTATGTCTTAGACCTTGGTGTATACACATGTGCACATTTAATTTTCTTTCTTTCTTTCTTTTTTATTTTTTTATCAGGAGGGGTGTCCACATACTTTCGCTGTATAGTGTAACACATTTGGTGTGGGTGTACCTCAACCCAAGTGAACGCCTATGGGATGAATTGTGAGCCAAGTCCTTACAAGCAACATCAGTAACTGACCTGACCCACTGATTCTGGACCTGTTAGACAGTGCCCTTCACCACTATTATCTAAAAAACCAGTTGAGGGAATATCTGTTAAAAGAATGGTGTTCAATCACTTCTGTACAGTTCCAGAGACTTGACAAATCTATGCCAGGGTGCACTGAAGCGGCACATAATTTGTCACCTGTCTGTGTATTGCAGAATCATATGGCACACTTCAAATGGAATGACTCACATACCATCATGCAAAAAAGTCAACACATCTGTGGCGTGATATAATTCATTTAGGAACAATATAAAATACAATAGAAATTATAATAAATATGTGCATATTATTAACACAATATTTAAGTACAGAAAAATATTTTGTTTTATAGGCTGAATTTAAAAACATAGCATTGATCATTACAAAACTAATCATGAAAGTCTGTTTAATTCTGTGTGTGTGCTGGTTTAACACACTGTGCACTAATTTATGCTACAGGATTAAGTCATTGTGCGTTTAATACAACTGAACAGACTTAAACATTGAGGTATCCAAGTGGGTCCATATGTGACATAGATCACAGATCACACATTACTGCAACTACAAGAGAAGGAAAAGGATTATTGCTAACACAGTACAATTACTTGGATCTACTAAGCATTTACTGAGATAGTACAACGAAGATGGTGTTTGTGCATTTAGCTTTCTGTTCAACACACATAATGTACTCAGTGGCCCTTAATCATCAAAGCTGCATATCATCAAATCTGATTATCAGCAGTGTGTATGTGAATTTCAGCAATAGTTTTATCAGTCCTTAATTTCTTTAGTGGCATATCTGTACATCAACAATAGTTAATTCTAGTCCTAGAAATAACCCAGATTTACCCAGAGTTCCATTAAAATATTTTCTATTATTATCCACAAAAACACTTACATCAACATCAAATAACATGAATAATAAACCAAATCTCAACATTGAAATAGGCAGATTTGGTCAATTTCAAAAAATGTATTTTGGCTTATGTGCTGCAAGTGTAATAACAGTAAATAAGGTGGAAAAGTTTCTTTGCATTTTGTCATTCTTTACCCCCACTGTTCTATGCTTATGCGGTCATAACAGATTAATTAAAAATGTAACTGCTCTGTTATCGGCTGGTCAGGCACCTACAGACATAACCGGCTTTGTCTGAGGAAGAACATGCCACGGTGGTGTTAGGTGGTGGTGGAAATACACCCTGATCCGGTTACCCATCCATCACAGGACTAACAGTCATTTAATGATTCACTTACAACTAGCAGGCAATTTAGTGTAAATAATAATAATGGTTCAAACTGGAATTTAAACTTGAACTGGTTTAAACCCCACCCTACCAAGTTGACACTTGAGTAAGACCCTTAACACTTTTGCTTGGGTTGTATTGGGTCACAATTGTAAGTTGTTTAGCTTCTGATAATTCTTGTAAATGTAAAGACCTTCATATTAATTATACTGTAGGGCAGTGGTAGCTCAGTGGCTAGGGGATCACAGCAAGAAGGTCCTGGGTTCGATCCCCAGCCGGGGCGGTCCGGGTCCTTTCTGTGCAGTTTGCATGTTCTCCCCGTGTCTGTGTGGGTTTCCTCCGGGAACTTCGGTTTCCTCCACAGTCCAAAAACATGCAGTCAGGTTAATTGGGGACACTGAATTGCCCTATAGGTGTATGTGTGTGTGTATGTGTTTCTGCCCTGTGATGGACTGGTGCCTCGTCCAGGGTGTTACTGTGTGCCTTGCGCCCATTAAAAAGCTGTGATAGCCAACCCCCAAGACCCTAATTGGATAAGTGGTTAAGATAGTGAGTGAGTGAGTGAGTTCAGTATGGTTGTGGTCCCATTCCAAGAACAAAGACACTCACTCGATAATTCAATTACACCAAGGAGACAATTTAGGGTAAATGAGAACAAAAAAAAATTAAAGTGTCTAAATGCAATAAATGTAAATGTTAGAGAGTAATTTATGTAATTAAGGGTCTGTTGTGGTTTGTCGAATGCCACTGATGTTAACAAAGGCCAAATGAGTTACACGCACATGAAGCTGATTCTAGCACAATGATGAATCAGACATGTAGTAGTGTTTATGTCATTCTGGGCACTCAAATCTGCCCTTGTTTAAAACAGACTTTGATAAAGAAAAGGGCCAGTGTGTGTGTTTATTTGGAGTTTGGATTGTGTCCTGACATCAATGCCCATCTACACAAAGAAGGCCCAGTCACTGTCTGTCCGCCCATACTGCAAAAAAAGAGAAAAAAGCAAAAGATCAGAGGTAAAAGTTCATACACAAAATAATGCTCCTGACACCCACAACTGGCACAGCACAACTGAAAAAAACCCAAACACAACAAAACCAAAAATCCATAAGCACATCTGAGAACAATTTAAATCCAGTGCTTTTCTGTCCATGACAGGCGTGGAGACAAATCCAATTATTTGCATCTCGTTGCAAATTTGTTCTAATGGACAGAATGGGAAAATAAATGAGCAGCTGCATGAGGAAACAAAAGGACGCGATTTTTAATTAACTTGAAAGAGAAACAGAGGGATGTGTTAGTAAACTCATCTTTCAGTCTTTCAACTGATGTGTTTGTTTGTGCCCGATGTGGTATTCCAGCAGGAGGCATGCCTGCAGAGCACCAACAAATTAAATGTCAACAGATTTAACATCGCACCACATTGTTTTTATTCCCAGCATGTTTTGTCTACGTTATTGTTCAGTGTGCTTTCTTTTTCATGTCGTGCAACACTCTCACGGCTTTATTTGTCACGTCTTGGCTTTGAAGATCACAAAAGGCTGAAGCCGTAATTAGGTTTAGTGTAATTACGGCGAGAGTGTAATGAGCGCGTTCAGGAAAGATGTCTACCTCTATCAGCTCACGTCCTCTCTGTGGGTAACCATTAATCCTGTATAAGCCTCGGACTGTCAGCATCATGACCAGAGAACAAGCGAGAGGAGTAGAGAGATATGGAGAGATTAAGAGAAAGAAAGGGAGATAGATAGAGATATCACAGATATCAGCTGCATCATTCTGCACTGGTTTAAATTCAGATAACCAAAGAAGCATGAGCTGCTTTTTTACACAGATCAGAGCTGATTAAAATAAAATTGCCTATTCAATGCCAACCTGCCTCATTATTGGAAAAATGTTTGGAATGTGTGTAGAAACATTTCCACCCTTTCCACCTTAAATAGCATTAACAAATCTTAATGACTTCTTTTTTTTTCTTTTTCTCCCCCTTTTCTCCCAATTTAGTGCAGTCAATTCGTCTTCTGCTGCTGGAGATACCGGTCGTACCCAAGAGTGGACACGTGCACAGTCCACCGACCTCTTCTTATTCGCTCACACATTCAGTGAATTTAATAGCCTTTAATAGCTAATTTTGTCTGCTGCAGGCATTGCCAATCATACCCGCTAGGATGCGCCCAGCCGACCGGTAGCAGAGCTGATGTTCGAACTTAAGTTTTAGCGGATTATCCCTCTGTACCACCTGGCCAGCCACGCAGGTGATTTCTAACTATTTTGAGAGTACTATACAGTCAATCATTCATTCATTTATTCATTGTCTGTTTTACCACTGCTGTATCCTATTAAGGGTCGTGGTAGGTCCGATTCACTGGGTCGAAAGGCAGGAAACACCCTGGACAGGTCACTAGTCCATCACAGGACAAACACACACACACACACACACACACACACACACACACACACACCTGCTTTGACTGCATGTCTTTGTTGTGGTTTTGGTTTTTAAATTCCAAATACATGCCAACAGGTACTTTGTCACATTGTGGATTTCATTATACTAATTTAGTCATGTTTATGATTCCCCCCCCCACACACACACACATACACACACACTGTCATAAAATTAAGTTCTTCTTCACTTTGTAGTTGTGAACAATTACTGACTGTAGTTTATCTGTTTCTCTACATACCTTTTTAGCCTGCTTTCACCCTGTTCTTCAATGGTCAGGATCCCCACAGATCAGTTATTATTTAGGTGGTGGATGATTCTCAGCACTGCAGTGACACTGACATGGTGGTGGTGTGTTAGTGTGTGTTGTGCTGGTATGAGTGGATAAGACACAGCACTGTCACTGCTGGACTGAGATTAGTCCACCAACCAAAAATATATCCAGCCAACAGCGCCCCATGGGCAGCGTCCTGTGATCACTCAAACAGCAGCAATCGTTCAATGAGCGATCGTCTCTGACTTTACATCTACAAGATGGACCAACTAGGTAGGAGTGTGTAATAGAGTGGACAGTGAGTGGACATGGTATTTAAATCTCCAGCAGTGCTGCTGTGTCTGATCCACTCATACCAGCACAACACACACTAACACACCACCACCATGTCATAGTCACTGCAGTGGTGAGAATGATCCACCACCTAAATAATACCTGCTCTGTGGTGGTCCTGTGGGGGTCCCGACCAATGAAGAACAGGGTAACAAAGCATGCAGAGAAACAGATGGACTACAGTCAGTAATTGTAGAACTACAAAATCCTTCTATATCGCAAGCGAAGTTGATAAAATGGACAGTGAGTGTAGAAACAAGGAGGTGGTTTTAATGTTATGGCTGATTATTGTATTGGGTGCTTTCTAAAAAGCAGTATTTACAAGTAAATCACGGTTAAGTTCAATGTCATTTAAATATTGCTCAATTGGTATTGGGGCCAATATGTGCTAAGAAATCCCTCACACCATTACATCACTACTAGCCTGATCTGTTGACACAAGGCTGGCTGGTCAATTGATTCATGATTTTACGTCACATTCTGAGTCCACTGAAATTTCATTCAAGAATTCAGAAATAAGCATAAGCAAGACATATCAAATCAGCCCATGCTTTCCCAATATTTAACGATCCAGTTTTATTGATCTGTGTCCACTGTAGCCTTAAACATGTGCACCACTCCTTTATGTGTTTCAGTCACACCATTTGATATAAAATCAGTGTATATCAGTGTATAAAATCAGTGATATTAAATTGTATGCTTCCAACTTTGTTGCAAACGTTTAGAAAGAACTTTTTCATGTTTCAGGATGGCTGTGTCCCTCTGCACAGCAAAGTCTATAAAACATATTTTGATGAGTTTGACGTGAATGTAATTTAAAGGCCTGACACTAACCCCACTGAAACATGCACAAGAACATTTTCATGTTTCTATTCACAGCATCAACATCTACAACTTTATTTTTGTTGCCTTTTAATATAGTGTCTGAATAGTTCAACAAGATCAACAAAAGATATGGTTCTCCATTATGTTTCTGTGAATACACACTGATCAGCCATAACATTAAAACCACCTCCTGGTTTCTACACTCACTGTCCATTTTATCAGCTCCACTTACCATATAGGAGCACTTTGTAGTTCTACAATTACTGACTGTAGTCCATCTGTTTTTCTACATACCTTTTTAGCCTGCTTTCACCCTGTTCTTCATTGGTCGGGACCTCCACAGGACCACCACAGAGCAGGTATTATTTAGGTGGTGGATTATTCTCAGCACTGCAGTGACACTGACATGGTGGTGGTGTGTTAGTGTGTGTTGTGCTGGTATGAGTGGATCAGACACAGCAGCGCTGCTGGAGTTTTAAAATACTGTGTCCACTCACTGTCCACTCTATTAGACACTCCTACCTAGTTGGCCCACCTTGTAGATGTAAAGTCAGAGACGATCACTCATCTATTGCTGCTGTTTGAGTTGGTCATCTTCTAGACCTTCATTAGGATGCTGCCCACAGGGCGCTGTTGGATGGATATTTTTGGTTGGTGGACTATTCTCAGTCCAGCAGTGACAGTGAGGTGTTTAAAAACTCCATCAGTATTGCTGTGTCTTATCCACTCATACCAGCACAACACACACTAACACACCACCACCATGTCAGTGTCACTGCAGTGCTGAGAATGATCCAGCACTCATATAATACCTGCTCTGTAGTGGTCCTGTGGGGGTCCTGAAGATTGAAGAACAGCATAAAAGGGGGCTAAAAAAGCATGCAGAGAAACAGATGGACTACAGTCAGTAATTGTAGAACTACAAAGTGCTTCTATATGGTAAGTGGAGCTGATAAAATGGACAGTGAGGTTAGAAATAAGGAGGTGGTCATAATGTTATGCCTGATGTGTACGCACATGTGGATATAAGTATATTACGTAACAAAAACAAAAGCACTTGAATACTTGGTTCCCCCACAGAATACATATTTATAAAGAAAATAAAAACATTTTGGACCTGTGGTTGAGTGGAGTGGAGTAAGAGCAATTCATAAAAAGGTGCTTGACTGTGTAATTATGCAAACATCTCACTTTTAGGTTTTGCAATAAAAGGAAGAAAATCTCTTAAGTTCCCTCCCACCAACAAGAACATTTTCATGAGTGGCACACACACAACTGGGACTCCAATATGAGCCTCAGCTACAGGGCACAGTCAAAAAGAAAATCCCTGAAAAACTTCCTTGGCAAAGCTTATTCTGTGGGAATTGGACCAATTACCACAGCTTTGAATTTTGTCAAATTAATGAAAGCGAGCTGTGAGAAAATGGCCTTAAACCCTCCACCTGTTCCTTGGAATCAGTCCCAACAGCTTTTTTCAAATATGCTTTTGACAGCACGATATGTTTTTGACAGCATGTTTCTTTGGAAACAGGTGCCTTAAATGCACAGTTATCAAACCTATTCCTACAAAAAACAGGCTGCTATTTTGTTCTTGAAATTATTCCAATTTTTCTATTTAGAGTATAAACCTTAAAAGCATGGTGTACATTTTATATGTCATTTTTCCGGACTATCTTCATATACAAAACTAAACACTTTAGTTTTAAGCTTAGTTTTAACAGGATTAGTTTTAGTTGTGCAGGAAAAGTTTTTTCAGCAGTTTCTCATTATTTAATGCTTTTTGTGATACTACAAATAATATTTAATTAAATAAACATGTTTCAGATATATGCACAAATAAATTGTATTTATGGCACAGTGGTGAAACACGCTAGCATACCAGAGCTGACATTTTGCACCCGTCGGTTCGAAACACAGCTCTGCCATCTGCCAGGCAGGGCGCCTGGGCCTTGTTCTAGGGGGGGATGGGGGGGGGGGGGGTGTGCTGGAGGGGATTCCTCATAACTGATGTAATTACGACCTCTGCTGGCTGATTAATAGACCACTGAAGTCGTGCGTCATTCTGTAGTCCTCGTTATGCCCATATTTGGAGACCCGGGTCTAACTCAGATTTCCTATGGGAAAAATAAACGGGGTTTTCAAAAAATCGACTCTAACGCATCCTGTGCTAAATAAACATTTTCAGAACCCTGTACGTTTTGTCCTGTGTACATTTTTCTCCTGTACATCACTGGATCCTCTGAATTACGAGGTTGTTAAAGGGTTGTAATACTAATAATGCTACACGAAAGCTAATGCTACTGCACATTAATTAGACGTCACTGAACTACACCAATCAAATCAATGGAATGAGCGGCTCGCTTTTGGTGAGTACAACCAAAAGCGTAACACCCGACCATCCTCGCTTTCTACTTTAATGTAGCTACAGTGGGGTCAAAAAGTATTTAGTCAGCCACTGATTGTGCAGGTTCTCCTACTTAGAAAGATGAGAGAGGTCTGTAATTTTCATCATAGGTACACTTCAACTATGAGAGACAAAATGAGAAAAAAAAATCCAGGAAATCACATTGTAGGATTTTTAAAGAATTTATTCGTAAATTATGGTGGAAAATAAGTATTTGGTCAATAACAAACAAGCAAGATTTCTGGCTCTCACAGACCTGTAACTTCTTCTTTAAGAAGCTCTTCTGTCCTCCACTCGTTACCTGTATTAATGGCACCTGTTTGACCTCGTTATCTGTATAAAAGACACCTGTCCACAGCCTCAAACAGTCAGACTCCAAACTCAACCATGGCCAAGACCAAAGAGCTGTCGAAGGACACCAGGAAGAAAATTGTAGACCTGCACCAGGCTGGGAAGAGTGAATCTAAAATAGGCAAGCAGGTTGGTGTGAATAAATCAACTGTGGGAGCAATTGTAAGAAAATGGAAAAGGGAGTGACCTAGCCAGTCTCCAGACCTCAACCCCATAGAAAATTTGTGGAGTCCGTGTTGCCCAGCGACAGCCCCAAAACATCACTGCTCTAGAGGAGATCTGCATGGAGGAATGGGCCAAAATACCAGCTACAGTGTGTGCAAACCTGGTGAAGACTTACAGGAAACGTTTGACCTCTGTCATTGCCAACAAAAGTTATGTTACAAAGTATTGAGTTGAACTTTTGTTATTGACCAAATACTTATTTTCCACCGTAATTTACAAATAAATTCTTTAAAAATCCTACAATGTGATTTCCTGGATTTTTTTTTCTCATTTTGTCTCTCATAGTTGAAGTGTACCTATGATGAAAATTACAGACCTCTCTCATCTTTCTAAGTAGGAGAACCTGCACAATCAGTGGCTGACTAAATACTTTTTGACCCCACTGTACCTACTAAAAATATCAACCAAAACTTGTGAATATCACTGCACTTTTACACTGGTGAATCGCGCTGCTTCGTGCGGTTATTTAAGAGGCTTATAAAAGAAAAAAAAAAGAAAACATTAAGAAGCTTCCAGTTTAGTGACGTCAATTCAGTGCGCAGTAGCATTAGCTTACATGTAGCAATATTCATATTTTGACTCTTTAACGACTTCATAATTCAGAGGATCCAGTGATAATAGACAGAAGAATCTCCATAAAACAAAACGTAACAGCTTTGGAAAAAATTTTTATGACTACAGGATGCGAGAGAGGAAATTTGCGAAATCTCCATTCATATTTCCCATTCAAAATTTCTCTTAGACCCGGGTTACCAAATATGGGCATAACAACATGGCGTGGCCTACAAAATGACGAAACGACTTCAGTGGTCTATGATGCCTGCACAGAGTTGAGGGGTTTCTCTCCATACACAAAGCTGATCCGCATATGAACTTGCCTTATGCAGGTGAAAAGATGTGGTCGATACTGCACACGTGTCGGAGGGGGTGTGTGTTAGTCACGGCTCTCCTTAGTCAGAGTGGAGATCAACATCAGTAGAGAAAAAGCGTGATGTGATTGGGTAATTGGATATGACAATATTGGGAGGAAAATTAGGGGGAAAATGCAAAAAAATTGTTGACCAGGCAAAGCGGTTGATGAAAATGAGCTGAACATTTTTGTAAAAAAAAATGATGAGGGTGAATACATTTAAGGTGTACAAGGCATCAAGAAAGAGTGTGTACATGTGTATGTGTGTGTGTGTGTGTGTGTGTACTGACCTGAATGTCTGTGAGTTCCTTTTGCAGTCTTGAGACGAGTGAAGAGCAGTTACCTTCACAGGGAATTTGAAGATTCTAATGCAAACCATGTAGAGATAAAACATAAATGCCACTGATTACATTCTGAGTGTGTAAATGCTAATAGCTCAGACTCAGCTCACCTCATCCTGGTACAGAATTCTCCCGACTGGACTGACCACACATGCTGTACCAGAGCCAAACATCTCCTTCACGCGGTTCTCCTCCAGAGCCAGACGCAGATCAGCCATGGTCAGGTACCGCTCTGAGACTTTAAACTCCCCCTGTGCAGAGCAACATACGAAACTCTTACAGTTGGTTTGATTCGGTTGGAATTGGAACTGGTTTTGGATTGGTGGGTGGCCTTCGCTCTAATGCAGTTCCAGATTTTGTTTACACCTTATTATTCAACACAGCATGGTTGTTGGTGGTGAGCATGTCATCTAATCATCTGCTAATCTACTATGATTTTCAACCACATCAGTCTTAGAGAGTTTACAAAATCTAATATTTTTGACTGAATGTGCACAAACACACTTTAAAATATTAAAGTTAAAATGTGCTTCAAGTCCTACCCATTTGCGTGTAAGTTCCAAAATGCTCTGCCTTGTAATGCCTGGTAATATAATCCCATCAAGAGGAGGTGTAGCAAGTTCTTCCTCTGAAAACAACAACATAAAAGGGGGGGTTGGTTGATCTAAAATATTTTTAAGAAATAACCTAAAAATTAGGAAGGTTAGGGGGCAGTAAAAGTGCTAATTAGTGAGTAGGCACACCTTTGGTGCTAATTTATGCCCCTATATATCCCCTGTGTTTGAATTCCGTTTTAAATATTAAAATTCTAGTATTTTTGAGAAATGAAATTCTTTCAAAAATCTTTCCTGAAAGATTTACTGCTATAATGTTGTAAGAAGTAATTAGCTCACTCAGTAAAACACATTGTACTAGGCAGTGGTGGTTCTATCGGTTGTCCACTAGAGGTCATCGGTACACCAATAAAACAACTGTTTAGAACTAAGACATTTTACCATGGAATAACTTCAAAAGAAAATCTCATTTAAATGTTAAATAATAAAATGTAATTTATCCATTAATACTTATTAAACACTGTATTTTGTTCTGCAAACGGGCACCATCATGAGCAGGCTGGTGTGTTCTTGATAAAGTTAGTGCTATTCAGTGTAGGTTTTAT
The DNA here is from genome assembly GCF_030014385.1 of Trichomycterus rosablanca. Lineage (NCBI taxonomy): Eukaryota > Metazoa > Chordata > Actinopteri > Siluriformes > Trichomycteridae > Trichomycterus > Trichomycterus rosablanca. Next base: position 68,076,770 of record NC_085988.1, on the reverse strand, counting down.
AGGGACCTGAGCTTGATTCCTGCTTCTGTTAAGTATTAACTCTATTTCCTATGTACATGTGAGTTTTCTCGTATGTGTAAGTACAGGCAATAAGTAGGTGGATACATTTAATTATTTTGTATTTAAAATTTTATCCTAATTAAAATAATGGTGGTCCAAAGTCTACCATAGACGGGAATAGTCTGGATAGGAACAGATTCTGGACAGGGCACCAGTACATTGTAGGGCATCACATTATTTACTCATGACACAGAGGAGTAATTCAGAGTAGCTATTCCACCTATCTATTATTTTGTCATGAGAAGGGTTGACACATTATGTGTACAAGAGACCAAGTGGAGGGGGAGTAAGGCTAGGAGCATTGGAGAAGGGGGGGGGGGGGGGGGGGGGGTAACATTTTGGGATATTTTTTACTTCTAAAACTAAAGCAATTCATTTTTCACCCACATGAGACACATGATTAGTCTCCCTAACTACGCATACATGCACGTTTAATGTTATCCAGTTCAGTCTAAAAAACAATGACTGCTGTTATAGGACATGGGTGTGTGTGACTTTAAGCGCGGTGTATAGTGGGAGATGCTCTGTTCACAGTATCACTATAAGTGAGTCAGGAGTCGATTCGTATGAAGCGAAGGTCGGCACACGAAAGGGGGCGCATGTCCAAAAAGGTTGAAAACCCCTGTGATAGAGTGATGAGTCTGAAGCTGTAAATTAAGGGAGTGATAAATGTCATCAGTGCATATGCTCCACACATGGGTTGTAAGATGGAGAAGAAAGATTTCTAAAGTGAGTTAGATGAAGCAGTGGGATGGTACCTAAAGAAAAGAGAGCTTTGATTGGAGCGGACTTCAATAGGCATGTTGGTAAAGGAAATAGAGGAGAGGACGTGTGGTATTGTATTAGGAAATCCGGAGTGGTGGAGAAGTATGTGAGGGTGGTCCAAGATATGTATGAGGACAGTGTAACAGTGGTGAGATGTGCAGTGGTAATGATGGACAGATTTGCATTAAGGTTCAGCTCTGAGCCTCTGTTTGCAGTGGTCATGGACAGGCTGACAGAAGACATTAGGCAGGAGTCTCCATGGAATATGAAGTTTTTGGATATCACTGTAATTTTTAGTGAGAGTACAAAGCAGGCTGAGCCTGGAGAGATGAAGGTATGTATTGGAGAGAAGGGGGATGAAAGTAAGCAGGAGTAAAACGTGTGTGAATGAAAGTGGGGGGGCAAAAGTTGAAGATTAGGTTGCAAGGAGTTGAGGTGATGAAAGGGGGCAAATTGAAATACATGGGGCCAACAGAGTAATAGAGAGCGTGGTAGAGAGGTGATGAGGGTGCAGGCAGCGTACAGTATATGGCGTAGAGTGGCGTGATTTGTGATAAAAGGGTTTCTGCCAGAGTGAAAGGGAAATTTTAGTGAGGAGAGATTGAGATGGTTTGGGCATGTACAGAAGAGGGATGGGATTTGTATCAGGATAAGGGTGCTGAGGATAGAGCTGCCAGGCAAGAAGAGGAGATGAAGGCCAAAAAGGAGGTTTATGGATGTGGAAAGGGAGGGCATGCAGGTAGATGGGGTGACAGAGGAGCTTGCTCAGGACAGAACAAGATGGAGACTAATGACCCACTGTGGTGACCCTAGATGGAAATGTTTTATTGGAAAAGTCTTGTTCTACAGAATATTTGATGCCATTTAAAGAAGGTTTCATTACCTCCATTTTCATTCATCCAGTAGAGAAAAACATTCATTGTTCCAACTTCCGTGATCTGATGATCATCCCCATACAGCCAGAGCACTTGCTGACAGCCGTAGTCCATCGCCTCATACTGAGCACAGATAGAAGCTCCATAGTTCCTGTGAATAAAGAAGCTTTCATGGTACAGCATCGTCCTGAACAGGGTGTTCTGGATCTATTGTTATCAACACTAACACAGCCATTCTATCACTTCGTAAATACCAATACATTAACATCTTTGCACACCCATTCTGTGTGAATAAAATAAATAATATTGCAAATAATTTGGAAATATTCACTAAAAATGACAACACAAAGCTAAAGTAATACAGTGGAATCATTATTCAGACCATTTGACTTTTGCAGACCTTTTTACCCATATATTTACACTAATTCACTCATTGTGATGACAGGAAAAAAGGTTTCAGAGTTTTAGTTTTTTTTTTACAAAAAACTTTAATCTCTTATATACAAAAGTATTTGGATTTTTTACTGTGGCAATTCGAATTGTGGCCAGGTGCATCCTGTATGTTTCTAGAACTTAACCACCAGTTGTAATTTGAATTAGATCTAGTTTGGAAAAATACACACCCGAGTCTGTAAGGACCCGAAATTTAAACTGTGGCGTCAGGAGAAAAAACAAGCCACAAAATCCCGTGAACTGTCTGTGGATCTTCAGGATTGTATGGCATTTGTGGCAAGGCAAAGATCAGGGCGAGAATATAAAACAATATTTAAGACTGAGTGGTACCAGGACCACAATCAAACAATCATTTTAAACTTGAATAAGAATAAGGCACAAACCTGAAGCCTCACAAAGTTAGCCATCTGGCCAAATTAGGCATTCAGGCAATGCCTGATTTGGTCAGGGAGATAAGAAAGAACCCAATGGTCACTAAAAGTCCTGTGCAGATGGAAAAACCTGTTTGACACTTATCCCTGCAGAACTTCATAAATCAGGCTTTTATGGCAAAGTGGCGAGATGGAAGCCACTGTTGAATATTATACCAGGAAAGCAGAATCAGAACAACAATACCACAACAATCATGGCTCACAAGTGAATATTATACATAACAGACACCCTATTGATTATGAGACTGGTTGCAGGGAAAAGCTAATCTCTTGCTGTAGTTCACCTTTTCACCACTAGAGCTAAATTTGACCCTATTCACCATTAATGAGCGCTTGGTAGATTGGAAAATTGGATTGGATTGGATGTCAGTGTTGTAAGTTTCGAAAGTACACTTACCTATTAAAGGCTTGAGACTAGGGCTGTCGAAGTTAACGCGATAATAACGCATTAACGCGATCTCAATTTAACACGATTAAAAAAAATAGTGCCGTTAACGCAAATTCTATTTGGCTCTGCGAGTCATCCGTAGTTCATGTTGAGACTTGACCGTGCACGGCATCTCTCATTAAGACAGCGTTTCTCAAATGTAACCGAGCGTCGTAGTGATGCACTTTCTTAATAAAGAAATAAATACACGGTATATACACAAGTTGTCGCGAGCAGAACACTTTTATTACTTTTTCTGTTACGGTACCGAATAGTGGACAGCTAGAGTCGTTAGCCAAGCATGCTATTCCATGAACTATGGAAGCCCCAAAGGGTCAAAACACACTCACTTCGTGTAGAAACGTCCATCAAACCATTGTCACGATACAACCACAGAAAAGTCTGTTACAATAACTACGCCTTATCCCACCTAAAGCACCGCTGATCTACAATGTTTGCTGATGGAGAAATTTTAACCTACAATCTGACATTTATACGAAGTCAAGGGTCTCTGCTGGATAGTATTACTGCCTAGTATGTGAGTGAATAAAACTCCCTTACAGTTTTCTCTTGTCCCAGCAGTTTTTAACATCAGTACATTTAGCATAAAATGTGTTCACCATTTTAATTGTAACATTTCACTTAAAAATCCTTGTTTTCTATAACATTTACACAGATTTTTTAAAAATGCGATTAATCGCGATTAACTATATGAAATTCTGAGATTAATCGTGATTAAATTTTTTTATCGTTTGACAGCCCTACTTGTGACATTGAAGATATTTGCGTAAGTGCAAGTTTGATGGCCTGAGTAATTATGTTAATGTATTACTGAAGGCTTTTGACCAGCAGCTGATAATATGAAGAAATGTCCACTGCTTTAGTACCTGGAAATCCATTACCTTGCATCATGTTTCTGTGGAAACCTACCAGACAGTTTTGAAACGTTTATTGTATTTAGTTAAACCCTAAACATGCTTCCTGGTCAATGTTAGGAGTTTAGAACTTTGTCTTGTTAGTGTCCATTTAATGAAAACATTGTTAATTTCTTGCTATTATACACCGACAAGGCATAACATTATGACCACTGACAGTATAACACTGATTATCTCTTTATCGTGGCACCTGTTAGTGGGTGGGATATATCAGGCAGCAAGTGAACTAGTACCTAAGCATTGTTGCAGACCATGTACACCCTTTCATGGAAACGGTATACCCTGATGGCTGTGGGCTCTTTCAGCAGGATAATGCGCCCTGCCACAAAGCAAAAATGGTTCAGGAATGGTTTGAGGAGCACAACAACCAGTTTGAGGTGTTGACTTGGCCTCCAAATTCCCCAGATCTCAATCCAATTGAGCATCTGTGGGATGTGCTGGACAAACAAGTCTGATCCATGGAGGCCCCACCTCACAACTTACAGAAGTTAAAGGATCTGCTGCTAACATCTTGGTGCCAAATATCACAGCACACCTTTAGGGGTCTAGTGGAGTCCATGCTTTGACTGGTCAGGGCTGTTTTGGCAACAAAAGGGGGACCAACACAATATTAGGAAGGTGGTCATAATGTTATGCCTAATCTGTGTATTTAACAAATGTAAACAGCGTGCCTAAACCTACTTGGGTTAACTAAAACAGTAAAGAAGTATTAAATAATGTGCATATTTCTTTGTCTTGCATAATGTTTTGTCCAAAACATTTGCAACATAAGTCATAGCAACAACTAGCAGCTAGCATGTAGGCTAAAAACTGTAAGGTAAAGCTAAGATTAAATGCTAAAGCCTGAAGAGCTACAAAACAAAAAAAAATCAAACAGACAGGGGAAAGTCCCCCTTATAGTTAAGTTGGCTTCATCTGCCCCACCTCAATAAAATGAAAGATAAATAAATCAATATTGTGTATATGTATAGTGAAACTCAAATTTATATTTACATTAAATCCTTTTGATTACAACTAAATAACTTATTTATTATTGATCATTAATTGATGTTATTTTGATCAAATTATTAGTACTAAAACAACAAATTTTATTACAAATTAAGCTTATTTTTCTTATTTTCAGTTTTACACAATAGATAAACTCAATGTGCAATAAATACAGTTAAAATGTTAGAATGAGGGCACTCAGGTGATGCAGCGCTAAAACACACTAGCACACCAGAGCATCTCCAACTTGTATGTTTGAATTTCAGCTCTGCTACCGGCAAGCTGGGCACCTACACAGACAATGATTGGCTCATCCGTTGGGTTGGATTGTCTGAGGGTATTCTTTATAGCTGATGCATTTACAACTTCTGTTAACTGAGCACAGAGAGAGGGAAAACTGAGATTTCTGTACGTGATAATTAGCACCACACAAACTTGCCTCATGCAGGTGAAAAGCAGTCAGCTACTGTTCACGTGTTGGAGGGGGCGTGTGTTAGTCACAGCCCTCCTCGGTCAGAAGTGGAGGTCAGCAGCAGTAGAGCAAGCGAAATGCAATTGGGTAATTAAATACGACTAGATTGGAGGGAAATTGGGAAAATTCAGTCACAACAGTCAGAAACCCCTGCAGTAAGATGTCAAACTTGTCAAAGACCCAATGTGTTCACTTACTATAAAAAAAAATACACAAATTGTAGTCCTGGAAGAACACAACAGACAAAACCACTGCTCCCAAAAACATTGCTGCATGTCTATAAGTTTAAAAAAAGAACATCTGGATGTTTTACAAAGTATTGGAGTTTTGTGCACAGAAGGGATAAAAGTAGTCTGTCTTTTTATCTTACCCTCCCATTTTGCAGTCTCCCGTTCCGCCCTTCCAGGCCCTGATGTATTTGCAGTCAGCCCACAGAGACACAGATTTGCCTCCTGTGCTGAAATAGGAGCCAACCGGACTGAGAATCGCAAACAGCAAGGCACGGGAAGACTTCTTCACACCTAGTGAGGGCTACACACACATACATTTTAATTTTTTGGTCCATCTGAGATGAATTTGGTTGGATTTCTGCATTAAATTGATGCATTGGCTTTTTAATGGACTTCCAGGTTGCATTTCTTAATGCAGTAGACTTAATGCATGTTATCATCGTTTTTAAAACAAAAATAAAAGTTTCATAGTTTTTAATATTAATACATTAATTAATTTAAATGTAAAAAAGTGTATTTAAAATATAGGCTTTTAGGCTTTAGGAATTAAACCCTGAGCCCTTGTGTAGAAAGATATATTATTAAGGATCATTATAATTATGCACAGGCATTTAGTTGTGGCTGATTAGTCTCTGACTTCTTTATGTAGAACTGGTTCAGTTTGGGCAAAGTTTAAGACCGTCTTGTTTAAATGCAATATTTTATTGTCCATCACATGTACACAACTTGTAGAGCTGTGATCAAAACTTGACTGGATTTTTTTCCCAAGCAACTACGTTAATAATTTACTTTTTTATTTTGGTTTTGACTCAGCAGCAGCTTACCATACATGGCCTTCATTTCATGGTTTAATCACAAGGCTGTTGGAATTTTTTTTCAAACCACATAGAACCTTTTGATCTCTCAGAGCCTGAGACACAGTTGGTTTGGTTGCCAAATGCACCACTGCTGTACTTTTCAAAATGGTTAACTTTAATCCCAAACTATGTGGTGAAACACACAGGTGATCCTGGCAAACTTCAGATCAGAAACAATGTTTGTTTTTTTGGAGAGTAGTGTTAATCATGTTATTGAAGTCAGAAGTTTACATACATTTGTAGATGAGATGTATTTAATGGCATTTATATATTTTTTGCAAATCTGATTTATTAAAAATAGTTCTGCAGAGTTGGGATTTACATACAGTAAATTAGGTTATAAGATAAACTTGTACATATAAGCCAAAAGCAGTGCAATGGGAAAGTCTAGAAAGCTGTGTACAGATCTTAGAGGGTCACACAACTGTCTATAACTACAAAGCACATGAAATAGTCATTAAAATGTTTGCCAATATTGGAAAAACTCAAACTGTTATTTTATACAAAAAAAAAAAAACATGTTCTGATGGTCAGATGTCAATACAACAATCACTTAAACAGAAGTGTAATCAATCAGAAGCTGCTGGAACACAGTTGACATTGTAGCCTGGCTTCATACTGCCATTGGCTTCAAGGGTGCCATGCAAAAACAGCTCCTTTTTTAAAACTGGCACATTAGAGCTTGACTGATGTTTGTTGCAGATTACTTGGACAAAAAAATCTAATAACTATAGAACCTAAAAACAGACATTTTGGTTAAGCTGTGCAACTCATTTGCAATGACAGATAGGACATTATGTGAGTTATGTAGGTACGGTAAAGATGGTAGTCAGTCAGTAGCTGTACCTGAACATGAGAAAATGAGGTTTATTTTTGTCTTCACTGAAAAAATCATAAAAAAAAACTTTCCAGGGAATCAAACCCAGGTTATTTGAGCTGTAAGGCAACAGTGCTACCCACTGCACCACTGTGCCACCTAATCCATTTCAAACATCGTTGAGATAGGAGACCTGCTTCTATGTTTATCATCTAACCACTGGCAAATAGTTAAGATGCATTTTTAGTTTGTTACAAATCATATGCAATAAGATTTTTAAATGTTTGAGGCAAAACACAAAGACAGCTGGGCTTCCAGCAGACTCTGGTAAAAACAACCATACACACCTCAGTCCCGATGAATGTGGGCCGGATATACAGGCTAGCAGAGTCTGACTGAGGGACCCAGTCCTGATCCACTTCAACCAGTTTCCTGATGCACTCCAAGAACTCAGCACCATCAAAAAGCTGCAAAACAGACAAGCAAAACAGATCAAACACTTGTTACAGACTACTTGTATTTATAATCTTTACACTTTACACAATTAAAATGTAGTTTTAGTTGGCGTTTCAGTTGGTGTTTAGTTTGTGTTGGTAAATATTGGGTCAGTGTGATGACATTGGTCCTTAAATACACAGTCCAGCAGTGTCGACAGTATCAGGGCTATTAAATTCTACTGACACATGTGTTAAATGAGAAAATCATATGGAAAGATGTGGGCCATGCCAAAATATTTTTCTATAACAACTTACTACAGACCACAGTTCTGTAAGGAAACTGAAAAAAGTCTCGGAAAACAATATTTAAATATAATACTTCTGGTACTTACTGGTGTTAGCAATTACAGCATCTAGATATGTGTGGTTACAAATAGTATGTTTCAAATTTTGGGCTGAATTTGGGCAGCTTATACCATTCTTCATGACAGAACCTATCAAGCTCTGCCCTCTTCAAGTCTCACAGATGTTCAATGGTGTTTAAGTCTAGGTTTTGGCAGAGCCAATCAAGGACATTTGCTTTGACTGTATGTTTTGGGTCTGAGTTTGTGTGTGCTCTGGAGGAGGGTTTCTACAAAGATGTTCTTGCAATTGGCTGCATTTATCGGTCCCTCATTTCTTACCAGTCGCCCTTACCAAGATGCTGTTACCACCTTGTTTTAGTATAGAGTATAGTATATTTTCATCTAATTAGACACAAGACTAAGTCTGTTTCCTTGTGTTGTCAGAATACTTTACAAGCTGTTTTGCAAACTCCATAAGTCATATACTGTTATGGGCTTTTTACTTAACAGTGGCTTCTGTTTTGCCACTCGACCGACCATAAAGGTCTGATTTATGTAGTGCTGCAGAGATGATTTTCTGCACAACAGGTATTCTCCTCTCTGCACAGGACATTTGGAGCTCTTTTAGAAAAATGTTCAGTTAATTTTTACCTTCCTGACAAAAGCCTTTCTTGCCCAAATGCCTAATTGTACCAACACTCAGAGCTCTTACAGGTTTAGATATTTTATATCCTTGCTCTGATTTTGCCTTGCCATAATCAGATCAACAGCCAGTTCCTTTGACTTCATGGCTTAGTTTTTGTCCTGACAATACAGTGTAAATTGTGGGCCCTAATGGATGGGCCATTGTGAATGGAGTTCACTTTGCATTATGGGTGATTAATTGCATATTTGTACATAAAATGGCAATTACATCATTTCAAAATCAAATTCATAACACTATAAAGTGTGGGGGAAATACAAGGCATTTTTAATGTGAAACTGAAAAAAATGGACCCACTTACTGGTAGACAGGCTCTATGAGCGGACTTCAACATGCGCTTCATGTTCAGCAAAGGCCTGAAAAGACGCACTTTGTTATCCTTCCCCCTGTATGCCTTCATGCCTTCAAACAGCTAAAAGTCAGATAAGTCAAATAAAAGCAATAAAGTTATATTTGCAAATATGCCTTTTAGATTATGTATGTTGCAAATAATTGTGATTATAATAACTGTATGAAAATGTCATGATATGGTCTTATAGCCAAAGATCACAGTTCTCAGTGCATAATGATAACAACTACAACCACAGATATTAAAAATAGTTTATTTGTTTTAGTTTTGAGAATATTTGAAATGTTGTCCTATTAATTGTTAATTTCAATTTTTAGTCATTTAAAGAATTTACAGCAAATTATCATGGTTTTAAATTCTCAAGGTTATGTTTTATTATATAGACACTGCTATGCCTATTTTAGATCCCTATCCTAGTAAGCTCTCACACCCTTATATTTAATACATATATTTTATATATTTGTCACATGAGCCCCTGTGCTCTGAGGAACTTTGTGTGCCACGCCCACCTCCACAAGAGCACGCTCAGTCCTGGGTCAATGCCCCTTTTGTCATTGGTCCTCTGCCACTAATTAGCTCCAGCTGCCCCTATTTATGAGGGAAGCTGGAGGACTGAGGGGGAGATTATTATGTAACGCTTTAGGGCTAAGACGGACAGGAGGGGCGGACACACACACACACACACACACACACACACACACACACACACACACACACACACACACACACACACACACACACACACACACACACACACACACAGAGCTGCGAATAACTAAAGTATATTTATTAATAAACAAAAGACAGGTACAACAAGACAAGCGAACACACAGAGCTAACAAACAGAGCTAACACATGGAGGTTAAACAAACAAAAGGCTAATGCTAACAAACAGAAAAAAGGTTAAACAAACAGGATACTAGAACTAAACAAACTAAACAGGACAAAACATACTAAACAAGCTAACATGCTAAACAGGCTAATGGACGAAACAGGATTAAACAGATAAAAACAGGACTACAGGCTAAGTAAGGTAAACAGACCAAACAGAACTAAACATACAAAACAGAGCTAACAGGATAAAACAAACAAACCAAAACCAAGCGAAGGGAGGCAGACAGACAGAGATCCAGTAAACCGACAGGGGTCAGGCAAAATGCAAGCAAATACAGACATGAAAAAAATCTCCACCCCAGTCCTCCAGCTTCCCTCATGAATAGGGGCAGCTGGAGCTAATTAGTGGCAGAGGACCAATGACAAAAGGGGTGTTGGCCCAGGACTGAGCATGCTCTTGTGGAGGTGGGTGTGGCACACACAGTTCCTCAGAGCACAGGGGCTCAAATGTGACAAATATATTATTATTCATTCATTCATTGTTTGTTGTACCACGTTTTATCCTATTAAGGGTTGCACTGGATCTGATTTACTGGGCAAAAGGCAGGAAACACCCTAAACAGGTTGCCACGTCATCACAAGGCAAACACACATACACACATTCACATACACAGTCATACCTAGGGGGACTTTAGTATCTCCAATTAACCTGACTGCTTGTCTTTGGATTGTGGGATGAAAACTGGAGCACACAGAAGAAACCCACACAGACACGAGGAGAACATGAAAACTCCACACAGAAAGGACCCAGACCGCTTCATCTGGGAATCAAACCCAGGACCTTATTGCTGTGAGAAGACGGTGCTACCCAACGAGCTACCAATAATATTATTATTATTATTATTATTATTAATATTAATATCATTATTATTTGTGATGACCTGTAGCTGGTCCCCACAAAGATCTTACTATGTGTAGATAGTTATTCTGCATTCAGCATATTATTATTATTATAATTTTTTATAGTCTCTTTACGAGTGGATAGCACATTATATTAAAATGTATGTTTTAAATGCAATATTGGATCAATAATTACTGGACGATACAATTTTAAAAATATAAGCAAAGTAAATCTTGTAATGTGTGAAACTAAAGTGAAACATGTGACTGAATATTGCTGAAGTACAGACCTGCACAGCATAGTGCAAAGCAGAGCAGGCAGGGTGGAGGCTCAGGTTACCAAATGGCTGAATGCGAGGCTTTTCCCAGCCTCCCTCACTGCTCCACTCAATGAGCAACATGTGATCTGTGAATTCAGATCCAAATGACAACCTTTTCGGATCAGGTTTGGGTTTGGGACTTTCACACAGCTGAATCATTGTGTCTGCAGCCTGAAATTGAAAAATAAAGACATTTCAACCATACTTGACTAAAACAGAGTGTTAAAATGCTGATAATTTAGAAGATCAGTGAACTATTATCATTTCTGTAAGCTATATGTAAAAATATCTCACTGAGATTTATAGCACTACTGGAGTACACAACCTACAGCAGATCCTCCTGCAGATACTCAGTAATCTCAAAATACCTTTTTTATAGTGCCCTGATCACAGTTAACTATTTAACTCCACTGTAATAAAGGTAACCATCCATAAAATATAAATGATTTCTCATAAAAACAATAACAAAGCTAGCTGTTTACACTTACTGGTAGATATTTAAACCCAGATTTACTCTCATACTCTCTTGTTATATAATTTACATGCTTTTACATTTTCACGTTTGGTTTACATTGCCAAAAAAGCAAAATAAAAGGGTTTCTAATCAGACACAAATACAAAATCTAAATGCAATTCTATAAAAATCCCAATTATACACTTTAAAGCAATCATACTTTCCAAAGGTGCTTTTATAAATTATATTCAGACATGTTGTCAAAAGTTATTAGCACCCTGTCACTTGAGCTTGTTCCTCTTTATATTTTACTTTTTTACACAAATTCTTAAATGATCATCCATCATTTCCACTTTCTCCACAGTGCAAATTTGCTGCGACACAGAAGCCAGTCATTAATCAGTAATCAACAGAGGCAGATCAGAGAATACACAACTGTAATAAGACCAGCAAGTGTTGTCTGTCAGTGTAAAAGGCCATTTAAATTCATTACCAACACTGTAACCTGGTGGGTTGCGACTTGCTAATGAATTGCAAGTCGAAACCCCACACCTGCAAGAATGGAACAGAACTCAGGTGCAGGATGTTTTAACCAAGGTAGAACAATAGTGTGGCTAAAAGCCACTAAGAAGGGACAATCACAAATAAATAAGGTGGCCAAAATAATGGAAACAAAGTAACAGAAGGACTCAAAACATCTAAAGCCAATAACAGAGAAATGAAAGGACCAGGAAAGGGTGCCAATCCATTACAGGGCTTTGGCCATTCCCCTCCTCACCCCAGACATAGCTACTCATGTCGGTGTAGCCCAGCCAGCTGATGGCACAGCTGAAATCGAGGATTGAATAGCACAACTAGTGTAATTAGACCACTGAGCCACCCATGCATCTAGTCTGCTTATCATCTTATAATAACTACACCAAATGATGTCAGGAAACAATATGATAATTTTACATTGGTTAACAATTTGAAGATGAAAGCATTTTGGGTGACTTAATATTTACAAATAGAGACCACTCTTTTGTTTAGTGCACTGAAGAAATTCACACTGATGTCCATGTCTGACATTGCAATTATGATTTTTTTATATTAAACTGCAGGCTCAATTACCTTAATTAATACATCAGTACAATGACATTACTATCACAATTAAACTAAAAAAAGTTTGTTTACCTCTGTTACAAAAAAAGTATCTGAAACAAGTTTCCACACTTGATACTAAATACTGACAAACTTAGTCAGCTAATAAACATTTGTTTTAAGGCGTTGTAGGCATGAAAAAGTTCCACCCTGTAGCTACTCTAAAGCTTTAAACTGTATACTAAATTAGCCTGGAACAACTTATAATCTTCTCTGCACCATAAAGAAAAGCAAAGAGCCAGAGCCAACTGGGCTAAACAGTCATGGGTGTATGCTCACTGCTAGTGTGTAATTCTATGACATGTATGTGTTTTTTGTTGTTTTTGGTAAAGGTCTGGAAGATTTGATTACAGTGAGTCAGAGAGTAAATCTCAATGCAATCAATCCTATTTTATATTATTACCAGAGAAAGCTCATAATTCTAACAGCTAGCATTTTCCTGAAAGACCCCTGATCCCAATGTCATTTAAGCTCCTGGTTATGTTTCACCACACTATACTATTAGTGGAAAAGAACATCCCTCCAGCTCTTTGACCTAGTGCCCTTTAATCCCACTTGTTAAAGGGCTTATCAGCACTGGACATTTTCCAAAAAGACTTTTGAAGGTTTCAGACATCCCTTTTGTGGACATCATTTCTAATTACTGAATGCAGGTGGTTCTCTCACATCTGTTGCTATCAGGTGTATAAAATCAATTACATAACTTTTCAAGAGAAGTTGGGACATTTTGTAAAATGCAATAGAAAAATGCAATGTTGATTCTCTTGAATATTTATTTACCTGACAAAAGTACAAAAAATGCCTGCAACAGTGAAAAAACTTGTTTTAAAATATTTTAAGGGGCCCATAAATTACTAGCTACACCAGAGTACCAAGAGCAGAAAAGCAGAAAAGGGGTAAATGTGATCTTCTGACTTTGGTGATTTAAACTTCCTGCCTCATAATCACCTCTCTGAGTCAGAGGGGGGAGGACTAGAGAAAGCTGGATTGACGGGTCTTGAGAAAGTGGATTCAGTCAGCACAGGACCTTTATCCAGCAAGAGCCAGTGTCATTATAATCTTAACCTAAAGGGGGTCAGCATGCATGCATACATTCCAGCTATTAAATCCCAACCACTTGGAGGAACTCAGAGTGGCCTCTTTAACAATATGGATGTGATACAAATGCTTTGAAGAGCTTATACGAGGACAACAAAACCTGACTGTAAAAAAAAAGCTTTTGTGTTTTCACTCAAGGAACGTTTAACTTATTTTGGTTTACCAACAAAACAACAAAATGCGGCAACTGGACATCTCCCTGAAGGCAAGTGCAGAATCCTACCTAGTAATGTTCACAAAATTATTCCCAATTTTACTCCTCATTTTTGTATGTACAATCATCCCAATTTATTGTCTTTTAAACTTACGGATAAATGTAAGCATTACCTTGAAACTACAAACACTGTAAGCCACATCATTAGAAGTTGTATCGTCTCCTTGGCCCTGAAAATAGAGAAAAGAAAACACAACGTCAACATTAAATAATTTATTATGCACATTAGTTGAACTAGTACAGATAACACTCTAAGCAGTAAAAGTTTGGTTATATTTTTGCTTTAAACATTTATTTCATTAAACCCACATTGACTGTAAATATATATTTTAAAAAAAACATATGTAGAATTAATGCACATGAATTATGCACATAATGAACATGCAGTAAATAATGTAAACGTGTGTAAGGGTTAGCAATTAATGCACATAAATATAGAACATATAAACTTGCATATGTTTAATATATAAATAACAGTCATTTACAGTCAGCATTATCCAGAATTATTGGGATATGCATTGGATTATTGGGAAATATGTTAAATCCTTTAACTAAAGTAAATTTATTCTATATAACCACTTGCTTATTTATTAGCACTAGATCTACTCCTATAAAACACTGAAAAGTTTTATAAACACTGATGAGCCAAAACCTGAGCATCTAATACAAGGACACTTTTGCATCTAATACCAGGACATTAACAGCAGGTCCGTCCATGTGATCTTGAAGGAAACAGGATTTGTTGGACCAGTCAATCTTCTTCTATTCCTCTGATGTCCAGTTGCAATGTCTGCATGTAGGCGTTTTCAATGGTGGGCAAATTAGCATGGGTTCCTTGATTGGCCAGTGACCACACACCCCCATACACAGAACCCACAGTGTAATGCACCACTGTGCCAGCCATTCTATATTGGACATTGTATCCAATCAGTCAGTCATGTGGAAGCAGCATGAAATCATACACACTGTTCAAAACCTTAGTTAACATCAAAAGGGGGAAAAAAACATGATCTGAGTGGCTTTGACCTTGGCACGGTTGTTGGTGCTAGACAGGCTAGTATTACAGAAACAATTTCAGAAGACATCAGGTTACAACCTCGTCAGCCTAGAACATAAGTCTGGATTTACAATGGGTACAGGTGTACCAATGCTGGAGAGCTAGAAAACAAATTGTCGCCTGGTCTACTAAACCTTAATTTTTACTGCAAGGTTTAGATAAGGTTACTGCCAGCCCATCACAGAGCAGACAACTAGGGCAATTTTGGTAGCTCCAACTGGCCTGACTGCATGTCTTTGGACTTGTCGGAGAAAACCAGAGCCTAGTTTATTTTCTGAAATATATTAAAATAGATGTAAATTAAAATATGTATTTATCTCCATGTGTTAAATATCGTGTCCGTCTTTTATAGTGCGTGTAAGCGGAGTTGTTCTCACAACGTGGCTCCGTTTTGAAACTGCATACTACCCTACTAAATAGTATTCTAAAAATAGCTCGGCACCAGAGTTGACCTACTTTTTTACAGACTGTTTAGTATGTTAGTATGGATGGACGTAACCATTTTCCATGGGTGACGTTCAGATTAACGGGCTGCCTCGCTCAAAACTTAAATACATATACGGAAAAAGCATATCTGTCTGAAATAGCTGTTAAATTCAATCAAAAACATCGTTTAAAGAAACACCAAATTATTTTGTTAAACATATTACCCAAAGACAGATGGTAAACTCGCATGTGATGCTGGATAAGGTATTAGTAGTATAATCCACTATTCTGGATAAACATATGGCCATACATGTATGTGTGTTAAATGTAGAACATATTTACTTCGTTAGGAAATGGTTTAATAAAGACAATAAAAAGAAGAGTTGTTTTTTACCTGGATAAACGCCGTTCTCGGTGCTGAAAGACTCGCCATGATGGGAAAAGCAGCTCAGCGCAATGGAGGAGCTGAAGCCGATTAAACGTTCTGCTCTCACCCTCAGCAATTTTATATCCCGTCCTTCACACAATACTACACCAAACCCTAAGCAATAATTAACGTTACCCGCCTCCGAAAAACAAACATTAAAACTCAGAGGCACAACGGACACATTTAAAGCTCCGTTCTTTTATTATTTAATAATTTTGCTTACCACAAGTATTTCATTGCGTGCATGCATGTTTCCTCACACATGCAAACAATTACACTTTCATTGCAACATCCACAGCCCTATCATTCCTGTCCTCACATTACCTCACACAACGACTGCACACTTTTATTCATTCATTTTAATCATTGCTTCATGGGGATCACAGTCGCGGTGGGACCGGTGTCACCCTTTAACACTGAACACAGGGTTATACCACACTCACTCAGACTTAATGTCACATTGAGTGGTGGGAAGTTGGCCCAAATTAAATGCATGCAGGATCAATCCCATGAGCCATGTTGCTCTCACACTACCAGCTCTATCCTACCACCATCATGCCACATGACTGCTCAGGAATGAACAAAAAATAAACCTGTAATAATATATTCAGGGTAGGTAGTTGGTTTAGCAGCTCAGTATGTAATAGTGAGTTGTAGTTCTAGTAGGTCAGTGTGTAATAGTAGGTTGTAAACACAGTAGACTAGTATATTGTAGAAGTAAAGAGTGGGTCAGTATGTAGTAGCAGGTCCAATAGGTCAGTATGTACTAGTTGATTGTAGCCAACTAATCAGTAGGTTGGTAAGTGATAGTAAGTTGTAAGCCCACTAAGTCAATAGTGGGTAGAGGATTGTGAGTCCAGTACGTAGTAGTAGGTTGTAGGTCCAGTAAGTCAGTATGTAGTTTTAGGTCCAGTAGATTAGGAGTAGGTTATATATCTAGTAGGCCAGTATATAGTAGTGAATGGTAGGTTCAGTACATCAGCATTATTGTTAGGTATTTGGTCCAGTAGGTTAGTACGTGCTAACCCACTAAATAGTTAGTTTAGTAGGCCAGTATATTTTGAGAGAAAGTGTGTCCAGTAGTAAGTAGGCCCACTGGAAAAGTATGTAGTAGTGGGTAGTAGATCCATTAAATCGGTATAAAATGTTAGGTAGTGGGTAAAGCAGGGCACTATAAGTCGGGCACTACGTGTATTCAGAGAAAACATGTTAAACCATAGCTCCATGCTGGCTTATTTACATTACTTCTTTAAATTCTATGCATCCAAAAAACTTTAGCAGTGATCACTAGGGAATGTCAAGTTTATTCTACAGTATTGTGGCGGAACCACATTACATTTTCTCCACTGAAGAAGCATCCAGTAGGAAGCTTCCTCTCATTCTCACGCATGTAGGGACACCCTTTAAATCACGTTTGATCCACTGCAGAGTCACCTTTCCATTAGAGAAGCATCTAATTGAGCACTTCATCATGTTTTCTCAGCTGTAGAAGTACCCTATACAGCTCTGCATCCAATTTTTCTCTACTGAAAAGGAAACCCTTTGGGACACTGTCAAGTATGGGCAGCATAGAATACACACTATGGGCAGCAATTATAACACATTGGCGTTGTGTCTCATCAGGAGCATTTCCAGACGTTGTTGAGAATGCATACTGGCACTTGTGGGCAATGAGTTGCTGTGATGAAACTCATGCAAATTGGATCAGTCTGTGATTTAATTTTTTTACTTTGACTCTTTGAATCCAGGTTCATGATTTTGGTTTCCATTTAACAGTATTACACCATTTTGTTCTCAACAAATTACACCATTTATATTAGTAAAGATTTTTTTTTAAACTTTCATTCATCAAGATCCAAAGAGTGATTGAAGTGTTCCCTTAATTTTTTGAACATCCTATTTCCATTGTTTATCTGTTTATGGCTCTATATGTTTTAGATGTATTGTTGACATTTTACAACGTATGTATGACACTACAGACTGTAATCTACTTGCTAGTTACGTTTTGTCTGTGTCTGCAAAGGTTTCTTATTTCAATTCGCATCTTTTAAAAACATACCATTAGGTGAATTGGCTGTTTAAAACTTTCCCAGGTGCGAGTAAACAATTGAGTAAGTCAAGGACTGTATTTCATTATTCCTGGGTAGAAGATGGACCCACCTCAACCATGTCAGGGAGAAAGTAGGTGCTGAAAATTATTAAACGCTTGTTTGTACATGTCGATCCAACAAAAGAATCGTTTAAAAAGAACCGATTCCTTCAAGAATCATCCATCACACAACGTTACATGTGACACGCAGAGTTTCGGGCCTATTTACCTCACTAAATTCAGAAGCGCTGGTTTTTAAATCTGACGTGTGTGGAAGTATTTTACGCTTGTAATTAACATTGTTCATGTTGAATTATTCTTACGTTTTCACTAAAAGATTTTAAGTTTAATAATATACTAAAAAGTATCAGTTTTACCCTGCAGAATTTGGCGTTTGTTTGGAGAGGTCTGAATGTGATTCAGGCTGTTATATTTGTTGTGTGTGAAAAGGTGAGGTTGTTCTGATATTTTACTGAGGTCATCCAGAGCATTAAACGGTAAGCAAAGAGATCAGTGATTTATAAAGCCATGGGCTGTTATTTTAAAATGTTTGATCTTTTTATCAGCCATTATAAAGTAACTGTAATGTCTACTTACAGCTCAATAACAACAGTAATCCTTTAAGATCCAATGATGTAACTAAATAGAAGCTGAAATTAATAAAAAGAAATTAATAAAAAGCTGAGCAACTCTTAGTCTCCAGAATGTCATTAATCATTATTTAAAGACTAAATAATGTACTTTATGATTTTATCCTAGAGTTTCTCAAATCACTTATGAATTATTTTAGTATTGTTTGTGAGGATGTTATTCTGGAATATACGATTATAAAATAAATGAGTGGTATGTCCTAAAGTAATTCTTAATAAATAATAATAGTGGCTGTTATACCATGTAAGGCAATGGTTAAACTAACATTTCACCAGCTGGCTGCCAACAATGCATTCCATTATGGATCTTCTACCATATGTAACAGTTGGCAACAAACCTTGTGAGGGCATTTGTCCTTTTTTTTTTTTTTTTTTTTTTTTTTTTTTTTTTTTTTTTTTTTTTTTTTTTTTTTTTTTTTTTTTTTTTTTAAGAACACTTGCAGTTCATACATATTCTAGTTGTCCTTTTTGGCATTCTTGGTTTTTGTAGGCATTTTGTTGTTTTGGTAAAATCTAGCACATATAAGTGATATAATTGATACATTGTGTTTGTAATTGTGATCAAATCACTTTAAAGCCAAGCTTATCTTTTATCTGTGGTTTGTTATTTTGTCCACCTGTACATTTCAGTCTGTCTATAGCAGCTATTCCACCATGTATTCCACCAAGACTAGTTTATTTTATACTAAAAAGTATACTACTGTAGTATATCATAGTAGTGTTTTAAAGGCATCTGTGGCTTACTTTTTACATCTACTATGTTTATTTATTTATTTTTTTCTATTTTTCCCCACTTTTCCCCCCAATTCATGTCCAATTACCCTGATTGCATCCTCTATACTGATTCGACCCCTTCACCGCTGACTGAGGATGCCTCTCAGTACAGACTGCATTTTTCACCTGCACGAGTCGAGTTCATACACTAACGAGCACTGTGTATGGTGGTCCACATCCCCATCAGCATTATTTTTCAGCCCTGCGCAGGCGCCATCAGTCAGCCAGCAGGGGCTGCAGTTGCACCAGTTATGAGGACCTATGATCTGACTTCTTTTACCCTCTAACCCTGAACAATAGCCAATCGTTGTTCATGCTGCCACCCAGCCCAGTCTGAAAGGCAGAGCTGAGATTGGATATGATGTATTCGAAACCCCAACTCTGGTGCGCTAGTGTACTGTACTGCTGCGCCACCTGAGCAGCCTACATCTACTATGTTTATTAACTACAGTAGTAGCAGAGTTATAGGGGTATATGTGAAAGCTGACAGTACAGCTTTCATATCACATCCAAAGCTTTAGAGGAAGAATGTCAATGCCTCTGAACTTTGGTTTACCTTGGAGTACTTTGGATGGCAGAAAAGACAAACCCTAACTTCTCACTTGAAGCACAGATAACCAAACTGAAGTGTTGTTTGCTTGGAGGAGTTAAAGGTATAAAAGGAAAAGGACAGCTAGTCTTGGTCATTTGGTCACAACAAGCCACTTTTCGAAATGTATTTCATTATTTATTTTATTTATGCACATATCAGTCACTTATGGCAATTATTAAATACAATTAGTGATGTCTAGTGATGCTCCTTTAGCTATGACCATTTTTATAGTGAAAAATGAAAAGGCCTACAGTTGCTACTAGCCTGTAAGATTCCTGTCTGTGTTTTACAAGTTAGCTCAAGGACCTGCTTACACTCTTCATTGCCCTTACTGCAGATCACATCATCTTTGTGTGATATTCTTCATTATGGACATTGGCGTGACCCCGAGGCGGCACAACCCAGTGGACAGTATCTGCCGCAAACTTCAGACTATTCAGCGCCGTGACCGGGAGCCTAACTCGCCCTTCCAGATCCCCAAGCTTCAATCCAACAGCTATGACAGCCCACACACAGGCCTGCGTCGCAACCTGGACACCATTCTAAAGAAGCGTAAAGGAGACTCTCAGCATGATGTTACAGCCTTCATGCTCAGTCCCGGTGGCTCCCGTGGCCCCAGTGCCGCCCCAAACATTCCAATCACCCCACTTACACCTGTCAACGCTACGTACACCAGCACACTGGGGACTTTGGCAGAGAGGGGCAGCACTGTGCCTAAGCAAAGCCGACCCTGGCAGCTAAGCTGTTCCACGCCTGCTGTCCACAACAGTGACAATCAATTTAGCTTTACCCCAGGAGAGAAGGAGAGGGGCAAGGGGCCAGCACATGGCCTGCTGTCCTACAATCTTAACTTTTACTCTTCAGATGCCTCCAACATATTGGATAGTGAGCTGCCTTATCCAGCCCTAGTTGTAAAGAGGCTCTCAATGGGAGACAATGGTATGTGATCTGGCATTGGGTTTTTCAGTAATGCATCTCCCAAAATGCCTAAAGTATGTGATTAGTGCTGAAGTTTTCTGTGTTCTGTTAGGTACTTCAGCTCCATCAGAATTAAAGAAAGAGAGCATGGCAGAGGTTAGTCTGATTTGTGAAGAGGACCTGCTGGACTCCATTTTTCAGGCTTGTGACACACAGTGCAGAGGTGCTAAACCACACACACCGCACCATCACCACTGCATACGTTACGCTGTATGGCCAAAACTGTATGGACACCGCTTCTAATTATTGATTTATTATAGTGTTTCAGCTGCACTAAGTCCTAATGTGTATAAAGGAATTAACTGCTGTATTTTTAGGCACTCATTCGGGTTCTTAGATGAGCCCATGATTGTTAAGGGTAATCACAAGATTTGCAAGGTCAGAGAATGTAATATGTAGTGGAATTGACATCAGCTAACAACTGACTAGTAAGACTGGTTGGTTTAGATTAGCTTGCAGTGGTCTATTATTTAGTCAAATAATTTTAAGTTTATTTGGTCAAAAAATACACCAAATGCTTCTTAAATATTGATTTTCAATTAGTAAGCCTGATTAATGGCAAATAAAAAACCTTTTATACTGTGTGAAATGTATTAAACATCTACTATTTAGTGCCAGTCGAGAAATGGCACGTCTAACCAAATCATATCAACAGCTAATAACTGATGCATCAAATGGTTGCTTGCCTACTGACTATGTCTTAGCAGTGAGGCCTAGCGCACGTATGCCAATTCGGATTAAAAAAAGTGTAACCAGGTAGAATTTAAAAAATGTTGGAAGGGGGCAAATAGCCAAGTGGTCACCCAGTGAACATCTGTGTAATGTTAGTGAGAAGAAATGTTTTTTTATGAATTAGGTAGGATACCTGTTTAATCTTGTTTTGTGGCAGCTTCAGTCATGGTTTGAGTCATCACTAAGTTGTCATTAATAAATGCTTGTGGATAAAGTAGCTTTAGTTATGTAAGATTTATGCAAAAAAAGATGAGTTTCTAATCCTAAATCATAGCAGTAGTATCTGTGTAAAGGTTTTTAACAGCCTTTTACCCCAGTCATCTTCTCCTAAAGCAGCAGTTGCAGGCAAATTTAAAAAAAAAATTTATTGTAACACCCTTGGACTTAGGATTTCATAATATTCTCCATGTGTGTGTATGTGTAAATATACATATTGCACCTGAATACAATTATTATTGCTTTATTTTGTTGTATTATTTTGGCATAACCAACCATTAATGAAAACCTCCTTTATTACTTATTTTATACTTCTGTCTAACTTTGTGGATACTTGACTAAAACACATAATAAGTATAGATATTGCTCACAGGGTCTTTTTCTTTAAAACTCTTTTATTTCAGCAGTAGCCTAGTGGGTAGAGCTTTGGGCTATCAGTCAGAACAATGTCAGTTCAGATCCAGGCTCTGCTGTGCAGCCACTCAAGACCCTTAACCCTGTCTTCTACAGGTGTGCCGTACAATGGCTGACCCTGTGCTCTGACCCCAGCTTCCAAACAAGCTGGGATATGCAGAAAAATAATTTCATTCAAAATATTCATTCAAATAATTTCACACACACACATACACACTAAGATTGGATCAGATTAGTGAGAGAGAGCAGGTAATTGGAAGGGAAGCATTCTGTTTTTTGCAGGGAAAGTCTATGTATCACACATTGTGGATTATCTGCGACACACGACGAGTCGTAGTTCTGAGGACAGTGGACTGGAGGAGCTCTGTAATATGCTGGACCCTGAACAGAAGGACATCTCTATTGACTTGGACACCTACCATGCTATCATGAAGGAGTGGATAGAGGACTGTCGCAATCAGGTGTATGTACACAGCATCCACCAACAACCTTACACAGTAAACAGTGGTAAAGTCTACTTTTTTTGTCAAATTTGTTTGTCCACACATTCTCTATTGTGGACAGATCAGGGCTGCAGGCAGGGCAGTTTAGTACCTGTACCATCTTCATTCACAGTGAATTTGTGAATGTAACTTTGTGTTGTAGTGCTTGACAGAAGTTTTGCCAAGATAATTAACTGCTGTTGTGGTTATATCGACTATTGATGAATGACTGTTCTTGATGCAGTGCTGTCTGAGAGATTGGCGATCACAGGTGTTCAGCTTAGGCTTGTGCCCTTGCCCTTTTCACACTCAAATTTCTTGAATTGTTTAATGATATTATGCACTGTAAATGGGGAAATATGCAAATCTACGGAAGCGTATTGCTGCCACACAGATAAAAAAAAAGCAGTCAGTATGTCGTTATAACGAGAAAAGGATGTCGTCATAACGAGAAAAGGATGTCGTTAAAATGAGAAAAGTTCATTACCTCAAATGCTGCATAGCTGACGGAAGCGTATCTGCTGATGGAGAGACAGAGTGCAGACATGCGTGATGCTGTAGCTTGTGTAACCTTGCAGCTTGTCGTGCCGATCAAGATTCTCCTTTAGGAGCAACAATGTCTAAACTTAGTTTAATATTCAACATTTGTCTGACATTTGGCATTCCGAAGTAAATAAGTGGTTGAAAAAACACCTAAGACCTTCTTATTTTATGATTTCTTACATGAATGAAAATAGTCAACATACTACAAAAACAAGTTTATGTTAATTTTAAGATTACGTCTATTTATCTAAAGAAAGTTTATAATGAAACCGTTTATCCAGCTCCCACTTCATCTAACGAGTTAGGGATCGTCATAAAACTAACGGTGAAACGTAGGAGACATGCACTTATCCAGACAAATAAATCCATTTAAATCTTGTAATGATTTGATGAATTAATGTCAAACAATTTTTACACAAACACATCAATGTTTCTTACCTACTACACAAACCTTATTTTTTGAAATAACATAGTATTTATTTTACATTACATTTAAATAAAGATCAATAAATCTGTAATACATTTATATTTCAAATATACAAATTATATTTCCAAAAATACAAATCATACAAGATTTAAATGGATTTATTTGTCTGGATAAATTGTTGACTATTTTCATGTAAGAAATCATAAAATAAGAAGGTCTTAGGTGTTTTTTTCAACCACTTATTTACTTCGGAAAGCCGAATGTCAGACAAATGTTGAATATTAAACTAAGTTTAGACATTGTTGCTCCTAAAGGAGAATCTTGATCGGCACGACAAGCTGCAAGGTTACACAAGCTACAGCATCATGCATGTCTGCACTCTGTCTCTCCATCAGCAGATACGCTTCCGTCAGCTATGCAGCATTTAAGGTAATGAACTTTTCTCGTTTTAACCACATCCTTTTCTCGTTTTAAAGACATCCTTTTCTTGTTATAACGACAGCCTTTTCTCGTTATAACGACAGCCTTTTCTCGTTATAACGACAGCCTTTTCTCGTTATAACGACATACTGTACTTTCTTGTTATAACGACAGCCTTTTCTCGTTATGACGACATACTGACTGCTTTTTTTTTTAATCTGTGTGGCAGCAATACGCTTCCGTACAAATCCCTTTCAATCCGTCAACCCATATTTGCACTTCAAAGGCTTTTTGTGGATGCTGCTTTTGTACCAAATCATGATTACAGTCACCTATTGGCATCATCTGTATAGGGGCGGCATGGTGGCTCGGTTCAATTCCCAGGTGGAGTGGTCTGGATCCTTTCTGTGTGGAGTTTGCATGTTCTCCCCAAATCTGTGTATTTTCTTTGGATTCCAGGTTGGAATAACACCATGTACCATGGAAACCTAAAAGAAATCTACAAGGACAATTTTTACAGGACACTTTAGGCATTAGGAATCACTTATGAATTTTCTACAATAATTGTTTGAGTTTTCCCTCTCGTTGTGGAATAATTCATGGTTATATGATGTACATTGGTTCACATTATACTAACACAATCTCAAATGATTTTTATATTTTTCCCTCAGGAAGGATGATAAAGACAGCTTGACTCCAGAATCAGTCAAACTGCCAGGTAGTCTATCAGGTGATTCTACTTTTAAACAACTAAAATGTACTAAAATGATTTCATTATATTTCATGATGTCCTTTTAGATGTTAGCAGACTAGCATCAATGTGTTGCTGATTTGTTTTATTTCTCCTATCTTTCCCTTTAGCAAA
Organism: Trichomycterus rosablanca; assembly: GCF_030014385.1. Lineage (NCBI taxonomy): Eukaryota > Metazoa > Chordata > Actinopteri > Siluriformes > Trichomycteridae > Trichomycterus > Trichomycterus rosablanca. Next base: position 68,051,576 of record NC_085988.1, on the reverse strand, counting down.
AAGATCAATGTTGTTAAACATGACCTCGGGCAGCCTGGAGGCTTTTGGAGGAGAGGCATCCAGAGCTGAGCTGTATGTATAAATGTGTATAATATACACTTACAAAGCACTTTATTAGGTACACTACTACACCTAGCATACAGATTAATCTCACTGGAATGATAACTTACTTGTAGTCCATCTGTTACCCTGTACACTCCCCTGTAGTCATTGCAGTGCTGATAATGGTCCACCACCCAAGCATCATCTGGGCAGTCGGGGTCCTTTTGATTGTAGGGGGTGACAGAGTGAACAGAGCAACAGATGGACAACAGTCAGTAATTGTTTACCCACAAACTTCATTTAAATGCTAAGTGTAGTGTATAAATAAACAATTTACACCAACTTTCTACTTTGTTACAATACTCTTTGTCTGAAATTTGGTGCAAATAGCCCTAGCGTTTGGTAGTTTTGCAGTCACAATAATATGTTTTATGTTGAAGAGGGTTAAATGTTTGCAGCTGCATCTCGACACAGGACATTTAGAGTTCTTTTAGAATGACTGTTTAGGGATGTAATGATACACTCTACCCACGATGCGAAGCGGTTTACGATACTGGGTTCACGATACAATTTTTCCCCCTTTCCCCAAATGAAATTGAAGACAAATTATGACAAAGTTTTCTTTTATTATTTATCTTTAAAAAAATAATAATAAAATATTGTATTTGTTCTTATGTTTTATTTACCTAAATAATGAATGCCCTTTTATTTTTAAAGTAGGTACAAACTATGCAAAACAATGCTGCACATTTCACTTTTTGTGTAAAAAAAACTGAAATTAAATTTTAAAACAAATCCCACATTAAATAAATGAATGAATAATACAAATAAAAAAGTATCCTCGCATAAAATAATTTGGCTGGAAAACTCTGAACCTGGCAATCCTGTAGTGACGTCAACCAGGCGAGGTGAATAGCGCCAGTGCCCTCTGCTGTTTAAAGTGAATATCGATTCATTGTCTTGTGGTGCATCATTACATTCCTATGACTGTTTGGCTAAATGAACCATCCTAGAGTTAGTCAAGGTTGTGCCAAGCTCCTTTCGTTTTAGAATAATTTGATGAGCTACAGCTAGTAACTATTTTGACAGTGCATCTGTTTGTTAGCTTTACCTTCTAAAATGGTCAGTGAGTATATGTTGTAACTTGTACATTTAAACCACAACAATATCCAGTTCATAGGTGTGTGTGTGTGTGTTAATTGTGTATTATAATATTTTTGTTATAGTTGTATTTCTTGCTTTACAGGGAAACATCTGATTTGGTGTTCTGTGTAGCTGACTTGCAGTTTAATAACCAGAAACTGCAGGAACATGTCAGAAAGCTGAAGCAGGCTGTAGAAACAATGGAGGAGACCAATCAAAAACTTATTGAAGAAAATGAAGAGCTTAAAAATCAGGCCAAAATGTAGTGTATCATTTTTTATTTTTATGATTTTTTTTTTTCTTCAGACGCTTTATTCTAGTAGTTCTGTTTCATTTTCTTTAAAATGTACAAAATAGTTAATGTGTGTTTTCATTCTAGTGATAACATTATGTAAAGCTTGATTCATATGCCAGTGTATGACTATAATAGTCAAATTTATTTTTGTCCTATTAGTGTCCACATAATTTACACCAAGTACTGTATAAGTTTGCATTTAATTCTCACGTTTTTGTTCTTTCTGCATTTGCTCTGCAGGGGGCAGCAGCTACTTCAAAAGGAGCTCATGTTGAAAGAGGAGGTAGAGGAGATGAAACTGACTTTGAGCTCTTCAGAAGAGAACAAAGCACGAGCCACAGCTCAGAGCAAACTCATGGTGAGAGTCTGAACAATAATATAATGCAGCTCCTGTACACTGAAACTGACTTGTAATTATAACTTGTGCTGTCCAAATAGGTCTGCATGACTTATAACTTTCATGTTATGAGTTATTGCCTCATCGTTACTGACCCACCTCCATGCCTGACCATTGTGTTAGTATTCTTCTGCTTATAAGATTAGGTTTTCTTGCACCAGACAAATCGCTGATCCATTTGGCCGAACGGTTCCACTTTTGATTTGTTATTAAATAGAACAGTGTCTCAGAACTCTGTGGGTTTGTAGAAATTCTTTCTGGCATATTCCTGTTGACCCTTCCTGTGCTTGCTGGTCATTGTGGAGTCCTGAAATAATGAGGACTTCATTTTAAAGCTTATTCCAGCTCTGCAGAAAGGTTTAGTGATATCACTATTCTCTTTGGTAGCTTGAATATTTCAGATTGTAATGTGTGTACGTGTACGTGTACATGTACATGTATGCATGTATGTATATATAAATAGTGTTTGGTCAGCAAACGTTTGCTTTTGTTTCTAAACAGGAAAGAGAGAATCAAACTCTAATAACAAAGATTTCTTCTCTGCAGGATGAGGTATGATTCTTGTTCATTTTTACAAACTACTTTATCCTGGTCAGGGCTTTGTTGGGTCCCTTGCCATCTGGAAACCTTAAGTCATGGGCCTTTATTGGCTTGGGCACCAATCCACCGTAGGGCACACACAGTTGTTTCAGTCATAACTAGTAGTTTAAAGTAGTCAGTTTACCTTATGCATTCATTTGGAGACATACATTTATGGGAAAACAAGCTGTACACTATGTGCTGTATGGAATAATTTATTAGGTAGTTACTGGTTACACAGGGAGGTTGTAGCCTAGCGGTTAAGGTAATAGACAAGTAAGGAGAAGGTCACTGGTTCAAACCCCACCATTGCCAGTTTGCCACTGTCAGGTCCTTGAACAAGACCCTTAACCCTCAATTGCTTAGACTGTATACTGCAAGTCGCTTCGGATAAAAAGTGTCTGCTAAATCCCGAAAATGTAATTCTTGCTCTTCTTTAGCATCTAATTACTGTCTCATCTTTAATTTTACTCTCTCTATCTATTCCTACCTTGCATAATAATGAAGAACCTCAAAGTCTCAAAAGTGGTGGATGAGCTTCAGAAGAAGATGAAGGTGCTATATGAACTCAACACCGACCTGCAGGTGACCTCTTTTAAACTTGAATTAAACTTACAAACTTAGAATGTGTTGTAAAATGACAAGCTTAAAAGCTTTATTAGTCAAAGCTGTGCCATTTTTCCTACTGATGTCTCTGCTTATTTCCTGTCAGGCTCAAACACTTTCATTTGATGCTGTCATTTCTGAAAAGGATAGACTGATACAAGAGGTAAACCAAACTGTGTAAAGCATGATTTTTAAATAATTATTTGAATTCAGCTGGATCATTATATATTTTTTATATTTTTACAGATAAGAGTAGATGCATTGCATTCTGGGTGGCACATTTGATTTTTTAAATTTTTTATATACTGTACACCCACATTTTTTATTTTACATTTTATTAATAACAATATCTGACCGAAGTGTAATCAGAATGCCATGTAAATAGATGGGTAAATGCTTTCTAAAGATTAGTAATACCTGAAAGAGACCGTTTGTAATGCAATTCCATTCATTTTACAAAAAATCTTTTCAAGGTTATTAAAAAAATAATATGCTAGAAATCTCAGTAGTTATCAAGTAGTGTAGATTTTACTCAGCAAATGACAATCCAATCATTATCCATTAGACAATTTTTATTGGTCTTTAGATCTATTTTATTTTGAATTTGTTTTTAAATTATTTTCATTCTGAGACATTGCACCCATATTTCTTACAACTGTATAGGTTTGACGTACTGTATTAAAACAACACAAAATAGATTGATAGATTTTATGGATTTACTTTGTTTTAGCAGCATAAATATATTAACTGTACAGACTACCATAAAACACTGATTCCCTCCAAACAGCCTTGGTGTCTAATAGTGTTTTTGTTTCTGTTGTACTTTAATGTATCTCTTTCAGAAAACCAATCAGATTGATGAGTTGAAGGCTGCTATTCTGGAGTACTCATCAATAACAGAAGTAAAGCTTACACTCCTTTTTTTGTTGCTTTTTTCTCAACCCACCTTCTTGTGTTTGGTGTAACCTGCAATGTGTGGTTGATGTTGACAGTTGCTGAGAGCAGAGAAGAGCAAGTTGGAAAACCAGATGCAGATGCTACAGCCTGATGTTGCCATGTAAGTGTGTTCTTAGATTTATGCACATTTTATTAAATGCCATCTTGGTTCGGCTAAATAATGATGATCCTAATCAGGATGAAGCAGTTACTGAAGGTGAATGAATTAATATAAGCATTTAATGGATTTAGCATACTATTTACATTAGTGTTTTGTATCAGTTACACCAATCATTGACCAATTTTCCACTCATGTTGTAATAAAGGTTTTTTTAAAAATAAATGTTTACGTTATATATTTGTCACATTTGTTTAGAATTAAAATGTCTCTTGTCATTCAAAATATAACACAAATAAAACAAAAATATAGTTTTTAAATGTTTAATTTTATTTTTGTTAATTCAAGATTTAACAGGCTAATACACTAGCTCACCAGCGCTGAGTTTCTGAGCTCCAGGGTTCGAATCTTTGCTCTGCTACCGGTCGGCTGGGTGCTTTCTAGCAGGCACAATTGGATAGTGCCTGCAGCAGACAAAATTGGCTTCCAGTCTGTTTGGTAGGAAAGACCGAACTAAGGGGTTGTGTTATCAATGCTGTGTAAGAACCTTGGTTGCCCACGTCGCCTGTACAGAAAGTGGTGGATAACAGAGATCTGGGCATGGCTCTCCATACGTGAAGCTGATTTCATGTACAAATCCAACTAAGTATGGGTGAATAAGAAGTGATGGACTGTGCACATTTGGGAGGGAGTGTGTGTTACTTAAGCAGTGATTGGCTATGCTAAATTGGTAGAAAAAGGGGGTAAAATGCATAAAAAGATAATAAAAAAACATCCATTTATGCAACTTCCATATTGAATAAATCAACCAACTGATTACATTTAATAATGTGGTCACTCACTTAGTGTAGCTCTCTGTAAGCAGTACGGTTCTGTGTGGGAACCCAACACTGGCAGGTGATAAGAAACAGCCGCAGATTGGACTTGTCAGGGGTAGGGTGATCTGACTAAGGAATTGGAAATGACTAAATTCTGCAAGGACACGTGAAAAACGTTTGTTTGCTTGCAGTTGGTGGCACATGAATATAAGCTGGGGGGGGGTGATTACTTTTCACAGGTGTTATGTAAATATTGAATTACCTTAACGTTTTGTGTTTTGTCTTGAAACTCAGTGTGTAATAAGATCTGATACCATTTATTGTGACATGCATAAATAAAGATAAATTAGAAGAGGGCAAGTAAAGGCACTGTCCAGTAAGTAAAAAAAACAAAATCTGTGTGTGTTACTGTCTGTAGGTCTGGTCTCTCCCTCTCTGTGGCATACAGACTGAATCAGACAGGTTCAGGTTCTCTGGAGACAGAGTTGGCCCTGGCACAGCAGAATCCTGTAGAGGTTTGTACATGCGCAAAAGCAAGAGTTTCTTTATCGTTTGTTGCCTGGGTGTTGTTATAGTTGAATCACACTCTTATAGTGTGGCACTATACAAGCTGTAGCCTAGTGGTTAGGGTACTGGACTAGTAATCAGAAGGTTGCTGGTTCAAGCCCCACAACTGCCAGGTTGCTGCTGTTGGGTCTCTGAGCAAGGCCCTTTAACCCTTAATTGCTCAGATTGTACATACTGTAACAGTACTGTAAGTCGCTTTGGATAAAGGCGTCTGCTAAATGCTGAAAATGTAAATGTATAGTTAAATAACACTCAATTGCACTTACTCAGTGTTTGCACTGTAGTTAAAACAGTTGCAATACAACTGCTTATCTAATCATTTTCATTTCTTTTTTGCATAAAATCTGACAGTTTGCTAACTTATGCATTGTGTGTAGGGTGCAGAGCATTTGTCTTCCGTCTCATTTGCCTCGCCCTTGGATGAGACACTGGATCGTGAGGTTCTGTTTCTGCTCCAAGGTCCAACACCTGAGCAGATGTCACTGGAGTTCAAACTTTTGATTAACAGACTGGTAACTAAATCAAACCATTTGCAACATACATCAGTCTTATGTACAGCTAAATTGTTTTTTTCTCATTTGAAAATTGTGTAAGCCTGGAATTCCAAATAATTATTTCACTGGCATTATAAGGCCAGTGAAATAATTAAATAAAGTTAGAAACAAAAACAGACATTTGAGAAAATTTGGCACATGCCAGGAAACAATAATATTATCAAAAAAAATTTTTTTTAAGAAAAAACCATTGTGATTGGTTCTATCTGATTATTAAAATAAATATGAATTAAGGCTTACCATACACATTAGTTAATTAAATAGCTTGGTTTGGTCTGGTGTTGTGGATAGGTGGCTCTGTCCCCAGTCAGTTGAATTTTACAGTGCCTCATAGATCTATTTTATTTTACTTTATTTGTTATTATTTTGTTTTTAATTGGGGAACCTCTGCCTGCCTCACAGTGACCTTTCTAGCCAGGGATGGCAGCAGGCTAGTGCACACATCTTCAGGCACTTGTGAAGTACTTGGCCAAATCTTTACACCAGCCAGTAGGGGATTTGAACAGATTCTCAGCATGTACCAAATATGACATAATTTCTTAATATACTACTACTACTTTTGTTACAGCCTCCTCTTCCTCTACAAAGATGGATAAAAGCTTTTAATGGTAAAGGATTTGCACTATAATGTGCTTGTTCATGTGTGTTGTATTTTAGAGACAAGAGCGTGAAGATGCCACTCTTGCAGTTCTTGGAGCACTACAAGGCTTTAGAAAAAGTCAGGAATCTCAGAATCCCGATACCAACTTTGATCTTCAACTCCAGGTGAAAAAGATTTTAAACTCTTTAAATTATTAACATATTCACTAAGGTGTGACGGCGTCAGTTTTGTCCAGTTCCAAGAATTTTAGTTGTTTTATTCACTCATAAGTATGAAAGAAAAAAAAGCGTATTTAGCTATCATTTCGATTTTATATACAAGTACTAGTTTTTTTATTATTTTATTATTTTTAGTCTTCTTTCTCAGGAGCTTTTATCATTCATATTACATAACTCTGCCTGCATGGGTTGAGCAGATTGTGAGTATGTGTGTGTGTGTGAGTGAGTGAGTAAGAGAGAGAGGAGAAGAGAGATGGAGAGAAATGAAGCAGATCAGTATGCACAGTATTCCTGCTAGTTAACAATGCCCACTCAGCTCATAGTCAAACTCCCACAGGGAAAGGTGTAGTGTGGAGAGACAGGGCATAGAAACTATACATATTAAGCTAGGACCTGGGTCTCTATTTATTGCATGTTTGATGAAATGGATGTGACCATGATGCCAGTCTTAAAACGGTCAGTATTTCTTTTATATGCCTTTATATCCTTGTGTTTATGTCCTTGCTGTTTGCTTGGCTCTGTGCTGTATGTGATGTGTGGTCATGGAGTGGTGGGAGTCCTCTTTTAAGACGTTACAATATACAAGCAGATCTCTTTCTGTGTGTGTGTGTGTGTGTGTGTGTGTGTGTGTGTGTGTGTGTGTGTGTGTGTGTGTGTGTGTGTGTGTGTGTGTGTGTGTGTGTGTGTGTGTGTGTGTGTGTGTGTGTGAGTGTGAATCATGGTGCAACTGGTAGAGTGGGTGCTGCACAGCTAGCTATAGTGCCCTAGGGAGCATCTTTACCAATGGTCACAGTCTGTGAGGAGTTTGCCATATTCTCTTTGCATTTCTGTTATGGTAACCAACAACATAAAGCATTCTGTTAAAATATAGAAAACATCACTTATTTTTATAATAAGTTCAGCTTCCTGTTCGTCGTTAGTTCTGTTTTATCAAAAAAGCTTAAACATGTGTGGAACTAGTTCAGCATTCAGAACCTAGATTTTAAGCAAAGCCTGCAGTAAACATTTCATTACAAGCACAAACTAAACATGCTTATAAAAAAGCTAATAGAGAATCAGTCGCTGTATTAAAACTTTACAAAGCTTAGATAATGGAAGAAGAGTTCTGCTTTTATACTGGGGTATGACGAAATATAAACTGGGATATTGTTCATGATAAATCATTTAAATGCATGAATCACTTTTTCTCTTTGGGTTTGAATTTGGAATGAGCCCATAAACAAAAATGGCACACTTGAGTGTGGGTGATGGCACATTACAAATCAGCAACTTTACCCAGTGGAGGTATGTAGCTGCACCCTTAATTGAAATCAACTAATAGCTGCTGGAAATGACAATTATGAGGAACTAACTAACAAAAACTATAATGAGAAAAGCAGAATATATATATATATATAATATATTAATACATTAAAATATAACATACATTCAAATAAGAACATGACATCTTTTTAGTAAATTTAGCTGATTCCAATAGTTCCATTACCTCCTAATTGTAAAGCTTTCAGACATAACATGTACAAAAAGCTTACTGATGAATAAATAAATATTTATTTATTTATATGTCTACTAAAGTATACCTCTTTTGGAAAGCAAAAAGTCTCCAAATTCTGAAGTGGTTTTGATTGAAATAATGAAGGTCGTCAGAATCTGCTTTGCAGTCTGCACTCCAAAACTTGAGAAGTTTAGTGATTTTTAATTCTGCTGATTGATGAGGCCATGGATTGTGTTAGCAGAATCTTAGCAGAATTTGTGAGGTTTTATGCTGACACAAAATAAAGCAGAATATTTTAAAATGGTAAATCTGCTATACATTTTGAAACTAATGTACAGTTTTCGTTGTGACTGGGTCATAGAGGCACTCATTTGATTCTGTTTGTTTTGTGGCTGTGCTATTGAGGCATTTATCAACTATACTGTGAAGTGTGATTCGTTCTTGTCTGAGCTTTCACTTCCTCTTTTCTAATGCCATTTGACATCTGTAATTCTGCCACCTACTAATCAGCCTCTTTGCTGCTCTGTTGATTGCTTCATGTTTTGCTATATTACATCAAAGAGACTGTCGAAGCTTGTTTTTTTTATTACTGATACATTCGTAATGTAACTCAGAAGTGCAGCATTATGTATTTTAAAACCAAGCTTCTGTTTTATCCAGGTGGTTTTTGTACCAACATATTTTATGGCATTGCACATAGTTTTTAATCCCAGAAATTGCTTACCTAATATCTATCATTATGTACTGAATTTGTCTGACTCAGCCAATGTTCCATCAAGTGAAGTACATGCAGGGAGGTTTTTTTGTTGTGTTGAATTTATAACAGCTATTACCATCAGTGCAGGCTGTTTAGCCTACGCACATGAAGTGCCGTCAAGCCTTCAGTTTCTTTTCATTTGCTTAGTGATGAATTAAAGCTGCAGTGATGGCTATTTTAACAAGACTTTGTTAAGCGTGTTTTGATGATCACTTTGAATCACAGGGCTTGCAGGTACAGCTGGAGCAGCAGCGTGGTGAGTGGACAAATGGTCTCGAGCAGCTGAAGCAGTACACAGATTCTTTGGAGAAGGAGCTACTCAAGATGGCCAGCAACATGCGACGCTCCCGCACTGAGATCTTGCACCTGTCGGTCAGGTGAGTGGTTGAAGTTTAGATGAGGTAGAGATGAGGAATCTTCTACTAAACCATGGATGTATTCATTGTTTGGGGAATGTATGATTTACAGGGTATCCATTGCTCAAATATATGTAGGTGGGGAAAATGGGTCTATAAGCCAAACACCCAAAACACACTTCACGCAACTTTGTGTAGTGAAAATGCTGACTGGCTGATGACACCAGAAGGATTAATGACATAATGATGTGATAAAAATGTTTATACAAAAAATGAATAAAAAATGTTTTTTTGCCCATTTTATGTAACTGATTTTGTATGACATGATTGTGACAGATTATTGTTACTGCTTTGTTTTGTGTTCCATTATCATGAACTGTTTAGAAGAATGAATGCGACCGGTAGTTTATCCATGGGTCAAAATTAGCAGTAGAATGAATCATGCTCAGAAGCTACGTGACTTTCAGCTTGAGTCTGTCATAAAATTAATCAAATCTCTCCCCTGCTAGATCAGTGTCATTATGAAGTCTAAATGATTAGAAGCAACAGCAGCTCAGCTGCATCATGTTAAGCAACACAAACTACTAATCTACTGGGATGCACAGGTACATTGTGGCCAGTTTGACAAACTAGTTGTGAACTACTGGTATAGTCCATGACAATTTTCTGTCTTTGGTAGCAACACTTATTACCAAGCTGGGTGGCAGTGGTTCAGTGGGTAGCACTGACGCCTCACAGCCAGAATCTCCTGGGTTTGATTCTCAGGTGAAGCGGACCGGGTCCTTTCTTTGTGGAGTTTGCATGTTCTCCCTGGGTCCGTGTGGGTTTTCTCCAGGAGCTCCGGTTTCCTCCCACAGTCCAAAGACACGCAAGTGAGGTGAATTGGAGATACAAAATTGTCCACGACTGTGTTTGACATTAAACTTGTGAACTGATGAATCTTGTGTAACAAGTAACTATTGTTTCTGTCATGACGTTACAATCCAAATAAATAAAATAAATGTTACCAAGCTTTTGGAAGCACTACAGTTCGCTAGAACTGTTTGTTGGGAGCTATATGGAATAGGTTTCCATAGCTGAGCAGCTGCAAACAAGCCTAAAAGATCTGAAGAAAACTCTGTAGTTATGTTTGCAGCTGTATAGATTGGTTGGAAAATAATGGTCTTGGTGTGTGTTTTTAATTATTTGAAATTGACAAACAGTAGCATTCTAGAACACAGCAAGGCATTTAAAGAAATAGTTTACCTAGTTTAGTGTGTGGAGAACTTTACTAACTGCTCAGAATCCTAATCTCAACCTTATTCAACACTGTCCACTCACTGTACACCTGCCTAATCTTAAAATTGTATTCTAGCTTTCCACACCCAGCCAGTTTTGGTTCATTCAGAGTGCACCATTGCCAGTCTGACATATGGCAGGTTTCCACGTTTACAGTTCAAGGATAGGGAGATCAAATAAAAGGCAGAAGGAGACTGGTACTGGGGTAGATGGGAGGTCTTCAGCTGCTTTAAGAAACTGTTTGTTTTAGAGGGTTCATTATCAGAATTTATGAAGCATGAAGCACATGGGTCTACTACATGGGTACAGTATGTGCTGCTGTTGTCCAAGTTGTGGTCTAGATTATACAATAGTCATGAACTGTGCTATGAAAAGACAATGTATGAGACATACTGTGTACAGATGCACAAGTTTTTAATCATGGACGATGTACTTGTGTATGTTTGTAGAGTTCAGGAACAGGAAATTCAAAAACAGCAGCTGTGTGATGAACTGGAACAATTAAAGACTCGACAGAACTGTAGAGAAGCCAGTTGCCAGACAGAGGACGACCTGCAACAGGTATTTGATTCATTTATATAGAGTTCTGATGTATAAGAAATACCTGGTTTCTGTTCCTTTCAAACAATAGAATTATAAGCTATTGTCAAACTTTTTTTAATTGTACATTTAAATAACTTAAGTTATTAAAGATCTTATAAGTCAATATTTAACAGACCAGATAAAGTTATTTCCTATGAAATTTGGGATGTGGCACTTGTGTGGCACAGCGGTCAATTCGGGTTTGAATCTCGCAAGTATGATTGCTTGTGTCTGGGAGAAAAGGTGATTAAAGCCCTCTGATGGGTTGGCACCTTGTCTAGGTCAACCCTGGGTCGGTTGCGGACCGAAAAAAATGGGTCACAGAGAAAAATAATAATTAAATAATCTTGTACGCCCGCTTGTGGAGGCTCTGACTTCTTCTCCTTATGTTATCTTTTAAATCACAGTTAGACCAGATTGATTATTGAAAGAATTATTATTGAAGGAATAAGACATAATACATCATATGCAAAAGTTATTGGACGTATACTATTTTAATGTCTCAATGTAAAATTTGTAAAATAAACAAAGATTTGCAATAAAATGTACAGTTTTTTTTTTTTCATAGATGTAATTGATCTTAACTTATTTTATTTTCAAAGCATGGAAATTAACAGCAGCATCTAAACTTTTGTATAATACTGTACTGGTTTAAACTCTTATTTTACATGATGATTATATTGTAGTGTTTGTGTGATATTATTATTGTTATTATTATTGCTAAAACTAATTAAGATTAGATGCATTTAAGACCCAGTGTTACCCTGTATAATAAAAAAGAAAATTCATGATAAAACAGTCTTGTTAACCAAAGGGGCGGCTCGGTGGGTAGCACTGTCGCCTCACAGCAAGAAGGTCCTGGGTTTGATTCCCAGGTGGAGCGGTCCAGGTCCTTTCTGTGGAGATTGAAACACAACTTTTGATAATTTCTAGCCAAACCCCTTTGGTATTTATTACTGGGGTTTAAAAAGTTTGAACCTTAATATACGTAGATGTCAGCCCCAAATTATATGATATCTGAAATTTCTTTGTAAAACCCTTTTAGTGGATGGAAGAAAATCTTGCTTTCACATACTTTGGCAATTTCTCTGTTTTTTATCTACCAGATCAGTCTGGTTTCATATTCACTAGGTGTAAATGTAATTAGCTTTTTCATTATGTGTATAGGGTTCTTACGTTTTCTTGCAATGTCCTTTAAAAAATTTGTTATTTGTGTGCTCAGGCTATAGATAATCAAGAAGATTCTTCACCAGAGTGGGACAAGCTATATCCATTGCTCGACTCTCCTGTTGAAGAGAAGCTACCTTTTATTGGAGAGGATAAGACGGGTCAGAATGAGCCTACTGCTGAAGATGAGCAGTTACAGACTGATCTGACCGAGCCCAAGACTTCAGAGGAGGTGCATAGTGAGGAAGTTGAAGAAAGTGCATTAGTCGAAGACAGAAAAGCACCACATGATTCTGTGGGTGACACTGAAGAGCCTGGAGGTCTATCAAAGAGCATTACAGAAACTGAAACCTGTGGTAAGATTGTCATCACAAATCACATGATAAGGTCAATTTTATTTGTGAATTTCACTTTATGTATGTGGACACCTGACCCTAAGCTTGTTGTTAACTATTAATACTGGTCAATTAAAAGATCATACCCTCACTACCTCTGTAGCTGTAACAACCTCCTCTTATAAGGAAAGTTTTTCCACAAGACATTTGATTGTGTATACTGATGTTGGATACTGATGTTGGATACTGATGTTGGATGAAGACCTAGCTTGCAATCAACCTTCCAATTTGATCCAGAGTTGTTCAGTTGAGTTAAGGTCACAGTTATGCCAAAACAGGTTCACTGCAAAGTTAAAAGCATATCATAATACTTTTGTATCAGGTAGGTGTACTTAAGTGCTTGTTTAGTGTATGTAGGCAATGTTATTATTTGTCAAGCCAAATCTGATTCCTGACAACCAGAACATCCTGTGTTCTGTTTGGGTCTTCAGGCTTATTTATGGCTTGTTAATTGTTTCTCTCATTGTATTCTTTCATCTTGTTGATGGCTGTCCTCTTGCTCTTTTACCTTCATCTCTTCCAAGCATAATTGTCTTTTATTAAAGATGTCCAAAATTAAGGTTACATGGGACCCAGCCACACAGTTACATAACATATCTTCTAAGTGTGGTGTTCAGTAGTTCAGCATTGTAAGCCATCTGCCAGTGGTACTTTTTGCTAGGTTTCCACAGTAACCGTGTTAGATGTCTGAGCCACAGTTTCCTTATCCAGTGTAGCTTTCTTTTTATGTAAACATGCAGTGTGTACATACATTCAAACTAAAATAATCTTTTCATTAATGAAAAGCTTTCTGTTTCAGCTTTCTGGTTGCTTTTTATGGTAATCTAAACATGTTTTACTCACCTGACATCACCAAGGAAACAAAATTTAAGACAGAATAGTAAATTATTTTTACCTGTATTTTCACATTTATTAAAAACACAAACTGTCTGTTAATGTAACTGATTGAATTAAGTGTGTTATTACCCTGCTGTTGCTATCTCTGTTTAATAAGCTGTGTTACTTCAGCTTTAGGAAGTTTTGTGGCTGTTCTCTACATGACAAACTTACTTGTTTTGCTACATTCACAGGTTTATCACATGTCACATATGTATCCACCAGATTTAAATTCTTGATTATTTGTATTCTGTAGTTATAAATTGTGAGTTATTCTGAAGGTGTGTTTTATAAAGCCAGTTGTTTATTGTGTAAATAATCCTTTGATCCATTTTTTTGCCTATTTCAGAAACTCTGGCTGCCGATAAAATTGGAGTCCAGGATCATGGTGGAACTCAAGAGGTATGTAATTGTGTTTCACCAGACCTATTTGATAAAAAGCTGTAAAAGTGGATTAATTATGTGATTATGTCTATATCAGACATTGGGAAGTGTATACAGTTTTTTTCAAAATAATAGCAGTGTGTTTAAAAAAGTGAATAAAGCTCAGAATTTTTATAATAGCTTTTATTTTCATACAGACAAATGCATTGACAACACTGTACATTCTTTTCCAAATCAAAACATGAATTAAAATTGATCAAATGTGTTATTACTTTACAGAAAGTAAAGAAAAGGGAATATTAGGCTGTTCAAAAAAATAGCAGTGTCTGCATTTTTCTTTACAAACTCAAACATTTACTGTTTAAACTGAGAAATTCTTTAATATTTAGCTTTCCTGTAAACCACTAAACTAATAATCAGTTGTATAACCACTGTTTCTGAGAATTGCTTTACATCTGTTTCATGGAGTCAACCAACTTCTGGCACCTGTAAACAGGTATTCCAGCCCAGGACGATTGGACACATTCCACAATTCCTCTGCATTTCTTGGTTTTGCCTCAGACACAGCATTTTTGTTGTCACCTTACAAGTTTTCTATTGGTTTAAGGTCCGGAGATTGGGCTGGCCAGTCCATAACATTAATCTTGTTGGTCTGAAACCAAGATGTTGCACGCTTACTGGTGTGTTTGGGGTCATTGTCTTGTTGAAACATCCATTTCAAGGGCATTTCCTCTTTGGCATGAGGCAACGTGACCTTCAAGTATTTGGATGTATTCAAACTGATCCATGATCCCTGGTATGCGATAAATAGGCCTGACACCATAGTATGAGAAACATCCCCATATCATGATGCTTGCGCCACCATGCTTCACTGTCTTCACAGTGTACTGTGGCTTGAATTCAGTGTTCGGGGGTCGTCTGACAAACTGTCTGCGGCCACTAGACCCAAAAAGAACAATCTTGCTTTCATCAGTCCACAAAATGTTGCGCCATTTCTCTTTAGGCCAGTGAATGTGTTCTTTGGCAAATTGTAACCTCTTCAGCACATGTCGTTTTTGCAACAGTGGGACTTTGCGGGGGCTTCTTGCCGATAGCTTGGCTTCACACAGGCGTCTTCTAACTTTCACAGTACTCTTAGGTAGCTTTAGACCTTCTTTGATCTCCCTGGAGCTGATCATTGGCTGAGTCTTTGCCATTTTGGTTATTCTTCAATCCAACCGAATGGTAGTTTTCCATTTTCTTCCACGTCTTTCTGGTTTTGGTTGCCATTTTAAAGCATTTGAAATCATTTTAGCTGAGCAGCCTATAATTTTCTGCACTTTTTTTATGTTTTTCCCTCTCCAATCGACTTTTTAATCAAAGTACGCTGTTCTTCTGAACAATGTCTGGAATGACCCATTTCACTCTGTTTTTTAGAGAGAAATGCACCATAACCAGCATGTACAACATCTGCTGCTTTTATACTTTAATAAGGGCCACCTGTTTGACACCCATTTTTTCACAGAATGAATGACCTCACTAATTGAACTTTACACTGCTATTATTTTGAACACGCCCCTTTTAGTTACTTATTCAATTACACAGAATCAGCAGCATGCATGTCATGATGGTTGGGTCTGTTGGTTTTTTATTACTCTACTATACCTACTAGTAAGTTTTTTGCCATGTATAAAGATAATTTCTACCAAAAACAGTGATTGATCTGGTTAGTGATGTTGGACTGCTATTATTTTGAACACAACTGTACCTGTAGAGCCTAGACTACAGTTTACCAGTAAATCATGCACCTTCTAGCTTATGAATATTCTGCTTGCTACAGACACAGTACAGTATTAAAATTTTTTTTTTTAACTATTGATGAAAAAGCCATAAAAAGGAACTTTCTACAATATCACAATCTGATGTACAAATGGCAATTCCTTTTTAAACCTTTAAAATGAAAATACCAACATTACCAACCTGATAGTTTAGCAGATTAAGTCCTGGTCTGAAAAAAAAAATCCTCAATATTAAAAGTTCAAAGTAGAGACACTGGGAAGAAGTGCTTGTAAAATACTATGTAGAAACACAGCATACACTGCTGGGACAGGTCTTTGTTATTAAAAAATCAGTTACTTTGGTAACATTTATTTTCCTATCTCTGCTGGTAAAACTAAACTATTAAACAAGTTTTAATAGTTGAGAAATTTGATTGCAGTTGGTAGCCCAGTAATGAGTCGTAATGCTGAATCATTTGTAAATGAATTGACAGTGAATGGTGTTGGGCCATTATGTAGAGAGAAGCTTTAAACTAAAAATGTTATACAAGTATTCTTGAATTCCACTGTCTCTACTGTCAATGCAAATGATCTTACACTGGATGTACTGGGTCTTGTGTTTAATGCTCAGCATGGTACATGTTTTGAGTGTGAAAGGGGCTCTATTTCAGTTGCTGTAGAAAATGTTATGTATAGAGATGGGACGATCGATCGGCTATGAATCGGTATCGGCCGACTTTTAATCAAAATATGCTATCGGCGATCGGCCGATATTTCCTAAAAGTAGCCGATCCGATCGTGTGATATATAAAGATCATGTTAAGTTAACAGCTCAGTGGATTGATCCAGACGCCAACCATCACATCACCATTCATCAACCATCGTTCAAAAACCACAGTGAAAGCTCTTCATGACCTAAAATAACATCATTAACTTTGTGCATCATACATACGATGTAATTTTGCTGATTGTAATATTTACTTTAAAAAGATAATTCAACCCGGTCACATCTGAGTCGATTCTATCAGCACGTTATATACACTCCTGGTTCACTTTGGTAAATCGTAAGCGGTTCTTACTTGTGATTTAGATGAGAACAGAAAATGTTACAGAGCCAATCAGAGGCAAAAGTTTATTCATTACCAATGAATGGTAATGGCGCTGCTCCGGTTTATCTTCACTGTGAGGCTCTTTTTAAGTTTATTTATTTTATTTACTGCTAAACCCCCCCAACCCCCCCGATCGCGATCGGCTATCGGCCATCGGCCGATGTCCCTGAAAGGAGATCGCAGATCGGAATCGGTGCCAAAAACCCCGATCGGCACATCTCTAGTTATGTATGCAATTTATTTCTTATATTAAACAGAATGGACTGAAATGCATACAGGTCAGTGACCCCTGCATAAAGATATAGAACTGGTCTGACAATGCACTGTAATTTACATAAAGTTCTGGGAACAAGTTGCTTGGGGCATTATTCAAAAATGATTTGATGATAACTCTACCTCATGCTCTCGGTACCTCTTTCTTTCCTGGTAAGTTTGAATGCTCCTGATTGTGGGCAGAGGCGCCTCCCCTGCACAATGATTCATCATGGGCATTCATAAAGTATGTCAGGAAAACAAACCACCCCCATGGATGCCACAGCAAATGTTAAAATATCAGTTTATATTTTATAAATCATTTTGTCTAACATTTTTTTATGCATTTTGACCTCAAGGGAAGGCATGAGTGGCTTATGGGTCCATGTGCTCGACCATTTCTACACTAGGAGCGGATTCATTACCAGACACACCCCAACCTGGTTTTCCTTTTCCAACACAACCACCTAGACACAGAAAGTATCTGTTAATTACCTGATTTGTGGTTGTTTTGGGATTATATAATAGAGAAGCTAACAAGATGTGTATGTCAGGGATTCTCCAAACCCAGAGATGGCGTAAACTATTTGCCTGTGAAATTCCTGAGCATACATTCTATTCCTGTAACTATTCGAAAGTAGCCGAAGTGCTTTTAAATAAAGTGATTCATGTGTCAGTGAAGGTTGTTCACACTTATTTATTTCTTCTCTGACCCGTGCAGGAAGAAAGCAGACTCCCAGAATGCAATGGGCCTCATGACACCCACGAACATTCTGTCTGTTGCAATGCAGCTGAGGCTGCTTCTCCTTCACACTCCCACCCTCTGTGTACTGGTAAGAGCTTTTAAAATGCATGGACTTTAGTTAACAACTGCATTACCGTTTACATGGAAGGCTCAGCCCTATACATGGGCTGTTTTGTAAAAGAACTTAAGATGAATAAATAAATAAAGCAATACACTTTGAACCAGAACCCCATATTTGCGTTTTTTTCTGTAGATGTTTTATTTTCACTTGGAACATAAATAAATTTGACCTGAAATATTCCATAAAGTATAATAAACTTAATAGTAATACTGGATGGGGTTGGCATAAATTATTTCTGGTCTTGGTTTTGTTGTATTGAGGAGCTATCATGACCTGCCTTTTAGTAGCTTTTAAAACAGTTGGCTGACTGGATTTTTGCTTTCACTAGCATTTTTTAGCATGTGTTTCTGCTTTGGTAATTATTTAATGGGTGTAAGCAGGCATCCAGTTATCTTAGCAGTACAGACTATTCATTATAAAAGTTTTTGGACTGAATAGTGGAGGAGGGGAACTGCGCAGTAATGATTGTAAAAATCTACCTTTTATAATGCCAGATGTTATAATGTTAGAAAAGAAACCATATGAATCATTAAGATCATTTCTGAGATAACTGGGTAGGTAATGTTTTGTTTGCACCATACTGGGGGAGAACTCAACCCTGACAATCAACACCCCTACATAAACTATGAAGTGCATGAAAGTATGTAGATGCCCCTTCTAATTATTCACACCCATTTTTTTGGTTGTCACACCCACTGCATCTTATATATAAAATCAGCATATCAAATCAATTATATGCTTGGTTTGCAACAGTTTGGGGAATGCCCTTTTCTCTTCCAGCATGACTGTGCCCCTGTTCAAAAATTGAAGTCCATAAAGACACTCTTTATGAGTTTAGAGGGATGTCAGTGACCTGAACAGGGTCCTTTACCTTCTTGAACACCTTTGGGATTAATAAAAACATTAGTTGAAAATGTGCTTTAATGTTTAAACCATTCTTTTAAATGATAATACCCACCTTTAACTTGTAGATGAACCAGCACTGAACCATGTGGAAGCTTTACCCCAATCTACTGAGTCTACTCCTCCACAGACTTCCAATATAGAGTCTAATCCAATCGACAGGCCGGAACCATTCAAATCCATTTCTCTGCCTGAGAGGTAAGAACTGTGACCTTTTACCTATTTCAGTTTAAGGCACATTTTCATTCAAGTAATTTTTGTGTATCTACACGACATAGTGTGTAAGCCAGTGTGTAAGCCAGTGTGTCAGTGTTTTGTTCTAGATTTATTTGATATGGCTCAGTCACACCCTGATCCTCATTTGCTAGTCAAAGTACCATTTTTCCCTCTTCCTACTTGCATTTTCTGCCCTCACTGGGGCTCGTTGAGTGGTTAGTCACTAGTGGTTGAGACCTTGTTTTGCATGGTCGCCATGCACCTGTGTTCCTTTTTTATTCACTCACCATAGTGTGTTAGCCCAGCTGCATCCTGCATTAGAGTGAAGACACAAAGAAGCAGTGCTTTACAAAGAAGTGCTCTCTCATTTCATTTTTATTCTCTTTATTTTCATTTTGCCCCGCTTCAGCTCTCCTCAGCAGAGTGTGGACTTAGAAATACAACCAGAGGCAGAGACCGACCCGGCCAGCATGAGCAACTCGCAGGTCAGTTGGAGGAAGTCTTGTGAAGGGGTGGTGGTGGAGGGGACTTCTTTAATTTTCTGACACTTCTCCTTGTTCTACTTCCTCTTCTTGTTTCTTCTCTTATTTTTGTGCTCTGCTTTCATGCGTTTGTTAATTCCTTACACTTGCTATTTACTAAAGTAAACCAACATGTTGGTTGAGTTGGTTGAGTGGGTTGTGAGAGTTTTGATGACTAGCAGTAGTGAGTCTGCTGCTGTGAGCCTGACTGGTCTTTTTTGATTGGGTAAGCTGATCATTGTCTAGTTTAATAGATGTAGAATCTAGGAAAATTGGATTATTTTAGCTAGTGTCAGGTTTTAAATAGTGCTGTATGTGTCTTGTTAACAGTCAGAAGGCTTTTAAACACTGCATTTTATTTTATAGATCCAGCAGAATTAGGGCTGCACTATATAAGGTTTATTATTAGGGATCTAAATATCATATCACTGTCATAATATTATGTAACTGCACTTAAAATGACCATGTTCTGAATGTTTTAACAATTATAAGCTGTGTTTATTGCTGTTTAACCTGTCTTAATAAGATTTTTGCTTAAAGGTGTCTGTTTTCCATTCTAATACAATTTTAACAAAAATGCTCATCAATTACAACTGCTATCTATCTATCTATCTATCTATCTATCTATCTATCTATCTATCTATCTATCTATCTATCTATCTATCTATCTATCTATCTATCTATCTTTCTACTATTAGTACTAATGATACTTAATACTATCGATATAGAACTATCTAATATCAAAATAATAGATGGACAATGGTAGATTAGCAGTTAAGGTTCTGGACTAATAATCATACGGCTGCTAGTTCAAGAACTGCCATCACCGAGTTGCTGAGTAAGTTGGGCCCCTTAGCAAGGCCCCTATCCCTCAATTGCTTGAACTGTATTCAGTGATAATTCTAAGTCACTTTGGTTAAAAGCGTCTGCTAAATGCCGCAAATGTAAAAGTTGATATAGTTACATTGCAATGAATAGTGGCCCATTGTGAGTGTTGGGGCTGCTAATTGACCCTGCTATACAGTAAATTTTTATGTTGTCCCTTGATTTCCTTTTTTTAATTCATAACTTCCTACCTCTAGAACTCAAGAAAAGAAAATAAGACAGTCAACAAGGCTAAGCATATTTTGGCAGTTGCTTTTAACATCTTAATTTCAAGTTGATGTCTATTCTTGATCATGTGTTACCAGCTGTGTTGAACTTTAGGGCCAATACGAATAAACAAATTATTATTATAATAACATAAACTGAAATGTTATATGAAATGATAAAAGACCTGAAATTATTTTATGGGTTGGGGTTGGAGAATTTATTCACTGTAAGCTATGTCAAAGACATTTTCTTGCTCTAGAAGCCTTTTAACCACCTTCCTTTGCATCCATGTAATGTGCATCACAGTGTAGTTCTAGCCTGAATCACAGCTAATAAGCATTATATAAGACCTAAGCACTTGAAGTCTTGGGCACTGTGTTGTCATTACATGAATGCATGTTAGCTCTCAAGCAATGAGACTTGAGTGAAACCACATGCCAGACTTCACATATGTGTTACCAACTGTCACCAGGCCATTTATCTTGTGTTGCTTCCCTCTTGCAGAAACTGACTCAGGACCAGACTTCTGATGCCCCGACAGCTTCGGAACGGTAAGATGCCTCAGTCTTCTTTTTTAATATTTAATGAAGTACTCCTGGTGGGCATCCTTACGTCCCCTAGTTACAGATGGTAGAGTTAATAAATGTGATGAATTGGAACCCAGGCATTCACATGATTATCAGAACTAACGTGTGCAATTGTAATTTTTTTGCCACATAGAAGCGGTCTAATGCCTGTAGCTGAAGAAGAGGAACCAGTGCCAGAGGCTGTGGGTGGCACAGCAGGTAAGACGAAATAACATTTTGGCAGTGAGCCAGGAGTCTTAACAGCTGAACTGATGCTTCACTTGCTCTTTGTATCTTCTTTTTCATTCTTTGTGGCCCCTTAGCCCTGGCTAAGAGTGGAGGGGCAGCGGCCACTCCTAATGCTGCCAAAACTGCTGGTTCCAGTCAGTCCTCCAGCCAGGCAACAGCAAATGTGAATCCTGTCCTGTCTATTCGGAGCACATTCAAAAAGGATTTGGTAAGAAATTTGTGTTCTATTAGTGTGACCTAGTAATCATAAATCTACTGAACAGATTATACGTGTGTTGTGTAGCTGCCAATAAACAATATTTGATGCAAGCGAGATTAATGATGTAGAAATGACACTCAAAACAAATGGCTTTGTTCTATTCATTTTGGAAATAAACTGCATGGCTAAAAGTATGTGAACAGTTATAGAGTGGATTCAAGAAATATTTAGACTTCACTTTTTGTGTTGTGAATTTGATTTTGAATTAATATAATGGCCATTTTTGTCCATAAATCTACTCTTAATTACCCATTTTTTAAATTAATTTAATTCAGAACTTAATTGGAGTCTACCCGTAGCACTTTGAATTGATTGGAAGTGGTTTGGAAATGTACACACCTACAGGCAGAGCAGAAAACGAACAAACTGAATTGTTGGAAAGGTGTGTAAAGATGCAAGATTTATATGTGGTGTTCTTGAATTTATGCTCTTGTAATGGGTTTGTCATAATTAGAGGGGACCACTGTATAGACAGGAAATGTACATATGTATGTAGTGTGTGTAATAAAATTTATTTCTGATCAAGGTCTTGTGTTTCTTTCAGGAGACTCCTGACAGTATAGACATGCAGGATGACGGTAAGTAAAAATGGCAGTTATATTCATTAAAAATTTACTTTACAACAAATGGGCGATAATAGTTCTTAATACTTTTTGAATCCACTGTATGTATTTTATTTAGATTTTTTGGTCCGTTTTAATTTGTGGGACACTTTTTTTTGTTTTAGAAAATTCTGTTGTTGGTGAAGATGGGTAAGTCTGCAAAACATGGCAGGTTGTCATTTATTATTATGATGCTCAATTCTAGGAAACGTATTAAGTTATGGTTGCATTACAGTTAAATATATACACTGATTGAGCACTTTATTAGGTACACCTGTCTGGTGTGTACATTTATTTATTATTTCATAAGCTTTAATGTACTGTAGTTATGACTTGGTGTGTGTGTTCTATGTGTATAAGTGTGTGTTGGGATTTTTAAATGCTGAAAGAAGAATAGTGCTTCAACCAAAAATATAAAGCCATCAGCAGCATGTGAAAAATTGTCCACTGAAAAGACTAAAGGAAGATTAACACACATTGTGCATAAAAGAGAAAATAGTTCTAGTCTCTAACTGTTCATCTTTAATGAGTGCTAACAGAGTATGGGTGTGTGTTCCTAATAAAGAGTCCAGTACTTTAAACAGCATTTAAAAATCCCGACAATTTAAATGATATATGAGGTACAAGTTCTTCTGTATAGTAGGTGTAGCTTATGAAATAATTAATAAATGTACATAGCATATTGGTGTACTTTATAAATTGTTTAGGTAAGTAATACTATTATGTAATGACAGCACTGTGAAAACAACAATGCTTGTCATATTCAAATGCAACCAATGACAGCTTTTATGTTAAGTTATATAGCTTGCTTATCTTTGGAACTAAATTAAAAAAGACATAATAAAAGAAATGTAATTTAAAGCATTTAGTAATAATATTTTGTCATTACGTGTATTTATAATGGTTCAATAGTGTATATAATGTTGGGTCTATCTTCTCTCTTCATATCTTTAGCCTGACTCAAAGTGAAAAGCAAATTGAGGTGAGTATTTCACATTGGAGTATTTTATCTGTCTGTCTGTGTGTCTTTCCATCTATATAGTTAAACATCTGTTGTCTTTAACGGTGCATGTACTTGTTTGCATTTTGTACAAGGCGGAGTTCCATCAGCTCTCTCTGAGCCAGAGGTGTGATTTGTTCACACTTGAGAAAAGGCTTCGTCTAGAGGAGAGGTCACGAGATCTGGCGGAGGAGAATGTCCGTAAAGAGGTGTCCAGCTGCCAGGGCCTGCTTCAGGTAGGAGGGTCATTAATTATTTTTATGTATACAATTGGCTGTTGAGTTTGTTTGGTAAACTTCCACAAAGATGTCCAATTATGTTTTCCTTTTAATCATTTCAATTATTTACAGATAAATTGACTAATGGCCTTAGAAATTACTTTTTTCTGTGTTTTTGTGGGCAAAATAAAGTCATTTAACACAGTCATTTAAGATTAAAAAAAAAAAAATTTAATAGGTGAAATAACAAATTGGTCACCTATTTAAAAATAAAAAATGCAGTATCACAAGTGAGAGGCTCATACTCAGAACTTTTTTTCTGCACTGTTAATGCCCCCCCCCTGCACACCTTGTTATGTTTTCAAACAGCTAACATTTTGATTGACTTGTAACAATCATTCTAAATACACTTCAGCGAAAAAATAGTAAATATATAAACTTTTTTGATACATAATAAATCCTTTCCAAATGTAATGTGGCATATTTATATTAATTTTGGTTACTGTAGTTGTGCCAATAAAACACTTTATATGGTAGCTTACAGTTTTTTACAGTTTACAGTTAGCCAAAATTAAACAGCTTTTTCAAACTTTTTTCTGCATACAGTTGGGTCAAAAAGTATTTAGTCAGCCACTGATTGTGCAAGTTCTCCTACTTAGAAAGATGAGAGAGGTCTGTAATTTTCATCATGGGTACAAAATGAGAAAAAAAAATCCAGGAAATCACATTGTAGGATTTTTAAAGAATTTATTCGTAAATTATGGTGGAAAATAAGTATTTGGTCAATAACAAACAAGCAAGATTTCTGGCTCTCACAGACCTGTAACTTCTTCTTTAAGAAGCTCTTCTGTCCTCCACTCGTTACCTGTATTAATGGCACCTGTTTGACCTTGTTATCTGTATAAAAGACACCTGTCCACAGCCTCAAACAGTCAGACTCCAAACTCAACCATGGCCAAGACCAAAGAGCTGTCGAAGGACACCAGGAAGAAAATTGTAGACCTGCACCAGGCTGGGAAGAGTGAATCTACAATAGGCAAGCAGGTTGGTGTGAATAAATCAACTGTAGGAGCAATTGTAAGAAAATGGAAGACATACAAGACCATTGATAATCTCCCTTGGGGTCAAGATCTCATCCCGTGGGGTCAAAATGATCATGAGAACGGTGAGCAAAAATCCCAGAACTACACGGAGGGACCTGATGAATGACCTGCAGAGAGCTGGGACCAAGTAACAAAGGCTACCATCAGTAACACACTACGCCGAGAGGGACTTAAATCCTGCAGTGCCAGGCGTGTCCCCCTGCTTAAGCCATTACATGTCCAGGCCCGTCTGAAGTTTGTCAGAGAGCATATGGATGATCCAGAAGAGGATTGGGAGAATATCATGTGGTCTGATGAAACCAAAATGGAACTTTTTGGTAAAAACTCAACTTTGGAGGAAGAAGAAAAACCCAAGAACACCATACCTACTGTGAAGCATGGGGGTGGAAACATCATGCTTTGGGGCTGTTTTTCTGCAAAGGGGACAGGACGACTGATCCGTGTTAAGGGAAGAATGAACGGGGCCATGTATCATGAGATTTTAAGCCAAAACCTCCTTCCATCAGTGAGAGCATTGAAGATGGAACGTGGCTGGGTCTTCCAGCATGACAATGATCCCAAACACACCGCTCGGGCAACGAAGGAGTGGCTCCGTAAAAAGCATTTCAAGGTCCTGGAGTGGCCTAGCCAGTCTCCAGACCTCAACCCCATAGAAAATTTGTGCAGTCCATGTTGCCCAGCGACAGCCCCAAAATATCACTACTCTAGAGGAGATCTGCATGGAGGAATGGGCCAAAATACCAGCTACAGTGTGTGCAAACCTGGTGAAGACTTACAGAAAACGTTTGACCTCTGTCATTGCCAACAAAGGTTATGTTACAAAGTATTGAGTTGAACTTTTGTTATTGACCAAATACTTATTTTTCACCATAATTTACAAATAAATTCTTTAAAAATCCTACAATGTGATTTCCTGGATTTTTTTTTCTCATTTTGTCTCTCATAGTTGAAGTGTACCTATGATGAAAATTACAGACCTCTCTCATCTTTCTAAGTAGGAGAACCTGCACAATCAGTGGCTGACTAAATACTTTTTGGCCCCACTGTATATATGATATAACATATACTTGCTTTGTGCACAGGGGTACTCTACCAAATACTGCATGTGTATGTTTGGTTATTTATCAGGCTTTGATCCCTTTGTGTGGAGAGGACAACCAGGCATTGGAAATCATCCAGCGGCTTCAGAAGAACCTGGATATTCTTATACAGTCTGTAAGCAGAGTGTCCAGTCGCTCTGAAATGTTGGGTGCCATTCACCAGGTCTGTGTCAACAAGCTCACAAAACAACAGTTTTAAACAAACAACCTTTTTTGTTTTTAAACACCTAAGGATATCTAAAATACCTGCCAACCCTCACCACCACCCCACCTTACATGTCATTGTAGAGAACACACACAGTAATATCCCAGCATGCTTTCCCAGCATATAATACATGAACAAAACATGTAATATGTTTGAGAAAAAAACACACAACAGAATTACTTTTTAAGTGCTTTTGTTAAGAAGTTGTACACATAATAATTGATTTTGAAGTGACGTAGATGTTCAGCAGCAATGTGTAAATATGCTGTAGCATTCAGATAATGCTTGATTTGTGATCAAACAATTCCTATGCCATTACATCTTTTTTTTTTACTATGCCGTTGTCAACAGGATTACTTAGATTGCATTTGTATTCGATATTCTAACATTTTGAACATAAACTAAACATTAACTCTTGCCTTGTGTCTATATGAGATGTTATAATGCATTGTGCTACTTTCACCTTACTATGATTGAATAACAAGAGAAGGTGTACCTAATAAAAAGTGGTCAGTTACTTCATGCATATTTGGTAAATGAACTACTAACAAGAAAAGCTCTTGCATTATTTCATGGTTAAACTTACTAACAAGATAAGCTGTGCAAACACTGTGTGTGTGTGTTTCATGTTTGGGCGTTCTGTAGGAGGCTCGCATGGGGAAAGCGGTGGAGGTGATGATTCAGCATGTGGAGAACTTGAGGAGGACGTTCACTAAAGAGCACGCTGAGCTGTTGGAGCTCAGAGAGAGCGGCGCGCATAAAAATAACCCATTCGCCTCCAAAACAGAGAAGGGTAAACATGCAGCCATACCAAAGTGCTTACAGCCGTATGCAAAAGTTTGAACACCCCAGTCGAATTATGTTTCATTAATTTTCTATATGAGCGTTAAGTTTGTTCTTTGAGGATATATTGATTTTACCTGACCAGGGGTGTTGAATGTTGTAACAGTACACATGAGTGCACATTTACACTTAGCTTATTTTACATCATGTGGTGCTTTGATTTCTTTAAATGTGATGTATTCTTTGTTTAACAGCAGAGGATGTGAAAATCAAAAAGCCAATAGCCAACCAGTTTTACAAGGTGGGTGCATACAGAAAGATTAATTTAAGCTCTAAAGAGTAAATAATACTATGTAGTCATTTACATCCTTTTACATCAGTTTGCTTGCCTGTGCTTTAAAGAGTACATTTTTAAACCTAAGCTTTATCCACAGTAACTGTAGCATATAAGCAGATAGCACACAGCATATAAACAATCTCTTTCTTTTTGTATTTATGCATTTTTTCCCAATTTTCCTTTCAATCTAATCCATTGTAATTCACCTTTAGTGCTTCTGACCTCAACTCCTGACCAAGGAGGGTCGCAACTGTCAAATGCCGCCTCCGATACGTGCAGTACTGGCCGCATCTTTTCACATGCACGAGACGGGTTCAAATGGAAACAGTTTTGAGCACTAAGAGTCACGCACCGTTCTCCTTTATTTCCCATCTCATCGTGCAGGCACCATTGATTAGCCAGCAGAGCTGTAGTTGCAGCAGTTATTAGGAATCCCTATTCAGCCAATTGTGTGTCTGCATAAGCACCTGGCCGAACTCAAGAGCTAAAGATCCTAACACTGGAAGGCTGGCGTATTTTACCGCATCACCCAAGCCGCCCATAAACAATCACTTTTACAGGAAGCCCAAAATATCCAAAATGACCTGTTATTAAAGCTTAAGTCATTTGCCATCAAGAATATGTGATTTACAAGTTACTCCCACATCCCATCAGGCACTGACAGTAGTCAGATTCATCAGATATGGGTTCATTAGAATCATCATGAAACTTTTTTTACCTCCAGTTCTATTTTTATGTAATGTGGATGCATTTTCTTACTTGTTGCCATTAAAAGTAAAGACAGATGGCAAACTAAAGACAAAAACCAGCATTAAGTTTCCTAACACTGGTGGAGCACCAGTATAGCTCTAACACCCCTTTCCCACTGCAGCTGGCCAACACAAGCTGGACGGATTTATATGGTTTACTTACAAAAAATACTTGAGAGTTTTTCAAAAAGGTTTTTCCTTTACAACTGCCTTTAAACATCCAGTTATAAGAGACTTTTGAGAGCCTCTTCTTTGTACTGGTAAAACCTGCACCTGATTTTACAGAGGAAGCAAATTAAATTAAAAAACCTGATGATTTATGTTTACTAGTCCATTACACAGCAGTCGAACGCCGAGACTTAGCTGTACAAAGCAAAAACAAAAAAATGAACTATCTTAAATGAACTATTATCCAATAATAGAAATGCTCTGTGTACCAGAAGTCTTCTGCTGACCATCTGTATTTTGTATGTTCTGTCTATAGTTGGCATCTTCCCGTCGCATTAGCCAAGCTGCCATGGGCCGTGCTGAAGGCGGACAGACGCCTGCTGACATGGTGGGTAAATCGGTTGTCTTAAAGCTGAGATTATTTCTGTCTAGTACTGTTTTAGAGTGAACATGTGAAATGTATTTTAATCCACAGGCTAAGGATGGAACAGATGCAGACAAGCTTTCTTCTAAATCACCTAAGTAAGTGGGATTTTTCATTTATTTTGTAAAACAGAGCTTAAAACAAGAACTGGTGTAATATTTTTAATTTACAGCTACAGATCTACAGTGTGCAGTTGAATTACGAAGGGATTTTTATAGAAGACAACTTTACATAATGTAGCAAACAACAGGTTAAGCAACATAAACACGTTCTATACTATGAATAAAGTCTTTTTTTTTTAAAAAAAACACATGTAGATCTAAATATACTAGCAAGTATAAATATACTTACATCTAAATCTGGGGGGAAAAAGGGGACCTTTGGCCCTCACTTTAAAAAATAAGACTTTGGAGGGCTGATTCTGGATCAGACACTATCATCAAGGTAGGTTTGAGGCATTCAGGCCATGCTGTCACACCATTTAACACCCCGGCACTTTGAGACGGTGTGTGTGTGTAACGCTTCACAGGAACATGGTGGGGAACAGCGCTCAGCGGGCACCATTAAAGCGTTTCTTTAGTTCGGGAAGTTGGGCTGAGACTGATGTGCCTTCTTTTAGGTAAGAATTGCCATGCCGACCGTCTTCGCCTCCTGCCTCTCGCACTCATTTTGTCATCCATCAAAAGCCATTACAGAAACACTTCATCTGAAAATGCCAAGGCTGGTAAATAAAATATGCATGAATTACACTTTTTTTTGTTTTTTTTGTTTTTTTTGTTTATGCTTTTTCTCCTATTTAGTGCGTCCAATTGCCCGATTGCGTCATGCTTCCTCTCCACCAATGCTGATCCCTGCTCTGATTGAGGAGAACGAAGCTAACCCACGCCCCCTCCAACACGTGGGCAGCATGCCGTATGCGTCTTATCACTTACACTTTGACGAGTGGAGTGCAGCTCAGCGTTGTGTACGAAGAGACACACCATGAGAGCACTCTTTTCTCATCTCTGTGCAGGCGCCATCAATCAGCCAGCAGAGGTCGTAATTGCACCAGTCATGGGAGAGAGACCCCATCCGGCTTAGTCCCGCCCATATCTGAACAACAGGCCACCTGAGCGGCCCATGAATGACACTATAAGTTTGTAGTGTGACCCTACTACATTTAGCCACCTAATCATTTTTAGATGAAGTGTTTCTTGCTAGTACATGTTTAATAAAGCCAACATGGCTATTGGTCGGTAGTGATGGATTCAGTGTTGTAACCTGTGTGCAGGTATGGGTGTGATGCAGGTTCACACTCTGAGGCAAACCCACACGAGCAGCTGAAGAAGAGAAGGTCTAGTCTAACAGAGCTGGGAAACAAAATCACCTCGTTTGTTATGCCCGCCAAGACGTCAGTGTGTTTTTACGTGTTTTTACGTGTTTTTGCTATCACACTAAACGCTTACGCATAGCTTTTCTTACAGCAGCTCTCTTGCTTTCAAATCAGAAAGAAAACGTTCGAAATGCTAATCAATAATTCATTGTAATGCTCTAACATATCAGCTTCCTGTCTTAGTTAAATTACCAGCTGAGGACTGATTTTTTTCTGTTTAGTATCACCTCGAAGGAATTACTGTGGTTTTCATGTGTTGCAAACGATAGCAGTGATTTATAGTAGTAATGTGTAACATTTTGTGAACAATTTGAAATGTCAGATTTTTTGCATTAATTGCACATAGCATTGGTCTGATTTTTTTTACAAGTCAGAATAGGCAGACACTTTCTTCCTAAAGAAAGTACCACAGATTTGCACATTTCATTCCAGAAGTTAACAATGGTAAGCTCTTACTTGGTGCCTTGCTGTTTAGGCCCTCAGGGAGCAAACCAGCTTTAAAACATGATGATCTTTCCAAAATGTTTTTGTGATTATTGGTCATTAGATTTTGTAGCTTTTTGTATCTTTACCATTTATCTTTACTCCTGAAAGATTGCAGCTTGTTTTACTTAGAAAAACCCCCCCAAAAGAGCGGAGTTGGACCTTGTGTTCTTAATTTGTTATGCATTAACAGAGCACAGCCCACGCAAAAAATACATCTTACGATCCAAACACAACGTTTTGGAAGTCATTAGCCAAAAGCTTAACTTTCTTTTGAATAAATAATTGGTGTTCTAAATGAAGACAAAAATTATTTAATGTTCATAGTTCACTTATAATTTTATACGTTTATCAGTGCAAGCAGTTCCAAAGGTTTCATTGATTTGCAACTGTGTGTATAATTACTTTGGCTTTAACAATACAAAAATATTCAGATAAAATATGTTATCATGTTATCATGTTATAAAATGCAGTTGAGCTGTAAACCACTCAACGACTCGAGCTGCCTACAAACAGCAAGATTTTATAATTCATCACACATTTATTTATTATTCAGCAGCATTTCATGTGAGCACTTGAACTCCACAGTAGTGTTTTGTGATTCTGTTTGCTTTTTCTAAACGGCACCAATTTGGCAGCCCACAGCCAGGCTGTTTGCTGATGCATCTTTATTGTTTCCTGCATAATTCTAAGCATAGAGCGGCACTGTGGCTTTACACTGATCAGTCATTCACATGCAAACAAGGGGTCAAAGATTTGCAAAAAAGGGCACACTTAAGAACTTGTGGGGGTTTATTATCTTCAGACCTAAATATTATGAAAGAAATTGCTGTGCAGATGTGCAAAGTGGATAACCAAGAATTAATATCTGGGAACTTCAGTTACTCCATTACATTAAAACGTAACATGTAAAGTGGCATCCATATATCAACAACATGCAGAAATGCCACCGACTTCTCTGGGCTTCAGATGAACTGATTTAAAATAGAAACGTGTGCTGTGGTCTAATGAATCTACCTGTCAATTTGTTTGAAAAGAATTGATGCTTTGTTTCCCAGGCAAATCCATCTACTGTTATGATATAAGGAAGCCTTAGTCTCAGTGACAATTGGTAACTTGCACATCTGTAAATGAACCAACATTGCTGATGGGTACATTTGCATTTGGGAGCTACATGTGGTGTCATCTAGATGATGTAATTTTCTGGGATGTTCCTGCCAAGCCACATCCTGTGTGTTACAACAATGTGGTTTCGTAGACCAGAACGGTCCCCCATTAAAAATGTGTGCTGCCTTAAAAAAGCAGCACAAATCAACAGATAAAATAATTGTTTTGTTTGACATGGCCAAACCCATGTTACCCTTTTCATATTATCTAATAGTAGTAGTATTAATAATAGTTTTCTTTTACATAATTGTAGTTTTTATAATAGTATGTTTAAAACCCTGCAGAGGAGAGTTGTACCTTACACATACCCCCTCTGGCATATGTGCAGTAGCCAACTGCTTCTTTTCACCTGCATGAGGCAGGTTCATGCAGGGATCAGTATTGTGCACAGTCAGGCACTTATTTACATTTACATTACATTTTCGGCATTTAGCAGACGCTTTTATCCAAAGCGACTTACGTTACAGTATACAGTGTGAGCAATTGAGTGTTAAGGGCCTTGCTCAAGGGCCCAACAGCAGCAACCTGGCAGTGGTGGGGCTTGAACCGGCAACCTTCTGGTTACTAGTCCACTACCTTAACCACTAGGCTACTGCTTGCCCTAAAAATTCTCCCTTATTCCATCAGACATTGCAGTTGTGGGAGCAGTGAGGAATCCCTTTGGTTCTCCCACCCTTAGACATAGCCAATCATGTCTGTGTAGTTGCCCGGCCGGGTGTTGTTGGGTTAGCAGTTGCATTTTATTGCTGAATTAAGATGACTTTGAATAGATTAAAATGAGTTTTTTTAGGGACATGTCTGGTAATCAATCTACTTTGATCCACAACCCAGTTTCAACTGATCCACTGAAATCAGTGTTGAGTCACTTTCTTCTACAATCTCATGCTATCATGTTCCAAAAATAATTCATTTGCTTTTCTGTTGCAGACTGAGCTGACATGCACTGCTGTACCACTGCATTCCTCTTGACTGTTACTTTATATGTGCTGTGTGGTTTCCATGTCACTTTACTGACTTTTTCTTTTATCTCTCACTACAAACAGCAATCCGAGTCCTACGACAGAAAAGGCCGCACCTGTGACAGCAAAAACGCAGAACACAGAACCATCTGATGCCACGAACGCCAATCCTTGTTCCTGGTTGGCCATTTTAATTTTGCTGGTTGGCTTTCTTATGCTGTTGGGCAAGCTGCTGTTACAGCCGGCTGTGAACGCAGCCCCCGTGGGTACCGGCGACTCCTGGATGACGATCCAGCAGATTCTGTGGCCCTTTACGGGGCTCCGTCACAATGGCCGGCCTCCTGTTTGAATCAACAGCTTCATCCCATCGGCACTTCGGCTCTCTTTGATGGACTGGGTTGTAGCTTGCATCAGAAGACCTGGTTTTGAAAATAAAGCATCTGCAGAAACTGTACTGGTGCAGGACTGGTACCACTAAGTGCACCGTTAAATTATATCATGTGACCTTTTTTCCTTTCGGACATGATGATGGAGAGAGGACGGCATCAGAGGACGGCTTGTTAATCCCCCAACATCCCTATCCAGCACTCTGAAGGACGTTTTTTACTGAAGGATTACTAATTAATGAACCGCAGGTTTTTTTTTTGCTGTTTAGAAGTGAAATCTAAGTTATTATTTTAAAATTTTTATTACTTTAGAGTAAGAGGAACTGGCTGTGCTTTTAATAATCTTCTGTTTTTAGTTTTTCACATTAAGTTCTAGGTTTGATGTGCACTGTTAATAATTCATCATTCTGTATGTTCCAAAGATGAGGAAAAACAACCTATACACAATAAAGTAAGTGATCCAGTCACAATCACAACATGGTGAATTATGTTGGACTTGACTAATCATATAGGCAAAGTTGCCCATTATTATTATTGATTATTTTTACTTGGTTGCCTTGGCTACAAGAGTAGGGATACCAGATTACCAAATTCTACATAGCCATACAAAACGCTATAAACATCATCTGTAAATTTAAAATAGCACCCAATATGTCATAGTGTCACAAAAAAATCTGAGTAATAATAAAACACCACTTTATTGCAAGTTTCTAACACCAACATATTTATTTACATTTTTATTTTGATGTTTAATAAAATGAAACAAGAGTGCACTGTAATTTCTCTATCCAGCAGTGCAGAATTTACATACAGCATGTACTCAGGAGAAAGTAAGGACGCGGGTGCTGAACAGCAGTCCTCGCACCGTTTCAACAAAGAGGTGGTGGACGTGGTTAACCCTGTCACGCCCCTCCGGGCTCATGGTGTCTCTGAGCATGTGCAAAAGCGTGGAGTGGAACTCTGTTCCCTCAGCCAGCTCTGGTGAGAATTCAGTACTGCTTTCCACCATCTTTAACTGCTGACTCCTCTGAGCACCCAGCAGGTACAGAGACAAGTCCCTGTCTGGTACAGGCCCTGCCTCCAGCTGCTTGCAAGCCTTAAGAGGTTCAGGTATTAGGAAAAAAAGTTACAACAATTGCTATTAACATTTTATAAATTCTTTACAACTCCATGTGTACAGATTTTAGTAAATAAACAGCCATTAAATGTTTATATTTGTCTGCCTTTCTGATCACTTAAGGCACTTTATAACACATCAGGATAAAGTAGTTTTCTAAAAATGGTGATTGCGATTTGTTCAGGAATATGTCCTGTATATCAGTGGTTTTCAACCTTCTTTTTCCTAGACCCCCCTGTGTTAAAAAAAATATATTTTGGGACCCCCTTGACATTCAATTCTTTCAAAAACACTATCGGCAAAGAAGGCAAAAGGTATTGTGTTTTTGCTCATGGAAAATTTGATTAATTAAAGGTATTTTCTGATTTTGGTTGAGGTAGTGGATTTACTTCTGGTGAACTGGTGGTAAAAGCTTCCTTAGCTTACTCTTCTTGTGTCCGTTCTCAAAGTCCCAACATAGGCTATAGGCAGTTTAAAATAGATCTATTTGACATTACAGGAAATCTCCCATATGCCAATAGCCTGTCGATTTTCTCGTCCCATTATTTTTTATTTTTCTTAATTAATTGCAACAACACCCCCCTCTAGGCTTGCTGAGGCCTTCTGCCCCCTTGTTGAGAACCACTGCTGTATATTATGGTGACTTGTGAGGGTTTGGTCAATATTGCACAAGAAACTAAGTAACAATTGATGGACAACAGTAAGATAAAGTTAAAAAAAAACATGTGGACATCATGGTATACAAGGTAATTGGTATAGTATACCTGCCAAGATATGCCATCAGTTGTTGTAACAGCCCGATTCAGAATTATTGACACTTTCAGTAATGTCAGGTAATAACAACACTGTCTATGGAGTTTATTAAATTATTCCTACTCCTATTCCTTAATAATTAACATTAATGCATACTTGTACGTATATGCATACCTGCTTTGTATGTTGTATTGGTATGAGTGTATAATGTACAGCTGAGTTGCTGGGATTTTTAACTACTAACTTACTGACCTTTTTATTAGGAACACATCCTAAACACTTGGTGTAAAGTTAACCCCATTAGAGACTAGAGCTTTTTTCTGCTCACTGAATGTTAACCTTCCACACTTCCAAGATTGTGCACCTTGCACCCAGTGCCTAGGTGCAAAAGTAAAAAAAAAAAAATAACCCATGGGTGTGTGTGTGTACCTGAAAGACAAGATGCTCCTGTCCACACTGTGAGTTCCACTGGCTCCAAGAGAAAGCAAAGGCTGAGGACAGCAGTGCCATCTGCTCATACACTGCATGCTCTATCAGTGGATCCTGTCAAGAGGACAGAACACACACAGTGAACAGCAAAGAAACAAGTTCACTGAACTGGAACATTTAAGCAGTTTAGTCTACAGCCATTAGCAATTTACTAATGAAGGTGCTACTGGTCTTTAAACTGAACATGTTCTAATATTTAAAACAAGCAGTAATGAATTAAAATAATTACCTTAGTACTAACTGCAACATACTTGTCTGAGTACTCATTTATGAATATGCTTACTCCGGAGCGTCTCATGGCTGTCTTTAGAGAAGGAAAGCTCATCCATTTGTCCAGAATGCTGGTCAGTTCAGGAGCCTGGTCCATCTGAAGCTTGCATTGATTTCCCTGGAGCAAAAATAACAATACCCAAATCCCATTGTTTATCTAATATATGCCATGGTCTCCAACTCCTCACAACAAGAAAGGCCTGGGTTTGATTCCCCTGACTGGATGGCCAGGGTCCTTTCTGAGTGGAGTTTGCATGTTCTCCCTGTGTTTGTGGGTTTTCTTTCCACAAGTCCAAAGGCATGCAGTCATACCAACTGGAGCTATTGAAAGAGTTTACTAGTTGCAAGTGCAAGAGTGAATTTGTATGCGTTTGCCCTATTATGGACTAAACCTGTCCTGCCTGTTTTCTTCCTTTTGTCTAATGAACCAGACCCACCACAACCCTGACCAGGAAAAAGTGGTTGTAAAAACAGACAATGAATAAATGCTTGAATTATTTATTGAATGTAATATTCAAACAGCAAAACACTGCTTTGTGGGCATGAGCTTGTTGAACATCCCTTTTCAAACCAGTGGTTATTAAGAAGTCTGTTCACCCATACCCCAACCTTTCCTCAGCTTCTACAGCCTCCACTCCTCCTTTTTCTTAAAGTAGCACAGACACTGATGTTGGATGATGTAAAGTAAATAGTTCCTCTAAAACTAGACAGGAGACAGCATACAGTGCACATAAAGTTTACTTACACTGATTGTGATGCTGACTTCAGTAAGAGACGCAGTGATGGTGAGCATGGCAGAGTTCTCACCCAGCGGCCTAAGCTCCCAGCTTTGAAAGGGCATGTTGATGTGCGTCTCCTGTAGCAGAGTGAATGCATAGAAGGATTCCATCTTAAAGGAGATGATGTGTTCCTCGCCATTGTACGATATCTCTGTTATTCCATCTGTTCGCCAGTGCTGGCCTACAACCACATCAGATGATGCAGAATTGAGGTATATTCATCTCTGACTATTACAAGGAAATGAGGGATTTGTAAGGATTTAGGGAAAAGTGTATTTAATTGTTCAGACAAAGTGAAGGCTGTATTTTAAGCTTCAAGTTGCCTATGTCTCTGAGTTCAAGCTCACATGGTAAGGACTGACGCAAAGTGCGCTGTGCTCGGACATGTCCATATATTAAATGATTAATGGAAATAATAGATAGTCTCCTTTTCCACACCAAAAGGAATTTATTGTTTTATATTAATTATTTCAGAGCAAAAAGCTCTGTCATTTACACTTTCATTTACTTTCTAATTGGGAAGACCCTACAGTGGGTGGTCCCACTTTTAAATCTTGTCCATAGAGATACAAACTTAAGATAGGAACACAAACTTCCAACCAGCCAAACCCTGTCCCCATGTTACTTACCCTCGGGATCCCATCGGGCAATTTGTGGTTCTACTAGAAAGACCACAGATTCTGGCAGCGCTATAGTGACCCCTACAGGTGTGGTGGAGTGTGTTTTGCTTTCATCCTGCTTCTCCAGGACAGGGTCATCCGCCTGACTTTCTTCTGGTGGATACTGAAAGACCTGAAGACCTGTGTCTAGTATCTTTGAGAACACCCACAAACACAAAGACAAACAAACATTTATTGTCCAGATGTTCAGGTGGTTCAGGTGCAGGTAAACAATAAAACAAGGGCAGGAGTACATTTCAAGGTTGTGTTCCCAAACATAGCCTGTGTGTAAGCCACAACTGAACATACTCTTTGATAAAAGAGAGGGTTTAAAAAAATAAATGGTTTTCTATGACTTCCAAATAATTTGTTGGCATATCAATTCATTTTCATCAACCACTTTATCCTGGTCAGGGTTGAGGCGGGTCAGGTTCTACCAGGAAACACTGGGTGCAAAACAGAAATACTCTGGACAGGGTGCCAAGGCATTACAGGGCGTTGGCTACCCCTCCTTCAGACATAGCCTGCCATATCTGTGTCGACGCCCCGCTGACTGATAGCACTGTCGAGGTCTGGGTTTAAATCTGGTGGGCTAGCCTAACAGACCACTGCAGCTATTTTATGCCTGTTCCTTATAGTCAACACACTTTAGCTTATTTTATTTATACATTTTCCAATCTTACTTAAAATTGAGCATCTGCATAACCTTTCATTTATAAAAGGTTAGCAAGCATAGCTGTGTCAGACCTGTGGATGTATGACCCTTACCTGTCTGATCTCCCAGCCATTGACTGTATAAGCCTGTGGTGGTAAGTGGAAAACGTCAAAGTAGTAGACTCCACCCAGCGGTGTGTACTGCCTCAGATCCACTATATGCACCTCAGCACTGTCAGCCACTGGCTCCACTACAGCAGGGGTGGGGTCTGCCTCATCTGGTGAGTATTAAGAGTTTCAGGTTTGAGCCAAAGCCACACGCTAACATGCCTGAGAAAGATTACT
The DNA here is from genome assembly GCF_030014385.1 of Trichomycterus rosablanca. Lineage (NCBI taxonomy): Eukaryota > Metazoa > Chordata > Actinopteri > Siluriformes > Trichomycteridae > Trichomycterus > Trichomycterus rosablanca. Next base: position 68,013,500 of record NC_085988.1, on the reverse strand, counting down.
TCTATCAAAACACTCGGCATTGTAAGCCTGAGAAAAGTGCTATAGAATCACAGGGCCTGCACTCTAATACAGTGAAACCTCTTATTTTTGAAGAAAATGAAATGAACTTTTAGACAGCTAATGAAAGGACACTATTATCCTTGGCCAGACATGGCTTGCCAACATCAATGTTTTTGTAATCTTGATAAATCTTTTGCGTATTTGAGGGAACAAGAGAAGGTGAAATGTGTTATCTAACCTGCTCCTCCTCCAAAGGCCATGATGCTCTCTGAATGACCCTCTACCTCCTCCCCTTGCTTGAGTGAAGAGCTCTTCCTCTCCGATTTAGCTGAGTGCACACTCAAAACACTCTGAGAAACACACATCGACACTCCAACATATCAAAATGGGCAAATCTCTTCGAGTTTGATCGTTGTGTTCTGTTAGGCAGTGAAGCACAAAAGATAACATACTGGCATACATGTAGACATACTATTTTACTATTTAAATAACATTACTACTACATAATTAACTTCATAGTACTTTAACATGAGTTCTCTGTAGCCACTAAACCTTGAGTGCAATCTAAATGGAGCAGTTATTTTTGTAAATGTACCCTGTCTTGTTAGAAATTCAAATAGCTTGTTCTGAATTGTTCATCTGAATGCTTACGTTTGGTTGTTGTTCTGATTTTAATTAATTCCCAAATGAACAATGACAATAAATAAGTGCAGCTTTGGGCTGCATTTACCTCCAGTACCTGTTGATTTGGGGGTTGCTGAGCATTTATATAAACTGTTGGCTAAGCAAATTTGACCAATTCTTTAGAGAGTAACAGTCTTTGGCAACTCTATGACATCTTACTTCTGACCAAATGGGTACAGCTTTATTTCTGATATACTGTTACTTTGTGTTTTCCACACACCTTAAATCAGCCCAACAACTACTGGCATGGTTTTATTTGTCAAGATGTGCAACCTATTGAGAGTAAAAAATCTAATTAATTTTACCATTTTGTAGTAACGTTTGCTATCTGTAAAGGTTACTAATATTTCTGCCTAGAGACCTCATGTATTTGTTACATCACCTTTACAGTACATACCTTCTTTCCATCAGATTTAAGTGACTGAAGATCATCCTCTTTTTGCTGTAGGCTCTCTCTGACCTCTCCTTCCTTCTGAATCTCTTCACTGTCTAATGCTTTGGGGGTCTCTGTGAGTATGGTGTCTTGTTCCAGAGCTTCTTTAAGAGGACTTTTATTCTGCAGTTCTGCCCAGTAGCTCAGGTGGCTTAGGTGGTCATAGCGAGTATGCAGGATCCGCACAGCAATGTCACTCACTGCTAGCTGTTTAGGCAGCTCAAAGCCCAGCCCCACCTCAGTGAAATGGTAGCCCTTGAATCTTCACAGGAGACATCGTTGTTTAAAAACAAACATGGCAGAAATGGAAATATCAGCCTATTTTTAAATGTTGCTCTAATACATCCATAGTCCAATTTGATTTTAAGATCAAGAGCCGCTAAAAAAGATTTAAGCCAAAGCAAACCATTAGTTTTCATACCTACACCACATTACAAGGTTAAACAAATGTGAACATTTCAATATGCACAACTGTTTTGTTGTTAAAAAAAAGTTTTTTGTATTTGTTCTTTACCCCTTCTATTATTTAGGAATTTGTTGTTTTTTCAAAGCAACCTACATATGAGACTTAATACCATGCAAGCAATTGATGGTTAGGGGCCTTGCTCAGGGTCCCAACAGTGGCAACTTGGCTTAAACCAGCAATGGCTTAAACCAGCAATCTTCTAATCACTACTCACTTGCTTTAACCAATGATCTGCCACTGCCATATACTGTACACATTCAATTCAAAGCTGTTCTCATATAACTATGACTATATACTACCACTACATTTTACTGCTGTTACGATTAATATTGGATTCAATTTAATGCAATTAATCATACAACCACAAATCAGCAACACAGTCCAAAAAAAGTTGGGACGGTAAAGCATTTATCACTGTGTAATGTTGCCATACCTTTTCACAACACTTTTTGTTTTGACAAAGAGAAGACCAAGCGATGAAATGTTTTAGGTGTTATGTTGTTCAATTCTTCCTGCAAACATGTCTTAAGGTGTAAGGCAGTAGTGTTGACGTTGTTAAATTTTTTGACTTAAAATTTTACACAAATTTCTACATCACTGCTGCCACCACGTAAGTGTAAATGACCTTTGTTTTAATCATGTTTACAATCACCTGTTAATTACACGTTTTTTTTGGAATGTGTTGCGTGGTTGTAGCAGTAGTAGTTAAAAGTAGTACTGGTAGTAGTAGTAATATTATTTATTGTGCTAGTAATATAATTAACTGTAATTAATTAATTTTATAGTAGTAATAATAAAAGTAAACATGTGGTGGTAGAATATAATCATATTTAACAATAGTTTTCAAAATTGATGTACTAGTGATAATAAAACCTGCACTATTCTTAGTGGCAGTAGCAGAGTAGAAGTACACTATATGTACAGTATGTATCTGATAATAAGCTTTTTGTAATCAATGAGCATTGATTTTGGCTCAGACTCTTCAGCTTTTCACAAGATTGTGTATGTGGAAATTTGTTTCCATTGCCCGAAGGATGACGTTAAAGATGTCACAATCCACTGTCCTATCTATTCCAAAAATCTTAAATAGGATTAAGTTCAGGGCAGTAGTAGTTAAAAAAAAAAACATAAACATTGCAGTTCTATTATTAATAGTGTTAGAAATCACAGGTATTATAGTAGTAGTAGTATTAGTAGTGGTAGCAAATCATGGAATCTAAAGTTTAAGTAAGGAAACAAGAAATGCTTGAATAAATAAAACAGAATTAAATAAAATAGGAATCTTAAAAATTAGAAGACCCACTAACCTAGGATTTTTGTTAAGGTTAGCCCACAAGCACAGAGTGACATTATCATCTTGTACTACCGTCTGCATGTTACCAGTCTCAATGTCTGTACATGATTTAGTCCACTAATAATAGACACATAAATATCATTGTCATTAAGAATATTATAAACAAGACGCATAGATAGCTCTAACACAATATGGTTAATTATGCTCATGTACCGCATGACTATTAACTCTATTAAAAAAATGGTCCAATTTATTGCAAAATAGTAGCATTTTTACCTTAAGGATCTCTTCAGTGGCCAGGTGGATTTTGTCATGGATTAGATGATGCAAAGACAGAAGTGTGTCCTGATACACCTGAGCAACAGAAGAATCTGTCTCCTCATTTAAAAGAAGCTCCAGTTCCTCTGTTAGCTGAACAGACAAAAGCAATAGAGCTCTTAGATGGATTTGATCACAGCTAAATTGAATAGTACAGTAGATCCACTTTCTAAAGCATGTTATCTCTTTATCCAGCCACAAGCTGAAACAACAGTTATTTGTGCAAAATACTTGAAAACAGTACTATAAAAACAGTGTATATAATGTCAGTTCTTTACGTATTAGCTGCTCTTGCTTAATTGACAATGATAATTTTTATAGCAGAGTTTGCACAAAACAAATCAAAGTCTTGTGCTTCTTTGTGATCTAATCACAAAGAAGCACAAATATGGAGAACAATACAAGACCGTCTTAAAGGCACTAAACCCACCTCTGAACTTAGTTCAGTTTAACAGTAAAAAGAAACTACAGCCCACTGCCTAGACTACCTCTTTAAATAAAGTCAACAAACTTAAACACAATATTATAGGTATTAAAAAAGCACATAAATTTTTTTTTTACAAGATGTAAATACTTTTAATACTCAAAATAGTTACAGAAAGTCTTGACTTCTGATGAGACTATCTTGAACAGTTTAGCTTTAATTTTTATGGTCTGAATCTAAAAAGGCACATTTGTCAGGTAATGCAATCACCACAGTAAAATGTGAAGGTGGTACCACTGTTGTGATAGTGCTTTTCAGCAGTAGGGGCTGCCAATCCGGCCTCAATTGCTAAAAGGAAAGCATTGTATACAGTACAAAGAGATCTTGCATAATACTGAATTCTGACAGACAGCCTGTACAGAGAAGTTTGTAATTTAGCAAGGCAAGATTAACTGCCAAAGCAACATTGGTGGAATTAAAAAAAATAAAGAAACTGGTGTCCTTAAGTCCTGATCTCAACCTTATTAAACATCCAAAGTGCTCCTGGGATAATCTGATTTTTTTTTTTTTGTAAAGAAGAATCTATAGCTTACTTTCATCCCAAAAGTCCAGTGAACTACTTCTACTACTCATTCATGAAATTGAAATTCAGCTGCAATTTAACACATGCATTTTAAAACAGCTTGAACTTACTTTGTAATTTAAAGTGATTCCTATCCTAAAATGTGAGGTTATTATATTGGATATTTAAGTAATATTTACCCTACCTATGTAACTGTTACTCATTTGTTATTGTATATTCAATAATAGATTTTGTTAGTGTCATACTAACTGACTTTTACAATAAAATTTTAGCACTTTTAGTACAAGTAGTTTAGTCGACTTTTGGCACAAAATAACGGCACAGAAATCTGCTAATCGCCTGCAAATGGAGCACAAAATAAAAACTTACTGGAAAAGCCTATTGTCTGTATTAGCTGTCATAGATGGCTCAAACAACTAATCAAAACGAATTAATACTTGTTGATGGCAGATATTTCAGATTTTGAGTAATAGCAATTCACAGCTGTGACATTGCTGTGAAAAAGGTGTTCAGTGGAGAAAGTCTTTAAAAGTGCTCTATTTTATTTTTCTTAAGCTAGTTTCGGTCACTTAAATAAACTTACCCGTAAGGCCAGTGCACATTGTTGTAAGACTGTCTGAATCTGTACTGTTGGGTCTTCTTTCCACAGACTGATAAAAGCATTGATTTCTGGTTGAACAGCAGGATCTGGACTGCCATCACAAATCATGTATCGATCCCACTATAGAAACCAGGATTGAAGTTTATTCACTCTTTAACTAACAGTGTTAATCTAGGGACAAATTTACATTTTAATATGGGTTTAATTACGACCCTCCAAATACATAATTATGTCATAGTAGTTTGCTCTCTCCAGATGTTTTACATTACTAGTAAATCCAGTACCTCAGCCTTCTCCTTGGATAAAGCCTCCCATGTGTTAACTGCCTTCTGGTTTTCCTCAAGTATGAGATGCAGTTCATTTAGCTCATCCTCCCTTCGTTCTCTGTCCTGGTACAGACATACATATTCCAATTATCAAAAAGCTTTTTTTTTGTAGCAGACCTAGTTTTGGTGCTTCTTGGATTAGATGGACATTTTTCCACTAGCATAACAGGGCAGTTTGTGTGTTTTTCCTGACCTTGGTAAGAGACCAAGAGATGTACTGAATATAGTCAATAATAATCTTTAAGAAAAACACTGAAAGGTTATGCCTTAAAGTTAGATAACATTATATAACATTTCACACCACCAAATTGAAAGAATGATTAAAAGTGCATATGCTAGCACTCACTAACCCTCTTGCATATTTCTTAAAGAATCAAAATAACACTCATCAATTAGTATGTGAGAATTGTTAAAGATTAAATTAGTAAGCAAACACTACAAATGAGAAAGACAGAAAACAAGCTGAAAAAAGTTAAAGGATTCCTTTTGAGCTGGTTAGACAGTGCAGTCATGCTTTTTGCAAGTGGCCAGAACTGGACCTTACTTTTAACTCAAGCCTTTGTCGTTCCTCTTCCTCCTTTTGCTCCCTCTCCAGCCTCTCCTGATTTTCTTGCTCAGCAGCCAGGCGAGCCTCCTCTGCCACAAAAGAGATACAGTAAAAAGAGATAAATCTGGTGAATAATATCTGATTTGGTGCATACCACTACAAAGTAATGCCTTTTTTAATTTCTGGCTTCTACATTCTTTAGAATTGATCAAATTCCTCAATTTTTAAATGCACTTTAATGAACCAAGGAGCTAGAAGGCTTCTACAACAACGATACACTGCTTTTTTTTTTTTTTAGATAAATCTTGCATCTATCAAAAATGTAATTATTAAAAGTATATTTTATTAAATGTATAACAATAACAGTAATTGTTATTAGTATAATTTCCTATCATAATTGCAGGAAAGAGGTAATTAATTTAGTAGAAATTAAACAAATAGAAAGCACCCATTGTGCCTATAGTATGCTGGATGAGCTCTCCCAAGAATCAGTGTGGATGTAAACAAAAAGATGTATTAACAATTTAAAGCAGGTCTGGGAAATCTGAGAGAAAATACACTGTGCTGTAAAAAAGAAAACAGTCCAGTATTTTAAAACCAAAATGCCATTTTTAACAGATTTTTTGCCTACCTGACCGTTTCGATTTAATATGTGAGACCTGTTGTGTCACATTTACATAAATAGTGTAAATAGTATTAAAAGTATTAGTGTACCTTGCTCCTTGAGTCTTTGCTCTTCTAACTCTTTCTGTAGCCTCTCCTTCTCTGCCTTGCTGGGTTTTCCTCCTTTCTTCTTTGCAGACTTCATAAATGAGTTGAAATAAATAAATTGAAATGCATTGACATTGAGGAGTGATATAAGAAAGGAAAAAGGTTACAGTAGTGCTGTCACAATTACAACATTTCAGATGATGAATAATTCGACAGTTAACTGATCTACCAATGCCACTGATATTATACTGTATGTAAGTTATTAAAATAGCAATTATTAAACATAAACAACCACTCTGAGCAGCTACTTTAGAAAATTAGAAAAAAAAGTATGAATGGGTTCCAGTTTTTATATAGTCAATGAACTTTAACCATGGCAAGGTTGCTGGTGCCAGCAGGGTGTTGGGGCAGGTAGTGTTGGAACCACACAGCTCTACAGTCTTGGAAACCTTGGTTTGATCCTTGCTGCTGATACTCTTTCCACATTTGTGCAGGATTTCTGTAAGTACTTTGCTTTCCTTGCATCTCTCAAAAGTAAACCAGGTGGCAAAATGGCAACTTTAAATGTCTCATAATGACATAAAGTAGGACTAGTGCTCTATCATGGACAGCCCACATTACATGAGTAAGAATAAAGTATTCATATGTGTTTACTATACTATAAAACAATAAGTTCTATACAATGCAAGTGGCATAAACACCATTATAACAGTAGGGACAGTGGTAGCCTGAGGGGTAGAGCTTTTGGCCATCAATTAGAAGGCTGTGGGTCTAAACCCTGGCTCCTTGAGCAAGGCCCCTAACCCTTTCGTCTCCAGGAATGCCATACAACGGCTGACCCTGCTCTCTGACCCCAACTTCCAAATCAGCTGGGATATGCAGAAACATTTCACTGTACTGTACACATGTATAAGTATGTAAGACAAAGTCATTCCATCTGCACTAGATTACTAGATTATTATCCCCCCCCCCCCCCCCAGCTCTGGCACTGCACAACCTTTCCATATTAAAAGGGGACTGTTCCCATTTGAATGACATTACAGAACTTTCTAAAAAGTAATAAACTAGGCTGTATGTATATGTATGCCCTATCAGTTTCTAATACATTTAAAAATTAAAACGTATTTAACGTATATTAAACGTTTGAAGAAACTCAAATGTGTGAGGTACAAAGCAGAATGATGTACTGTACTGCTCCCTGTACTGTATGTAAACTTTTAACTTGTTACTTGTAGTTACACAGTGCAAAACAGCTTTTAAAGAGCTCTTAAATAATAGTATATAAAATATATGATATAAAACAAATTGACTGATATTTGTTGTACAGCTGCTTACCATGTTTACTTGTTCTGAGGCAATCGCGTTTAGCGTCTAGTAGCTATAGTAACAGCACGGCAGAGGGGACGTTCATTCAGTCAGGGTTGCCAGTTTAGAAATCAAATTTAAATTATGTATTTGAAACGCTACCAATTTACTACTGGAAAACGTAATCATGAACTATGTTTAATATTAATATATTACACAAACAAAGTATATCCTCTCTTTATTATTTTAGTGCAATGTCATTAATCCCTTTCAAATAAAATAAACTGAAATGAAAACACACAATCTGGCAACAATAAAGTCATTATTTTCGCCCTCTAGCGGCCAAGAGGCCTAATTGTCATTTTCTGGTGTAATCTTATCTACGAACACAAGATAGAGCTGTCTGACAGTACATTCGTAAGCAACAGGTGCTTTGTAAAGTGGTGAAATGCAAGCTGTCTCTCACAAAATTCAGCACCTTTGTGATTTTCAGTGTACAGGTGCTGGTCATAAAATTAGAATATCATCATTTATTTCAGTAATTCCATTCAAAAAGTGAAACTTGTATATTATATTCATTCATTACACACAGACTGATATATTTCAAATGTTTATTTCTTTTAATGTTGATGATTATAACTGACAACTAATAAAAACCCCAAATTCAGTATCTCAGAAAATTAGAAGATTACTTAAGACCAATACAAAAAAATGATTTTTAGAAATGTTGGCCAACTGAAAAGTATGAACATGAAAAGTATGAGCATGTACAGCACTCAATACTTAGTTGGGGCTCCTTTTGCCTGGATTACTGCAGCAATGCGGCGTGGCATGGAGTCCATCAGTCTGTGGCACTGCTCAGGTGTTATGAGAGCCCAGGTTGCTCTGATAGTGGCCTTCAGCTCTTCTGAATTGTTGGGTCTGGCGTATCGCATCTTCCTCTTCACAATACCCCATAGATTTTCTATGGGGTTAAGGTCAGGCGAGTTTGCTGGCCAATTAAGAACAGGGATACCATGGTCCTTAAACCAGGTACTGGTAGCTTTGGCACTGTGTGCAGGTGCCAAGTCCTGTTGGAAAATGAAATCTGCATCTCCATAAAGTTGGTCAGCAGCAGGAAGCATGAAGTGCTCTAAAACTTCCTGGTAGACGGCTGCGTTGACCTTGGACCTCAGAAAACACAGTGGACCAACACCAGCAGATGACATGGCACTCCAAACCATCATTGACTGTGGAAACTTTACACTGGACCTCAAGCAATGTGGATTCTGTGCCTCTCCTCTCTTCCTCCAGACTCTGGGACCTTGATTTCCAAAGGTAATGCAAAATTTACTTTCATCAGAGAACATAACTTTGGACCACTCAGCAGTCCTTTTTGTCTTTAGCCCAGGCGAGACGCTTCTGACGCTGTCTCTTGTTCAAGAGTGGCTTGACACAAGTAATGCGACAGCTGAAACCCATGTCTTGCATACGTCTGTGCGTGGTGGTTCTTGAAGCACTGACTCCAGCTGCAGTCCACTCTTTGTGAATCTCCCCCACATTTTTGAATGGGTTTTGTTTCACAATCCTCTCCAGGGTGCGGTTATCCCTATTGCTTGTACACTTTTTTCTACCACATCTTTTCCTTCCCTTCGCCTCTCTATTAATGTGCTTGGACACAGAGCTCTGTGAACAGCCAGCCTCTTTAGCAATGACCTTTTGTGTCTTGCCCTCCTTGTGCAAGGTGTCAATGGTCGTCTTTTGGACAACTGTCAAGTCAGCAGTCTTCCCCATGATTGTGTAGCCTACAGAACTAGACTGAGAGACCATTTAAAGGCCTTTGCAGGTGCTGTGAGTTAATTAGCTGATTAGAGTGTGGCACCAGGTGTCTTCAATATTGTACCTTGTCACAATATTCTAATTTTCTGAGATACTGAATTTGGGGTTTTCAACTCAACTCAACTCAACTTTATTTATAGAGCACTTTAAAAACAACAACAGCTGTGACAAAGTGCTGTACATAGATAATTATAAAACATAAAACAAACACTAGAAACAATGAGAAGTCTCATGCTGGATTGAAAGCCAAGGAATAAAAATGGGTTTTAAGACTAGTTTTAAAAATAGCCAGTGAAGAGGCCTTTCTAATATGGAGTGGTAGGTTGTTCCATAATTTAGGGGCAGCGATTGAAAAAGCTCTATCCCCTCTGAGCTTACGCTTTGACCTTGGTACCTCCAGGAGCAGCTGATCAGCTGACCTGAGGCACCGAGCAGAAGTGTGGGGATGGAGCAGTTCAGCGAGGTAAGGCGGGGCAAGTCCATTTAAAGATTTAAAAACAAACAACAGAATCTTAAAATGTACTCTGAAATGCACGGGCAGCCAATGGAGGGAGGCCAAAATGGGGGTTATATGCTCTCTCTTACGTGATCCCATTAAAAGTCGGGCCGCAGCATTTTGCACTAACTGGAGACGTTTGAGGGAGGACTGGCTGACTCCAAAATAAAGTGCATTACAGTAGTCCAGCCGAGATGTGATGAAGGCATGGATCACTGTTTGAAAGTGCTCATGTGAAAGGATTGACTTCACCTTTGCCAGCTGCCTCAAGTGGAAAAAGCTGGATTTGACTACTGCACCAATTTGACGGTCCAATTTAAAATCACTGTCCATCTTAAAACCCAAGTTAGAGATTGTATGCTTCACATACTGTGTCAAAGGGCCCAAATCAACAGGAGGGGCTTCACAGGAACCACTGGGACCAAACACCATCACTTCTGTTTTCTTTTAATTAAATTCAGAAAATTTAAGGCCATCCAGGCTTTAATGTCATTAAGACATAACAGAAGTGGCTTAATAGAGAAAGCATCTTTCTTCTTCAGCGGGACATATATCTGACTGTCATCAGCGTAGCAATGAAATGAGATGCCATGCTTTCTCAAAATGGAGCCCAGTGGAAGCAGATAAAGTGAGAAGAGGAGGGGTCCTAAAATTGAGCCCTGTGGAACCCCATACGGCAGGGGAGCTGGGGAGGAGTCTGAACCAGCAAAACTCACACACAAAGTTCTGTCCGTCAGATAGGACCTAAACCATTCCAAAGCACTACCACGAATGCCCACTAGGTGCTGCAACCGGGAGACTAAAATGTTATGATGTACCGTGTCAAAAGCCGCGGTTAGATCCAACAAGACAAGGATCACATGGTCACCAGAATCATTGGCCAGGAGGATGTCGTTGAAAACCCTGAGCAACGCTGACTCTGTGCTATGCAGGGTTTTAAAACCAGACTGAAAGACCTCCAGGATATTATGCTCATCCAGAAAAACTTTCAGCTGAGCATAAACAACTTTCTCCAAGATCTTTGAAATAAAGGGCAGCTTGGAAATAGGCCTATAATTAGCCAATACCGTGTGGTCAAGGCCAGGTTTCTTAAGCAGGGGTTGCACTACAGCATGTTTAAAACTCACAGGAACAACACCAGAGGATAGACTGCTGTTAATAATGGCCAGAACCTGTTGCCCTATACTATGAAAAACCTCTTTAAAAAAGTGAGGAGGCATATCGTCACAGGGAGAACCAGAAGGCTTTAAATGGCCTACCACATCCTCCAAGTGCGACAGAGTCACCGGCTCAAAACTATCAAACACAGTCAGGCAAGGGACAGAGTCAGAGGGGTCGAAGGCAGGAGCTGTGGTAGGAGATCTTGCTGGGACAATCTTGTCAATAAAAAAGTGCAGAAAGTTATCACACATTTCAGGGGTTGCTTCTGAACAGATGGGCTGAGGGGCCTTAAGAACAGAGTCAATGGTTTTAAATAACACCCGTGAATTATGACAATTTGCCATGATAATATTTGACAAATATTTTCTTTTGGCTTCTTTGATAGTGTTCTGGTAAGAACGCCAGCAATCTTTTAAGATTTGAAATGAAACCTGCAGCTTGTCCTTCTTCCATTTGCGCTCAGCTTTGCGACACTCCCGCTTTGCTGCACGAGTTCTGTCATTAAGCCAGGGCTCGGGTTTAACTTTCGGCTGTATGGTTCTTAATGGGGCCACTGAGTCCAGTATGGTTCTGCAAGAGACTTTTCATTAGTTGTCAGTTATAATCATCAACATTAAAAGAAATAAACATTTGGAATATATCAGTCTGTGTGTAATGAATGAATATAATATACAAGTTTCACTTTTTGAATGGAATTACTGAAATAAATCAACTTTTTCAAGATATTCTAATTTTATGACCAGCACCTGTATATATTCACTCTAAATGTACACACATAAGGCTTTTAAAAACTATGTACTTATGAGTATGAGCAAAGGTGAATTTTATTCTGGCCAGGGTCGCGGCAGGTCAGTTTCCACTTGGGAACACTGGGTGCAAGGCAGAAATACCCTTGACAGGGCACCAATTCATCCCAGGGTTTAAGCCATTACCTTATCCTTTTAGACATAGCCAATCATGTCTGTGCCCAGTCAACCGATAGCACAGCTGAGATTCAAACACAGATCTCAGCGATGGTGGGCTAGTTTAACACACCCTTATTTTTTTATGAGCCCAACACAACAAGTTTAAAAATAAGAAACTAATCTTTAAAGTGAAAGAGAAAAAGAAAAATAATCTTCTGCAAAATTTTAAAATGATTTAATTATTAAACACCATTTGAAACCCACACAAACAACAGTCTGAACAATAAACAATGATCTGCACCATGTGCAAAACGCCTCTGCTAAAAAGAAAGCAAAGAGATGCATGTCTTAAATTTTCAGACATGTAAACAAATCTGTTCATTTTTTTTTTTTTAGCCCATTTGCTCCTAATCCATTCATCTCCAATTCTCTCCCACTGAACTCATTGCCCCCTGTGCTGGCTGAGGAGGGCTGAGACTATCACGCACCCCCTCCAACATAAGCATAGTCACTGGCCACATATTTGTACATGCCCTCAGTGGAGTCTCAAAGAGAACTGCATCGTATTCAGAGAGACACGTTAAGCTCTCCAGAAGATCCATTGCCAGTGCAGGCGCCTCAGTTAGCCAGTAAAGGCTGCAATTGTATGTTTAGACACACAGACAATCATGTTTGGATAGATACCTGGCCTAAGCATGTTTTACCCATGATGAAGTATGAAGGTGGAATTGTGAGAATCAGCTTTTCCGAGAGACTCTAAAACACTTTAGTGACTTAATGTCGTAAAATAATGACACAGGAACACTTCAACTCTCTTAATTATTACTGGTCATATGGTCTCTTCTCTAATTAAAGTCCTGTTGTTGTTTTAATACAATAAGTCACGTTAAGTTTTGTTAACGTTAAGCGTTGTTCGTACGGACAGAGTAGCTTTTACTGCTTCATATCAAACATTTCGCCAGTGCCAAAGCGGTTTTGCCGCTTCTCATGTGAATGAGCCCTAAGTGTGCCAAGTGTACCCATCGTGAATGTAAAAATCTTCTGGTGCTTTGGTGGGTCATTAGTCCAATACACAAGCTAACCACAGCAGATGCTTAAGTTTCAGTCTTAGAGGTGCCACCGACCTGATTGGATTCACAAAAACATAACAAACCATAGTTAGTTGAGGAAGAGATTGGGAGTATACTACTTAAGTTTTTTGCATTTATTTATTTATTCACTTCCCCCTTTTTCTTCCCAATCTAATTATATCCGATTTCTTCTGATTGCAACCTTTGTCCAGCTCCTGCAGCCTGCAGACTCTCACATGCCCCCTCCACCACATACACAGCCACTGACTGCTGTTTTTCAACTGTCTGATGAGGGGTCTCACAGAGTGCAATGTCTCATACCAAGAGCCATGCACTGCCTTCCACTTGTGCAGGCACCTCAGTCAGCCAGCAGAGGCCAACTGCTGCTAATCCAGAAAGTCACAAAACAACATAAACAAGCATCTATGGGGAATGCAGGCCTTATCTGCCTTACATCCGTCAGTGATTATAATTTTACTATTATATTATACTATTACTGATTTTTTTAAAAAGACTTATGTCTGGCTGGAATAAAGCTAACACTGCGTCCCACAATAAGTACATCATGCTAACAGACAAGCATGTTGGTGGTACTGCGGTGGTATGTGGGTGTTTAGTTGCTTTAGGTCTTTGGCAGCATTCCATCATTAGTAAAACCATGAATGCTGCTTTTTTTTCTCCCCATTTTCCTCCCGATTTAGCACACTTAATTTGTCTTCTGCTGCTGAGGGATACCAGATTGCATCTGAGGTGAGCACGTCGCTGCACACGCCTCTTCCGACACGTGTACAGCCCTCCTCTTCTCGCCCCTGCATTCTGCACAGGCGTCTCTTCTGCCAATCAGGGTTCTTACACAGCGTATGAAGACCCACCCACCCACAAATAGTCCAGCCCCACCCTGCAGATACGTGGCCAGTTAGTATCTGCTGCAGACACTGTCAATTATGCCCGCCAAAATGCCGCCCAGCCGGCCCGGAGGCAACACCGAGTTTCAAACCGAGAAGTTCAGAATTTCAGCGTTGGTGTGCTAGCTGAATATCCCGCTGCACCACCTGGGCGTGAATGCAGCTTTTTACCAAAAATTCCCAAAGGAAAATGTCCAGACATCAGTCCTCAACCTAAAGCACAATTGGGTTTTGCAGCAAGCCAATGAGCTGACGAGCAATTACAAGTTTCCAAAATTTAGGTTTGGAATTGCATTGCACTTGGGTGGGGCAGCAGGCTATTGGCTGGCCAGGCAAATATATGTATAGTGTATATATATAGTATATAGTATATATATATATATATATATACTGTATATATATATAGTTTTTAGTCCTAGATTAAAACTTATACTACATTACAGTACAATTCTGATTCAACATAGCATTACATTTGTTGCCTTTTCAGTAGTATGCCTAAAATCCAGAATCAAACGGGGAAAAGTACGTGTTTTGAAGGACTCTTTGAGCTGTATTTGTAGTAATAAGCGTATGAATCCATGTAACGTCATTTATATTTTTATAACGTTATGTATATTTTTATTCCATGTAATTTTGAAACTAAATAATGTTCATTTAAAAACTCAAAACTATATAATTACCTACTTTCCAAGTAATGCACTAGCCTTGAGAAAAGGCAGGACAGACATCAAACCTAAAAGTGAATGAGGCTGAATTCAGCACGAGCAGGGATCAGATCACATTTTAAAGCAGCAGCAGCAACAGTTTATTGATTTATATGGAGCTGTAATTGCTTCAGCGTGTTCTGGATGACTCCACCGTAATTGAGGCCTGGCAGAGCATGGCTCCTTGGACACAGCCAGGCAGTGGGTAGAGAGAGGCACCGCACCCACGTACATTTTGCCAGGCAATGTCAAAAGAAACCCTGGTCCCACTGCCATCTGCAAAATGCAAGCTTCACTCAATCCTAAGGCTTGATCACGAGTGAAGCTAAAGAACACTTGAACAAAACGATTGTTAAACAACATTGTTAAACAATAAAACAAGATTGTTAAACTAACAGTTTATGATGAACAAAAAATGCCTTGAGCAGTTAACTTTTAGGTAATTTGCCCAGTGCTAACTGATTCTGAAGAGTAGATGACTGTACTGGCAGGCATATTAATTTATACCCTTAGATCTTCAAGTTTTAATGGCCAGTGTTTTGGAAGGACTTTTAGTTTCATAAGCATTGCTGTTTATTAATATCTATAAACAAAGTAGGTAGACTTTAACAATGTAGCTGCAGCTTGGCTCTAGAAACTGGAGTCTTTAAACATTTAACCAAATGAGTCACCAAAATGGGATCCACAGTTCATCTTTGTGTATTTTATTTCATCATTGTATTTCTTATGCAACTGCCCCATGGTCAACGAATTTCCAGTCAAGCTTCATTAGAATGAATCAGACCCAGGTTAATTTGGCCACCTTCTAATGCGGAAAGCTAGAATGATCATCAATCAGAAGCAGACATTCGAGATGCTGAATGGGTTTTGGTCATCAGCAGACTCAAATATTTGTTTGCTCACTGTACTAAAATGGGATGACCCCCTGTTACTGAGGCAACGTTGACTATTACCACACAAACACACTCTTTTACAAATTGATCCATGGTCTACCTTCAGTGACTCAAGTTAAGTAAGACCTAAGATGATGTTTTGATATTACACAACACAAACACAAAGTTTTAAAAAGGAAATCTTTCCTTTAAAATGTTTTAAAAATTGTGGCTTTTTAAAATTATTTAAATTTCTGCATTACTGATAAACTGTGGTTTGATCTAAACATACTCTGACTACATCAATATTACAATCACTTCTTAGTATATTCTTATTAAACACATTAACAGGTGGTGCAGCGATCTAATGTGCCAAGATGGGCGCCTACATGAACAACGACCCATTTTGAATTTTTTGCCAATTTCTTGAGGAATCCTCTTCAGGTCATGACACGGAATCTCAACGGAGTTAAGATCTGTAATCTGTCTTGGCTATTTAAAAACCCAATATTTTTTGTTTCTATCATTAATTTAGTAGTGTGTTTACATAAATAAATTACACAGCAAAAAGCAACTAAACTTATACTTAAACTTTCATAACTTATACTCAGCGTTTCATAACTTATACTCAGCGTGTTTTTTTTTTACTATATCTAACTTTTATTTCTTAATTTTATTTTATTTTATTATTATCTTTGTACTTTGTTACATCATGTGTGGACAGCAAAATAAGAATTTCATTGTACAGGGAAACACGTTTCCTACTGTACATATGACAATAAAGCTTTGAAATGAAATCTAAACACATAGTGTTACATTATTTCTTAAACACATAAACTACTGTTGTGCTTTTGGTGTGTCCTTTGGGGCAGGTTCACTCCTAGGGAGAGAGGATTTGTAATGAAGCATATTTTCTTTTATATGTAGACATTTTGTTTTTGTAGCAGTCACTAGCTTTATAGTTCTTGTAAAATGATCTGATATTTGTTTTAATTGGGGCACAATTTATATTAATATATTTTTCTTAAGATGATCAGATTTAGAATTTGTGTTCCTTTTTATACCTCCGATCTTATCTAATTAATTAAAATACCAAACCTTTGAAAATGTAATTAGCCCAAAAATATACAGACTTTGTAAACCTGGACTATAAATTTTAAATGAACAAGTTTAATTAAGAAATAAAATATATAATGTGTTTTGTATTAGTTTGAACAGAATATGTCCATTTCTATAAGTTATATTAAGAGATCACATTTTGTTGTGTAGTAGTTTTGTTAATGGGAAATGATGCAATGGGGTCGATCTTACAAATCTGGTAATGTCTTTCTATTGGTTTCAAATGTCCATGCAAGATTAATGAAGGAAGACCTTGATACAGAATCACATCACTGAAATAAAACCACCTTCAGTCTTAGGCTGTGTAATTATAGTTGTAATTTTTAATAAGTTTTGATTAGTTTAGGGCGGCACGGTGGCTCTATGGGTGGCACGGTCGTCTCACAGCAAGACGGTCCTGGGTTCAATTCCCAGGTGCAGCAGTCCAGGTCCTTACTGTGTGGAGTTTGCATGTTTTCTCTGCGTCTGCGTGGGTTTCCTCTGGGTGATCTGGTTTCCTCCCACAGTCCAAAGACATGCAGTCAGGTTAGTTGGAGATACTAAACTTGCCCTTTGGTGTGAATGTGTGTGTGTGTGCATTTGTCCTGTGATGGACTGGCGACCTGTACAGTGAATTGAATCCACCACGACCCTGAAAAGGATAAATTGGTGGTAAAACAGACAATGAATTATTGATTAGTTTATAACTTTTATTTAAATTCTATTTTTAGTTTGCATAAGGCTTTATCTTTAGAGTTTGTTTATTACTTTGTGGGTGCAACTTTTTAGACTGAGGGATGTTAACCCACCTGTATTGTGTGAAATCTGCAAATTAGAAAAAAATAAGTTTCTGATTTGCTAAGTAGAGCCTGTTGATAAGCTTGCACATATGTTGCCAGGACAAAAACCAAGCCATTTGGCCAAATTAGGCCTTTTGGCAAATAAGGCCTTGATTAGGGATGTAAGAAAGAACCCAACAATTACTCCAAAAGAGCCCCAAAAGACCAGTGCGGAGGTTGGAGAACCTTTTGAATGGAAAATCATCTCTAAAGCAATCCATAAATCAGACCTATAAGTGGTCATTTGAGCGCTCACTTGGATGACTTTGAAGACATGTGGAAAAAAATCATTTGATCTGATAAGATGACAATGAACATCTTTGGTCAGAACAGCCCTTACCAGTTCTGTTTCCAGTTAGCTTGGAACAACAGCAGCCCTAATCAGGGTGGAGATTTTTTTTAGTTTTGGTTATGATATACCTAGTCTTAAGCTAAGTCATAATTAGTAATAACTTTATAGAGCAATAATAAAGTAAATATAACAGTGATTTATTTTGGGTGCTCTTGTTAGGGGTCACAGTGGATTATTTGTCTGCACTTCAAATTTGGCACAGTTTGTATGCCTGATGCAGTCCTGCTATTTATCTGGGCTTGGGACCAGCACTAAAGATTCATTGATATGTGTCACCCCAATAGCTAGGCTCATGTAACGTCATGTGGCTTCTGTGTTTGTAAACCCAGACTGAGATTTGAACCCCTGGAACAGTGTGTACACTAGAGAATCAGGCATAAAGTTTATGAAGGACGGCTACTGCCTTAAACTATAAGTAATGTTAAATGTTTGTCTCAAATACCTTTCATCAGATGTCGATATTCTTGGCAGGGTTTTATAGAGACATATTAGAAGCTCTGAAATGATACAAGGACCTCTACTTCACCCTCTGCTTAGCGGTTTCGCCTGTCTGGCTTCCGGACAACAAGACTGGATTTTCTGGTCAGCGGGTTCATGAAGGCCAGCAGGCAGATCCCACAGGAGAGAAAACACAATGCTGGCAGAGACAGGGCGGCACATGCATTAAAGCATGGCAGAAAGAGCGGGATGAAGGTCAAGACACCTGCCGATCGAACACAGACAGACTACTGCAGAGCTTCAATGCATGTCTAGTGTGACCAAATAAATACTGTAATTATTGTAATTCTGTTACCACTTAGTGTAAGTTGTTTTTTAATGTTTAATAATGTGTTCAATTACAGTATATAGGTAATGGACTGTTTTGATTTACCAGTGCTAAATTAATATGCTGAAGGCCATTTACACAAATAATTACATATTCTTAAAGTATTTTTTTTTTTTACTTTAGATGAAATCTGTATTTCACATCACTTGTTGGGTCTTAAAATGTTTTAAGAATATAAGTAATGGCTCAAGTTCATCCTGGTTCTAATGACTTGAAGAACGTGCTTTACTAATATATACACTACATACTGTATATACACTGATCAGCCATAATTCTACAATGACTGACTGTAGTCCATCTGTTTCTCTGCATGCTTTGTTAACCCCCTTTCATGCTGTTCTTCAATGGTCAGGACCCCCACAGGACCACCACAGAGCAGGTATTATTTAGGTGGTGGATCATTCTCAGCACTGCAGTGACACTGACATGGTGGTGGTGTGTTAGTGTGGGTTGTGCTGGTATGAGTGGAAAAGTTTTTGATGGAGTTTTTAAACACCTCACTGTCACTGCTGGACTGAGAATAGTCCACCAACCAAAAATATCCAGCCAACACCGCCCCATGGGCAGCATCCTGTGACCACTGATAAAGGTCTAAAAGATGACCAACTCAAACAGCAGCAATAGATGAGCAATCGTCTCTGACTTTACATCTACAAGGTGGACCAGGTAGGAGTGTCTAATAGAGTGGACAGTGAGTGGATATGGTATTTAAAAACACTAGCAGCGCTGCAGTGTCTGATCCACTCATACCAGCACAACACACACTAACACACCACCACCATGTCATTGTCACTGCAGTGCTGAGAATGATTCACAACCTAAATAATACCTGCTCTGTGGTGGTCCTGTGGGTGTCCTGACCATTACAAAACAGGGTGAAAGCAGGCAAAAAAAATTATGTAGATTGTAGTAAGTAATTGTAAAACTACAAAGTGCTCCTATGTGGTAAGTGGAGCACTTATATAGATATGTTCATGGTATTCACACGCTTGATCCATGTCTTTTTACAGGAGCACTCCAAATGCTGGAAAAAGTACTTGCACTGACCCACTTTTGTCTGTGTGTGCTGTGACCTATAATCTGTTTTTTGAAGGAAGGAGAAAAAAAAGAAAAAAAAAAAAAGAAGAAAAACAAAGAAGGGTCATATGTTGGAGAATAAATAAGGCATAAAAGACACTTTCAGATAATTTAACCCCTTTGAGTAACTTAAAACATTCACCCATCCCACCCAAAACATTTATATAACAAAGCAGACATAGAAGGAAAGAATTGGGATAAATACATAAAGGGAGATAGGGAGAAATAATAGAAATAAGAAAAACAGAAATAAAGTGGGGAAATAGGTAGAAAGACTTCAAAAGGCAAGTAAGCCGGACAATTAAAGCATAAAGAATTATAGGTAAAATAATAATAATTGAAACCTCTTATGAATAAATTAAGAAGTGAAAAATAGTCAGAAGGAGAAATTAATGATTGAATGGACAGTTGGATGGTTGATTGCTTTCAAATCAACAAAACGATGGATGTATGGACAGACTAAAGAAAGAAAAAAGCAATGTAAAATGACAAAAAACATAGGTAAGAAAGCATGAAAGCATACAGATAGATGGACAGACAGATGGATGGTTGGTCAGGTGGGTGAATTAACAGATGGACAGATCATAAGGATGGACAGGCAAATTGGCAGATGGGTCAAAGAAATAAATAGAAGAATAATAAAAAGCAAATTATGTATGTATGTATGTATGAACACCACTATATCCTGGTCATGGTCACAGTGGGTCCAACTTTCCCAAAATCACTAGATGCAATGCACATCATGGACAGGGCGTCAATCTATCATGGGGCCTCGTCCATACCACGTAGCTAACGATGTCTATATGTAGATGCACAAACGGTCAATCGTGATTAACCACTGCCACCCGAGCCCCTATATATTATAGTACTTAGTACCACAACTTCATTGTAGCTGGAGAATTGGGCTCTGAAAAATTGAACAAAACTTTAACAAAGTGTCTGAACCAGACGTCAATAGGTCTCACTGGGTTCAGACAGTCCGCTCAAACTCAAGGTGGGAGGTGATAGTGGTTTTCCAGCAGCATGTCCTCCCCTCTCTCCATTACCAAAGACCGCACAGTGGCCTTTCTCTCATGCATTACTCCAGCACGTCAGTGAAGCAAAACCTTTCTAGGAACTCTCCTAATGAATGCACTGTGAGAGAGCATGGAGATCTCATTCCTTCACGGTCAGCCAGACCAACATGAACCAAACTCAGCCAGACAAAGCATCAATCACTCCCGTGTAGATGATTCCACAGAAATACTTTTTTCAGGGGAAACTTCAGTTTACTGGTTAGTTCTTACATGAACAATGGGGTGTATATTTTAGTAGAAATAACACCTTTAAAGGGTTATATAAACAAGTAGTGCTGAATAAATAAATGCCAAACACGGTGAAAAAAGTGGAATTAACATTACTACAATAATAAATAAGCACATGCAGTACTTCTCTTCTCACTAAGAGTGAAATTTACACTACAGTATAATAAGCACATACAGTGTTAAGTTTACACAATCATGGTTCTAAATTAACATCTGCAGTGTGAAATGAACACCATAAAAGTCATATAGTGTGGAATTAACACGTTCACAGTGCTACATGAGCACACTGTGGAATTTACATCACTAAACAAACATTTGAAATTATCACTGTAAAATTTCTGAATGAACTTACATATATACACTGTACAAAAAAACTGTGTATACTAATACACTACATTGCCAAAAGTATGTGGACACCTGGCAATGAACTTGTTAGACATCCCATTCCAAAAACAAATGGTCTTAAAATAGAGTGACTTAAATATGATCTTTTAAGCTATAACAACAGGCACTTTTGAGAAGGCTTCTTACAAGACTTTGACGTATGTCTATGGGTATATGTGACAGCTTTGGAGCACCATATGCTTCTGTCTAGCTGATATCTGTTTTATAATTGTTCCGGCTGTTGTCAGTAAGGCAATGCCAAGCCACATTCTGTGGGTGTTACAACAGCAATTTAATTAAAGATATTTATTATTCAAACATATATCACCCATGTGAAAAGGTAATTGCCCCCTAAACCTAATATCTGGTTGCTTTTGTGATATTTTGCCATGAGTCTTTTACATCAATGCAGATGAATTTTGGCCAAATTTTGAATTCGGCTGTATTGAAGGGTTTTTGTGCATTAACTGCCTGTTTAAAGTCTTGCCACAGCATCTCAATGGGATTCAAGTTAGGCCACTCCAAAACCTTATTTTTGTTTCTTCTGCGCCATTCAGAGGTGGACCAGCCTGTGTGCTTTGGAACATTATTCTGCTGCATAACCTAACTGTTCTTGAGCTTTACGTCACAAACTGACTGGCAGAACTTCTCCTTCAGCATTTTTTGATCGAGAGCAGAATTTGTAGTTCCATTAGTTATGACAAGTTGTCTAGGCCTTGCGTGAGCAAAGCAGCTTTAGACCATCACAATACCACCACTATGTATAACTGTTGGTATGATGTTCTTATGGTGGAAGGCAACTGTGAAGGGAAAACCTTGTATGGTATAGTATGGGTATGGTATTATTGAAAAGGTTATAGAGCAGGGTCGCTGAGTGATGAAGCACATAGTGCATAAATGTCACCAATGCTCTCCTGACTCAATAACTGCAGAGTTTCAAACCTCCTCTGACATTAACATCAGCACAAACATGGCCAAGCGACTGCATACATGTCTGACATAACCAAGTACAATGCTAAGTGTTGGATGGAGTGGTATAAAGCATGACTGGACTCTGGACCAGTGAAAATTTAAACTGACGAATCACGCTTCTCTTTCTGGCTGTCTGATGACAAGACTGTGTTTGGCAAATGCCCAGAACAACATTATGGAAAATGTCACCTACTTGACTGCATTGGCATAGGCCCCTTAGTTCCAGTGAATGGAAATCTTAATGCTTCATCATACCAAGACATTTTGGACAAGTCTATGCTTGTGGGAACTTTGTGGGAAGAGTTTGGGGAAGGCATTTCGCTGTTCCAGCATGACTGGGTCCCAGTCACAAAGCAAGGTCCATAAAGACAAGGCTGAGTGAGTTTAATGTTGGTCTGCACAGATACTTGACCTTAACCCTATTAAACACCTTTGGGATAAACAAGATTGGACCAGATTTTGAGTCAGATTCTCTTGTCCAACATCACTGTCTGACTTCACAAATGCTCCTCTGGATAAATGGGCAAAACTTCCCACAGACACTATCAAAATGTTGTAGACAGCCTTCCCAGTAGAGTGGAAGCTGTTATAGCTGCAAAGGTGGACCAACTCCCTATTAATGCCTTTGGATTTAGAATAGGATGTCATAAAAGCTTCAGAAAGTGTAATGTGTAGGAGTCCCAATACATTTGTCCATATAGTGTATTCATTCATTCATTGTTTTACCACTTTATCCTGTTAGAGATATAGTGGTGGGTCTGATTAATTGGGCGAAAGTTAGAAAACACTCTGAACAGGTTGCTAGTCCATCACAAATCAGACACTCACTCAACCACACACACAGGACAATTTTTAGTAGCTCTGTTTAGCTTGATTGCATGTCTTTGGCCTTGTGGGGAAAAAAACGTAGCACCTGACTGGACACAGGGAGAACATGCACTAGTTAAATACAGGTCAAAAGCAGATCATAGCTGTCTGTTTTAATGTAAGTTTTACCCAGTGTCCTAAATTATTGGGAACCTGGTTTGTGAAGTGAACTCTGCACTGGTCCACACATCAAAATCCAAGTGCTGAAATTTCTCTTCCACTGTTCATTAGTACTCATAAACACTGGATGTGTTAATTCAACACTGGGGATTTTCTCAGCGTGAATTTAATAGTAATAATAAGTGTTCGTGACAGTAAGTGCGTAAGCCGGGTTTGAACTCTGTTCACCTTGCATTATGTTACAAAGTGCGGGTGGCACCGTGAGTCTGGGTCGATGCGAGCTTCTGAGGGATCAAAATTCAGTCCGGTTCTGAGAAAGGGGGCGGGGTGACGTCATTTGAAAACGGGCCCAAAATCCTCACCGAATAACTTAGCACGAGGAGCGGGCGAGTGCTGCTCCAGCTGTTTCCTGTTGAAAATGTCTCCGTAATGTAGATAAATGTGAGGGATTTTCTCCTCTAAATCCGTCTCCTGTCCGCTAAATCTCACGTCTCCAGAATCGAGTCTGCGCAATGGAACAAAGTCGGAATATCGAGACGTGACACCGGCTGCATTTTCCTTCTCTTTTCTGCTGTGTTTTTTAATGACTTTGAAACAAGTTGGTGTTTCTGCTGGAGACACGCAGGGATGTCTACGGGTCACTTCTGTCACGTCTGGTTGGGTGATGTCCTGAAGGTAAGTGCAGTTTCCTCTGCAGCCCTATCGCCACTGGGTAGACCGGCAACTATTCATGTCTCAAAGTGGTAATATAAATAAATGTTAATAAAACAAAAATATTTCATTCTTTATAGCTTTTAAGATCGGTTGGATCTGTGCGCATGGGATGCTCACCTAAGCACAAATTGACTTCAGATAAAGCGCACGCTTGGCACCATGCATTTCATATTTTGCATGCATGCTGTTATTCCAGACTTTATATGCTTTTACCAAATTATTGAATAAATGCATATCATGGGAATAAAAGGGAAAACAGTAGCTTGAAGTACCTGAATTTTGCTGCACATGAGAAAAGATGAAAAACGCACATCTTAGATTCAGTGACGTTCAGTTGGTTCACTGCGCAAAAGTGGTTTGTGCAAAGGGTGACTCGTGTTGCACACTTTTAACTAAGTAATTGCTAAAGGTATTAATGCATTGTGATGTTGGCCAAAATAATGTTTTCATATGAATGAACTGCGCGATGCGCACTGTGCGCTTCATTTATTTAATGATGTTATTTTTTATGGGTCATTGTATCAGTGCGCATCAGTGAATTAATAATCAGTCAACATGTGCGTTCACTGCTTTGTGAATTGTTCACTCTGCGGGCTTGGTGAACTTGGATCTTGGCTCAGAAGCGCACATCGGAACATTAAAAATACTGAAAACAGGGCAAATAATCAATGCATCAGAAAACAAAGAGACATGATAACACGATACTACTTTTTATATAGCAAGGAGAAACAAACGCTTTTACACTGATTATATCAAGTGATTCCCGTGTGGGCTTATTGATTTTGGTTCCACATCTCAACAGTGCTCATCAGAAAAGACTTTAATAAACACTTTATATAACTCTCCATCAAGATATGTTGTTTGAATTGTTATTTGTTTTTTACGTTTTTTTGCGCAATGTGCGCTTTATCCACTGTAATATGTAATGTGTCGAACGTTTCTGGTGAGAGTTTGGTAATCTTGGCAGCTCTTCTAAGTGCGCAAAAGTAAAACCAAAATAAAGACGCATCTGAAGACGCAAGAGAAGTCTAATATGTCAACTGTTTCCTGCGCAAACTTGGTGATCTTGGCTCTCCATGACAACAGTGAGCGTTTGTATATGTTAAAAAACAATAAAGCTCTAGTAAAAACAAGTTTAAACATCAAGCCTAAACTAAAAGTAATACTTTTTTCTACTTTTCTTTATCCAGTGATGCTCAGTGCGCGCTCTTTCCATTGCATCTACGTCAAATGTTTTATGGGGGGTGTGGTGATGTTGGCTCTCCATTTTAGCAGTGCGCATCGGTACTTATAAACGTACGCGCAATATCAACTCAGTTCATTGTACTATGTCAAGTGTTTTCTGTGTAGGTTTGGTTATTTTTGGTCCTCTGAAGATTAAGAAGAGACAATTACAACCCCAATAAAAGAAAAAAAAACTTGCCAGGCGTACTATCACATTTGAATACTGGTTCTCCTTTTCGTGATCTGCTAGAATATAGAATAGAATGCCTTTATTGTCATTGCACAGTGCACAACGAAATTTTTTGAGCATCTCCTTCACGGTACATGTACACACAGACATATATATACACATGTATTTACAAAATAAACATATACACATCTAGATACAAAAATAAACGTGTGGTTTTAAGAACTTTACAGAAAAAAAAGAAGAAGAAGGTTATTGCACAGTCCCTATAAATTGCACATTATTTCTTAGGATGTAAAGTTTGATAGTTTAGTGATGAGTGCTGATGCGCAATACGCGCGCTGTTCATTATTTTATGCCTTCATTTGGTGATCTTTCTTTGCGCGACTCCAGATAAAAAATTAATAGGCCTAAAAGAAAAGCCATTATAACCTAAATTAGTCCAACAGTCTGTCTTTCTTTTGGCGGGGTGAAACTGCATATACAGGGGCAGTGGTACCCTAGTGGGTAGGTCTTTGCACTATCAACGGAAAGGTTGAGTGTTCGAATCCCAGCTCTGCCATGCAGCCACTGTTGGGCCCTTGAGCAAGGTCCTTAACCCTCTCTGCTCCAGGGGCGCCGTACAATGGCTGAATTTCGTTGTACTGTACATCTGTATATGTATATATGACAAATAAAGGCGTTCTATACATTCTATCGTTGGTTATTATTGCCTGTTGCAAATATGCCTTAGGTATCCAATATGAATTAATCTGCTGAACATATAAACACGTGGTAGGATTTTGAAATCGATGTGTAAGAACGTTTAGTTTATTTAGCCTACAGTATGTATCATTTTTACATCAGTATACTGGAGGGACATTTTAAGCATATCTAAATATTGGGGGACGCGCCCCCCAACATATATCGCGATTACGGCTTTGAAATGTATGTTAAAAGGTAAATGTTTCTGGGCTCAGGTCCAGTGTGAAGGATGCAGACTTACACTGATACATTTCTCTACCCTCTCTCCGTGTCTCGGCTCCAGTGGACAATGCGCTGCCTGGCACTGGGCCGCGTGCCCGCTCCGATGCTGCTGCTGTGCGCGCTCACGCTGGCGCCGGTGAAAGTGTGGGCGGGGCCTGAGACGCTGTGCGGGGCGGAGCTAGTGGACACGCTACAGTTTGTGTGTGGAGACCGAGGCTTTTATTTCAGTAAGTGCAACTGATTTATTTATAAAGCCTGTGCTGCTCTCTTCCTTCTCCTCTCTCCCAAAAGTGCTCCTCATAAATAAAAAAGTGCTCACTCTTAGTTCCTTCATCCTACTTTCCAAAACTGCACTCTCAGACACGTAACTGCCACTATGCAACACTAGCAACAGGTAAACTATAGGGCAAAAAGTATTTGGACACCATCCTAATTATAATATTTAGCCCACACCCATTACTAACGTGTAAAAAATAACTGTTATGAAATCAGTTATATGCTT
Source organism: Trichomycterus rosablanca (assembly GCF_030014385.1). NCBI lineage: Eukaryota > Metazoa > Chordata > Actinopteri > Siluriformes > Trichomycteridae > Trichomycterus > Trichomycterus rosablanca. Next base: position 67,986,445 of record NC_085988.1, on the reverse strand, counting down.
TCAATATTGAGGCAACAGTTTGGGAAAGACTCCTTCCTGTTCATACATGACTGTGCTTTTGTGCAAAAAGTAAGGTCTGTTTAGACATTTAACTAGTTTTGTATAAAGAAACTCCAGAAGCCTACACAGAGCCCTGACTTCAACTCAACTGGACATCTTTGGGATAAATTGGAACATCAATTGCAAGCCAGGCCTTCTCGTCCAACAACAGTGCTGGGCCTTTTAAATTACGTTTAACACCAGAATGAACTAAAAATTTTGACAGACACAATTTGAAACGACAACTTCAACAAAATAATAGTAAAATTCTTTTGGTCAAGCCGTCCAGGTGGCGCAGCGGTAAAAAAGACACGCTGCAACCAGAGCTGGATTCTGAGTACATCGTATCGAATCCAGCTCTGCCTTACCGGTTCGAGGATGAGTGGCTGTATGAGCAACGATTGGCCGGTTGCTCAGTTGGGGGGCGGGACAAAGAACCGGATGTGGGTCTCTCTCTGTCAGAATGCGATTACGACCTCTGCCGGCTGATTAGAGGCACCTGCACAGAGATGAGGAAGAGTGCCCTTAGGGTGTGTCTCTCCGCATGCAACGTTAGGTGGCACAACACTCATCAATGTGTGGGAGGGGATATGGGTTAGCTTCGATCTCCTCGGTCAGGGCAGGGTTCGGCATAGACAGAGAGGAAGCACGATGCAAATTGAACAATTGGATGCGCTAACGCAGAAAAAACGGGGGAGAAAAAGGGGGAAAAATTATTTTGGTCATATAGTATTGTTTCTAAGGCATTAATTAAAGCCTTTAACTGGTGTCTGTAAAGTGTCTCTAAAACTTATTTTCAATCATTAATCAACAATAATCTGTATAGAAAAATAGCTGTTAAATGTTGTGTAATATTTAAAACTTTACGCTTACTAGAATTTATTAAAATGACTATATTGCTGCTCAGGTGGCGCAGCAGTAAAACATTCTAGCACACCAGAGCTGACATTTTGAACTCATCGGTTTAAAACTCAGCTCTGTCATCTGGCTTGGCTGGGTGGCTAGATGAACAACGATTAGCTTGTTGTTCATAATTGATGCAATTACGACCTCTGCTGGCTGGTTGATGGCGCCTGCACAGAGTCAAGGGATAATGTGGACAGGGTGTGGCTCTCCGTACACAAAGCTGATCTGCATATGAACTTGCTTTGTGCAGGTGAAAAGATGCAGTCGGCTACTGCACGTGTGTAGGAGGGGGCGTGTGATAGTCTCGCTCTCCTGAATCAGTGGTGGGGATCAGCGTAAAGAGGAAGCGTAATGCAATCGGGTAATTGGATATGACTAGATTGGGAGGAAAATTGGGAAAAATGCAAAAATCATTGTTCCAGCTGATGAGTCTGCTTTTACACTGACAGTGACCTGACACAATGTGATGCCGCTAAGCGTGTGGAAGTCATTCACTTTTAATGTGGGCGATGTAGAGCAACACGAGGTGAAGCTATTGTTAGACTGAGAACATACTTTCATAATGTTTCTAACCGAATATAGGTCAAAAGGATTTGCAAATCATTGTTTGTTTTATTTATGTTCTTACTTGCCCAGGAAGGGTTTCAGAATGAAAGGTAAGTGAACACCTGACATGGTTTTAATCTGGCAAATCTGTTTATGAAGCCAGAGAACCAGCAGTAAAGTGGCAAAATAAAAAAAATCACTGCTGGTGCACACATAAGTTACATTTAGTGACCAATGCTAAAATTGACAAACAACTGTTTTAAATTGTTTGTCAAAAATGTTCTTTACCTATAGTGCAATGAGTCCATTTGTGGCCCTCTCACAGAATCTTGCTTCATCTGCCATTCCAGTTATGGCTGGAACAGGGGGCAAGGAGATGCAGATGATTGATCTGTTGGTTTCTCTTAAACTGATGATCATCAGTACTTTGTTAGGTGATAATTCACTCCGAGTGGGAGTATTTCTATACATCATGGTTTCTCTCACAGACTTGCCAGCTTCTCTATTTGGCACCCTGCTTTTTTCTTAGAACCATGATACCCAGTTTGCTCAGATCTAGTTTTCCACTGGGGTGCCAGCAGACTTCTGAGATTGGAACATTTAAGAGGCATTGTGACGTCCTTTTTTTGAGCAGACCCACCTGTAAATCCATGTAGCTTGGTGAGGTTGGAGAGCTGCTTGTGTATATTCTGTCCCTGGATGTCCAAAGAGCTGTGTCTCCGGTTGAGTGAAGTCTCACCTTTTTTCTGATCTTGCTTCATGGCAATAATGGGAAAACATACATCCAAATTCACACACAAATTCTGTAGGGAGCACGGGGTGAAGCTTTTGCCATGGCAGTCCTAGTGCCCAACATAAACCCTATTATAATGAAGAGGAGAACCGACAAGAGAGGTCCTTTGAGTCTGTAGGATTTTGGGAAACTTTGTATTGAGAAGTGCCCTGAATTTTCTTGCTTATCTTATAAAGTGCTTATCTTTGCTTGTCTTTTTAAACTTAGTTCTGTTATGTTAATAGGTTGCACAAAGTACTAAACTAAAATGTATTTATTTAAATTTAAAAGGGATACTACTTTTCCCCAAAAAGTTATTAGTTTATTTTTCAAAACATTGCCAGTGTTAGATTAAACTTATTAACCATACAGACTTATATCAAGACCAAGGCCAACTGTACAGTATATTAATATATTCTGTTAATGGGCAGTGTAGAGATGTTTCTAGACCATTTTAGTAGTTGTGTTTGTAATTAAAGCATATTAAACAATGGGTTATTTATTTAATAAATAATATTAATTAATTAATTAAAATGGTATGCTAGCGAGTAAAGGGTACATCAATGACTTAAGGAACCACAAGATCAATGGTTAGGGATGCTAAAATGCTTAAATATTCTGGCTGATATATTAGGTTCATGAGTGGGTTCCTTCCTTGAAGGATTGCTGACAGAGAAATTAAGTGTAGACTTCTCTTATGGCAAGATGCCACACATCCCTCTAAAGGATGGGGCTGCAAGTGGAGTTTGGCTCAATCTGAGTGAACTAGAACGGAAAGAGAAAACAACTGTATCAAAGCCCATTCTTTTAAAAAGAAAACGTTGAGTTCCCTCATAAAATCGTTTTACTGCACATGCAATACTTAAATCACCCACTGGAAAAAAACCACCCAATTTTAATTGAGAACGCAGAGACCCCAGACTGCTGACTCAAGATATTCCCCTATTCAGCAGAAATCAGAAGGAGACAGAAGATCCGCACACATGAATGGATGTCTGAAGCATGAACGCACTATTATTAAAGAAGTGGAAATATGTACCATTTATGTACCATAACTAGTGATTTATTTTTATGTTTTAGAAAGAAAGAATCATGTAATTACAGACAGTAACCAGAGGTGGGAATTGAACCCAGCAGCATCTACTCTACCACCTGTGTCACTTATGCACTAACAATACCAGTTTTGAATTGATAACCATTTACAATTAAATAATTTATTTGGATTTACTCTATTAATCAGATATTCACATTGCAGTTATTAGGGGTCATTAATTCACTGTTCTTTCTCCAGCACCCAACACACAGAGGTCTCATGGCTTATATCACTAATCTGGCTTATTAAAATGGATCAGGAGCTACTACATTTTTTGCAGTTTTGTGTGGTAAAAAAGCAAGATCCAAGATACTACTGCATATTGTGTTTGCTCATACTTCTTGGCATGTTCTTAATGTGTCTGTTTGGTTTTACCTTGGGTACTCAAATATTGATTGAACCGTCATACATGTATAAGGTGGATTGGCTGCTATAATGGTCCCTAGATATGACGAAGTGAGTGATTGCATTAGCATATGTCTCCCAGTGACAGATTGTGGCCCTGTTCAGGGTGTATTCCTGCCTTACACCTAGTGTTTCCACTGGTGTGATGTATTACTTGAATAGTGGACATGAAACTTTAAGATTTATAGTGGCCTCCAATTGCTTTGCCGAAGAGTGGAACCAATGTTTGTAGAATAATGGTAAAATTACCGTCTTAGACCACTGTATTGACGTAGGGCTTATACTTTCACAAATGGACAGGCACTAAAGAGATTAATTTCACTAGCTTGTGTGAAAGAAAGGGAAAACTGAATGAAATTCAAATTGGGACGGAAAGTTACTTTTCCTGTCAGCAGTGCTGGGACCTTTTGTGGTCAAAAAAGAGGAGTTGGCCAGAACCTTTATGGCCTATTGGTGACCAAGGGTTTGTTTTTTCTCTGAATAGAGTCCAAAGCAAACACATTTATGGTAACCTGAACTTTCTGTGAAACTGTTGCATCATTACCACACGCTGAAAGAGGGATAGAACTGGCCTAGCATGGAACACAAACTTCAGTAAATGTTATTTTTTCTATTGTAAAGCATAACTAATCAGGGTACTGTGTGTCTTTTTTAATACATACAGTAGAGGATGAGGGTCATAAAAGTGGAAAAGATTAATTCAGCAGTCAGTTTTAGGCAAAGTGTTTTGACTGTGTTTATTAATCTATCAGACATTTGATCTAAATTAGTTATGGATTAAGGACCCAAAAGTGACATATGGCCCAACCTGGGATGTGACTGCACTGACTATGACATTAGCTAGCTTTTTTACATAATTATGTTTATTAATTGACTAGCATCCTAAAACTCATCTCCTGGTTGAGTTTCATTGTTTCCTGCTGTAAATGGACACAATAAGAAGACTGTGTCAAGGTCATGACAAAGTGAACAAAAAGACAACTGAGCCAGCATGGTGGCACACCTGATAGAGTGGGTGCAGCTCAGCAGACTGTCACCTTGTGAAAGACTGTGAAATGTGATCTAACAAAAAGCAGCTTTGCTATGAATTACAACCTTGGAAAGTGAGTGACCACAGTAAACTTGACATTGCCAGGAGTGGCACAAGAATAAAGCCCCTGGTCCAAAACTGGCACCTCAAAGCTTAACTGAAGTTGGGTGGCAAGCACATGCACAAAGAGAAATCAGGAACAGGGGCTTCTTTCCCACACAGCAGCCTTTTGGCCCATGCCAATAAAAAAGCTCTCTTGACTGTGCACCCCACAATATTGTTTTTTGGTAGTTCGGATTCAATCTGACTATTTGGATAAATGTCCTCTGAGCATAGGGTGACTACTTGGGTTTTTTCCTGATCTTTACAAGAGATCACTGTTTCATGTACTTGCTGTAATTGGTGTAGACATACAAGCACTATCTATACAAGCACATAGAAGTTAAACTATATTGTTAAACTTTTACACCACATGTAAGTTGGTGTATGTATTATCTATGATAAGTTATGTATGTAACTAACATGGACATTACATGTTAATTACACAGCTATAATAGCTCTTTAGCCACAGTATTGTTCTGTCTTGGTTGAGGTGTGGGGGCTTTACCAGGTGCACCTCTGGTAAGGCACTAACTGCCTTGTGATTGAGATGATTAATTTGTTAATGTAAGTTGGGAACATGTCCTAAATTACTTAAACTGTATTGAATAGGTTATTTTCCTGCTTATGTGTTTTTAAAAATGTATAAGCCATGCACTCTTTAAAAGTATAACAGACTAGAAAATGAAGCCCTGGTTTGTCAGTTGTAGCTCTATGGTTAAGGTACTAGACTGGTAATTGGAAAGTGGCCCTTTCAAATCCCCTCTAGCAAGGCCCTTATCCCTCAAACTGCCTTGGATTATATTCAGCCACAACTTTAAGTCACTTTGGATGAAAGTGGATAAAATGCCTGGAAAGTGACTGTGCTAACAGATGCTTACCTTTAACTCTTGTGAGAAACACCAACATTGCTAGGTTGTTTATCATGAATTTGTGGTTTTAAATCTTGCTTTAGCACATCTTTTGGATTCATGTTAGGACTTGACTAGGACTAGGTTAGAATTATCATTGTGTGCAACAATAGTAGGGAGAGTAATAGCATTTATTTATGAACTTTATGCCTTTATGAACAGTTGCACATTCAAATAAATTGACATTGGTTTAAAAAAAATGTTTGGGCATTATCACTGCAAAAAGCATAGCAATACATTACACATTGGTGCAAACTGTAATGTGCAGTTATAATAATGTGTTTGCTAAAGAACAAATGTTGACTCTTTTAATCATGATTGTACTATGCATAAAGTAAATAACAATGAGACTCTAGATTAAGCCATTGAAATCAAGGCCTAGAAGACCAAGACAAATATATAGTAAAACTTTTTGTACAAAAAAATACTTTTTGCATTGAAAAAGAATGCAAAGCAAAAAAACCTAAAAAGTGCGGAACACTTGACCAATGGTAAAACAATACAGTGGCTAGAACACTAACAAAAGAGGGACAATTGCAAATAAATAAGGTTTCCAAAATAACAGAAACAAAGCAACAAATATGGACACAAAACAATCACAGCTCACAAAGGAGAAAGTGGATAGAAGAGGGATAGCACAAAGCTTAGAACCGGTTTTCACAATATGATAGGCTACTTTGGCTGTCTGCAACAACCCAGTTCTCTGAAAAAACAGAAAAGATAGGAATCTCTTAACACAAGCCAGGAGCAGCAATACCTTTAGTAACACCTACTGCGGTAAAGTTTGTGTTAAAAAAATACTACATAACAGGGTACTGAAGCTTTTTAAACCTGCTTATTGCTTTGTTCTTTTCACTGGGCTACATTTAGGTACAACAATTAAACATGCAATGTAATTAACAGAAATATTTAATGTTAAAGTTGACTTCTTGCATATGTTATCTTTTAATTAGAAAAATAATTAATAATTATTAGTTTTTCACCAGAGTGGAATTTAAATTAATTAGCAGACTAATAAGTAGACTAAGCTTCTGTGATAAAGTGGTAGTTTATAGGTCTACAGCAGCTTTAGTGGTCCCTGATTCTCCATAAACACAATGACACTCTTCAGTCAATGTTCTTATGTCTAGAATCTAAAGAGTATCTTTTACTAACCACAGTGAGGCAGTAAAAGTCAACTCCCAAACCTGCCACTATGGAAAAGGAATCTAGATGCTCTATTACCAAAGCTCTCTAGAGTAGTGAAGGCCATACAAAGAAAGCTCAGCTTCCAGAATACTGCATGTAGTAGTCATCCACTATTTGCCACAAGTAATTATCTCTGCTAACTACGGACTGGTTGTTCAGGGGTGCAGTTGTGTATAATACAAAATAGTGAGTTTTTAAATTTTTTTGTACAGAGAAGTTTAATGTCATTTTGAATGAAACAGCACACCCAAGCACATCTGGAACTCAACCTGGAATCCCTGTTCTTGTGGTTACCTCTTTTCTGTACAAACACTTATAAGGAATTAATTCTAAAAATGTAAATGGCAATAAGCAGCCATAGCACTTATATTGTCAGCACTGAACTAGATACATCTCACTAGAAACCTACAGAAGTCTCTTACAAAACTGACTGCATTTGCTGCAAAATTTTGCTGCTATAGCTGTTTTACTCACAGCCTTATTTAATCACAGCTCAATTGGCATGGAAACCATACAAGGATCCTCCAACTAAGCAAATGTAAAAATTGTAAATCTTGGGTCAATAAAAAACAAGTAGAAGAAACACTCACAGAAAAGAAGTCTAATCTGCCCCACATGTCGGCAACCGAAAACAAGAAAAACATCAAAACAGTTCCATCCAACCATATTGTGTGTCATTACTACAATTGACTATGATTATAAGCATAAAAGGTTGTTTACTCGTTTTTGTTTATGATGCTTCACCAATGGCAAGGAACACAGCGGATGTTAATTTGCTAGCCTTTTTTAAATGTTTGGAAAATCACCCAGAAAGCAAATCTGCTGGCTCCCTACAACTTGTGTAAATGTGTAATTACAAGCCTGAGCTTAATGTCTCCTTCTTTCTCACGCAAAGAGCATCTTCATCATGGACAGACACATTTTGGAAACTGTTTTTAATAAATGTATACATCTGTATGTATATATGTGTAAGCCTCAGGAATAGATTATTATCAAAAAAGAGACATGTACTAAAATATCAATGGCAAGGACATAAGGAATAGGGTCACCTTTAGGACCACTGCTTAATCCTTCTTGTAATGCCATTCTGGTGGTTTGTGGTGGGATTTTGGACCTTTCTTTAAAAACATGTTTAAGAGTCAATGTAAATGAAAGTGGTAATTGTTATGAGTTATTTTAAGATTTTAAAAATTAAAAGCTTGTGTGGTAGGTGGGTTACAGGACAACAGCTTTGAGCATAGCTTATCACTGGTCAAAGTAAGAAAGACTTTGAGTTTTTTCTTTACACCTTGGTCTATAAGGGCCCACATTGTGAGGTCTATAAGGTCTACAGTGTATCACAAAAGTGAGTACACCCCTCACATTTCTGCAAATATTTTATTATATCTTTTCATGGGAAAACACTATAGACATGAAACTTGGATATAACTTAGAGGAGTCAGTGTACAACTTGTATAGCAGTGTAGATTTACTGTCTTCTGAAAATAACTCAACACACAGCCATTAATGTCTAAATGGCTGGCAACATAAGTGAGTACACCCCACAGTGAACATGTCCAAATTGTGCCCAAAGTGTCAATATTTTGTGTGACCACCATTATTATCCAGCACTGCCTTAACCCTCCTGGGCATGGAATTCACCAGAGCTGCACAGGTTGCTACTGGAATCCTCTTCCACTTCTCCATGATGACATCACGGAGCTGGTGGATGTTAGACACCTTGAACTCCTCCACCTTCCACTTGAGGATGCACCACAGGTGCTCAATTGGGTTTAGTCCATCACCTTTACCTTCAGCTTCCTCAGCGAGGCAGTTGTCATCTTGGAGGTTGTGTTTGGGGTCGTTATCCGGTTGGAAAACTGCCATGAGGCCCAGTTTTCGAAGGGAGGGGATCATGCTCTGTTTCAGAATGTCACAGTACATGTTGGAATTCATGTTTCCCTCAATGAACTGCAGCTCCCCAGTGCCAGCAACACTCATGCAGCCCAAGACCATGATGCTACCACCAACATGCTTGACTGTAGGCAAGATACAGTTGTCTTGGTACTTCTCACCAGGGCGCCGCCACACATGCTGGACACCATCTGAGCCAAACAAGTTTATCTTGGTCTCGTCAGACCACAGGGCATTCCAGTAATCCATGTTCTTGGACTGCTTGTCTTCAGCAAACTGTTTGCGGGCTTTCTTGTGCGTCAGCTTCCTTCTGGGATGACGACCATGCAGACCGAGTTGATGTAGTGTGCGGCGTATGGTCTGAGCACTGACAGGCTGACCTCCCACGTCTTCAACCTCTGCAGCAATGCTGGCAGCACTCATGTGTCTATTTTTTAAAGCCAACCTCTGGATATGACGCCGAACACGTGGACTCAACTTCTTTGGTCGACCCTGGCGAAGCCTGTTCCGAGTGAAACCTGTCCTGGAAAACCGCTGTATGACCTTGGCCACCATGCTGTAGCTCAGTTTCAGGGTGTTAGCAATCTTCTTATAGCCCAGGCCATCTTTGTGGAGAGCAACAATTCTATTTCTCACATCCTCAGAGAGTTCTTTGCCATGAGGTGCCATGTTGAATATCCAGTGGCCAGTATGAGAGAATTGTACCCAAAACACCAAATTTAACAGCCCTGCTCCCCATTTACACCTGGGACCTTGACACATGACACCAGGGAGGGACAACGACACATTTGGGCACAATTTGGACATGTTCACTTTGGGGTGTACTCACTTATGTTGCCAGCTATTTAGACATTAATGGCTGTGTGTTGAGTTATTTTCAGAAGACAGTAAATCTACACTGCTATACAAGCTGTACACTGACTACTCTAAGTTATATCCAAGTTTCATGTCTATAGTGTTGTCCCATGAAAAGATATAATAAAATATTTGCAGAAATGTGAGGGGTGTACTCACTTTTGTGATACACTGTATAGTAAGACTGGCAGTGGTAATTGCTGCCAAAGGATTGGTTCATGAATGTAAAATTTAATAATTAGGAAATTAAGGACACCAAATCTAAAAATAGAGGGTGAATAAGACTCTCCACAGACTGGCCTGTGGAGGTCTTATTTTGACCAGTTGTCAAATAAGAAGGGAAATGCATAAAATGATTACAGGTCCATGACAGGGCATCACACACTAACTTATTTATTTACACCTAAGATTAATAAAAAATTAAAATTAAAAACACCCAATTAAAATTTTATTGGGAGGTGGGAAATCCCCAAAGGTGAGTAGAACAGGCCAAATGCCACATGTGGTGACCAAAGGTAAGGATGGTATTGACTACTGTAAATTATGTGTAAATAATTTGTATGATGTTCTGCCATGGACAGTCAGGGCATATCCACTGCAATTCTGACCAGGATAAACAGTAACTAAAGATGAGATTTAAGTCATGAGAAATAAATGCAGAAGAAATTGCAAAAATGCAAAAACAGATTCATTCATGTATTAATTTATCTTATAGTGTCCAATTCTCGCTCGGTTTACAAATGGAGTTAAAGTCTGTGGGGATGCATATGTTTCCCAATGAGAGCCCCTTTTTTCCCAAAACAGCATTGTCAGTGTAGAGCAAGTACTGAGCAGAAGTTAATGCACTTTGTCAGCACTGGCAGCCCAGTGAGCCAAAAGCTATTAACTCTGAAAGGGAAAGGCATTTCCTTCTTGTAAATGCCATATTAAATTATTATTATTTTATTTAGTAACAGAGAAAAGCCTATCAGGGTCATGCTGCTCTTTGCAAACAGGGAATTGTAAGTGGAGAATAAGATACTTTACAAAATGATGCCAGGGGGGTAGATTTTGTAGGGTAGGGCAGACACTTGAGAAATACTAGGTCACTCATATACCTTTATGCATACATCTAACATATCTGATAATGTATAGAGAAGTCATTATATCAGGTAATCTAGAAAGCTTTATTAAAAAAATTAAACACATGGACAGTGCTGCAAAAGGTAGTGCTTTTGTTGCAAAGTTATCCCCAGTTAGATCCCCACCACCATTTACTGTCAGAGTAGGTTAGAGGCATGGTTTTAACCAGATATCATGACAAAGATGAACAAATCATCACCCAGGACAAGCATATTTTGGCAGGACAGTGTATATGTTTGGGGGGAGAGAGCTGTTTGGGGTAATAACCAGTATTTTTTACCAACCAACTTAGAAAATGAGCCAGCAATTTTACTGTGGTAGAGGTTTCGAGGAACACACCAGAAATCTGCATATCAGTGATCTTAACAAGTGTGCCCTTAGGAGGGCTAAGATGGTGATTATGATGATATATATATATATATACAGGTCCTTCTCAAAAAATTAGCATATTGTGATAAAGTTCATTATTTTCCATAATGTAATGATAAAAATTAAACTTTCATATATTTTAGATTCATTGCACACCAACTGAAATATTTCAGGTCTTTTATTGTTTTAATACTGATGATTTTGGCATACAGCTCATGAAAACCCAAAATTCCTATCTCAAAAAATTAGCATATTTCATCCGACCAATAAAAGAAAAGTGTTTTTAATACAAAAAAAGTCAACCTTCAAATAATTATGTTCAGTTATGCACTCAATACTTGGTCAGGAATCCTTTTGCAGAAATGACTGCTTCAATGCGGCGTGGCATGGAGGCAATCAGCCTGTGGCACTGCTGAGGTGTTATGGAGGCCCAGGATGCTTCGATAGCGGCCTTAAGCTCATCCAGAGTGTTGGGTCTTGTGTCTCTCAACTTTCTCTTCACAATATCCCACAGATTCTCTGGGGTTCAGGTCAGGAGAGTTGGCAGGCCAATTGAGCACAGTAATACCATGGTCAATAAACCATTCACCAGTGGTTTTGGCACTGTGAGCAGGTGCCAGGTCGTGCTGAAAAATGAAATCTTCATCTCCATAAAGCTTTTCAGCAGATGGAAGCATGAAGTGCTCCAAAATCTTCTGATAGCTAGCTGCATTGACCCTGCCCTTGATAAAACACAGTGGACCAACACCAGCAGCTGACATGGCACCCCAGACCATCACTGACTGTGGGTACTTGACACTGGACTTCAGGCATTTTGGCATTTCCTTCTCCCCAGTCTTCCTCCAGACTCTGGCACCTTGATTTCCGAAAACAGTACTTTGGACCACTGAGCAACAGTCCAGTGCTGCTTCTCTGTAGCCCAGGTCAGGTGCTTCTGCCGCTGTTTCTGGTTCAAAAGTGGCTTGACCTGGGGAATGCGGCACCTGATTGATGATTAGGTTAATAGCTCGTTTAGAGAACCTTTTCATGATATGCTAATTTTTTGAGATAGGAATTTTGGGTTTTCATGAGCTGTATGCCAAAATCATCATTATTAAAACAATAAAAGACCTGAAATATTTCAGTTGGTGTGCAATGAATCTAAAATATATGAAAGTTTAATTTTTATCATTACATTATGGAAAATAATGAACTTTATCACAATATGCTAATTTTTTGAGAAGGACCTGTATATCAGTGGCGATTTCTCTAAGACTGCAATGTCAAAAATTAAATGGTCAAATATGTACAGTTGTGTTAACATTTCATTGACTACAAATGCGTTAGAACACGTTCATCTTGAAGACGAGTTCGTTCAGAATCAGCTACTTATCACAAATCGACTCGATTTTGTTAACTTAACTCATACATTCCCGGAGCGTCAATGCATTTACCCGCAGACGCTGAGCGTCTCTTTGCTTCTATGGGGCTACATGGGCGGGACTTCGAAACTCGCCGGCCATTGGATAAATGCCACGATTTTGTCCCGCCCCCGGACGCTGAGCTTCTGCAAGATGATTGGAGGATCAGTCGAAAGGCTGAATCCCGTTTTGATTGACAGCTGTCGCTGGGAGCTTCAGTACCATCGCGGATTTTGCGAGTGAAGTCGGAAAACAAACTGCAACCCATTTCAGGCCATTTTCTTGAAAACTAAGAAAGGGGAGAATTTATACATTTATATATAAATAAATTGACAAATTTTATGATGTAAGCCGACAATGAGCTTCCCCTCTTTGAAAGACCAGCAGCCGCCTCTGATATATATACCGAATTACTTATACACCAACAAAGCATTGACTTTGCCTTATGCCTAATCATTCACAATTTCCAATTAAATTCCTAATGGGTAATTAAAGAGTAATAATTTAATCTACATTTTCCTGTCTGTCTAACAGGCAAGCCAACAGGTTATGGCCCCAGTTCACGGCGCTTGCACAACCGTGGCATTGTGGATGAATGCTGCTTTCAGAGTTGTGAGTTGAGACGGTTGGAGATGTATTGCGCCCCAGTTAAATCTGGTAAAGCACCACGATCTGTACGAGAACAACGGCATACAGATGGATCAAAAACACCAAAGGTAAGCTAATTCTATTCATGCAAGTGCTCTGGTATAACCCACATGATGTGTTTAGGAAAGCTACTACAAGCTGATTGTAATTTAATCCTTATTTTATTGCAACAAATCAAACGTTATATAATTCATTGTTTTTGATTCATGTTCATTAAATGAAAATCTTTTTTTCTTTTCTCTTTTACTTTTATTTCAGAAACCTATATCTAGTCACAGCCACGCATCCTGTAAGGTATGTTTTTCACAAAAAAGTGCTTATTATAGTTAAATTAAGAGATTGCAAATGCTGCTAGTGACCAATGGAAGCAAATTGACATCATTTATTGGGCTGTTTATGTGTGAAAAAGATGTGTGCATGACAAAGCTGTTTCATTACCAGTAAATGTTTGATCAGGTACTTTTACAGCCTCTCTAAAAAAGTCATTAAAAGGAGAGTTGGCTTAGCGATAGTAGACTTGAAGACACTTTCCTTCTGGGTTAGTCCTACTTCTATGTCATGTTACCACAATTTTTGCATCCTGTTCTCCTGTAGTGGACTATGGCTTCTAACATTTATCTTATTAATTATTCATAGTGTACATACTGGATATGCTGCTTTAACAAAGAATGTAATCTATTCATTGACAAATTGTGTCACAGTTTCAGAGAGGATGAAGTTTGGCATTAGATTGCTCCCCTTATCTTTATGTATCTCTAGTATTTGTCATCCTCTGATACAGAATATCTTCTACTCTTCTGTTTCAGGATGTTCATCAGAAGAACTCAAGCCGAGGGAACACTGGGGGGAGAAACTATCGAATGTAGCAGTCTAATAAGAAAGATAAATGGATCTAATGGACAGTGCCACACAGAGACGTGGGAAGTGGTAGAACCTGACCTGGTCCACCTGGAAAGTGGTTCACTTGGGCAGCAGAAAAGGACAATAAATGAGCACTATGTACATAAAATCAATACAACTTCAAAGACTATATTAGACACTGCACCTTTTTATACTGAGGAAAAGCATTTGTTAAAACAGCAAAATTAATGTAACTGCTAAAAAGGTAAAAATTATAACAATAATAATATCAGTTTTTGTTTCGCTCTTGTGGGAACTGTTACTTATCATGGCAGTGAGTATCCTTCTATAAGAGAGCCACTGGATACCTTAATTGACCCATACTGCTTTAAGGCACCACTTTCTAATGGGTAGGTGAAAAGGTGAAGCTTTTTTGTGAAAACACTACAACAGTCCCTTTTAAATACAAACACAGAGACATGCCTTCTCAATAAATTCCAGATTACTACCATCCAGTACAAAATGCAAGCTGGCAGGATTTCAACCAGAACCATTTCTGATTAAGCTGCACTCTTAAATAGGTGATGGCATCTCTGTAAGATGGTACGCAAGCTGTTGCACTGATGAGAAATAGGACAGACCAAGAGCTTAATTAGAAACACTGTTTATATAATATATTGTTGAAACAGATGTTACACTTTTAGGAAAACACCATGGCAGGAGAATTGCTATTTTCTGCAAGACTAAATAAAGAGTAAATGAAACCTCATGCAAAGGCTTTAATATCTGCCTCTCCAATAAAAATGATAAATAAAAATGATCAATATTTCATTTAACCTATTTAGTAAAGAAAAAATTTTTGCTTCTATTGTAATATCACATGTCACTGCATGGTTCTTTAGATGTACAAGAAAGACAGTTTGACAGAAGCATGTACACAACATACACCAGTAACCACATACACCTACATACTTAATGATATTTATATCTGAGTAAGTGAGTGCAGCAGTTAAATGATTATTTCTGTTTCACAATATCACCACTAGACATTCTCAGCACCTCTCTGGCTCTCTGGATTGCACAGCTGATTTCCAAGAGGTCGCAGGTTCATGCTCTTCAGAAAACCAGGTTGGTCCGAGCAATCTCAGAATCAATCAGACTGTTCATGTTCAAAGACCTGAAATCTGAAATGTTGCACTGACATTTAGTCATGCATTCATTTTCAGTAACCGCTTTATTCAATTTAATAATTTCATGATTTCATTGTCCTCTCTGTAGCCATGTATTAAATTACTATTGTTATGTTAACCATCTCATTTTTTTTACAGACATACATAATGGCAATGTATAAAAGACAATATAAGAACTTTACCCACAATTAATGGTGCTATTTTGTAGTGTAAGTGCTGGATAAAAGCAATGTGGAGGTAGTATATTTGTTATATATTTGTTCTTGTTATCTTAAGATTGCTAAATGGTTTTGTTTGTCGTGATTTTGAGGTTTTGTCTTGGTTGAGAATCATATGCCAAATAAGAAAACACTGTGAACTAAGAGCTTCCAGTGCTGACAAATTTGTAATGTAGCTTTTATTACATGTTACATACTTTATTTGAGCAAACTTGGCACTGAGGCTTAATGTTTTTGCTGCAGGACTGTCATTTTGTAATTTGAATATGTACTTTCAACATCCTTTTACCATTTTTAAATAGTTTAGATTTTTCTAAATCTATTTAACCTTACCTTTAAGCTGTGGTGTTTATTTATTAAATTACCAAGGACATTTGGTTGAGAAATGGAGGTAAATTCCATAAACATCATGCAAAATGGCATAAAGCAAACATATTTTATATTTTATAACATCTATTTGATGGCTATAACTTGGGGCTCTGTGTTTTAAGTCATACAACATTAAAATCAAAACTGTAGTATAAAATAATAGTAAAAATAAAGGTGACAATGAAGGTTTTTCTCTTATTTTTGCTTATAATGGCCAGATTCTTATTTCTCAACTGTATCTACTTATAATCATTCATCATGGTATGTTACATTAAGGTACTAATTTAATGAGACTATCCAGCTTGGTGAGTTACAAATGTCTACAGCTAAAATTGCATAAAATTGACAAGTGCACAAATTTGAGTTTGGGACTGAGCCAAAATAGTGGTTGTTGTTAATTCGAATACACTGGCTCTCTGTCATCATGAGACTTAAGAACTTTTAATGAAAGTAAGTTCCCTAGACTTGTTTCTTAGACATTAAACAATACGAATTTCATTTTTATCAAACGCTTTAACCTAGTCAGAGTAGCACTGGTCCAGGTTCCACCAGAAAATACTGCAAGGTAGCAATAACCTGGACAGGGTCCCAATCCACTACAGGGCTTTGTCCATCCACTCTCAGACATAGTCCATCATGTCTTTGTAGATTCCTCTCTGGCCGGGTTTGAATCTCACCAGTGGTGAGCTAGAATAATAGACTGAACCACCACAATAAAAATATTCATAAATGGTGTATTATTAAAGATATAAAATTATGTAAAGATTTATTAAAAAAATATGAGGCACTGATTTCCTCCTATTTGGACCACTCAAAGAAGCTTTAGGGGAAGAAGATTTTCATGTGATGATAATGTGAAACCAGTGGTGCATCAGTGGCTACATGCTCAACCAAATTTGTTTTTGCAATTCTTAATAAATAGAATTAAAAAAGTGAGGAAAGTTTTCGAAAAACCCTCGTATATAAAGCACATAAAAATATTAATTGTTCAAATCTACCAGTTTAGGAACACTTTAAGTAAATATTAAACAGTTGAGGGATCTTATTTTCTGAACATATTCATCTTCTTTTCATTTTGAGAATTTTCTTTTATTTAATGCAGTTCATAATCCAATGCAATTATTTTTGTAGTAATGCAAAAAGCATCACTGTTTGTTTTTCTTTTTTTTATGTTTATCTTGTTTTAGTGAGCATAAGGTGTCTTAAAACACTACAAGCCAGTAATCAAAGAAGAAAGATCTCTTTTTTTAAAAATTTATATTGTATATAAACATAAAAGCATAAACCGTTGATGTTACAAAGCCAAAAGAACTTAGCAGCAAAAAGGTTTCTCACTCTGATACCAAAGATTTTACGTATCTGGCAGTGACATTATGTGTCAAACGTCTCTGTTCTTTTAAAGGTTATTCTTTTCTGCTCTTTGGAGATCTTTAAATACTAACTCATGTACTGTAACTGGAATCATGTACTCGTATTTCACAGGGTTGCAGGATAAAATGGAGCATATTACTCACAACATCATGAAAATATGAAATCTTTGCTATTTAAAACTTTTTAATGATGGCAAAGTAGCCTCGAAATGTACAGTGTTCTGCTCTTGTAGTCATTTAACATGCTTTAACACATAAAGGAATATGTTGAACAAAAACACAGAAATATGGAAGTAAAATAAAAATAATTTGTTTTTAATTGAGAATTTATCACAACATACACTGTATGGCCAAAATTATGTTGACACCAGACCATGAACTTGTTGGACATCACCTTCCAAAACCAAGCCATTTGCCTGCTCAGGTATTAATGTTATACAAGAAATATTCACAAACAATGTTGCAATTAATCCCGAAGGTGTTTAATAGGTTTGAGGTCAAGGCTTTGTGCAGTATATTAGTTTCAACACACCAAACATGTCCAGTGAAACAGGAAAATCATTTTACATTGTAAGCATGCAATTTATTTAATATCATTACTTTTATACACCTTTTATACACCTGTTAGCAAAAAACAACAACACTGAATTTAATAATTAGAAGAGGTGTTCACATATGTTTAGCCATACAGTGTTCTCCACCGTTCTCCACTGTTGTGGAGATCAAAAGGTTTATCACTGATAATTACGTTTGTTTTTATAAGGCTTCCATTATTTGTAATTTGTTGTCTTCTGTAAACTGTTAGATTAACTGTTCACCATTCCTGCTGAATAAACCATGTCAGTATTCAACAGACGTGTGCAGTGTTGTATAAACATTTTATATTTTACATGTGACATGAACAAATATTTAAGCTTTCAAATCATATGAATTAGTCAAACTGTTTTCACAATGTTATTAAAGGCACCTAAAATGGCAAAAAATATTCATTTACAGATATGCCAGAAATGTCAAAAATATTTAATATATTTTTTAAATTGCTTGGCCATTAAGGAGAACTCTTAAGATCCATGTAGAATTTTTAGTAGCTTTATTTTAGTTTCTGAATTTAAAAATAAGTAAACTTGAAACACCTCACTAAACACAAAGTGTAACTTTTTAGCTTATCTTTTGCTCAGTGTTCCAGGTGGTTTAAGCTCTAGAACAGACACACAAACACACACCAAGAAAAGGAACACACAAAGAATAATAAAATTATTTATAATAATAATAATAACAATAACAATACCATCTGTGACCCTGAATAGTATAAAGCGCTGGTAAAAAAAAAAAAAGACAATCAATGAATGAAAAATAATAATATAAATAATAATAATGGGCAGCACGTTGGCTCGGTGGGTAGCACTGTCGAGATCTTGGGTTCCATTCCCAAGTGGAGTGACCCGGGTCCTTTCTGTGGGGAATTTGCATGTTCTCCCTGTGTCTGCGTGGGTTTCCTCTGGACGCTTAGGTTTCCTCCCACAGTCCAAAAACATGCAGTCAGGTTAATTGTAGGTACTAAAGTCCCCCTAGGTATGAGTGTTTGTGTGTTTGCCCTGTGATGGACTGGCGACCTCTCCGAAGTGTTTCCTGCCTTTAGCATCAGAGCATGTGGGGTAAAAAGTAAACAAACCATTTGTATGTTTTTGTTGTTCACCTTATTACCAATATAGCCAAAAGGGCCACAGGAAAATGCACTTCCACAGCAAGGCAAAGTGATACTTCCTAAAAGGTATTTTATTGTGCCAATGCAAACAAATTGGGTTGTGGATTCACAGACTAAAAAACTGCACATTCAGCTTTTTGGAGAAAGGCCACAGTGACATGTCAAAGCTCTTGTAGGCTGTCAGCACTTTTTGATGTATATATAATGAAACAACCAAGCTTTTTTAACAAATAAATTGGCCATCTGGCTCAGTTTCAGCAGACATAATGGTTTATAAATGTGAAACAGGCGGCTGGCAGCAACCTGGTCAAGCTATTCTAAATCTTATTTCATCCTTCTTCTCTTGTGATTCATACAAAATCAATTCTAGCTCCAATTAGGCAAATTACAGCCTGAATAAGGACATGGAATTTGGTATTCATAGTAATAACATAATCGTTCAGCCTGTCATTGTGGCTATTCATTGTTTTTAAAGTGACAGTTAAAAACAGCAATTTGGCCAATGCATTGTGCTTCTGTAATAAAAGAGGATACAAATGAGTCATATAACAACCTCCCATGTCCTTCAGAAGTAGTGAAAGTTAGCTTTCTAAGCACTTCTAGTGCATCTAAGGACAATTTTCCTGGACTTATCCCTGAAACTGAACCTCTGAGCATCTACTACTAACCCACACTCTTGTCTTTCATACAACCTTGTGGTCGGTTTCTGTGCACTCTCCCATTTCCCCACAGTCATTTTAGCAGGGAAAGAATTAGTGTTACACTGTCAAAGTCATATTTTTATTGCTAATGAATGCCAGGAATCAGTTATATCATTTTAGGGACTGATTTGCACTTACAGAATGCTGTGTCCTAAACAGTAAATTGCAAATATATGGAAATGGAACAATATCATCTTCCAAAAACATCCTGAAGGTACGTACCTGAAAATTATATTATTGTTAATAGAGAAACATCATCATGAAATCCACTGTTGTGTAAAGAACCAGAATCTTGGGAACTTGTCTAGCAACAATAACAACAATCAGATATCAGACCAATTATTGTTATTCATGGGGTGATGTTCATGCATGATTCCTGTCTCTTGGTCCTTCTTTCCCTCAGCAGTGGAAATTCACTGAGTGCTGATTGTGGCAAGAGTGTGTTGGCTCAGCTGTGGGCTTTAAGAACCCATGATGTCAGACTCTTATTTTCCTTGGAGAGCATCTCATCAGCTACATTGTTCCTGGAAACCATGGTCTGCCTTCTGGACAACACGGTACCCATTCAACAGTACCCATTCTAATATGGAACCTAGAAATTTAGAACAATGGTTTTCAAAAACCCTCAGTGTTCTGCAATGCCTGTAAAAGCTATTGCTATCTAATAATATGGGGCAATCTAATCTATATTCTCACCCTCTCAATTAGAAACTGTGGCAGCTGGGCAGTTCATTTAGTCACAGACTTATTCAACTTGTATTACTCCAATACCTGTAATAGTTACTTATAGTTAGATACACCCAAGACAACAAAACTATTTACTTTGCACCAATTGGATTATTATGCTTCACTTTTTAAATTTACAATTTGATGTTGTGTCTTTTTTGTCTCATTCCTTTTTTTCTAAGGGATTTATGAACAGACACTGGTGACAAACTTGATTCCCTAGTAGAACATAAATAAGAATTGCCCCTAAGTCTCTCAGAGCAATCTTTGAGCATTAAAATGTTATGGTTAGTTTTCTTGTTAAATGTATCTGGGAAGTGTGTGCAAAGCTGCAGGAAACTTACACAGTCAATGGGAAAACTCCTTACAGATAATGACCAGAAGCAAGAATTAAACCCTTGGATCTCCAAAGTAATGTTGCTGTATGGTAGCCACTTCACTGACTGCTCCATTGTAGTGCCCAATGATAAAATATATTTAAATTGTGTCATTCTGCACATTAATTTATCTTTTAAACTTGAATGTGTTGGGTCTACACAGAAAACACTGATTGGACAGGACAGGGTGCTGGTCCAATGCAGGCATCACACACTCACTGATGATTACAGTAGCCAGTTCACCTACTACTGACTACTCTAAATACCCCTATGTGTAAAAAATGTATGAGTGTGTGATTCCTTAAGGTATAAAGTATATCCCTACTAGAATGTTTTTGTGAAATGCCAAGAAACTAAAGTACCTAAAAAACCCTAATAGATACTGGGAGAACAGACCAGACATCATACAGACAATGCAAGGATCAAACCCAGGTTTTTTGAGCTATGCAGCACCCAAAATACTAGCTGCCCACATTGTGTAGGCTTAGTATGCCAAAGCTAATACAATCCCACTAAAACAAACATAACCAAAAGAAAGCATCCTCATTAGATATGTTGTCTTTGAGATAACCAAAAATATTAAATAAAATGATTGTAGATATGTTCTAATGGAATAAAAAATTGTAGCTGTGAATTCTGTAAAGGTTTCAAGCTGGTTTCATGCTGACAGGCTAAATATGTTTGAAAGCTTAACACTAGTTATGCAATTAACTGTGGTTTTATGAAATCCAGATGACTACCAGAGGTATTTAAAAGCAGACTGGAAACTTTGTGCGGCAGCTTGACAGCTCAATAGTCACGTATTGACATGATGCAACACAGCCAGTAATATAAATGCCCAGGGTCAGATATATTTATATAGGGTGTAATACAGAGCTGCAGAGGGGCTTGCTTTGGATGTCCTCAATGACAAGAACTGAAAAAATAAATCTGATAGATCATTTTGCTATGCACAGAGTAATTAATTAGTGACTAATTAGTGACTTTAGGTGTTTTAGCCACACATAATGTTAAAAGGTGTATAAAGGTGTACAAGCTTCAAACATTCGTGTGCAATAGTTAGGAAGGACTCTTTCCTGTTTTGTGACTGTGCCCCTATACACAAAGCAGGGTCCATAAAGAGATTTGGTGTTAAGGAGCTTCAGTAGCTTTTTGGGTAAAATGGAACATTGACTGCAAGCCAGGTCTTCTCGTCCAACATCACTGCTTAACCTAACCTAATCTTTTGATGGAATGAGCACAGATTACTACAGACACACTTTAAAGGCTTTGGAGAACACAAAGGCGGAAAGTACATATTAATTGCCCATGGTTTTGGAAAGGGATGTCCAACAAGCTCATGGTCAGGTGTCCATACACTTTTGTCCACATAATATACTTGACTTAATTGGACTTTTATGTAAAATATTTATGTTATTAATATAACTAATTACACACATTTTTTTTTTACTTTTCTTATGCACTTATTCTTCTTTTGTACACCAGAATGTTGCACTTTAAACAGGTTGCACAGAAAGCTCATGAGCCACAAGCCAGTATTGAATTATGCCATGTGGAGTAATTCTGTGCACCTGGTTGTAAGACTGGTATGAGTTTTATCTTTATAAACACTGATATTTCAAACTGTGTTTCTTAATCCCCTTAAGCTTTTGTTCTGGCCAATGAATCTATCAGCATTCCATAAGCAGGTCACCTGAATTAAAGCTGGAGCTATGTCACTCAGCTATGTGGTAGGGGCAGTTTGTTATATACTGTCTCTGCTTGAGAACGGACTCCAGTCTCTTCTCCAGATGCTGTGCTTGCTCTGGATCCTTCTGTGTTTGAACCCGCCGGCCTGTCAATGTTGTTGAACTGCTGCCCAGCTTAACTTAATTTTTGCCAAACAGAATTCAACACATTGTTTGGCCTTCCTCCTGTGGTTGTTATAAATTCTCTGTCCACTGCCAACACCTGGTAATAGTGTTGCATTTGTGGGTCCTTATGTGATGTTATGTACTCTCCGTGTCCCTAGCTAGCTAATGCTTAAACATTTTGTTTTAGCATTTGTTGATGTCATCACATGTATTGGTCCTGTCTGGCAATGCGGTAAAAGTCATCAAAGTATTAATATTGACAATATTTTTATCATACAAACCAGCAGAATCTCACAATCACATTCATGCTGTTCATTTTACTTCAAATAAATGAGCATAAAGAAAATCCCCAAAAAGTTCAACATTTAATAATGCTCTGCTATCATTGCAAAATGAAAGCGGACAATAAACAGCAGCACCGCGACCCAGATCAACCACACAGCAGCATAAAATCATAACTGCTGCTTACCTGAGCGTCTCTTCTTCAAATTGAGACCAAATCTATATTCGTGTGTTATTCTATTAGGGATATAATCCACTTGTTTTTCTTCTTGGTGGCCATCTTGTATGTTTCCAGAATATTTCCAAAATATATAAATCCATATCGAACTGTGTCTGTCCACCAACTAACGAAAACCGTCTTAGTCTGATCATTTATTCTCATGGCTTTCGCAGTATAAAGCTAAAACTGGTAATTCGTTAACTAAGCTGTCACTTATACTTCTACAACCAATAAAGAGAGTTTTTCATTGCCAGCTCACCTAAATGACACACATCGGGGGAAAAAAATAGCATATATTGCTTTGGATTAGAGGAACAACTGAAATTCTGTCCAAAATCTGAATTCGGAAGCTCTGATTGGTTTATACAGATGTTTTTCAAGGCTTTTCAAACTCAATGCCACTCGAACCAATTGACGTTGAGTTTCAAGGTATCTTTTATATGTACATTTACTTGATGTTTTAAGGTAATACTGTTTTGCTATTCTAGTTGAAACTTTAGTCACTATGCCTTGATTTAATCTGAAGTGAAAAACTAGTATTCAGGTCATATGTGTGCCCAGAATTCACCCAGAGTTGTTGGACCTCCATTCCTAAACTACAAATATCATTACTTTGAGGTATTGACTGTTTAAAATAAGCTTTAATTAAACTTTTCAATAACATATTTGTAGACAACATGCATACTATGGATTTGGCTATTAATTCAATCTTCATACAAAGTATGGAAGTAAGTTTGTGTATGAGAGAAAGCCCTGTAGTAGTGTTTTTTATTCTCAGGACCTCTTATACTGGTACTTTGCATCAGTGACAAGTTGGGCCTATGGTTCTGTTGAGATAGCTATAAAAACACATGGGCAAAATGCTTATGTATGTTTTAGTAAGAAAGTGAAAGCCTCTGAGACGAGAATGACAACAGAGTAAGTAAGGTTAGAATAACAGTATGCTTCAAACACAGTTATACCACTCCTGGAACACCAATATCTCCATAGACCAGTTCAGTCCTCCAGTAGAGGCCTTCTTTTTCCAACAAAAATACTCACAATATAAAGGCTGAGTGTTCCAAGTAAAAGCACTTCAACTGAGTTTAATAACTATTATTCATGTGTCATTTTTTCTGCGCAATAGCTTCATTGGTATTACTAGGGAAAAATTATCAACCACAGGGTTGGCTGAACAGCCTAGCTATTAGAAGCTGCAGTTTTCAGTGTGCTTTCAGTGCTGGTCCCAAGCATTAGGAAAGGCACCTGGCATAAAAATGGTGGCAAATCAGGTATGCACACCTAAATGCAGCAGGGGAAAAAATTAATGGGTTATATCCTGTACACTGAGAATGTGAGTTCCATGGCATTGCTGCCCAAAATGATATGCTTCCAACTTTGTGGCAAGAGTTTGGGGAAGACCCTGTTGTGTTCCAACATGGCAGTTTTCCCAAGCACAATGAAACTTCCATTGAGATATGATTAGATAATTTTGTGGTATAGGAACTCCAGTGGCTACCACAGAGCCCTGGCTTCAACACCAATAGACACTCACTGGATGAATTAGAACAAGGTTTGTGAGCCAGAGCTTCTTGTTTAACATCAGTGCTTATCTTATGAATGCTCCTTTACAGGTTTTTTACATGTACATTCTAAAATCAATTCTGAAAGCCTTACCAGAACAGTGAGGGCTGTTATAGCTGCAAAGTGAGGGCACTCCATATTAATCCCCGTGGTTTGGAACAAACTCATGGCCAGGTGTCATGTAATTTTACTTATAGTATTAATTATTAATTATTTAATTTCTATTAATTCTGTCATAAAAATGTGTATTGATTTGCATTGTTGAGGGAAAGTGAATGACATAAGGTTTTATATGTACCTCAAAATCCTAATAAAGAATTTAACATAAAAAACTTCTTGGTCTTTAATTTAGATGATAAAACCATTTTTTCCATCCAGTTACACTTTTGCAGCACAAATAGCACATGTTTGAGTGGTCAGGTGCTGGTGTCCCTCGTACCCCGCATAGGTAGCATGTTCAGTTTCGAAGGGCAATATGTTCTGAAATTACAGGTCACTCAGCTCTCACCAGAGGTACAAGAAATAATACATCATTCACTGGATTAAATATCTGTTGATATAATAGATGATTGTGTCTCACTTTCTCTTATTTTATTCACAGTATGAACCCTTTTCTCATTTTTTCTTATCACCGTCTTAAGATGTTATCCAAAACATGACATTTGTACAGGACCCTTGACCCAAACTGTCAGACTGGTAGAATGGTTGACATGGAACAAAAAGAACAGCTGGAAAAGTACTTTTTTTTTTATATTTGCCCTATTAACTTTAAAATTGAAGAAATAATCCAACTGTTAAACTGTGAAAAGCACTCAAAAATATAATCTTGTTTGGACATTGGTTTCCTGCAAAAGGGCATCTACCTTTTCTTAAGGCATGAAAGGCCACTTTCTTTGACGTCACCTTCCGAACCAACCATATATAGCTGGTGCATTTACATTTTCAGACCTATAAACGATGTTGGCAGTCTTAAAAAAAGGTTTGTAGATCAGAAACTGGCACCATTTCTACAAACAGGTTGACCATCTCCTGCCACAATGATCAACAGGTCCTCAATCGTTTTTGTGTTTGCACTTTTAATCAACTCATTTGTGCACTCAGCAACCTTAGCTATGCCCACAGACAGAACTGAAGATAAAACAGACAAAGAAAGTTTAAATTTATTGTTGGGAGAAGATGTGGCGAATGCAGCAGAACCTGCCGATTTTTCCTCCATGAAGTTCCCCATCATAGAAGGAAGACTGGCTGATGAAGATGGGACCAAGAGGATTTTCATTCTTTCAGTGAGTAATACTTGAAAATACTATAAAATGTAAGAGTAGACCTCTCAGTAGTGTATAACAGATGTTTAACACTTATACAGTGGTGTTAAAAAAAATAGCAGTCCAACACCATTAACTTGATAAATCAATGTTTTTAGTAGCAGTGATATTTCTACATAGCAAAAAAATTACTTGAATTACTTGTGTTGTAGAGTATTAAAAACAAAACAAACCCAACAATTAGGACATGCATGCCACTCATTCTGAGTAATCGAAGCATTGATTGAAAGGGGGTTGTTCAAAATAATAACAGTGAGGAGTTCAATTGGTGAAGTAGTTCATTCTGCAGAAGAACGGGTGTCAATTTTGGCCCTTATTTAAGGTAGGAGGGTGGCAAATGTTGCACAGGTTGGTCATAGCACATTTCCTTTTGAAATACTGCGGGTTGTTCCAGACATTGTTCTGATGAACAGCATACTTTGATTAAAAAGTTGCTCTTAGAGGGAAAAAACATACAGAGAAGTGCAGCAAATTATAGGCTGCTCAGCTAAAAAGATCTTAAATGCCTTGAAGTGGCAACTAAACCTGAAAGACGCAGAAGGAAACTACTGTTCGAATGGATCGAAGAATAGCCAAAATGGCAAAGGCTCAGCCAATCATCACCTCCAGAAAGATCAAGGAACATCTGAAGTTACCAGTGAGTACAGAAGATGATTAAGTGAAGCCAATTTACCAGCAAGAACTCCTTGCAAAGTCCCGTTGTTAAGAAAAAGACGTGTCCTGAATGGGTTCAAATTCACCAAGGAACACATTGACTGGTCCAAAGAGAAATGGCTCAACATTTTGTGGACTGGTAAAAGCAAAATTGTTCTTTTTGGGTCTAGTGGCCGTGGACAGTATGTCAGACGACCCTCGAGCACTGAATTCAGGCCAAAGTGCACTGTGAAGAAAGTAAAGCATGGTGGTACAAAATTATGATATGGGATGTTTCTCATACCATGGTGTTATGTCTATTTATCACATACGAGGGATCATGGATCAGTTTAAATATATCAAAATACTTGAGGAGATCATGTTGCTCTATGTCGAAGAAGAAATGTCCTTAAAATGGGTGTTTCAACATGACAATGACCCAAAACATCTTGGTTACAGACAAACTAGATTGAGGTAATAGAGTGGCTAGCCCAATCCCCTGACTTCAATCCCAGAGAGAACTTGTGGGCTGACATCTGAAACACGTTTTTTTGAGGCAAAACACAAAAATGCAGAAGAACTGTGGAATGTAGTCTAATCATCCTGGACTGGATACCTGTTCAGAGGTGCCAGAAATTGGTCGACTCCATGCAACACAGATCTCGGAAACAATCGTTATGCCACTAAATATTAGTTCAGTAATTTAAAGTAAAGTGAAACCTCAAACATTTTTTTTCAGTTTATACATACATTTTTTAAGTTTTTAAAGAAAAATGCTGCCACTGCTATTTTTTTGAACAGCCTAATATTCATTTTTCTTAATTTTCTGTAAAGGATGAACACAAACTGGCAAAATTTTGTTAATGTTTTGATTTAGAATTGAAAGTGTAGTATTTTCAGTGCATTTGCATTTATGGAAATAAAAGTTATTATAATGATTGCACTTTATTCACTTTTTTAAAATCACTGCTACTGTATCATATTCACCATCATATCTGTACTCACCTGATGTTTGGTTAATCATAATGTGAACATTAATGCAGTTAAAAAATAAAAATAAAAGTGATTTATTATCTGAATTGTAGCTATAATTATTTCCCGGAGGAAACCCATGAAGGCAAGGGGAGAACATGCAAACTCCACACAGAAAGGACCTGGACCACGCCACCTGGGAATTTAACCCAGGACCTTCTTGCTGTGAGGCGACAGTGCTCCCCACTGAGTTAGACCTTGGTAGAGCTTTCTGTATGGTCAATAACATTTTCTAAAGACATTCATCAGAAATGACCATTTAGAGCATGTTGCATTGTCCAGCCGCTATTTATTTTCAAATGATTACTGTGTAAATCAATTTTGAATTCATTGTTTTATTAATAATAATAATTATGACTTACATAGTACTTTTCTAGAACTCAAAGATGCTTACAATTTTTATAGAACAGAACAATAAAGACAGGCACGCAGAAGACACAAAAACATTGCATCACAGGCAGAATCATGACAGGATTTAGTAGAGGGCTAGTTTAGGGTTGAAGAGAATTATAAGCCAGCAAGAAGAGAACGGTCTTAAGCTCACATTTAAATGTGGAGATAAAATTGGCCTGTTGAACAAGTGGGGGAAGAGAGTTCTGAAGTCAGAGAGCCAGCATACAGAAAGCATTATCTTCATACTCGTGCAGGTTGTATGGTGGGACAGTAAGTAATCCAACAGAGAAAGACCTGAGATTCCGAGTTGGTTTGTAGGGAAGACTTAAATCAGACATTAACAAAGACACTAAAAAAAGATAGTCAGATTTTTGTAATGGCAGAAAGGTAAAAACAGTTGTATTGTCAATGGAAAGAAAGAAAAAAGAAAATAGAGAGAAACAGTTTTGACAAGGGTATTTGGAGCTTGTAAAAATAAGTTCTATCACTATTTAACATGAAGTTGTGCTTCATCTACATTTTAATTTCTGTTAAGCAGTTTTCTGGGTGAGTAAGGCGTGGGTTTTTAATAGATTCCGTACTAAGGTAGATCTGTGCATCATTTGCACATCAGTGAAAGTTCAGCCTGAAGCTATGTATTATGTGACCAAGACGAAGCATGCACACAATAAACAAAGGAGGTCCAAGGACTAAGCCTTGAGGAACCCCCTGAGTAACAACAGATGTAAGAGAAGTATGGCCCACAAGGGAAACAAACTGCTTTCTGTCAGACAGATATGATTTGAACCAATCCAGGGCGGTGACCCGATACTCAGATCATACAGCCTTGAGGAGGATTGTATCAAATGCCGACTTCAAGTCAAGTAGCACAAGGATGCTAAGAGCACAAGCATCCACAGACACAAAGAGGTCATTGGTGACCTTTATTAAAATGAGAGAGATGGATTCTGGTCTGGAACGGTTCAAAATGGCTGTTAGCAGATAGGTAGCAGGAAAGGGACATTAGAGATGGGATGGTAATTACTCAGATGTAATGGATTAAGAACATGGTTTTAATTATGGGCATGATAGCAGCAGTCTTATAGAAAGAGGATACCAGTCAACAAGAAAGTAATTTATTGACAAGAATTGTAAGATGAGGTACAGGGGCAGAATAACAAGCTTTAGTTTAGGTTGTTAAAAGGGAACAAGTTGTAGTTTTAGAAGTAGTTATGAAATCTACAGTGGCAGAAGGATCAAAAGTGTTGAAAGTAGAAATATAAGAGAAAGAGATGCTAGAGCTTGTGTAATTGACAGACAGAGAGGCAAGGCAAGAAGTATTTTTAGTAGGGGATAACAGAGGATATGCAGCTGTTTTTTATTTTTTCCTACAACTGAATCTTATTGATAGCCACATTGCATGTGGAGGACCATACTACTCTCTCCCATCTGCCTTGACTAGACAATAGTTTTTTTTTTAACAACATACAACATTTTACGAGTAATTAATGCAGAAAAATCACAAGATGGATCACATTTTTAAAATTGTGTTTCATAACTTGTTTACATAACACTGCTTTTATTAGAAACTGCTCTTGTAAATATTATTGAAGTTACTAGCTGCTTGTGCCTGTAGTAACACAACATGCTGTTGAGGAAAGATTGTGCCATTGTACGAAGCGTGTGTAGTGGCTTGGAACAGGTCTCACTCTGGAAATGATGGTTGATTCTCATGTTGAAACAGTTATTGGTGCAATTAAAATAACAATTGGAGGGAGGAGAACGTACAGCCACACTGGGGAAAGCCCATGGCTCTGAATGAAAGGAATCACTGTGATTTTGCAAAAAAAAGGGCAAAGTAAGGCATGGGAAACATTGATGCAGTTTGAACCAATTCTTCCATGTGGGGTTTCATACACAATACAACATATTAGAAGAGTTCAGGAGCGCTTGGGTGGGTACTGTTCAAATTAACTTTAAACATCTACAGGTGTAGGGTGGAAAAAAGACTCAAGGTTTCTGATCCCAGTAGTGGTTAGTGTAAGTTTTGTGAATGAGATTGCTTGGCCCTCATATACTGCTTGGTGGTTGTCAATTATCTTTTCTCTTAGGATTCGAGATCACAAGGGGCTTCTGGAAGTGACGCACGCTCTGCTTTTGGCCGAGCATTCCCCATGCTATCACAGTGGAAAGTGGACCGAGCTCTTACTGAAACGCTAAAGGATGAGAGGCATGGAGGAGAGGGTCTCATGCCTGTAGCCAAAAGAGACTTGGAGAATAAATGTAGGCCTTCTTACTTCTGCTCTTTTCTTCTGCTTTATGCATGAATTTAATATTAAAACTTGGATATGTATTCACTGAGGAAAGTGACAACTGAATGACCAAACCCATCACAAGACTTGACAGTGCACTCTATCATACCAAATTGTAAGATGATAATGCCCCCATAGATTCTTCTAATATTAGTTGGCTTGAAGACACTTTACATGATAGATGCCTTGCATGATTTTATTTGCCGATGTTGGACATTCACTGCCATAACTGTTGATGCTCCTCTTAAAGCAGAAATGTTTCCAATTTCTTTGATTAATGCACCTCTAATTGAAGCACCCAATATTTAACCTTTTTGTACAAGCTGATGCATAGTAGGCATACTGATTGGTATTGAACCTAATAAACCATGTTTGTGATCGTTTTAATCTCATACGAAGTTGTCCTTTATGAAAAAAAAAAAAAAAAAAAAAAAATCCACTTTAACAAAGCTAAATACAAAATATCAATTTTCAAGGTCCTGAATGACATGTTTTCACTTTCTACCTAGTGCTTCGCTGCATGATTGGAAGAGTGTACCGACCCTGCTGGAAAGACTGAAGACCCAGAACACAAAAGGCTCACCCTATGACTGACTACTGTCCTGTTTTAGTCTAGTCTGCTGAATTCTGTAATCAAAACTTCACAAAAAGGACAAAAACTGTAAAGTTAAACAACGTTTAATAAAAGTTTTAGAAAAACAGAAATTATGGTTTGCTTGATTTAAAAAAAAAAAAAAAAAAAAAAAAAAAAAAAGGCAGAAATCATGGTAATAGGACTGACCATGTGAAGGTGCTAAGTGCAATAAGTTAGAAATTAAATTAAAGCTGCAAATTGGAAGATTTTTGTTGTACTTAATACCAGGGTGGCTCTGATTTTAATTATAGTAGTCTAAATTTATCAAAATTTAAATATAATGGAAAAGACATTTTCTTACCTACTATGAAAATTACATAAAAAAAACTCATTAGTTAAAAAGAAAACAGAATGCATCAGATGAGTACACTGGCTTGAACACAAGCTCATGAACAAGCAGTTAAAAGCCTCAAATTAGCATAATGTTCCTTGACAAATTGTGCATTTCTTCCTTACATCCATTGTGTACTGTTGCTTCAAAGCAACAGTAACCCTGATCAAGATGAGGAGTTAACTAAAGATAAATTTGAAAATCAGGGGAAAATACCATTACTGAGTTAAAACATGATTATAAATACAACTGCTGTATTCTAATGACTGTTTCAGAGGTCTTACAAATTCAGATACCGCTTTAGCCAGGACTGGTCAACCCTTTACTATCAAGGTTTAGTTAACAATCATTAGGAGTCATTCATAATTTTCAGGCTTGGTGTAGTCTGAAGTAGTATAAATATTGGAGCATGAAGATACATTCTTGATTGTAAAAGGGGAACATCACAGTTCATGTTCAGAAATGTTGGGGTGCATAGACCTCAAATCTACCATCCAGCAGCTTTAAAGAATAATAACATTTTCTGGGTTTAAGAAGAACTTGGAGACCATCACACTAACGAGATAAAGATCATGACTACAGAACAAGGCAATGAACATAAAACCCAATCTGCACATTATAGACGAAAAAAGTTGGTGAGCTTGCTTTGCCCCACAATAAGATTTTTGATTTTTGATTTTTCGTTGCTGCTCTTCTTCCCTCGTCCTGGGTTACATGCTTTAGAGGGAGGTCTCTTCTGGGGTGGCTGTTTCTCATCCACACACTCTCTGTTTGATAGCTTTCTCTTAGAAGTTTTGGTACCACTGGTGGCCTTTCCTGAAGCACCTGTTTTAGGATAGCTGTTGATGCACCTTTGTTCCAGAGCCGTTTTGTGTCCCGAGTCACTACGAGCCAAACCTGCAACATCGTGTTCCAATTCCACTGAAAAGATAAAATGCAGGGAACCATCTTTAGAATGAACAAAACAGTGAAGAGGAGGGTGACGAAACAAAGAGGAAGTCATTAAAATGCTGACATTAGCCTGTAGTTTAACAGGCAGTAAGTTTTACAGAGCTGAACCTGGACATGTCATGCACTGCAGTAAAGTAAGCCCACAATTGCCCCCCCTTTCCCCCACACAGTTTTATTACTACGTAGGTGAATACAGGCAGGTTTAATGGGAAGGGGAATAATTTAAAAGGTTAAAGCTTCAATACCAGTTCTCATGCTGGAACTGGGAAATCATGCAGACAGTGTGACGTCAAAAAGGGACCTAGAAATCTCTTATTAGTCTGTGTTTGTGTGTGAAACTTCCAAAAAACAAAGTACACAAAAGCACTAGAGACTAGTCTTTCTTATCTGAGAAGTGGAGGCATTACCTTGGTTTTCATGCTGTTTTTCTGCTTGTTCAGATTCTTCCTCATGGAGAATGTCAGTAGGACCGTGGATACATTTAGGAGCAGGATGAACACAGGTGGGGAGCTGACTTGTGCTTGGAAAGTTCAGCACACGATTTAAAGGCAGGCCATCATCCGCATACGTGCAGGCAAACTGGGAGCGGATGACTTTCTTCTTTTCCTTTACCTGAAAACAAAAAGATACAATTATTTAAGGAGAAAAAGCATTTCCTAGGTTCTATTAACATTTACAGAAATTGCTCAGCATAATTATTTCAAGTTTACACTGTTCCAAACAAATCCAAAACCGATCATTAGGTAAAGTTTACTTTGTGCCATAAATGTGAAGCATTTCATTTGAATCTGTGTGGTTACATACAAAAATGATTTAATGATGTGTGTTAATGCCTTATTTGCTCCATGTGCATTTGCTCACTGATATAAATGGGGGTGACCTCTGAATACAATATAACAAATGTCTAATCAAACGAGTCTCACATAATTTGAGCCTGGGCATTTAGTCATTATTCCATGAGCTTTTCCTCTCAACATTGTGAAACAAACTACATTTTATTTAATATTTTAATTGCATAGAAAGAAAAATCTGGAATTCCTGGTCAGAATGTTCAGCTATTTAACAAAAATAGTTTGTCTTATTTGTGATGTTTATTTGCTATGAAGTATGAAAGTTTGATAAGAATACACTTGTATTACTCTACTGTAGACCCAGTTTGTTTGTACTTGAAAATTATCCAGAAAATTCCAATATCCACGGCTGATATGCAGTAATTTATAGAATTCAACACACTCCTACTAATACTGTATTTAAGTCCTTCACATTTAAAGTTATTTAACCTAAAGTTGTTGTTAAATGGATGTAAAATGAAGCAAAAATAAATAGCAACATACTTTAAAACCATTTTTCAAAAAACCTTATTAACTAAATGTAACTAATTTCCTTTGCCCTTTTCTTTACTCACCTTTAACAAGAGTCTCAATACTCAACTGTTTATTATGAGCTTTTTACATTTGACATTGAAGAAAGAGAGTGCAGATGCTATAAGTGTAATTTGCTGACTTGTGCTCTCCACTTAGAGAGAACGGTCAGTACAAACCAATACGGTTATTCTGAATTATCACAAGATCAATATTATGAAACATAATCCTAATGGTATTAGTCTATTTCAGCATGAAAATAGCCCCCATTCACATGGCACCATGGGTCTCTGAGATAAAGAGCACATGCCTTTAAATGGTTTGAGCAGTATAAATATTACACAGTCACCAGATCACAATCCAGTTGATTGGCTGTGGGTGAAATGCATGCTTCAAATACAGTACATACACTTACATATAACCTAAACATTTTAGACACCTGACCATTTTCCAAACAAACTGGATGACATCAGCTTGGATAAAACTGTTACAGTGCGACAAGGAAGACTCATTATGGAGACAACAGGAAACAATAACCTTTTAGGTTTCCTCCTTGTTAGTCAAGTTACGTAAGCAATATTAAAGCTTCAAAGCTAAACGGATGCGGAAAAGCTTCCAGCAGTCATATTCAGGAAGCAATGTGCTACCCAGGGACCATTACTAGCCACTCCTGGGAAGACAGCCAGAGTGGAGGCTGCTAAAGTGACATCTGCTAACACAATTTTCAAGAAACGTTATTTCAAAATGTGTTTAGCATGCATGCTTGGACAGAGCTCTGTGCAGTTCATCTCTTGATTAAAAAGCCCTCTCCTCTAACATAAAACTATCACTGTTTAACATTAGTCTGAATAAAACACATCTATATACAGTGTATCACAAAAGTGAGTACACCCCTCACATTTCTGCAGATATTTAAGTATATCTTTTCATGGGACAACACTGACAAAATGACACTTTGACACAATGAAAAGTAGTCTGTGTGCAGCTTATATAACAGTGTAAACTTATTCTTCCCTCAAAATAACTCAATATACAGCCATTAATGTCTAAACCACCGGCAACAAAAGTGAGTACACCCCTTAGTGAAAGTTCCTGAAGTGTCAATATTTTGTGTGTCCACCATTATTTCCCAGAACTGCCTTAACTCTCCTGGGCATGGAGTTTACCAGAGCTTCACAGGTTGCCACTGGAATGCTTTTCTACTCCTCCATGACGACATCACGGAGCTGGCGGATATTCGAGACTTTGCGCTCCTCCACCTTCCGCTTGAGGATGCCCCAAAGATGTTCTATTGGGTTTAGGTCTGGAGACATGCTTGGCAAGTCCATCACCTTTACCCTCAGCCTCTTCAATAAAGCAGTGGTCGTCTTATAGGTGTGTTTGGGGTCATTATCATGCTGGAACACTGCCCTGCGACCCAGTTTCCGGAGGGAGGGAATCATGCTCTGCTTCAGTATTTCACAGTACATATTGGAGTTCATGTGTCCCTCAATGAAATGTAACTCCCCAACACCTGCTGCACTCATGCAGCCCCAGACCATGGCATTCCCACCACCATGCTTGACTGTAGGCATGACCCACTTATCTTTGTACTCCTCACCTGATTGCCGCCACACATGCTTGAGACCATCTGAACCAAACAAATTAATCTTGGTCTCATCAGACCATAGGACATGGTTCCAGTAATCCATGTCCTTTGTTGACATGTCTTCAGCAAACTGTTTGCAGTGCTTTCTTGTGTAGAGACTTCAGAAGAGGCTTCCTTCTGGGGTGACAGCCATGCAGACCAATTTGATGTAGTGTGCGGCGTATGGTCTGAGCACTGACAGGCTGACCCCCCACCTTTTCAATCTCTGCAGCAATGCTGACAGCACTCCTGCGCCTATCTTTCAAAGACAGCAGTTGGATGTGACGCTGAGCACGTGCACTCAGCTTCTTTGGACGACCAACACGAGGTCTGTTCTGAGTGGACCCTGCTCTTTTAAAACGCTGGATGATCTTGGCCACTGTGCTGCAGCTCAGTTTCAGGGTGTTGGCAATCTTCTTGTAGCCTTGGCCATCTTCATGTAGCGCAACAATTCGTCTTTTAAGATCCTCAGAGAGTTCTTTGCCATGAGGTGCCATGTTGGAACTTTCAGTGACCAGTATGAGAGAGTGTGAGAGCTGTACTACTAAATTGAACACACCTGCTCCCTATGCACACCTGAGACCTAGTAACACTAACAAGTCACATGACATTTTGGAGGGAAAATGACAAGCAGTGCTCAATTTGGACATTTAGGGGTGTAGTCTCTTAGGGGTGTACTCACTTTTGTTGCCGGTGGTTTGGACATTAATGGCTGTATATTGAGTTATTTTGAGGGAAGAATAAATTTACACTGTTATATAAGCTGCACACAGACTACTTTTCATTGTGTCAAAGTGTCATTTTGTCAGTGTTGTCCCATGAAAAGATATACTTAAATATCTGCAGAAATGTGAGGGGTGTACTCACTTTTGTGATACACTGTATATATATATATATATATATATATATATATATATATATATATATATATATATATATATATATACAGTGTATCACAAAAGTGAGTACACCCCTCACATTTCTGCAAATATTTCATTATATCTTTTCATGGGACAACACTATAGACATGAAACTTGGATATAACTTAGAGTAGTCAGTGTACAACTTGTATAGCAGTGTAGATTTACTGTCTTCTGAAAATAACTCAACACACAGCCATTAATGTCTAAATGGCTGGCAACATAAGTGAGTACACCCCACAGTGAACATGTCCAAATTGTGCCCAAAGTGTCAATATTTTGTGTGACCACCATTATTATCCAGCACTGCCTTAACCCTCCTGGGCATGGAATTCACCAGAGCTGCACAGGTTGCTACTGGAATCCTCTTCCACTCCATGATGACATCACGGAGCTGGTGGATGTTAGATACCTTGAACTCCTCCACCTTCCACTTGAGGATGCGCCACAGGTGCTCAATTGGGTTTAGTCCATCACCTTTACCTTCAGCTTCCTCAGCAAGGCAGTTGTCATCTTGGAGGTTGTGTTTGGGGTCGTTATCCTGTTGGAAAACTGCCATGAGGCCCAGTTTTCGAAGGGAGGGGATCATGCTCTGTTTCAGAATGTCACAGTACATGTTGGAATTCATGTTTCCCTCAATAAACTGCAGATCCCCAGTGCCAGCAACACTCATACAGCCCAAGACCATGATGCTACCACCACCATGCTTGACTGTAGGCAAGATACAGTTGTCTTGGTACTTCTCACCAGGGCACCGCCACACATGCTGGACACCATCTGAGCCAAACAAGTTTATCTTGGTCTCGTCAGACCACAGGGCATTCCAGTAATCCATGTTCTTGGACTGCTTGTCTTCAGCAAACTGTTTGCGGGTTTTCTTGTGCGTCAGCTTCCTTCTGGGATGACGACCATGCAGACCGAGTTGATGCAGTGTGCGGCGTATGGTCTGAGCACTGACAGGCTGACCTCCCACGTCTTCAACCTCTGCAGCAATGCTGGCAGCACTCGTGTCTATTTTTTAAAGCCAACCTCTGGATATGACGCAGAACACGTGGACTCAACTTCTTTGGTCGACCCTGGCGAAGCCTGTTCCGAGTGGAACCTGTCCTGGAAAACCGTTGTATGACCGTGGCCACCATGCTGTAGCTCAGTTTCAGGGTGTTAGCAATCTTCTTATAGCCCAGGCCATCTTTGTGGAGAGCAACAATTCTATTTCTCACATCCTCAGAGAGTTCTTTGCCATGAGGTGCCATGTTGAATATCCAGTGGCCAGTATGAGAGAATTGTACCCAAAACACCAAATTTAACAGCCCTGCTCCCCATTTACACCTGGGACCTTGACACATGACACCAGGGAGGGACAACGACACATTTGGGCACAATTTGGACATGTTCACTGTGGGGTGTACTCACTTATGTTGCCAGCTATTTAGACATTAATGGCTGTGTGTTGAGTTATTTTCAGAAGACAGTAAATCTACACTGCTATACAAGCTGTACACTGACTACTCTAAGTTATATCCAAGTTTCATGTCTATAGTGTTGTCCCATGAAAAGATATAATGAAATATTTGCAGAAATGTGAGGGGTGTACTCACTTTTGTGATACACTGTGTGTATATATATATATATATATATATATATATATATATATATATATATATATATATATATATATATATATATATACAGTGTATCACAAAAGTGAGTACACCCCTCACATTTCTGCAAATATTTCATTATATCTTTTCATATATATACAGTGTATCACAAAAGTGAGTACACCCCTCACATTTCTGCAGATATTTAAGTATATCTTTTCATGGGACAACACTGACAAAATGACACTTTGACACAATGAAAAGTAGTCTGTGTGCAGCTTATATAACAGTGTAAATTTATTCTTTCCTCAAAATAACTCAATATACAGCCATTAATGTCTAAACCACCGGCAACAAAAGTGAGTACACCCCTAAGAGACTACACCCCTAAATGTCCAAATTGAGCACTGCTTGTCATTTTCCCTCCAAAATGTCATGTGATTTGTTAGTGTTACTAGGTCTCAGGTGTGCATAGGGAGCATGTGTGTTCAATTTAGTAGTACAGCTCTCACACTCTCTCATACTGGTCACTGAAAGTTCCAACATGGCACCTCATGGCAAAGAACTCTCTGAGGATCTTAAAAGACGAATTGTTGCGCTACATGAAGATGGCCAAGGCTACGAGAAGATTGCCAACACCCTGAAACTGAGCTGCAGCACAGTGGCCAAGATCATCCAGCGTTTTAAAAGAGCAGGGTCCACTCAGAACAGACCTCGCCTTGGTCGTCCAAAGAAGCTGAGTGCACGTGCTCAGCGTCACATCCAACTGCTGTCTTTGAAAGATAGGCACAGGAGTGCTGTCAGCATTGCTGCAGAGATTGAAAAGGTGGGGGGTCAGCCTGTCAGTGCTCAGACCATACGCCGCACACTACATCAAATTGGTCTGCATGGCTGTCACCACAGAAGGAAGCCTCTTCTGAAGTCTCTACACAAGAAAGCCCGCAAACAGTTTGCTGAAGACATGTCAACAAAGGACATGGATTACTGGAACCATGTCCTATGGTCTGATGAGACCAAGATTAATTTGTTTGGTTCAGATGGTCTCAAGCATGTGTGGCGGCAATCAGGTGAGGAGTACAAAGATAAGTGTGTCATGCCTACAGTCAAGCATGGTGGTGGGAATGCCATGGTCTGGGGCTGCATAAGTGCAGCAGGTGTTGGGGAGTTACATTTCATTGAGGGACACATGAACTCCAATATGTACTGTGAAATACTGAAGCAGAGCATGATCCCCTCCCTCCGGAAACTGGGTCGCAGGGCAGTGTTCCAGCATGATAATGACCCCAAACACACCTCTAAGACGACCACTGCTTTATTGAAGAGGCTGAGGGTAAAGGTGATGGACTGGCTAAGCATGTCTCCAGACCTAAACCCAATAGAACATCTTTGGGGCATCCTCAAGCGGAAGGTGGAGGAGCGCAAAGTCTCGAATATCCGCCAGCTCCGTGATGTCGTCATGGAGGAGTGGAAAAGCATTCCAGTGGCAACCTGTGAAGCTCTGGTAAACTCCATGCCCAGGAGAGTTAAGGCAGTTCTGGGAAATAATGGTGGCCACACAAAATATTGACACTTCAGGAACTTTCACTAAGGGGTGTACTCACTTTTGTTGCCGGTGGTTTAGCCATTAATGGCTGTATATTAAGTTATTTTGAGGGAAGAATAAATTTACACTGTTATATAAGCTGCACACAGACTACTTTTCATTGTGTCAAAGTGTCATTTTGTCAGTGTTGTCCCATGAAAAGATATACTTAAATATCTGCAGAAATGTGAGGGATGTACTCACTTTTGTGATACACTGTATATATATATATATATATATATACACACACACACACAGTGGGGGAAATAAGTATTATAAAACGGATAGTTCCAGTCCTAAAATCTGATTGGCTGAGCCGCGTTCGAAGCCGTTGTAAAATCCCCGATAAACGCACACCTAGGACCACCTCACATCATTCCATATTAATACGCCACTGAATCGAAAAAGTTAATGTTATTTTCACCCTCACACTATTACAACAACACTGACAGTTAGTTGCAAGGAACAGCCTTGGTACTCATTTACCTTACAATCAGGCTGCTCTTGTTGATTCTGAACACGA
This sequence comes from Trichomycterus rosablanca, assembly GCF_030014385.1. Lineage (NCBI taxonomy): Eukaryota > Metazoa > Chordata > Actinopteri > Siluriformes > Trichomycteridae > Trichomycterus > Trichomycterus rosablanca. The sequence goes on along the minus strand of NC_085988.1, from coordinate 67,946,554 downwards.
TTTCGCAAGGGCTTTGGAGAGATTCCTGTGGGAGCTTCTGGAGATCTGAAGGCATAGCGAGAAGATAATTATACTTTCAAACTATTACTTTTTTTGTATACATATATACAGATTACTCAATTACCTAAAGTAAAACTGGGTTCTCTGGCATTTGCATCCTGTAACTTCAGATGTTTCTAGAACTTGATTAGAGTTCACCTGTTGCAATATAAATTGCTTGTACATAGTTTGGAAAGATACACCCGAATCTATAAGGGTCCTTAATTTACACTGCATTATCAGTACAAAAACCAAGCCATGAAGTCCAAAGAACTGTATGTGAATTTTTGCCATCAGATTGTAGATGGGGGCAAGAAACATCTTTGAGTTTTTGTCTGCTCAGGAAAAAGCTTTTAGACTAGCACAAATGTTCAGTGTTTAACAGCCAAAGTAACACTGAACTGGCTTTGGAGCAAGACTCTCTGTTAGGACTACCATCGTCAGGTCTTTCCACAGATGTTTGTTTCCCTGCAAGATGATCTGCTATAAAGAATGGGATAAACTGCTCAAATCCATGTGTGAGCTTAGAGCTTGTGGAGACATTAAAGATGACTTGCAGCTGTATTTGCTGCAATAGGGGTATTTAGAATGAGCATGTTTGCAAAAAAAATTATAAATTAAACATTCTATGCACTATTGCAAGACTTTAGGGAGGGTCACTATCAAGAGTTGGTTTAATTGTTTAATACATTTAAGTTGGTTGGTTTAATACATTGTGCTGTATAGTTAGTTGAACTATATGTGTAATCCAAATGAACATACTTGTAAAGAGTGAGCAGACATAGCCCCTCAGTTCCATTCATAAAGGCCTGATCGTTGGTGAGGAGTTGTGCTTTATTTCTACAAGGCTGCACCAATGCTTCTTCATCCAGCAAAGTGATCAGCACTTTTATAGTCTCTCTCCCCGCATACGCAGTAGCATGATTAATGGCATAAGCTCTGGGCTGGAAAAAAGGGGTAGAAGGGGAGGGGAAAAAGGAGGAGGGTTGGTCAATGACAAAAGGACCAAATTATTAAAGATTCTGTCTTTACCAAAATAAACATTTAGATATCATGCATTTTATCAACAATTATCTGATCCATATATTGGTATTTGTTTCAGCCCTAGATACCAGACAACAAAAGGTCAAGTGGAGTCTTTCATGATGCAACAACCTGACTACCGTTTTCTACCATAAAAGAAAAGTCAAGGAAGTCAAGTACTGTTTTGACTCATTGTTTTATAGATAAACGCTTTAAATCAAATCAAATGTAGCTGATTTAACTCATCATTTAATTCTGTACATATGAAATTTTTTAGACCTATGCAAATATGTTAACAAGGAATCCACATGCATTGTGTAACTCACTGTCAATTACTGTGCCTTAATATATATATATTTTTTTCTTAGATTATATTAAAAATGTACAAATGCTCTACCCGTGCTGGACTAATTCCTGTGCCAAGAGCAGACTCCTTCTGACGGGTGTGTATTTGACGTATCCTTTCTTTGAGGTCGTTTACAGCATCTTCCACAGGAGTGTACACTGGGTCAGCATTACTAAGACCCTTCAGGAGAGCTGCTCTAATGCTGGACACCATCCTGGCTCCAGCAGCACTAGAAGAGGACAGAAAAGATTTTAAAAGGAAATGAACTGATTGACTCCACTAGAAACCAGGTGTCAGGAATATCGGTTTGAGGCAAAAGTTAATCATTTTACAAGAGCTAAAAAAAAGAGCAAGGAAAACACCTTGCCTATCAGATTTCATTATCAGACTACTGATATTCCAGAGCTGCACATGTGCCTGTGTAAACTGCACATGCCTGCGTGGACGCATTAGCAAATGTAAACACAAGGGCGAAGCCGGGAAAGGAGCCGGCCTGAATCCCTGACCCAGCTTTCATGTGAGGGAATTACAGTAACAGAATCATCTGGGAAAACAGATGTGAACCTTACTAGAGACCCTGATCCGGCAAGAATGGGTGTTTGTGTGTGGTAACATAGTATTCCATGAGGTGCAGAGTGGGAAGCTAGGAGGGTCACAGGCTGATGAAAGAACCCTTTTGGCTGAGAATGAATCAGACAATCTTCTGTGAGAAGACCCATAGCTGTGAAACGAGACTTCCACAGCAGGTTCAAGGCACTTGCTTCTCAGCATGAACACACTGATGCAGAAGAAAATTATCTTTAGGCCTTCATGAGTCAATCAAAGCCTCCCAAATAAAGTTTTTTTTTTTTTTGATTGTTGGAACAATCAAGGAAAAATTTCAAAGCATGATGCTTAATCAGCAATCAAAATCACAGAAGAACATAATTTCCTTTTGGCTTTTTTAAAACTATGGACTTTGATATTTTCCAGAAAAAACATGCTTAAACAATTTAACCCATATTATTAGTGACGCTGACATCAATGGATTTTGAAAGATGAAAACTAGATTTTCAGATAATGTAGGTGTATTTTGATAGAGTTATTACATGGATAAGATAAAAATCTGTACAGAAAATCAAAAGGAGGTTAAGACATTTAGAGCAGAGGTTTCCAGAGAAGCACTTGTCTGCTGTCTACAGCAACACAGCCAAATAGTACAAAGTCAACTGTACAGGAATATTTGGTGCCAACAGTGTCTACAGTTTGGGACTAATATTGAGATTATGAATAAACAAAAAAAAAACCTCAACCCACCCACACTAGATGGATATTGACATGTATATGCTAGGAAGATGTTAAATGCAATTTATGTTGGAGGTCAACAGCTTTTAAATCAGTGCATGTACAGTGGGACCAAAAAGTATTTAGTCAGCCACTGATTGTGCAAGTTCTCCTACTTAGAAAGATGAGAGAGGTCTGTAGTTTTAATCATAGGTACACTTCAACTATGAGAGACAAAATGAGAAAAATAAAATCCAGGAAATCACATTGTAGGATTTTTAAAGAATTTATTTGTAAATTATGGTGGAAAATAAGTATTTGGTCACCCACAAACAAGCAAGATTTCTGGCTCTCACAGACCTGTAACTTCTTCTTTAAGAAGCTCTTCTGTCCTCCACTCGTTACCTGTATTAATGGCACCTGTTTGACCTCGTTATCTGTATAAAAGACACCTGTCCACAGCCTCAAACAGTCAGACTCCAAACTCAACCATGGCCAAGACCAAAGAGCTGTCGAAGGACACCAAGAAGAACATTTGTGGAGGGAGTTGAAAGTCCGTGTTGCCCAGCGACAGCCCCAAAACATCACTGCTCTAGAGGAGATCTGCATGGAGGAATGGGCCAAAATACCAGCTACAGTGTGTGCAAACCTGGTGAAGACTTACAGGAAACGTTTGACCTCTGTCATTGCCAACAAAGGTTATGTTACAAAGTATTGAGTTGAACTTTTGTTATTGACCAAATACTTATTTTCCACCATAATTTACAAATAAATTCTTTAAAAATCCTACAATGTGATTTCCTGGATTTTATTTTTCTCATTTTGTCTCTCATAGTTGAAGTGTACCTATGATGAAAATTACAGACCTCTCTCATCTTTCTAAGTAGGAGAACTTGCACAATCAGTGGCTGACTAAATACTTTTTGGCCCCACTGTAAATATTCTGTGGTTAAATCTCACAATCTGTACACATTTGCATTTCATGTTCATTATTCACCTGCATGGCTAGACTGCGTTTCTGCAAAAATACTGGCATCATTAATTTTAAACTATGGCTTGTTCTAACTAAACAAGCTGCATCATTTCTGCTTTCTATAACAATAAATAAAGTGTTAACAGTTGCATGCATCTCCTTTCTGCTTTTTATAATGGTGTTTTTAATAATGTTAAATACTGGTCCCAGCAAAGCACCTGGTTTTAATTAGCTTTAGTGTGTGCGCAAGAACCTGACGCAGTTTTGATTGCCAAACTTCTGACCCACATCTACAACTTCCTTTTCATATCCTATTGCATCCCTCAAGTCTGGAAGGTGTGCGAAATTGTGAAGGCCAATCAATTCTCCCCTCTCCCATCAACAATTACTATTAAAATTGCTAATGTCAGAGATTTGTATGACTGGCTGGCACTTTCTGCAAACTTGGTTTCCTAAAAGAGCTAACGCTGTTTTGAACATATTGTAGTACTGCAACTGTAGACTGAATGAGAATTGGCTACACAACACTGTTCACCATTCACTTTTGTTTCGCCATAAACAACTCACACATATGTAATGAAACTCTCATAGGAGAAGGTCTGGACTCTTGTCTGCTGTCTACAGCATACAGAAAATTTACAGTATCAGGGGAGCATATGAAAAACCACAGCAGTGTGTGTCAACAATAAAAGTGGAAATGTTTGATACATTTCACATCAGTTCACCAAGGTTTTACAGTTTGTAATAAAAATATGTACATTCTAAAAATAGGTATGATTTTACATACCCAATTTCAAAAAGGTTGGAACCTTAAGTTAAAATGCAAATGATAACAGAAAACAGTGATTTATAATCTGTTTAAGAGATATTTAATTGAAAAATCACAGAGTTGTTTTACTTTCATGAGAAATATAACCACAAGGTTCCAGTAATACCTCAGAAAACACTTGTCAGTAAACACAGCTATTTAATGCAATTACATACTCCATATGCAAAGCAAAAGCCTTAAATCATTCAGAAACTCCACTAACTTTCATGGGCCTAAGCTCATTTAAACTGGACCAAATCATGTCTTCCAGACCAATGAGAAAAGGGCCATCCTGATTGCCGCCAAAGTTCAAAGGCCAACATCTGTTATGGTATGGGGTGTGTTCTTTCAAATGGCATGAGTAGCATACTCCAAAATGCGATTGCCCCTCTTAGCATTAATGGTGCCATCACAATGTGCAATTTAAACCATCCAGACAATGATTCTAGGGGGAAGTAAAATATTGTTTTTGCAAAACAATGCCATGCCACATTCTGTATATTATATGAGCATGAGTTTGTAGTAAGCATGCAGTCCAGGCCTCTCTCCCAATAAAATTATAATAATAGTTTTTGCACCAAATAGGAAAAAGAGACCTATCTGATGTATATCAATAAAGAATAATTCAATTTTTACTATAACTGATGCTCTCAGTTCCCAATTTATTACAGAAGAAAGGGTGATGTAAAAGTGATAATTATGATTGGTCTAACTCATGCGTCATCTAAAACATGTGTTTTGATTTTCTTATGGCCTCACCTTTTTGGAACTGGTTTTGTAACCTATTCAACTGGGAGGTTTTATATAAAACACCCAGAACTCAGACTCTGTGTATTGTAACCAGTTATTGCAACACATTTTCAAATGTCAACTCTATTACAACAAATATATTCATATACAATATTTGTACAGGGTATTTGAAAATGCAGATCTGGCTACCTAGCTAGTCTGAAAAAAATTGGTAAAATTATGTTGACTGTGTTGTGGCTATATTATCCTGATCACTTTTACAACAGACTCACAGTGGTTGATTAAATCAGCTCTTAAATGGCAGTAAAGGTATTATTCAACCAGTGCTTTGTCAGCTATGCTAATAAGAGAAAAAATTAAACATAAGAGAAAAACAATACCTGGGGTCAGAGATTTCTCCCAAGATCTCTTCTAACTGGTCTGTAAAGTGGACGAACTGGGACAGGCCTTTTATGTGCTTCCTTAAGGGGTCAGATTCAGGAGGTGCATACCCTTTGCCACCCAGCTGTATTGCCCGCACAAATGAAGTTGCTGCCTGAAAAGCACCACAATAAGCAGTTAAAAGCATGGTATTAAACTATGACATGCTGAAGAATTGTGTATTCGTAACAATAGCAGATTCTGAACAATTTACCAGAAATAGAGATGTACTACTGTTGCGTGCTGCATGTTTGATGTCAGTAAAGGCTGTGTGCCCCAGAGATCGGCTAGGGGTATCAAGGGTGTGTGCAAGCGCCAAGTCGTTCTTGGTGTTTACAAGCAAGCTCATATATGAGCATAAAATCCTTTGAACTGCTCTCTGTAACTGGGGAGAGATTTGAGTTATGAATAGTCCAGAAACAAGTTTGCAACAATAAGATCACATATCCTATGTTTACCTATGCACTTAAACATATGAAGGCTTTAATGCGGAAAAAAAAACCAGTATGTATTTAAAAGTACATTTGGTAGAGGTTTTGCTTTAGTGTTTACTTGGTATCTACATGATTTCAGTGTAAAAGGAACTTGTACATTTCAATCCAGAAATGTAAAAATAATAATTGACAAATCAATCAGCTTCATTCTGTGTCAGGACTTTCTTTAAGATGGTGCCAGACTGCATTGGGCCATAAGCATAGACAATATTTGAGAAGCCCAGCATATACACTCATTAATCTGAAGCATCTGGAAGTGTCTGGGTATAAGCAAGACCCAGTTTTAGCCCACAGCATAATGCATGCCTAATTCATCCACACTTCCCTCTTAAATTACAGCTAAATGACTTAATGCTTGTGTTAATAAGGGGTGAATGGATCCTTGAAAAAGTAAAGAAAGCAGGATCTGGAGAGAAAGCCATATTGAAACACCATTGTACCTATTCGGAACGGAACTGATGGTGGGAAGAGAGGAAAAGAACAATTTCCCTTGAATAAAAACTGTACCAGTCAGCAAAATCACTGCCCGTTTGATTTAGATGCAAACAGAGTATTTGCAGACTGCTAAACCATACTTGTGGATTGCAGGATCTGGCCTTGTTTGATGGCGTGGCTGGAAACTGAGACATCAACCCAGTTTCTTCTAAAACTTCCATGTTGCCCAGCAAAAACTCAAACAGCTGCATCTGTGTGGGAAAAAAACAATACTTTGAATATGGATATTGCCAGAATTAAAATTACTGCTTGGTACAAATTGTTCCAAGGTACTCACTGCAGTTAAGGGATTCTCAGGATCCTCATCCAACCTCAACTGCTTATACATGTTGTACACATCAATCAGGTCCATTGTGTTGGTGCGCTTCAAAAAGCTGTCATACTCTTTTCGAATAAGGTCATAATTCTCTGCAAGTGGGGAGCCTTCATGGGAAAGGTGAAGCTTGTCCAAAAGCAAGCATTTCCAAGCCACCAGTACATCGCTTAAAGCCACACTGAACTCTCCACTTTCCTGGAGTAAAAGCAGAGACACACAGTTGTCGCATATTAGAGAGCAAAGGAATGGAAAAATAAAAAGTTCACTTATTTTCAAAAGATCTGTTCAGAATTTCTTGGTCTGCAGTATAGAAAGGAAAACTAATTTATATGGCCACATAAATGAAAGGGGGGCTTCTTATGTTTAAGTGTACAGTTAATACATTTTAAATCATTAAAATAGAGCAGATTAAATCCAACAACCATTTGACTTTAAATGTAAAATTCTGGAGCAAGACAAAAATAATTTCACTAACTAAAGATGAAATACTTAAAGTAATGATAGAAAAGCAGTGCCATCGCCAACCAAGTCAGTCAACCAAGTAGTGGTCAATCAACCAAGTAGTGTTAGCTATGTGAATACTGCAGGGAAAAGCAAACATCTTGATCCTAAATTGAAGGCCAAAAAAAAAAAGTTATATGAACACTTCTGACTGCCCAAGTCCTCCAACAGCACAAAACCAAATCAGCCATCAAAAGCAGAATCACAGTATTAATTGTATGAAATTTCTAAAAATATTACATCACTTATTATTACTAATTGACAGTAATTGTCTATGTAAAACATGACGAGATTAATTTCTATTTGTATTGTACAAGATAATGCAACATATAATAACAGTTTAATTAAGAACAGTTTTCAATCCCATTTAGCATAACTGAATTTTTTTGTGTATGTGGAGGTTTGTTAGTTAAAGTAAAACTTGTGCAATCTTTGTTTAAATGGTGGCTCAATATTTATGCTTTATGCAAGACCAACATCTAAGAACCTGTCTTTCTCTTGCCTAAATCTTCTTTGGTAGGATTCCATTTACACTTCAACTTGAAACGCACATTAAAACATACTACTATAGTTATTTATGTGCTGTGACTGAATGTCATTTAATTCATAATTATAAAATGTCTTCATATAATAAATGGAAAAAAAGGTTTCATACTTACTATGTGGTTTGGGACACAACACCTATTTTTTATTTTTTTATTTAAAGATTCTATTTCACTAGCTCACCATCACAGAAAGCTTATAGTTTCAGGTTCTGGGCTAAGCAATGCCTCTGGCCTAGTTAGGCAATTAAAAAACATAACGTGTCTGAGGGAGGCATTAATCATGTCATAGGGGATAGCATTGCTCTCTCTGTGAGAATCCAGCACTGGCTGCCATAAAGAAACAGCCAGCAGCTTTACATGTTGGAGGGGCTGATATTATAAGACTTTCTTGCCTGGAAGTTAAATCCTCACATTCTACATCCTTGTAAAAAGAACTAATAATTCTGGTGGATCATGCCCAATAAAAGTAATAAGGGCCAATCAGGAATAAGTTGTTGCTTAAATAATGATGACAACTGAATGAAGGAGCTAATGTTAACCATAAGTTCATGTAATGCTTCTAAATGTTTTGCCAATATAAATACCCGCTTGGTTGAAACTACACCAAAATGTTATTGCATACATTAGGGTATATTGTTTCAGCTACTTTACTAAAATGGACAAAAATATTGTCCCAAAGCTAAAAACAGTAGCATTAAGTAGCAATAATTTCCCTCTGGATAAATAAAGTGTGTGTCTATCTCTATCCATCAGTAATAAACCTGGAATTTGGTCTTTACTACTAACTTTGTTGTCGCGTCACAATCATTACACTCAAGTAGAAGTTTAAAATGTTTAAATATAAAGTGTTTTTATTAATACGACTACATACGAGGGATCTTCCAAAAGTTTTCACACTTATATTTTCGTTGGAAACAGTGAGGGTGTAGTAAAAGTAACGGAGAGTAGTAATTGGTTGTGTCGGAGAGACAGAGAGAGAGAGAGCTTCTAGTCCAGATTTGGCGCCATCTGATTTCCACCTTTTTGGACTGCTCAGATAAGCTTTATGGGGAAGAAGATTTACATGTGATAATGATGTGAAAACAGCGGTGCATCAGTGGCTATGCGCTCAACCAAAAGTTGAATTGTATAAACTGTAACTTTAGCCAATTTGTTTTACAACTCTCTACTCTGAACTAAATCTACAGAAAGTCCAAGTCAAAAGTTCTAAATGCATTTAGATTTGAAGTTGTAGAACAGGTTTGATTGTCAATACCTGTTTGCAGACCTCAGCAGCCACCAACTGGAGGACCATCAACATACTATCTGCACCATGTATAGTAGTCCTCTCTGAGTCTAGAACCCGGTGACACTCCCTTCTAAAAACACAGATCAGTGTTTTTAGGCTTACCTCATAGTTCACCATTGTCCTATCTGTACAGAAAAAAAAGAATTATTTAGGGAAGAAACAAGAAAGGGAAAAGTAGATTGATTTATATCCAAGCACCTACATATAGCAAAGTCCAAAATTGTTTAAATTACAAAGTGTTTTACATTTATTTTAACATCTATTCAATTGCAGACAGTATGGCCCCAAGATATTTCATGTTTTGTCTGGTCAACTGCATTTTATTTATTAGTACTGCAATACATTCCAAAAAAAGTTGGGACAGTAAAGCATTTACCACTTTGTAATGCTGCCATTCCTCTTCACAACAGTTAAAAGAGGTTTTGGCAGCAAGGACACCAAGTGATGGAATGTTTTAGGTGTTATTTTGTCCCATTCTTCCCACAAACATGTCTTAAGGTGTGCAACAGTAAGGGGTGTCATTGTCTCATTCTTCGTTTCAAAATTCCCCACACATTCTCTGCTGAGGACAGGTCAAGACTGCAGACAGCCCAGTGCAGCACACATACCCTCTTTTTCCATAACCATGCCTTTGTAATGTGTGCAGCATGTGGTATGTTGAAAAATGCATAGACGTCCCTGGAAAAGATCATCTTAAAGGCAGCATATAATGTACTAAAATGTCAACATACTTTCTGCATTAATGCTGCCATCAAATAGGTAAAAATTACCTTTTTTAGGTGCACTGACAACCCCCATACCATGACAGATCCTGGGATTTTGACTTATTTGTAGCAACAGTCTGGCTGGTCCTTTTCATCTATGGTCTGGAGCAAAAGGTGTCCATCTTACAAAAAAAAAAAAAAAAAAAAAATCTACAACACTGATTAGTCTAACCACAATACACGTTTTCATTGTGTGATGGTCCATCCCAGAAGTTGCCGAGCCCAGAGAACTGAATGCAACTCTGTATTATCTTGCTTGACAAACTAATCCCTTGCCCATATGGTTATATAATGGCTCTTGATGCAGTGCCATCTGAGCGAGAAGAGATCACAGGTGTTCAGCTTAGGCTTGTACCCTTGCCCTTTATGAGCTAAATTTCAAAGTCATGATTACAATCACCCATTGACATCACCTGTATAAAATCACATAATTATTTAACTTTTCCCCTCACTACTAGCCATACATTTCCCCTTTCCCAACTTTTTGGAATGTGTTGCAGGCCTGAAATGCAGAAATGGATGTAGTAACAAAGGACATGAAGTTGACCAGACATCAAATATCCTGGCTACACTGTTTTTTCATTCTTCGATCTTTTTCTGAATATGATGTTAACGTATCTGCGGTGAAACTGAGAAACGAGTAAATAAACATTTTAAATAATAAATGTAAGGACTTTTTACAACAACTAGGCAGGCAAACACCATTTACTTAAATTTGACCGTTTGACCGCTATAAAGCGTAAAATGAAGACTGAATGTAACAAATTGTTATAAGCTTTTTTTTATTTCATTATATTTAATATAGTGCATTTGTGAAATAACAGCGATTTGTGTAAATCACAAGCAGAGATATTCACCTTAAGTAACCCATTCTCTATCGATTGACATAATAACCAAAGAACACTATACAAAAAACCTTACAATACACTTTAGTTCGCATGTGGAAAAACTTACCAGGTTTTGTCAAGAATATTATGTAGTTTATTTAGAATAACGTTGCAGGAGCAGGATCTATATAAATAACAGCTGTGGTTCGGTTTCAAACCCAACGCCGTCTGAAAATTTAAATCCACATGAAAATCTCAATGAACCAATCATGTTTAAGCGTTCTACTATAGCCACGCCCATCAAATTGCTTTAGTTCCGGCTTTCTCCTTTCTCCATAACAGTCAACGATATAAAAAAATGTGTTGGGGTATTCAACACCAGCTCAGACTGAAGAAGTCATTCGGATTGAGTGACGAAACGTATCTCTACAACAAACTTGTGTCCAGATGAACTGATTCAACTTTGTGGAGATATAAAAAAATCTTACACACAGTTGCACATGTACTTATGATTTGGTTGTTATTGTGTTATTTATTTTATTGCGGCTGTAATTGCCGTTATTATGAAAATTTAATTAAACATTGTTGGATATCTGACTTAAAAATCATATACAAAGCTGTTCAGGGGAGATATGATTTGTATATCAGCATATGTGCACAGCTTTGGCTGTTAACCCGGATGTAAACAGTGAAAGCGTTTGAACAGATTGAGAGGCGGTTCTGGAGGACAGGCATGGAGTTAGCACACTGAGGATTTCAGAACTCCGCGCTCAGCTTAATTAGGTAAACATGTGTTACGTTAAACTCTACATCAGTTTATTTATTTATTATTCATTTTATCACAAAAACTAAACATTTAAATAACCTGTGTGATGATGATGATGATGCTACCGCCATGTATCGACGCCTAGGAAGCTGGGCTTTAGTGGGTCAGAAAGTTTTATGTTCACAATTTTCAACAACCGACTTTGTCTTGGTTGTAGTCGCGGTGGGTCCGGTTACATTCGAAAATAAAACTCGCACAAATCAGGAATACACCCTCGACAGGGCACTCACACATAGAGGCAAGTAGCCAATCCACCTTTTGCATGTAGGGGAGGCCAGTGATAGCTCAGTGGTTAAGGTACTGGACTAGTAAACAGAAGGTTGCCAGTTCAAGCCCCGCCATCACCAAGTTGTCACTGTTGGGTCCCTGAGCAAGGCCCTTAACCCTCAATTGCTCATTGTGTAAGTCGCTTTGGATAAAACCGTCTGCTAAATGCTGAAAATGTAAATGTAAATGTAAATGTAAATGTAGGGGAGGGGGCACAGTAGTTATAGAAAACCAACGCAGACTGTGACAGGAGGAAATGATCGAACCAAGAACCTGAAGAGCCACGTAGCTGTGCGGCACCCACACTTCTTTCTTTTTCACTTCAGGCGTATAAGACTTTGGATTCTGACATCACGCCCAGACAGGCCACCTATGTCCAGGATCATACAGAACATCCACTAACGATGTTCTATAGTTACTTTACAAAAATGCCCTCAGCAAAACTGTACAACTTTGATAAGAGCTTCACTGATGCTTCAGGCCAAGAAGTCATTTCTTTAGCAATTAGTCGTGGCTTAAGCTAAGAGGTTCATTGTTTATTTGAAAATAGGCAGCATGTGGAATATAATTACTAGCACAACTTTGATCATCAACAGTACATCAGTTTAAGGGCATTTCTTAATGCACAATTGCAATGACAGTGAAAAGAAGCTCACCATCTACAGTCCATAACATTATTAAAAGATTAGAAGAATTAAACCACTTTCACATAATATAAATAAATGTCAATGGTTAACTGTAAAGGAAACAACTTGAAATAAATAGCAGTATAAAGATTTTGTTGAAGGGTGTAAGTGAAAATCACTACAATTTTCAAATTCAGTTTTTTAGTGGAAGGAAAAGATTTTTTTTGTGTGCATTTAAAAAAAAATATTAATGTTATTACATAATCATGGTTTTTGGATGACATCTAGTTTATTTGATTATATTGTGTGTCTACACAGGACAAAACATGACTGACAACAAATACACACTTGACTTCTATATAATGTCTCCTCATGCCATTTTGTATGTCAGTACATATTTAACAGTCGGCAGCAGACATGGTTGGCTAAACAGTCCTTTGGTGTTTTTCAAACAAAAATCTATAAAAAGACTGTTGGAAATATGGAAAAAAGTAACAAAAAACAACTTGTGTGTTTCTCCATTTAATGGAAATGAGTCATGTGCATTAAAGATTTTTTGTTGTTTGTGTGTTCCCTATTTTTTAATTTAGGCATAAAAGTTTTAGCATCATGCAGGAAGAGGCAGGCCGTACAGCCACATACACTGTACCTTGTGAGGACAGCATCTATGTTGTGGAGTTTAGCCCATATGACTGTGGCTCAGCCTCCTCACTTTTAGCCTACGGAGGAAACCAGCATGTGGTGGTGGGCGTGTGTCAATTTAAGGTGAGTTCTAACGGTTTTAAGCAGCACTTAAACAATTAATATTACTTATGGGTGGGCTTCCTCCCGGAGCTCTGGTTTCCTTCCACAGTCCAAAGGCAAGCAAGTCCGTGACTGTGTTTGACATTAAAAAGACTTAAACTGATGAATCTTGTGTAACGAATAACTACCTGTCCTGTCATGAATGCAGGTGCAGTTTATTGCCTGTTGTCCACTGTGTAACTGGTCTTCCTGCTGCAATTAGTTTGTTCTGCTTCTCTTTATTAATGACTGCTGATTGATTTCCTGTTTTTTCCTATAATAACTATAAGAGCTGATTGGGAATTTTATGCTATATCTGCCATATACAGTGGGGCCAAAAAGTATTTAGTCAGCCACTGATTGTGCAGGTTCTCCTACTTAGAAAGATGAGAGAGGTCTGTAATTTTCATCATAGGTACACTTCAACTATGAGAGACAAAATGAGAAAAAAAAAAATCCAGGAAATCACATTGTAGGATTTTTAAAGAATTTATTTATAAATTATGGTGGAAAATAAGTATTTGGTCAATAACAAAAGTTCAACTCAATACTTTGTAACATAACCTTTGTTGGCAATGACAGAGGTCAAACGTTTCCTGTAAGTCTTCACCAGGTTTGCACACACTGTAGCTGGTATTTTGGCCCATTCCTCCATGCAGATCTCCTCTAGAGCAGTGATGTTTTGGGGCTGTCGCTGGGCAACACGGACTCCACAAATTTTCTATGGGGTTGAGGTCTGGAGACTGGCTAGGCCACTCCAGGACCTTGAAATGCTTTTTACGGAGCCACTCCTTCATTGCCCGAGCGGTGTGTTTGGGATCATTGTCATGCTGGAAGACCCAGCCACGTTCCATCTTCAATGCTCTCACTGATGGAAGGAGGTTTTGGCTTAAAATCTCATGATACATGACCCCGTTCATTCTTCCCTTAACACGGATCAGTCGTCCTGTCCCCTTTGCAGAAAAACAGCCCCAAAGCATGATGTTTCCACCCCCATGCTTCACAGTAGGTATGGTGTTCTTGGGTTTTTCTTCTTCCTCCAAATACGACGAGTTGAGTTTTTACCAAAAAGTTCCATTTTGGTTTCATCTGACCACATGATATTCTCCCAATCCTCTTCTGGATCATCCATATGCTCTCTGGCAAACTTCAGACAGGCCTGGACATGTACTGGCTTAAGCAGGGGGACACACCTGGCACTGCAGGATTTGAGTCCCTCTCGGCGTAGTGTGTATACTGATGGTAGCCTTTGTTACTTTGGTCCCAGCTCTCTGCAGGTCATTCATCAGGTCCCTCCGTGTAGTTCTGGGATTTTTGCTCACCGTTCTCATGATCATTTTGACCCCACGCGATGAGATCTTGACCCCAAGGGAGATTATCAATGGTCTTGTATGTCTTCCATTTTCTTACAATTGTTCCCACAGTTGATTTATTCACACCAACCTGCTTACCTACTGTAGATTCACTCTTCCCAGCCTGGTGCAGGTCTACAATTTTCTTCCTGGTGTCCTTCGACAGCTCTTCGTTCTTGGCCATGGTTGAGTTTGGAGTCTGACTGTTGAGGCTGTGGACAGGTGTCTTTTATACAGATAACAAGGTCAAACAGGTGCCATTAATACAGGTAACGAGTGGAGGACAGAAGAGCTTCTTAAAGAAGAAGTTACAGGTCTGTGAGAGCCAGAAATCTTGCTTGTTTGTTATTGACCAAATACTTATTTTCCACCATAATTTACGAATAAATTCAGTAACTGACAGTATTCTATCAGTTCAGTGGATGATTTCAGCATGTTTTCTTGTAAGTTATTTATGAGTTAAAATCTCAATGTTAATGCAGGAGGAGGACGTGGACATCGATGGAGTAGAATTCAACATCCTACGTGTCTTTACTCATGGAGTTCGTGTTGATGCTCTAGCATGGAGTCCAGAATCCAGGCTGGACAAACTACCTCAGATTATCAGGTAAATGTGATGTAGTTATTGTATGGCTTTTTTGTAATGTTTTTCACTTTAATTTATTTTGTAAAATAATCTGCAATGCTTGCAGGTTATTTAAAACAAGATTAAGATAAGATAACACTTTATTAATCCTGAAGGAAATTGCAGTAGGACATTAAATATCAGATTACAGCGGGAAATAATTTTATTACTGATCCAATTACTGATATCCAATTACTGATCCTATGATGGGGAAACCTGTACATTTGTGTCATGAGATACTACCCCCCCCCCCCCCCCCAAACAAGGTACAATTTGTTTCTTCAGAGCTAGATTTTGCTTTAAATACAGTCTTTATCAGCTGAATAATGCAGCAAATGAACAAAGAAAATTAATGATGTTGTACTGTATTTTACTGTAGCACGATATTTTGTTAAAACCACTATGTCACAATTATTTAAACCCCTACATAATACTGCTGTCTCTTTGTGATTTACTTGTGTTTTGACCAGTGCCTAGTTCAACTTAACTGCTACTTACAGAGAGCAAAGCAGCCCTAAATATATAAATAAAAATAAATATTGCTCTCTCTTACAAACCTACAGTAACTTTGAATATCTTGGCTTTGCACTGCTAAAATTTTGAACCATCTTGAATTAGATAGACTCTGGAATAACATGGCTGCCATACATGTAGTGATACTAACTGTTAGGGCTGGGTATGGCCACTAATTTCCTGGATCGATTCGATTCCGATTCACAAGGTCCCGATTCGATTCGATCTTCGATTTTCGATTCGATTTTCGATTCAAATTCGATTTAACACAGTTAGGCATATTTGAGTTACATTAACAGGTTTTGTTTAAATATGTACAGATGTTCAGAGAACGAATGTGATAATTGTACAAAGAACACTCATTATTAAAAATATTTGTGTATTTTGTTTACATAAATAATTATTCCAAAACAGAAAACAGTAACATTCATTTTTTATTATTATTTTTTATGTCTGACACGCTACAACATTGTAAATGTAATGTAAACATACACCTGGCTGTTGAACAGCTTATGCCAAGTTTACACTACACGACGCTCTGATTAACACCTGGTCGCTGTAATGTTCACACTACACAACTGATCGGCGATGGGGGGTTTTACACTACACCATCTATCACCAGGGGGAATCACAGGCGAGCTTCTCTGGTCTCCAAAACTACGTTTTGTCACGAAAACACACGTGAGAAGTGATGAAAGGTTTAATGATACCACGTCCAAACATGCACATCAACAAGTAGCGAGAGATCAAAGTTTGTGCACTGATGAAATAAATGAATCTGAGTGGATTTGGCAACACGAGCAGCATGGCAGTGAGTTGGAGGTTAATAAATATTTTGTTTTGTATAGAACGATCAGGTCAGAAATACTGTAAAACTCGCGTGTGCTGATCAAGGACGGATTAAGGATAGTCTGGGCCCCTGGGCAAAGAGTTGTCCAGGAAAACAACCCCCCCCCCCCCCCCCCCCCCCCACGCCGCGCCCGCGCCCCCCCCCCCCCCTCCAAAAACATAAATAAATTAATACATTAAACAACCTGTCAATAACTACCCCTAACACAAGAATCTGTTTTATATAAGTTTCTTTCTACTCTTCTTTCTTGCAAAGTCATCCACTAATTCATCAAAATTAAGCTGTCTGACCAAATCTGATTCGATGGCCAGAAGTGACAGTGAGTTCAGGCGGTTTTGGCGCATCCTAATCCTGAGTTCATTCTTAATACGAGCCAGTTTGGAGAATGAACGCTCCCCTTCACAATTTGTGATAGGCACAGTCAAAAAAAGTCTGAGTGCTATGTAGACATTTGGAAAGGTTGACTGTAAATTCAAATTTATCATGGTTTTGAGCATTTTACTAGGACATTTTTCTTTTTCTGTTATGAATGATTTGTATTGTATCAATTCATCTGCCAGGCTCATGTTCAGATCTGAAGGATATGCTGCAGCGAGTGAGTTAGCCTTTAAAGTGAGCTCACTGTTGGACATATTGTCAGGCATGAAAAGAACATCAAATAGCTCAGTTAAGTGTGTGTATGCATTCAAACTGCTTGAAATAGCTTGTCTTAAATTTAAATAATTGCAAAATTGCTAAATTAATTTGTGTCTCTGCGCTTAAGAGAAATTGAACATAATAATTTTTTTGTGATTAAGGGCCCTCTAATGGTATGCCCTGCTCTTCTCTAGGGCTCCCTGGTAGGGGCTCTCATAACCAGGGCCCTCTAAAAATATGCCCCCCTCTTTCCTAGGACCCCTAATAGCCAGAAGTCGAAGTCAGAGCAGTGCCACAACGCCTCATCCATTTTCATAAGCATGGCTAGGGCCCCCAAAAGCATGGCTAGGGGCCCCAAAAGCATGGCTAGGGCCCCCAAGAGGCCCTGGGGTCAAAGTCCCTAATAGTCAGAGGATCCTTAAAATGGAGGGCCCTCGGAAATAAAAATATGTTGTATCATAAATGTTGATAGGCATCGCAAAATGTTTTGGGCAGGGCCCTCCCGGGGCCCCCTGACCTCAAGGGCCCCTGGGCGCTGGCCCCACTGGCCCGGTCAGTAATCCAGCCATGGTGCTGATGTATTCTGATAGAAACTATATTGCGCTCCACCACCTGTTTCCAACCTCCCCCCTGTGTTTCCCCTCGCTGTTTCTCACATTGATTGAGAGCCGAGTTTTGATCGCAGAGCGAACACCGAGTTCCTCCTGAATCCAGCACTGACCCGTCGCCGAGCGAAAATCAGTGCAAAAAGTTGTGTAGTGATCATAACTTGAGCTTCTGCCATGCTAAACTGATGTGCAGGTCAGATCTCGTTGCGTGAAAAAACACTGGCTGGTCACACGAAATTAAAGGGGGTAACCATAGTAATAGATTTCCGTGTGCACCGTAAAAAGGGGCGTATTTAAAAGAT
The DNA here is from genome assembly GCF_030014385.1 of Trichomycterus rosablanca. Classification (NCBI taxonomy): domain Eukaryota; kingdom Metazoa; phylum Chordata; class Actinopteri; order Siluriformes; family Trichomycteridae; genus Trichomycterus; species Trichomycterus rosablanca. The sequence continues at coordinate 67,928,314 of NC_085988.1, read as the reverse complement.
CGATCTCGCGTTTATATGAATCGATATCGGATCGTTCAAATAAAGATCGATTCGAATCGAAAAATCGATTTTATAAACCCACCCCTACTAACTGTGTGTGTGTAGTTATTTATTAGACCTATGAATTTTAACGTGCATTTTTGCTGCAGGTTTTGCACTGCAGCACCTGACAGAAAGCTAAGGCTCTTGACTTCAGATCTTCAGAACAGAGATGAAGTAAAGGTAACAGCTTCTATTGTTCAGTAGCAGTGCATTGTATGAAATCTAATAAATGTGTAGTTTTTACAAACACATTTCAGTGTCCTGATTTTTTTCTGATTGTCAAACAAGATATAATAATGACAAAAGAGTCTGAGTGAACATATTATTAATCATTTTACTTATTGCCAACTAGCCATGTGAAGTATTAGCCCCTGCTTAATCAATCCAATATACACTGAATATTACTTAAATGCAGCCTTATTTAGCATTGTGAAATAGCGTAAAAGGTCAGCCATTATCAAACTATAAAGTGGTCAAAAAGATCCGATTAAATTCCAAAGAGAAAGGAAGTTATAATTCTGTAAGTCTTGAAAAGGCCATTATATGTCACAGTGTTGTACTCTAGTGAACAACAGTGAGAGCCAATATTAATAGAGAAAACTTGTAACGGTAGTAAATCTTTCCATAAGTGACAGCTCCCCCAAAATATATTTCACAGGCCATAGAAGACTTACCCAGGGTGCCACAGTTGAACATACTGATTCCATGTGAATGCCTTTGATTTTTGAATTGGCTGTTCAACATACTTATGGGTAGCTGTCCACAGGAAGCATACTGATCTGATATTGACATCTGCACTCCAACAAATAGTCTCACATCAGGCAGAATAAGTATGTTGTAAGTAAGACCCTACCTAATTCACTGCCGTGAAAATCACATCAGGGCGGCACGGTGGCTAAGTGGGTAGCCCTGTCGCCTCACAGCAAGAAGGTCCTGGGTTCAATCCCCAGGTGGGGCGGTCCGAGGCTTTCTGTGTGGAGTTTGCATGTTCTCCTCATGTCTGTGTGGGTTTCCTCTGGGTTTTCTAGTTCCCTCCCACAGTCCAAAGACATGCAAGTGAGGTGAATTGGAGATACTAAATTGTCCATGACTGCGTTCGATATAACCTTGTGTGAACTGATGAACCTTGGGTAATGAGTAACTACCATTTCTGTCATGAATGTAACCAAAGTGTAAAACATGAGGTTGAAATCCTAATAAACAAACAAACAAAATCATGTCATGAACCATGAAACGAGCCTTTTCCTTTATAATATGCAATTTGCTGTAAAATTCAAAAAGGTTTGTGTTTAATGATTTAACATTTTTCATTAATGTAGCATTCACGTGCCTGACGTTTACTAGGTAATTTGCACTATTAGGCAGCCCTAGCAATCCTACAGCAATTAAGTTAGCAATCAAATGTCCAAAGTCGAAGTGTAAAGCAGCTAAAAACATGACTCAGGTAACTGAACTCGAGTAAAACTCCTAACCAGTTCTGAGACACAGAGGGGGTGTGTCAAAACATGGATGAGAATTTTCGTCTTTGAGACGGAGCCTCGCACCATTGCTGAATGTTGTAGGTTTACATGCTGGGTGCTTTTTGTGAATTACCCTGCCGGAAAAGAGGATCCACTTTAAACGCAGCATACATAAATGTTCCTCTGCTAATGATGGTTTTTCTATTTCTTAGTTCACTAGGGATTGGACGGAAAGGGCTATTTCCTGTCTGTATTGCAATTATCTATATGTCTGTGATTTTCATGTTTCCTATGTTGCTTAGGTGATGGAGGGACACAACAGCTACATCAATCATGTAGTATTTGAGCCCACAGAAGGAAAGCAAATAGCATCGGTCAGTGATGATCACACCTGCAGGTCAGTTGGATTTTAAGCTTGAATGTGTATGCCCTATTGTGTTCTGTTCTCTGTTAATGGTTCAGAAAGTTCTGACTACGTTTTCCAGCACGAAACCCGACCCTAAACACAACACGGCAGGTCTGTGTTAGTGTGAACCCCTGTTTCCTTTAGTAATTGGTTAAAGGTGGAAATCTAATCAGCAAGCTGAGTTTTTTTTTTCCTTTTTTCTTTTCCTCGATGATGGTTAACAAGCGCCTCAAATCAATCGTACCCCTGAGGTACTGTGTGGTTTCAAGCCAAGCTGAGGTAACTTAAGCGACCTTTCCTGGAGGCTCAGGGCTTCCCTTTTACGTCATAGACGGGTAACTGACACACCTGGACACTGCAGCGCACTTTTCCACCCCCTTTCCCAAGCCACAGTCCAGGAAATCGAGAAGTCCTAATAGCTTTGAGGTTGAGGGGGACTAAAAAAAAGAAAGAAAGATTTCTTATACAGAAAGTTGTTCACAGCTGCTATTCTCAGAACAGCCTGGTGTGTGAATTGTTGAGCCATAACTAGAGCGATCCAGGTTATTAAGTGAATCCTAGATCAGATCTGCTTTTAGCTTTTCTTCCATATGGTTAATTTAAATGGTGAATTAGTGGTCAGGTGATTACATTATTAATTTGAGCTAACTAATTGTTCTTTTCTTTTATCTGAATCAAATCTGTAAAGACTAAGAAGTTGCAGATTAAAAGACCCCTAAGAGCATGTTGAATTAAAATCTGAATGCATGTTTTTTTTCACAGCACGGCACAGTAAAACATCATTGGGTGAGAGTAATGAAAGGCAGGGCTTTGACTTTGTCCATTAAGATTTGATTAGCTTATGAAAACTGGAATTTGTAAATGGTAAGCTAGTGTTAATCAGGTGGTTTGTTTGCCTTACTAAGCTCAGATCTTATTAAAATACAGTAAAAGTAATTTTTTGGAGTGACTTATAAGGCAGTCAGATGACAGGTAGTGCTTTTACCTACCACTCAGTTATTGATAAGATACAGGACAGCATGTTGATGTGCCATTATTTATGCAATGTGCTGTATCCCTATGTAGTATTTTGTTTTTTTTGGTGTGAATCTAAAGCACTTTACTTTTAGAGGAAGACTTGGGAAGACAAGTGTTCAGATTTTTTCTTTCACAAAATTCCAGGACCTTTAATATACCATCCCATAGCGACTGCATGGCCATGCCCACATTTACTGATGGGAAGGGCGAGTTTTGGTGCAGCCTGGTATGTGTGCTCCTATAAAAACTGTTACCTTACATTCAGACCGGCAACAATATGATGTGACAAAGCAACCAGCTGTCATTCATTTTCTTTCTTTCTTTTGTTTTTTTTGCTATTTTGTTTATGAATTTTTCCCCCTTTCCCCCAGTTTACAGTAGTCAATTCGTCTTCCGCTGCTGGAGGCTCCAGTTGTGTCCGAGGCGGGTATTTTTGCCTGCTTCATGCTTCTTCGGAGGCGTGTGCAGTCCACCGACCACTTCTTATTCGGCCACACATTTGGTGAATTCGTGCGTGATCTCTGTGCTCCTCCTCATTCTGCACAGGCACCTTGGGCTACAAAGCAGAGTCCTTGCACAGCGTTGAAGACCCCACTCACGTTTCAGTTCTTTCAGTCTTTTTCCCACCCACCAGACTATAATTGTCAATTTTGTCTGCTACAGGCACTGCCAAGTATGCCCGCTAGAGGGCGCCCAGCCAGGCGGCAGCAGAGCTGAGGTTCGAACTTGTGAGTTTAGAATCCCAGTGCTGGTGTGCTAGTGGATTATTATGACATTTTTGCAAATGAAGCAATGTGACGATTACTAATAAGAATTTATCAGAGCTGTACAAGAGCTGTACCACTGAAATGTTACACTCCATTTTCAATTCCTAGGTTATTCCTACTAGAGAGAGAGCAGAAACTCGCTGTTGCTGTGTCAAACTTCAGCAAATAGACAGCAGCAAAGTACAAACACAGTTTTCTTGTGATGTTGATTTCACAGACTGTGCACTACACAGGAATTACATTTATAGACAAGCAATTTCCCTCCAGGATTTTTGTTTTTAGCAGGAACATAACTGATTTGTGGTAAAATGTGGGTGGGAAGTAATCTGATTTGTGGTGAAAATATTTTTTCTTTATACTCTGTAGCTTCTATCCAGTAAAGTATGCAACACTGTCACCGCATTTGCTTTTTAAATTTGATTTATTATTTTTTGCTTGGTGTCAGTTAAACCATGGCAACCAAAAGTTCACAGGCAATGATGACGCCTTCAGTGTGAACACAAGGCAATGAGCGATCAGAGATTCGGTCATTAAGAGGTGAAAAATTGCTGCTGGTTTGAACATAGGGTAACTAGAGAGTTGTCACTATTGAATCATTTAAAGACATAAACTGATTTTTCGTTTCTATTAATTATCATTTTTTTTACTTGCTGTACACTATGTCAGGGTTCTTTAAACCCTGGGTGGGTCGCAAGCCAGAATAAATGGGTCGCAGAGAGAAATAATAATAATTAAATAAACTTGTACATGGACATCCCCTTGTGGAGGCTTTATGTTACATCTTGTATAGAGAGAGTAAGATGCATTGTGTTGCCTGGGTCGTGTAAAAAGTCATGGACAAAATATGGGTCGCTTGAAAAAAAGTTTGAAAAACCCTGATCTACGTGATACTTACCATAATAGTCGTTTGTGTCTAACCATTGATTGATGTGTGTATATAATTTATTTAATAATCTGTTGTATATTCCTGCGCTAGTTATTGTTCTTCTGCTCGTCCGGGTGCCTGTCTACTTCATTTTATGTCCACTTTAATTGCTGCACGGCATGGGTCTAGACGCTCTGCCTTTGCACTGTTCAAGCAGCGCCATAGCACTATGCTAATGTTTTGTTGCACTCGTCACCCTCGGTTCTTGGAGAGCCGCGCTCCTCCTGCGGCCGGCCTGTTGATGTTGGTGATGGTTCAAAAGAGAGAAACACTGGTCTTTATTACACTCTGGGATTTCAGTTCTACACTGAGTAGTTAGGAATTAATATGCTTAAGATCACTTTCGTCCCAGATAAAAGCTGGATGCTGAAAATTCTTTAATCTTCTGGATGAGCTCAGTTTGAAGCTCCCTAACTCTCTGAGTGGTTAAAAAATGCACATTTTGATAGCATATCCACTGTCTGATCAAGGGCACACAGCAATTAGTGCTGACTGCTGTGATGCGTCAGCAGTTTTCGTAACTCTTGAAGGGTATTGGAAAGCCCTGCCGTTTTTAAGCCACACAAACCTGAACTGATATGTGAGTGTGTGTGAAAGTCAGGAGGCCGGAGGAGGCCTGCAAGAGGAAACATCCGTACGAGCCTCTCCACCTTCCTCCCTTGTCAGGCCAGAGAAAACAGTGGACTGCTCCATCTGCAAAAAATTTCGATTCTGTCACATCAAGAAAACATAGAACACAGGAGGAAGCGTGTGAGAAAGTCATGGCTTTTAATTTAGCCCACACAACCTGCACTTTGATTCACTGGGAGTGGTTGGTCTCAGCTGATCTGACCTCGGTCTTGTGGAGCCTCAGTACACATGAAGGTATTGTGGTTGGTACCTTTGTGGTCGGAACTGTGCTTCTGGCTGCGCTCGTAGCCACAGTACTTTATAACCTTTGGTTCAGCAGAGTCTGTTTTATTTAATCTTTCACTGGTACTTTTAGTTTCCGTTTAATACTGTTTCTGAGGGTGGTGTTGAAGTACTTTTTGTGGTTGACTGGTGTTACAAAAAGCTTGAAAATCAGTCCATGATTATTTATCAAAGCCACATAGAGATGGAAACTGGAATCACAGATCACTCAGGGGACAGAGTTTACAGAGTTCATTATTAAAGAGAATGAACACGCGAGTACAGCCTAATTAAACTGTTTGACTGTACGTAAGCTGCATTAAATCTAGAGCTGCAACTATTAAATATTTCTGTTTTGGAATATTCTTACACAAGACAACACAAGAACAGTTTTAACCTGCCTTGCAGCCATAAAAATAAAATGAAAATTTTATCTTGTATTTATAATATAAGGTGCCCCAAATTATAAATACAAGATAAAATAATCAGACAGAAACATAATACCTAACTTGCCATAAAATGACACATACGTGTTAAACATGGCATTAAAATCTAAATAAATAATACATTTTAGAATATTCTATTCTGTTCTGTTTAGAATAAGGAAGGTTTAAATTGTGTTTCATTTGAATTTTTTAGAGGTGCTACACTATTTATTTATTATTATTTTTAAGTAGTTAATTAGTCCAAAGAGGTCTAAAAACCCAAATAATTTTGTAAATGACTAAAATGATTGCAAAGTCTACTAAGTTTATTACTACACCGCTGACATTTACACAGCTTCTTGCAGCAGGTTAGCTCAGATATTGGGGTCTGTATTGGTTTATATCAGCATCTGATTAAAATTGGAATTTGGACATCCCTGTATAATAGTAAATCAAAGCCTTTTATTCATAGAACATAGTGTGTGTGTGTGTTTGCATGCATGCATGCATGGCTATAGCTGCTATTTTCCCTATCAATGTACACTCAATGACCCACAATGCAAATTTATTCAAAATACAAAAACTGGAATTTTTTGTTCACAAAAAGATTCAGACTCTATATTCAATACTTTGTAGAAACCCATTTGGCCACAATTTCAGCAGAATTTTGGCAGCAGTTTGTCAAGATTTTGTATATCCCACTTTTTATGATGGATCCTCTCAAGATCCATCTCATTAAATGGCAAGCTTATGTGAACTGCCATGTTCAGGTCTTTCCACAGATGTTTATTCAGGTTTAAGTCTGGGCTATTGGTTTGGTCATTAAAGGTCATTTAAACACTTGCCTTAGAGCTGTTTCTTCGATCATTATTTTGTTGAAAGGTGAGCTGTTGCCTGAGTTTGCGAGCATTTTCTTGTTCCTGTATTTGGCTGCATTTAATCCTCCCCCAATTTTTAGCAAAGAGTTACATTTTTTCTTATCAGACCAGAGGAGATATGGAGTGCAGCAGAGATGGTCGTCTGTCCAACAGCTTCTCCCATGTCAGTACATGACTTATGTAGCCTTTTAGAGTGACCAAAATGGAATCGCAGATCACTCAGGGGACACAGAGTTTACAGAGTTCATTATTAAAGATAGTGAACACACGAGTAAGTCCTGACAGGTACAGGGACAGTTGGTAGCCTAGTGGGTGGAGCTTTGGGCTATTAACAGGAAGATTGGCGGTTCAAATCTAGGCTCTGCTATGCAGCCACCGTTGGGTCCTTGAGCAAGGCCCTTAACCCTGTCTGTTCCGGGTGCGCTGTACGATGGCTGACCCTGCGCTCTGTCCCCAGCTTCCAAAACAAGATGGGATATGCGAAGAAAGAATTTCATTGTACTGTACATCTGTATATGTATATACGACAAATAAAGGATATCTGATTAAACTGTGTATGACTGTATGTAGGCTGCATCAAATCTAGAGATAGTTGTCTGTCCAACAGCTTCTCCCATGTCAGTACATGACTTTTGTAGCCTTTTAGAGTGACCATTGGCTTCTTTCTTACCGTCCTGACCAAGACCCTTTTTGCCTAGATAACCAATTTGGCTTGGCGGCCAACTCTAGAAAGGTTTAAGGTTAAAGTTTCTTCCATTTTCAGTTGTGCTTCACTATCCTTCCCAACTCTAAATAATCTGATGGTTATAAGTGGCAAGTAAATATCACATTTAAAGCAAAAGATGTTGTTTAGTACTAATTAGACATTGTCATTTAGGTAATAGCAATGATTTGATATAAATAAATGCAGCCAGTACTGTTCTATTTGTGTTAAAGAAACAGAGGCTTATTCAAAATAAATGTATTTTTGCTTTGACATTTACATAAATATGCAAAAGATTTTTCTACATAAGTCATAGCACTGGGTGGGATCAGTTTTCAGTTTTTAAAACGCTTATGGTCAGAACATAATCGTGTAGCTTGGGCAAATTTTTATCCTCTTGTGTTAAATCTTTCATCTGCTAATAAATCATATCTCTGAGTTTATGAAACATGGCTAAAACAATTTTCTCATCCCAGACCTGCTGCAACATTAATCGCTTTTCACCTAACTCTTGTTGTGACACACACACACTGCATTATTCTGAATGCTTTATGTAAAGCTGTGTTGCTTCTTTGGTGCTTGTACAAATCTTGTTTGTATGCCTTGACTCAAATGTTATCTGCTGAAGTTTGATAGAATTGGGTCAGTGTTTTTCTTTTTTTAATTCCCACCGTTTGGAGTTCACTGCAGGTTCATAAGTGCTCATGGCCGGTGTTGCGTGCAAATGATCTATCTTGCTTGGCAAGAGCGTTGAATGGAAGGGTTGCAGCCAATGTTTGTGTGTCACGGTTTAAATCACACTCATGTTTGATGGAGTAGAGGGTTTATTCCAGACAGGAAAACCCCACGATTGGGAAAAGATTGTGTACACTAGATATCTGATCTGTGTAGCTTTATTTCCTCACCTCTGTATTACCTTAAGACCCTTTTTTGATCCTTTTTACCCAGGAAAAATTTAATGTGAACCTTTAGTTCCTGGACACTGTGCCACCGGTTCAATAACAAAAGCTTCAGTTCCAGCTACTTGGGTGAGGCAAGCTGCACTGTTCATGCTGGGTGGGGTGAAAATGTTTTTTTTTTTTATAAAAATCTTGAATAAATGGAAAAGCAATTGTTTAGAAACAAAACTATGCTGACTCAAGGTAGTGTTGTTTTATCCATGCTTAAGAGATTTAATTTGATGGCTTAAATGTGAATTAATAAACACTGGCTTTTATAATAAATGTATTCAAGCTTCAACCTTTTTAGCCTGCTTTCACCCTGTTCTTTAATGGTCAGCCACCACAGAGCAGGTATTATTTAGGTGGTGGATGATTCTCAGCACTGCAGTGACAATGACATGGTGGTGGTGTGTTAGTGTGTGTTGTGCTGGTATGAGTGGATCAGACACAGCAGCACTGCTGGAGTTTTTAAATACCATGTCCACTCACTGTCCACTCTATTAGACACTCCTACCTGGTTGGTCCACCTTGTAGATGTAAAGTCAGAGAGTATCGCACATCTATTGCTGCTGTTTGAGTCGGTCATCTTCTAGACCTTCATCAGTGGTCACAGGGCGCTGTTGGCGGGATATATTTTTGGTTGGTGGACTATTCTCAGTCCAGCAGTGACAGTAAGGTGTTTAAAAACTCCATCAGTGCTGCAGTGTCTTATCCACTCATACCAGCACAACACACACTAACACACCACCACCATGTCAGTATCACTGCAGTGCTGAGAATGATCCACCACCCAAACAATACTTGCTCTGTGGTGGTCCTGTGGGGGTCCTGACCATTGAAGAACAGCATGAAAGGGGGCTAACAAAAGCATGCAGAGAAACAGATGGACTACAGTCAGTAATTGTAGAACTACAAAGTGCTTCTATATGGTAAGTAGAGCTGATAAAATTGACAGTGTAGAAACAAGGTGGTGGTTTTAATGTTATGGCTGATTGGTGTATATGAATATTTAACCCTCAGGGATTGGCTGTCATGTGACCAATAAAAAGGTCAGGAATGCTCTTCCACCTCCTTAGCCGATTAGCTCCCTTCTTACAGCCAGAAACATCTTGCGGCATGCCCAGTGAGTACCCAGGGTACTCAAACTTGTGAGGTTTGGACTACAGGGTATTTTCTTTTCCCTTCTCAACACTTTGGAGTTTACATTTCTATTTGTAAGGATGAAAAGTTATCAAAAATATTACAAAGGACCACACAACTGGTGCTGTAGGGCCTCAGGGCCTCAGGCACCATGCAGATTCAGATGTGAATCGACCAGAAAACACTTCAGGGAACTTCAAAAAAGGCTCAATTGGAAGAAGATATAATGACCAGATCAATGGTCCCAATAATGTCTTTTCCCTTCTGTCCATTCTGCTTTTTTGCATTCCCAGAAACCCCTACAACAGCCTCATCCCAGTCAGGGAACTTGTGGCTTTGTTCAGTCGGTCCACTCTGATGTGGCAAACGTGGTTCCTGCATTCAGAAGCAATCGTTTTCTCCATCCAAGTGATTTATTACATCCGCACACAAGGCCTCTCGCTGTATCTGCACTCACTGTGGCCAGACTGTGGCCAGGCTTTGTGAGAGGCCAAATTAAAGAGCAAGAAAGCCTGTTTTCTTGGGAAGGAACGCACTGGCAGTCCAAACCATCCCTTGGACATGGCTCAACCTACAAAAGTAAGGGATTTATGACTTGTGAGAAGTGTATGCTCTTGTTGGAGAACAGGCATCTTTATCATACCCCTGCTAATCGTCTTTTTACTGCTTGTTCGTCACTGAGTCCTCAGTGGATCAGTAGCCAAAACTGAGCAGCCCCCTTCCCCCCCATTTCAGCACTTATACCCCACATAGAGTGCTTTACATGCATATTTATAAACTGACCATTATCAGTTTTTTTGCAGGTTACCTCAAATAAATTGGACGCTATTACGGTCCCTAGCCAGTAATAAATTGGGGATTGCTTAGTTTTCTACGGCGCTTAATTTTCACTAATAATGTGTATTTACATCTGGATGTAGAGCCTGGCTACACGGCACAGTATACCCAGTGGGGAGGTCAGTAAAAGGCTAGTGTCCAAAACTGTACACTGTCTGGAACATGGAGGACTGAGCCTGACTTTTGAAGGGTGACTGTTCCCCTAAGCACAGCATGCTGACAGCCACAGACTAGGTTGATGCTCCTTCTTGGTTCCAGTCCTTACCCACACAGCCATAGAATAGATTTTTTTTTTCTAGATCCTGACCTGCACATGCTGGTTTACTGATGTATTTATTTAGAAGAGGTAAAAAGAAGAAATCATGAGAAGTATGCCACAGAGTCAAGGATTTCTCTATACATTTACAGCTCTAATACAAACAGACAACAATATATGGACAGAAAACCCTGTTAGGACAAAAGTATAGGTAAAACAGTTTTTGTCAATTTAGTCGTATCCAATTACCAAGATTGCATTAAGCGTTCTCTCTACTGATGTTGATCTTTACCCTGGTTGAGGAGAGCCGAGACTGACACACACCCCCTCCGACACGTGTGCAGTAGCCGACTGCATCTTTTCACCTGCACAAGGCGAGTTCATATGCGGATTAGCTTTGTGTACGAAGAGCCACACCCTGATCAACGCATTATCTCTAATCTCTGTGCAGGTGCCATCAATCAGCCAGCAGAGGTCTTTTCAAAGAAAAAGTTTAGTAAGTGCAGGTTAGTTTTAGTTTAAGCACTTAGTAAAGTGGTTTATGTTCAATTGTCTTTTGAAGACAGTGAGAGCCAGGGGAAGTTCATTCCACCACTTGCTATTACAGAGAAAATGCCTGTCTACCTCAAGTTCTGATTGGTGGATGAAGATGAGCTAAACATGTGGCATGAAGGGTGTGTGGTACAGAAAGGGTTTTTGATAGGTTCTCTTGGTTGTGGCTTGTCCATTTTTGGCTTTGTAGGCAAGCATTTTAAACAGAATGCAGGCAGCTACAGAAAGCCAATGAATAATGCAGCAGTAGGGTAATGTGGCACTGTTTGGGTTGGTTGAAAACCAGATAGGCATCTGTATTTTGAATCAGTTGGAGGAGTTTGTGACTGATGAACCTGATTGTTACAGTAAGCACAGTGTTCTTTTTTTCCACTGGTCACACATCTGTAATGGAGTGATGGTAAATAAAAGCAGCATGAGCTCTGTTTACAACTCTATTCCACCCGATGTAAAATACAAAACACAACACAGTGTAAAAATGACCTATAATAAGGGCAGACATTTTAAGGTTAACTCATTTAAAATGAATCATAAAAAAACCAGATGAAACATACACTGCCTCTTTTTCTTGACTACACTCCATCCATCATTTTTATACTTTATACGTGATCAGATATCTGTTTAAATTTGTCCAATGTGTGCATACTTTATATGGCCGAAAGTGAGATGACAACCCTATTTATTCAGTTTATAGCTGCATCCTTTATAGCTAACATGGTTTCATAATCAGTTATATAAAATGTTTTATGCTTTGTGGCAAAAGTTAGCAGAAGGAACCTTCTTGCTTTCCAGCATAACACGAGGTCTGAAAAACACAATTTGAGGAGTTTAGTGCAACCAAAGCTTTGGGAATAGGAGCTTCAACAAGCTTATGATTTTGTAAATATCTGCCTGTACTGATATGATTCTAATATTACTGTGCAACCCTATTCAGTAACTTCTAGTGTTTTAATAAAGCTACGATGGATAAAATGTATAAATTAATTAATTGATTAGTCAGTAGTGCTTGCTTAGTGGTGTAGCATAAGACTTTATGTGGTTAATGCAGTCTGCCATCTTTGGTCAAATAGATTTGAGCCACTTAGGTCACATCACAAATGTAATGTGATACTAGAAGCACTAGCTGGCTGATGGTAGACATAAGCAACAAAATAGACACTTTTGTTCCTTTATGCTTCTTCTCTATAAACAAATGACAAGTGGAAAAGAGTGGCTTGGTCCAGTGGAGCGGTCCGGGTCCCTTCTGTGTGGAGTTTGCATGTTCTCCCCATGTCTGTGTGGATTTCCTCCCACAGCCCAAAGATGTGCAAGTGAGGTGAATTGAAGATACAAAATTGTCCATAACTGTGTTTAACAAACTGATGAATTTTGTTTAACCAGTAATTACCTGTCCTGTCATGAATGTAACCAAAGTGTGTAAAACAGGACAATAAAATCCTAATTAAGAAATAAATAAATGTTTTCTTCCTGGCTAGTAGGGCTAGACAACTACACCTGAGCTGTTGAAGTTCCCCACCCCACTTTTGATAAAATCATAGATCTATACAATCATAGATAAATAGCATTTAAAAATATTAAACTAATTATGAGCTGCTTGAGGGGCTCAGGTGGCGCAGAGGTAAATTACACCAGCCCACTTGCGCTGGGATCCAGAGTTCGAATCTTCAGTGCTGTCGGCCGGTCGAGCATTGACATAAAAGCCTGGGGGGATGGCCAAGTCATGCCGATGGATTGGCATTCTATCCAGATGTGTTACTGCATTGTGTACAGTGATTCAGGGGAAACCAGACCCACCATGACCCTGAACATAACAAATTTATAAATAAATAAATGTATAAGTTACTTGATTAAAAAAAAAAAAAAAAAAATTGGCAATGCAACCACCATATTATTTTAGAAAGTAGTCTTTACAGTCCATATAAAAATAACTCAAGTCCATGAAACCTAGATTTTTTTGCCAGTCCAGATGTATTACATTTCTCTGTACTGTAATAACTGCTTGGTCCACTTAATATTTTTAGCGCTTTATTGCAGGAGGGCACTTGAAGGACCTTTAAACTTCATATCCATGCACAGTGGGTGTAAGGGCTTTCAAAGGCTAGTTTTATGTTGCAAACCTCAGCTAGTTATTTTTTCAGATTTTAATTGGTGCTTGCTTGAAGCATTTTGCCTGATTTAACAGTGTTTGACAGCGTAGTTAATTTTTCAGCTTCTTCCTTGCTCATTTGTGGCTTTTACATTTCCTGTCTGTGTGTCAGTGTGTCTGTAGGAGACAAAAGGGGGAAACAGGGCACACAGGCTTCTTCTATTGTATGTTTTTTTTTTATTTGTGTTAGCTGTTTGAAACAAGTCTTGGGTTTATAAATTAAAACAACTGCTTTATTTTTCTGCAACTGCAGTCTGCCTTTACATAGCAGCTGTTTTTTGCCTTTTAGCTTTGCTTTCACGTTTAAGTTCCATATGTGAGTTAGCCCATGCAAAAAAGCAACTGTTAAAACCTAATGGTACCATACATTTGATTTCCGTTGTTTTCACTGATCAACGTGATTTTTGTAAATATGAACACATTCAAAATTTGACATCTGCAACACACTCCAAAAAATTGAAAGGCATAAAAAATACAACATTTTGATCCACACTTTAAATTCCTTACAGTTTTAACTGTCAGTGAAACTAGATTAAAAGTAATAATCTATTTAAATGACATTTTCCAGACTGGTGTAGCACCAATGTTGTACTAGTGTAGCATGTGACAACATGAGGTTGGTTGTTTAGCTTACTTTAACTATTAGAATTTATGAGCTAACTCAGTAGAAAAAAAGAAAAGCCAAACTAAACATTTATGCAGAAATATTTTTTATTATCATGTAACATAAAAGTAGACATTGTAAACAAGGTACTTCATTTGCATCTATTTTTGTAAAGCTAAGTATGTAAACTAAAGTTTATCAGTTTCATACTGCAAAGATGTGTGGTTCAAACATACTTGGACCACTATTGCTCTTAATATATGTAAATGATCTTTATCTGGCATCTAAGAATATTTTTACTAGTATTTTTCTCTCTGATAAAGACGGTCATAAATTAATATCATCCATCAATTCTGAATGATCTAAAATTGAGCATTGGTTCAAAGCTAATAAATTATCACTTAATACAAAATCATACATGCTATTTAGTCCCAAAAATAAAAAGGGCATAGATACACTTCCAGCAGTGCATATGGCAAGTCATAACATAACACAGGTCCATTATACCAAATTTCTTGGAATTATTATAGATGACAAACTGTGCTGGAAAGAGCACATTTCTCTAATTGCCAACAAAATAGCAAAAAAACATTAGTGTCATCAGAAAAATCTAATTTCTCCTATCCAAAAAAATACTCATTAATCGGTATTATACAATGATCTATCCATATCTTTCCTACTGCAATATTATCTGGGCCAGTACATTCAAAAGTAATATTACCTGTTTACATGTACTTCAGAAACGTTTTGTTAGGATGAACTCTACATCAAATTATCTTTCAAGCTCTTGACCTCTTTTTCAGAATCTTCAAATATTGAATGTTTATGAAATCAACCAAATTCAGATATGCATGTTTATCTACTCCTATCTACATGACCTTCTGCCCGATTGCTTTGAAAATAGCTTCCATTACAATTCTCAAGTTCACCATTACTCCACAAGGTCATCTAATAACCTCCATACAGCATACTTTAGGACTTCACTAGGTCAGTTTGCCATCTCTTACCGAGGACCTATAATTTGGAACAACCTACCACCTCATCTAAAGGAATGTAATAATATCAGTAACCTAAAAAAAACAGCTCAAACCTCATTTCTTATCACATTCTTAAGTGTGACATGAATATTATATATAAGTTATTTTATTTTTTATTTTGTTGTTTGTTTGTATGTATCGTTCTTATGTAATTTAAGCACTCTCTTTTGATCTTTGATTGGTATGTTTTATATACATGTATGTATGTGTATATATGTATTTGTTTCTTTTTTTATTTATTTTTTTCTTGAGGGAAAGTTTGTTTATATAAGCCCATTATCATTATGTTTCCTCTCCTTTTGTGTTCATACGTGCAAATAAAAAATAAAAATAAAATAAAAATAAACGTATTAACTGACAATAACTTCAGAGAGCATGGACACTTCTAAGACGTCCCTGTCACAGCAGAGCATGTAGTAATAAAATACCTACGTCTGATCGACTCGCTTGTGGTCGGCAATTCAGGGCAGTTACCACACTTCCACCAGCAGGTGTTGCCCACCATCTCCACACATCGGGGAACTGATAGTTGCTCTTCTGCACAATCTTGAGTTTGTACAGTTAATCTTCTCCTCACTGGCTCAAATTCGTAAGCCATCGAGTTTCTTTAAAACCCTCAAAACACAGTTCGGTTTCGTCATCTGCCATATTGTAACTATAGCAGCAAGCACTTTTCACTTAATATTCCACGCACTTACTGCAACTGCTGTCTCCCTGGGTCAAAACCTCATGATGTTGTCACTGACTGCATCAACATAGTAAAAGAGTAAAAGCTTAATTTAGTATGAACCATAAATCTTTTGTACTTGTCAAAACTAAGTTGTTTCATGCCCATTTTAAGCCTCCTTATTTTACAGGAAGCCTAATAGGTAGTGCAGCAGTGGTGTAATATAGAACGATTTGGGTAGAAAACCGGGCACACAGCTGCGCACCTAATTGGTAGCATGGGTCCGGTGGTGCACCAAAAATTATCGTTTTACTCCTTCCAGTAGCCCATAACCACTTAGTGACAGGAGTAGCTTATAATGCAAGTAAACAGTGATTACAAACCATATTTGAAAATACGCTGAAACTTGTTAGCTACTTAAAGTAAAGCTTTTAGATTAATGCTGATCTTTGTTTTATTTCATAATATTCACAGTTTATGTAATGTACATTATGTAAATTAAGGATTTTGCTGAATGGAATTTCTGCTTCTGCTGTGGTTTTGAAATGGTACAGAGAATTATCTTATTTTACTGGCATTGACTACCGAAGTTTTGTTATTATTACAACTCTATCCAGAAATAATCAGAGGTTTCTTACATTTATCCTATTCTCGTCTGCCACTGCAAATGTTTTTCCAAGATAATTGAAATGACAGAAAAAATAACAATGCCAGGACACACAGGATATTTTCTTAAACTGAAAACTCAAACCAAATTAAAATGGTCTGGGCTGTCAATTGCTTTTTTGCAGAGTTTGGGACCTGGACGGCAATGAAACGATGTTGTTTCGACTGTGGTCTCCAGGTGTGAGCGTGTGCTGGCACCCTGAGGAGGTTTTTAAGGTATGCTATGACATAGTTGCTTAATTTTTGACTTGGGTTTTGAACAGGTGTGCCTGGGACATCTTATCTGGGTGCACAAAAAGTGCAAGCAAAAATTAGCCCCACATTTGTGTAAAAGTTGCTCTTAAATATAAACATAAGTTTTATTAAAAGGGTTTAACCTAGTATAACATCATGTTACAAACCTAACACTCATTCTTGATTTCCTCCAGCTGATGGTGGCTGAGAAAAAGGGCACAATACGCTTTTATGACCTCGTCACCCAGCAGGCCATTCTGTCTCTTGACAGCGGGCAAACGCCATTAATGTCTGCAGATTGGTGCCTCACCAACACCATAAAGGTGGGTGCTGTGGTTGGCAGTGACTGGGTGATCTGGGACATTACTCGCTCTAGGTGAGGACGAGGTTTGATCCTGTCACAATAATTACATAATTGCCTAAATGCAAATATTTAATGATTTATAAATCTGTACCAATCTGATAATCCTCTTTAAATCTGTATCAACAAAATCATTTTTAATAACAAACACAACTATATCTCTTAGACTGCGATTTTTTTACTGGTAATATTGTACCTTCAAGTTTGTGCCATCACATTACGTCTTGGGAGTTAAATTTTTTCCTTGCATGATATCCATTAAAATCATTGGTCTAGTTTTCACAGGCGTTGTTTTAGATTAGATTTAAAAAAGCCTTACATGACTGTTTTCCTTTTTGTTATTGTTCTATCTAAAGTCAATAGAAATGATTACACTACTGTGTAATATATTAATGAACATATTGGGGAAAAAATCTGATGTGAGTGAATAATGGATATTGCAGTAAATGTGTTTTTTTTTTTTTTTTTTTTTTTAAACTAGTTACCCTCAGGAGAAAAGGCCAGTCCATTTGGACAAGGCACGACACTTCAGGTAAACATGAACATTTTATTAAATTTGGCCAGGTTTTACACATTATGGCCATGACAATAATCATAATTATAAATGTATAATTATTTTCCTTAGGTGGTCAAGAGCTAATGAAAATATTTTTGCCACCACTGGCTGCCCTGGGAAGATAAATAGCCAGTTACTGGTGCATCACCTCAGTCATCCTCAGGTAGGTGAAAGTATATAACAATATGGTCAGAAGATATTGTGGTTGTATAGTTTTACCGGCTAAAGCAACCATTTAAAACACAAATTGAAGCGATAGCAAGAAAAGTAAAGAAAATAACACGCACAAATAAAATAGAAAATGACACTGGCATATCTGAATTCTGTGTGTTAGAGAGTATCCTAGAGCGAGAAGTGAAGTGTTTGAAATGCTGTTAGAAAAACAGTATCTTTATACAGGTGTAAACCATACAGCATAGCACCAGCATTTCAGTGAAACTGTAAGGTTTAATGTGACTTCCCTACTTCACTAATGCCCAGTTTATCTGTTCCATCACTTCTGTGCTTTGGGCTGCAGATTTTATTTGGTCCTTTTGTTTTTGTTTTTTTCCTTTAATTTATGTTTAATTTATTCATTCATGTTTTGGCCACCTTTTTTCTAGTTTTATTTTTGTTTGTAGCCATGTAGCCACAGTATTGTTCTCCCTTAGTTAAGCATCTTATCCTCCCTGTTCTCACAGGTACAGGGCTACACCCAGCTGCCTCAGTGGCAGGGAGCAACCTGCTTTGTTATAGGATAATGCATATTAAGAGATCACATTTTAGATTATATAAATTTTAAATGCAAAATATTAGAACAAAATTGTGATGTAAATAGATATGACATGTGCTTTCACATTTGGTTTGCACAACCTTAAACTGAAGATGCCCCATATTTTTTTCTTTTTTGATTCTAAACACTACCACATCACCCCACTGCCACGTTCTCTTTACTGGCTTCCTGTTAATGCACACAGTTTGATTCAGTTTAAAACAATGATGCTCGCCTAAAAGCCAAAAATAGACCAGCCCCAAGCTACCTTTGAGGTCTGTATCATGCAGCCTTCGAGCCACTAGTCTCGCTCGACTTGATCCTCCACCCAGAACTCGAGGAAGACAAGCATCAAGGCTCTTCTCTGTACTTACACCCAAGTGGTGAAACAAACTTATTCTCTCCGAACATCTGAGTCTCTCGCTGTCTTTAAAATGCGATTAAAAACCAACCTCTTTACTAAGCACTTAAGCTGACATGTACTTACTAATGCTCTAAAAACACCTTTGGTTCTAACAGGGTTTTCAGCAGATTTGTATTCTTTGACTGTTGTCTACTTAAGCAAGAGTATGTTCACTATGGAAGCACTTTTGTAAGTTGCTCTGGATAAAAGCGGCTGCTAAATGCCGAAAATGTTCATGTAAACTTTTTGTAAAAAGAACATTTGTAACAGACAAAATTGCCTAATATTTGGCAACAAGCCCATTCTGTGTTTACATATGCTATTTGTTTTTATAAAGTATATTCTACCTCAAAGCTAATGACTCTAAATATATTATTACAGCCAGTGATGATTGGCTCAACTTCTGTTGGATCAAGTCTAAGCTGGCACAGGACCCTCCCCTTGTGTGTGATTGGTGGAGACCGAAAGCTCTCTTTCTGGATGACGGAGATGTGAGCTAGCTTCCTGTATCTTAGGTCTTTTTCCTCAACCATCTTAATAAACAATTTTTGTAACTCACATTTTAGTAAATTATTGTTGTTGTTTTCAATGTTTTATATTTTTATTTTTAAATTAGCTATTAGGATTCAATCCAAATAGTCTCCACAGTTCTTAAATTGTGGCCTGTACTTTAAAGAACTATGATCAATGGCATACATTTGATTTTAACATTATTCAAGAGCACAAGTACTGTATGACTGTGCCCCCATTTGGTATACATACTGTGGCCAGTAAAGTATTTGCCCCCTTTTTGTTTTGTTTAATGTTTTCATATTTGATTCAATTCATCATGCAAAGAAAGATCTTGAGAAAACACAAAACAGTTATTCACTGAAGGGGAGTCTTCCTTCAAGAAAAGTCTTCCTGGGAAAAGTTGTCACCTTGATAGCTGCATACGTCTCTCTAAAATCTCAGTATAAATATTTGCGTCAATGGTAACGTCACACGTAAGCAAGTTACCAATTCCGTGGGCACTGATGCACCCCCGTGTCATGACATAAGTTGACTTTTGCACCTTCCAAAAACAGTTTGGATGTTCCTTTTCATCACTGGAACTGAGACCACGTCATCTGTTATTAATGAAAACAAGCTGAAACATGGACTCATCTGACCACAGCACCTGTTTCCACTGTCTTTGAGTCCATCTGAGATGAGCTCAGGCCCAGAGAGCTTTAAAGTTATCTTCATGTGGCTATATTATCACAGTAGCGTGACGGTTTTTAATGCAGTGCCATCTGAGAGCTCAAAGGTCGAACATGTTTAACAGTGGTTTTTGCCTTGCCCTGGAACATTTGGGTAACTGTGACTACTCCAAGTTCAGCACAAAATGTCAATATTTATTTAAATCCTGTCCATCTTGTCATTAGCCGTGTGCCTGTTTAAAAGGGAGCATCTGCAGATCAGGTCATTTCGTTCCACTCCTTCAGTACAGCACGTTATGACCCACCACAGCATAGATTCATCTGCTTGTTGTAAAATGTTTTAAAATGGTGAGTGTGCCTTTTCATAAATGTGATTTGTACTGGGTAACATACATGCCCAGATGATTAAAAAGGTTTAGAACCACTGGCTGGTGCAGATGGAAATGGTAATAATTTTTTCTTATTGCTTGTTTTTCCCTTTCTGTGATTATATCATAATTAGGGCCCTACTAAAATGTGCTTAATTTCACAGATTTTGTTTTTCAAAAATCACAGATGTTACAGATTTGTAAAGAAAAGTGCCACATTTCACAGCACTCGTTAAATAACACTCATAAATTGAATGATAATAGCTCCAATTCAAAGCCGAAAATACTCATCCGTGTTTTGACACACCATGCTTTGCGTCCACAGAATTGGTTGACAGTTTTCCAAACTCGGTTACCAGTCATGTTCTTAGCTGCTTTAGACTTCTTGGACATTTTATCTAACCAATTGCTAATGTAACTGAGCGTCTCTAGAGTTTGCTGAGTTTATAAAGAAAAATAAACTGTACAGTACATAGACAAATTATCAGGAGCATAATACTATACTGGCTTGTTTGTTTAAGGTGCAGCACAGAGAAGCACACTTTTCCTTTGACTTTGAAATCCCCGAAGGGACAAAATGCACTCAATACGTAAAGACATACATTAAGCATTATCAACACATTATAGCACAGAAAAGTCTGATACACTTGCTTAATTGCCGTATGATTGCTAGGACCGCCTCATATTTCATATGCTATGCGAATTATAAATGTTAAATGGCTAAACACACACCTTAAATTTTTAATTTTACAGCAAATTGCATATTTCACGGAAAACGGCTCATTTTACTGTCCGTGGTGCGATTTTCATGGTCATGAATTAGGTAGTGCCTTAGTCATAATGGGCTGTAGTGAAAGAGTAGAAACAAAATTACCTGATCCACAGGTGCTCTTTGTCTCACAGTCACACTGTTAATTAGAAAATGGACAGGATTTAAATACTTATTGACATTTTATACTGAACTTGAAGCAGTTATAGTTTATTATCCAACATTATCCTTGAGAAAGGATTAGAAAAACCTCAAATACAAATAAGAATAGAATAGAAATAAGAAGGAAAATAATGGGATGTTCCTGCCCAGTCTTTTCATTTTCTGTTTATTGTTTGTTTGTTTATTAGGATTTTAATGTCATGTTTTACACTTTTTGGTTACATTCATGACAGGAACGGTAGTTACTCATTACACAAGATTCATCACTTCACAAGGTTATATCAAACACAGTCATGGACAATTTAGTGTCTCCAATTCACCTCACTTGCATGTTTTTGGACTGTGGGAGGAAACCGGAGCATCCGGAGTAAACCCACGCAGGCACAAGGAGAACATGCAAACTTCACACAGAAAGAACTCGGACTGCCCCACCTGGGGATCAAACCCAGGACCTTCTTGCTGTGAGGCGATAGTGCTACCCATTTAGCCATCGTGCAGCCCCATTTTTTGTTTAACTGCTGCTTATTGTTTTTAATAGTAAACACCTTCGCGGGTCAAATAACTCAATTTGACTATGTTGACTTTTAAATGAGAGTCTGGATACAGTTAAAAAATTTGACAGCAATAAAAGAAGCAAATATATAGAACAAACAAGGATCTCATATATTTATATGGTTTATATGCTTTATGTTTTGGTCTGTAAACTATTTTTTGTATTAATATTATTTTTGCATGAGATGTGTAACAATCAGGCATATAATGCTCTCCTATTAAATAACCCAATGTGGGTGCAGTGGTATGACTGAGGTGGCTGGATACAAAAGAGGATTGGGGAACCTCTGCTCGCTCAAGACAGCCTCTCTGTTTTTCTTGGAGAACATGATTAAAACCACCATCCTCAATCATAACATGCTACTGCTCTGCAGGTCCTCTGGCGTTGTTTAAACAAGTCCAATGTGGTGTGAACAGAGTGCTGGAACATTTACATGTGAGAAGTCGACGTCAGTCGGTACCACAGCTCACCACGTACACACGGTTACTCTCATTCTCTCACACGCACCCGGGATGTTCTTCCAAAAAGCATAATCATTTACGTAGTGACTGGAGAGCCAGAAACATGTAGCCTATTAGTGCTGGGATTTCAGAGCTTAGCCTGAGGTTGCCATCTGGTGGCAATTCACTTGAAGCAGTTGAGGAGACCAGGCCAGATCTACCTTGGAGTAAAATAGGTGTTCTCAAGCTTTTCCATCTGGGCTAAAAAGTCATCAAAAGCGAATCTTGCTGGTCGTACATATACTTAATAAATAGTATAAATAAATATAAATATATAATAACAAAAAGTCTTAAGAACACAAGGGCTGCTTGCACTTGCATGTGTCATCCACTGCAGGTAAAGACTTCTGTCTTAAAGTTTCCCTTGTCCTTGGACATTCCATCTTTACCTTTACCGAAACAATTTGATAGTAGGCTTTATTAATATATGTTTCATCTTTTAAAACATTATTTTGATGGTTGAGTGTTTTTGTGTGTCTGGAGCCTATACCCGCAACACTGGGCACAAGCCGTTGTCTAGGTGCACATCTATCTTCAAACCTCAGGGCATTACACTCATTTATTTACTCATTCACTTTTACACCTGTGGGCAAAAGGTGGACAGAAACACAGATACTGGGAGAACAAATGAACCTTATAGTTATTCGAGGTAAGGACTGACTGAAGGCCGGCTAGCTAACACCCAGGTTAAAGGAGTCAGTATACAGATGTAATTGATCACCTGCATTTCTAACATAAACCTTAAACCTTATGAGTTAAAGTTAACAGAATATTCATGTTACACTATTTTGGAACATTTCACAACAAGCAGGTAACAAGTCATGGTATAAAAGTAGAATTCATCAGTCTTTGTAGTTCTGTGCCAAACTTTTGGAAAATCAGTTTAAAAAGAACGTTTTCCAAAGCAAGATTGTAAATAATTAAGGTTTTTCACCATTTACCATACATAATATTGTGAAGATTCGGGGAATCTAAAGAAATCTCAGATTTGCAAGGGAAATGACCATGCCACTGCTATAAATATAGCCAAATGGGCTAATTAAGAAATGCAGCCTAAAACGCTATTATGCAATGAGAAATCCATACATTAATTCTATGCAGAAATGCTTTTGAGATCTCTGGGATTAAGCTCATCTCAGATTGACAGAAAGACTGTCAAAAAAGTTTAAGTTTAAGCTTGTTTTTAAGAAAAATGGACATTAGGTTTTCCATGCTACAAAAAACACACTCAGACTGTTAGCAGTAAAAGGTGCAAAACCCAACATTTCTAATGGTATGTGGGCATATCAGTGTCCACGGCATGGGTGACTTGCATAAGTGTAAGGGTATTACTAGAGTGAACGTGTATACTGGGATTTTAGAGAGTCAAATGCTGACACCAAGAAGGCATCTTCTCCTTAGTTTCCAAAATTAAAAAGTGTATTTAATGTTAATCAGTGTTAAACATGCCTCTGAGTGTGTCAATCAAATGTGCTTATATTTACAAAATACAGTAAAGTTTGGAAAATGTTTTCTTTGTACTTCTGTCAGTTAAGTAAAGGTTCAATAGAATTAACAAACCACATATTCTTGTTTTGACACTGGAATTCCACCAATGCTTTATAACACTGCAATGTCCTGTAATAGATTGGCACTGTCCAGGGTGTTTTCCAGTATAATGTCAGCTTGTTCTCTCATTTGTATTCAACAAAAGTGAGCAGAGAAAAAGACAATTCTGTAGTAATTTTCTGTGGATCCCTGATGCTGCAGTGCACTCACTGACCTTAGAAGCTAATGCTGCCTATAGTGTTGGTGAAACACGTTCTGTGGCACACCAATAAGCGTTTGGGATTTGTGGGCTGAAAGAGAGCAACAAGAACTGCACCAAAACCCTCAATGGTTATCTAAATGCTATGGTAACTCAGATTTGTTTTGAATCTGGCTTGCTTTTGATCCAAGCTGTGGTTTAGCTGGAGGATTTGCGGACTGGAATTTGCAGAGTGTAAGATGAGATATGGGACATGATTAAGCACTTGAATTTGCTTCATGTAAGTGGACTTGTGTGCCTTTGAACTCCCCTCTCAAATAAAAGCTCATTTTCTACTCCACTTTTGCAAATCACACGGTCTTCTATCCTTTCTCATGTGTCCTCTGTATTTATATTGCAGAATTCTCCCAATCTGTGGTAAAAGATGGCAGTTATCTGGTTTAACCTTGCTTACACGGCAAACATATGACTTCATCTTGCTAACGGAACTTTCCAAGAAGTTGTGTTTTATGGTCAGCGTTGGATAATGGTCCATTTGTATTTGGACACAAGAATTAAAACAAAATGAGTACCAGTGGAAGACATCCACGATAGCTTATGCTTCATAAAAAGCTGAAACATGAATATTTATTATTAGTAAAGCACCAGAACAGAAAGGGAATCCACCAAAAGGTCATCCTGACCTGCTGCAGTTCAGAGAACTGGCAGTGTGTTTATCCTTATGTACTTTTATTTTCCTGCCCTTTTATTTTTCTGCCCAGGGGAACATATGCTTTCTGAGCTATAAAAGCTGCTTTCACAGTTCAGAAAGCATATGTTCCCCTGGTTTGGAAACTGAGGACACTAATTGTTGCAGTTTTGTAAGTGATTTTTTCTCTATTTATGCTTGATACAAGACTTTAGGTGCTCAACAGTCTGTGGTCACCATTGTCTGATTCTCCTCTTCAAGCTGCTAGGCAAGCACACACATTCAGTGTCTACAGTTGTAGCACATACAGAATGTGACCTTTCTAAAATCCCAATATTCACCTCTGTTTCAACGGTACCTTCACACATATGCCAGATGACAGATGTTGGCTTTTGCACCTTTCACTGATAACAGTCTGGATGTTTCTTTTTATTTTTGGCAAATAGAATTTATTTGTCTATGGACTCCTCTACCACAGCACATGTTTCCTTTGTCTTTCGAACCATCAGATTTTGGGCTCCTATAACTTTCTGTTTGTGTAATAGACTTTCACATTGCATTTCTTGATGCAATAACACACTGTATTGGATGACTGGTTTTCTTAAGTACTCCTAAGCCCATATGGCTTTATTTATCACACTAGCATGACAGTTTCTCATGTAATGCCGTCTGAGAGCTCAAAGGTCACACACATTCAACAGTGGTTTCTGGCTTTGCCCTACACAGACTGAGATCTCTCCAGACTCCCTAAATCTTTTCACAATCTTAAGAACAGTAGATGGTGAAACACTTAATCATGTGCAATCTTGCATTGAGAAATGATCTTTTTGAACTGATTGGCAATTCTTTCCTGAAGTTTGGCACAAAGCTGTGAGCCACGACCCAGCATTGCTTGTATGCGGCATGCATGTATGCTACACTGCTGCCTTTGGTGGATCCACTATTTTATATCCAGTCATGATTCCCTTACCTGTTCCCAATTTACCTGATTATTGTGGAACAATGTAATGTGAATATTTTATAAAGTTTTGCTGCTATCCCAACTTTTTGGAGTGTGCATGTTTATTTTTATTACAAAATACAACAAAGTTGATCAGTAAAAACATTGAAAATAATTTCTTTCTACTTTTGTCAGTTAAATGAAGATATAAGAGAATTAACAAATCAAGGTCCTTCTTTTTTATGCATTTTAAAAAACATCTCAACTTTTTTAGAAACAGGTTTTGTATATTATTTTATGGGAAAACATTGGTTAAACATGGACGAAATGCATTAGTACAAAGGAACAGTGGTCAAACATCATTTACAGAAGTAAATGGAATGTTCCAGGATAGTGTACCACAATAAAAATAACATCATCATTGAATTAGCAACTCAGTGACTCAGTCTTAACAAAAAAAATTTAATATCATATTGTGTGTGTGTGTGTGTATGTGTTTTGTTCTGTTATGGATAGGTTTACTGTTCAGGGTGTATTCTGACCCTGTGCCTTGTGTTCCAGTGATAGGCTCCATGCCCCCAACCTTGATATGTTTGGAATGGTTTTAATAATATTTGGATTTATTCACGTTTACAACAGTTTTATTCTACGACCTCAGTCATTTTATTTGGTTTTCATCAGGTCAAACGAAATGGCAAAAAAACAAAACATGGAAAGTACTTTTTGAAGGTCATAATTTTTTTTTTTTTTTCAGGAACACATGAAGGTTAAGCCAATGTGTATATACATGAATTTACCCTTCCAGACATTGGATTTCAATTAGCAGTTTATAGCAGGGTGAGCTTTGAATCCACAATTTAGGCTTTAAGTGTTATTTGTATAATTACTTTAAAAGTCCAAAGTATCAGGATTGATCTATTGTTACAGCATGTGCACATAATATTCACCTAAAAATTCTAAAGCACATAAACAAAAATATAAATATAAATTTTACACAATTATAAATTCTACTAAAGAAAGTTTAAAAAGCAAAAATATTACATGATGGATTTTATTTTCAATGTCAAAATAAAGCTTAATTACATATACATGTATCAGTTATTTGCACAGGCATGTGCACATTTAAGTTCAAATTCATACTTTTCCCATTAAAGTAAATTCACTATTGTGAAAAAAGTATTTGCATCTTAGTATCTTATACTATTACCACAGGAACGCCATGGTCTGAGAAAATTCCAGAGTAGCTAAGTGGAAAAAAGTACTTGAAATATATTAGCCTGGGAAGAACTGTAAAGCCACTTCTAGCCCTCAAATAAAGAAACTCATTACAGTGGTGAATCTTTCCAGGACTGGTCGGTCTGGTAAAATGTTTCTAAGGGCTCAGCAAAAAACCCTCTCAAAATGATTCCAGAACAACTAAATGTTTAAAAGAACTGAAGTCTTAGCCTCAGCTAAGGTCAATGAGCCATAGCATAAAAGCAAGTCTAAGTCTGACAAAAGGTTGGAGTGGCCTAGTAAAGTACTGATCTAAATGTATTAAAGAAACTGTGGCACAAGCTGTTCATGCCTAAAATACACATTATAAAAAGATTTTAGTTGCAATCATTGTGGCCAAAGGTGGTACAACACAAATCGTCGATTATCCTTTTTTTGTTTGTGTTTGTGACTGTTGGGTTGAAAATAGAATCCTAACTGAAAATACTGTGTGTGCTGTGGCCAGAAAATGACCAATATTAAAGTATTAACAGTAATACACAGAAAATACGTAAAAACAGTTTAGTGAGTCACCTACACATCCTACAAACAATACAAAGTACACTGTGCTAGTAAACCTTTGCAACACTGCTGTGCTTGTTAAGACCTGTCTCATGGCTCTCCTAACAATGACCCCCTACCCCACTTTTTGGTTAGTGTTGGTCCAGCGAGGGGGCTGCAGTGTATTTACAGCAACACAAGCTCCAGTCAGTAATTTTACTAAACATTTACATAGTGCGTGTAGGTACAATGTGTATATGTCTATTTTCTGTGGCTCATTTATTTAATTGTAAATGAGGCTTTAATGCCCAGCTTTGGTCCAATTTTTCTAAAGCACTTTGTACAATCTTCAGATCTTCTCTCATTTGGCCCAGAACATTCTGGATTTTGCACAGATTGTCCAGAACTTCCATACTACAGGTGTACGGGTCATATCTGATGGAGAAGGGCTTCTGGATGGTGGACGAATATTGCCTGCAGAATCAACGACAACATAAACAATCAGTCATATTTAAGGAAATACCCACTCTTTCAGGAAAGGGAGTATGGGTAATTAACTTTTTGGTTAGTACATCATTTAAAACTTTAATTTTTTTGTACATGGAAAAGTAAATAATAAGGTTTAATCTTGTAACTTGAAAAAAAAAAAGCCTTTATTTGCCATATATACATATAAACAGATACAGTACAATAAAAAATAATTTCCGCATATCTCAGCTTGTTTGGAGACTGGGGTCAGAGCGCAGGGTCAGCTATTATATGGTGCCCCTGGAGCCAAGAGGGCCCAACAATGGCTGCATGGCAGGGGCAGGATTCATACCCACAACCTTTTGACTGAAAGCCCAAAGCTCTGCCCACTATCACTGTTTTTCATGAATGAATTTAAGGTACATTTTCTGTACCATCTCATGTAAAAATGTATCTTTGAGGGTAACACCCCAGTAATAGGAAAATATAAATGTTAATGCTTACATTTCCATGAGTGTATTAACATTTTGCAAATGTAAAAAAGAATATGGCATTTACCTCATCTTGTCCTTAGCATCCTCAAAGCTCTGGGACACAAAATACACAGGCTGGAAAGTCTGGTCCTGGTATGGCTGTACTGCTGTCTCTGCAGGGATGAATGGCTTGTATTCTGGTTCATTGGACAATGAATACTGTAAAAAAAATATATATATCTTAGTAGCTTGCTTTCAAAACTACCTTAAATAGGTGACAGACTTAGCCAAGATTATATATTTACCACAGATGCTATGCACCTGGAATTAAAATTCATAACATAAAGGTAAAATGATTTGCATAAGTTATGTGATTATTTAAGTGTTTTAATTTAAGTGAACCATATACACTATGTGGTCAAAATGACCTCCTATTTATTTAGTTCAGGTTTTTCAGCCACACCCATTGTTAACCAGTTATAAGTTTTTTAATTGTGGCGACAGTTTGGAAAAAACCCTGTTCCAGCATGCCTGTGCCACTGTGCACAAAGTGGAGTGCATAAAAACATGTTTTGATGAATTTGGTGTGGAGGAACTCTAATCACCACCTTTAGTATGAACAGGAACATCAATTGCAAATCAGGCCTTGTCATTAACACTGCCATACCTCACAAATGTTTATTTTTGTAAACAGGTGTTCATTCCCAAAAGACAATTTCAAAAAAGGGGTGGGGGAGAGGGTCAGTTAAGTGCATGGTCAGGTGTACACTTACGTTCGGCCACATATTATATATATAAAAAATACATCATTATTTTAAAATATAACTTCAGCTTATTTATTTTCTGTCATTTCACTATACATTTAAAATAATATTATGCCATTACAATATAAAATTGCTTTACTGCGAACTGAACTAATGCAGTTTACAATTATGTTGTAAATTATTCATTTATTTCTAAATACAATTATGTTTTACATTACATATTTTGTAATTATTATTTTACATTTGAATTATATGCCGAACGTGTTGGTCCAATTCAAATAGTAGAAGTCATGCTATTGGATTGTAATCTAATTGTAGTTTTTCTTACCATAAGTTCCCCATAGGAGGACAGGAGGCCTGCACCATACGCCTTCACCTCCCCATTCTCTTTACAGAGCCCAAACTCAACAGTGAACCAGTACAGCTGTAAATAAAAAATATAGAAATTAAGGTCAGGTATGCAGATTAAGTTACACGTATTATTCTAAAATTACTTCTCAGTAAGTTTCAATTTAGGTCAGCTGACAAAATGTTTTTTAGCATTATTAAACATTTGTGCACCTTCCATGCCAAAATTTTATTAGAGTACCGGTTGTTATTCACCAAATAAATCACTAGAGGTCAGTGAAAGCTAAATAAAGTGAAGACATAATGATGACTGTACATGTGTTGCTTATAATTTACAGCTTAAGCTTCTTACTGTGGATAGCTTCTCAATATCCTCATCAGATGCTCCCAGAGAGGCTAAACCAATCTCCTACAAAAAGAAACACAAATATAAATGTGCCTGACCAAACGTAACCATGTTGGAGAGTAATCATTATAAGTAATAATTTTTCTATTGTACACGTACAAAAATCGAATTAATTGCCATGGATCTTAACAATCGTTTTATTTGGTTTTAACCTGCTAAATGAAAACTATAAACACACTACAGCAGACAAATTGTGGAAGATTTGCAAGATTAAAAAAAATATATAAGTGCTTATTATGACAAAAGTAGGTTTATAGTTTTTTAGTTAAATGCATCATTTTATTTTCCTAGTTAAGTCTTTACAATTTACATGTTGAAAATTATATTTACCCTATCCCCCCTCATTATCATCTAATCTATCTATTTTAACTATCTATTGCTATTCCAACGACTCCTTTAACATGATACTACTGATCAACTTTGTGCTATAGGAGTTGCTGTTAGATCTGACCAGGCTGGTACCACAACTGAGAATACAATTAAATTATTAACAGGAATTACTACAGTGTGTTAAAATGAAAATCAAACTGAATTGAACAATATAAGATCTTGGAGAGCAACTATAAAATGGAAAGCTGATAAGAGTCAGAGACTTCCCAAATAAAATAATCCATTCATGCATTCAATAAATTCATTCAGAGAGTTCCCAAGTTCTCTTGCAGAACAATAAAAAATCCATTGTTAGGCACAGACAAAAGTACACTGAACCAAGCATACCTGTGAAAATTCTGCAAAGTCCTTATCCATGAGCATTGGGATATGTCCAAGCAGTTCATGACAGCAGTCTCTATTAAATACAATTAGTCAGATATGTCCAGATGAGTTCAGTTAAAGTATGGCTGTGTACTATTTAGTGTTAGAGGACGTACGGCTCAGGAGAGTGCGTGGGTGACGAAGAATGGCGGATGTACTGGGTGCACTGGAACACTCTAAATGCCAGGCTTGCCAGGAAATCCCGTGCAGAAAGCAGCCCCACCACTGGACGCAGCTGAAATCCAGTTTTCTCTAAAAAAAACAAGCATAACATCAAACATTTACAAATGAAAGTTAATGATTATTTTCTGCACTGGTTCAAATAATCATGCACACACAGTCTGTGTCTACAAAGCCATGTGGTTGTAGTAAATGCAGAATGTGGCCTGGCATTGTCTTGCTGAAGGTTGGAATGTAGCACCTTAATGAAGGAGAACATGTTCTTACAGTAAATTTGTGGAACACAAGGCAATAAATCTTCAATAATCATCAGTCTTTAACCATTATTTAGCTGAGCTTACTAGAGGTATCAAATTCAGAATTTGTCTATATTAACAAAATTCAATCAAGCTGGTCAGACAAAATATTAAAAGCAATGTTTAGTACTTTTCTCAGTAAACTAAATGTTTAAAAATGTTGTGTCATTGTTTTATTGCATTTCACAAAGTGTCCTAACATTCGTTGGCTTTAGAAATAATGAAATTTGGAGTGTTTAATAGCATTGGTTAAATTTGTTAATACAGCCTATTGCAAGATTTAATAATCAGGAGTGAAATTAAACCTTTGCTGGGACCCTATTCAGGACTTAAGTGTAAGAATGTGCAGCATAAATGGTATGTAAGGGTAATAACTGACTAAATTACTTGATGATTAATGTCACTGACTTCTACATCATGTGACTGGAGGATTTTACCTTTCAGGAAGGTGGACACATCTTTAAGCTGAGGGATTCTGTCCTCCCCATAGCCACACTCTTTCTCCAGCTGCCCCATACCTTCCTGAAACTGTCTGCATGCATGAGTGGGGTAGATGGAGGTCAGAGTTGTGTACACCTCCTTCCTGCCACAGCATTAAACATGACAAGTTAGCATGTACACACCAAGTTCCATGATGAACATGAAATAGTCCTTAATAACTGGAAAATCAGTAAAGGAAACCCACCAAGTGGCAATCTCTTCTGGTGTGTACTCAATATGTGGTAATGGGTCACCCCTGCAAGATAATCAATCAGTCAATCTGTCAATCCATTCATTCATTCTCATCCATCCATGTACAGTGGGGCCAAAAAGTATTTAGTCAGCCACTGATTGTGCAGGTTCTCCTACTTAGAAAGATGAGAGAGGTCTGTCATTTTCATCATAGGTACACTTCAACTATGAGAGACAAAATGAGGAAATCCAGGAAATCACATTGTAGGATTTTTAAAGAATTTATTTGTAAATTACAGTGGAAAATAAGTATTTGGTCAATAACAAAAGTTCAACTCAATACTTTGTAACATAACCTTTGTTGGCAATGACAGAGGTCAAACGTTTCCTGTAAGTCTTCACCTGGTTTGCACACACTGTAACTGGTATTTTGGCCCATTCCTCCATGCAGATCTCCTCTAGAGCAGTGATGTTTTGGGGCTGTCGCTGGGCAACACGGACTCCACAAATTTTCTATGGGGTTGGGTCTGGAGACTGGCTAGGCCACTCCAGGACCTTGAAATGCTTTTTACGGAGCCACTCCTTCATTGCCCGAGCGGTGTGTTTGGGATCATTGTCATGCTGGAAGACCCAGCCACGTTCCATCTTCAATGCTCTCACTGATGGAAGGAGGTTTTGGCTTAAAATCTCACGATACATGGTCCCGTTCATTCTTCCCTTAACACGGATCAGTCGTCCTGTCCCCTTTGCAGAAAAACAGCCCCAAAGCATGATGTTTCCACCCCCATGCTTCACAGTAGGTATGGTGTTCTTGGGTTTTTCTTCTTCCTCCAAACACGATGAGTTGAAGTTCCATTTTGGTTTCATCTGACCACATGATATTCTCTCAATCCTCTTCTGGATCATCCATATGCTCTCTGGCAAACTTCAGATGGGCCTGGACATGTACTGGCTTAAGCAGGGGGACACGCCTGGCACTGCAGGATTTGAGTCCCTCTCGGCGTAGTGTGTATACTGATGGTAGCCTTTGTTACTTTGGTCCCAGCTCTCTGCAGGTCATTCATCAGGTCCCTCCGTGTAGTTCTGGGATTTTTGCTCACCGTTCTCATGATCATTTTGACCCCACGGGATGAGATCTTGACCCCAAGGGAGATTATCAATGGTCTTGTATGTCTTCCATTTTCTTACAATTGCTCCCACAGTTGATTTATTCACACCAACCTGCTTGCCTATTGTAGATTCACTCTTCCCAGCCTGGTGCAGGTCTACAATTTTCTTCCTGGTGTCCTTCGACAGCTCTTTGGTCTTGGCCATGGTTGAGTTTGGAGTCTGACTGTTTGAGGCTGTGGACAGGTGTCTTTTATACAGATAACGAGGTCAAACAGGTGCCATTAATACAGGTAACGAGTGGAGGACAGAAGAGCTTCTGAAAGAAGAAGTTACAAGTCTGTGAGAGCCAGAAATCTTGCTTGTTTGTTATTGACCAAATACTTATTTTCCACCATAATTTACGAATAAATTCTTTAAAAATCCTACAATGTGATTTCCTGGATTCTCATTTTGTCTCTTATAGTTGAAGTGTACCTATGATGAAAATTACAGACCTCTCTCATCTTTCTAAGTAGAAGAACTTGCACAATCAGTGGCTGACTAAATACTTTTTGACCCCACTGTATCTGTTTATCAACCAGTGAATAAATAGCTGCAGTTCAATACAATCAAAGCAGATTATATTAAAATTAATCTTCAATATTGTGGAATTAAAAGTGTGAATTCATTCATGCATGTAGAGTAGAATAAAGATACAGCGCTGTAATTGGTTCCCTTCTGAGTGCCTCATACTGAATTATTTCAGAACATTAAAAAAACATCACACATAGGCCACATATTTTGTAAATTATTGAAAACAGTGAAAACCTTGCTTTCTTTTTTACTTATTTCATTGGTAAGCCAATTTTGCTAATTGAACACAGACTAGGTTTAATTCCAGCTAACATTGTAAATTTTTCCTAAAAGTCAAGAAGTCGCCTTAATTTGAAAAGAAATCTGTGAACATTCAGGGAAAAAACGTGTTGCATTGCCTCTAGGATTACACTAGCTTCACCATTATCTTCAAATGGACATGAATAGTGGTGAATTCACCCAGAGGCGGCCTTCTTGTTAAAATTTCTCCTAAAGTTCTTCACAAACGTATTCAATAAGTCCCAAATGAAACACTAGATTATGCAGCATGACTATGATCCAAACCACAAAAGCAAGTCTACATTTAAATTATTAAAAAGAGGCCGCTCAGGTGGCGCAGCGATAAAAACACACGCTGGAACCAGAGCTGGGATCTCGAATACATTGTATCAAATCTCAGCTCTGCCTGCCGGCTAAGGCTGAGCAGCCACATGAACAATGTGGGATTGTTCAGATATGGGTGGGACTAAGCCGGATGGGGTCTCTCTCTCATGACTGGTGCAATTACGACCTCTGCTGGCTGATTGATGGCGCCTGCACAGAGATGAGAAAAGAGTGCTCTCAGGGTGTGTGTCTCTCCTTACACAACGCTGAGCTGCACTGCACTCGTCAAAGTGCAGGTAATAAGATGCATATGGCATGCTGCCCACGTGTCGAAGGGGGCATGGGTTAGCTTCGTTCTCCTCAATCAGAGCAGGGATCGGCATTGGTGGAGAGGAAGCATGATGCAATCGGGCAATTGGACGCACTAAAAAGGGAGAAAAAGGGGAGAAAATGCATGAAGAAAATATATAAAAAAATTACTAAAAAGAAACAGCATTGTAGTTTTGATGTGTTTTTACATGTTTGGGGGTACTTAGGTGTTGCTAAATTATGATGTTTTGTTTAATAATCTGAGGTCATTTAATGTGACAAATATTTAGTAACAAAAGATCTGAAAGGCTTGACTTCTTTAAACACTGAATTTAGCTTTTAAATGTGGCAGATTTAGATAGAAAAAAAACATTTTAATAGAAAAAAAAACATTTAAATAGAAAAAAAGCATTATCTTTCTTACTGCTTGTAGTTGAAAGCCACTTGAGAGAAAAATGCTCTTCGTTTTCTGTATTCTGGGTCACTAAAGCCCTGGATTTAAAAAAAATGTGGATTACTACAAGCATTATTGGGTCAAGTGGTTACTGTGTTCCAGTGGCAGACTCAGGTGGCTGTTTAAAGGGCAGCTGTTAAAAAATAAAAAGGGCCACTACTGCATGACATGGTGCCCTCACCAGTGCACAAAAAGCTATGATGCACCATGTATGATAAAATAGTGTTAGTTCTTGATTAAAAATATAATTATGTTATTGGGTAATCCAAATTACACAGAGAACAATAAACCTTTAAAGTATTTATTCGTCCTCTAGAGCAAGAACATTCAATAGTTTGTCCTAAATTTAGTAACACAAACATCCCTGTTAAAATGCCAGGTTTTTGCGTCACTGGGATTATAGAATATGTTTTAAGGAGAGTAGTCAGATAAAAAAAACTGACATTGCTGGATGGAAGAGCATATGATGAGTGGAATACCTTGAGTTTGGTAACAAATTATTTTTTTCTCCACATCATAAACAGATAGGGCAACTGGTAGTGGTAGCAAAGTGGTTAAGGTACAGGACTAGTAATCAGAAGGTTGCTGGTTCAAGCCCCGCATCAGCCAGGTTGCCACTGTTGGGCCTTTGAGCAAGGCCCTTAACCCTTAATTGCTTGCGATGTGTACTGTCTCAATTGTAAGTCGCTTTGGATAAAGGCGTCTGCTAAATACTTAAAATGTAAACTTTATGATTTCTTATACCCTTCCAGTTACTTAAGATGGTAAGACTAAAATCTTAAAGTTTTTAGCGACACCCATAGAGGGCACATTGTAAGGAAGACTGTATGGCACTGCATTTTTTTTTCTTTTATTTTTTTTCTCTTTCTGCATTACAAAAGCACCTTGTCATGTTTTCTCACCTGGAAAGACACTTCACGAGTTTTCTTCATCAAAAAGGCACCTGTAGAAAACGTCAAGTTTATTCTATTGTGAGGCCATCATAACACAGTTTCTCCACTGGATGGGGTATCCATTAGGAAACTTTCCAACATTTTCATGCATGTGTGGGCACCGTTCACCGCACTGCATCACATTTTATCCACTAGAGGGGCACCTAACTGGGCACTTTATCATGTTTTCTCATCTGAACCATATACAGCATTCTGTACTGAAAACTGCACCCTTTTGGACACTGCTGAGTAGGGACAGCATTAGACTAAACTTTATTACAGCACCTTTTCTGTTGAAAGTGGACCCTTTATTAAATTTAGGACAAATAATTGAGTTTTCTTGCTCTAAAAAGCACAAAGTCTTCACAA
The DNA here is from genome assembly GCF_030014385.1 of Trichomycterus rosablanca. Lineage (NCBI taxonomy): Eukaryota > Metazoa > Chordata > Actinopteri > Siluriformes > Trichomycteridae > Trichomycterus > Trichomycterus rosablanca. The sequence continues at coordinate 67,892,276 of NC_085988.1, read as the reverse complement.
GGGGGCGTTCGTGTACACTTTTATTTAATTTTTATTATTTTTCCCCTAAGTCCGCCAGTGTACAGTTCACTTAAAGTAGTGACTTTGGACCAGTAATGCATAATCCAGTACACGTATTAGGTTACTTACAGGGTGATCTTGATCTAGGTCAGGGTCATACTTTGTGATCACATGATTGCATTTGTCCAGATCACCGATCTTTCGAGGAAACCAGGTAACTGAAACAAACAAACAGACAAAAAAAACTATTGGCCATGTATTCGCCTATACACAGTTCTTAAAGAAAATATACACTTCATGGATATGATGTACTGTGCTGCTGCCAAATGCAGTGCTGTTAAAAAGTATTCACCCCCTTTTAACACCATGTGGCACTAGTTGTGCCACCCTTGGCGGTAACAGCTGCAATCAAATGTTTACTATAACTTGCAATGAGTCTTCTGGATTTTGGAGCAGTCTAATTTGCAGAATTGTTTTAATTTGGCTTTTAGCATAAACTGTCAATTTAAGGTCTTGCCAAAGCAAGAGGTGGACTTGCTTGTGTGTTTTGGATTATTGTCCTGCTGCATAACTCAGCTTTGCTTGAGCTTTACATTTTGAACTGATGGGTGAACATTCTCCATCAGGTTATTTTTAATCAGAATTCATGGTTGTCCAGATCCTGCAAAGCAGCCACAGACTTTCACACTACCACCACCATGTTGCAGTATTAGTATGATGTTGTTATGATGTATTAAATACCACCTTTGACTCATCAGTCTACAGGATATTATCCCAAAATCGTGTACATTGACATTGACTGAGGCAGATAAGGTCTCTAGTTCTTCAGATGTTCATCTAGGTTTTTGTGACCTCCTGGATGGGTCATTGATGTGTTCTTGTAAAATTTTGGTAAGTCGGTCACTCCTGAGAAAGTTCACAAATGTTCCATGTTTTTTTTCATTTGTGGATAGTGACTCTTGCTGTGGTTTACTGGAGTCCCAGAGCCTTAGCAATATCTTTGTTACTTTTTCCAGATGGGTAAACTTTAATAACTTTTTTTGTATCAGTATAATAAGAAGGTCTGCTTATTGAACGATTTATTTAACCTGCAATGGGGCAGCAGCACAGTACATAGAATTTCACACACAGCTAAAAGCTAAAAGTTTCAACTAATTTCTCATTAGACATCAGAATGGGGAAAATGTAAATGACAATTACTATGGCACACTGGTTGTCAGAAACTGTTTCCATAGTTTACACAAAATGAATTGAAGTAGAAAAAATATCCAGTAAGCTGCAGTTCTGTGTGATAATGCCTTTTTGCTGACAGTGGTCAGGGGAACGTTTTTAGATTGGTTTAAGCAAACAGAACGGCTACTGTACCTCAACTAATCATCTCTTTGAGACCATAGTTGGCATAAAGCCATCACAGAGTATGTTGAACAAAAACACTAATCTAAGTCTACACTAAAAACACGTCCACTTAAACTGGACAGTAAAAGATTGTAAAAATGTCACCTAGAGAATTTCTAGTATTTTCTTTGCAAACATTGGGTACCCTATTACCAACTAAGCATTATTTGAATAGCAGCATATTTCAGTATTGTTGCTGACTATATGACTCCATTTATGAGGTCTTCAAATAATGATTCAATAATCCAAACATAAAACTGGCCTGGCATGCACACAAACACAGCTGGTCGTGTTTGAGAGAGGGAACGACGCCTATGCGAGTTGGGGGAGTTACATGTTATAGTTACTGGTGATATTGTAGAAGTGTGGGTCTGTTTATATTACGCAGGTACGATTATTTGGGTTTATACTTACCCCGCTCGTCCTTGATTAGACACACATCGTCTGTAACTCGTTTGAGTGCGTTGATGAAGGTGTCTGTATCAGAGCAGTGCAGCTCACACTGCACACAGATCTCCAGCTCATCTGAACTTCTCTTATAACTCCCACCTGTCCGACTCTCCACGTGCACCAGCTTCACCCCAAAGTTCTTATATTACAGTAAAAAAAAAATTCAGACAATTTAGAAATTCTGCAAATGCATTCACTTTTAACTAAAAAACAAAGTCTGAAATTTGTTCAAAATGTCCAAAACGTCTTGGAGCATTGTTGATCACAGTGTGGAATGATTTAATAAATTTGCATATAATAGACTTACATATTTAAATAAATTAATTAATAATTTTGGTATTAAATTAGATTTTTATAAACCCACATTTATAATTATCACTTTAATTATGGCTATTAAACATTCTTATTTATTTCCAAATACATGTACAGGTAAAGTGTACAAAACAATGAAATGTGTGCATATACAGTAGTTTCTCCATATAAATAACTGCTTTAATCTGACTTTGGATGTTATGTCTTGTGATTGATTGGTCTATTGTTTTAGAGTGGCACCGCGACCCTTACTAAAATATAGCGAAAATTGAAAATAAATATATTAAAAGTATATGAACACTTACTTATATTAGTTCATTTATTGTATGCCTGTGTAAATAACATTCAATAATTAGGTGGAGTGAGTAATTAATTGAGTATTGTTATCAGTGGACAGCAACTTTATTTTTTACTTATGTTTCATTAATTAATTAATTCATTCATATTTGTTTTACCATCGCTTTACGATTTATCCTAGTCAGGGTCGCGGTGGGTCTGATTTATTGGGCGAAAGGCGGGAAAGACAGGGCAGACACACACATTCTCTCTCTCTCTCTCTCTCTCTCTCTCTCTCTCTCTCTCTCTCTCTCACACACACACACACACACACACACACGCACACTTAGGTCAAAAACACGTTAAAGCTCAGTACTTTGTATGAAATATCGTGACCTGACGTTATCCTAGTTTGCTTACTTGAACAGTGTAGGATTATGTTTAAACCAGGATCAGATTGTGCAGAGTTACAAAAATTGAAATCATGAACCAATTGTATTTAATGGTGGTTTACTATATTTGTGCTTTATTAAATTACAACAATCCACTGTGTTTTACATCCAAAAATATTCTTAAAACAGCACAAATTGTTTTTTATTAAGTACACAAATTTTTAAACTGAACCTGGGAAAATGGAGTCCTTATAATGTACATGCAACTCACATACTTTTAGAATATAATTAACTGCCTAAAAAGATGCATATTTTATGAAAGCAGATTTAATAAATTCAATAGCAAAAGAAATATATCAATTCGCCCCTAAGATTACGCAATTGTTCAGAAATAAGATGTGAAAGCAATGAAAGTAATGATTTTTTTTTCATAAGTAATCTAAAATAATACTTGTTAATAAAATAATAAAATAAAATAATACTAGTGATGAAAGTAATGAGTTTGAGAACAAAAAAGTTTTCTTCGTATTAAAAATAGTGGTATTTGAGGGATAAACCACAAATCTTTGAATGTAAAATTAAGGCATTCTGTTTTTAGTTTGTTTATTCCTAGTTGTAACAATATTGTACACTATTGTACAAAAATATATATAAAATAAAAACCTTTAAATGAATTGACCTACCTCGAAGACTTTGGCAGCTTTGAAGAACCCCGCATTCTTCTCAGATTTTAAAACAAGCAGCAGGTGCAAAATAACTTTGCCGCTTTTCTCTTCAAAGACTAAACTGTCTCCGCCGTGTGAGGGACCAGGGGATGAAACCAGGCTGTCTCTGTCCCCTTCCCTCTCTCTGTCTCTGCGGGCATCCTCAATCAGACTCTGCTTTCTACCGCTGAATGGCGGACTCTGTACCACGCTCTCTGTCTTCATTACACCTCTCCTTAAAAACTTCAACACAATATCCTCTGCTCAGACCAGCTATTTAATTAAGCCTTATTTCACCTGCCAGTGTTGTGGGATTAGCTGACTGGTTGCTGTCCCGGTCCTCTTACAGATCAAGCAGTTTATATATGAGCACTCCGAAGCTTCTTTACGTAAATGTGATGCTCAGACCTGGCTGGATATGGACATCACCGCGTCACCCCTCAGTGGCTGCTTTTGAAGGGACCAAAGAAACAAAGTGCTTATAAAACCACCTACAGATGAGATTTTTTCCCAATAGCACTAGATTGGGAAATGGGAGATGTGGTGCGAGATGGGGGAAGTGAAATACTCTCCAGGGTGCTGAAATCAACGCTGCCATTTTTAAGCAAAATTCAGAATTTCCCTTACATTAAAAGGCGATCTTATATTATTGTAATGGATCAGAATAACTTTAACCTAAACTAATAGTATACCTAACTATATAACTATTTTGGCTGAACATTTTTGTTTCTGTTTATGAGCACTTTTAAAGGGCAGTATGTCTGTATCATTTTCCATTCAAAAGTAAACTAAGAAGCATTCTTAATTTACCTTAATTTTGCTATTAATAAAATGATTAATATTAGCCTGACACCACCACCAATATTTATTATTATTATTTGTATGTTAATGTTTCATGTTAATATTTTTGTTGTTCTCATTGTTATTATTATTGGTAGTAGTTCCCCCTTCTGCCTTTCAGGTAGAATGATTATTATTATTATTATTATTATTATTATTATTATTAATCATCATCATCATCAATTACCATCAAATTAACATCAAATACTTCATATAAATTACATGCAAGCTACATATTCCATCACAATTGTTTTCGTAATTGTTGTCATTTCTATCGAATCCTCCTACCCAGGAACACAAAGATGTATGTCATGCTTTTACATAGCAATGCTAAAATCTAATAATAATAATAATAGTAAAAGAAAAACTAAAAACAAAAACTATTACATAAAGAAAAGCACCGAATGACATGAGAATGATTATAACTGAGAAGTTACAGTCTAATTAAGTGTACCAGCTAATCATACAGGGCAACTGGCAAAGATCTCACCAGAGCTCTTAATACCTCTAAAGGCATATAGATATGCTCTTGAAAAGTACTTTATAGTGTAGCTCCTAAACACAAACTGTGACATTAAACAATAACTAAAATGCATTAAAACAATTCTCCTTTTTATCTCCTGGAGGCAAATAATTAGTTTGGTCAAATTCAATATAATTCAGTATATATATGATGACAAAATAACAAGAATAAACACTTGAATAATTTATTTTTGGCCCAATACATACTATTAGGTTTAAAGGCTTTTTAAAAATCATAGACTTTATGATGTCACATCTGATAATAGTAAACATATAACCAGGTAAGATCAAATTGTTGTAACTGGTTTTAATTTCTAAACTACTACAGTTGTCTGAATCTATAAAGTAAAGCTTAAATACAGAGTGTAAACATTTTTCTACAACACTATAAAATGATTACTTCCATAGTCTCTAATTTATTCTAATTCTAATCTAATCTAATTTATTTAAAATTGTTAAAACTTTGATTAACAATTCATTTTCTCAAATTACAAAATTGTGTTTTTCATTCTTTGGAATTGTTTTCTTCATCATTTGGAAATATGTCCGTTATTACGATGTCTTAATCCAGCTTCTCCAAAGCATTGCACAGGATTTCTATCTCACCTGAAAAAAAAAAGAAAAAGTAGCAATTTTATTGACATTCTTAGAGGGACCTACTGAGGTTGTATACATTCAAAGATTTCTAGAAAAATGTATCAAAGATCATGAAAATAACTAGCAAGTGCATATAGCCTTCAGGTCATTTTTTAAATAAAACAGTAATGTCTTTTTTTGCTGGTAACAAACTGACCTGTTGCAACAGTGGTATCCTATAACAGTGCCATGCTCAAATTTAAGGAGCTTTTAAAAATGACCCATTCTTTCACAAATGTTTGTAAAGGCAGACATGTTACTGTTTATTAAGAAAATAGTAAAATAGAATCCATGTGATTAATTTTAATGTACACAGTCAGATAACAGTATTGGGCCAATTAGAAGAAGATTTCTTTGTCTTTTGTACAAACCTAATTCCTAAAAAAGCTGGAATAATTTGAAAACGGGGTTTGTTTTGTATTGGCTATTTGTGGGATTGGACAAATGTGGTATTGACTTATGCCCCTAATCATTTCCCTCCTATCTTTTTATAAGAAATACAGTGGGGGAAATAAGTAGTTGATCCCCTGCTGATTTTGTAAGTTTACCCCCTTACAAAGACTTGAACAGTCTATAATTTTTATGGAAGGTTTATTTTAACAGAGAGAGACAGAATATCAACAAAAAATCCAGAAAAAAAACATTAAATAAAAGTTATAAATTAATTTGTATTTAATTAAGGGAAATAAGTATTTGATCCCCTACCAACCAGCAAGAATTCTGACCCCCACAGACCGGTTATGTGCTTATGAGGCACACAAATTAGTCCTGTCCCTGTTTAAAAGACTCCTGTCACAGAATCAGTTTCTTCCGTTCAAATCTCTCGACCACCATGGGCAAGACCAAAGAGCTATCAAAGGACGTCAGGGACAAGATTGTAGACCTGCACAAGGCTGGAATGGGCTACAAGACCATCAGCAAGAAGCTTGGTGAGAAAGAGACCACTGTTGGTGCGATAATTCGAAAATGGAAGAAATACAAGATCACAGTCAATCACCCTCACTCTGGAGCTCCATGCAAGATCTCACCTGGTGGGGTAAGAATGATTCTGAGAAAGGTGAGGTCAGTCCAGAATTACACGGGAGGAGCTTGTCAATGATCTCAAGGGAGCTGGGAGCAGAGAAATGCTGGATATGACCCCAAGAACACCATCCCCACCGGGTGTTTCTTTGCCTCCAAACACAGCGAGTGGAGTTGATGCCAAAGAGCTCAATTTTGGTCTCATCTGACCATATCACATTCTCCCAAGCTTTCTCTGAATCATTCAGGGCACATGAGCCTTCTTGAGCAAAGGGACTTTGCGGGCACTGCAGGATCTCAATCCATTACGGCGAAGTGTGTTACTAATGGTTTTCTTGGTGACTGTGCGCCCAGCTCCCTTGAGATCATTGACAAGCTCCTCCTGTGTAATTCTGGACTGACCTCACCTTTCTCAGAATCATTCTTACCCCACCAGGTGAGATCTTGCATGGAGCTCCAGAGTGAGGGTGATTGACTGTGATCTTGTATTTCTTCCATTTTCGAATTATCGCACCAACAGTGGTCTCTTTCTTACCAAGCTTCTTGCTGATGGTCTTGTAGCCCATTCCAGCCTTGTGCAGGTCTACAATCTTGTCCCTGACGTCCTTTGATAGCTCTTTGGTCTTGCCCATGGTGGTCGAGAGATTTGAACGGAAGAAACTGATTCTGTGACAGGAGTCTTTTATACAGGGACAGGACTAATTTGTGTGCCTCATGGGCACATAACCGGTCTGTGGGGGTCAGAATTCTTGCTGGTTGGTAGGGGATCAAATACTTATTTCCCTTAATTAAGTACAAATTAATTTATAACTTTTATTTAATGTTATTTTTTGTTGATATTCTGTCTCTCTCTGTTAAAATAAACCTTCCATAAAAATTATAGACTGTTCAAGTCTTTGTAAGGGGGTAAACTTACAAAATCAGCAGGGGATCAAATACTTATTTCCCCCACTGTATCTTACAACAACAACAACAACAACAATAATAATACATGCAAGTAGATATTTCAGTTATAAATCCAACTGGCTATTAGTTGTATCTAATTATCTTTTCATTTTTGTTGCAGCAAATTTGCAAACACCTGTATCACCTGTAGCAAAAGCTGACACATGCTTCTTTCAACACATATGAAGCCAGCCACCACATCTGTTGAACTGTCTATATAATATCACAAAGCACTGATGGCATTAGCTGTTCTAATTTGTATAAGCTTATCGATGGATTGACTAAATGCTTTTCTGTTGCAATGTTCGGAAACTTTATTTACCATAACCATGCTTACTGATTCCTATTAAAGGAATATAAAAATTAATGAATATAAAAAGATTTACTATTTATACATAGCAAAAAGTTAAATACGCACTACTGATGCTGTTAGCCAGGTTGTGCAGTTGCTTAGTGTTGTCCAGAACCTCAATGCTTTGAGTATAGGCATTGTAGTGCACAGAGAATGGTCTAGGAATTGTAGCAGCATACTTCCTACAATGTAAAGGAAACATATACACATTTAATTAGCCTATAAAAGAGAAAAGTATAGTACTGTTTACAAAATACAATACTTTTTAATTGTAACTTTACCTGACTTTGTTTTTGGCATCCTCAAAGCTCTCAGCCACAAAGTAAAGTGGCTGAAATTCAGTGATGGGGTATTTCTGTATGCAGGTCTTCTCTGGATCAAAGTCCAAGATCTTTGGGTTGTCAGTCAAAGAGTACTACATAAAAGAAAATCTATACCTTACTTTTTTACAGTCATGGTATGTGTAGTAAATCACATTTTCTTAAGCATAAAGTAAGTAGACACCTGATCATTAGCTTGTTTTACATCCCATTCCAAAACCATTAACATTAATGATGTTGATGATGAAAAGACCTTTTCCTTTGTGTTATCTTAGTTGTCTGTGTATATAAATCTAAGAAATGCCTGTGTTGATCTAAGAATGACAGTATCCAATTTTTTTTTTAGTTTTCCTTTGTTATTTCAAGAATTGAGAATTTAAGAATTGTCCATGAATTACCTGTTATTTGTTTATCTAATCTGAGAATTCTGTTTTCTTTAGCATTATAATTTCTAGTATCATCTGTTCTTCTGTTTTGTTTGTAGTAGTGTTTTTTTTCTGGTTTTGTTAATAAAACACAATGACTTTTCTAGCATTTTATTACAATCAGATGTTATTTGATTGGTGGAGCATTAAGACTTAAACTTAACACTGGGCTTTATCGTGTCTTTGCTTTAGAAAACCAATGATTCCTCATATTTTTACCTGCAGCTCTCCAAATGATGAGAGCAGACCTGCTCCATAGGCCTTTATTTCATTGCCCTGCTTGCAAAGCCCAAACTCCACAGTGAACCAGTATACCTACGATATAAATATAAACCAAACAAAGTGATCAAGTCCTTGTTAAATTGTTAGCCTTGTTTTTTTTTATATTTTAAATCATACTCACCGTAGCAAGCTTCTCAATGTACTCATCAGGGGCACCTAGGGAAGCTAGGCCAATTTCCTAATCAAAAAATAAATGTTAGTAAAGTAAATGTTGTTTAAAGTACTTTACCTTTTACTTTTTTGGAAATCACAGAAGCTTGCTATCATATTGACATTACATGCACTGTTTACGTAATAGTCTGCAGTATTTACATAATATCATCAAACCTGTGAGAACTGAGCAAAACTGGGGTCAGCAAACAGTGGAGCATGGCCCAAAAGCTCATGGCAGATGTCACTGAAATAAAAAGTATATCTCCATATAAAAAAGAATATCTGAAATAAAAAGTTGTATCTATTACAGTGTATGTGGTTGTAGGTAGTTACTGTATTTTCAGTGTATTCTTCAAAACTCTCAGATTAGCTTGTATGAAATTTAAATTTATATTTTAAATATGTATTTTTAGTTAACTAAAATAGTCATAGCCAATATATACTGTATTTCTAATCTAATGCTAAAATGATTAACAGACATTGTAATTAAAAATAGAGGTCTAAAAAGCCACTAGATATAAGCTACATTATGCTGCTGCACCTGATACATTAATACCAACACAAAGCACACAACACCAAGTCATTACCATATTATTCTTATTTTTGGTGTTGAGAATGGTGAATACTTTTCATTAATAAATTGGGAGATGGGGGTAACAAAGTGTTTTTTGATTGTTTATTAGGATTTCAACGTCATGTTTTACACTTTGGTTACATTCATGCCAGGAACGCTAGTTACTCATTACACAAGGTTCATCAGTTCACACAAGGTTATATCGAGCACAGTTATGGACAATTTAGTATCTCCAATTCACCTCACTTGCATGTCTTTGGACTGTGGGAGGAACCCGGAGCACCCAGAGTAAACCCACAGACACAGGGAGAACATGCAAACTCCACACAGAAAAGAGCTGGACCGCCCCACCTTGGGATCGAACCCAGGACCTTCTTGCTGTGAAGCGACAGTGCTACCCACTTAGCCACCGTGCTGCCCATAACAAAGTGTACAGAGCAACAATAATTGCATAAACACTAATAATTGCATTTATATAGCAAGGGTAGACAAACATGGTTACTAAATAAACTTGGTGGCAGGTGTGTTAATTTTCAATCTATTCATTGGCATTTGTGTTTTAAATAAACATTTTATTAGTCAACATAAAGCACAAATGATAGCATCACTATAATACCTTTAATTACTGTTAACAAACAGGTGTCAGAATTGCATCAGGGAAATATTTAAATGGATTTAAACAGGTAACATTTTGCAAATGAAAAATGTGACAATTTTTTCTTTTCATTTTATTAACCACAAGTTTTGGTGGGTCCAGTTCCACCAGGAAACACAGGGCTTAAGAATGCCAATCCATTACAACCCCCTGCCCAGTCATACATAGCTGTGTAGCATGTCATGCCTGTGTAGGTTCCCAGCCGGCCAGTAACATCACTTAGATAGCAGTGATGGTAGGCTAGAGTAAAAGACTGCTGCACTACCCGAGTGCATGCAGTTCCAAATTTTATGCATGTTATTTTTTTATTATCAACATAATCATAAGTATATGATTTGTTGGCATGTGTGTGTGTTTTTTTGTGTGTACTCACGGCTCAGGTGTGTACATGGGCTTGGAGCCATGTCGGATGTACTGGGTGGAATGAAACACACGGAAAGCCAGACCAGCCAGGAAGTCACGAGATGAGAGCAGCCCTGCCACAGGGCGAAGTCGAAAACCAGTGCATGCTGCGAAATAGGAGGTATGCAGTACAGGATTAAATGTTTATATTGTTGTGTGTATTTCTAAAACATTAGTTTCAGGCAGTGAAAAGGAAAAATGGTTAACAAAGAATATTTAAAGACAGTGTCACTGATTTAGAACTAGCAGTTTATTTATAGACCTAACAGACCGCATCTGTCTAAAATTAAGTTTTGGTATTAAGGGTCAACTTGAGCCTAAAGCACAGAGCTGTTATTGAATGTACACATATTTACAAATATCTATTTTATTAACTTACTTACATTTGTCTTATATTCTTCTCTTCATTTTAATCAAAAACTTGTTTAAATGTTTTAGTAAGCAAGTTCATTTACAGGCAAGCTGAGAGTACAATAGAATAGCAGAAAGGCCTGCAGCCTGGAACTGCAGCACAGTAACTCACACTGCAGGAAGATGGAGATTTCCTCCAGCTGTGGGATGTTGTCCTCATGGTAGCCACAGTACTCCTCCAGCAGTGGGAAGACGCGGTTGTGTTCGCGACATGCGTGTGTCGGGTATAAGGTTTTCAGTTCTCGGAATACTGTTCCCCATGTAGCCTTTTCCTCCTCTGTGTATTCCACACCTGGGATGGGCTGACCACTTTGAGCAGAACAGGAGCAAGATTTTGGTTAGGATCATTAGAGATTGTACATATCTGTTTATAATGCAGTGCTGTCTGAGTGATCAAGGGTCACTGGCATTCAGTGTTGGTGTTTGATCTTGCCCTTTATGCACAGATATTTCACTTGGTTTCCTTATCCTTAAATTATTTGTATGTAAGCAATTGAGGGTTAAAGGCCTTGCTCAAGGGCCCAACAGTGACAACCAGTCACTGTGGATATTAAACAGTGGTGGATATTAAACCAGCAATTTTCTGCTTACTAGCCCAGTACTTTAACCACTGGGCTACCAATGCACAAAGTCCATAAAGCTTTGGACTGTAGATGATAAAAATCCCTGAATTCCTTGCAATCATGCACTGAAAAACATTGTTATAAAGCTGTTGGACTATCCTAGACCCATAAATGACTGACATCCTTGCTTGTAAACAAATGAGCTGAATTGTTGTATATCATGGCATACTTCTGCTGCAAAGCATGCTTGTACTTTTCTGCCAAAAGGCTTAAATTTTGTTTCATCTGCCAATAAAAAAATCGAACCACATATAATAAAGACATATGGTGTAAAGTTGCATCTGTATTAACAACAGACAACACATTGTGTATACAACTAACACAACTAAACTTAAATGTATGATTAACAACATGTATGATTTCCCCCTGACTGTCTTAGATTAGAGAGTAATGATTAGGCTTGCTGTCAGCATGGTTTATGTACAGTGTATCACAAAAGTGAGTACACCCCTCACATTTCTGCAAATATTTCATTATATCTTTTCATGGGACAACACTATAGACATGAAACTTGGATATAACTTCTAATAGTTCTAGTTCTGGCTCAGTCCCTCAATCACTCAAATTGGCTGCTGTTACTCCCATACTTAAAAAACCTGGAAAAAAACCCAGCTTTTGACACCATTAATCACTCCATTCTTCTGTCCCGCCTTGAATCCTCTGTCAACATCACTGGTACTGCCCTTTTGTGGTTAAGGTCATATCTCGTAAACAGACAACAGTTTGTTAATATCAACAATTGTAGTTCTGCCATTGCTCCACTGTCCCAAGGCGTTCCCCAAGGCTCAGTGTTAGGTCCCCTTTTGTTTATTCTTTATATGCTCCCCCTTGGTGACATCATACGTCGGCATGGTTTACATTTCCACTGCTATGCTGATGATATTCAGCTTTACATTTCCATTAATACTGAACTTCACTCCACTCTGACAAATTGCATCACTGAAATGAAATTGTGGATGAAAGCTAATTTCCTCAAATTAAACTGTGAAAAATCTGATATGATCATCGTAGGTCCTACAACCCTGGCAAAAACCACAAAAAATTTTCAAATTACCATTGATAATGACACTTTGTCTCCGTCTTCTAACATCCGAAATCTTGGTGTAATTTTTGATAGCAACCTCTCTTTTGACCGCCATGTAAATCACATCACCAAAACTGCTTTCTTTCATCTAAAAAAATAGCACGTCTACGTCCATCACTCTCCTTTTCTGCCGCCGAAACCTTGATTCATGCTTTTATTACATCCAGAATTGATTATTGCAATAGCATCCTTTATGGTACATCTAACAAAATCCTAAAAAAACTTCAGTATATCCAGAATTCAGCTGCTCGCCTCCTTACTCATACTCGCTCCCGTGATCATATTACACCTGTTCTCCAAAAACTTCATTGGCTTCCCGTTGCTCAACGCATTCAATTCAAAATTCTTCTATTCACTCACAAAGCTCTCCATAATCAGGCCCCATCCTACCTCACCGACCTGCTCCATCAGCACATTCCCTCCCGTAGCCTTCGCTCTTCTGAGGCTAACCTACTGTCCATACCCTCTAGGACCAAGCACCAGACCTGGGGTGACAGGGCCTTTTCCATAGCTGCTCCATCTTTATGGAATGCTCTCCCCAAACACCTACGAGATTGTCCTGACCTGTCCAAATTCAAGTCACTTCTCAAAACTCATCTATTCAGAGTGGCATTTAACTTGTAACAACACGAAATAAATGCTTTTATTTTTGCTATTCTTTTTAATAGTTTTTATACTTAGATCACGACAGAAATGTGAAGTCCTAGATCCTAAAACTTGTAAAGTTTTCAGTTTCCTGATTGCATGTGAATCTGTCCTGTTTCTGTCTAATTTTAAGAAATTGTTCTATATTTGTTGTTCTCTCTCATAATTTAGCTAATTTTTAATGAACTGTCTTATGCTGCTCTCTTTGTTTTTATCTTAATTATTCTTGATGTTGATGTACTATTTTGATTTTGTACTATGATTTGTATGGTGTATGTACGTATTTGTTTTGATTATTTGTCTTATGTAAAGCATCTTTGAGTATCTTGAAAAGCGCTATATAAATAAAATGTATTATTATAACTTAGAGTAGTCAGTGTACAGCTTGTATAGCAGTGTAGATTTACTGTCTTCTGAAAATAACTCAACACACAGCCATTAATGTCTAAATAGCTGGCAACATAAGTGAGTACACCCCACAGTGAACATGTCCAAATTGTGCCCAAATGTGTCGTTGTCCCTTCCTGGTGTCATGTGTCAAGGTCCCAGGTGTAAATGGGGAGCAGGGCTGTTAAATTTGGTGTTTTGGGTACAATTCTCTCATACTGGCCACTGGATATTCAACATGGCACCTCATGGCAAAGAACTCTCTGAGGATGTGAGAAATAGAATTGTTGCTCTCCACAAAGATGGCCTGGGCTATAAGAAGATTGCTAACACCCTGAAACTGAGCTACAGCATGGTGGCCAAGGTCATACAGCGGTTTTCCAGGACAGGTTCCACTTGGAACAGGCTTCGCCAGGGTCGACCAGAGAAGTTGAGTCCACATGTTCGGCGTCATATCCAGAGGTTGGCTTTAAAAAATAGACACATGAGTGCTGCCAGCATTGCTGCAGAGGTTGAAGACGTGGGAGGTCAGCCTGTCAGTGCTCAGACCATACGCCGCACACTGCATCAACTCGGTCTGCATGGTCGTCATCCCAGAAGGAAGCTGACGCACAAGAAAGCCCGCAAACAGTTTGCTGAAGACAAGCAGTCCAAGAACATGGATTACTGGAATGCCCTGTGGTCTGACGAGACCAAGATAAACTTGTTTGGCTCAGATGGTGTCCAGCATGTGTGGCGGCGCCCTGGTGAGAAGTACCAAGACAACTGTATCTTGCCTACAGTCAAGCATGGTGGTGGTAGCATCATGGTCTTGGGCTGCATGCGTGTTGCTGGCACTGGGGAGCTGCAGTTCATTGAGGGAAACATGAATTCCAACATGTACTGTGACATTCTGAAACAGAGCATGGTCCCCTCCCTTCGAAAACTGGGCCTCATGGCAGTTTTCCAACAGGATAACGACCCCAAACACAACCTCCAAGATGACAACTGCCTTGCTGAGGAAGCTGAAGGTAAAGGTGATGGACTAAACCCAATTGAGCACCTGTGGCGCATCCTCAAGTGGAAGGTGGAGGAGTTCAAGGTGTCTAACATCCACCAGCTCCGTGATGTCATCATGGAGGAGTGGAAGAGGATTCCAGTAGCAACCTGTGCAGCTCTGGTGAATTCCATGCCCAGGAGGGTTAAGGCAGTGCTAGATAATAATGGTGGTCACACAAAATATTGACACTTTGGGCACAATTTGGACATGTTCACTGTGGGGTGTACTCACTTATGTTGCCAGCTATTTAGACATTAATGGCTGTGTGTTGAGTTATTTTCAGAAGACAGTAAATCTACACTGCTATACAAGTTGTACACTGACTACTCTAAGTTATATCCAAGTTTTATTTCTATAGTGTTGTCCCATGAAAAGATATAATAAAATATTTGCAGAAATGTGAGGGGTGTACTCACTTTTGTGATACACTGTACATGTGTGTGTTTAGTAGTCTCACTGCTATGTAAATGCATGTTTCCATAGTGGGTGTTTGATTGAGAACTCCCTGGCTTTGTAGTGCACATGTGAATAATACAGCCCTATTATAGTGAGAAAGCAGTGTGCTCAGAGGCCTTGCACCCAGGCCCTGTAATTTCCCACCCTTTTGTTTGCTAGAAGGTAATTTGCCATAAAAGGTACACAAAAACTAGAGGTGGGGCTGATCATTGTGCCCCTATGGCTATGTGAGAGGGACATACAAAGAGAAAGGAAAATTCTAGAGACTAGAGAGAAATTTCTCATGATCAGAAGTTACTGTCTGTAGTTGTAGGCAATGTCAGCAAATTCCTTTCTCCTGGCCCTGTAGAGCTCGTCTTTAAAGCCCTGTAAACAATGGCAAAAAGAGAACAATATTAGAGCATCAGATGAGCAATCTAGTAGCTCAAGAACTAAATAGAGATTAGCGTCTAGACCTGATCCCAATACAACCTTTCCTGGCAACGTTACTCATTTGTGCAGAGCTTGGAGCAGTGAAAAACGTATTCAAATGAAGCCTTTGTAGAGTGTTTGCTGCTCATGATGAATACATTTTAGTTTAATGGCAACTGGAAAGGGTGCAATTATTTATAATTATAGGGGCTCAATTAAAGTGATGACATCAATTTGAGGCCGCAGACCGCTTTCATTAGAATAAAGAATGAGGCTGGAGCGTCATCGTGACTACCGTCTTTTAGCAACAATAAGCATCCCTTAAAAACACACGCACCCACGCATGCACACATCAAAACAAAAGTAAAGACAAGACAGTCCCCTCAATTATACCTACATACTAAACATATCTATCCTTGTGTTTTCACCAAAACTAAACTTGGAGGTCAGTGTTAAAGGGTAAATGCCTCAGTTACCAAGTGTCATAATACTTTCAAAACATTTTTGGCCATTTAGTTTTGGATTTAATTTAATTTTTAATTTTAATATTGTAATATTTATTTAAAACATTTTTTAAATTCAACCACTGTGTGGCACATATCATGGTTCCAATTCAACCCAAAGATGTTTAATGGGGTTTAGGTCAGTGCCTTTGAAAGCCACTCCTCCACACTAAACTCTACACCATGTCTTTATGGACCTCAGTTGGTGCACAGAAGCAAAGTTACGCTGATGCTAGAATAGGAATGTAATAAATCATGATTTTGTACACGTTAGCAATACGCGTGACTGCAACACTTTAATTCAGTAATTAGGAGGATGTCAAAATACTTTTGGCTATATAGTGTAGCAAATCTTTTTGTAATGATTTTTAAAAATTTGATTATTAAATTACTTTTTTATTACAATGTATGTAACAAATAATGTTAAAAAATAAAAAATTTGTAAAATGCATTTAAAAAATCTGTAATTCTTTTGTAATTCCTGCTTAATACAAGACTTCATGATGATCTACACATTTTTAATAAAAGACAGATCTGGAATGCAAGCAGACAAGTCAAACACATGCACTGTGTCTACAAAGCCATGCTCGGTTGTAACATATACATAATAAGAATGAAAAGACGTAACATTTTAAAAACATAATATATACGTCCATGTTAATGTTACCTAAAGGAAAGGGTGTTATATAAATAAACACTGCACATTGTTTATGATCAAGTCATGAGCAGTCAGTCCTTTTCTGCCATATTATCATTTAAAACAAAACCTAGATAACAAGTATTGTGCACTTAAACTATAACTTGATACCACATTTGGTTTTGTCTCAGTATAAAACTTTTTTTATAATATTATTTATTTATTTTTGTTTATTTATGTATTTAATTTATTAGTTTTTTTTATTTGTGTATATATTTCTATATTATTTTAGATTTTTTAAATATTTGTATGTCTAGATTAAGTAAATATAATAACTGGTTGCAGGTTCTGGTTTGTATATAAAAAAATATTAATTAATTAATAACTGTGTAAACTAAGTACAGTATGTATTCCTGATTAGAAGTGGCATATTCTGTAAGTAACATAGAAAACAGAACTGTAATGCAACATACATACACACAAAGATACACATTATAGCTTACAGGGTGATCGGCATCCAGCTCAGATCCATAGCTTAGAATCTGGTTGGCAAATCTGTCCAGGTCCTGGATGTTTTTGGGAAACCATGGCACTGTTAAAACAAAATTAAATGACCAATACATTTCAATGCATAACATTTGCTTTCTCAGTCCAGTTACATTTCCCATCCATTAAATGTAAATTGCATTTGTAATTTTCATCCACGTTTTTAGACAAAGAGGTCATAAGAAGGCAGTTAAATGCTGAGGTGATAAAAAATAGACATAATATATATATGTGTGATGTCATACTAAAAATCATATTATTGCATGAATTTTTACTTTTTGGATATTTATTTTAAACAGGTTGCGTGTCGAAACAAAATTATTTGGGATCAAGTAAGTGTCTTTTAAGGAGAAAACAAGAGGCATTTATATGATTCAAAGAAAGAATAAACCCAGTACTGGGAGGAAATCTCTGGTAAAATTATTGTTTCAACAGGACAATAGCCCAAAACACATGGATCTAGAATGGCTAAATTAGCTTTTGGATTGCCAAATCCCTGTTCCTGGAAAACCAACAAATTTGCTTTTGCCAAGTAGAGTGACCAAAGTTGTGCCAAGAGCCATTAAACCAAATGTTAGTGCTGTACGAATATATTTTTACCCCAGCAATTGTCATATTTTTAGAAACAACTATTGATCACAATAAACCTATTGAAGAACTTGAAGAACAAAAAACAGCTCCTTGTGTTTGCAAAGCATGAGTCCCATAAAAATAAAGCACTGGTAAATTCCACAGCCTTGCCTAATTAAGATTAATGAGAAATACACTGACAAGAAACTAAAATTAATCCAAAAAAAGACCCATGCTTACTGGGAATGACACACTAACTGAGATAAATGAGCTAGACTGAAGCTCTATCCATTGTGTAGACAGGAAATGACACCCAGCTCAAGAGGCGACATCTTTTAATGGACTTTGTAAATCTGCTTTTATGACAATCCTCTGGTGGTCCAAGTTTGAGTACATTTTAGGCAGTGTGGTATAGCTTGAGGCACATTTTGCATATAAAGACCATTTAGAACCTTACTAACTGGTAGTCTCTATTATAGTCTTTAACACTCACAAGTCATGTTTTGTTATTTTCAAGAGCTTTCTAGAGTTGTGATCAGTCTACTGTGTGCAGTCAAATCCTTACTTATATGACATGCCACAGACTTAGAAGACCATGCCACAATGTTAAATAACCCACCAAATTGTTACTACTATAAAGGCAATTACATTAAATGGTACTAAAACCCTTTTAATGGATGTCATCCATCCAGGAAGACATTCATGGACTATTTCTTCTCATAAATATTTAAGACAAAACTTCATTTTAATGCATTTTTGTTTATTTGATTTATAAAATACCTATAGCCATTTTATTTTAGGTCTACTACACTATCAAAAAAACTCATACATATTGCATATGATAATAATTACTTGGTACACATTTGTGTGTGTGTGTGTGTGTGTGTGTGTGTGCCCAATCCAAATAGAACATGGTCAGTCATTGTACTTCTAATGTTAATACACAAACCATATTGTCCTTTACCTTTAAATAATTTCTCAATATTTCATTGTTTTTTAAAGGTTCTCTGTTACCCACCTGTGTCTTTCTGCTTGTTTCTTGACAGCTCGTGCACTTGTCCGCTAATTTGGACACGCAGACTGTTGATTACCTCATCCAAAACCTTGGAGCAGGCTGTGTCCACACTGATGAAGAACTCATACTCTCCCTTGTTTATGCGTGATGGCCGGGACTCAATATGTGTCAAATTGATGCCATTTTCCTGTAAATTCATTCATAAACACAGAAATTATGAATTTTAGAAAATGTTCAATAAATAGACTAATACGTGGATTCAGAAAGTTTTTAGACCCCTTGACTTACACTTTATGGTGTTGCGGATTTGCTTTGCCTGGATATTATTGCAATTGTTATTTATAATTCTAAACTTATTATCCACAATGTAGTGAAAACATGCTTTAAAAATAAATTTTAAAACCCTCAGATGCTTTGCTGTTGCACTAAATTTTGTGGTCAGGTGCAATTATCCTTAAGATTTGTCTAGAACTCCATTCCTACTGTGAAACATGGTGGTATATAGCATTATTCTTCTGTGCTGCTTTACAGTGGCAAAGACAGGGAGAGAAAAAAATCACCAGCCTGCAGCTGTGGCTTGTGTTTAGTATCTAAGGCTGTGTGTCTGGATACAATTACTATTCTAAGTGTCCTTTTTCCACACCAGAGGGTGCTGTCTTGTTTTGTAGCTTCATTCATGTATCTATTTTACCAATGAGTAATAACTAAATACACAGTCTGTGATGTTAAGCATATACTTTAACATAAATATAAACATGACATTGGCTTAAATATGAATTGGGCATTGGGCAAATGCTTAATATGGTGGTCGCTTCACTAAAACAACGACACAATGACATTTAGTTTTATCTTCTTCCCAGTCTCCCTGTCCCTGCTGCCAAGATGCACCCCCATAGCATTATACTGCCACCACCATGTTTCACCATAGGAATGGTATATTTCACTTGACCTTGTGCTTGCTGTTCTGTCCAAAGTATTTTTTTTTAATCTTATTAGACCAGAGAATCATATTTATCTTCTTCCTCATGTTGTCTATTAAATGGCACCTGCAAACTACAAACAAGCTCTTATATGCCTTTTTTTCAAAAGTGGCTTCTGTCTTGCCACTCATGGTCATAGTCATAAACAGTCTATCCAACAGGTTCAACCATCTCTGCACAGGACTGTTGAAACTCTTTTAGAGTGACTGTTGTGATCTTCCTGACAAAGACCCTTCTTTTATCAAGCTGTTGGAGCAAAAAAGTCTGAATTAACAATGATTTCATTCAAATACCTCTGCCAACTTATGAACCTCGGTTGACACAACTTTTGGGTTATAATATCAAAAATTAATATCATATTCTATTTCATCAGACGAAAAAAATGGCTACCTCTGTTGTGATTCTTACCAAATGCAGGTATTACATTCTATGTGCCTATATTTAGTAATTTAGGAGGCACATAATTGTGTTTGTGTTTGTATGAAAATTAAAAAGCTACATGAAAAGCCTTAGCTAAAAAATGTTTAAATACATGATATAATATAAACTATGCAACACATTAAAATAGTGTGTTTAAACACAAGTTGCAAGAAAATGTACATTTTATTAATGAGGTTTGTTACAGCAATCTGTTTTTAATAAGTTGTATTATGTAGAAAAGGGTGGCGCAGCATACTCTTTCTGATAGGCCCATACAGGAGGTGGACCAGAATGTGTAATGATCTCCTAGTGCTATAAAGTCTGTTTGCTTCTTCCAGCTTTACCATTTTCAATCTGGAAACAGTTGGACCAAACCATGTATTTGCTGCATTCCCATAAACTTGTACAACACCTACAGCCCATTAGGCTACAGAAAAATGATGTTTGAGGATGGAGATGTCCCATTAATTATTTACCTGTTTGAACCGAATACACTATACTTTCTACAATAAGCAAGGACAAATATAATCTGCATGTAGATGTATTTTTTATTGTTTGCAGATATTCTGGACTGTCAAACTCTCCTATCTTCAAAGGTTTAATGATTCTATTTTCAAGGCTTGTCCATTTCACTGCTTTTTTATTGTGACTTGTTTTCTCTAACCATTCCTCCCTCAGAGTTCTAGATTCAAACTAGTTGCATTACTAAACATTAGATAACAAATAGGAAAGGACAGTTTGTTCAGCTGTGTGCAAAGAAGGGGTGGTGCATGGTGGGATGGAGTGCAAGATGGCTAAGTGCCATTAGGAACTGTGGTCTGCGTAAGTATGGGTGCTTTAGGGGTGGAGTAGGGGGTGGATTATATCCTGTGAGAGTTGATAGGCCAAAGTTAGGCTTTGATCTTTACTACCACTTTAGAGAAGATGCCAGAATGGCATTCCCAACTGATTTTTGACAAGAGCTGCAGAGAAACATACTGTAGCCCTCTGGATCATTACTGTCCAAAAGCTGGTTCTAATATTTGAAAGAACATTGTAAACATGTTTGTTTAACTTTAATAATGATGTAGGTGTTCGCATGCACTTTTTAATGGTTAAAAACTGAATTCTAAAAATAAATAAAGTTTTTATATTGGATGGGTAGATTTTTTAATAACACAAGTGTTAGCTCACATACATCAGACATAATTCTAAGCCTTTAAAAAACTAATATTCAAGAAAAAAACACTTCAAATTGTAAATCCATTTTATTTCATTTTCACCACTGTTTTATTCTGGTCTCAGTGGGTCCGATTTCCTAGAAAACTATAGGCATAAGGTAGGAATATACACTGGACAGGATGCCAATCCATTGCGAAACTTTGGCCATATGTATGTGTGCACCCTTTTCTAATTACTGAGTTATGTTGTTTTACCCACACCTGTAGCTAACATATGTAAATAATTAAAGAATGCAAGATTTATAGACAAACATTGACAGAAGACGTTGTACTAAGGATTTCAGCGACTTAAAAGGATGCTTTGACACAAGTCAATTCAGTAAATTCTTCCCTGCTAGATCTGCCCTTAGCAAAGCAGCTACGAGCAACAACAGCTTAAGACAGATTGTCCTGGGTTTGGTATTTGCCTCTTAGTTTCTGCAAAGTGCAATATTAATCCTCTAGCATACAGACATTCTGGACAATTTGGGGAAGATTCTACATTTATATTCTTTTATTCTTATTATTCTTTTTCTTATGATTATTGTTATAATCAGCATCATCATTATTATTGTTGGTGTCACCAAATTTGTTTTTAAAATTTGCTTTTTACATTTTATAACTATATTGTTCTAAAGTATAATTATAATTTTCTGAGGTTATGGCCAGGATACTGACTGGAGACTACTATTTACTCTTTTAAATAAGTTTAAACCTTTGTAACCTTTGCTTTGATATCTGACTGAACTGCCAATGAAAAATTGATTTCAAAACAAAACATGCACTTTGAAACAAGTGGGATGATCCTTTGGGTAGGATCCAGCAAGTCTAGAGTTTATTTAAAAGTGAGGGAAAGTAGGGGACTGATAGACAGTGTATTGGTATGTGTGCATGCTCATGTATTTTTTGCAAGATGAACATACCAAATTCTATGAACTCAGTTCACCCAAATAATGTCAAAATATTGTATGTTTTAGCTTTTAAATGCTCAGGTGGACAGCACCTTTTAAATGTTTACCTTAATCTCTACTTCCATTGGCAAAATGGTAAAAGACTAATCTGAAACATGTGGAGTTTAACTTGTGTAACTAAAGCTGCTGGAAAGACCAAAAGGCCTGGACGCCCCAGCATGTGGCTTTATTTGTATGTAAGACAAATTCAAACGGGGTCAACTCACTTTAATTCTTAACTCATCTCCAGTGAGTAAACTTGGCTCTTTTCCAACTCCTGAAGATCAGACATCTGTTTCACAAGATCACTTCATCCATTGCTATTAATGAATAATTAGGTATAGACTCGTTCACAAAATTTTTAATGTTACACTTTAAGCCTCTCACTTTTACAAAAATGTATTTTTTTTGTCCAACAGTTCTTAAAATTGTTCATAATTAGGGGGAACTAATTATACTTTACTATTCTAACGTTGCTATGTAATGACCCTCCTATAATAACCCCCAGTTGAGAAACAATAATCTAGTCTAAATTTTCAGGAATCATGGTCCATTCAAAGAGGTTTTACTGTCCAGAATATGTGGACTTAAGCACTTACCTCAAAAAGCCTTAGGGCTTTTGCTAGTGCCCCCACCTCTTCTTTTATGGAGAAAATGCAAGACAGGACACCAGTTTTGTTAGTCTTCTCCTCAAGGTACATTGAGCTCTGTAAGCAAAAAAAAATTGTAATACAAAGAATACTATTTGCCTGTCAAGTGACTTAAAATAAAAAAATACAATAATTTATTTAAAATCTTTTTGTGCCTATTTGTTTTTTATGCATGTTTGGGTTTGTACATGCAGGTGGCTGTCTCTGTATAAACTCATGACTGTCATTGGTTTCACATTCCTAAGACTGAACATTCACATGATCAAGAATTAAGCGACCACCACATCTGACTTCTATCCTCTGACTTCAGTCATAATCTGCTAATATGAGCCTCTTAGGAAAACAGTTTTTGTCGTTCTTCTGCTAATATATTTTTTTCTTTATCAGATACTTAACATATGCAATACCCCATTTCCAGAAAAATTGGGAACGTTTTGTAAAATGCAATAAAAATAAATTTGTAATTAGAATCTGTAAAAATTCAAAATGTGTTTTTATTTACAAAATACAATAAAGTTAATCAGTGAAAACAATGAAAATCTTTTATTTGTAGTAAAGATTCAAGTGAATTAACAAATCACAGGTTCTTTTATTACTGCATTTTACATAATGTCCCAACTTTTTCGGAAATTGGGTTTGTAGACGGATATGTAGACTGCACATTTAGTATTTATCTTACTGCAGGAAATGTAAACATAAAGAACAGTTAAATGTAGTTTATGATAGGGTATTTGGCATTAAAATCCCATTTTTATCAGTGTACATTTTTACTTTTCCAAGTAAAGGATATTTCTATGTGAACTATTTATACTGAAGCTTGTTACTTTTAACATTGCATTAAGATTAGGGTCACCACGTCTTTGACAAGTAAAGGTTACATTTAATCTGTTTAAATAATTATTTAAGCATTATTACATTTCAGTGTACAGAGTCAGACAGACAGATTAAATTATATATTTAAATTATATAAATTATACATTAATATAAGTTTTTTGTTATAATCACGGGTATACATGCTAAATAAGCTGATAGAGGCTACACTTTGTCAATAATAATAATAATAATAATAAAAATAATGTAAATAATAAAGTCACCTGCATGTCGCTGTTCACCCTCTTGTACGCCGCGTCCATCTTCTCTCAGTTTCTTTTTTGCTCTGGTTCCAGAAATTTACTGATCAACTTCGCTGAATTGTACTTTTATTCTCCCAAAAGGAGTCACGTGATACAACGCCCTCTAGACCTGAAACTTCCACACTGGTCACGTGACCTTTGTTCGCTTTGAGTTTCACCTGCAAAAAGGTTTTTAGTTTTTTTTGTTTAGTTTTTTCTGCGCTTTAATACTTATTAGATTATGCAAGGTAAAGGTAAAAATACAACCTGGACAGAGTGTCGATTTAGCCACACACATCTAGGGGCAATTTAAAATAATCAATTTACCTTTTGTGTGTTTTGGGGAGAAGACGTAGAGTACCTAAGAGTTAGGGTTGGCAACTTTCAGAACTGGAAATAAGGAACACCCTGGACTGGCAGGTTGGCGGCATTGGGTAGGGGGTGGGATGGCGGGTGTTTACCTGAGGGGTATGCGGTTAGGGTTGCACCTATAAAAAATATAACGGGTCTTACATCCTCACAGAAACATTATCAAAATGTTTTATTTAGCCTGTTTAACTTATATTATTATCATTCTTTATAATAATAAATCAGAACCATGTTTTAGGTAAAACAACATGCATAAAGAACATCATGTACCATTTTTCTCAATAGTGCAAACAACGTTATTACATAATCCATCTTCACACTGACATGTAGCCCGGGTTCTAGACTGCGTTGCTTAAGAGGGGGGCTACTGCGGAAAAATGTGCGCTCTGCGCTACTCAAACAGCGGAGTAATATGCTGGTTGTTATGCTGATATGCCTGCGCACACACGGCGTTACTAAGACTAAAAGTGAACACTACTTAAAATAATAACCAAACGCTTTCTAATTCCCACGGTAGCAGCAGTTTCCTTATGTTTCATACATATCGGCATGTCTCAGTCTAATCTGCAGCATTTCTCTCCCATTAATAAAAATACGGAACAAAGCGCCTTGGTGAAACAAGCTTTTCCCTTACACTTTACAACACCATCATTCGGCATTCTTTAATGCTATATATGAAGCTGTGTAAAATGTGATTGTAGTAAATTGGATCACATTTACTGTTTATATGGGACCAAACTAAATGTTAATTGTCTATTGTTTTAATACTTTTTCTATTTTGTCTTGTTTCTCTTGGGTGTGTGGTGATAAATTCTGGTGTGCGAATGTCATCGATGCTATCTGTCGGTCGGGCTAAAACACTCCCATGATTGGTTATAAGTGAGATGTGTGTGTGTGTGTGTGTGTGTCGTAGAACGCGAATGATCCTTGCTTGTACAGTTGACATAAGGTTTATAACCACTAGATGGAGCCAAACAGCTATTTTAGCTATTATTATTATTATTATTATTATTATTATTATTATTATTATTATTATTATTATTATTATTATTATTATTATTAGCTATTTTCACTGCAGCACTTCAACAAACCCAAAGTGCAAACTGTTGAAACGATATGTAAAATTTAAAAAAGACTTGTAAATCCATATAGATAAGGATAAGTCAAGGCTCGCCACGTAACAAGCACCCCCAAACAAAATCAAATAAATAAATAAATAAAGTAAATGAAATAACTAGTGAATAATCCATCAGTTTCAGTCCAATGTTCCTTAACAAGTGATGATACATACTGGGTGTGTTATTTTCCAAGGTGTATAATATCCTCAGAACACTTATGTCAAGGCTCTTATATGCTTTATATGTTTCGATCACTTAAACATCACTGCATTAAAAACCTACATGCATCTTTAATTAATTTGGCTACATGGATCATGTGCCATCATTATCAATAACTTTAAATGGTTTTGAGAAATCAAATCCAAATTTTGCTGGGTGACATAAGACCCATTACAACACAAATTATTAACATAATGGAGAAATTCATGGAGACCATGCCCTTATACTTAATACACTCCAAACCTTAAAAGTTATTTCATTCCTAACGTAAAACGTGAAAAGTTTAAGGCTGTTATGAAGGCTGCACAGCTCTCATGCTACCTAACAAACCACTAGGTGGCAGTGTTGGCCTGACATATAAACAACTTTCTTAGTAACGTATAGTTCACTAATGCAGTTCCTAACAGCACAATGAAACATTTGCACAGAATCATAGTGCATAGTTTACTAAAACACATAAGAATGTCTTACCCATACGATGTCTTTGTAAAATATATTTAACAGAAACCCCCTAACGTGCACGTGTATGTGTTTTTGTTACTTTCGTACTGGCTATGAAGTGCAACGTTGTTCCTACTAGTGTTCTCAGATCAAATTTGACCAAAACGGTAATGGTTATTATCCAAAACCCCCTAAATATCCTACTACTGTTTTTTTTTAGAATGAACTGTACATCAACTGACACATTTCTGGCTATTTGGTTCTTTTAGTTTTTAGAGGAGATCAAGAATGAACATGCATCATGTATGCGCACTGGCTAACTGAGGAATCTAAAAGGTGATTTCCTGTTCAGGATGGTCTATACTCTAAAAGGTGTCAGAAGAAGTTGAATGTGTGTGTGTGTGTGTGTGTGTGTGTGTGTGTGTGTTTAAATAAGGAGATTAAGAATTTCAGCATAACTAGGACAACACAAAATATGTATTAAGTGAATTTTGATGTATTACACAAGTCAATGGAAAAATCATTCCACCTTGGAATAAAATCCAGTGGGTGTGTGTGGGTGTGTGTGTGTGTGTGTATGTGTGTTCTTGTGCTAACACCTGGTGCAGTATTACTACAGAACCGTTATGGCCAAAAAAACATCTGCTTATCACATGTACTGTTATTTAATGCACATATTCACCTATATACAGTACTTGAAAGTGGATCTGGATGAGTGCTTGTTTAAGGAAAAAGGCAGCCCTTTTGAATCTGATCATTAGGGGCTTTGTTGTGTGTCAGTATAAAAAATATTGCTTGATGAACTTTAAGATTTTAAGATAGCATTTCAGTACACCCAGGTTAGGAGCAAAATTGGGGTAGGATTTACCTTTGTCAGTCTTTTATCTGTAAGTGTGTGTGTGTAT
Organism: Trichomycterus rosablanca; assembly: GCF_030014385.1. Classification (NCBI taxonomy): domain Eukaryota; kingdom Metazoa; phylum Chordata; class Actinopteri; order Siluriformes; family Trichomycteridae; genus Trichomycterus; species Trichomycterus rosablanca. The sequence continues at coordinate 67,864,931 of NC_085988.1, read as the reverse complement.
GAGGGACCTTGTCTGTGTGTGTGGGGGGGGGGGGTTACTTGAGTTTCATAACTTTAAGTTTTAGCTAAAAGCATTTACTCACCCTAATTATTAGTACCATTCCAATTGAAGGACTGCCACAATGCAGTTTACAAAATATTCGACTTACACCAAATTCAATCACCAAAGACATGTTCCTGTTTGTAGCTTTGAGGCTGATGTGATCACAGTTTTTTTGTATTTCTATTGTATTTTATTGCATTTATTTTTGCCGCAACTCATCAGAGTGTTTACACTCAACACTGGCCATTCCACAGACTGGTGTTACAAAGTTGGAAGCATATGATTTATTTTCCATAATTTTTTTTTTATGCCTGTTAGCAAAGGGTTTTAATGCTTAGGAGGGGTATTCACAAACATTTGGGCATATAAGGTCATTCTTATTTAATAATCTATTCAGTTATATTGTAATGCATGCATGGACAACATTGGCATTTATAGCAAAGATTGCAAAGTTTTTGAAACTGTACTGGAACATTAGAGCACCATTCAAATTGTATTATGTGTCCAAAATCCTTTATGGGTATTAAGCTTTTATGGGAGTTAAGACAGGCTTGTGAAGGCCAAAAATAAAGAATTTATGACATTGCTATACTTAAATTAAACACATTTTCTCCCTCACAAATGTATGAAAATTGAACGGTTGTTTGTTTCACTGTAATCCTCAAATGACACAAACAGGCACTTGGTTTTGAGTGCATAATTAGTTATTGCAAGTGGATTTCCCACAAAAACATATTTACCATTCATTTTAACATTGAACACATTTACAAATTATATGGTATGTTTGATCAGTGATAAAACTCCAGCAGACAGAGGTGTTTTCTATGGACGCCCGGATGCCATATTAATTACTGCAGCCGGCAATGACTGGAAGCTTCCAAACAAGAGGCATCAGCAGCCTGGGCAGCAAAGAAAAGCCTCCACAAAGCGCTAATTGGAGTGTGCGAGCGTACTGACAGAGTATAGGAGATAGGTTTCACAGAACTAGGGCTCAACAGAGGGGGGCAGGGGGACAACTGAATGGAACCCACGCTTCTTTTCTCAACTTCCTTGCTGAGCTAAAAAAGAGGAGAGAAGAAAGAGAGAGAAAAGGAAAAATGAGGGGGCTGGGGACTTAAATGTTGTCCTGATCTTGAACGCCACAGCCAAGTAAGAAAAATTACACAATTTATTGGCCAACCCCCTCAACTGCCCTCGCGTTATTCCTTACACCCGAGCGCACACACGCAAACCAGCGCCTATGCGCAATTATTCAGAGCTTTGGTGAGGGTCACTTGGGCTTTCGGAAGACTTTCTATTATTGTACTCTACACGAAACACACAAAACCCAGTGATGCTGCGTTAGCCCCACTGTAACAAAAAAGCGTGTAACAATCCTATACAAAAAGCGCTCTCAACTCCCTCCCGCACTGCACTTCTGCGCTGTAGCCCCTCCACCCAAATCTGACACATCAACTTTCTGGTGCTCCAAAAGAGACAACAACAAAACACGTGGCTATAATCAACTGCACAAAGTTTTGCCTTTGTATAAACTGCAGGAGAAATGCAAGGCAAAGTCAGTTGTCGCACACTTTGTAAATCCAGATTCATTACTGCATTTTATGTTCTGGTCTGAATATCCACATTATATTTGAAGGCTAATCCTGGAAACCAAAATCATAAAAGTACCAAATAATGATTTATTAGCAGCAAACGTTAAGGATACGTTAACTTGCAAATTAAGCAAACTTAATGATAAAGCATTGTACAATGAAGTTAAAACAATTGAATGATTTATAACTTAAGGTTTAACAATGAATTGTTACATTCCTGTTTGGGGGAGGCACAGTGGCTCAGTGAGTAGCAAGAAGGGTCCTGGGTTCAATCCCCAGGTGGGGTGGTCCTGGTCCTTTCTGTGTGGAGTTTGCATGTTCTCCCCTTGTCTGCGTGGGTTTCCTCTAGGAGCTCTGGTTTCCTTCCACAGTCCAAAGACATGCAAGTGAGATGAATTGGAGATACAAAATTGACTGTTTGACGTTACACTTGTAAACTGATGAATCTTGTGTGACGAGTAACTACCTGTTCTGTCATTAATGTTACCAAAGGGTGTAAAACATGACGGTAAAATCCTAATAAATAAATAAACATTCCAGTTTAATTAAAGCTACAGTATGGAACTTTGGTAAGAAAAAGTATGCAGAGCATTTATTCATTCTCCACTAATCGCTTCATTCTAGTCAGTTTGTGTTTCTGCAGAAACACAAGCTTCTAATAATATACTGAAGATCAAAACACAGTTAAACGTTTATTTATTTACACACTGGCAATCCACTTTTTACATGCTTAGAAAGGAATCCGGAACATACAAAACCTTTTACAGACAGTAACCAATAACAGAAGCCAAGGTCTTAGGGTTACTGATAGGCACCCAGTCCACCTGCTATGCCACCATGCAGAACTTGCAGAGCTTGACATTTTAGACATTCCCAGGTGAGTTACACATGTTTCTCATCATTAACTCTGTAATAATAAATACGTGTTGTTGCTTTAACGTAATGTAAACATTAAAGCAACGCAAATTCAATGTTTTAATTTTTTGTCTGAAATATCTATTTTGAATAAACACTGATGCTAAAGCATTTTTACCAGACAAAGTTTTTCTCGGACAAAAAAAAACTCTTGTCGCACTTCACTGCGAGTTGTTTATTCAGAGGCAGGAGCGGCACGCGCCCGGCGTACGCGCACCAACCGCACGGACTGCTGATCTCTCGTGGGCGTGGCCAGAGTCGAGCGCGTGGACCCGGCGCTGTATTGAAAAGGCGCACTGGCGCACTCTCGCACTCAGAAGCAGCAGGTCGGAGATCTGGCCAGGCTCGAAGTCCATTTACAAAGTCTTGGCACACGTGAACGCCACGAGCGAGACGCGAGCCCACCGGCCACTCCAAAGCAGAGCTTTTATAATTGTCGTCACACGCGAAAACTTTGTTTTTTTTTTTACTGAAATGGAAATCGCTGCCAAGATGGACCTAAGTGTGGAGCAAGCGCAGTTTGTGGCCCCTGCGTGCTTTTTTTCCAGCGCATCCCAGACTCTTGCACTGAGCCCAAGCGAAGGTCAGTGCGCATCCAGCAAGTCAGCGTCCAAGCAAACCAAGAGGCAGCGCTCGTCCTCGCCGGAGCTTCTGAGATGCAAACGGCGCTTAAGTTTTGCCGGATTCGGCTACAGTCTACCGCAACAGCAGCCGCACGCGGTGGCGAGGCGCAACGAGCGCGAGCGCAACCGGGTCAAGCTGGTTAACAACGGGTTCGCTACGCTGCGTGAGCACGTACCCAACGGAGCCGCCAACAAGAAGATGAGCAAAGTGGAGACCCTCCGATCAGCTGTCGAGTACATCAGGGCACTACAACAGCTGTTGGATGAACACGACGCCGTGAGTGCAGCCTTCCAGTCCGGCGTGATCTCTCCCAATGTCCCGCACACCTACTCCAACGATATGAACTCTATGGCCGGCTCGCCAGTCTCCTCTTACTCCTCAGATGAAGGCTCATACGATTCGTTAAGTCCAGAAGAACAGGAGCTCTTAGACTTCACAAACTGGTTCTGAGCACCTCATCAGGTTAGTTAGCTATACTTTCTTATACTGACATAGCTGTTTTGATTAATGTCTATGTATGTGCATAAACATATTGTTCCGCATCTGATCAGATATTATCTTACATTTTAGGAGGATCATGAACAATGTCAGCACTCCCTCCGGAGGCCCAGAGATTAATACCTCCGAGAACACAAGGCACTGCGTTTGCGCTCCCGTCCCGTTGGATAGACCAGAGTTCACGAAGAGACACTGGCCCATGCAAGAAAAGCGGCCAAAGCGACACGCATCATCCCACGTGTCCCGAGTCAAAGGACGTGAAGAGGAGACAGTGTAAAAAATAAAAGGCACAAATGCGCAGGGGTGTCCTTCCCCACAGCGCACTCGCCCCATCCATTTAGAATTTGCTATTTTTTTACTTTTATACATAAGCAATTCTATTTGAAATGTTATTTTTAACCTATGCTAAACCCAAAACAAAAATGTCTGTTTTGCACAGCAAATTCCCCAGTGTTGGTTTAATGTTTATATACAAGCAAACAATTTAGCACTGCAGTTGTCCAACACTGGAATAGTTAATCCACACTGTAGCTGTTTGTTAAATATTGGTGGGTGAAGACTTGTTTTACACTAGAAAAGATCATTCAACAGTAGAAGAGTTAATTTATAGTGTTGTTTTTCAGTTACACTGGGAAAAAATACACTGTTGGTATTCAACACTGGAAGGTTAATGCACAATGGAAGAGTTAATAAGCACTGTCTTGTTGAGTTCATTCAAACTGTAGATCTGAACACTGAGGATTTTGCTGTGCATCCCACTCTGACATGCAACTCTATGCTTCCAACCTGGCAAAATTTATTATAATGAAGTTATATTTGTATAAAATTGTTTTTTAAATATATTAAGCTATTTTTGTATGTATGTAAGAGATTTATAGATGCTTTTGTACACATTCATTGTGATATGTTTATATATTTTTCGACTTATACATAGCCTATTGCTTATTACCTCTTGCCTTTTCAGACTTGTAGTCTAAATGCATCTGTTTGCGGTTTTAGGCTTTTGTGAGAAGGGGTTTGATACTCCAGAGTTTTATTTCAGCACCAACGTGTCTTATTTAAAAGAAATTACATGTAATATGAATCAGAGTTCGTAGTGATCAAATGTTATGCAGCTATTGTCAAAACAACAGTCTAGTTTTTCTCCATGCTGCCTTTGCAACCCAGCCTTTATATTATTAGCCATCTTTTTTTTCAGAATAAATAGGACAATGCCTTACATCCATATTTTGTACACCTTACTCTCATAATAAAATCTTTCTAATATATCTGCCTCTTGTTGTATTTATGGATTATTATTTATGGATTACAAATATTATTATTACTATTATTATAGTCAAGGGATTGAAATCTAGTGTCTTTAAACATAAATCCCTGAACTAAGAAACAGCTTCACATTGGATCTTAATTCTGATCATTGCTGTTAATAGTTGAAGTTTGCAAGTTTGGTATTTTCCCTTTTTTATACTGTAGTTTGTTTACAATTGACAAGGTTAACAACTGCAACATGCCAGTAGTCAGATATCAGGAAAGATAATTAAAAATCTCTTTAAACAACTGATCAAAAACAGAAGAAGTAAAACCTGGACCAGTGTAATTGTGTTTGGGTTAAGTTTAGTGGAGTAGCACAACTGCATTCCCTAGTTTTTCCTGTCACTGGTAAATTATGCACAAATTATTTGAAAAAGTTCAAAATATTGAGTTTTCCCTTGATTGATCACTGGTTCAGTTTCCTTTATAATTTCTTTATATTCTTTTCTACTCAAAATAGCCAAACATTTTTCCCTTTAGGAATTTCAAGTCATCCTAATCAGAAATATGGTTTTGCAAACAAGTGGTGTGCACTTTTATTATATTAGTAGTTTTTGACATTCTTGGCTGATAGATTAACAAGGGGATTACAATAGTTAAACCCATGATGTTTGAGTCCAAATCTGCAGCACTATTATAGTTAGGTCAGTTGTAGCCTAGAGGTTATGGTACAGGACTAGTAATCGAAAGGTCACTGGTTCTTGCCCCTCCACTGCTAGGTTGCTGTTGGGCCCTTAACCATTGATCAAGGCCCTTAACCCTCAATTGCTTAGACTATATACTGTCACAATATTGTAAGTCACTTTGGGTAAAACATCTGCAGAAAATGTAAATGTAATCATCATTTATTTATAATGCAAAATTAACATGGAAATAAACGTTTAACTGAATCAGTTTGCTAAACTTAGTTTTCACAGTGTGACAAAATTGATTAAAAACTGCAACTTTTTACTAGAGTAAGGTAATGTTCACTATGAAAGCACTGCTAAATGCTGAAAATGTAAATGTAGTAACACTAAGTGCAACACAGCACATTTATACTGTTTTCTCAAATAGAGAGTAACAAAGTAGATGTGACCAAGTAAGGGAGTAATGTGTAACTTTTCCTGTCTATATGACAGTTAATGAAAATTCGACAGTATGGAAACGCTCTTGGTTGTAACAGGTGGATAAGCCGCGTGTTCCAGGCGCGTGGCGCGGTTAAAGAGCGCATGAAACTTTGCGCCGGTCGAGTGGAGCGGAGCGCGCGTGTTACGTCACGACTAAAGGCTCGTGCCTCTTTGACAGCGGCGCGCGACCTGCAGTCAGCGGAGCAGAACGTGCTCTACAGGAGCCAGGAGTTAACAACAAACAAACTCAAGCACTTCTCAATGTGGTTTTCAACAAGACGCCCAGACTGCAAAAGAAAAAGTCATTGATGCGCGCTCATCAGATTTCAATGCAACATGCTCGGATGGGTCCGGCGCCACGCGGAACACTGGGCGCCAGACTGGTATACACTCTGGACAAGAAGCCAGACTATTGAAAATCACTATGAAATGTGTTTTTTTTTCTTGTCAGCGACATGGATTTTTTATGTTTTGATCACTAATATGGTGACGTTAATGCTGGTTTTGTTAATAACTGACCAGGATTTGCTGTGCTTTAAACGCATATGCAGTCACCGAACAGAATGTGCTGTTTTCTGAACATGTTTAAGCTGTAAACAAAACAGCAACATATTGTAGAAATTGTATTTATTTAATTTTTTAATTTTATATTCGGAAAAGGATATGTTGTACATAAAACATTCTCTTGAACCTTTATTTAACTAACAAAAGAAGAAATAAATTTATTTTAATGTTGACCAACTTGAATTTACCTAAAATGAAAACATGTTGAACTAGACTTGTAACACACTCAAAGATGCAAAACAAGTAAAAACTTTATAAAAAAAATTAGATTGGAAATAACATAGGCATTTCGCCATATACTGTACACAATATCATGAAAAGATTTAGGAAATCTGAAAAAAATCTCAGTCTGTGTAGGACTAGGCCAGAAACCCACTGTTGAAAGTGCTTGACCTTTGAGCCCTCAGATGTCATTGCATAAGAAACTGTCATGCTACTGTGATAAATAAAGCAACATGACAATATATAACTACATGACTAGTGTTTCAGAAAATTGTTGTTACTTAACACAGTCTACCACTGGATCAAGAAATGGGGCCTGAAAATCTGTGACACAAAGAAAATCCCGTTGATCAGTTCCATGCATAAATAAGTTCCCTGGGCCCAGGCTCATTTTAGATATACTTTAAGACAGTAGAAATGTTGTGCCGTGGTCAGACAGGTCCATGTTTCAGCTTGTTTTTGGGGAAAATGATGTGTGTGCCAAAGCAAAATGTGCAAAACAAACTGCACAACTGCATGGGGTGCACCAGTACCTATGGCATGAGTGTCTTGCATATGTGTGAATGTAAAATTGATGCTGAGGCATATGTTAAGATTTTAGAGAGACATATGCTGCCATCTAGGTGATGTATTTTTCTGGAAAGTCCATGGTTATTTCAGCAAGACAACACCAGGCTGCATTCCAACCACTTTACAACAACTTGGCTTAATAGACAAGGACTGCATGTGCTTGGCAGGCCTGGCACTCCAGATCTGTCTCCTATAAAAAAATGCATGGTGCATCTTAAAGAGGAAAATCAGACAATGGTGACCACAAACTGGTAAGCAGCTAAAGTCTTGTATAAAGCAAGAATGGGCAAAACATTACACTTGCGCAATTGCAACAATTAGTATTGTAAACTCCTAAATAAGTAAAATGCAATTAACAGGAAAAGTGATGTAAATGTGTAAAACATACTCCCGTTTAATTTCAGTTGAATTGAGTCTGTATTTATTTATCTTTTAACAGGGCAGGAGTAAAAGAGAAAAAACTCACAATAACTACTATGCCACCATACCACAACTCGAACTTAGTTCAATTTTACTGGTCACTTTTAGTGACATGTTTATACTTCAGAATGTACCACACACACACACACACACACACACGCATGCACGCACGCACAGCTCTCTCTTGATAGTCAAGTGCTTGCATCTCTGCCTTTCCAAGTTCTCAAACACACTTTGCAGATGCTAAAGATGGCAGCACTCACCTCTTTGCAAACACCAGGGGAGCTTGTCATTACTCCCAGGTCCCTGCCAGAGGGCTGTGACCGTTTCTTCAAACTAAATGAGAGGGTTAGTCCCCCTTTTTCTTTCTCTGGTCTTTCCTCTCTCTTCTTTTTTGTCTTTTCCTTTCACATACAAATGTTCTCTTTTCTGATGGTGTCTTTTCACTATTTGTTGCAGCTTTCTGTCTGTGTCTGTTTCACTGCTATTATTTTTTATCTCAATGTCCTCAGTTGTTCACCTTAAAACCATGTCATTAACTGTTCTACAGTAGTCATGCTTTGTTCATTCTGTCTGCAGCACAGTGGTACTGAAAAGGTCCTGTCAGTCTATGGGTAACAGAGAGTTTGCGAGAGCAGAGTGAGGAACTAAACTTCTTTCAGGACCTCAGACAGCACTCTCTGTACTACCACTCACTGTAACACGTTTAAACACAGCTGGTGCCATGCTTATCCTGGTGGTGCAATTTATTAAGTCATATTTTGCCTTTTTTCACCAGTGTGGTACAGTAGAGTTACTAATCTGAATCCACAACTATTAGTACCCTAATTGAGTGGCTAAGTCATTGTTTTAATGGTTAGTAATCTAAATATAAGCACTTTGTGTAATCTATAGTAAAATACTATTCAGAAATGTTCTTAACTATATCATAACATTATGGATTCCCCGCATGCAGTTGGTAGCAAACAATAATTCAGGAAAGAAATGTTGGCTTTGAAAGTAAAATACAAACACTATTTCAGGAAAAGTTGGGACATTTTGTAAACAACAAAAAGTGTATGTGATATGTTATTTCTCTTTAATCTTTATTTAACTGATAAAGTAGAAAGTAAAGATTTCCTATTGTTGCACTCATCAATCTCATTGTATTTTGTAAATATGAACAAATTTAGAATTCAAAAGATTTGGGACAGAGGCCTATTTACCCCTGTGTTTCATCCCAAATCAGAAAAAGTTGGGGCAGTATGGAAAATGCATTCCTTACATTAACTTAGACTTTTATTTGATTGCAGACAGTTTGAACCCAATATATTTCATATTTCAAAATATTTCATATTTGTCTGCTCAACTTCATTTCATTTGTTGATATACCTCCATTCCTGCATTTCGGGCCTGAAACATATTACAAAAAAGTTGGGACGGGGGCAATTTAGGGCTAGTAATGAGGTGAAAAAACTAAATAATGATGTAATTCTAAACAGGTGATGTCAACAGGTGATTGTAATCATGGTTTGGTACAAAAAGCAACATCTCAACTTTTTTTGGAATGTGTTGCAGGCCTGAAATGCAGGAATGGATGTTTATTAATAAATGAAATGAAGTTGAGCAGACAAAACTTGAAATACTGTATCTCAGGTTCATCCTGTCTGCAATCAAATAAAAGTCAAAGTAAATGTAAGAAACTGTGTTTTTTATTATTTGCATTTTACATACTGTCCCAGTTTTTCTGATTTGGGATTGTATTTGGGAACTGATGAAACTAATTGTTGCAGTTTTGTAAGTGAATTTTTTGTCCATTTTTGATGTCTTGAGTCTTGAGACGTCAGCTGCTCAACAGTCCATGGCCGCCAAAACAGATCTGTATTACTGGCAGGCAAGTCAAGCACTCATATTCTGTCTACAATTGCAGCACATACAGAATGTGGCCTGGCATTGTCTTGCTGAAATAATCACGGATTTCCTGAGAAAAGACTTCGCCTTGATGGCAGCATGTGTCCCTCTAAAATCCCAAAATATGCTTCTACGTCAATGGCACCTTCACATGCCACAAGCCGCAAGCCACACATGTCATGGGTACTGATGTACCTTCATATTATGGCACACGTTGGCAGACTTTTGTACCCCTCATGATGGCTTCAAGTCTGAACTGTCCTTTTTTATCCCAAGAGAGAACTCAATGTTTGTTTTTTCCTAAAAACAAGCTGAACCGTGGACTCATCTGACCACAGCACATGTTTCTACTGTAATTCAGACAATTTGAGATGAGCTCAGGCCCAGAGAGCCCTGAGGCATTTCTGCATAGAATTGATACATGGCTATATTATGTTATAGAGTTTCAGAATGCAACAGTGGACTGTGTTAAGTGACAATGGTTTTTTAAAGTAATCCCAAGCCAATGTGGCTATAATGTAAAAATTTGGACACGTATACCAAACACATTGCATTTTTTACTGTTCACTTTCTTGGACTGGGTGTAACTTAATCCCAGAAATATTCTTATCAAGCAACATGAATTAGAGTTAGTTATTTTTTTTACATTGTATGAATAACTGAATATAACCGAAGATACATATAGTTTTTAATATTTAAGTTTTAATCATATGTTGACAAGTGTGAACATCATGCATAAAAAGATTACAAGGCAGTTAAGGCACATTTTTTTCATATCAGATTAAGTGTATGAATCTCTTTCCTTTAGTAAGTATAACTAAAGTCAAGCCAAGAATTCAGTCTGTTGTATCTAAAAGAAAAACAGTGAGTCTTGTAAAGCAATGATATTTTTAAAATAAGTATACTGCTGTCACAGATTGCTGGTGTCATCAAGTGGATTTGCAATGACAGAATTGTGAATAAGAATAAAAAGGGGTAGATAGGCCAGAAAGTCTAGCAGGTCAAGGGACCGTAGGCCACGCAGTTCCTGTCTCACTTTATCTTCATGCTCTTCTCGAATCCCCCCTGCCTTTAGCTCCACAAGTAGTTGTTCAGCACTGATACAACCCTGCTGTGCCACAGTACCTCCTGTTTGGCCCTCCAGCAGAAACAGGAACAGTTGCTGCAAAGAAAATGCACAGGTATGTCAGTAAATGTGGTTTCATTCAGTCATTTAGCTTTTTTGTTGCATTCAAAGAGCAAAAGTGTTCATTAAGAAGGGCAGTGGTAGCTCAGCAGTTAAGGTACTGGACTAGTAATCAGAAAGTTGATGGTTACCACTGTTGGGCCACTGAGCACTTAACCCTTAATTGTTTGAACTGTATTCAGTCACAATTGTAAGTTGCCTTGTATAAATGTATCTGCTAAATGCCACAAATGTAAACATAAGAAGCAGATCAAGACTGCCCTGTATAAACAGACTCAACGAAGAACAAATTCTAGGACCTTGATGAAATGTATGGCTTAAAATTATATTATTTCTAGTACACACAGGTATTATTTATTCAGTTCAATTATTTGGTTATATTTTTAGCATAAATCTCTGCCCTCCAGTTCTCTCTAAATAAGTTTATTTTGTAATGACTTTATCATAGCTTTAGATTTAAACTGGTGTTTAACTGGGAAAAAGCCTATAAGGAGAGGTTAATGTGTTCATTACCTGTTTATGTGTGTGCGTGTGCTTTCCTATTCATGTCTGTGTCTGAAGAGGCTCAAGTTACAGCAGCTTGTTCTGGCTCTTCTGTAAGTGCACCTGTTTGCACAGTTAAATGCATCCAAGGTAATGACTAAGGCTGTGTGTGTATGTGTGAGTGTGTGTTTCCTATAATCCCCTGGCAATATGCCCGTTCTTCTCTACACTCTTCCCAACAACAAATCCACCTCGTGCTTGCTCTGTAATTAGCCAGCCCTTTCTCTGCTAACCCTAAGAACTGGCAGTGGGGGCTCAACTTCCCTCAGCGGCCCCTTTGGCACAGGGCTTTCAAAGTCTCCTCTTCTTACTCTGACCTCTGTTCTTAGAGCGTCTGTCCATCCCTCGCTCTTTAATGGCCACCCTATATGCCTTAGTTTCATCTAAGGTGAGCAGGGTGTCTTAACTTGATTACAGAGCGCACAGAACTGGCCGTACACAGCCGGCTACTTTAATGAGATTTACTTCGTTTAATCCATGAATAAAGGAGAAAGGTGGAAGAAGAGGGGGAAATGGTGCAAGAAAAGAAGATAAAAATCCTACTTCTCTTCTCACTTGTACACATACTAGTACACAGCTAGTTTTACTAAGCCAGTGTTCGAATTGCCCTTTAAAGCATTAAGCAGTCTTTATTTCACTATAATTAACCCCCAAGCCTCATCCCACCCCAGATAAGTGAGAGGAAGAAAGGGGGTCAAAAAAGACAAATCTATAAAGTGGACATAACAAATGGGATAGGGAAAGGTGCTTATGAAAAGAAAAAGAGACAAACCTTTGCTTTGTACAGCTTTCTCTCCAAAGACTTAAAGTCCATCTTGCATATGAGTGAACGCATGAAATTACTGTTGAGAGAAAAAAAAGCATTATCCAAAAGCTCAGACACAGTAAGACAAATATGCACAGGTATTGCTGAGGATTTGGGTGTCACAGTGGCTTAGTGGGTAGCACTGACGCCTCATAGTGAGAAGGTCCTGGGTTTGATTCCCTCATGGAATGGTCTGGGTGCTTTTTCTATAAAGTTTGCATGCTCTACTCGTGTCTGTGTGGATTTCCTCCAAGAGCTCTGCTTTCTTCCCACAGGTGTAAGTTAGGTGAATTGGAGATACAAAATTGCCTGTGATGGTGTTTGACATAAAACTTAAACTGATAAATCATGTCTAACCTGTAACTACCCCTCATGTCATGAATGAACCCAAAGTGTAAAACATGAGGTTATAATTCCTATTAATATTTATTATTATTATTTATTCGGATTTTAACGTCATGTTTTACACAGTTTAAGTTACATTTATGACAGGACAGGTAGTTACTGGTTACACAAAATTAATTAGTTCAAGTTTAATGTCAAACACAGTCATGGACAATTTTTTATCTTTAATTCACCTCACTTGCATGTCTTTGGACTGTGGGAGGAAACCAGAGCTCCTAGAGAAAACCCACGCAGACATGCAAACTCCACACAAAAAGAACCTGGATGCTCCACCTGGAAATTGAACCCAGGACCTTTTTGCTGTGAGGCAAAAGTGCTACCCACTGAGCCACCGTTAACTGCTTTAAATGATGATTTTCATTTAATCTCAACATTTTGTGAATTTATGCCAACTTATATTGCTTCCATGCTTATAATGTATTAATAAATATTCTTTCTCTGTTTACTGAGACTCCTTGTGTACACTTTTATGTTTTTGATTCCAACTATATACATATATATTTACTATCTACTGTACATAATATTAGGAAAAAAGTATTTACATATATACAGTATACCCATATAAACCACATATACTGATTGCAAATAATTTAGGTTTCTCACCATCTACTGTACATGACATTAGGAAAGTTTTAGGAAGAAATCTCAGTTATATGGAACATTCCATCATGAAGATGCATCATGTCACAAAGGCAAAATAGTTTTAGGAACATAACAATCTGTAGGAATGTCTTGATGTAATCATGATAACAGATCAGAATTTCAACAAAATGTTTCTAACATCTTGAAGAATCCAGCCCACAAAGAATTTAAAATAATATTAGTATAGTGTTCCTAATAAATTGCTTGGACAGTACATACAAACTGATGGGTTTTATATACTGTTACTCTAAACATTTGACTAGCACTGATTTGGTAATTAGTTTTGGTAATCAAGCAGGAAGGCACTTTTACAGAATGGCATGGTAGCCTATGACACCATATTGGCATAGATGAGTAGGCTACTGATTTTGGTGGGTAGTTTTTTGGCTCACATATTGTGTGTATGAGGGGGTAGTGAGGCTGCTGTTGATGGTAAAGTGTTTTGAGCTCATTGTGGTTGCTCATCATGGTCTGTCCCATAAACAATGATCCTGGACACGGGGCCAACCCACCATGTTAACGATAAAAACAGCCCAGTGCACGGAGCAGGGTGGGAGGTGGCGTGTGGACTGTGCAAAAAAGGAGAGGTGGGGGACAGGCTGTTGTGCAATGTGACTATTTGCTGACTGAAAATCATACACACACACATAGTGCACATAGATAATTATCCAAAGACATAAGCCATTTATTTTTTGGACAAAGCTCTGCTGTCCAGCGTGTGGCATGGCAAAGGACTTCCCCCTTTTCTTATAAAAGCATGCTGGGAGGAGGGAGACAAGCTCCTGCATTTTTGGTAGCAGGATAGTTAGTGAGAGGGTGGGCTTTGACGAGAACAAGGGCAGACAGGCCAGCTAATGATCATTAATTGCACTGCAGTGTGGATGTGCGTCCTCCAGTCCCTGCAGGGAAAGAGAGGGGGATAATGGTAGCTTTAACCCAGTTCTATTGTTGGGGTGCCCACCACTGCCAACCCCAGCAAACCTCTCACGCTTACGTAATGGGCCAAATTTTGGCGGTCTCCTGTGTCTTTTTGTTTTGATAGGAGTGGGGCACATGGAGTTATGTGAGAGGCTGGCTCCATGAAGAATGGGCTAAACCTGACCCACTTTAAGTTTTGGGGGCAAAAAAATTAATTGTTCTATGCGTAAGTTGTGGCAGAATTTTTTTAAATGTTAATTTATAACAAGGTCAAAAAGGTGCTAACATAAAGAAAGATTGTTGTAACAAGTTATCGTCTTTACTGAACTTAGAAAATGTGCATACGTTTACCTCAGAGCACAGTCAAAGAAAATGTATAGTCCTTGTGTTTGGCCTGGGCTCTGATGGCCTCTAGAGATACACTTGAAGTCAGAAGATTACAAACCTATAAGGGACAAATATGTCATAGAAGTCCTAATATTTTAGTCTTTCTAAGAAGTTCTAATATTTTAGAACCTAACTTTTATTTTCAGTGTATTGATGGTCAGTTTTAATTCTAGAACCTCCAAAATTTGGTTTGCCATAGATTACAAGCAGCTGAAACATGGGTGTCTGCAGACAAGCAAACTTCACACTGGCATAATAGTCACAAATCCCCTTGTGATGTAAAGTTTGCTTGACTGTTGACAGTGTCACTTGTTCTAAGTTATGTATGTATATTTTTAGACCAGCAAATTTTCAGACATCCCTCTTAGAACAATTTATAAGTAAATAAATAATAAAATAAAATAATAATAAAATAAATAATAAAAAGTAAACTTTTTAATGATAATAATACGAGGGATCTTGTATTATCTTGTATTCCGAACATTTGTATTTTCATTGGAAATGGTGAGGGTGGGAGGTGTAGTAATTGGTCCTGCCTGACAGAGCTTATAGTCCGGATTTAGCTGCATCTGAAAGCAGGGGTGCATCAGTGGCTACACGCTCAATCAAAAACATTTTTGATGATGGCATTAAAAAGTTGGTACAATGCTGGGAAAAATGCATCGGAAGGTGACTATATACTGTACATGAACATGAGAACATGAAAAACTTACAGAACAAGGATCAATCCCAGATCCTCAAAACACATGTTGATGTCCAGCACTCACTGGCTGTGCAAACATGCCACCATTCAATGAACAATGAATTTTAAATTGTGTCATTAATTTAAATGAGTGAAAGTCAGGGTAGCAGTGTATGACTTTAAAAGAAGCTGGTTAATACAACAAGTCAGTGACCCGAAATACTTTTTGTGTACAACAAAATGGTTTCAAATAAAATGAAAAATCCAAAACTCCAATAAGAATGCAGTGGTGGGACATACAAGAAACTCCCAAGTTCTATGAAATGTCTTACCATTGCCAAGTCTGTCAGAAGAGTTTACATAAATTTTATATACTGGAGAATTAATGATTAATCATTTTGCTCAATTAAGTTTGGGTTAAGTAGTTTAGACAGAATGTGTCTGTTATGATCTGGGTGAATATTAGGTCACCTTTTCTGAGTAATAAATTCTGATATCCAAGGTTACTAAACGTGGTTCACAAACTTTGTTGTAAATTATGACTTTTTGAGTGGGAACAATTATCAGCCGGGAACAATTTCAGCTGGATCAGATTCCATTTATAATCATTGTAACAATCCTTGTAACAAGTATAAGTCAACACTATGTGATGTTAAATCAATATTTATAAGTTCACTGAAGGTGGAAGAGGTTGCACTATGTAACAGTCACTATTGTATCCTTTCTATAGAAACAGAATTCCCCCTTTTCATTTGTTTAATTGCTAGTCTTGTAGCATGGTGAAAGAGCTATGCTAACAAAGCACACAGAGCACTAAATTAGCAGAATGACATGACTCAAGAACACACACACATTCACTTACACATGCTCATACACACATGTTTACACAAATGCACCAATGCTCAAACACATTTTTGACCCACTTCTAAAGCACAAACTATTACTAATTATAAATATACAAATGAAAAAGCAGATAAAATTCCCATACTTCCACACACACACACACACATGCACACACACACATTCTCACATGACCTATAGACCCTAAGCCAGCCCTAGTGTGTCCCAGAAGCAGTTAAAGGCCCATAAAATTTAAAGCTGAAAAAAGAGACTGTGTGTGGGAATCTTTGGCATATGGGCTATAACTAAGACTAAGTTCGTCGCCTCAACGCCTCATCACTCTAATGCACTTTGAGCTATCATGCTGTCCGCCCAGAATGAGCCAGGTCAATTGCAGAGGGTCACATAAATTGTAATAAATATTTGCCTTTATTATTGTGTGATACAGTATGGGTGGGATATCTGTGTATGTGCCTAGCAGGCAACTACTTAAATGTGGGAGTACAAAAAAAATACACATAGACACACTCAGTATCTTTCATACTCGGACATGACCAAACAACCACTTGTGTTTGTCTTGATTTATGGAGGGTCAGTGACACCTTTTCTGAGTGTGTTGTGTATCATTAATTGAATAGGTGGACCAGGGTACTCACTCTAGTGTGGCTATTTTCTGTGCCAGACTGGCAACAACGGCAAAAAGACGCAAGTCTGTCAGACCCTCTGTTACTCTGTAATCAACCAGCTCTAGAATCTAAGGAGAGAGAAAAAGGCAGTAAAATTTAATTGGCCCACAACTCCAAACATTTTGTAAGAGCAAGAATTGTTTGTATTAGGTGTTTAAGTACAAAGTGTAAAAACAGATTTTATGAGTCAAATGTAAGTAAAAAACAGGGTGATGCAATGTTGTCTTGACAGTCACATTTCTATCTTATATATTCTATTCTACTGTATTATACATCATAATACAGTGGTACCTTGTAACTCAACGTACCCTAAACTCAAAATCTTTGAAACTCAATGCCCTTTGTCGAGAAATTTATACCCTTAAACTCAACATTTCCCTTAAACTCAATATGTCCAGTTTGTTGAGCTTGTTCGGCTTGAACGGTGCGGTAATACATCATCAAAGTGTGCATATGAGACGAAACTGCATTTGTGTGAAATAACCGTCAGATTCACTCTGAAAACCTCCACATGTATCTGTGTTCAGCTGGATTTTCCTCACTATTTCACTTTTAAACTTGTGTTACAGCTTGGGGTTCTGAGAAATTGTAAGAATCATTTTTTTTTATTTAAGTGTTTTTATATTATATTTGTGTTATTTTCATATTTGTGTTTTTTTATATATTAAATAAAACAAAATGCCAATACTGATAACTTTTAGGTACCTGTGAATAATTCAAGTTTATTATAAAGCATATTTTTATTGTCATCCCTGATGACTTGTCTATTGATTGTCACCTTGATGCTGATAGAAACTCTGCAGTTAGCCAGCACCCAGCACCTTAACTGAAATTACCTCATAAAACCATGGTATACTTTTTAAATCCTAAGCTATTGTTAATTAAATCTGATAATTTAATTATGTACTCCTGAACTATAAACATATATACATACACATATGAGGTTGGCTAATCAGTGACTAATTGGCAGTGTGTAATGTAAGTCATTATTTACATTAAATCAAAGTTTGCATGATTTATAATAATTTATTAATGTATTAACAATGCTGATTAGATTAACTAGCTGGGCTGATAAGTTAGCTAACGCTAATAGGGGATTTGAAATTGCATCCCGCTTACTAAACAGTGTCAGAATATTAGTAATATCCTGATACTAAGTGGTACTACATCAGTTTCACATAGTATTTAGTACAGTTGTATACACTTGTTTTGATTTATTTTAAGAACTTTAAGTAGTTTAAAAGTATTAACTTTTTCCAGTTTATGTATTTTGTGTATTAAATAATTTGCTCAGGTAATGATTTAATACTGAAATTACTAAACTACATACAGTTAAACTTAATAATTTACATATGCTTGTAATAGACATAATAACAATCTTTTCAAAGAAGCCCCTGTTTCAAAGTCATCACTTTAATGCTTTATTCCTTATCTCTTAAACAAACAAAAAGCAGGAAGCTTCTTTTTTGTCTGGCCACCTCTAAGCCCATGGCAATGTTTAGTTCACCTGGCAGTGGACAAAAAGCAGAGCTAATAATACAGTGCATGTATGTATACAGAAAGACACTGACCCTGTACACATAGATTTCTTCTTCCTCTGTCAGCATTTCAGGGGGAATGATCTCTTTCAGAGCCAGCAAGACTTGAAAACAGGATAGATAGCCGTCACCGTCAGTGTCGACCTGCAGAAACAGATCCACTATTTATTACAGCACTAATTTATTGTAGCACTATAACTTGTAAGAGTAAATGTATATCTCTTACGTACAGCTTCAAAAGCATGTTTGTATGCTGTAAACTTCTCTGGACTGAAAATGCAGTACTTGGCCAGAAAGTCAACTATATTCAGTTGGACAGAAAGAAAAAATGTTTAATATAAACAAAAAGAGGAAAGAATGAACAACTGTGGACAGACTAGGCATCTAATATACAGTTTGTACTTTATCAGTTTAAATAAATCAAACAAAGCAAACAAACTGCAGAGAAGAAATAACAATCACGACTGACTGGCATAGGCTGATGCACCTGCGTCAGCCACCCACTGTTCTTAAAACCAGTAGTGACCCTAAACCTTATTAGGTCCTGTTTCTGTAAATATACCATATCATGTATTTGTTAAACAAAGAGATCAAATCCACCATACATTTTCAGTAGGAGACAGATCTGGACTGCAGGCAGGCCAGTCGAGCACACTCATTTAGTATCTATGGTTGTAGTACACACAGAATGAGGCCTGGCATCATCTTGGTGAAATAAGCATGGACTGCCCAGGAAAAGACGTTGCCCTGATGGCAGGATGTGTCTCTCTTAAATCAGAATATACAACATCAATAGTATTTACATGCAAGCAATGGTGCACCCCCATACTATGGCAGAAATTGGTATTTGCATCTTTCACTGATAACAGTCTGGATGGTCCTGAACCATCGACTCATCTGACCACAGAACACTTTTTTACAGGCCCAACGAACTCACAGGTGTTTCTTCATAGAATTGATGTACTGCTATCTCATTGTGTAACAGAGTTTCAGGTTGCATTTCTTGATGCAGCGGCGGACTGTGTTAAGTGACAATGTTTTCTAAAGTATTTTTGATCCCCTGTGGCTATATTTTATCACACACTAACAAAACAGTTTATCATGAAATGCCATCTAAGAGCTTAAAGGTAATGCACAGCACTGGTTTCTAGCTTTGCCTGCATGGACTGAGGTCTCTCCAAATCTTTTAATCTTTTCACAATATTATGAACAGTAGATAGTGAAAGACTACATTATTTGCAATCTTGCATTGAAAAATGTTATTTTTAAACTGCTTGGCAACTCTCAGATATTTAGCACCAGCTTTTCCCCAACAATTGCTAATTAAACAATTAACCAAATCAAAATGATAATTGGGTTTAATTAGATTATAGGCACTCATGTTGTTCTACTGTCACTTCAAAAACTTTGCTCTCTATTAGAAATTCCTGAAAAAAGAATGGTCATCAACTAGTTACAGTATCTAAAGTGCAATTGGGCTATGCAACAAGACAACAATTCAAAGAGCAAGAACATATCCAGGTGTAAATGTTTTAAAATAAATGAATAAAAATAATTAACATTACAAATTAATGTTTTGGATTGACCTAGTGATTAACTGAACATCACTGAGAGACTGTGGGACTACTGCCAAGAGATTGCTTATACTCAAACATTCTCTAATGTGGCTGAATTAAAGGAATCTGCACAAAAGAGTATGCCCAAAATTCCCCCACAGCAGTGTGAAAGACTGATCTCTTTACTAACTTGAAACTTTTTTTATGCAAATTTTGCTGCTGAAGGTAGCATAACCATTTATAACGTTTTGATGGGCTGATACTCTTTCAGGTAGGTGCTGCATAAACTTTTCCTTCCTTTTTAAAGCGGAAACGGCAAAGAATGGTTTTTTTCACTAATCCAAAACAGTTTCGAATGATGTTCAACACAGTTTTACCACCTTTATCTGCATTGTTTATGAAATAGCCACATGCTTACAACAAGGGTGAAACATTTCTGACTGACATGTTTGGTGCAGAAATACCGTTGTAGTTTGTTAACCGGACAAATGCTAAATACATGCTACTCATACATTTTATATTAGCAGTGCACAGACTGATGTTTGTGTGTGTAAATTAGAAACAAACAGAATCAAATATGCAGTTTATTGGGTTGGAAGAAACCATTCCGGACATATTCCAGCCTTGTGTGTGTAATGAATTAGAATGAGATTGAATACAGATACTTGCAGCTAAAAATAAGACTAGTTGCAAAAAATTTTGCATTTGCGAACTATATTCTGGTCTTGAAAATTCATAAGAAGTTACAGAAAAAGAGGAAAAACAAGAGTGGATAGGAAGTAAAGAGGAGAGGGAAAACAAGGATGAAAGAAAAAAAATGAATTTGAAATGGGGGCGGCAGTTTGGTTTAAGCTGCTGCCACTACAATTGAGGAGATGAGAGAGAGAGATTGAGTCTGAAAGAGAGAGAATCCACTGAATAATGAGTCCATTCATCAGAGCCAGTCAAAGAATAGGGACGACAGAGTTGCTATCAGTGTGGATTTAAAGCCCAGGGTCCACGGGTCTGCTCCCCACTTGCAGGGGGCAGCTTCAATCTTCTATTTATCTGCTTACTCTTCATGAAACTGAGGCCTTCCTTAGATTCACCCTTTTTACATGCAAAGAGCTACATTCGCATCTAGTCAACTTGACTTGTTAAGGCTTGATTGATCAAAACCTTTCTGGCTCAAGACGCACATCTGTTTGCAAATATCTGGGCTGAGCTGTGGACCCGGCGTCGTGTGGCCAGTCCCAGAGCAGCGGCCGGATTTAGCTTGAAATCTATTCTGTCAGGCATTGCCAATGCGGAGAAGAAAGGGAGAGGTGCGTTTGGATCATTGCACTGATCCATATTGCAATTCAGATGGTAGAATGGAGAATAAAGACTACTCTCCATTTCCTTTGTCACTTTTTCACAGTTTTTCACACTTGTTCTTTATCAGCCAGTAGCAGTATCTGGATTTCAGTGCCGCTTCAAGCCTACAACTCTAGTCTACAATTTTCTTTCTTTGGTCTTTACATTGGGTTTTAAATTAACCTCTTACACACAGAAGACACATCCTAATATCTAGAGATTTTTGCAAGTCTTATGTCATTCCTATTGAGTTTCTTTTTTTTGTGCTCTTGGTGTGATCTTTGTAGGGCCCCTTCTAAAGTGAATAACAACAGTACATAATTTGTTTTTAGATCATTTTTTTCATTATGGATGGATAAACATCCAGGTCTTTGTATGACAGAGCACCTTTACACACTTCCGATCTCATCTTATTTACTGGGAACACCTGACAGTATTTAAAGTATTTCAAGCAAGCCCAGAGGTTCACATATTTTTGTGTAATTGTAAATTAATGTGTCAATGATTTGATGAGTCAAAAATCTACATTTTGATGCAACTTTTTAACTTGGTTCTATAATCTCTTTAACTGGCCTCCACATGTATTGTTAATGATAGTGATTGACCACAGCTGTAGTTCTTTTTGGCCACATAAAAGGGGTTAGATTTGCAGCACCTATTAAACTAAGACTCAAGCATTACAGTTGGAAAGCCTAGGAAAATCTGTTCAGACTTTAGAAAGGATCATGGATTTACACATGTAAGGAATGCCACTGGAAGACGTCTTTAAATCACAAAGTCACCTTAAAGTCAAAATAGTGATATGTAATCTGATAATTTTTTGCATGCATGTTTCAGTGGTTCTTGAATTTGCTTTAAAAAAAAATTTCAGATTTTTCCAGTAGCTATAATCACTTACCACTAACAAGAAAGTAGGAGGCTATGCAATAAAGATAAATGAAATTATAGGTGTGGCCTTTTCTGTGATCATTTACTTACATTACATTTACTCACAAACATTTTACTTTAACTGCAGCTTTCACCACATTTAAGTATAATCTATTAATTAATAAATAGAGCTAATTGTATGGTGCTTTGCCTTTCTTAGTAATGCTTAATTGCTATTGGAAAAGTAAATGCAGCAAAGTTGAATGGAATATACTTATACATTAGACCATACTAGTTGTCAGCCATGTTTTCAAATTTTTTTTACACTTTTTTATATTTTTTGACACATTAGACAAAGTCTACAGAGCATATCATGCTCATTGTTGCTTGTCTGTAGTTCTTCCTATTTTAAAAATAATCTTGTTGATATTCGTACTCCTGATCTGCTAGACCCAGTAGGTGTGTGTGTCTGAGTGTGTGTGTGTGTGTGTGTGTGGTGTTGGGGCAGCTTTCTGCAGAGAATCAGTAGAACAAAAGGTTCAGTGAAGTGAGAGATTAAGGGAGGAAGCACAGGCAGATTGGTAGGGGGCACAAAGGCGCAAGGCTAAATCCTCCAGCCTGATAGTCTTATCTGATTCCATTCCAGTTACTGATGGCTTTTTTCCCCAGTGCAGTTCTAGCAGTGTGCAGGTTGGGCTCTTTGGTGTGAAGCCTAGCAGAAAATGTTAATCAAGAAAAGAGGGAGTGACAAGGAGAGAGGGATGAAGAGCCATGATGGAGAGAGTGAGCCTTGTAAATGTATTGAGAGTGAAGGTGACTACAAAACAGTACATAGAAAAAGTAAACAATTAAGACTGACGATGCTGAGGATTTTGATGTACAGAATAAAAAAATTTTCACTACAACCTTTTTCCTATTTAAAATCAAAGCAATCAGTAGCTCAGACCTTCATTGCCCACTGCAATGGCATGATTACTGGCCACTGTCTCTTTTCATTACAATAACTATGAATAATGCATGATTCTCTAACCACTGTTTAGTTCAGCTTGAGCTTATATGGGGGGGGGGGGGGTCCCTATTTATCTTAAATCTGACTGCAGACACTTAAATTGTTTGGATTATGGGCAACTAAATTTTAAAAAATGAGAACATTTTTAAAGCAGTGTTGCAGGTAACTAAAACTACTTTCAACTAAAAAAACCCAAACAAATGCAACCTTTAAAACTAGCAGAAATAAAATAAAGATCATACATAATGTAATTTTCAAGTTATACAAATTTGTAGGGTGGTATGATGACCCAGAAGAAAGTATGGGTGCCTCATAGAACAGGGTTTGAACCTTGCCTCTGATTACTGTCTGTAAGGTTCTGGCATATTTCCCTTTGGTTTATTTTTATCTGGCAGAAACATGCTAAAGCCAATTCCACTCGCTAACTTTCTGTGCAAAGCAGATATACACCGGACAGGGCACTGATCCATCTCAAATAATAACTGAAAAAAGAAAAACAAACAAACAAACAAAAACATTTAATTATTAATTCATTCAGTGTCTTTTACCAAGGGTTTATCCTGGTCAGGTTTGTCATGGTGGCTCTGATTCATTGGGCAGAGGAAGGAAACACCCCGAACAGGTCACCAGTCCGTCACAGGGCAGATGCACACACACACTCACACTAAGGGCATTTTTAGTAGCTCCAATTAACATGACTGCATGTCATTAGAAAAACGGAGCACCTGGAGGAAACCTATGTGAGAACATGAAAGAATGGAGCAAACAGAATGCACCCTGGCCACATGGCTGTGAAATCGAACCAAGGCCCTTTTTGCTGTGTGGTGACAGGGTTATACCAACTGCGGCTCTGTGCCACTACATATTAAAACATTTAGAATAAATAATAATAAAAAAACAAGATCCAACTAAAATGTTAATGATATTAAAAAATAACAATAAAACAAAATCATTATATTAAAACCTTAACAACAGTGATTCGTTGATGACAGTGTTGTTAACAATGTGAACCATATTTCTGGATGATTCATTCATTAAAACAGAACAACAAACAACACACAGAGCACTCATTGTATTAATGAGGCCAGTTTGTATTGTTTATAATTAATGCTCAATTCCAAAGCCTTTGTTTACGCTCATCATCATATAAAAAATAAAAATCTTAATCTTTTGCACCACTTGTATAAAGTGTATTAAGGTTCTGTCCTAGTTTCTCTATTGAATGAGGATATTTGTAAGTCATGGTTCCTAAAAATGCTAAACTAGAAAAATGAAACTTAAATGTTGATTTATTTAGTATATAGAAAATAGATAAAATTACAGAAACTCTTAAAAGTATACAGTATTTTATATTCTATTATTACAAGAATTTTATCAAACAAATCACAATAACTTTTATATAATCACATATTCTTCAAATAAGAATTAATATTCATCTGTTATTCCATTGGGAATAAGACAAATTAAGACAATAATTCAGCCATAGAAATGGAACAATCAGCACACAAGTCTCAGGCCGGTGTTCAAAACACATGACAGTCACGCCCTTGTGGCTCTGCAGACAGATATTATTGTAGCTGGCATAGTGGGCGGAACTTGTCATAAGGTTAGTGATAACAAAGCACACTCAGTTAGAGGGACAGTTTGTCAATTGATTGATTTTACTGTTATTTGTAATTATCTGTCATTAAATCCCTGGTACTTGACCCTCAGAAAATCTATAGCTGAACCACCTCATAGCACAATGTTCTTTCGAGCAACAACAGAGGGTGACAAAGGGTCTTCTGTAATTGTATTCCTCACATTAAAACATAAATTAAATAGGCAGGTATGAAAGATTTCTTTGCTAAGTTTTGTATTTGTTTAAATGTTGATTTGCAAATTTTTAGTAGATAAAATGCATAAAAAGTAACACATAACTATAAATACCAGGACTAGTTCAGTTTGTAACTAGCAGCTCTTTACATCTACATATGATAATCAATATGCAGCCAGAATCTCAAAGCTGATCTTGACAACAACAGGAATGTTCTACCTTCATAGTTGGACATCAGGCAAAATATCTGAATCATGTGTGTTGAAAAATCACATTATACATTATTACTAAATATACACATGTGGAAAGTAATATATTACACCTTGAGCAGCTGTGCACATTTCAACATGACATCATTGTTGGGTAACATGCATACTGAATACATACAGAATTTCTGCTCAGTCCAAATTTTTTGGAACACCAGGTTTATCCCTCAGTGGTGCTGAGGTGTGTAAAACTCCTAATTTGGGCCCTGCTGAGTCTGGTTCCTCTCAAGGTTTCTTCCTGTAATTTTCAGGGAGTTTTTCCTTGCCACAGTCGCCCTCGGCTTGCTCAACAGGGTTTTTTTGTATCTGTTGGTCCTGGATTTTGTAAAGTTGCTTTGAGACAATGTCTATTGTAAAAAGCACTATATAAATAAAGTTGACTTGACTTGAATTTAAATATCTACCAACAGGGGCACAAAAGGATTTCAGCTAGTGTGGGAGCTGCAGTTGAAGGCCCCCAGGAAAATTAGTTTGATTTGTTTTTCCTTCATGTGAGTTTATATGGGTGCTCTGGTTTTCCTCCACATGCCAGTAGGTGGACTGGCCACTCTAAATTGCCACTATGTGTACATGAATAGGTAGGTGTGTGCTGCCCTGAGACGGACTGGTGCACCTTACACTATGTGTTTCCTCTCGTTGTTTATTGTTTCTAAGTGGGCTCCAGGCCTACCATGATCAGAATAAAGTTATTAAGGATGAATGAATGAATGAATAAAAAAATAAATAAATGCAGTGCAGAAAAAGTATGTTCTCTGTTAAATCTGCTTTAAAATCTGTGTGGAAGTGCAATGTACACAATGTTTAGCATCCCTTTTTAGTGCACTTTGCTGTTGAATGGTGAACATGTAGTTCCACCTCTTCACTTTCCCCAAAAAAGTAGGAAGAAAACAAACAAAGACACACACAGGCAGCACACACCTCCTGCTGGCCTCGTGCCACACAAACACGGGCCACAGTCCCTCACAAATTACTAAACTCTGATCCCCACTGATAACTCTACAAAAGGGCAAATCATCTGTTCTAACTGATCTCCTGCGATAACCTCACAAAGCCCAAATCATCAGCCATTATTGTCATGCCTCTCCTTGACATTGTGCCATTAATAACACCATTGAGAGGAAACCTGCTCTGGTTAGACGCCGTATAATGGAGTCTTTGACAGATTTTACTTGGCTCTGAATACAGCAAGCATATTCCATGCCTGATGCCCATCAATAGCCAGGCTTGTTTGTTTGCTCAGTCATTCTTCTCTGATGGTAAACACACACGCTGCATTCTGCCATTCCCCCAACACTCCGCAAACAGAACTTGCATAAAGGCACTGTACGCTAACACACGGTTTGAGCTTTTGAGCTTTTCATCGGCGTGACAACAGCAGACCAAACAACAGAGCGACATACTCTCTGCCCACAGACCGCTGACACACATGGAGCATAGTGTGTATGAGTGAGTGAGTGTGTGTTGCATGCATATACGTGTGTTGAGGTGGGGCAGGACCCGAGCCACCAGGTGTTCCACATCAACACTGACATTCATCAAAGATCAGCACTGTTTCTGAGTCACTGCAGGAAGTGCAGGTACATTGTGAGTCATAATATACCTGAAACCACAGTACCAAACAGTGGCCAAAAGTTTGTGGACACCCCTCAATTAATGGGATTTCTACACAAAAATCTACACAAATGGCTCAAGTCCAGTTATATAACAACATGCTTAACTAGATAGACTATCTCTAGCAACACTCAAATCTATGCAATGTTCATGTGATGTTTGGGTCTCAGGCACTCGGATGGTGCAGCGTTCCATTAAACTAACACACCACTGCCGAAGTTTTGGATTTGAATCACCTGGCTGAGCATCTACACAGCCATAACTGGGTATGTCTGAGGGATGAAGATGACTAAAGTGCTGCTTTGGATTAATGCCCTCTCCAGGGTATCTGTACCTTGAGTCCAGTGCTTCCCAGTAAAACTGGATCTGCCACAATAGATTAAAATAAATTGCCCACAAACTGTGGAATGCAAAATTTTATTAGCCTTTTGCCACACACATTGAGAATTCATAAAGTACCTTCAGTGGATTGAGGTCACAAAGAAAGGGCAAGTAGAAAAGGAATGAAGGGTAGTTTGAGGGCTGGCAATATGACAAAGAGAAGACCTATTCTAAGCCTCTTGTTATTTCTATGAGGAATTTTTTGCTCACTGTTGAAAGAGTGGGCACCAATTAAATCCAATTAGGGCTTTTCAGAGACTAATGAGGAGCCACGCTTGCAAGTGTCAGAAAGGTCTGACTAACACACACACACACACACACACACACACACACACACACACACACACACACACACACACACACACACACACACCAGTCCATTCATTTTACTAAATTATTGAAATTAGGTTATTTTATGACAGCTTTGGCATGATCATGAGTGTAGGGTGTCTAACTCCACCTGCAAACACTGGGCACATGGCAGAAATACACTTTGGCAAGGGCAACAGTCTGCAGAACAACACACACTTATCTACAGAATCCCACCTAGTGGTAAGTTAAAGTTGCCATTAACCTGAAACACACACAAACAAAAACTCCTCACAAACAATTGCTGGATGTGAGGTTCCAGCCCAGGGTTTTAGAACTGCTGTGCCACCTTGTAATTATATGATTTATTATTGTTTGTCATTTAGATCATTTAATTGAACACTAAGCTGTCTTTTTTCTTTCCTTTTTTGAATTCACACTTTGCTTTAATAGCTGTCACAAACACTACAATTTATTTATCCTGGTAAATCCGAGGTTTATGGTGAATTCAGTGCCGCCTGGAAAAATTATGGACTGAACTGAATCATGGTGAATTCAGTGCCGCCAGGCCATCAGTACATGACAAAACATTGCACACAAAACATTATTCACCTTTTAAATAATTATATTATATTTCTATTTGTATTGTCCTAATAAATAGATTTGGACTGGCAGCACTTTTTAAAAAGTATACAGAAATTATTCTGTAAACATTAAATGTATTGCAGTAGAATAAGTCACTGAATCCTTATAGAACACTGTATTTGGTATTCAGCCATATAGCTCCTTTAAGAAGTATTTCAGAGACCACCTCATACACTCACCTTTTTATGTGAATGACAGCTGCAAGTTTCCTTCTCTATCAGTTGATTAGTGACTAAAGAAAACCATTCCAATCAGCCCTTTTCTCAAGAACTCCAGAACCTCATGACCTCTCATAACCTTGCCCCACCCCTTCACCTTGACCTTCTCTAAACGCTCTCCTTCGCTCTCACTCTCTGTGTCCAATCACTTATAGGAGGCCACTACTAACTAATTAGGCTCCTAAAAATGAAAAAAAAAGTAAAAAAAAAAAAAATGAAAAAAAAAAGACCAAAGGAAAATAGGACACCACTCCAAACCCTAGCTAATTAAAAAATCAAGTGCAAGCTCCAAGACGGAGAGTAAACAATTGCAGAATAGAATGCTGTGCAGAGTGACATTGGTGTTTGTTTTGTGTAAACAATGTCAAATGTAGTTAACAATGTCAAATTACATTTCTGGGTTTGTGATTGGTACAATAGGTGGTACGATTTTTAATACTTGAATGTAAACCCTAATTTATAAATGTTTCATATTTACTAAATACAATGAAATTGATCAGTAAAATACTGGTAATCTTTTCTTTCAGTTGAACAAAGATTCAATAGAATTAACAAGTCACAGATTCTTTTTTTTCTTTTCTTTTTACAGAAATAAGGTTTGTAAAACATTTCAGTGTGCTGAAATTGTAATAAAGTTGCATGTATGATGACCTATGCAAAGTGTTTAAAGGGGTTAAAAGTAGGGATCTCTTTCTTTGAATAAATTTACTTTAATTAAAGGTTGAACAATTCTAATTCACCCTTTAACTTGTCTTTATCAGGGGTGCCAATAATTGAAGAGGGGACTTTATATTTACTGACATTTTAATAACAAAAACAACTTTCAAAAAAGTTAATATCCAGGAAAGCATTACAAAGTTGACCAATAAATCAACTGTAAAAACAGCCTAATAAAAAAGGTATGTAGTTATAAATCTGGGTTGTGCATTTGAATAGCCCTGCACCTGCAGGAATGTAAACCAAGTGCAAGATGCTTGACCAGGGTAGACCAATACTGTGTCTAAAGCCCAGTAACAAAATGTGATGAATGCAAATATATCAGGTGGCCACAATAACAGAAACAAAGTAAAAAATGGATGTAGGAAACCATGAACATAAGTGCAGGATAATGAAACCCAAGGCAGTTCAAAGGAACTGACACATGAATGATCTTAAACAGGTTATTAAAATGTAACCAATAATCGTTCATTTTCACTTTACAAAGCTAAAAACATGTCACTTTACATGGACTCTAGCCAAAAGACTCATGATTTGACTTGGAGTTTAACCTGGAATTTTGTGACTTGTGAACATCCCTGATCTGAAAACAAAAAGCTAAGAAGTATAATTAAACTATTAATAAATTGTAGTAAGTGCAAGCTAAAAATATATTCTGTTTCTCATTTACCATAACCATTGTTTTTACTTGCTGTTAGTAATGTAACATTATCAGGTACAGACAGCAGGAATACTTACAGTCCTCAAACCTGGAGCATCTGTCAGACTTGCTGGGTTCACTTGGCTTATTTGCTTCCCACAGTTTAGAGTAAATCTGTAGAGCTTTATTCTTCTGTGCTTCTCCTTTACCCCCCAGCATTTTCCTTTGATGCCTCCTTCTTTCTCTGATTTGGTTTGGGCCTCTGCGCCCTCCTGTCCTAAGCTGATCTCTCTGTCCAGGGCAAGCCAGATTCTGTGAGGTGCCATCCATCACTAAGAGCACTGGATCCTCTTCTAAATAAAACAAACAGCATTTAACTAGTTATTGTGAAACTGTAAAAAAATCTTTATTTACAAAAACTGTAAGTACATATTTACATGAATAATGTATTGTTATTAGCAATATATTATATTAGTATATATTGGGAAATGTTTAAAACCTGAAAATTGTTTAAGAATTTAAAATGCTGAAAATCTATATTTATTTATTTTACTGACCACTTTAAACTGTTTATGACTGAGTTGGGTAGAGCACTAATTTGGCATACTATTTATTGCATTTTTCATTGTACACTAAATGTTCGAGTGTATTTTAAGCACTTCCATCCTATTTATAAAACATTATGTCAAATATAAATATAATTTCTTTTAAAAGTTTGACTACTTTTATTTTTTGGGTGAGAGAGACTTTAAATAAATCAGACTTAAAATATTATCTCATTAACCCCTTTCATGTCCTGTTTATTCAAACTGCTGTAAACTGTCACCATTTTTCATTTCAAATATTAGGAAATGTAATGGGTCTAGCTGTGCTTCATTAAACAGGCTTTCATTCAAAACTGAGCATTCAATCAAGTTCCGGTAATTTGCTCCAGCCTGGTTCAAGGTTTTCACTTTGTGGACCTGTGATGCCTGACTCACCCCTGCGCTAGTAAATACATCACATATTGAAAATGCATTGCAACAAATGAGACAAGACATTAAACAATTAATCAATTAAAAAAAAAAAAAATACATGAAGGAACCAGAGAAGTCTTGAGGAAGACTTGTACTTTTCGCTATAAAATCTGTATATAATCTAAACTATACGACACAAGGTATTCAGTACCCAGAAAGTAATCAAAACAGAAGTAATTATGCCCAATTTTTCATATATTTTATTCAAAACTAGAATAATGTAAAAGCCCATTTAACAGCAATTACAGCTGCCAGTCCTCTTGGATTTGATGATGTGCCTTAACAGTTTACCATTTTTTTTATCTGCTAGTAAGCCTTGTGGTAAGGAGAACATTTTATTTAGTAAAAAAATATTCAAAAACAAACAAAAAAATGCTTCAAATGTAGTAAATTACAAGCCCCATTTCTGGAAAAGAAATTTTGTAAAACACAGTAAAACAAAAATGTGTAACTTGTTTATTCTCTTGAACCCTTATTTAATGACAAAAGTACAAAGAAATGACCTTTATTGTTTTACCTGACAAACTCGATTGTATTTTGTAATTTTGAACTGTTTTAGTGCCCACAATTGACAGAAAAGTTTTTAGAGAGACATGCTGCCAACAAGGCAATGTCTTTTCCAGGGAAGTCCATGGTTAATTCAGCAAGACAATATCAGGCCTCATTTTGTTTACGCTTCAAAAGCATGGCTTCATAGACACGAGTGTGTGCAATCTAGATCTATCTCCTTTTGAAGATGTATGGCACATTACCAATGTGCATTTTTATGTGCATACTTTTTTGAACGGCAAAGTTAATATGGGTGTACCACAAAGCTTGTTCTGTCATTGATTAGGTCTGAAAAGACTGTGAGTAATCTAAACTCTCTGGACCTAAACTGAGCCATCTCCATGCTTGAACATGGTGAAAGTATACTTCTGGTCCTGGTATATACAGTGTATCACAAAAGTGATTACACCCCTCACATTTCTGCAAATATTTCATTATATCTTTTCATGGGACAACACTATAGACATGAAACTTGGATATAACTTAGAGTAGTCAGTGTACAGCTCGTATAGCAGTGTAGATTTACTGTCTTCTGAAAATAACTCAACACACAGCCATTAATGTCTAAATAGCTGGCAACATAAGTGAGTACACCCCACAGTGAACATGTCCAAATTGTGCCCAAATGTGTCGTTGTCCCTCCCTGGTGTCATGTGTCAAGGTCACAGGTGTAAATGGGGAGCAGGGCTGTTAAATTTGGTGTTTTGGGTACAATTCTCTCATACTGGCCACTGGATATTCAACATGGCACCTCATGGCAAAGAACTCTCTGAGGATGTGAGAAATAGAATTGTTGCTCTCCACAAAGATGGCCTGGGCTGTAAGAAGATTGCTAACACCCTGAAACTGAGCTACAGCCTGGTGGCCAAGGTCATACAGCGGTTTTCCAGGACAGGTTCCACTCGGAACAGGCTTCGCCAGGGTCGACCAAAGAAGTTGAGTCCACGTGTTCGGTGTCATATCCAGAGGTTGGCTTTAAAAAATAGACACATGAGTGCTGCCAGCATTGCTGCAGAGGTTGAAGACGTGGGAGGTCAGCCTGTCAGTGCTCAGACCATACGCCGCACACTGCATCAACTCGGTCTGCATGGTCGTCATCCCAGAAGGAAGCTGACGCACAAGAAAGCCCGCAAACAGTTTGCTGAAGACAAGCAGTCCAAGAACATGGATTACTGGAATGCCCTGTGGTCTGACGAGACCAAGAAAAACTTGTTTGGCTCAGATGGTGTCCAGCATGTGTGGCGGCGCCCTGCTGAGAAGTACCAAGACCACTGTATCTTGCCTACAGTCAAGCATGGTGGTGGTAGCATCATGGTCTTGGGCTGCATGAGTGTTGCTGGCACTGGGGAGCTGCAGTTCATTGAGGGAAACATGAATTCCAACATGTACTGTGACATTCTGAAACAGAGCATGATCCCCTCCCTTCGAAAACTGGGCCTCATGGCAGTTTTCCAACAGGATAACGACCCCAAACACAACCTCCAAGATGACAACTGCCTTGCTGAGGAAGCTGAAGGTAAAGGTGATGGACTAAACCCAATTGAGCACCTGTGGCGCATCCTCAAGTGGAAGGTGGAGGAGTTCAAGGTGTCTAACATCCACCAGCTCCGTGATGTCATCATGGAGGAGTGGAAGAGGATTCCAGTAGCAACCTGTGCAGCTCTGGTGAATTCCATGCCCAGGAGGGTTAAGGCAGTGCTGGATAATAATGGTGGTCACACAAAATATTGACACTTTGGGCACAATTTGGACATGTTCACTGTGGGGTGTACTCACTTATGTTGCCAGCCATTTAGACATTAATGGCTGTGTGTTGAGATATTTTCAGAAGACAGTAAATCTACACTGCTATACAAGTTGTACACTGACTACTCTAAGTTAGATCCAAGTTTTATTTCTATAGTGTTGTCCCATGAAAAGATATAATAAAATATTTGCAGAAATGTGAGGGGTGTACTCACTTTTGTGATACACTGTACCTTGCTCTTCTTATGCCAGACAAACAGCTAATCTATATTGCCTGTTCCAGTTTTGGTTTGTCACTCCATAGAACTGTGGACCAGAACTTTTTAGGTCAACCCAACCTATTTCCAGCAGTTATTACAGTCCTCTCTTCCTTTGTTTCTTGATCAAGAGTGTAGTGCATCATGAAGTCTGGCCATGAAGTTCTTAGGTATTATATGATCTTTTAATGGTTGCCACTGGTGGTCACAACCTTCATCAGATCATCATTCAAATCTTTTGCAGTAACACAAGGGTTTTTCTTTAATGTCCTGATGAGATTGTTAAGGCCTCTACTTAATTTAGGGCTTCCTCTCATGGCCAGGCAAGTTTTCTGCTGCTCCATAAGTTTGGAACCTTTGGATACTACCAATGGTGTCTCTAGGAATGTTCAGGTTTCTGGATTCTTGTTATACCCATTGTGCTTTTGGTGCAATATCCTCTCTCAGCTTTTGTGACAGCTCCATAGTTTTTACCATGGTTGTATCATGCCTTGAACACTTGGGTGGTGTTTATATAACACACCACAGCTGAAGCAAATTAAGATTTGCTATTGAGTTCCCAACAGTTTAATCATGTTGTAACAAAACTTGAGGTCCTACAGACCAGCAGTAAGTTTTAAGATCAGCAATATTATGGAGGGGTTAAATAATTGTGACATGGTTGTAGTAACAAAATATCCCAACTCTATAAAATATCAAATCATTTATTTTTGTTGTTCATTTGCTGTATCGACTGCATGCAGGTTTATGTGTGAAATAGGTCCACTTATTATGAGACTAGCTGATTTTATTCAGCCTATCTTTCCTGCCTGTTTTTCCAACACAACCTAATCCTTAAGTGCACAGCACTGATTAGTAAATGGTCAAAACAAGGCATTGACCTGCTTGGAACCTTCCCAACCCCCTCCTCCAAAAAACAGGCACACACACACTTACACACAAGCATAGAAAACAGGTTACCATACCAACTAGCCTGTCTGAAAGATGTAGATAGTCGGATTTGGCTGAGAGTCTGCAATTGCAAGCCCCCCAACACACAAACTTGCTTGTGGGGAAATCCTTACGACCAGTCTACCAGAGTGAAGCAAGAAGGTCAGGCTTGTATCTCTTTTTGTTGTGTGTTTGAGAAAGGGATGAGCACCAGTGACCCAGTCATCGGCCGTTCCTGCCACCCAGAGCCTCTTCTTCTCACTTAGCAATTGGCAAAGAATAGAGGGAGTGGTGGTAAAGCAAAAAAGAGAAAATCCCTCCTCAATTATTATTCATTGGTATGATTGTCTTTTCTGGACTCCCGTTTCCCAACACATCATCCTTTTCTGTCAATGCTGTCAAGTGCCAATCAAAGCGTTGGTATCCGGATTTTTAGACCTAACCAAACGATGAAGGATTTTCAGCCATACAATAGCCACTAAACCTTTTGCGACAGTGTTTTTTTCTGAGACAATAGTGGCATGGCCGCAGTGTCAGTGTGTGGTCCTGGATTGTGGGGATGCCAAATGATGGTGTTGCGAACATAGCTAATCTCTCCTTCTCTGTCTCTCTCATTCACGCCCCTAATCTGCTTTCACAGTAACCTGGTGTCTTCCGGAACAATCCAGCAAGGTCAGTCCAGCTTAGTGGGCCTTTGTGTGAGTAGAACCATTGGTGACATTCATAGGCCTTGGTGACATCTTCAGTTACAGCTGAATGCTAAAGACAACAGGAAAAAGACTCTGCAGAGGAAAAGGGAGAATGGCAATAGTAGCAAACTCATTCGAAGCAGGGATTAGGGCACCAATGCATTTGGAATGAGGTTGGAGGACAAAAGACCCGTCGGAACGCTCATGACAATGTGTATATGGTGATATATTATTAATAAATGCATTAAAAAAAAGATATGTTTTGAATATAATGACTTTTAACCTACCTAAGAAACTTTACTGTCACAGAGTCTAGGTGGATTGCAATTCTTGAAAAGAAAATAATTAAAAATATGAAAGTTTATTAAATAAAATTGACAAAAATGTGGTGGGGTTGATGGGCGGAGGTCAGTTACCTGTCACTTGATAATAGTATAACAATTTAAAAAATATCAACTTATGAAAAGAAAACTTCAGTAGACCATATACAGTATATATATATTGAATATTGAAAGTATGATTGGGTATAAAAGGAGAATCCATCAAAGGCTCAGTCTTTACAAGCAACAATTGGTTGTGGCTCACCACTCTATTCCAAACTTCATAGGAGAATTGTCAAAAAGAAGATTTCTTAAAGCAAGTTTGCAAATAATTTTGGTCTTTTACCATCTGCTGCACATAATAATGTACATTACACAATAATGATCCCAAAAACTTCAGTCACTTCAGCAGTTATTGATGCAGCTCTTGGTGTAACAGATATGCATTTCTTGATGCAGATGCAGACTGTTAATTGACAACAGTTTCCTGAAGTACTCCTGAGCCCTTGTTGCTATATTTATCACAGCAGCATGACGTTTTCAGTAATGGTTTCTGTTCTTGCCCTACATGAACTGAGATTTCTCCAGATTTGCTGAATCTTTTTACATTATTATGTACAGTAGATGGTGAAAGACCTAAATTATTTGCAAATTATGCATTGAGAAAAGTTCTTTTTGACAATTCTCCTATGAAGTTTGGAACAGAATGGTGAGCTACAACACACTGCTGCTTGTTAAGATTAAGCCTTTGGTGGATTCTCCTTTTAAACCCAATCATGATTCCCTACCTTCAATATCCTTTCTTTCAACTTTTTACTCTTATTTTTTTTTTGACTTTCTAATTTTGCCAGTTAAATAAAGCACTGATTTTTATGATATACAATATTTGTTGACTAAATGAGGCGAAATACTTGGCGAAATGTTTACTGCCATAGTCTTAAGCCTTTTATGCGTGACAGCATTTACATCACATTCTTAATGTAACAAGTTTAAAGTAAAAAAAAATATTATGTTTGAAATAATATTTTGATTCTTCAGTACTAGTAAAATTAAATAGTTACAACTTCTTAAGTAGAAAACATTTTTTCAAAAAATTATAATTACTTTTAACTAAGAATGAAGAGAACCAAGAATTTATAAACTGCATTGACGTAGACATACAAGAGCTGACATCTGATTTATTTATTTTTTAATAACCTTAAAATATAATCATTTGCTTACAAGTAACCATTGAGTTGTAACATGTCAGCAGCAGATTGAGTTGTTGGCAGGTGTGTATTTCTGTTTCCTTATTACTGTTTGCACCAGTGATAATCCACACACACACACACACACACACACACACACATTTTCCTCACAGTAATCTCATGTCCAGCATTTTGCACACATATGAGCAGCATCAAAGCTCAGTGGTAACTGGTGTGACCTCACACCGACCCCACACTGACCCTATGAGTGACCACATCTTAGGACTCCAGTGGGGTCATTGTGCTAAAGCACACACACTGTCACCGGGGTTACACAGGTGACATTTCTTTTCAGGCAAAACGCTTCTGTTTGGCCTTTTCGTGATAAACGCCTCCCTGATTTAAGCTTTTTTGTTCTGATTTGTATGT
This sequence comes from Trichomycterus rosablanca, assembly GCF_030014385.1. NCBI lineage: Eukaryota > Metazoa > Chordata > Actinopteri > Siluriformes > Trichomycteridae > Trichomycterus > Trichomycterus rosablanca. The sequence continues at coordinate 67,828,049 of NC_085988.1, read as the reverse complement.
AGAGACAAAAGATGGTTACCAGTTTTTAACTGTTGTGGATACAGCTTGGCTTATAAAAAGCAAGATTTAAAAAAGGCTGTTTTCATTAACGTCTTATTAGAGGTGACGACTCAGTGTAAGGTCCATAAGCAATGCCATTTACCTATTAGTTGGGAACTCAGGTGAAGAGCAGCATCACAGATGACGTGATTTCCTTCTAGCTGCTCCTGGTCTAAAGCAGAGTCAACACATAAGATAAACAATATGTTTTTAACATGGAACCAACAATAACAGTAAAAAAAAGAATAAGAAAATGTCTGTGTCCTCATGGTCAGCGGAGTATAGCCTATGCATTGCAGATGCGCAAAGCTGGTCATCTAATGAAGATAAATGGCTGTCTGAGCTGCATGGGACATTAAGCCTACAGCACAATGACTGATGCCAGCCATCTACTCTTCAGACCCTTTACTTAGAAGCCAGGTTACACAAAAGTCAAGTGGAGATTGCCTGAAAGTGCTAACTTACAAAAGATGGAATAAGTATGCACTTGGAGGAAAAAGGCAGTGACAGAAAAATGAAGAGACAAAGAAAAGTAGAAAGTGGTATTTTTTTCAGCAATTTTTTTAGCAACTTGGCACACTCGCCATTTTGGAGTGACTATTTAACTTATGTACACAATATAAACACACAGGAGGAAAGGGAGCTGGAAGTGGGCAGCAGGCTCTCCATAAGGATTATGAAGCTTAAGTGTACCGGAGGCAAAGAGACACCTAACACTGCTGACAGGGAGGAGACTGTTGTTACAGGTGTTAAGCTGTACCTATGCCCTGCAGCACTGATCGTTTTTATTTGTGTATTTTCAGCTAAACTGGTTAATGACAAATACGTTTACATATGGTATTTACAAATTATTGTATGATTCAATAACTCATGTTTGTGTGCACTTGTAAGTGAAAGATATCGTATGTCATGGTAGTTCTTAATTTGCAGTTGCTATGTGGTAATGCCATGCTGCTGAAGAGAAAAGAAAGTAAGTACAACATTTGGGCTACTGGAACGTAACAGTGTTCACAATCAAGTGAGCTTTACAAATACATGGCCTTAGAGGCTGGCATACAAAAAACCTTTGCTTCAAAATCAGCATATTGACCACAATTTGTTTTAAACACATAGACAAAAAAGTAAAAACAGAGGAGCTTTTATTCTGGGTGTCAGCCTCTTTTTACTTCAAATACTGTTGTTGACAGAGCACCAGACCATCACAAAGAATCATACACTATTTACTGTTGTTTCTCTTCATGGATGCTGCCAAGTATATTCAAATTCTTGAGGAAAACATGCAGCCCTGTGATAGACAGCTAAAGATGGGCAGGAGATTCTAGCACCACAACTCTAAGCACTCCGCCAAAAATCAAATCACTGGCTTAAGGATGGGGAGGTGAATGTTTTTCAGTGGTCAAGAGAGCAGTGCACTACCGGTCAACACAAAATGTGACTGAATTTGAACAATTCTATAAAGAAGAATGAGCAAATATTGACCAAATCTAAGCTGCTAAGCTGGTAGGGACATATCTAAACGGACTGATGGACTAAATCAGTACTAAAAAATATACCACAATGCTGTAAAATGCAAATCATTTTTTGAAGATACCAGAGAGCTGCATAACAGCTTAGAAACTTACAACAGCTTAAAAAAATTACTACTGTTACACATTTGGGGTCTTTTTCCCCACCATTTTTTTATAATCATATTTGTATAAGCTTATAAATATGCATAACCTTCTCAAAATCTATCTTAAAATACAAAAATTGTGTTCAATTCTGTACTTACATCCAGTGTTTTCCCCTGAACCACAACTTCCATCTTCTAGATCTGACTTTAGAGACCACGGGGAAGATGACTTTGAAATAACTTCATCATATGTGAGCTTTTAAATACAAAAAATAAAGGTATAAACATTTACTTACATAACACAAATGACCAAATAACCCTACCCTGCACATTACAATTTTTCTTTCATTTTGACATTGTACATATAAAGATACAAAGCCCATTTCCAGAAAAATTTTTTTTTTAGTAAAATGCAGTAAAAACAATCATTCATTCACTTTATCTTATTCAGGGTCGCAGTGGGTACAATTTACAGGGCGAAACATACCACCAGTCAATCGCCAGTCAGTTACAGGGCAAACACACTCACACACACAAACACACAAACACACACACACTGACTGCCACATTGACTTTGGATTTGTTGGAGGTAAACGGAGCTCCGGGGGGAGCTCCATGCAGACACGGAAAGAACATGCAAACTCCATACAGAAAGGACCAGACTGCTCCTCATAGGAATTGAACCCAGAACCTTCCTGCTGTGATGCGACAGTGCTTTTATAGTGTATTACAAGCTTCAAATTCAAAATTTGCTTATATTTACTGTCAGTCAATAAAAACATTAGAAATGTCAGTTAAATAATAATTCAAGAGTAATAATTCTTTTTTTTTCTTTTTCTAAATGCCCCAGCTTTTTTAGAAGTGGTGTTTGTACTGTCAACATTTAAACAAATACAAATCTAAGCAAATAAATCCTTCATGCATGCCTATTCAATTTGTGTTATAATGTGAAGGGTTAAAATTAAAGAAGCCTATCAAACACCTCTGCTGTTGTTGGAAAAAATGTTAATGATTGGTGGTGTAGCTGTAAATATATAGATGCCAAGAAAGTGAAATTCATTGAGAGACCAATTTCAATTTCAACTCTTTAAATTGGTGTGCTTTGTTAGAATGTGAGAATTTTTTTTATTTTGTTGTTTGGAATCTGGAATGATATAGTGAATTATAATTGAATTTTCTGGAAGATATTAATTAAACATCATGTTGATTTCTAAGTGTTAAACATATTTAATATTTATGATTTTTAATTAAAGTGGACCTGAAGTAACTTTGGGTATATCAGAGGGGTGTTTATTTTATCATACAGATCCCACACCACATGATTATGATGATTAAAAAAATAGGATGAGCCAGAAATTGGAATCTTGCAATTGTCGGTACAGGCAAATCAGTCTTAAATCAATTGAGTAGTGTAAACCATGCATATTATTTAACCAGTTTACATTTTAATTTGGATATGCATGTGTGGGGTATGTGTATGTTAGCGTGTGCCTGATGTGTATAAGTTCTGATGTATTATTCAGCATAATGAGCACTCTGCATGGAGCAGTGCTCTTGATAATCGGTCCCCAGGAAGCCCTATTGAGATCGAACAAAAATGACAGAAGCTTACAACACCTTCATTTTTCCAGCCAAATTCTCAAAGACTTTCCTCATGAAAGAGAAAGATCAATAACCCCTAATATACTTGTGCACCTGCACTTATTGCTCAGAGTCTTACCACTTGCTGCTACCGTTTACCCCCAAAGGATTGCCCTATAGCCCTAACTTAATCTGCACACCAGCATATCCTTTAAGAATGTCCATTCAAATTTAGCGCTGGGCAGAATTAGCTCCCGAGAGGAATTGTAGGGCTGTAAGAATCTAACATTTACCCTCTTGGTGATCAGCCTCACCCTTCTACTTCCCTTCCCCCAATAACTGATTAACTACACACACCTGCTGGTTAACAGCATGCAGAAATCCCCAGTTACTTGCAATCAGTTCACTTTTGATGGCATGAAAGCCATAAAGTTGTGTTCTCTTGCCTTAGTGTGGACTGTTGGGTTTTGGAGTGTAGCTTACCGCCGGGCTTCCACTCTGGCTGTCTATTTGGCCAATGTGACTTGATGACACACTTCTGCTATTACAGCTGACTGGTGTGTAGGCATCTGCACAAATTTAACACAGTTTATTGTAGTAAAACACTATAGTAGATTATATTCTAGTAAAACACCGTAAACACAATTATTTCACTTAATTTACAACATAAAAAATAAACAGACAAAAATATGTGATTGCCCCTCAGTCACACCCACCTATTAACAGGTGTATAAAAACAATGTAGTCTTTTGCAAGTCCTGAACTCAACAATATACAACCATAAACACCTATTTGTGATAATAATTGTGAGCCAGGCCTACTTGTCCAACAACGGTGCCTGATTGAATGTGTGCAAATCCAAAATCTTAAACAACTCCAAATCAGAACAAGATGGGACAGTATGGAAAATAAAAAAATAAAAAATAAAAATAAGAAATAAAAAACAGTGTTTCTTTAATTGCAGACAGTATGAACCCAAAATATTCCTTGTTCTGTCTGGGCAACTTCATTTCATGTGTTAATATACAGTACATTCATTCCTGCATTCAGGCCTGTAACACATACTAAAAAAAGCTGGGACGGGGTCATTTAGGGCTTGTAATGAGGGGGAAAAAACTAAATAATTATGTGATTTCTGTCAATTGGTGATTGTAATCATGATTTGGAGAAGAAGCAGTATCCACAAAGTCTTAGAGGAGCAAAGATAAGCAAATGATCTTCAGTTTGTCAACAAATGCCTGAGAAAATTATTAATGTTTAAAAACAGTGTTACACAAAAAAAGATTGGAAGGGATTTGCATATTTCTCACTCTACAGGACATAATATCATTAAATAGTTCAAGGAATTTTAAGCATAAGCCAAACACCTGTAATCTTCGATCCCTCAGACAGCACTGCATCAAGAACAGTCTTTCATCAGTAGTTGACGACATGGGAAAGTGATTACTTGTATCAAGCTACTATACACTTAAAACTTAACTGTGCAAACAAGAGGCCTTATGTTAACAATGTCCAGTAGCAGCATCAAGTTATCTGGGCTCTGAGGCAGCTGGGATGGACCATCACACAGAGGAAATGTGTATTGTGGTCAGATGAATCAGCATTACAGATTTTATGGAAGAAATGAATCCCATGTACAGTACACTGGACCAAAGATAAAAAGGACAATCCACATTATTACCAGCAATAAGTCCAAAAGCCAGGGTCCGTCATGGTATGTGATTATGTCAGTGCCTCGGGCAATTATAATTTACACTTCTGTGATGGCAGCATTAATGCAAAAAAGTACACTTAGATTTAAGAACAACATATGCTGCCTTTAGGACGTCATCTTTTACAGGTACGTCCATGTGATTTTCCTTGCACTACTAAATAATTAAACAGCAAAGTGGCAGCTCCACTAACAGCTAGAATACTTTACTTTAAAATTTTCCGAATTAACATTTTAAATGGCAATGTTTTGTTGTAGCATTTAAATAGGGCTAACTTCATTGCAATAATTTTAAGTGTGTGGCATGTTGGTACAGCAGATAGATTGGGTGCTTCTCATTATGTCTTTGGCACTGGGTTCAAACTTTACAATGTCACTGTCTGTGAGGAGTTTGGCATGTTCATGTGTCCACATACGTTCTACATCCCGAAACAAGCAGGAAAAAGACTGTCTGTTTGAAATTGCCACTCTACGTGGCCATTGCTTTTGGCTTCCAAATCTGCTGTGACCCTGATCAGGGTACAGTGGTAACTTATGGTGAATGAATGAAGTGAAATGCATTGAATAGAGGAGGAGGCACGTGCCGCAGTGAGTAATGCCATGTTCTCGTCATGGCAGGAGTTCTATAATCCTTCTGTAAACACTGATAGAATTGCAGCTCCACAAACCCACAGCAGCACCTGTCTATCTGCAGTGTGCCAGGTGCAAACATGGACACACGCACACACACAAACACAGACACTTTTTTGCGCATGTGTACATGTTTGTGTGTGTGCCAGACTTCATACACAATGCAAAAACACTTCCAATCAATCAATTCTTTGTAGTGCCTTTATCAAAGGATAACGCACAAACAATACACAATGGGCACATCTCACAATCACGACTTAATAGAGGGTAGAAAAAGTCCAGTGTGTGGATGAACTGAGGTTTGGAGTTAATAATAAACCATTGCCGCGTTTCATCTCAATTAATATGACTTTTTCATAACTCCATAAAGATGTTTTTGTGAGCAGCAGTAGGTCACTGAGCATTTATGGCTTTGGTTAAAGGCTCGGTGCTGCATGCTCCACAGCAGATGAGAAGCGTGCCGGCGCAATTTCAAAGTCTGTGCCAATGGGGTCAGGCCCACACCCTCACACCTAGACACACACCGTAAAGACATAACGTTCAAGGACATTCAATGACCCACCTGTCAGTTAAAGTTAAGATTTCCCCTTCCCTTTTTTCCAACACCCTTTACCTTTTAACACACACCTCTCCTGGCCCGAGCCAACGGTTCTCCTCTGGGTTTTTTCCCTCCTCTTTTGTTCCAGTTATTTTTGAGTTTTATTAAAAGGCAATCAAGTTGTTGTAGGTCCTGAATGCAAACATGGCTATCTGTGATCAGATAACGCAAGAAGATAGTGGGGCTGAACGTGTCCGCCTGCAATTACGCAAAAAGCGCATGCAGGACAGCAGTCAATGCGCGCGCAAACACACAATGGCACACGCGTTTACGCATACCTCTCTCATCTGCACTGTTGCACACACTGACTCTGGCATTGACAGAATACAGGTTTTCAGAATTCACATTTCTCAAAAAAAAAAAATACTAAGCATTTTAAATCCATCAACAATACTCAATAAATAATAATAATAATAAACGCAGCTTTCTGCAACATCCCTGTCCATAGAGTTGGTCCAAAAGTCTGCAAGTCTATTAAACCACAAGTAACAGGTGCACCATGTAATATCAAAATATGCTTCCTAATTTAGGATAAGTGAGGCAAGAAATAAGCAATCACTTAAAAAGTGGTACAGCTACACAATAAACAAAAAATCCACAGCAAGCATCTTTATTCCTACACCTCATGCAAAGGGGTATTTACTTTAGTATTTAGTATTTGGGGGTTTCACATTCAGAAAGACTTCAGTATACAGCAGTTCAAGTTTTTGTTTTATTATTTATTTATTTTTAATTTGCCCAACCTTATACAGACACACACACACACACACACACACACACACACACACACACACAAACACACACACAAATGACTTTGTATCAGTAATTCATATCTACCCATACACTAGACAGGTGTTGAATTGCAGGCTATATGTACCTGAGGACTGATAATGTTGGGGAATGCCCAAGCTCCAGACTTGAAGGCCAGGTTCATAATCTCTTTCTCCTATTGAACTATTCCACTCTGGCTCTGACAGGGGTTCCAACTCCTTAGACAACTGTCGATCCAGCAGTAGGAACTGTACACGTGATAGGGAGCCCAAGTCACCAGAGTCACAGCCTGCTGTGATGGCAGCCAAGCCAGGACTTAGATCTGTATGAGAGACCACACATGTAAGATGTAGCTGCATATTCCACAAACACTATACCTATAGTAAAGTAAAGGCAGAGGCGGAGGCATCATTATATAGAATTGCTTCTCTGCAGATGTTACTGGTGCATTACTCATCATCAAAGGAGACATAAATTCAAGTGAATGACTCATTACATTATAGTTATTTTTATTTATTTATTTAAAGAGGTAAATGTGCTTGCATGGCCTAGACAATCTCCTGACTTGAATCTCATTGAAAATGTATGAAAGATTTTAGAAGATCAAACCCACTAGCAAGACCCTCATAACCTTGGGTAATCTAAGAATTTGCTAGAACGATTAGGCAACCACAATGCTGCAGCAGGTAAATAATTACTATTTTATAATCCAAAAGATGTAATTGTCATCAACTGCTTTTTAAAAACATATTTGAATTATTTTGTATGCTTATAAATAGATACTGTTAATGTGCACCCATGTTGCCAGTTGACTGGTTATCCTTCCTTGGACCTTTTTTTGGTAGGTACTAACCACTGCATGCTGGAAATCACCTTTAACCAATGTTATTTTCTTCACCTGTCAATGGTTTAAATGTACATCTAGTATAGGGTGATAGTTTAGGCTTTCTTCCTGTCCTTGGCAAAGACACAGCAAACATTCCTTAGAGTATTATCCTACTGGTGATTCCAAAAATTATTCCAGTAGGTTTACATTTTGTAATAAAAATTACCAAGTGCACAACATATCTTTAAAATTATCCACCTCCAGCCTTACCATACAAATTTGACAAGTTTCTGATTTAATAATAATGATGTCAACCATACCTGAACCAGTTAGCATTTGTGTAAGGCTAAAACATGCTTTAATTTATAAATATGTGCTTGATGGGTGCTCAGCATGGCAACCCTAAATGACATTTACTCCTTTAAATGAAAACATTTTGAACCTTTTGGTAACCATGTTGGTATATTATTAAAATGTTATCTGGTACACTGCTGGAGTCGGAACTTATTCACCTTTTAAAGGACTGCCAGTTCACATGTCACTTCAGCAAAGCAGTTCTAATGGTTGATGGCAAAAATTAATAGTAAGTAAGTAAGTAAGTAAATTTTATTTATAAAGCACTCTTAAAACAACTTACGTTGACCAAAGTGCTGTACATCGAATAAGCATACATAACACAACAGTATATTAAAAAAGTAAGAACCAAATAAAAATACAGAGTAAGAGACAAAATAAAACAGATACAAATAGACTAAACAATTAAAATTAACACAGCTCCTCACTGTTCAAATGCCAGCTTATAAAGGTATGTTTTTAGGAGTGATTTAAAAACAGCGGCCGAAGGTGCTTGTCGAATATTAGGAGGTAGAGTGTTCCATAGCCTCGGAGCATAAACTGCAAATGCACGATCACCTTTTAGCTTCAAACGAGCCCTAGGAACAGTCAACAAGTTCTGAGTGGCTGATCTTAAAGATCGCTGTGCGGTTGCTGGAGAAAACATACCACTGAGATAAGCCGGGGCTTGACCATTAAGCGCTTTAAAAACAAATAAAAGCACTTTAAACTGAATCCTGTGCTGAACAGGCAGCCAATGTAGTGAGGCAAGGACTGGTGTAATATGGTTTCTTTTCTTGGTATTAGTCAGTAACCTTGCTGCTGCATTCTGGACTACCTGCAAGCGCCGCAACAGAGACTGACTAATCCCAATATACAGAGAATTACAGTAGTCAATTCTTGCAGAAATGAATGCATGAATAACTTTTTCCAGGTCAGAATAGCAGAGAAAAGGCTTAATCTTCGCAATATTTCTGAGCTGGAAGAAGCTATTCCTTACCACAGAGTTGATTTGTTTATCAAATCGGAGGTCAGAGTCAAAGATAACACCAAGATTTCTCACAGATGTTTTGACACATGTAGACAAGTGACCAAGGTTATTGGAGACACTATTGATGTGATGAGGACCCCCAAAAACGATAACCTCTGACTTGCTTTCATTCAGCTGAAGAAAAATTGTCAGCCATCCACCTCTTTATGTCCTCAAGACAACTGCTAAGAGATGTTAACGAGCCATTGTCATTCGGTAATAGATCAAAGTTAAATAGAAATACATAAAGTTTAGTGTGTAAATGTTATCTTCTGGTGCTAAGCAGTTAAAAAAAACCTAAAAAAAAACCCTGGTTTTACTTATTTAAACATTACCTCAACCTTACTGTTACTAAAGACTATAGTAGCTATAGTCCGTCACAACCTTAAAAATATCTGTGTTTCTATGGCTTGTGGTTTTATTTTAATAATATAAGTGCATAAAGTAATTATCTTGATCCATAAAACTGTATGTTGGTTTAAGGATTTTTAATTTTGAGTGTTCGCACACCATGCTAACAGGCACACCCTGTGGAGTAACAGTGGGCTTCTTGCCCATGCAAATTATATGCTCACTTATATTGGGTGTGACCCTTAGGGGAAATTCACAGGTCAGGTCACTTCATGCAGCACTGTACCATAAACACTCTTCCTACCTGTCAATCGGTCAAGCCTCAGCGCACAACAGTGTTACTCTGGCTGTGGAGGTGTTAGTCTGAGTGACTATTTTACCTTGGGCTACTGTTTTTACCTTGTTAAGACTGAAAGTGTGCCAGTGTGTGTTTTGTGTCTGTGTTTGCAAACAGTATGATGGTAACTGGCAGAAAAGACAAAAATGGTATGATGTACAGTACTGATCCTTAATTTCAGTTAGGCTTGCATTAACCTTTTTACTATTGAAATGACTTCTTTACATTTTTGGCACAAAGCAACTTACAACAGAATTCAATCAAACAATTGAGGATTAAAGGTCTGGCTCAAGAGCACATCAGGAGCAATCTGGCTGTGGTGGGGCAAAAACCAGCAAGCTTCAGATCACTAATTCAGTACCTTAACTACTGAGCACCGCTCTTTATCAACCTCACTTTGCTCATAGTGGCACAGCCATACTAGGAAAGAAAGGGTCTTTTCCTAACTGTTGCCACAACTTGTAGCATGTCATTATATTTCATTTTAAACACTTTTCAGCAATAGGTGTGGCTAAAGCAAGTTGTAATACAGTGGATTAACACATACAAAGTTACATTTCCTCTCAAAGTTGTAATACAAAATTGTATTACAAGAAAAAGAAAACAAATTGCGACAAGGAATAATTGGCATATGATAAGGAAAATTTAAGGCCCTGTACCTATTCTTGTCCTAATCCTTAAAGCTTTATTGAGGTGCACACAAACTGTCAAAAGCTTAATTTTAAGAACAAGCAAATAAAATGCAAAACAAAAACTTTCCCAAAGTTAAAGAAATGTGAAGAGGGTCACCCTTCTAATTATTTATGGAATATTCTGGTGTTTCAGCCTCACCCATTGACTGCAAAAATAATAAATAAAATAAATAAATAAATAAATCCATTAAATACATTATATGCTCTTAACTTTGTGGCAACAGTTTGGGGAAGGCCATTTCCCCTTCTCTGTGTATAAAGCAAGGCCCATATACACCGATCAGCCATAACATTAAAACCACCTCCTGGTTTCTACACTCACTGTCCATTTTATCAGCTCCACTTACCATAAAGAAGCACTTTGTAGTTCTACAATTACTGACTGTAGTCCATCTGTTTCTCTGCATGCTTTTTTAGCCCTCTTTCATGCTGTTCTTCAATAGTCAGGAGTCTCCCAGGACCACTACCAGAGTAGGTATTATTTGGGTGGTGGGTCATTCTCAGCACTGCAGTGACACTGACATGGTGGTGGTGTGTTAGTGTGTGTTGTGCTGGTATGAGTGGATAAGACACAGCAGCGCTGATGGAGTTTTTAAACACCTCACTGTCCCTGCTGGACTGAGAATAGTCCACCAACCAAAAATATTCAGCCAGCAGCGCCCCGTGGGCAGCGTCCTGTGACCACTAATGAAGGTCTAGAAGATGACCAACTCAAACAGCAGCAATAGGTGAGCGATTGTCTTCGACTTTACATCTACAGGGTGGACCAACTAGGTAGGAGTGTCTAATAGAGTGGACAGTGAGGGGACACGGTAATTAAAAACTCCAGCAGCGCTGCTGTGCCTGATCCACTCATACCAGCACAACACACACTAACACACCACCACCATGTCATTGTCACTGCAGTGCTGAGAATGATCCACCACCTAAATAATACCTGCTCTGTGGTGGTCCTGTGAGGGTCCTGACCATTGAAGAACAGGGTGAAAGCAGACTAAAAAAGTATGTAGAGAAATAGATGGACTACAGTCAGTAATTGTAGAACTACAAAGTGCTTCTATATGGTAAGTGGAGCTGATAAAATGGACAGTGAGTGTAGAAACATGGAGGTGGTTTTAAAGTTATGGCTGATCAGTGTAGTAACGAATATGTTTGCTGTAGCAGAACTCCGTTGACGGTAAGTAGAAAAACTCCCAAAAACAAAATTTTTTAGAAAGTTTCAGGTGTCCGGTACAATGTCAGGTAGGTCACACAGTTTTGTTCAATTTAACAGACTTTTACTGTTACTATTATTATTAACTGTATTATATTAAATATATAATACTTGCTTTTTGTTCATTATCATGACTAATACAGACTGGAATCACCTATCACCATAATATCTCCACTTTCTATTTTTTTCCCCTTATTTAAATTAATTTTCTCAATACTTGAATGTTGTAAGATAAAATGGGCAAATTAAGCTGGAGAAGAATGTGATGTAAGTTTTGATTTTAAACTGTAAGACAAATGATTAATTCAAAAGGGTATGAAGATTTTCCATGGGCACTGCAGATCAGGCAATGTAGTAAGAAGGTCATGTCAGAGGTTCAAGTTGTTAAATCAGTTAAACTCCTTAATACCATGTTAGGGATCAGGAGGAAATCCTAGGGGGAAGCTGTAGGTAATGCCTTAATTAATTAGTAACCAAAGCCACACAAGACACAGACTCTTGCACAAACACAATCAGTAGGATTGTTTGCTGGATTAAAGTAGTAACAACAAACAGATTTGAAACTATGTTAGCATTCGGCTGTCATACTGAATAGGGAGGGTGTTGGTTTTCACAACAGCAAAATATTGTGGAAATGTGGATTTACCTGTGATTCTTATCAAATGTGATGCCTAAATAACTTTAAACTAAGTTAAAGCAGTGAATGAATTACAAAAGTTAAAGAAACAAATGTGCAAAAGTAGGGGATACCCCTAATTATTCAGGTGTTTAAATTTCACCCATTGTTGGCAGATAAAAAAATACAATAAATACACTAGATGCTTTTAAATTTGCATTAGTTTGGGAAAGGTCAAGTGAGACCCATTAAAAATAGATTGATAGGTTTGCTGTAGCTAAACTGTTAATTAAATGGGCAACAACTCTGCAGCCACTGCATTTGGGTGTAGATCTGATATTACTAATAAACAAACATTCTCCTTTAGTATTATCTACAATGTTTCTGTTTAGATATAGTAAGTCTGGTTTGGGAAAGTGAAACATATTGCCATATAAAGTATAATTTTTTCTATGGTTTCATTAGCAGTAACTGTAGAATGTGAGCTGAAAGTGTATCTCACTAAAAAGTAAAAAGTTTACCTGTGGTTGGTGAGGTAAGGTCTTTATCACTCAGGTCACAGTTGTCCAGCGATACACAGGATGTACTTTGAGGAGCAGCAGCGTCCAGCTCAGCAAAAATGTCTGACTGATCACAGCTAGTTGGGGAACTTAGAGTTGCTCCTGTCTCTTGTTTATCTGAAACAGCCCAAACAATATGTCCTATTAAATTAACTACTTTTGTACATTTGAATGTTTTAGTAATTAGTACTGTATAATGTAATCAGATAATCTTTTTTATCACTTTGTGGTTTACTTCTGTTTGGCACAGAAACACCTAATAACTATTTTTTTGTATTGGAGACAGAGCCTTGCATGTTGTGTATTGTAGCTTTCATTCATTCTATCATTCAATTTATGAGTGTAATTTAATGACCGCTGTGACATGTGGCACTTTTCTTTTAAAATTAACTAGGGCCCTACCAATAACTATCATGGTATACTTCTTGGTCTCTGATTTGTTTGTAATTTTATGCTTTTTTTGTGTATGACCTCTATGTAAAAGACAAACAGACTCTGGAATTCATAGGCAAATGCAACACAAATTGCCACCCTAAATGTATAAAAATAATTCACACAATACTAAGGTTATTACACTCTAAAAAATGCTGGGCTGAAAACAACCCAACCTGGGTTATTTGGCAACCCAGCGCCGGGTAAATATTGGACAGAACACACGCTGGGTTATTTTAACCCAACATGTTGGGTTATGCAATTTCACCATTGTGCTGGGTTGTTTCAACAACCCAACTGTAAAGTTCTTTTTTACCCAATGCTGGGTTGATTTTACCAAAACTGTTGGGTTGTTTACTCCAATGCATTGTTCACTCTAATGCTGATATGTAAATAATAATACTAATACTGCTACTATTACTACTACTACTTCTAATAATAATGACAATAATAATCAGTCAGCACAAAGATTTTGAGTTTTTTTTTATTATTTAGAGTAAATTAAAAATTAAATGTTACATGTGTTTTTTTGAATGCAGCCCACATATTATTTATTTATGCCTGAATAAGGGTAGGCAAGTAGGCAAACGGGAAGGCTTCCTCTGTTCCTACTGCTGCAAATACTGCACCATGTTGGTTCCAGACTGTTAAAAAGTAGCAAAAAGAGATAATAATAAACAAAGTATGGTTAGAAACATTGTTAAATAAATAATAATTAACGTTAGTGATATTACAGTTTAACGTCTACAACTCTTTTGCCCACGCTCACAAATGTTTCCCTGAGGTAAATTCTTATCTTAGCTGTAGCTAGCTAAATAAGCCAATGTTTATAATGTTATACGTTATATTGGCCACATACTATCCTATTAAAATTTAAATAACTTAGCCGGCTTTTTTGTCTTAGGTTAGGTAGCCAGTAGGCAGGCAGCAAGCTACAATTTTCATTCATTCTAGCACTGATATTTGATCTATCGCTAATGTTAGCAACTTCACTATCTCCTGGGGACTTATATTCATGACTTGAAGAGGCAAACTGAAAGTTTTTAGGGAATTACACTAAACATAGGGTTAGTAATATTTCAAACATCCATTTTATTAGCATTTATAAGTATTAAAATAAACTGGAAACGCTGCTGCAGCAAATCTTCAAACTGCCGTTCCCGACCGTTACCAGGGTTGCCAGATTGCTACGGTGTCAAAATGTTTTTTTTAAATCAGCCAAAATGCATGGAAAATTGCCCAAACATACTCATGAAAAACATTATACTAATTAACTGCTGATATCTTACAGATCAGTAATTATAAATTTAGAGACATTTGCAATATTTTTATTTGCAATGTTGTGATACCTTGAAACCGGGTCAATTTTCCAGCCAGTTATAAAAAAATCGCGCAATCTGGCAACACAGGCCATTACAAATGTACCTTTATGTCCTTAAGGGAATTTAACCATTGGCAACATGGCATGGTAACCCAAGATGAGGGTTGAGAAAATAACCCAACAGTTGGGTTATTTGAGTGAGAAATAAGTAAGGTAACCCAACTGCGTCAACCCAGTGTTTGGATAGAAAAACAACCCAGCATTTTTAGAGTGTAGGAAACGATGCATAAATTTGTGTGAGAAGCACAAAACATAAAGTTGGTAAAATGTTACCATATTTTCTAAAGCTAGACATCTATGATTGGATTAGGCAAATATATGCTTTTAACCAATAACGCCTAAAACAGTTAAAAGCATGAAATAATTGAGTTATTTATTAAAAAAAAGAATTTAAATTACTTTTTTGTTGAAGATGTGTACTAAATTTTACAGTAACAACACCTCTGGTGGAGCAGTTATTTACAATATATATGTGCCTGTTTGGTAGGGTAGTATATACAGTGTATCACAAAAGTGAGTACACCCCTCACATTTCTGCAAATATTTTATTATATCTTTTCATGGGACAACACTATAGACATGAAACTTGGATATAACTTAGAGTAGTCAGTGTACAGCTTGTATAGCAGTGTAGATTTACTGTCTTCTGAAAATAACTCAACACACAGCCATTAATGTCTAAATAGCTGGCAACATAAGTGAGTACACCCCACAGTGAACATGTCTAAATTGTGCCCAAATGTGTCATTGTCCCTCCCTGGTGTCATGTGTCAAGGTCCCAGGTGTAAATGGGGCGCAGGGCTGTTAAATTTGGTGTTTTGGGTACAATTCTCTCATACTGGCCACTGGATATTCAACATGGCACCTCATGGCAAAGAACTCTCTGAGGATGTGAGAAATAGAATTGTTGCTCTCCACAAAGATGGCCTGGGCTATAAGAAGATTGCTAACACCCTGAAACTGAGCTACAGCATGGTGGCCAAGGTCATACAGCGGTTTTCCAGGACAGGTTCCACTCGGAACAGGCTTCGCCAGGGTCGACCAAAGAAGTTGAGTCCACGTGTTCGGCGTCATATCCAGAGGTTGGCTTTAAAAAATAGACACATGAGTGCTGCCAGCATTGCTGCAGAGGTTGAAGACGTGGGAGGTCAGCCTGTCAGTGCTCAGACCATACGCCGCACACTGCATCAACTCGGTCTGCATGGTCGTCATCCCAGAAGGAAGCTGATGCACAAGAAAGCCCGCAAACAGTTTGCTGAAGACAAGCAGTCCAAGAACATGGATTACTGGAATGCCCTGTGGTCTGACGAGACCAAGATAAACTTGTTTGGCTCAGATGGTGTCCAGCATGTGTGGCGGCGCCCTGGTGAGAAGTACCAAGACAACTGTATCTTGCCTACAGTCAAGCATGGTGGTGGTAGCATCATGGTCTTGGGCTGCATGAGTGTTGCTGGCACTGGGGAGCTGCGGTTCATTGAGGGAAACATGAATTCCAACATGTACTGTGACATTCTGAAACAGAGCATGATCCCCTCCCTTCGAAAACTGGGCCTCATGGCAGTTTTCCAACAGGATAACGACCCCAAACACAACCTCCAAGATGACAACTGCCTTGCTGAGGAAGCTGAAGGTAAAGGTGATGGACTAAACCCAATTGAGCACCTGTGGCACATCCTCAAGTGGAAGGTGGAGGAGTTCAAGGTGTCTAACATCCACCAGCTCCGTGATGTCATCATGGAGGAGTGGAAGAGGATTCCAGTAGCAACCTGTGCAGCTCTGGTGAATTCCATGCCCAAGAGGGTTAAGGCAGTGCTGGATAATAATGGTGGTCACACAAAATATTGACACTTTGGGCACAATTTGGACATGTTCACTGTGGGGTGTACTCACTTATGTTGCCAGCCATTTAGACATTAATGGCTGTGTGTTGAGTTATTTTCAGAAGACAGTAAATCTACACTGCTATACAAGTTGTACACTGACTACTTATATCCACCTGACTAAGTTATATCCAAGTTTTATTTCTATAGTGTTGTCCCTTGAAAAAATATAAATGAGAGAAATGTGAGGGGTGTACTCACTTTTGTGATACACTGTAGGTTAGCATGCAGACAGAGATGCTCACAAGCTTTTTTTCTGTATATCCTGCATGATAATAAGACCATGTTTTTAAGCTGGTGACACATGCATTAAATACCAAACATTTATTACTATATGAAGATAAAATATAATTTTTGGGCATCACTGTGCAGATTTGGATGGGAGCCTCCATTACTGCACAATACATAAGTAATTTACTAAAATCTTTCTTCTGATTATTATAATTATAATAATTATGAAAAGAAAATATGATAATTAACCTAAAGTCAAAGACCGTTGAGCCGCTCCGGTCTTGTATGTAGAATGAATGGACAAAGGTTTGTCAAAACTGCAACAGTTAGTATGATAGCATGTAGATAGTGGGCATATCCTGAAGCTCAATATCATAAGCAATCTTTTTTTTAAACTAATGGTTCAGAGATGATCATTTTTACTACTGTTATTAACAAATCTACTGATGGAATAGTTTGGTACTAATGGAACATTGAGCAATATACATTATTGCAAATCAGTTTTTAGTAACTATTTTTGGGCAGCTTGAAAAGTTTTCTTGAAGTAGGAGTATGAATCAAAGGAAGCAAAACTAAAATGCATACTTTTGTCTTTATTCAAGTCAAAATATTAATACCTCTGCTATCCCTCACACACACACACACACACACACACAAACAAACACACTTATTTAATGAGAGTAAACCTCCGGTAACCTCTCAAATGCACAAAAGGAAGACTTGACACTTAAAGCATATTGTTGTAGTCAATCACCTTCAGCTAAATGCTTCTTAAAACCATTTCATAGCATGAGAGGAAGGGGCATCTGTTTTGTGTGTATGTGTGTTCCCCTTTATGAGTATAGTGTTTGTGTATAAGTTGGAGACGGTCAATGGGTCATTTTGGGTAGATCCATACAATGTTTCCTCTCTCTTATTCTCCATTTCTGTTCTTTTCTTTTTCTCTCATATTGGCCACACAGTGTGTCTGATGGGGTCAGCGTGTGTGGCAGCGGTCTGGGGTCTCTCATTGTCAAGGACAGTTACACGCTGGAGGGGATGTTAAAAGAGGTCATGCCGGGGTCTAGCGCTGACTGTCGGACCATGGCATTGAGAAAAAGAGTCCAAGAGCAACACAAAGACCCTCAAGTCTGTTATACACAAGATACACACTAGCACATACACCAAACACACACTAGGCATACACACAGGGGTGACGAGAGAAAAAAGTTAGCTCATTTCCCCTTCGGACATGGACCCTCCTGCCTGTAACTGAGTTGGCATCATTCAAATTTTGCTTTTTTTTATTCCAAATTTGGCTTTCTAGTGTTTGGTACCAAATAAGACAATTTTATCTCTGTGAATATGATTAACATTTTCTATCTTTATCATTGTCACCATTAACATGTGTTTTGTTTAATCTTAAAATTTGTTGTCGCTTCTGTCACTGTTTAGATTCAAAGATACATGTCACTGGATGACAAGTGGCCCTTCTCACAACTCAAAAAAAGCATAACAGTACTGCACAAAGGACAGTGGACAGCCTGCTCTGAAAGAAGCATATTCCCATCACAAGTTCCCGATTGTCCTGCTCTTTCAGAAAGCCCCAGACGTCAGCGGGCCTGGCTCTTTATACCAATCGGGCCGGTAAATTAGCGTGAGGAGGGCGTCTAAGAGGTATGCCAAAAGCTGACACTTGTGCACTGTTTTCCCGTCAGCAGGGTGGCGGTCAGTGTGGATTTATGACCGCCTGCTCCACACGATCTTTCTTTTAGCAATTGGAGAAAAGAAATGAAGAGAGACAGAAAAGAGGGAATGCAGGAGACTAAAGAAATGTTCAAGGGCAGCCACGCCATCTAACAACCCCCCCCAACTACTTTTATTGTAAAGGACTGACTTTGATTTAAACTGTGGATTTAAACAGTATCAGCTTAAGTCTCAAACAAAATTTCATAAACGCTAACCAATCCACCCTCCTTTTTTGCCAAATAAAAGATGGTGGGGTGCAAGAATGTTAAATGTCAATTATGTTAAATTTCCAAATTAATAAAAATGTCCTTTCTGTGTGGAGTTTGCATGTTCTCCCCGTGTCTGTGTGGGTTTCCTCTGGGAGCTCCGGTTTCCTCCCACCGTCCAAAGACATGCAGGTGAGGTGAATTGGAGATACGAAATTGTCCAAGACTGTGTTCAATATAACCTTGTGAACTGATGAACCTTGTGTAATGAGTAACTACCGTTCCTGTCATGAATGTAACCAAATGTGTAAAACATGACATTAAAATCCTAATAAACAAACAAACAAACATCTCCATGGGCTTAGAAGCTGACATACAAGAAAGAGGCCTCTGGATCTGCATCAGCAAAACATTTTGCTTCCAGGAACTTCTATTTTATGTTTTGAAGTTCTTGGATTATGTTTGACCATGAAGACAAGTTTTTAGCGTAGTGAATGCTTTCAGCATAAGTTAAAAGTTTAGCCTGGAGCAAAGGACGAACTGGTATACTTATGCACAGGTGTATACAATTAAATCACAAACAAGAGGCAGACAGGGTAAAGAACACAGACATTAAACCAAAACAAGATTCTCCACAAGGATGGTAACACAAGAAAGGAGACCAGGGAAGATGTTCCAGAACCTGACAATGGGGTCCTAGGCCCTATAGGACTTCTTGCTGGTGAGAGCAATGTTAGGCAGGTTTTGCCCCACAAACACCAACACAGAGTTCACTGGAATAGACCAGTGACTGGACTGGAGACAAGAATGGGGGACCGACTGGGTTGGATGACAAGACTGAAGATAGGACTGGAAGGCCAGCTGAGACTGGTGACTGGATGGAAAACAGGACTGAAGGGCCAACCAGGACCAGAGACAGAACTAAAAAACAGGACTGGATGGCTGGATTGTACCAGTGACAGGATTGGAGACAGTCCTGTAAGTAAACTAGGAGTGGCGGCAGGACTGCGGGTCCTGACAACAGCCACTATATATATGGGCAGAGATGCAATAATAAGTATGCAATAGCACAAAACATTTACAGTAGGTAAAGCGACACCCTCAGCGGGCACAGAAGGTGGGGAATTGCTCTTAGAGAGTATGGGGCAAAACAACACCCTCAAAAGACATAGGAGGTTGAAGTCCTCGGCATGCACAGGAGGTGAGAAGAAATTTGGATAATATAGACATGAAATGGCAATACACAGTGCTTTTTTTTAAAGAGCTTTGTGTCTATGAATATCTGTAGAAAAGACATAAGTCTGCTTTAAAAAAAACAGCAAGCACAACTCTATTCAGTCATTGTACATGTGCATGTATAAATGGGAGAAACTCACCTTTTTGAGGCATGATCGGAGGAAGTACTGGCCAGGGGCTAGCCTTCCAGTCAGAGAAATTCTCTTCTAAGTAAGGATGGGCCTGTCTTGACTGAGAGCCAGGACTTACATGGCAGGGCCCTGGAACTCCATCTACAACTATAACATTTAGTTGATTGGGGTCTGGTGTTTGCCGCTGTGGAGATTCTTGGATGTAGATTGCTGATGTTATTGATGTGTTTTTTGGGAGGTGGGTGATGGAACTTTCTTGACTATAAAAGTTAAGCTCTGTAGAGAGGCAGCACTGAGGTGAGGTTGGTGGGGAGCAGGAGGCCAGGGCTGAGCTATCACTAGGGCTAAAGCACAAATTGTACAGGGAGGAAGAGCAGGCCTCCAGGTCAGCATTGGTGTCATCATCATCATTGTCATCATCATTGTCATTATCATCATCTCCAGCGTCCACATCACTATCATCATTCTGATTCACTAAAAGCAGTGAAGAGACAAATACATAAGTATAATGGCTGTATAGTGATGTATAATATATTGTAATGTTATTTACATTGACAAATCTGCAGCTCTTCATGCTACATCTGGAGAAAAAAATTTGTAAAACGTTTGAAATTACCTAATAATAATGAAGTATTTACTAATAAAGTGTGGTCTGATTTAATCTAAAACTTAATAATACACAATAAACTGTATATTGTATATTTTGTAATGTGGCTCAGCTGCTAAAGAAGTTTGGAAGTTAGCTATATTGGAGTTGTATCATTTTGCATTGATGTTTTTGGCCAGCAGAGGGGGCACTGAGGTGCAGATGATTGATGTGTCAGTTTCTCTTACTTGACCAGTCATCTGTGCTTTGTTAGTGTTAGTTCACTTCAGGTGGGAGTCGTTACACATGTATTATGGTTTCTCTCTCATGATACGCCAGATACGCCAGCTCCTTTGGCAAAACTGGTCTTTATTGGAATCGTGATGTTGAGGCTTGGTCCAGTTTATTTTTATGCAGGAGATTGGGGGGGACTCTCCCAGAAATTACAGTGGATTCCGCTATTCTCTTTGACACTTACAATCAGCACCTCGAACAGACGCTAGTAGTTGCAGCAAGGACTACCCTTTCAGTCATCCCTACCTCAGACATGACCAACTGTCTGTTAAGAGCCCTGCATTAAATTGGTAACGCTGAAATGAGTCTTTAAACCTTGGTACCACCTGAACACCCTCTGAAAACTTTTTTAACTGTGAAGCATTGTGGAGGGAGCACTATGATTTGATGCTGCTTTGCTGCTTTAGGTTCTAAACAGCTTGTAGAAAAGATATTTTACATTATAACTACAGTTTAAGGTAACAGTTTTACAGTTTAAGGCAAAATGACTGACTTAAATATGTAAATAAATCATTATTTAAAAAAATATGATACCTTAGCAAAATATACCAATACAGTAATTTACATTGAGTAGATCTGAGCCTGTCCATGCAAGTTCAAGAAGAAATACCTGAGTAAGCACTGGAAAGCCTGGTGTTTGATTTACTGCGATGGCTGGATTGACTGGACACTGAAAAGCTTAGGTCTGTAAGAGAATCTGGTGTTCTAGGTGTTAGAGGGGTTTCAGGGGTCAGCAGAGAGGAAGGAGTCATTGTCATTGGGCTAAATGCTTTATCTTTAATCTCTTCATAGACCTCATGAATAAATTGTGGGAATGAACGTCCAGTCAATGGAACCTGTCCATGTTCTGCTTCCTGTTTTACTGAGGTGGTCTCATTAGATGAGATATAGGGGAAAGCCAGCAACTCAGCTGAGTTTGTCTCTGAATGACCAGACAGAGCAGGACAAATTAAAGGGTCTGAAGAGGTGAGACTTGGGTTTGGAGATACTGGCACACTTGGAAAAACCACAGAAAAGGGACCCCTATTGTAATTATTTAGACAGGTCAGGTGTCTCTGAGTTGCTGGAGAGAGAAAGAGAGAGAGAGAGAGTTTAGTGTAACATATAATAACACATGGTAACCCAGCTTGATGGGACTAAAGTGTCATAAACATCATAAACATGTCATAGCAAAAAAAGGATGAAATTTCATTACAGTTTTTACTCAGAAATGTAATAGTAATGTTAACTATTCCTTAATGTAAATGTTAGCTATACACAAATTCCTTATGATAAAAGTTTAAAAAATATGAGATTTCAAAGCAAAAGTATAAATGTAATTTAAGTATTAATTAGCAAAAACCTCAGAACTTCAGTAAAATGCTTAATAATTCCTCTATCTTTCCCCCATTTTTAAATTCAACTGTCCAATGTAAGACTTAATGCTACAGAAGAAAACAAAAGTTTGATATACGAGGGATCCTCAAAAAAGTGCAGCACTTTTATATTTTTACTTGGAAACAGTGAGGGTGAGAGGAGTAGTATTTGGTAATGTCTGAGAGAGAGCTTATAGTCCGGATTTAGCACCATCCGATTTCCACCTTTTTGGACCGCTCAAAGAAGCTTTAAGTTGAAAAAGATTTTCATGTGATGATGATGTGAAAGCAGCAGTGCATCAATGACTACTCACTCAACCAAAAACAATTTTTGCTGATGGCATTACAATGGTATGACGCTGGGCAAAAAGCATAGGGAAGAAAGGTGACGATGTAGAAAAGTGATGTCATTTGTTTTTGAAATTCTAAAAAAAGTGCAGAAACTTTTTGAAGAACGCTCATACTTTTGATAAACTATTTCCTGACCTTCCTTTCTCATCTTTTTTGGCAGTGTCAAGAGTGTTCTATTTAACTACTTTATGCTTAATGTCTACTTTGATTTTATTTTCATTAACCCATTTATCTTGGTCAGGGTTGAGGCAGGTCCAGTTTTACCAGGAATCACAGAAATACCCTGGACAAGGTGCCAATCTGTTGCAGGGCTTCAGCCATCTAACCCTCCCACATGACACAGCCTATCATGTCTGTGTAGCTACCCGGCCATGCCAATAGCACCACTAACATTTATACCTGTATCTATACGGTAATATGCTACTGCAGTTGACTGAACCAACCGAGTGACTACAAGCAAAAACTACTAATGCTTTGTTACTTTTCATTATAAGTTAATGTAATAATAGTTATTTTCATTATCTATTTTATCCTTCATTTTTTACAATGCCTAATGCTAATAGAGAATACATATTTTACAAATATAAAATAATCTCTGTGACATTAATCATTAATCACTTAATCCATTAATTACTTAAAACTAATTAAAAACACTTGCTACAGTGCTTTCACTCTCCATATTCAGCATGTTTATACAGTACTTATAACATTCTTTTGATCAGTGCATTTTTGTTCTTTTCTTTCTAATTAAGGTAAAGTGACTTTGAATAAGGTGCTATAGTAATAAAATGTATAGTTTCATTATTATTATTCACTATTATTATTTTGTGTTAATTACAGCTCTAGTTGTTTTAAATTCCTTAATTATAGCCCCTACACTGGACATAGGCATTTTCAGGTGTGTAGCTATTTTTATAGCATTTGTGTAAATGAATGTCAACACATTTTGGGCTTATTTTATTAATATTTCTTTAATATATTTCATGATTAACAGCTAAGGGTATTTGACAGTAATCTAATATCTATACTCCAGTAAAACCTGGAGTAAAAAAGAACACCCAACTAATTTGCATGCAGATATAATGAAGATATCATGAAGACATTTTTAAATTAATTCATACAGTCTGATATTTGCTGGTAAACTGACAAATTTCTTAAGATTATTTATTTATTTATTGTATATAATTGTATTTCTTTATTTATTTTATTATACTTTTTTATACTTTATCAAAGGGGACCTTTTAAAGCAGGAATATTTGGAGAGCATAAACCCAAAATTACAGTGGAGATGGACCATTTGGCTGACCCACAGGCTGTCCTGCATATTACAAACACACACACACACACACACACACACACACACACACACACACACACACACCGCCTTAATGAAATGCATTGTTGGGGCCATACAAAGAGAGGTCCTGAATAATTATCAAGGGGGGTCCTATGTGAGGGTCAGGCAGAAAGCATATTCATCATCTTTTTAGCTAAAAGGGAGAGGGATCAGGCTAAGGCACTGACATTTCTCTTCGCTGCTCCACTGGGAGCTCCTTCTCTCTAGCTCCGTCCTGGGCACCCCTGTAACCCCCCCACCTCTCCAAAATTCTACCCCTTTTCATCAGCAGCTGTCTAGTTCCCAACTCAATACCCACAAGCTCTAAGATATGGTAATGACCACTTGTGATCACTACATGAAGAAACTCATTTTCATAATCGTGCTAGCATATCCCAACCAACTAATTTTGGACATTGTCAGCCAAAGCAATCAAGTTTTACATAGTCACTTCCATTGACCTTTAGCTGCATTTCATGCAAATAAGGCATTTCTAATGTGCTCTTAGTCTTTAGCAACGTGCACCACAAAATACTAAATAAATTATATGGCATCCCGTATTATTGTACATCCCATTTGAAAACCATTGGCATTAATATGTGGTTGCTTTCTACCTTACAACTTTAACAGTCTCTACACTTCTGGGAGGGCTTTCCAAAGGATTTTACAGTGTGTCTGTGGAACTGTTTGCCCATTTTGTCAAAACAGCATTAGTAAGATTAAGCACTGATGTATTAAAAGGCCTGAATCACAGTGGATATTGTAATTCATCCCATAGATTTTCATTTTGGGTAAAGTCAGGGCTTTATGCAGGCCACTGAAATTCCTCAACATCAAATTTATTAAACTATGTTTATATAGACATTGCACTGAGCATAGTCATGTTGGAATACATACTATTAACACATATTACTCAAATGGAACCCCCTACAAAAGTGATTTTTTATTGAGTCAGAACTAAAAGAGAAAGTGAGAGAGAGAGAGAGAGAGAGAGAGAGAGAGAGAGAGAGAGAGAGAGAGAGAGAGAGAGAGAGAGAGAGAGAGAGCAAGAGAGAGAGGATGGATGAATGTGTGCATGTATAGATGGATAGATGGGTGGATGGATGGAATCGACATTTCAGCACTGACCTATTCACAATACATTTGGCTTCTCCATCTGTCACAGTCTCACACCACAAGTGTGTTTGTGTAGCTCTGTGTGTGTATGTGTGTGTGTATGAATGACATGTTTCATTGCACCCTGATACAGCACTTCCAGCAGTCCCTCTTGAACACACACCTACACACACACACACACACACACACACACACACATTAATATACATACACACACTCCTTGGGGAGCAGCAGGAAGGTCAGGGTCAATTGTGCATGCTTTCAAGCACCATATGGCTGTATAATTAGTTTTGGCCCGCTGTGTGGAGCAATGCCCCGCTCTCTGATTTCGCCAGCCAGCACTCAAAAACACAGTCCCGCAGGGCACTAACAGCCAAAATCCGAACAAATACCAAATACCTAAACAGCACTGTATGGGGTCTAAAAGGAGGTGGCAGAACTCTATCAGAAGTTCACACACACACACACACACACACACACACACACACACACACACACACACACACACACATCATAAAGGCTCATAGAAAGGGCTGCATCCCAAATAGAAAATTATCTTACACTAGCACTGGTGTCATTAGTGACTATTTAGTATGTAGGATGCAACAGGTGTGCTTGTCAGAATCATTGAAAACAAGCCTGTTTTGGATATAACCAAAGGTAGCTTTAAAAATGTATTATTAATATGCCATTTTAAAGAATGTACATTTGTGTATCATTTGTAAAGAACATGCAGTAAAAAAGGATTGCCTCCGGTAATGTATTTGTCCCACTGAATGATCATTGAATCATTAAACAAATGAAATAACACTTAATGGAAACATAATACAACAAATGATATTTGGGAAACAACGTTATTCAGCACCTACAGTATATTACTCATGTAAACCAGTAATCCTCACCTCCCAACTTGTTGTATTACCTTTAGCAACAATAATTACAACTAAATTCTTTCTATAATTTGACATTGGTGTAGCAAGGCAGTAGGAGTCTATTAGGCTTCAGGTTTGAAAGTCAGCGGTGCTATTGACCGGCCGTGCATCTACATAGACATGATTGGCAATATTTGAGGGGGATGGCCAACACTTGCAACTGACTAGCACCCAGTCCAGGAAATTCCTGCCTCACACCCAGCATAATTTTATGATGATAATGGTTATTATCATTGATAATAATAAGAACAAATTATCATGAAGACATAACAATATATTATTATTATTATCCTGGTCAGTGTCACAGTGAATCCGGAGCTTATTCCTGGAACATGCTAGATTTTATCCACTTTTATCCACTGTGTTTCTGGAAGCGCATTGCAACACCTTGCAAGAATGGATGTAAAACCCAAATGCAAATGTTTAATCATGTAGATGAATACTGTGACTACACTGTTGTAGCTTATGCAGAATGAGGCCTGGCATTGATTTGCTGAATTAACCATGGGCTTACCTGGGAAAGGTGTTGCCTTGATGACAGCATACAGTATATCTAAAATTTCATATGTCTAAAATACCAATATAGGCCACCGCGTCAATGGCTTGACACATATGCAAGTAACACATGCCATGGGCACTGATGGACCACCATACCATGACATTTTGGCTTTTGCACCTTTTGCTGTCAACAATTGGATGCAGCAGTAAACTGTACTGTAGGTGAACTGTAAGTGACAGCAGGTTGCCAGTTCATCACCACAGAGCAAACACACTCACATACACGCTTATACCTAGGGCAGTTTTGGACTGTGGGAGGAAACCAGAGCACCCAGAGGAATCCCACACATATGCGGAGAGAACATGCAAACTTCACACAGGAAGGACCCAGACCGCTCCACCTGGGAATCGAACCCAGGACCTTCCTGATACCCACCATGCCGCCACTACTCAGAAACCCAGGTTCATTCCCCATCCACTGCCATGGTGTGGTTTCTTTACCACTAGGTGTATTTGTTAGTGACTATGTAATGCAGTGCAACCATGTGCTTATTTATTTATTTTCGCACTTAAATGTAAATTATTTGCAAAATTAAATAAAACTGCCCCAAAATTTACACCCAGATTTATAGTAGATTGGTGGTGAAGATTACCTTTTCTGCTTGGTGGTTTTGGGGCACTGATGCTTTTCCTTTTTTGAAACAAGTGAGAGGATCTCTGTAGATGATGTGTGTTTGGAATATATGGTGGTCTGATCAGACCAGGACAGGCCCTCATATGAGCCTGAAAGCGTGAACATGGGGGTCGAGGCTCCTCTGTATGGGGAGCAACCTGTAAAATAATATACAAAAATATTAAAGAAATGTTATGACTAGTTAACTACGTCTTATAAGTTAGTATGAATTAGTTTATACAACTGAATACAGCATGCTATGGTTTCTTGAGTCTGAAGTCTGCAATAGAGGTGTAATACTTTCATTATTACATGGATAATTTCTCATGACATTCAACCTGGATTAGTTTATCTATGGCATATTGGACATTAATAGGTTTTAATTATTAACCTCTTAGCTTATCAGGTTAGCACAGTGGCAGGGTAAGCAGCACTACCTCACTTCTCAGAAAACAGTGGCAAACAGTCTTCAGCTAATAATATGCAACATGAAAGAGATTCACAGAGGTTCATTTCTGAGAAGTTGAAAATGAGTGGTATTGGTTTGTCAATATTGGTTTTAATCATAATCTGTGTTGCTGGGCAGCCTGCAAACAGACAGGGTTCTTAAGTAAATCCCACCTACTCAACCAATAACTTCCAGAACAGTGTAATGAAACAGAAAGAGCAGCACAGGAATGGATGGTAGCACCCTTATGCCTATTCAGTTCTGGGCACATTCTACCTAAAAGAATCACTAATCACTTGTGTAATTCATACATCTTGAATAGATACTCAGTTGAATTATACTCAGTTGTCTCTCTCTGTCCCTTCTGTGTCTGTCCTCTTTTACTGTCTACCTTCTTTGCTCCAGCCAGATGTTTCAGCTACTTGAAGAGACTCTTCAGCAAGCATCTGTGCATTTTTTGTTTGTCCTTTGTTTTTTTTAAAGCAGGCAGGTGCCCTATTGCCTGTTACCTGTCACCAAACAGGCTCCAACCTGTCTAACACGAGGCAATATTAACCCCCCTTCCCAAACCATACACACACTTGTCTCCTTCTTTTTATTCCTCTTGAATCGACTGACAGTCATTTGTTCAGCAAACATAGTTAGGCCAAGCTTAGCTTACAGCTTTTGTGTGTTGTGCTTTCTTATTGTGTTTTGCTTTCTCTTTCTACCTCTCTTCTAACTTAAATTAAATACCAGGGTTTTATCCTGTAGTTCTTATTGTATTAGAAGATCAAAAACACTGGCCTGACCAAACCTCAGGCTAAAACCTGAGGCTTACTGATGGAAAACATTTAATCCTTTTAAAAGTTTCAGGGCAATAGAGTAAATATATCCTTAGATCTGGGCATTTTTCACACATCCACAACCAAGAGTGGTAACCACGGCACTTGCCATGTTGAGACCTGTTGCATGTCATAAGAAACAAAACATGAAGTGTACTAATAAGTTGTTGGGCCACAGTGAGCATAAATGCACCTTGGCTTAGATTCTACAAGGTAACAAACAGACCTGTCTAAGACATCTTCCATAGATAGTTCTTGGTTGACTGTACACCTATCTAATCACTTAGTGACCCATTACAACCTAAGTATGGCAGCATTATCATCCTAAAAGAAAAAAATAATTAAGTTTTTAAAAATTCCACAATAAGCAGGTGAATTGATAGTTGGTGAGGATATCATTCTTATTATTATCAAGTGCTGTTCGACTCCTGGTGACCGTGTGGATAGTGTTTCAACAAAACACCCTGGCTTCTGGTTGGGTCTTGGGGATTCTTAATGGCTTGTTCATTGTTCTTCTAGTTGTATCTTATTGCTGACCATCTTCTTCCTCATTTACCTTCAATCAGTAGCAAACTGTGACTCATAAACCTCGACCCTCTATAACCCCCTTCCCAAACTGTATCATTGTTATAGAGTAAAATATTGATGTTTTAACAATGTAAATAATTTTTGCTTTTTTTGTCTGTTACCTTAAAATAAAAAAAGCACATTCTGATCAATTTAAGTATTAATATTCTGTCATTATATAATTGCTTTATATAAATGGGCACCAAAAAGTTCAGTATTTGATAATGTTTTGTTTTTATTGTAAAACAATACAACATCGAAATACAAGGAGAAGAAATGCAAAAGGTTAATTTAGCTTGTGTTTTTTTCAAAATGAGAATTTATATGAGCGTGTTGTTTAATTAGCAATAATAAGAAGCAAAAACTGAGATGAAAGTTCAGGTTTAGAAATGGAATAATCACCACACAAGTCCTGTTTCAGGCCGGAGTTTAAAACACATGACAGTTAAGCCTATGCATCTCTGCAGACAGATGTTAGTGATAACAAAGCCTACCAATTTAGAGGGATGATATGATTTGTCAATTTTACAGTCATTTGCAATTGATCTTTCATTAAACTCCCAGTGCTTGGTTTTTGAAAATCTACTGTATATCTGGACCACTTCATAGCACAATGTTCTCTCTAGACAACAGGGGGCAACAAAGGGGCTTCTTTAATTTAATCCTTCACATTTCAACACAAACTAAACAGACAGGATTTGTTTGCTAACATGTGTATTTGTTTAAAAAGTTGTTTTTCAAATTATGAGTACATAAAATTAGATCTGAATATTGTTATATATATATTATATTATTTCTAGACCTCTCTGAGGGCCTATATGGCCCTGACAGTTTCCCTCTGCCTTCAGTTGTGGCATAATTGTCTTTCCAATGAATTGGTATCTGTCATAATGTGTACAAAATAAGAGAGTTTTAGTTTGGTTATCTAAGTATTGAGTGAGAGGTTAAGTTGGAATTAGCTGAGGATCCATTTGTTTGTCCTCATTGCTGTCCAGGGTACTCAAAGACAAGTCTTCATCAGCACCAATATTTAAAGGCATTGATATTCTTCTTGTCCAGCATTTAATTGTCCAGCTTTCACCATATTTGAACAATTCTGATATTTGTTTGGAGGGACAAAGCTGTACATCTAAAGATTTGTTCCAGTTCCTTCATTCTTGTTCTGCCAGGTGCATGACTGGGTCAAAAAGGATCCACTAAAGGCTCAAGCAAAAATAAATCATGCCTCACTACTTTAAACAAAATTGTTGTCAATCAGTTTAGGAAAATAGTTCTCAGTGCAAGATTGCAAATAATTTTGATAATTCAACATCAACCATACTTAAAGGGGTCAATGGAATCTGGAGAAATCCCAGTCCGTGTAGGGCAAGGCTCTAAACCACTGTTGAATGTGCATGTCCCCTGAGCTCTTAGATGGTACTGCCACTGTGATAAATATACCCACATGAGCTCAAGATGTACTTCAGAAAACCATTGTGGCTTAACACAGCCTATTGCTGCATTAAATATACTGATGCCACCTAAAACCCCATACATCAATTCTATGCAGAAATACCACCTAGTACTCTAGGCCCAAGCTCAAATCAGATTGACTAAAAGACGGTAAAAATGCGTCCCTGCAAATGAACTTATTTAATACATACATACACCAATCAGCCATAACATTAAAACCACTTCCTTGTTTCTACATTCACTGTCCATTTTATCAGCT
The DNA here is from genome assembly GCF_030014385.1 of Trichomycterus rosablanca. NCBI lineage: Eukaryota > Metazoa > Chordata > Actinopteri > Siluriformes > Trichomycteridae > Trichomycterus > Trichomycterus rosablanca. Next base: position 67,797,233 of record NC_085988.1, on the reverse strand, counting down.
CCACTTACCATATAGAAGCACTTTGTAGTTCTACAATTACTGACTGTAGTCCATCTATTTCTCTACATACCTTTTAAACCTGCTTTCACAGGTTTACCTGCTTTCACAAAACCTGCAGGTATTATTTAGGTGGTGGATGATTCTCAGCACTGCAGTGACAATTACATGGTGGTGGTGTGTTAGTGTGTGTTGTGCTGGAATAAGTGGATCAGACACAGCAACGCTGCTGGAGTTTTTAAATAGTGTCCCCTCACTGTCCACTCTATTAGACACTCCTACCTAGTTGGTCCACCTTGTAGATGTAAAGTCAGAGACGATCGCTCATCTATTGCTGCTGTTTGAATTGGTCATCTTCTAGACCTTCATCAGTGGTCAGAGGACGCTGCCCACGGGGCGCTGTTGGCTGGATATGTTTGGTTGGTGGACTATTCTCAGTCCAGCAGTGACAGTGAGGTGTTTAAAAACTCCATCAGCGCTGCTGTGTCTTATCCACTCATACCAGCACAACACACACTAACACACCACCACCATGTCAGTGTCACTGCAGTGCTGAGAATGATCCACCACCCAAACAATACTTGCTCTGTGGTGGTCCTGTGGGGGTCCTGACCATTGAAGAACAGCATGAAAGGGGGCTAACAAAGCATGCAGAGAAACAGATGGACTACAGTCAGTAATTGTAGAACTACAAAGTGCTTCTATATGGTAAGTGGAGCTGATTAAATGGACAGTGAGTGTAGAAACAAGGAGGTCGTTTAATGTAATGGCTGATCGGTGTACATATATGCAGTGGCCTATAGTGGTAGTTCTATTGCTAAAAATATAACTAAAAAAAAAACTTATATAAAGTAAATAATATAAATCACTACAAATAAAAAACAGTATGTTTGAAACTATAAGACCACCACATTTTTGCAAAATGCCAAAGTCTATGACACATATTAGATTGGGTTTTGTTTTTATGCAGGTGTGCATCCAGACTATAAATGTAAGTAACCTTCCTTGCATGTCTGTTGATGTATCATTTCCACTTAAGTTGCTGGCTTAACTTGTCAGCTCTGAATACAGCTCTGTGTAAATGGTGCTCTGCATGGTTCTTGGACTACTACACTAACTTTGTGAGTTACTAATAGGCCTCAGTGGCCCCTGCAGGAAGCATCATAACCTCCTGGCGTCAGGCATCCCACACTCTGACTACAACACAAAAAACAAAAGCTTAGAGACAGACATACACACAAGATCTTAGACTTAATTTAATCATCTGATGTGTTCATGTTCTGACAGAGATGTGGACCTGTACACATGAATGTAGGGAGTCCATTAGCCAGAACCCAGATGGCCCTGCAAAGTGAGGTCTGCATGCGATCCTCAACCCCTGAACACACATAAATACACACAGCACACACTTTTAATGATACTGCCTCTGTATGAACCCTTTGGAGGATGGAGGGTGGTGGGCGGGGTAGGACGAGCCAAATAGAAGCGTGTCTCTGTCTCAGCGTCTGCAGGAAAACAGAGGATTCCTCTCAAAGAGGCCTGATGTTCGCTAAAGCCAGGCTTAGCACTAACAAGGTTAAAACCCACTGAAAAAGAGTGACTTTTTCAATCAGCCAGATTTGTCTTTCTGCCTGCACCATAATTAGCTTTTCTACTGGTCAGAGGGAGCGCGGGTGGCGTGTGGAGCAGAAGAATAGGGGATAGGAGGAGAGGAAGGGAAGAGAAGCAAGAAGGAGGAGGAGGAGGAGATGAAGGGATGAGGGAGAGAGAGAAATGACAGTGGAAAGCATTGTAGAGCTACTCGGATTGGGGGGAGTAAATCTGATTAGCCGCTCGTGTCAGAAGCCGGGCCTCAGATGCAGCTTAGCATTCATGGCAACTTTCTACTTTCTCCAGACAATGAGGCCAATTTTTTTTGCTCAATGCAAGCTCTCTGCATCTTTTTCTTCTTCTAAAGCTCTCTGAAAACCAATCCCAAAACAATAGAAACAGCTTTCAGGAAGACTGTCCATAGTAAACACAAGCATGGAGTAACGTTGCTGTAAATCTGTCTCAGTATTTGGCTCTCACTGAGCACTAACACAGACTTCTAGATGTTTAGCATCAGATTCCAGCATAATTAGTAATGTGGCTTTATCCCAGTCAAATGCAAGCCGGCCCATAACTCACGCTAAAAAAGGTAGTGTTTGTTTGAGGCCTTCCTGGTGTGTTTGCCCACCTGTGTGTTAAAGTTTCAGTGGACTGAATTCACTGCTTTTTGGATGATGGTCCTTAGCAATGTTCTGCAAGTGCCATGCAGGCTTCTAAGATACTGTAACCACAGTGAGCTATTATGAGACTGCATTGATCAACTGGGCTCTTTTGGTGGAGTGTTTAGAGTCAGGCCAGCTAAAGATCAACATAAGCATGGTTAGTGCCAAAATGGTTAGTGTGGCTGTGGAGGGCATCTTCATCTAAACCCCCCCCCCCCCCAAAGATCTCTATGTGTCTATGTGTCTATGTATGTGTGTATATAAGTGTGTACAAACTATTATTCATTAAAATAGCACATAAAATAACAAATTCAAATAAAAAGTACAAGGTGGTTTACTTAATAAAGTGGTTGATGACTTGTGAGATCACTTTATGTGTACTTAGTGTAGAGACCTTGTTGTCATTCTTATAACCTCAGCTTCAGCAGATATAAAAAGTCTACATACCCCTGTTAAAATGCCATTAGACCAATTTAAATTAGGTAAGATTTATTTCCACATTTAATCTGACCTATAATTTGTGTAATACTAATTGAAATACTAACTAAGTTGTTTAAAGGGAAAAATAAAAATAAAATAACTAAAATAATGTGGTTGCAAAAGTGTACACACCCTCTTAAAACGGGGGTGTGGCTGTGTTTAGAATTAACCAATCACATTCAAACTCACTGAAATAAAATTAAATTGAATTGTACAGATTATAGGTCACATTTGTTGTCAGAAATTATTTGTCTTGGTCTTATTTCTTACATCACAAAAACCTGCCATTTTAAGAGGCATGTGTAAACTTTTTATTTACCCTGTAACTAATTATGTTGATTATTATTATTATTATTATTATTATAATCAGCAAACCTACTATTATTTTTTTAAATGACATGATGACAAATGCATAACAAACATAAATTAAGAAATAATAATAATTAATAAATGAATGATTGTATGCATAAATAAATGAATGTATGCATGAATGAATTGAGGGGGAAGGGCAATTGAGATACAAAATAATATATATAAAATAAAATAATACATACAAAATAAAATAAATAATAATAACAATGATAATAATATAATAATAATAATAAAATAATAATAATAATAATAATAATAATAACAATGATAATAATAACAATAATAATAATAATAATAATAATAAACTTTTGTTATTTTATTATTAAGCAATAATTGTTTGGTCATCATTTTGTATCCTACTTGTTTGTCACCGGGTGTGTGTGTGTGTGTGTGTGTGTGTGTTTAGTATTTAAGGATGTCTGGAAGGAGCTGGGAGGAGGATCTTTGTCCCTCTCTTTGCTGTTTGTTTAACCAGAGGCCAAGACAGGAAGCCAGCCCACACAACTCTGTGTCCCCATGACAACCTCTCAGTGTAGTGAGGCACATTTAGCCTCCAGCTTCTTTTGCTAAAGAAAAAGACTTAGTAGGACAGGGACTATGTGTGTTTGTGTGTGTGAGTGTGTGTGTGAGTGTGTGTGTGAGTGTGTGTGTGTGTGTGTTAGAGAACAACAGAATGTTCACACATTGATCACAGTGATTTGACCTTTAATAAACTGTTGTGAAATATATTTAATTAAAAAATATGGGTGCAAAACAGGGATTCACCCTGGTCACAAGACATCCATCATTTTTTAATTGCTCACTTACATCTAGGAGCAATTTACAGAAGCCAGTCCACACTGCAAAACTGAAATACCCAAATGAAATAAAAAACACCTTGGACAGGGTGGACATTATTCACTCACTTACTTACTTACATTGAGTAGGTCCATCCTCTGCATGTTTTGGGTTATGAGAGAGAACTGGAGTATTAAAGGAAGGTTTCAGCTCAGTGGTTAAGGTACTGAACTACTGACTGGAAGTCCCTCCACCAAGTTGCCACTGTTGGACCCCTGAGCAAGGACCTTAGTGTGCAATTAATTGCATTGTATTTGGTCACAATTGTGAGACACTTTGTATACTTAAAACATACAGACAGTAAAAGACGATGATGATTGAACCAGGTTCCTCGGGACTGTATTAATCTATTATAATAGATTCAGAACAGGAACCCCAAACTGTTCATAGTTGGTCAGTGTTGTTTTCTGCTGTGAAATATTTAATAATTTCTGATGTAAGAGAGTACTAATTTTATGCTGGTTTAGTTAGTTAAAGTAATTTATTTTCTAAAAACCCTGTTTAGCAGAAAATTATCTAAAAAATAATGTTAGATGTTTAGAATGCTAGAATGTCATTATCCACTGCTGTTATAGTATTTTAGAAGTTTTCTAAAGATAAACGGTAAATTGTTCATATCAGTGTTATTTACTGTCCCTTAACAAGAGATAGTGTTAACTTGCACATATATTCAACTGACCACTGAACATATATAGCATTACAGAGTGCAGGGGACATTAAAACCAAAGCCCAATAAAAATATATATCTAGGTGCAATCTATCTCTAAGTTCTCTTAATTTGATATTTATTTTATCAATAGATACTTTTTGTTGGCATCCTTACCATATTCTGGTGGAGTCCTCGATCCCACAACACTGCTCTGCTGACAAAGGAAAAGTAACAGGGTGAAAGAGCCTGTAAGGCACAAACAAAAATTGTTTCAGAGCAGGTCTACTAATTTTATTTGCAAAAGATATGGCTGTCTGTATTTCTTCAAGTCAAACATAATTTACACCTGATTTAACTTAAGATCTTGATTTACAAACTACCCATTATTTGTATTGGGTGAATCTCTTGCTTGGTTGAAATGAAAACTTGGGTCACACTGGCTCCTTGTGTACAAAAATGAATACCAGTGTTTTAGACTTATGTTAATATACATTAAATGATGTATTCCTTTTTATAAACACATTCACACAAGCACAAATGCCCAGTGTGTATCATAGACCTTCTTCTCAGTGCATCAATTACCCCTCTGTCGCTCTGTGTACCCTGAGTTGCATCTCAAAAGCAGTGCTGTCCACCTCACTGGCCAGGCAGTTAATCACACTCCCATCAGCTCTATCTGACTGTCTCAGAATGCACCACAGATCGCTGGTGGGATCCTACACATGCTTTTGTTTGTCTCCTTTTCAATTCTTCCTATTTTCACTTTTTCTTTTTTTTGTGAGTTGACCTCTCTCCCAGGTCTAGTCTGTCCTCATCCGTCAGTGGAGACATCCATCCATCCCTCTCTATCTCTCTATCCCTATCCTTTTCTCTTCTTATGAAGCCAATTCATCTCTCATTGGCAGGTGCCATAGGCTCTGAGTCAGCATCAGCCCCATGAGGCAACACAGTTTCTTTTACTCATTATGGTCGTAGAAGCAGGGGCCATATAGCCACCAGGAAAACTCCCACAGAGGTTATGCTCAAGGAACTGAGGGGAGTCTACCGAGCTCCAGCCTCTGGATATGTGATGAAACTTCATTCATTAGTATGTAATTCAGACCATATGCTTACAAAGCAGTACCCTGTTGTGTTGCTTGTTTTAAGGTTAACTCATCGGTTCTAAGCTGCTTTGATGCATGACCTGTTTGTTTTTTATTATTCGGTCACCATCCCAGTTGTTAAAAAAAAAAAGATAGGCTGCTATCGGCGGCCGAGTCAGCTTCAGAGTATTTGGCAAACTTAGTAAAGCTAGGTAAAAATGCCAAAAAAATGTCAGTCATTTATTCATCTGTAATAACCTAGGTCTAGGTTTGTGGTGTTTACAGAACCTACTCAAAAACCCAGAACACGGAGTGGGAATACAGTGTGAATGTAACAGTAACATTTGAAAATATTAGATTACCTTTAATAAAATCATGCTTCAGGGTTTTATCAAAGTACAGCTGATTTCCATTTATATTAAACTTTTCAACAAAAAAGCTAACATTAAATGTACATTTTAAGTTCATCCAATTTTTTATTTCATTTTAATTTCTAAGAAATGTTCATTAAAGAAAGGCTAAATTATTCTTTTATGAGAGCATAAAAGAAAAATTGTACAATAAGACAAAAGTCAAAATAAGACATTTAAGGTCAGAATTAGACATTTACAAAACTTATTTCTACTTAAAACTCAAACCTTTATCACACTCACAACAAAAAAACTAAGATAACTGATATTCTGAAAAGCTACTAAATTCTATGCTTTTTGTAGAATGCAACATAATTCAGCATTATTTTTATTTGTGTTAATTTCATTGATGCATTGCGTATTTAGGATTGCAATAGTTTACATTTAGGTAAGAGACTTTCAGTCAAATGCTTAAAAATGCTTATATACAAAAACAATTGATGTATTATGTTTGAGCTGTAGTTACTTGTGCCTAATGCTTTTCTTACTTATTGTACAATAGTCACAAAAGTCACCCTGTGTAGATACTGTATATTGTCACTTACTTATATGCAAACATCAGACCCTAACTGGCATTTTGTAATTTGAAAAAAGAGTAAAAATAAATCTAAATGAGCATTATGGTTGAACTCAGCTAGTGCATTATCACTGATTTTAGCTCTGCAGACTATCAGATTTATCTCGAGCCTTTGCAATCAGTAGAACAGGAAAGTAATAGTAGCATTGATGTACTGTAATTAGAGTGCCTAAGCAATGTAGCTAGTATAGAGTTGCATATAGTGTACAATGTGTTTTAACTAACTTTAGTTTAAACATTGCTTGTACATAAAAAGCACCATCTTATTTCTAAAAGTCATATTAGCAGTAAGGTTTGTTTCTGCTTTGATAATGTAGGTTGCAAGTATAATACTAATACTGGCATTTTGGTGTCCATCTCGTCCAGCCAGAATTCATTATCATTAAACAGAAAATCCTCATGATCCAATTTTCCTGTATTGCACTGTCCATGTAACCACTGGTGTGTTGGCAGTCCCAGACACTTTAGATTTAACCATCTACCATGATTATCACATGGCCTCTGGAAATTACTGCAAACAATGTTCTTAACTGATTCCTCACAGTGGAAAAAAAAAATCAATGTCCCTAATTATGCTCTTTACCTGAATGGCAACTGGTTGGTGGACAATGATCCATTTCCAGCACTAAAATGCAGTTACTTGAGCCACAATAACCTGTCTACTTCCTAATTACACCCTGAATGTGAAATCAAGTGCATTTAGACACCCATCATGGGTGAGCTTGGGTTTTGAGAGCCTTGAAAAAAGAGATTAGAAAAAAAAAAGGACAGAGATTTGCAAGATAGTAAAGAAAGAAAAGGCTGTTTGCTGTCAGATTGGCACCTTAAAATATGTAAAATAAAAATTGAAAAAAAAAAACTATATAATTTAATAATTTAAATTTTATTCTATCTAAATATTTTAAACACATGTTTTAATGAAATTAAAGTTAAATATACTGTATGTATATATAGTATGTATATAGCTGTTTGTGTTTACAGACAGGAAACAATTTTCACTTTTTCCAGATTGGGCTAGGTGAATTAAACAACACTGTAACCTGAAAAGCCCTTTATAATATGAGCTTTAGCTTAATTAACAGTAAAGACTATCATAATTGTTTTATTTATTAAAAAGTCATGTAAGGTGAGCGACTGTTCCAATGTCATATTCATGCTGTAATCCTCATACTCAAGCGAACATGAGGAGATCTGAAAACCAGCTGAATCTTGCCTCCCCACCATGTTTTTCTGATGTTTTGATCATTGACTCCTATAATGAGATTGGACAGGTGTGATTGGTGCATCCCATGGTCCGATACACCAAATGGGATTAGAATGACTCCAGGCAGATGGGCATTTAAGGATTTCTGTACCTCTTGTTCTTAATGTCAAAAGAGATGCTGTTTATCATCGTACTGTGTGGGCTGGGACCAGAAAGGAAATCAGGACAGGGACACAGGAAACAAGAGAGCATTTTATCAATATGAAGTGGGTGCAGAGACTCACCAGAGAAGATCAAATTAACTAATAGAAATTAAACAAGCAATAGAAGCTGCTGCTTTTCTCTCAGCCATCTGGCTGCTCCTTGGAGAAGCTCCTGAGCCCTGTATGTTTTATTAATTCACTTTTACATAATTGCTTTCTCCTGCATGAGTCTGCTTACATGAATAGACATTTAATCAGTGTTTGAACATTTGATTAATCAGTTCTAAAGAAAGCAAACAAAAAGGTACATCAGTGTGGTGGCGTTTCTGTATCAAATAGAGTGGTTAATTACAGGAATCATCCATGAACTTCTTACTGGGTCAGATGAAGCAGAACATTATGTTTCATTTATGAATGAAAAAATTATTCAAGTAAAAAGTTTTTGATTAACAAAGTATGTGTTTTGATTACTCAAATCAAACTTTTGATTTCAACATATCACTTACAAAGGTATTTAAACTTTTGATTTCAACATATCCCTTACAAGGGTATTTAAACTGAATTTCCAGTCCAAAAAGAACATATATGTTTGAATTTTACACAAATATTAATGTTAATGGACATATTTACAGATTAGTTATAAATTGTTGCCAAAATATAATGTGGTGGAAAAACCCTTAATGAAATACCTCAGTAAGTGGATTGTGAGTAGGAAAGAGTTTTAATCTTGTCTGCAGAGAAGTCTCACACACACAAAAAAAAAAAACCTTATATACTCTCAGTGGTGTCCTTGCAGGACAGTGAAAGATTCCACAGTTAACAGAGATTTCTTAGCTAGAACATAGGAACTGATCTAAACCAGCTAAAACTGGGTTTTGGATGTCATACAATGCAATTGATGCACTTATTATGTACACGACGTACACATCCAGTAACATTCTATTGTAGCAGTATTCTTGAAATACTGGAATATGACTACTGGCAATCATGCCCTAAGCATATCTATATGATGTAAGTAGTAACTGATTTTGTATTAACACTTCTAGTGTAAATTCACAATATAAAATGACAGAACTGGTTTGTCTTTTTTGCCTCAACTAACACAAAGCATCATTTTAAAGTTTTATTCTGAATACTGAACTCTCTCCAGATCTGAGTTTGAAGTGGGCATGATGCTGCCATTGAGTGTGATGACACTGGGCACCAATCCATCAAAGTGCATCACTAACTTACTCAGTCACAGCTAGAGACAATTTAGACCTGGTGCCTGATTTTGGATCATAAAAGGAAATTAAAATGTCTTAAAAAACACCAAAGTCTTTAAACAGATGTCAAACCCACAGTGAACCAAGGCATGGTTTGAACCCAGATCCACAGAACCTATTTTGCTATGCAGCACCCATACTACCAGCTGCCCTATAGAAAATATTTTGGAAACTTGGTGAACCACAGCAAATGTATATAATATTCAAGCTTTTTTTAAAAATTCCAATATAAGCAGATGAATTAATTAAAGGGATCAAGATTGGGTATTAAAGGAGGATTCTCCAAAAGGCTTAGTCTTTACTAGCAAAGATGGACCCTTAGGCAGCACTGCATAAGACATTGTCATGAAGTTGTGATTAATTTAGCCAAATGGGCTTGGAAGTACTTTGGAAAACCATTTTCACTTAAAACAGTCTACTGCTGCATCAAAAAATGCAACCTGAAACTGAGAGAAAAAGAAATAAATCAATTTTATGTAGAAATGCTATCTGGTTCTCTGGGCCCAAGCTCATCCTAGATGGACAGAAAGACAGTAAAAATGTGTGCTGTGGTTCATGTTTCACTCTGTTTTCTGGGAAAACAGACATGAAATTGCTCTATTATTAGTAGAAAGTGCAAAAGCCTACATTTGCCATGGTATGTGGTGCAACTGTGCCCACCATGTGTAATAGTATCAAATTGTTTGTTTTAATTGCATTTTACAAAATGTCTCAGCCTCTCAAGATTTAAATTCCACAGCTGTAAATGGGTTTCCTGTATCAAACTGCCATGTTGAGTATTATGCAATCACAGTTTAGACTGTTACCAAAATGTGACAGATTTTTCCTTTTTAGGACCAAATTACTTGACCTGGTTCCAGAGCCAACATTATTAACCCGTAGATCACCAAATGAACTTATAGTGAAGCTATGTCTGACAAACCGCATTACACAGACATCCATTACAACAAGAGAATTACCAAAGGCAGGCCACACCCTGACAACGTCTGCACACAAACCTGACAACATGGCACATCAATCACAGTACAATAGGACATAGAGCAGATGAGGAAATCCTTTCCCCCAAAACAAAAAGGTCCCTAAACTGCAACCCCATTAAGAAGCCACAATAAACGCAAGCCATGCTGCTCAGCATGGAAGGGGACAAACTCAAACAAAAAAAAACAGTAGCCCACCGTCCCTCTGTAGGTCGGCTCTGGTGAGGAGTGAATGCGGACGCCCAGGGAATCGGCTTTAATAGGGTTCAGCCTCACTGGCTCTGGTGGGATAATTGTATGTGTGAGTGTTGATTCAGAGGGTCAGGGTGGCTTCATAGACTCTGTGACCCCTAAAAGAGAGTAAGGAATCAGAGGAGTCTTCTTTTTTGTACTAATCTGGTAGCATCAGAGATCAATATGGCAAAAACCAACAAGACAATAGAGGGAACAGGATTTAGCAAGCTGCCAGATTCAGGAGGCTTCCCGGGGGGGCAAAATGCTGAAACTTGCTACTGACCTTTAAAACATAAGCACACCAGTGGTCAACCTGCTTATCATTTATAGGATCTATATACCTAGGCAAATGTCCTGATCTAAAATCATCTGCATGGTGTCTGTTCTTCTGCCTTTCCTCTCATATTTGGCAGACATTAAGCCCTTTTTATTTCTCAAGGGATTAGAGTCATCTTAGATCTGGTGATCAGTTTTAAAGACTCACCATGTTCTTCATGTTTATTCAGTCCATTTACAGTTTGAGGCTGCCAGCAGTAGACATGTTTGCTGTCTTTCTCATAGATCCACATGAGCAGTTTTTAATATTTAGACTCTAGTAGTGTCCTAGTAGAAAATAGTAGTGTCCAAAATAGTTTGTATTTTATGTTTTTCCCTTGTTTTAAATGTCTTTTCCTTTTCTTCCGTTCTCTGTTTTCTTCTCTCACAGGTGGTTGGTCACAAGCTCAGAGGTAGACTTTCTAGACCAACTGTGTGTATATTAACATTGTTAATTATTACCACCGTACCCAAGTGGGTTACATTTTAAGAGAAAAGTATTTCATCCACCTTAAGTATAATGAATGGAGACAAATTAGCAGCAACATTAATAACTAGTGATTTTCCACTATTTTATTACAATTTTTTTATGTATTACAATCCCAAATCAGTAAATTTGGGAGCATATAAAGCGTATAGAAAAATATTTTATTATTTTACTTGTAAATCTAAGATATTTCATGTTTTGTCTGGTTAAATTCATTTTATTTAATAATAAGCATCCATCCCTGCATTCAGGCCTGCAACACATTGCAAAAAATTTTGGGATGGGGGCAATTTAGGACTAGTGTGGTAAAATGTATAATGTGGTAAAAAGTTTTTAAAAATTTAATTAATAAATTAAATCGATTTTAAACAGGTGATTGTAATCATGATTTGGTACAAAAATAGTGTCCACAAATTGCTCCAAAAATCCATTTTTTTAACAAATGCTTGACCAAATTTATAAAATGTTTAAAATCAATGCTCCTCAAAGAAATATTGGAAGGGGATTTGCTTACTTCTTCCTCTACAGTGCCGTGATTTTCGAACCCTAAGACAGCACTGCATCAAGAACTGTCATTTATCAATAGCTGATATAACCAATTGGGCAAGGGATTACTTTGGGACCTTTGTCGAGTACTACAATGCAGAGTTACATTCACAAATGCCACTTAAAACTTTACTGTGCAAAAAAGAAGCCTTATGTTAACCATGTCTAGAAGCAGTGTCGAGTTCTCTGGGCTCAGAGGAGCCTGGGATGGACCATCACACGGTGGAAACATGTATTGTGGTCAGACGAATCACTATTTTTTGAAAGAAATAGACACCACGTGTTCCGGACCAAAGACGTAAGCAGGCATCATCCAGACTTAAAGCACCATTCAGACCGTTACCAGCAATAAGTCCAAAGGTCAGGGTCTGTTATGCTATGGGGTTGTGTCAGTGCCCTTGGCAAAGGTCATTTAAACTTCTGTGATGGCAGCATTAATGCCGAAAAGTACAATGAGATTTTAGAGCAACATATGCTGCTTTCCAGACGTCATCTTTTCCAGGAATGTCTACATATTTTTTAACAAGACAATGCAAAACCACATGCTGCAGACATTACAAAGGCATGGCTGTGGAAGAAGAAGGTACAGGTACTGACCTGTCCCCAATAGAGAATGTGAGGAGACACAAAAAACAAAAAAAGCCACAAAGGCAACCTCATACTTTTGAACACCTTAAGATGTGTTTGATGTACAAAAGAATGAAGAGAGAGAGAGAGAGAGAGAGAGAGAGAGAGAGAGAGAGAGAGAGAGAGAGAGAGAGAGAGATTCATTTTAATTTCTGAAGCCCTGATTCCCAACTGCTGGGGTGGGATCAGAATGTGTATAAAAAAACTGTTGATCAATTTTATACAATATAGTACATAATTCACCAACTGCCTACCTTTAGCAATTAAATGTTAAATGTGTCTCCAGAATTGTTGGCATTGTAGACATTGTAGTATTTTTGTATGCTTTACATCAACTACATTGTGTCCTTGTTTTGATTTATAAGTGAGGAGGTGGCTTGCTCAAGAGATATTGAGCCTGCAACATAGTTTACTTTTGTAAAAGATATATTGGAATAATTTATGCAACTGGTCACGTGTAAATGAAGAGCCACCTAAAACAGGTTTTCCATAATTTATAAGTTAGTGAGACAAGTCTGACATGGTCCACAGTCAAACAAGCTTCACAATTGAATTCTGAATTAGAACTGTTCTAATTCAGAATTCAGTTGTGAAGCTTGTTTGACTGCGGACCATGTAAGACTTGTCTCACTAAGTTATAAATAAATAAATTAGAACAAAGTAAGTCAACTACAAAGAAAAAGGAGTAGTCACTACAACAGAGGAACTAGGACAGGAAAAAGAAAAGAATTTGATTGGCCAAAATAGATTTCAATATGATGCTGTAGTGCATCAGAAAAAAACATAGTACAGTGTGAGCTACAGTGAAATTGCTAATTGATTGAAATTGAAATTTTTGATTGACCTTCTAAACCCAGGAAATCCATTTGCAGACTACCCATGGACACCACAAAGTCCATAGGTAGTCGAAGCAAGGCAGTACTGATGTGAAACTGTGAGTTTTCAAGGATCAGTTATAAAATATGCCTAATGTTTGCTACATTTGTCCAGTGCTTTCCAGTAAAATCATTTATGAACCACTGAGAGATGGCTGGGGAATTGCTTAGTACTTGTCCCCCTACATGACTTATGGGTACCTTATTCTGAGTTATAGGCACTGTGTCGGTCCAGTTTAGTGAAGACTGAGGTGTGCTGCAGAGATTTAAAAAGACTGCAGAGGGGAGGTGATCCTTGATTACAACTTTGTTTAATCTTCAGTAGTCAATTCAAGGATAATGTATCCTGTCCATTTTGGCCATAAAAAACTTGTCCAAGAACAGCCTTCCCCAGTGTGGTGTAGTGCTCAGGAGAATGTTGATTGCAAAGTTATAGGTGGCAGTGGGTTGAAAGGACCTGGGACCTTGGTTTACTAAAGATAACCCAGATGTTGTGATACTTCAGGGGAAGCATCAACAGCTTGATTGTCTCTTGTGGTGCGGGAGTAATGTGCTCGGGTTCCCTTTAAGACATGTATTTAGGTATAGGGACCCCAGAGGGAAACCAAGAGTATGCGTCTATGCGTCTGTTCCACTTTTTTGCCACAGAAAGCCCAGTACAAGAGGCAAATCCAGAGCCTGCATAATGAGCAGCATTTGATGATCAAGATGTGCAATGGGACCTCGTGAGGTATAGAGGGTAAACCCAGGGCCTTGCCCAAAGCAGTATTGATGAAGTTAACCACTGCTCCAGAGACCACAAAGGCCCTCAGGGTCTAGTGAGAGCCCCAGTTTTGTTAAACACCAGGTTAAGAAAGGCAGGCATTCCAGAGCTACACCTCCGCGTCGGCTGTGGCTACAGTGTAGTTTGGCTCACCCAGGGCTTCAGCCATGCATCTCCATTCACATTTCCTGAGGCTATTGTCTAATCAGATGATAAGATCAAACAGGAGCTCCAAAGATGGTGGTGGGTCTTGGTGGCCATCTTATCTTTGAGCTTCTTTGGTAACTTCTCGCCTTAAGCACCTTGGAGTTTTAACCACTCTCACCTGCAAAAGTACAGAACTCCAAAGAAGTGATGACCATGCCAAATGTGGAAAAGTCAGGAAGCTGATTTTTCCCTGTCCTAGGCAGTTAAAAATTTGTCACAGGATAGGACTATTCCTATTCCTACACTGGAGGATCCCACCTCAACAATTAAATGCACTTTAATTCTGACAGTTTATGCATCGGGGCTGACATGCAGCACTTCTTGACTTTGTTGAAGGTTTCCTGGTCATTTGGCATCTACCAAAATCTACCTGATTTTTTCTTGGTAAGATCCAATCCACTTTCTTTATTAGGTCAAATCCACTGTAAACCAGTCAGTAGATAAGCACAAGTCCAGGCAGTTTTCCTAGATCCAATCCGCATTTTTTATTAGGTCAAATCCACTGTAAACCAGTCAATAGATAAGCACAAGTCCAGGCAGTTTTCCCAGATCCAATCCGCTTTTGGATCCCTGTTGGTAGGAGGAAGGCTGGTGGTACCATCGAGGGTTCAGGTGCTGAAAAGGTAAATATTATTAAAAAAGTTACTCAGGGGCATGACCAGACAAGACACCAGCAAGAATACAGTCTTTGTGACAACTCTGTTGTACAGACACACACACACACACACACGGCAGGACAAAGAGCTTTTCAGTAGCAGTGCAGATAAAGTGGACATGGATCGGGTTCTGCCCTGCTTCATACAGAAATCTGTTCAACTTAATTCTGTTACTGAGGATTTACAGAGACGCTCCAAGGAAACAAAGCACCCTATCAATTTCACTAATCAGCACTAATTAGTGTGTGTGTGTGTGTGTGTGTGTGTTTGCGTGTGTATAAACAAGTAAGGAAGTCACTGTTAGAGATAAAGTGTGTATGTGTGTGCGTGTGTGTGTGCGTGAGTGTGTGTGTGTGTGTGTGAACAAGTCAGGGACTCTCTGCAAAAAATAAAAGTTTAAAGCGTATGTGTATTCTTTTTAAAGTTACTTGTTAAAGTTTACTTTTATGGCAGTCGTTACAGCACAGGAACATCTCATTCTCCCTAATGACGTACTGATAAAATGATGATCAGCTGAACCTGTTCTGAGGTCATTACCATCCTCTTGCTATAGGACCAGCTGTATGGCAAAAACAGTGTTAGTAGTACCTTAAAAGGATCTGAAATAAAAAATAATAACTATTGACTTTGCCAACAGAGCAGCAGAAAAAATAAAAAAGAAGGGTTCAATTCTGACTGTACTGGAAGAGGTATACTGAGAGTGTCAGGTTGCTTCCATCCTTAAAACTTCAAAGATGGTAGTTCTTAAAAAAAAAGGCCAAACCAGACATTCGGAACAAGAAAGCTACACACCAGTGTTGGACGAAAACAATTTCCGCTGACTAAGATGACCGCCAACTTATTGTTATGTCACTCAAGAACCTTAAGATGACATCAAGTGACAGCTGGGGAAATGCATAGCAAGGATTGTAAATCGCAGCACTAAAGCCCTTCATCAATGAGAAGCACAGATGAGTCAGGCTGAGGTTTGCAAAGACCATAAGCATAAGAGTTGGACCATAGAGGACTGGAGTAGAGTGGTCAGCTCTGATGAGTCCAATTTTCAGCTTGACCCAATACCTGGTCATGTAATGGTTAGATGTAGACCTGAAAAGGGCCTACTAGCCACAGTATCTCACACCCACTATAAAATTGGGTGGAGGTGATGATCTGGTGGTGCTTTAGCTAGGCTGTAAACGGGCAGATTGTCTTTGTAAAGGACACATAAATCAAACCCAGGTCAAACCATAAATCAAAAGCTACATGTGTGTGTCTGTGTGTGGTAAACAGACTGCACATCATAAGCAGTTTCATTCAGATCTTATTAGCTTGAGTGACCCTTGAGGTTTGTGTGTCTGTTTTCCTCTCTGCCTCTGAACTTTAAAATCAGAGGTAAAATATTAACAAGGCTACAGAACTATATAACTAGTTTTAACCTGTTCCATATTAACAGGAGAGAGAATTTATCCAAACCCCATTTTTATCTTATTCTTTCATGACAAAGTTTATAAACCTTTTGAAGTTTCCTTAATTTTTTAATTTGTTACCCATAAAATGTGACCAATAAAATGTGACAAATTTAATGCACAGCATTTTGATGTTCATAAACATTTTCTTTTAATTGTATAAAACAAGCTTAGTAATTATAACACAGTTTTGTGTTCAGTTTTGTGTCGTACATTTCTGAGGATGCTAAATGTTTGGTCAGCATTAAATTGGTCTTTTTTCTGTTACTCACTACAGGGTGCTGTGCAATGCATCTTGGGTAATCCAGGTGTCACAAAGGCAGTTGCTAAGACACAGACATTAAAATGCTTTGTAGGAAAAGCTTTGTCCAGATATAAGCAAGATAGTGTTACATTTAATGGTGTGCATTAAATTCAAATAAATGGGTAAATTGTGAAGTAACTATGTAATCTAAAATTATATATATATATATATATATATATATATATATATATATATATATAGAGAGAGAGAGAGAGAGAGAGAGAGAGAGAGAGAGAGAGAGAGAGAGAGAGAGAGAGAGTTATGATCCACCTCATATAACTTTTTTTACATGAACTGAAACATTAATTCACATTAAGGCTGCTAGGTGAATGAAATCTTCCTGAGCTGCTGTGAATTGTCAGCTTTAGGGTTGCGTAGACAAAAGATGGTGACCCTGAGTTTAGCTCTGATCAGCAAGAGAGCAGAACCCCTGTGTGGCCAGCTTACTCTAAGGCCTCGGCTTCACGCCGGGCTAAGGCCCACTGGGCTGTTAGTTATCTATTCCAGGAGTGTGCTGGTCTCAGCACCGTGACACACTGCACAATATGGTCTGTTCACATTATCCTTAATTGCCCCCCAGTTTTCAATATGGAACATTTTTGTATTCCATTCTTTCTAAGTAAGTAAGGCTCTCTGTGTGGGTTCACAGTTGGATGGCCACAGATCTCCACCTCTGCTCTGCATATCTGTGTGTGTGTGTGTGTGTGTGTGTGTGTGTGTGTGTCAGTGTGCACTGGAGTGTGTACAAGCACACTGTCTATTCTCACCATCAGCCTAAAACATATTTAATTATAATGCGACCTTGTAATGTCTTACTCTGATATCTTAAACTGTTGTAGGATCATTATTAGAAAAAGGGAAAAGATCATCAGTAAAGCCACTATAGTCATGTATAGTAATAATGTATTTAAGCAACTACAATATGATCTCTTCGACAATTTATGAGCATGTCTGGAAGCATTACTTTAAAAAATTGGCTGCTTATGATTCTAATATGTTCTGATATAACATAGTCTTCTAAACACTGACCAAGGAGAGGCAGCTTTATATGCAGTTTGTAATCATACAAACTCAATGGCAAAAAAACTATTACATTGCTGCAGTCATAAGTAAATTACCAGTGTTTTTACTGTAAAAAAATAACCAAAATATACACCAGTAAAAAAATTATCTCTAATTATGGCCATTATCTATACATTCAAGAACAATTTATATGTAAAAAATAGTACTTCAGTGTCTTAGAGTTAAAAGACCTAGGGGTTTAGCCCAGTCTTTAGCTGTTATATAAACAGGTAGTATAAAAATAGCATAAGGTAATAAAGCAGTAACATTACATCCTTACTACAACAATGACCAACATTTACCTGAGGTTTCACTATGTTTGCATTCACACTAATAATCTGTCCATTCCTTGATTTTGTTAGTTACCCTGTTTAAAGTGATTATGTGAACGGTATAGTACAATATCTAAAATCAGTGTAAGATTATTAACGTGCTCCAAAAAATCAGGTGGGCCTTCTGATTTTTAGTCCAGTATTTGGAGTATTTAGCTCATGTGTACCAGTTAACAGTTTTGTATCTCTGCAACCCTCTACTGCATATCAAACCGCTTTTGTCTTAGTAATGTATAACTAAGCCACTGATAATATACTAATTTAACCTATTTCATAATGAGTGTCGAGTGCTAGGAATTAAGAAAGTACTCAGTTTTAACTAAAACAAAACTGATTTATTGTTTGGAGCATCAGCTTGCAGAGACGCAGAACATGCGAGTGAGCAGGGTGCGTTACAACAACATACTGAGAGGAGGGAATAAGGGTACACACTTGTCTAGCAAAATGCATAAATAGACAGTTGCTCTACATCCCCTTTTCTTAGCCTAGTACTTAACATAACAGAACTAGTGTAGCAATAATGAGTTGCATTTTGACATTCTGAACACATAGAAAAGTTGTTGCAATTTACATACAGCATCTGTAGAACTTGTTTTTACAAAGTAAAGTTATGTACTAAAACTTGCAGTTAAACATATTCTAGAGCAGCAGGGTGGATATGAAAGTTTTGACATTACTAAAGGTCTTGATTTATTTTTAAAACACGTAAGCACGTAAAAGAATGTGTCTTTTAAACTAAATTACTGTGTTGCTCAAAGTTCTAAACGTCTAGTCCAAATACTTGGGATTGGGAAGAACAGTGCGTCCTGAGCGTGTTTTGTAAGGACTAGGACTAATGGGCTTTTCAATTGAAAGTTGTGCTAGAGTTGTTTGAGGTGGTTTGTCACTTGTAATTGGAGTATGTTCCATCAACCTCATAGTTTGTCCTTCAGGTTGCAGGTTCTCTTCATCATGCTGTACTTGGAGTGGTTCATTTACAGGCAAGAGGTGTTTGCGTTTTCTCCTATAAACCTTTCCTTCTGATAGAACAATGTATGACCTTGGTTTACTGCAAATGTCCTTTACAATTCCCATGCGATCATAACCTTGTGGAGTTTGCATTCTCACTACTTGTCCTGTAAGCATTGGATTCAGTGGTCTGCTAGACTTATCATAGATTCTTTTTTGACAAAGTCATGTTTTCTGGAGTTGTGCATGAATTTGGCTGGTTGAGAGTAAAGATGGTACAAGTAGGGATCTGTGGATAGGTAGTGTTGTGCAGGTTTGTCTGGATAGAAGCCTTTGTGCTGGAGAGCCTAGCACGGAGTCACGAGGCACGTTCCTGAGATTTAGCAAGTTGAGGTAGGCATCAGTGCCATCTCGCTTCTCCAACAGTTGTTTTGCACTGTGAACAGCTCGCTCTGCCAAGCCATTGGATTGTGGATATTCTGGGCTGCTAGTTTTATGCGCGAAATCCCAAGTTGCAGCGAAGACTTTGAATTGGTGACTTGTGAATTGTTTTGCATTGTCCGAAAAAAATATGTGTGGTAATCCATGGACAGAGAAATGTCTTTTCAGTTTTCCAATGACTGTTGCTGAGGTTAAGTCATGGAGAAAATCAACTTCAAACCATCCTGAGTAGGAGTCAGTGAGCACTAAATAATGCTGGCTGTTCCATTCAAAGATGTCAGCTGCTACAGTTGACCACGGCAAGTCTGGGATCTTGTGTAGCTGTAGTGGTTCTTTCTGCTGATGTGGTTTGGTACTGTTACAGATTGAGCATGACTGAGTTTGATCCTCAATGTCTTTGGTCATGGTGGGCCAAAAGATTATACCTCTAGCTCTACGCTATGTTGAGTCGGTTCCTGGGTGTCCTCTGTGTACAATCTTTATGTACTCAGTCTGTAATGATTGGGGTATCACTGCCTTGTGGCCTTTTCTCACAATTTCTTCATCCACCATCAGCTCATGTCTGAAGGGGTAGAATGGTTGAATTGTGGGTGGTACACTGTGCATTCTGCTTGGCCATCCTCACCTGATGATGTCACTCAGCAACTGTAGTGTAGCATCTGTTGCAGTGTGCTGTTTAAGTTCTTCCAGACGGGATGAGGAGATATCACAAATGTTCATGACCTCAAAAATGTTTTCCTCATTTGGGTGTTGCACTGTGGAAGGGCTTGGTACCCGAGATAGTGTGTCAGCTATGTACATTTGTTTGCCTTTCTTGTACACCAAGTTAAAGTTGTACTTTTGTAGTCGTAACATCATACGTTGGAGTCGTGCAGGAGCGGTTTGAATCAGCCCCGGTTCTGGACTGCTTTGCTTGGGGGGGCAGTAAAACCTAATGAGGGGGCATGTTGATAGTCATGTTTTTGAAGCCAGAAATATATTCAAGGCTTGATTTGTGCATGAATGATGACAGCCAAGCTATTTATACTGGCTTAAAGTGATGTATGAGGTAAAGAAATAAAAATGCATGTTTTCGAACTTATACTTAAAACCCAATGATTAAAAAATACATGTTGATTATGTAAATGGAGAAAAAAGATTATCTAATTGTATTTCATTTTAATACGCCCCCTTAATTAAATTGCCATTACTAATAGAACAACTCTATTTCTTGAAAGGCTTTAATACAAATTTAAGTCAAAGCTGACAAATGTACCTACACACAGACTGAGAATATTCAAACGTGGAAATAGGAATGAGTGAGAATATTTATATTATTGGGAAATTAAAATATAAAGAAAACAAAAGAATACTAATTCTGTAAAAAAAAAGTGTTTACCAGTATACCTGCCTCTCGCTCACACTAACAGAACATATACTGCCGAACTGAACTGTTTGGGGCAGTCTGCCGATTTTTCTATGACTCAAAGAGCCAATCAGGAATAAGCAAGGAAATACTGTATCTTCACACTGTAAAACAAAATGCATTTTTGTGATTGGTTCAGAGATAATTTTAAAAATAGCCGTTGCTTGCATTGTGCTTGGGGGGGCAAAGACACAATTTGGGGGGGCAATGCCCCCCTCAGCCCCCCCCTAGCGCCGGCCCTGGTTTGAATTGTCTTTTTTATGATCGTCACCAAAGGCTGATGGTCTGTTTCAAAGGTGACTGACTTGCCAAAGATGTAATCGTTGAACTTACTGCAAGCAAACACAACAGCAAGTAACTCCTTTTCAATCTGCGCATAGCGCATTTCTGGTTCTGTTAGCGTGCGTGAAGCATAGGCTATTGGTTTGCCTTCCTGTAAGCATGCTGCTCCAAGACCATACTGTGATGAATCACAGGTCAATGTGACTGGCTTATCAACACTGTAATATGATGGGACAGGCGGGCTTGATATGCACTTCTTCAGTGTATCGAATGCATCTTGGTGCTGTTTCAGTTCTTATGTGTCAAATGGCGTAGTGGAGCAGATATTTTGCTGAAGTTTGGAATGAATTTACCAAGGTAGTTTGTCATCCCAAGGATCTCTGGAGTGCAGTGACATTTGTTGGTACTAGCATCTCACTGATCGCTTTTGTTTTGGAAGGGTCGGCCTGTAGACCAATACTACTGAATATGTGGCCTACGTAACTCACTTCTTTGAGCTTAAACTTGCATTTGAGCTGATTCAGTCTCAGATTGACTTGTCTGGCACGATCAAGAACCTTTTTCAAGTTTTTATCATGTTCCTGCTCATTTTTACCTCCAATTAAGATATCATCTACAATGACTGTGCATGGATATCCTGCAAAAATTTGTTCCATTGAGCGCTGGAATACTTCACTGGCTGAGTTTATTCCAAATGGCATTTTAAGGAACCTATATCGGCAAAAAAGGGTGCTGAATGTGGTGAGCAGTGATGATTTGTGGTCTAGCGATATTTGCCAGAAGGAACTTTTTGCATCTAGCACAGAGAAAAGAACACAATTTGACATTTGGGCTGTGACTTCTTCAACAGTATGCATTGAGTGATGTGGTCTTTTCAGGGCCACATTAAAATCTCTAGGATCTATGCAAATTCGAATATGGTTAGTGTTCTTCTTATGCGTCGCTACCATTGATGAAACCCATTCGCTAGGTTCTGATACAGGAGTTATGACTCCTAGATCTGTCATTCTCTGTAGCTGTACTTTGACTGACCTTGTCTTGCATGGCTAATGGAATGCATCGTGCTGGTCGGACGACTGGCTGCACTGTGGGGTCTATTTTCATTGAGTATGTGACAGGAAGTTTGCCTACTTCATCTTTAAAAAGATCTGCATAATCCTCAAAGATTTTGTTTGTGAAATCAGAGCTGTCAGAGGTGTTGAGCTGGTGGACCTCTTTGTTTAGCGTTATGAGTCCCATACGCAAACAGTCCGGTAAGCCTTGTAGTGGCTGTGCCTTTTTCTTCGATTACATAGAATTGTAGATCGTAGCTCTGACCTGCAGAATAGCACGATAATGTGACTGCTCCTAAAGTACTGATCTCATAGCCACTGTATGCAATTAACTTTGCAATGTTGGAGATGTGAAGTTGTTCTCCTTGGCGTACGAGATTGAATGTATCATATGAAATCACATTACACTTAGCTCCAGTGTCAACCTTAAGATCAATGGTTTTGCCATATATGCAAACAGTGCTGTAAAGTTCATTCTTACTGATTGTAGCAGCGTCAACATTTTGTTTCACTATGACACCATCAATGAAGAATGATTCCTCACCAGTGCTGTTGGTTTCATTTGGCCCGATTTGATGAACCAACTTTGTAGGTCTATATTTACTTTGTCCCTTGTGAGTGGACCTACAGCATTTTTTGAAATGGTTCCACTTTTTACAACTGTTGCATTGTTGGCCAAAAGCAGGGCATTTCTCTCTTTTAGCTGCATGGTTGCCTCCACAGTTGCTGCAATTTGTTATGTTACGTGGGGCTTTAGTTTGAGGTCGAAATTTTTGCTTGTGACTGTCTTTCCATTGTTGCACAGGTGCTTTTTGTACACTGTCAACAGTAGTACCAGACTGCTGTGGCATTGTCAGAGTTTTAGTGTGCTGCTGTTAGTTCGTGGATCTGGCATGTTGCTATGGCTTTTATAAGGGTTAGTTCAGAGTCACGCAGCAGGGTTTTTCTGAGATTGTCATTACTGATACCACACACGAGTCTATCTCTGATGAGCTCCTCTTGTAAAACACCAAA
Organism: Trichomycterus rosablanca; assembly: GCF_030014385.1. Taxonomy (NCBI): domain Eukaryota; kingdom Metazoa; phylum Chordata; class Actinopteri; order Siluriformes; family Trichomycteridae; genus Trichomycterus; species Trichomycterus rosablanca. Next base: position 67,773,933 of record NC_085988.1, on the reverse strand, counting down.
ATTGCAGCTTTAGCTTTGATTTTGAGATCACTGACATAATTCAATGGACTCACCTGGTCTCTGCGACCTTGTGTTGAATTTGCGACGTTCCATTGTGACATTCGTTTCTGGGGCGCAAATCTCATGGAATTTTCTTTCCAGACAGACAGGGTCTTCTCTGTTCTCTGCTGGAGTTATAACATTGCCGTTCTCACCTTGTTCTCTCACCTCTGGTACGTAAACAAACGAGCGTTCGCGTTCTAGTGCTTCTGGGCCAGCAAGGTTGAGCAGGATGTACGCTTGTAGCGGTTTGTCTGCGTGTGCAGCTGTGATGAATATGTCATATTCCTGCTCGAAAATGCGCCAGTTTTCAGTGATATTCTTGTTAAATACGAGGGAGTCCGGTCTGCGAAACTCTCCTGCCATGCTGCGGTGTAAGCTGTCAGTTTATTAGCACTCGTTACTCACGGCAAACTTTTTTCTTTTGGTGTTTATGACTCATTCGCTCTTCCTTTCTTTGCAAAGTTTTTATCCACTAACTTCTGACACCATGTTGAGTGCTAGGAATTAAGAAAGGAGTTTTAACTAAAACAAAACTGATTTATCGTTCGGAGCATCAGCTTGCAGAGACGCAGAACATGCGAGTGAGCAGGGTGCGTTCCAACAACACACTGAGAGGAGGGAATAAAGGTACACACTTCAAAGTGCACTTGTCTAGCAAAATGCATAAATAGACAGTTGCTCTACAATGAGGATCTATGCATTCTGAAATACCTCACTGTCTATTATTTGCAGGCATAAAAACTCATTACAGCTTATGGCTTGTTCACACTACACGATTTTTGCCCTGATTTTTCGCTCGCCGACTGGTTGCCGGCTCAGGAGCAACTCAGCGTTTGCTCTGCGATCGAAACTCGGCTCTCAATCGCTATGTGTGAACTGTTTAACAACTCGATCCGAGCGGCTCGCCGAGCACTTTTGGCCAATATCTAGATGTCAATTATCTAGATCTGAGTCGTCCAACTGACAATGAGTGCTATGTCAAACAGCCAATTTGAATGCAAGATACGGGGTGAGGGGAAATGCAAGGGAGGAGTTGTAAAAAGGTGGGACAGGGGCATAATATAGTTTATATCAGAATACATTGGGACACAAATTTGCAGCTTATGACTGTGATTAAATGTCTTGACATTGCATGTTTGTTGTACATGTACATCTTTATTTTGGTCATTATCAGCACATGTTAACCAGCACATGTATAACTGAGCATGTTTTTCCACCACAGGCAAAATTACATTGCAGACCACATTTTACTATTCTACATAGTATGTACTTATAGTAACTATGTCAATGGTGAAGTACTACTTAGTGTAATAATAATAAGGATTTATTATTAGTAATAAGGATTTATCCATAGTATATTAGATTAAAAATAGTGTAATTATAATAAACTGCTTGATTTAAAAGAAGTAACACTGATATCTCACTACTGGAAAGTTAACTTACAGGCTTACTACTTGTAGCTAGTTAATAAGTGGCATATTTAGACTCAGTTGTCCTATTATAAATTTATAAGTGTGTGTATATCTGGTGATTAAATTATTGTTAAAATATTTATGTTCTTAAGTCCATTTAAATCATTTGTACATGTTAGTATAGTCATAGACGATTTTTATTTTTTATTTAATTTCTATATAGATAGATATACTTCATTTGTCATATATACATATACCGGTGTACAGTACAATGAAATTCTTTCTTCAGTGGCTGCATAGTAGAGCCTGAATTTGAACCGCCAATCTTCCGGTTAATAGCCCAAAGCTACCACTGTCCCACTGACATAAGTTACTGACAGTAGTTTCCTTTTTGTAGTAGTCTAACATAGTGACATGGTGCAGCTGCCTGATCACTTACTTAGATAAAGTAGACATTAAAAATTCATTTATTCATAGATCTGTAGTTAGTGATTAGAAAATTCCAGGGCATGTCCTGGAAACAGAGTATACACCCTGTACAGGAAACAGCGTTACCTATGCCTTGTTATATGCACACAGTTTAAAGACTTTTTGCCACTTTATAGTGAAGTCTATTTTTCAAATTGATTCAGCTAAGGCTTCTTTCTTGCAGTTCATCTGTTTGTTTGTATTTCTAACGTCATTTTTTTCATCCTTAGGTTACATCCATGACAGAAATGGTAGTTACTCGTTACACAAGGTTCATCAGTTCACAAGGTTATATCGAACACAGTTATGGACAATTTAGTATCTCCAATTTACCTCACTTGCATGTCTTTGGACTGTGGGAGGAAACCAGAGCACCCAGAGTAAACCCACGCAGACACAGGGAGAACATGCAAACTTCACACAGAAAGGACCCGGACTGCCCCACCTGGAAATTGAACCCAGGACCTTCTTGCTGTGAGGCGACAGTGCTGCCCACTTAGCCACCGTGCCACCCGCAGTTCATCTGTAAAGTTGATGTATTGGTATTTAAAAGGTGAGGTAATGGAAACAGCTGATCCACAAATGTTTATGCTATTGCATAATTGCATACAATTACATCTACAATTTAACATTTAAATAAACTAATAAAACTATTTGTTTTTTCTTTTGATTTGACATTGCACTCTCGTGTACACAATAGATTGGTTGTAAAATAATGTTTTATTTGAAATAAGCCTCAGTTTTATCATCATTATTGTAATGAATTATATATGGAGACAAGTAATGTTGCTATCTGGAAGGTTGAGTAAAGATTGAACCTAGAGTGTTTAATTTTTTTTAACCTGTAATTATGTTTGTGATGGATAAAGAGTAAAAAAGAAACAAAGAGAAGAATGAGAGAAATATAGATAAAAAGCATTAATAAAGACAGGCAGAAGGAACACACACACACACAACATCTCACCTAAAGCCTCAGCTCACTTTGGACAGCCTTTTCACAACATCTACAAGTGAACAAGAAAAGGAAACTTCAAACTCTTCATAAAGCCTTTTTGCTGATGATTTGTTATTCTCCTCTTTTTTCTTTTTCCATTAAATAGCCAAAAAAAGGGGGTGAAAGAGAGGGAGGGGAGATTGGGGCACTTTTGAGGGAAGGAAGGTCTGCATAAATTTTATATACACAAGGCAGCATGCATAGTGATTGTCGCTTCCTCAAAAACTTTCCTTTCTTTCTCTTTTTCAGAAAAACACTTTCCTGGCTGAATGGCCACCTATTAGTGACTCCATTATGAAGGCTGAGCTTCTCAATGGCTCCTGGCTGGGAAGCTTTATGCCAGAGCCCCGGGCTCAATGTGGCCCACCCTTTACTAAACCCCCCACTATGCCCATGCACTGTATAGGTAAAGACAGTGTGGAGTTGGCCCCTGTGTGTGTGTGTGTGTGTGTGTGTTAGTGTATGTGTGGTTAGAAGATTGAGAGGGGACGCTCATCCTTCAAATTGTGAACTCCAGGTGTGTTGGCCAAAAGTGTGGTTTTGAAACCAATCGAAATGGAGAAAGACCAAAGAGAAGAAAGGAGGGTCAGGGTGAGTTTGTAATGTGAAGGGCTATTGTGGCATGCACTTTCTACTCAGCATGCATAAAAACCTAGACGCAGTGTTCTACATGTATTAGCCGCTCTCTGAAATGACCCCTCCCTATACTTACACACACACACAGACACACACAAACCAATCCGGTCCCGAGGCAAATCGCTGTGCTCTGTGGTGGAGGCTAGTATTGTTCACTGGATTATTGCAGACTTTAGAGAAAAGGAGAAAAGAAATAAAAGAGAAAGAGGGGGGTTTATAGAAAGAGAGTGAGGAGAATGAGATGAGAGAGAAGGGTGTGTACTCATCATCATCAGTAAGTGATGAGGAGTGAATATGAGTACAGAATACAGAAACACCCAAAGGAAGAATGTAAGAAATGTAAGAAAGAAAGAATATACTGAATAAACAAAGAACTCTTGACTGGATTTGAATGTTCTTTGATTTACTTTTGATTAATTAGATTACATTTACATAATATAGCACAAGCTTTTATCCAAAGCAACCTAACAATTGTGCTCAAACACAATGCAAGCATCTGAGGGTTGCTTGCATTGTATTTGAGCTTAGCAGCCCAACAGTGGCAACTTGGTTGTGGTGGGGCTTGAACCAGCAACCTGCTGATCACTAGTCTAATTCCTTAACCACTGAGCTACCCACTAGACTCGCTCTGTGGACAGCATTTACGATATAGATAGACTTCGCAAAGAGCTGAGCTATTTGTTTTTGTTTAGAAATCAAAAACAAGTAATCCACACATTTCTTACACAAGTGTTAGCTATTAACAATAAATACTTTTTCCACTTTCTTCCCCCTTCCAAAATATGTACAGTGCAGGAATTCAAAGCCTTCTGTCTTCTTTATTAATTTTATATAATTGATATCATACTTCTGCTAGCAATGTTTGTGGCTAAAACACCTGAACTCAGAAATTATGGGGGTGTCCACATGCGTCCACATAGTGTAAACAATCTTGTGTATGTGACAATGGAAGAATTTGTTGGTCTGCATGTGTGTGTTTTCATACTGATGTTGTTAAAAGTCTAGGATAGTGAAGTTTAGAAAAATGCAGAGCTGTGAAAAAGGGGCTCCGACCATTGAATATGAACTCATTGTTGGGCCATTCTTACCTCCACGGGGAACCATCTGCTCCCTGTCAATGCGTCACCTGCTCGTCTGAGCCATCGCCATGGAAACTGAAGGAGTGGGATTAAGGAGAGGTTAGGCGTCTGAGGGGAGGGGCTAGGGAATAGGGCATAGGAGGAAGTTGCCTAGAGAGCGTAGTGCTCTTAGTGGCTGGAAAACTCTTCCTCTAGTGGATCCTGAATGATTAACACATTAGCCTTCTCAGAATGTGATCTGCTAAGATTCTTAGTTTATTTACAAGCCATCTTTGTTACACCTCAAGGCACTTAACTTTAGCCACACAACAGTGACTTCTACAAAATAATTTGAGTAAAAACAAAATGTGATATAAACAGTTTTTGTTGTTTGGCTCAGATAACCCATTTGCATTTTTAGGTTGTTCTATGCACATGGAAGCTTGCAGATGTTTCTAAGATAAAAACTTCCCCAAAAAAAACATTAGATTCAGAATTTATTGGTTTGAAGCTCGACGTTGCCACTGGTCAACTGGGCACCCACTACCAGGGCTAATTGCCAGTGCCTGCAGTAGACACGTCTCTGCTAGGGCGGGATGACCTTACTATGTAAGTGGGGTCTTCGTATGCTGTGTAAGGACCCTGATTGGCAGATAGAGAGGCGCCTGTGCAGAGTACATGGGTGAAAAAGGGTTCCGCTAAGGGCTGCATGTGGGTCGGAGGAGGCATGATCAGCAATATACCCACCTCAACTGTAATCAGGGATCCCCCAGCAGTGGAAGACAAACTGACTACACTAAATTGGGATAAAATGGGATAAAATGCATAAATAAAATAGAAAAAAGACAACATTACAGCTACATCCTAGGTAGTGCATTATGCAGCCAATACTAACTAATATGGGATTTTCTTCTGCTGTCCTTACTGCTTTTTTTTTGTTCTTTTGCTTTACTGCTGGTAGTTTTACACAGTTTAGTTATTCTGACTGTGATGGTCTCTGTTTTAATAAAGCTGAAAATTACAAGCAACATTATAGACAAGCAAACATTTGCAATTAATTATGTAACATGATTTTAGGAACTTAACATATGCATATGCAGCAGTCTCAGACTCATACAGATTTTTAGGCGAATCCAAAGTAGTGAAATGTCTGTGCATGTGTCTACTAAATTGGCCTCTAACATACTAAAAAAATCTTTTATGTATTTTCTACCAAAATAATTGCCGTCGTGAGGTAAACTGAACATCAGATTAGTATCTGCTCTTCATTTGTTAGCTTAAAGTTTTCATCCTTGAACTATGACTTTATGTACGTTTTTGTATAAGCTGTTAACCACTGGAACCATAGACACATGTTTTTTTATATAATTGACAGTTGTGGATTGACTTTCTTTGTTGTTTGTTTACGGACTCTGCAAACAGTCTGTAATATGTATGTGTGGACAGGTACTAATAGACAAATATGTGGATGTTTAATGTGTGTATGTGTTTGCTTGCTTGTATCAGTGGGCGTTCTTCACCGGAAATGGTTTGACCTATCAGAGGCATGTAATAAAAGCGTGTGTCTGTGTGGTGCTTGTCTTTGAGGCTCAGATCACAGAGCAAATACTTGTAGAGAGCATGAAAGGCTCTATGTGGGAGAGGCCACAATAGAGGCAATGAATACATCATCCAATCTGTGGATGCAGACAATTTACCCTGAGTCCTTTGTTGTATTACACTGTCTAACTTTCTGTTTACACACACTATTTCTGCCATTGTATTAATATTGTTAAATAGTTGTTTAGAGATGACTGATATTTACGACTATTATGTATCTATTAAATGGTAGTTTTTTTTTAAATAAAGAGAAACAAATATTTATGTTATTACAGGTCCTTATGATGAGAGTTTAAAAGTCTATTAAAATTAACTGTTAATTAGGTAAAGTTCTACTATTACTTAATAATTTATGTTAACTTCTAGTAACTGTACATGTTTATTGTCAAAATTAGTTATTTGTATTATTAAAATGTAATGTTAACCCAATTTTATATTATTAACACAATGCTATTCATTATTATTATTATTATTATTATTATTATTATTATTAATGTTTTATTGTCAAGTTAGATGTCTTGTCTTGAATATTTAATCTTCTCCTACCCTAACCCTCCATAATTATTTGTTTATATTATGTATCACTTAACTATATGTTGAACTTTAAGTATTTTAAATACTTTCAGTATTTTAGTTGTTGTGTACACTGTCTTTTATTCTAACTGACTATTATTATTATAAGATTACAACATATTTACACTAATTCAATTATTATGTCTAAGTGCTGGTTTACAATAGAGGTCGGGGTTTAGCAGGGTTGGGATGATGTGTGCTTGTTGATCCACCCTCCAGACAGTCTCACATGAACGCTCACCTGAAGCCAGCTGGGGGAGTGTCAGGCAGGTTTGAGTGATAGGTGAAAGTGGCTGCAGCCTCATGAGAAAACACCCATTGTGTTTGGTCAAGAGGGCCAAGAGAGCCTTGCCTGACTGGCAAGCCATACTCAGTGACCCTTGTCCTGTGGGCAGCAGCCATCAGTTTGAGGTCCTGCTGAGTGGTTTTTAATGCACAGGGGGGAAAAAGGCACACTGCTGTAATGTAGAAAAAGTGGTAAAGATCATGGTAAGCTGCAGAGCAAGTTGGTAGATGTCAAATATCTAGACTAAACTAAAAAACATTTTTTTTGCTTGATTTAACCTGATAATTAATTGCATTGTAGTGAGTTACAAGTTAGTGGTCTTTAAGTTTTAACTTAGTGAAACTCTCAATAAATGAATTATTTAATCACACTCTTTAAAACAAACATTTGCATTTAAGTCCAAAATGAGATTTATATGACTACAAATTGATAAAGGATATTAAATTGTATTATTGACATGTTGTATATGCATTAGTCTTTAGATAGTAAATGCATAAACATGAAAGGATGTTAGGCAGGAAAATCAAAAATGTACACAACTTACAGTGTATCACAAAAGTGAGTACACCCCTCACATTTCTGCAAATATTTCATTATATCTTTTCATGGGACAACACTATAGACATGAAACTTGGATATAATTTAGAGTAGTCAGTGTACAGCTTGTATAGCAGTGTAGATTTACTGTCTTCTGAAAATAACTTAACACACAGCCATTAATGTCTAAATACCTGGCAACATAAGTGAGTACACCCCACAGTGAACATGTCCAAATTGTGCCCAAATGTGTCGTTGTCCCTCCCTGGTGTCATGTGTCAAGGTCCCAGGTGTAAATGGGGAGCAGGGCTGTTAAATTTGGTGTTTTGGGTACAATTCTCTCATACTGGCCACTGGCTATTCAACATGGCACCTCATGGCAAAGAACTCTCTGAGGATGTGAGAAATAGAATTGTTGCTCTCCACAAAGATGGCCTGGGCTATAAGAAGATTGCTAACACCCTGAAACTGAGCTACAGCATGGTGGCCAAGGTCATACAGCGGTTTTCCAGGACAGGTTCCACTCGGAACAGGCTTCGCCAGGGTCGACCAAAGAAGTTGAGTCCACGTGTTCGGCGTCATATCCAGAGGTTGGCTTTAAAAAATAGACACATGAGTGCTGCCAGCATTGCTGCAGAGGTTGAAGACGTGGGAGGTCAGCCTGTCAGTGCTCAGACCATACGCCGCACACTGCATCAACTCGGTCTGCATGGTCGTCATCCCAGAAGGAAGCTGATGCACAAGAAAGCCCGCAAACAGTTTGCTGAAGACAAGCAGTCCAAGAACATGGATTACTGGAATGCCCTGTGGTCTGACGAGACCAAGATAAACTTGTTTGGCTCAGATGGTGTCCAGCATGTGTGGCGGCGCCCTGGTGAGAAGTACCAAGACAACTGTATCTTGCCTACAGTCAAGCATGGTGGTGGTAGCATCATGGTCTTGGGCTGCATGAGTGTTGCTGGCACTGGGGAGCTGCAGTTCATTGAGGGAAACATGAATTCCAACATGTACTGTGACATTCTGAAACAGAGCATGATCCCCTCCCTTCGAAAACAGTTTTCCAACAGGATAACGACCCCAAACACAACCTCCAAGATGACAACTGCCTTGCTGAGGAAGCTGAAGGTAAAGGTGATGGACTAAACCCAATTGAGCACCTGTGGCGCATCCTCAAGTGGAAGGTGGAGGAGTTCAAGGTGTCTAACATCCACCAGCTCTGTGATGTCATCATGGAGGAGTGGAAGAGGATTCCAGTAGCAACCTGTGCAGCTCTGGTGAATTCCATGCCCAGGAGGGTTAAGGCAGTGCTGGATAATAATGGTGGTCACACAAAATATTGACACTTTGGGCACAATTTGGACATGTTCACTGTGGGGTGTACTCACTTATGTTGCCAGCCATTTAGACATTAATGGCTGTGTGTTGAGTTATTTTCAGAAGACAGTAAATCTACACTGCTATACAAGTTGTACACTGACTACTCTAAGTTATATCCAAGTTTTATTTCTATAGTGTTGTCCCATGAAAAGATATAATAAAATATTTGCAGAAATGTGAGGGGTGTACTCACTTTTGTGATACACTGTAAGTGAGGTAATTTAGGCTAGAATGAGGTACTACATTTATTAATAATGTGACAAAAAAGTAGGCTTTCTTTGATTACACAAGGTTATTATGCCAGTAGGTGTATTTGCTGCATCAAATTGCCTTGGTCTGAGTAACTGTATAGGATGTATTACTGAATTTTGTGAATTGTTTTGAGTACCACCACAGTTACTGCAACCCTGACCAATGACTGTGAATTATAAATAACAGTTTTACAGTGTCCAACCTGGTTGTGACTAGTCATGCAGTGCTTAAGTGCAGAGTTAAGGTTTTAGTGTACAAACCGGATTCCAAAAAAGTTGGGACACTAAACAAATTGTGAATAAAAACTGAATGCAATGATGTTGAGGTGCCAACATCTAATATTTTATTCAGAATAGAACACAAATCACAGATCAAAAGTTTAAACTGAGAGAATGTATCATTTTAAGGGAAAAATATGTTGTTTCAAAATTTCATGGCATCAACAAATCCCCAAAAAGTTGGGACAAGGCCATTTTTACCACTGTGTGGCATCCCCCCTTCTTCTTACAACACTCAACAGACGTCTGGGGACAGAGGAGACCAGTTTCTCAAGTTTAGAAATAGGAATGCTCTCCCATTCATGTCTAATACAGGCCTCTAACTGTTCAATCGTCTTGGGCCTTCTTTGTCGCACCTTCCTCTTTATGATGCGCCAAATGTTCTCTATAGGTGAAAGATCTGGACTGCAGGCTGGCCATTTCAGTACCCGGATCCTTCTCCTACGTAGCCATGATGTTGTGATTGCTGCAGAATGTGGTCTGGCATTCTCTTGTTGAAAAATGCAGGGTCTTCCCTGAAAGAGATGACGTCTAGATGGGAGCATATGTTGTTCTAGAACCTGAACATAGTTCTCTGCATTAATGGTGCCTTTCCAGACATGCAAGCTGCCCATGCCACAAGCACTCATGCAACCCCATACCATCAGTGATGCAGGCTTCTGAACGGAGCGTTGATAACAACTTGGGTTATCCTTGTCCTCTCTGGTCCGGATGACATGGCGTCCCAGTGTTCCATAAAGAACTTCAAATCGTGACTCATCTGACCACAGAACAGTCTTCCATTTTGCCACACTCCATTTTAAATAACCCCTGGCCCAGTGCAAACGTCTGAGCTTGTGGAGCTTGCTTAGAAATGGCTTCCTCTTTGCACTGTAGAGTTTCAGCTGGCAACAGCGGATGGCACGATGGATTGTGTTCACTGACAATGCTTTCTGGAAGTATTCCTGAGCCCATTCTGTTATTTCCTTGACAGTGGCATTCCTGTTTGAGGTGCAGTGACGTTTAAGGGCCCGGAGATCACGAGCATCCAGTAGAGTTTTACGGCCTTGACCCTTACGCACAGCGATTGTTCCAGAATCTCTGAATCTTTTGATGATGTTATGCACGGTTGATGATGATAACTTAAAAGTCTTTGCTATTTTACGCTGGGTAACACCATTCTGGTATTGCTGCACTATCTTTTTGCGCAACAATGGTGGAATTGGTGATCCTCTTACCATCTTGGCTTCTGAGAGACACTGACACTCTGAGAAGCTCTTTTTATACCCAATCATGTTGTCAATTGACCTAATTAGTGTTAATTGGTCTTCCAGCTGTTCGTTATATGCTCAATTCCTTTTTCCAGCCACTTATTGCTACTTGTCCCAACTGTTTTGGGATTTGTTGACACTGTGAAATTTTGAATCAACATATTTTTCCTTTAAAATGTTACATTTACTCAGATTAAACTTTTGATCTGTCATCTATGTTCTATTACGAATAAAATATTGACATTTGCCATCTCCTCATCATTGCATTCAGTTTTTATTCACAATTTGTTTAGTGTCCCAACTTTTTCGGAATCCGCTTTGTACATACATACAGTAAATACACAATTCCTGTTTTTACCAGTGCCATGACATATTTTCACTACTAGGTGTGATAATGAGGTTATTAATAGCAATGTCTTCAAGCAAATATTTGGTAAAAAAAAAAAAAAAAAAAAAAATATATATATACAGTGTATCACAAAAGTGAGTACACCCCTCACATTTCTGCAAATATTTCATTATATCTTTTCATGGGACAACACTATAGACATGAAACTTGGATATAACTTAGAGTAGTCAGTGTACAGCTTGTATAGCAGTGTAGATTTACTGTCTTCTGAAAATAACTCAACACACAGCCATTAATGTCTAAATAGCTGGCAACATAAGTGAGTACACCCCACAGTGAACATGTCCAAATTGTGCCCAAATGTGTCGTTGTCCCTCCCTGGTGTCATGTGTCAAGGTCCCAGGTGTGAATGGGGAGCAGGGCTGTTAAATTTGGTGTTTTGGGTACAATTCTCTCATACTGGCCACTGGATATTCAACATGGCACCTCATGGCAAAGAACTCTCTGAGGATGTGAGAAATAGAATTGTTGCTCTCCACAAAGATGGCCTGGGCTATAAGAAGATTGCTAACACCCTGAAACTGAGCTACAGCATGGTGGCCAAGGTCATACAGTGGTTTTCCAGGACAGGTTCCACTCGGAACAGGCTTCGCCAGGGTCGACCAAAGAAGTTGAGTCCACGTGTTCGGCGTCATATCCAGAGGTTGGCTTTAAAAAATAGACACATGAGTGCTGCCAGCATTGCTGCAGAGGTTGAAGACGTGGGAGGTCAGCCTGTCAGTGCTCAGACCATACGCCGCACACTGCATCAACTCGGTCTGCATGGTCGTCATCCCAGAAGGAAGCTGACGCACAAGAAAGCCAGCAAACAGTTTGCTGAAGACAAGCAGTCCAAGAACATGGATTACTGGAATGCCCTGTGGTCTGACGAGACCAAGATAAACTTGTTTGGCTCAGATGGTGTCCAGCATGTGTGGCGGCACCCTGGTGAGAAGTACCAAGACAACTGTATCTTGCCTACAGTCAAGCATGGTGGTGGTAGCATCATGGTCTTGGGCTGCATGAGTGTTGCTGGCACTGGGGAGCTGCGGTTCATTGAGGGAAACATGAATTCCAACATGTACTGTGACATTGTGAAACAGAGCATGATCCCCTCCCTTCGAAAACTGGGCCTCATGGCAGTTTTCAAACAGGATAACGACCCCAAACACAACCTCCAAGATGACAACTGCCTTGCTGAGGAAGCTGAAGGTAAAGGTGATGGACTAAACCCAATTGAGCACCTGTGGCGCATCCTCAAGTGGAAGGTGGAGGAGTTCAAGGTGTCTAACATCCACCAGCTCCGTGATGTCATCATGGAGGAGTGGAAGAGGATTCCAGTAGCAACCTGTGCAGCTCTGGTGAATTCCATGCCCAGGAGGGTTAAGGCAGTGCTGGATAATAATGGTGGTCACACAAAATATTGACACTTTGGGCACAATTTGGACATGTTCACTGTGGGGTGTACTTACTTATGTTGCCAGCTATTTAGACATTAATGGCTGTGTGTTGAGTTATTTTCAGAAGACAGTAAATCTACACTGCTATACAAGCTGTACACTGACTACTCTAAGTTATATCCAAGTTTCATGTCTATAGTGTTGTCCCATGAAAAGATATAATGAAATATTTGCAGAAATGTGAGGGGTGTATTCACTTTTGTGATACACTATATATATATATATATATATATATATATATATATATATATATATATATATATATATATATATATATATATATATATATATATAAAATTTAATAACGAAAAAAGGTTATGCAACACCTATATGACCCACGTGAAAGAGTAATCACTGAAAACTACATATTATTTTTTCACATTAATATGAGAGGTTATGATGTTGACCCAGACACTTTTATAGAAGTGTTTAATTTCATTCCATTCACATTGGAGGAATTTCCAGCATAAACCACCACATCTCACTGGAGTCAGAAGGTTCAATCTACAAAACATTGGAGTGACTGTTGGAATGATGAGTTTGTACTATGTAATGCTGAGTTAACTTTAAACTATATGTAACCAAACCACTTTTTTTATTCGAGTCCACAGAACATCATCCCAAAAGATTGTGTTCATTATTGTGTCTTTTGGCAAGGACCTTTACCTTCCTTTTGGTTATCAGTGGTTTTTGCAATGCAACTTTTCTGAAGATACTATTTGTGCCTGCTCTCTTTTTAATAATACAATAATAAATGCTGAGGTTATCCGAGGTGTGCAAGGCCTGCAGTTTATTTCACCTGGGATCTTTTGTGACTTTATGTTAAATTGCTCCAGGAGGTATTTTGGTGGGCCAGCAAATTGTGAAAGGATTTCCCACTGTCCTAAGCTTTCTCTATTTTGAGAAATGACTTTCACTGTGGTTCACTGGAGTCACAGAGCTTTAGAACTGACTTTGTAACTTATTCCAGACTAAAAGTATTAAATAATAAGGAATATATTTTTTTTTATTGTGACACAATGTGCTGCTTTTTAAAGCTATTAGGCCTACCTCCTTAAAAGCTTTTATTTTCAAGATTTTTATATTCAACTGGGCTGGCAGTAATTATACCTGGGTGTGTCTAGTCTATCTGAAGCTATTTATTAATTATCATAAATTATATTAATTACTTGATTATATATAAAGACATAACTGTGGCATTTAATGTAAAAATAGTTCAATTTTCTTTTAATACATAAAATTTATAGTTGATTTTGTTTTAACCTACATTTGTATTTATCCAGTTTAGGTATGTAATAATTATAAACTAAATATAATAATCTTTTTTTAAATAATAGATTTAAATAATTTCTATTTTTTTGGGGTAAAACAAATCTAATTCTAATATATTTAAATACCCCAAAAATCGAAACACAGGCACTGTCAGAATGTGAAATGTGTGATATCATCAGACTTTTTTTACCAGGGCTAATGATTCAGGTTTATTCTCACTAAAAATAAATAATTTTTAAACTTGGACCACTCCCTAAACTGTTGCATTAGCCTTGAAGGAATTCTGGACTGTATTCCTTCTTAACTTGGCCACTGTGTTGTGATCATGGGAGAGGGGCTGTCAGGGCCACGTGCAGCGGTGGTGGTGGTGAGGGGGTCGGGTTCAGGGGGGGCATTGAAGGGGCTTTGCTGTGCTGGGTGTAAAATCTGATTAAGCAGTGGACGAGCGTGTCTGAACGTGGCTGTTGTGTGGGCCGGCTCGCGTGGCTGTGGGTTCCCAGTGTGCGGTTTGGGGGTTAAGTGCTGCTAGAAAGAGTCCTATTATGCTGAGTGAGAACTGCCCATGTGGCTAGCCTGCCCGCGTAATGCTTGTGCTCTTTTTCATGGCCCCCACTTTTAGAGCCTCCACCCTAGTGAAAGCCTTCCAAAAGTTTCATTCTCTATGACAACCTAACCCCCCCCCCCCCCCCCACCCTACTCCTCTCTTCCTATGTTCCTGACATGCACTGATGCTTAGTCTTTTCTCTGGAAGAAAAAGGGAGTTTACAATGGGAGTATAAGGAACAGAGCAGATTCCTGAGCACCCCTGTAGACTCCGAACTAGGAGCTGTGAGATTGTCCTTATGTGGAGCATGTGCAGAAGACTGGTTACTCATCAATCACACAGACTCAAACATTTAAACCCATATGTTGGTAAAAACAAACAAAACATATCAATATGCTTAATTACCTCAGCATTACAATAAACATGTTTAAAACTCTAACCTATAGTTAATGACAAATTGTTATAGGAAAATAAAAAATACATCATGAATATTGGCCATTGCCTATATGACTTTTAAATATATTTTCCAAGGGTGCCATTTCTAGAGCTAATAGTACAGAAAATTTACCATAAATCCTGAAAATCCTGTAATTTGTAAAAACTTTTACAGATCAGCAAAGCTAAGCTATACTATTGAGTTTATGTGTTACAGCCACACACATTTCTAAGACGTGTATAAAATCAATTACATAAAATAAGTCTGTTTTGTGGCAAAAGCAACTGGAAAGCTCTTTCTTTTTTAAAACAACATTGCCCCATGCATAAAGAGAGATCCATAACGAGATGGATTGATGAGTTTTGTGTTGGGTACTGCTGTGGCCTGCAAAGGGCCCTGACCACAACGTCTGTAGGAGGAAAATTGGTTGTGCCTGACCTTACAGACACACTTCAACATCTTCTGTAAAGCTTTTTCTGAACACTAGGGACTGTTATAGCTGCAAAGTAATGCACACTTAGGGACATTTTAGTAACAGTGGTAGCCTGGTGGTTAGAGCTTTGGACTGTCAATTAAAAGGTTCACAGTTTGAATCTCAGCTCTGCCATGCAGCCACTGTTGGCCACCTTAGCCCTATCAGCTCCAGGCTCCAGGGACGCTCTACAATGGCTGACCCTGCTCTCTGACGCCAGCTTCCAAGCATGTTCCAAACATGATGTCGAGGTATGCTTTGGGTCGTTGTTGTGCTGAAAGGTGAAAATCCACTGCATCTTCAGCTCATTGAGCAGAGACCTGAAGATTTGGTGATATTTGGAACTCTTCATAATTTTCTCTACCTTGACTAAAGAAAATCAGACCCAAACAATAAGGTTGAGAGGTTGAATCTCAGCCCTGCCTTGCAGCCACTCTTGGGCCCTTGAGAAAGACCCTTAGCCTTATCAGCTCCAGGCTCCAAGAACGCTGGGATATGTAAAGTAAGAATTTCATTGTACTGTACACCTGTTTATGTATATATGACATGTTAATGCCCATAGTTTTAGAATATAAT
Organism: Trichomycterus rosablanca; assembly: GCF_030014385.1. NCBI lineage: Eukaryota > Metazoa > Chordata > Actinopteri > Siluriformes > Trichomycteridae > Trichomycterus > Trichomycterus rosablanca. The sequence goes on along the minus strand of NC_085988.1, from coordinate 67,758,023 downwards.
ATCTAACAATGCTCATAGTCATTACCAAAAAACATTATGTAAAGAAACTTTAGGGAAGTTTAAGGTCCGCTTAGGGATAACAGAAATTTGAGATTCACACTGCTCAGTTTCATTGCTGTTATGCCTAGTGCACAACAAGTAATTTAAAGTCTAGACTAAACTTGCCTCATGTCAATCATAAGTGCTTGTGTAGTTTTCACCACTCAGAGACACATTTTCATTAGTCAATGACCAGTCACTTGTATGCTGAAAAATTACTGTGATCAGTGATGTGTGCTTTACCAAAGATTAGTAGCAAGTAATGATGAACAGCAAAAACAATTAAGAGTACGTCCACGTAAAAATATTTAAAAGTGTAAGAGGTACTATACACTGAAGAGTGTAAACTGTATCATCAGGTGGAACACAGAGCAGCAGCACACAGTTTACTAAATAATGTGCTTAATTAGTTTAACACCAAGGATGAGGCAATTTCTATCTGTTTATTTAATAGAATGTGGTTTAGGACACAGCTCTCTAGAATCTGCTGAAGCTTTTTTCTACACTGTATGCAATTAGATACAATGAATGATCACCTGCACGAGGCGAGTTCATATGCGGATCAGCTTTGTGTACGGAGAGCCACACCCTGATCAATGCATTATCCCTCGTCTCTGTGCAGATGCCATCAATCAGCCGGCAGAGGTCGTAATTGTATCAGTTTAGAGGTCCCATCCGGCACTTCCTTGAACAACAGCCAATCGGTGTTCGTGTGGGCTGCCAGATGGCAGAGCTAAGTTTCAAACCGACGAGTTTGAAATGTCAGCTCTGGTGTGCTAGCGTGTTTTACTGCTGCGCCACCTGAGCACCCCGAGGCCTAAAGGTTTGGTGCCTAATTTGACTGATATTTGGAACTGTTCATAATTTCCCCAATGTGTTGGGACACCCCATCTATTTCTTGAATTCATGTGTTTAAGCCCCAACAATTGCTAATAGGTGTAGTAAAACATTTATGTAAAGGAAATTACATGCTTCCAATTTTACAGCAACATGGAAGGCCCTTTTCCTGGTCCAGCCTGACTGTGCTTCTGTGAAATGTCTATAAAGACATAAATTGGTTTTAAGAAACTCTAGTGGCCTGCACAGAGCCCTGACCTCAGCTCACCTAAACAGCTTTGGAATGAACTGGAACATCAATTGAGGCTTTCCTGACCAACATCAGTGCCCAGCCATACAAATGCTCTATTGACTGAATAGGCACAAATCATATAGAGGCCATAGATCATTTAGAGGTCATTGTATTTTAATACAATTTTTTCTTTCTTTTTTGTAAAGGGATTTTCTACCAGGCTCATGGTCAGATGTCCAAATATGTACACACACATGCACACACACACATCTAATAATATAATATCTATATAATACAATTAAAAATAATCGTTTAGACATTTTGGTTGCCCTTTTTTTGTAATGCAATTTTCACTTTTAAAAAATGAATGATTCCCAAAATGAATTCCTAAATGTCATTTAGCACATCTGCTAAACTGAAAGCATGTTAGAATGGATCTTCTGTATTGCTTTTGCATCCAGCTACTGTCCTGCAATAGATGCACAATTGTCTGGCCTGCACTGTTAATGACACAGCACTTGTACAGTATGAAGCACATTAGATAGGATTATTAAACTCTAAATAATGTTAAATGACTATGAGAAATATAAAGAGCTTATGGATGCAACAGAGGTTTGAAGGGTCAGAAAACAGACGTCCAGCAGCCTTTTGAAAGCTGTGAGCAAAACGTGTGACTCACTAGTTTGTTTTTCAATTCACCATAGATACTGGTTCTGGTGGATTCTACAAATGGAGGTAAAGAGTTTTTCCTAGATTTTCCACACATTTTCTTAATAATGCTATCAAATTATATAGTTTATCCGAATTTAACAGACACACTCCCTCTAGTGGTATAGACACAGGTGCACCATATTTAAATTTGATTAAGTTTGATGGCTTTAAATAAGCATAGTAATACTATCCAAATCTCCACAAAGGGTTTTAGTGTTCGTTTTGCTTTCTACATATGTTAAGTATTTAAGAATAGTATGGGTTTACTTTTAGTATTTTTGTACAAGTATTTACTGCTATAATTTAATGTTAATAAGGAAAATTAAGAAATTTACCTCAATCTCTTTGAAGGCACATGTATCTTCTTATAAGTTTATTATTGACTTTTAGTTAGTTAAAAAAAGTTTTAAAACTAAATTTACAAGTTTATTTTGTTCTCTTAGAGATATTTAATGCACAGATGTACTTTTTTTCTTTCACATTTATAAAACAGTGCACTATTAATCTACATGTGCTGTTATTTACTTATCTCCTGTTCTCTTTTGTCTTTTTTTTAACTAAATTGCCTAACAAAAGGTAATATTTATTCAACCACATTATTATTCTTACTACTCCTTTCACTCTTAACTCATACATTATCTGTTACTTTTAAGCCATCTGACCTTGCATCCATGTTTATGACAGGCGGACACTGTTTACCCAGCACATTTAAGTAATTTTCTGGTTGCACAACAGACCATGTTCTGTGTGCTGCATAGTGTGTAATTAAACCATTAGACAAATTATTTAGTAAAAAGTGTGTAACTGGGGCTCTTCATTTGAGCTTTACCTTAATAGTTTATAGATTGGCTCATATAATTTGTGTGGGGCCCGGCTCTAATAAAACTTCATGCATACTAATTATTTTTTCTGTCTAAAACTAAATTTACTGAAACCCATAAGGTATTTAGGTAGTAACACATGATTCTGACAATAGCACAACTATTAAACATTTTCTTGGATGATCTTTGGTGACCTTAGATCTTTTTTAATTTTTTGTAACTTTGCTAAACATTTGACCTTTTGGGCAGCAAGTGAAGGTCACTGACTGTGTATATTGTATTTACTTTAAATTTTTTTAAGACAATCTGGTTTTAGGGCACAATGGTGACACATCTTGTAGGGTTGGTACTGCATAGCTTCAGTAACCAATGTAAAATCATTTTGTTTAGTCAATGTGGAGTTTAGCATGATCTTGTGGTCTAAATCACTGAATGGGTTAGGCCCAGAATACATCTCAGAAATGTTTAGAGAATATAAACCCAGTAGATCTCTTAGCTAGTTGAGCCCAGAGTCCAAACTAAACATGGTAAAGCAGCATTTAGCTGTTGGGCTGCATATAACTGGAACAGACTGCCAGGAGATATTAGATGTTCCTTAAATGTAGAAATCTTTAAATCCAGGTTAAAAACTTTTCTTTTTTTCTTGTGCCTATGATTGAGCTTGAAATTTTTGCTATTACCCTCATTTTACCATATTTCTTTTAGTTTTTCATGCTCTTCTAAATTGTAGTGTATATTTTACTATATTTTCTTTTAGTTTTCATGTTCTTAATTTTTTATCTCTCTTGTTTTAATTTCATATTCCCTAAATTGTAGGTTATATTTTACAATATTTTCTTTTAATTTTTCATGTCCTTAATTTTGTATCTCTCTTGTTTGAATTTCATGTTGTCTTAATTGTAACTAAATGTTTGCAAGAAGTATTTCTGAGGTTCTAGATCTCAGGAATGTTTTAATGCTTTTAATTATTTTTTTCCTTATGTAAAGCACTTTGAATTGCCACTGTGTATGAAAGGTGCTATACAAATAAACTTGCCTTGCCTTGCCTTGCCTATGTGTATTTTTTTCTCCGGTTTTCTCCCACAACTCAAAGACATGCTTGTAGATGGACATACCTACCTATCTACCTACCCACCGACCGAGCTGTCAGTTATATACAGGGGTTGGACAAAATAACTGAAACACCTGTCATTTTAGTGTGGGAGGTTTCATGGCTAAATTGGACCAGTCTGGTGGCCAATCTTCATTAATTGCACATTGCACCAGTAAGAGCAGAGTGTGAAGGTTCAATTAGCAGGGTAAGAGCACAGTTTTGCTCAAAATATTGCAATGCACACAACATTATGGGTGACATACCAGAGTTCAAAAGAGGACAAATTGTTGGTGCACGTCTTGCTGGCGCATCTGTGACCAAGACAGCAAGTCTTTGTGATGTATCAAGAGCCACGGTATCCAGGGTAATGTCAGCATACCACCAAGAAGGACAAACCACATCCAACAGGATTAACTGTGGACGCAAGAGGAAGCTGTCTGAAAGGGATGTTCGGGTGCTAACCCGGATTGTATCCAAAAAACATAAAACCACGGCTGCCCAAATCACGGCAGAATTAAATGTGCACCTCAACTCTCCTGTTTCCACCAGAACTGTCCGTCGGGAGCGCCACAGGGTCAATATACACGGCCGGGCTGCTATAGTCAAATCTTTGGTCACTCGTGCCAATGCCAAACGTCGGTTTCAATGGTGCAAGGAGCGCAAATCTTGGGCTGTGGACAATGTGAAACATGTATTGTTCTCTGATGAGTCCACCTTTACTGTTTTCCCCACATCCGGGAGAGTTACGGTGTGGAGAAGCCCCAAAGAAGCGTACCACCCAGACTGTTGCATGCCCGGAGTGAAGCATGGGGGTGGATCAGTGATGGTTTGGGCTGCCATATCATGGCATTCCCTTGGCCCAATACTTGTGCTAGATGGGCGTGTCACTGCCAAGGACTACCGAACCATTCTGGAGGACCATGTGCATCCAATGGCGGTGCCGTGTATCAGGATGACAATGCACCAATACACACAGCAAGACTGGTGAAAGATTGGTTTGATGAACATGAAAGTGAAGTTGAACATCTCCCATGGCCTGCACAGTCACCAGATCTAAATATTATTGAGCCACTTTGGGGTGTTTTGGAGAAGCGAGTCAGGAAACGTTTTCCTCCACCAGCATCACGTAGTGACCTGGCCACTATCCTGCAAGAAGAATGGCTTAAAATCCCTCTGACCACTGTGCAGGACTTGTATATGTCATTTCCAATACGAATTGACGCTGTATTGGCCGCAAAAGGAGGCCCTACACCATACTAATAAATTATTGTGGTCTAAAACCAGGTGTTTCAGTTATTTTGTCCAACCCCTGTATTTGTCAATGTATGCATGTGCTGAACATCTGAACCGAGGTGGATTCACTGACGCCCGGTTGATGGTTTCTTGTTTCATGGCGACCTCTTGTGGTTGACATGATGCAAGAACGCGGAATTCTGTAAGCAAATTAACAAATACCCATATACTGTATGTGTCTGTCTAAAACATGGTTTCATTGTACAGAGTACAAGTACTTTGGCAAACAAATGAATAAATAAATAAACGCCCATAGTAAAATGTTATGTTTAATTGATTTCTGATTCAAAATAGGTCTGTTACAAAGAACCAACTTTCACACATTGCAATGTCTAATCTGTGTAATTGCTAAATTTCTATTTAATTATTAACGTAGGTGTTGTTTATCAAATGTTAATTTTTTTTTTAGAAGAAAATGCTTTAAATTTATTAGGAATATTATAATTTTATAATATCTGTCTAATTAAAACAAGTACATACATCTTTACAAGACTTTGAAAGCCATTGAAGTTTCTTTGTAGACCTTGTGCACTGGGGCACAGTCATGCTGGAACGGGAAGGGCCTTCCCTAAACTGTTGCTTCAAAGTTGGAAGCATATAATTTTCTTTATACAACTTTGTTTAATTTTCACTAGGTTTAAACTACTAGGGTGGTTGCATTTTTCTTAGTCATTTTAACAAAACTCATTTGCCATTTAAAAAGCATGTTTAAAAGCATGTTTTCTCTTTACAAAAGTGTTTACTATAAATGAATAGTTATCTGCATGTTCAAATTATTTATATTTTTGACAAAAAATATATATGTGCACACAATTATTTTTTTTCTAAAAACCAAAAACAGTGATTTATCTTTATTTTTTTAGAAGTAAACTAATTAGTAACAGGGTTAAGAAATGGTTAACAGGAATGAGGACTGAGTACCAAATATGTGTCTATGTGCGGGCTTGTGAGTTTGCGTGCATGTATGTGAGTCCTCAGATCTATGCATTGAGTTCAAGTACATACATTTTATTAAAAAATAATTTTGTGGTTTAGCTAGACTTGCAGTAAATTAATATAAACAACCTTGCCTGACCTTTTTTTTTTTTTTTAACCCTTCTTTACTCTGGCTTAGATTTACTTCTCAGTCTCCATGTGATGACCTGTGACTGCCCTCGGGTGGGATGATACACATAATGTCTTCAAACAGGTACAAAGGGATGTTTCTGCGTGCTGGCCAGAAAAACCCGTTGACCCCAATCTTTTGCCAACAACAGAGCTCAACATGTGTTTCACTTGTATCTGTAATGATGCCAGGACACAGAAACTTCAGCACACAGCATCTGCCAACAACTACAGCCATTAAACCTCTTTGGCTGTGGGAAACATGGGAGCCATCTGTTAATGACTCTGAAATACTTTGCATTAAAACACTCACAGTTGTCCATAGGCTAAGGCAGGGGTGCGCAATACGTCGACCGCGATCTTCCAGGCGATCGCACAGTGCACGCTGGTAGATCGCGCCTCAGTCTAACACAGGGGTGTCAAACTCACGGCCCGCGGGCCAGATCCGGCCCGCCGCGTCATTTGATCTGGCCCGCGAGAGCTTAAACGACTGTATGATTGTTGTGATGTTCGAGTCGTTACAGAGACGCGCTTATAATTTAATGCGCTCCTGCGCCTTTAAGAGACAACGTGACATCGTAGTCATGGCAACTAACTTTAACCTTCGCTAAGAAGCCATGTGACTTTTACGGCAAAAGAACGCAGGGTAGCGTAGTCAGTAATGTAAACAATAATAAATAAATACAGATAATTATATTGCAGTATAATACAGAAGCATCGTCTGTAAGTAGTGGCGTTTATATTCTCAGTTGTTAGTAAATGTTTAGTGAGTAAATCACAGCGTTTTAGTTACAAATTTACCGTAATTAAATACTGTTGTTACCGTGACTATAGCAATTAGTATCTTTACACACAATTTTAACTCGTTATTTTACGTTTGGTTAAATCTCATATTGTACCAGATGTAACACTTGACTACAGCTGTGTGCTTTTACTGTATTAGGTTCTTTATTGTTTTTATTGTTTGTATTTTTACTTCATTTTGATGCACACAGTGTATCACACAGCTGGGAAGCAAATAATAATTTAATGAAAGTGAAAACAAGTTTGTGCTTCAGGAAGAGAAACCGGTGCGTCTCTTGTGTTATGAGGCTGTGTCTGTGGTAAAGTAGAACAATATAAATGCAGAATTCAGCCTCCAAGAAAAACAGCAATGTGACTGCAATCACAGCAGGATACGTTACAATCGGCCCTTTGAGGGCCACCATAATGCTGATGTGGCCCTCGGTGAAAATGAGTTTGACACCCCTGGTCTAACAGATCAGCGTGATTGACAAGAAATGTGGCCACTGTTTTTTTTTAATTATTATTATTTGCGTTCTGTTACCTCCACCTAGTGGACATTTTGAGAAATGCAATTTATTACAGGTAAGAGCAAACTGCTGCATGGGCCGCGTGGCTTTTCTTCGAACACCTGCCAGTAGGTGTAGCTCTAAATTGCACCTGTATGTGCGAGTGAGGTAAATAAATGTGTGATGCTTTGTGATGGTTTGACGCACCCTGTCCAGGGTTTATTTGTGACACAGGACCCACTGAACCCATGCACGCCCTGTAATGCTGAATATTAATACAGGCAACTAAAGCGCATTTAAAAAAGCTTTAAAGCATTTTTGAAAAATGATGAGGCCAACCTTAAAAAGTAGATCCCCATGAACTGTCGACTGAAATAGTAGATCTCAAGCCACGAAAGTGTGGGCACCCCTGGGCCAAGGCTATAGCCTGATGCATCCTCATAATGGATTAAATGAGGTTTTGTAGAGCTTTTTTCTTGTCCTTGATCCTATGGTAAGTCTTCCTGCCTGACTGTATTCATCATGTTCCTTCTCTAAATATGTTTTCTCTCTTTTATAGGTCAGCATCATACGACAGTGCATTCGGGCCGTTTTGATTTCGAGATAAAAGTCAAAATATTATGAGAATAAAGTCGAAATTATTTTGAGATTAAAGTCGAAATTATTATGAGAATAAAGTCGAAATATTATGGCCGTCGTAGTTCTGTCAGTTCAGAGAAGCACAGGTCTCCAATAACCCGCGATTATTTATGGATCGTTGTTTGTATTGTACGCTTCCATTCACATGACATAATGACTAAACCCGTCAATGCAACAATTTATAGGGATGCCGTACGGCTTTAGTTTAACGTACGAGTCCATAAGGCTCGGTTGAAGTACTGGCGACGACGCAGACGCAGAGCACACCGTGGACGCACGTTCTTCTAAACAAACCCAGTTTATTACAAAGCAGTTTCATCGTCCTTACGCTAATAACAAGCTGGTGCTGATGTGCAGGAGATCGAGGATTTCTTTATTTGTGAAACCGATACGAGAGTACAACTTTAACAAATCATGAACATCCCTCATATAACACAAGGAGGTTGCTATGACCATATTATTTCGACTTTAATCTCAAAATCATTTCGACTTTAATCTCAAAATCATTTCGACTTTAATCTCGTAATCATTTCGACTTTAATCTCGTAATCATCTCGAAATCGAAATTTATACGACTTTATTCTCAAAATCTAAACGAACAAAAATATTTTTCCTTAAAGTGGCCCTAATACGCCGTTGTAGCATCATTAGGTGAGATAATGCCGCCGCTTTTCTGCATTACACAGTGGTGGATTGCCTCCCTGTAAGTATGGTTTTCACATTGTAAAACTTATCTGAAATGTCAACAATTTCAGTAAATTTACTGTAAACCTAAAAAAACAGATGAACAGCGTGAAATTGACTGATATTCACAATCATAAATAAATAAATTAGAAAATGCTACTCCTGTTACTGTTATTCAGTTCTGTAACTTTTTATATGAGTAAAGTACTGAAAGTAATTTTTAGCATAGAATTAGCAAATACATGAAATATAGCAGCATGGCGTTCGTGCTAATAGCATGAGGACACTGGATACACTGTAGTGATGTACCAAAAACTATATTTTAAAATAAACAAATATCATCTTCTAAGAAACAATTTAGGTAACAGAAATGTACATTGACATTAACCTTTTCAGTCACAGTTACAATTGTATCAAACATACAGGAAAAATAAGAGAACTTACATTTGGTGTTCAATGGCTTTTAGTAGTTCCAGATGTTCCAGCTGAACATGTGACTTTGGAATGTTTTTGCCTTTAGAATTGCAATTAGGTCAGCATGTTGGCTCAGTGGGTAGCACTGTAGCCTCACAGCAAGATGACTCTGTGTTGAATTCCCTGGTTTCCTCCCACAGTCTACAGTCCCACAGGCACTACTAAAATTGCCCTAAGAGTGTGTGTATTTGTGAATATGTGTGTTTGCCCTGTGAAGGACTGGCAACTGTCTAGGGTGTTTCCTACCTTTCGCCCAGTGATTGGAGAGACAATAACACTTTGCTTAATAATGAAATAATATGACATTTAGTTTAATAATAAAAGGTAAATTAAAGTTTTAGGTAGGTGTGAAAAATGCTGCAAAGTGAGAATGCTTTCAAAAATGGAAGTGTTAACAGTTGTTTTTTTTTAATGCAAAGTAAATTATCAAAAGTAAATCAAATAAATATTTGGTGGGACCATCTCAGCATTGAGGACACCATTGCAAGGAACCTCCACCACGTTTCACTGTTGCCTGCAGACACTCATTATTGTACGGCTCTCCAGCCCTTCATCGAACAAACTGCCTTCTGTTACAGCCAAATATTTCACATTTTGACTCATCACTCCAGAGCACCTGCTGCCATTTTCTGCACACCAGTTCCTATGTTTTGTACATAGATGAGTCACTTGGCCTTGTTTCCACGTCAAAGGTATGTCTATTTGGCTGCAAGTCTTCCATGAAGACCACTTCTGGCCAGATTTTTCCAAACAATAGATGGGTGTACCTGGGTCCCACTGTTTTTGCCAGTGTTTGAGCTGATGGCACTGCTGGACATCTTTCGATTTAAAAGTGAAGTAAGTATGATGTGTTTTTCATCTGCTGCACTAAGTTTCCTTGGCCGACTACTGCGTCTATGGTCCTCAATATTCAATATCTTGAAACCCCAGTTTGCTTTGAAACGTTTGCCTGGTAGAGACCTTGCTGATGCAGTTTACCTTGTGTCTTGTTGCTTTGCTCTTGCCATGGTGTATGACCTGTGACATAAAAATGTCTTCTACAACCTCACCTTTGTAGCAAAGTTTGGCTGTTCCTCAGCCAGTTTAAAGCCTCATACACAGCTGTTTCTGTTTCCGTTAATAACTGTGTGTCAACCTGCATATGAAAATAGTGATCATTATTACCTGTTTGGTATAACTGGTCAATCATACACCTGACTAATCCTGCAAAATCCCTGACTTTGTTCAAATGCACCTAGAATAATTGAGGCTGTTTTGAAGGCAAATGGTGGTCACACTACATTTACAGCATTTAGCAGATGCTTTTATCCAAAGCGACTTACACAATGAGCGGAACACAATGAGCAATTGAGGGTTAAGGGCCTTGCTCAGGGACCTTGGTGGTGGCGGGGCTTGAACCGGCAACCTTCTGTTTACTAGCCCAGTACCTTAACCACTGAGCTATCACTGGCCCTAAATAAATAAATAAATTGATTTAATTTTGATTTGTCTTTTGTTCATTCACTTTTGTTAAGTATTAACACTTATATTTTTAAAAGCATTCTTACTTTCAATTTCCACACCTGCACAGTACTATTTGGCACTGATTCGGCGGATTGGCCCATAATTGAGCTTTGGCCGCCCAACAATCTGCCAGAAGTTCGTGTATTCGCTATATTTTCAATAGTAAGTACAATGTGATGTTACTCAATTACTAATTAATGTGTTAAATGATAGTTCGTAATTATCTGAGAGAATGGGTGAAATAAACAGACCCTGTACAGATGTTGTGGGAGGAGATGTAACAACTGAGAGGAGACGAGGGGTTGCACAGGGTAACGGAGCTGACGTTACCCCAAACACTGGAGTGTCGAGTGCAGTGCATGGAACTGTAGGTAGACATATGTTTATTTCATTTATTGGTTTATGTTGTGACTTTTTATGTATAGTAGAACTCTGTGTGCATTCACTTCATCTGTGATAAGAGCAATGTGAAATATTTATTCAAAACCAGCTTCGCGTTAAACTGGATTTAGTTAGCTACCTAGCCATCAATGTAGCCGGCTAAGTTAGTAAGAACCACGCTAACTTCCCAACTTTTTACTTGCCTGTGATAGATTCAGGCATTTTGAAGGTGTAAAAGTATATAAAATACTTTACAAATAGCTGCTACATGGCGTATTACCAGAACACTTAAATTACATGTAAAAATAACAAAATTAGCTAGCGTTAGCTTTGCAGCTCCTCCGGTCAGTTTGAAGCACTTGTTCCTCAAAGAGTTGTCTGGTCCAAATGTTATTTACGACAGTTTTTCAAACAATTTAATAAAAGTTATGGTTTTATTTGAGATATTAAAACAGAATAAGCACAAACTAGTTTTCTGTATTCAGTATAATTATATAGTACGGTCACGGTGTTTCATATATGTTTTTGTGAACACGCATATATTAGCGTTGCTAACGCTGTGTTAACGTGAATTTGACAAAAAGAAAGAAAACGGTTTGTTCATTTAAACCGCGCCATCATCGTCAGGGTCGCGGTGGGTCAATTCGGAAACACTGACTATTGCTGTGTGACATCCACTTAACCAGCTGCACCATTAGGTGTATGTTCCAGGTGTATAGATAGACATACAGTTAATGATCACATACCTTTTTGGATTTGTTACATATCTTTTAGTATTATTATCAATTTAATCAAATACAACAGTCAAATTAAAAATATAAGCCAATATTCACTGATTATCTCTAGGTTAGAAACACTGGCAGTGTTAACAGATGTCCATACAGTGTTCTACTCAGGTATTTTTTACTGTACATAAATGTAGTGTGCATATATAATAATAAAAAAATACATAATTATTTATTTATTATTTATTTGGGAGAAATAAGACCAAAGAAAGTTTGCAGTAATGTTTTTTTTTTTGCTCTCGGGTTGAGAATGAAAAGTGGGAGACCGTTTGCTAAAGTTGTTCATGGCCATTTTAAACCCACTTGAGCACCTGAGTTTAATTCACAAACATCTCGTGTACTACATAGTGTGTAACTACATCATTAAAGTGCACAAATTGGAACTACAATGTAGTACAGTACATTGCCATCTTAACTTTGAGCTCCAAAACACTGGAGGTGGATCTTTTTTAATTCTAACTGAATTTGTTTTTCATAATGGGTATGTTTCCACACACCATGAAGTCATAATTACCCAACAGATTTAAGATAATATAAGATAAGATTCCTTTATTGATCCCCATGGGGGAAATTCGAGTGTTACAGCAGCTCCAGTACAGTGTTAGTACAGTAAGTACAGCTATAATTACTACCATTGATGCAACACGTTATATCTATTTCACAGATAGTTCAAATAAAAAAATATGAAAAACATAAAAATTTTATGTTGACTGGTTTCTGCTTTTTGTTTTCTGCATTCAATTAACATTATTGTTTTTTTTAGCATGATCCAAGGGTGAACTCCATCATCTCCTACCATCCTAAATGCTAGCAGCTTAAATGGCCAACATCACTGATAAAGGTTTGTGTACTTCAACTTGTACAGATTACGTCACTTACCTGTCAGACATGTTACCAAGGTATTCCAATAAACAGAGATACAAGAGATGCTAATTGTCCCATGAGTCAGGTAGGTAAACATACTGGTGCGAGTCACAAGATTGTGTCCCTGGGAAGAATAGCTCATTAGAGAATTGATGGCAGACGTGCCAGCCACCTTACTACAGCAGAAATTTTAATTTGAGTCTTAAATGATTGTTTCCATGTGTAGATACTGAAGTTTGAAAAGAAACATTTCTACTTTTTTCTTCTACCTGTAATTATTTAAAATAATATTCTAAATTTATAATATTATTTACATAAGCCCATTACTTAGACTAATACACAATACTTATTTTCTGTAAGTGCACTTGCTTGCCTGGATCTGACAGTCTTGTGCTAGTTAGCATTCTGATAAAAGGTTACTTTCTTGCAACTTTGCACGAGTTGCAAACTGAGATCATAAGCTTACATTGTATTTATTAATTTGATGTGATCATGTATCTCATGTAAGCAGACTTTAAGACTGTGTTACTTCAGGCTCTTCTCAAATAGGAACGTACACTTTGTTTAAAGGCTAAAATATTGAAGTTGATTTAATGTATTCCGTTGCATTATAATAAATGCAAATAGTTTCTAATTATATGCATGCTGTTCTTTATCAGAGAGGGCCCGAGCAGAGCTAGACTCTGTAGATGCAGAGTTGGAGTTACTTGAGCTTCAGATCTCAGAGCTTCTGGAGAAGCAGGCCGCCTTAACCTCCAGGAAAAAACAATTACTGAAGAGCCTGGATGGCTCCTGTGACTTTTCTCAGCCATCAGGATCTGGAGAAACCCCTAAAGCCACCTTTAGCAAAAAAGACCTGCAACATTATGAAGAGTCAGGTTGGTTGTTTTAATGTTGCCTGATTAAAATCATCATGCAGTAAACTGATAATGTTTTGCATTCAAAATCTGTGTACCACTGCAAAATCCTGATTTTCTTTAATTAAACCTTTACTGACAGACTTCTCATGGTCTAAAGAGGTTGAGGAGAAACTCTCAAGAGTGTTCAAGCTTTCGAAATTCCGGCCACTTCAGCAAGCAGCCATCAACCTCAGTATGTCAGGAAAAGATCTTTTTTTGGTCATGCCTACTGGCAGAGGCAAAAGTTTATGTTATCAGCTACCGGCTATCTGCTCAGAAGGTAAGTTAAAGCTAATATGAACCCCTGTTGTCTTTCTCCAAATGTTTTTACATTCAGAAAATGAAATACTATTAAAGTATATTACAAGTGTTATAGTTGTTACTTTTTTTAAAAATCAATGTAAGTAGAAAATGTATTTATTTTGACATTCCACCTGAGGCACAACTATGTAAAAACGTGCTTATGTTTATACGTATGTTTCATGTATTTCATTATTAAATGATTAAGAGGTTTATTAATACTCATAAATGCATTATAAGTACATGAGAGTTGTATTATAGTGTTATAATTCAATTGTATTGAACTGTATTGTCACTGTAGTTTATAGTTTTAGTTCACACACAAACTAGTTAAACAACATTTTTTGTTTTTACAGTGGTGTTAAACTGGTATCAAACATTGTTATATTTAACTGATATAACTGAATTGATTATTAATATTTTGGTGTTCTGTTAATGTTTTTATCATTACTGCTTGCTGTTGGAATGTCTTACTGCTTGGTTTTTGATGAGTTAAAATGTTTTATTTTTTATGTCTATCAGGTTTTACATTGGTCATTGCTCCACTGGTGTCCTTGATGGAGGATCAACTCATGTATCTGAAGTCCATCAATGTCCCTGCTGTAACACTTAATGCTTCTAGTTCAAAGGTGAGCAAAATGCTGGATATATAAAATAATCGCTCAGATTTTTTATTGTTGCTGGTCTATCTGGGAGCAAACAAAGTTTTGTTGTATAACTCATGACAATAAATTCCTGTCTGTCCATCCATCCATCCATTCAACTAGTTTTGTCAGTGCTTGCTTAATATTTATCAGCATTTACATTTTTTTTAAAAACTTTTTTCCAGGAGGATTCCAAGTATGTTATGGCAGGCATGGTTGATAAAAACATTCCCTTTAAACTGCTGTATGTTACCCCAGAGAAGATTGCTAAGAGCAAGCTGCTCATGTCTAAACTTGAAAAGGCCTATAAAATGGGTCTGCTCGATCGCATTGCTGTGGATGAAGTTCACTGCTGCAGTCAGTGGGGTCATGACTTCAGACCAGGTGGGACTTTAAACCACTATTGTTTCAGTTTTATTACTACCAAGCCAAGTGTTCTTTCCATTCAAAGGATAGTAAACATTTTATATTTATTTAGATAATTTGTTTAGACAATAATCAATCATGTCTTTAACAGCATCATGTCAGACAAAAATACTGCTACTTTATCTTTAATGCGATGTGGCTGTCTGTACATAAAATGATGCCAATGTCTAAAACTCGCAGCAATTCATGGAAAATAATTAATGATGTGTTATGTAATTGCAGATGGTTCAAAACCAATTTTACCATTGCATGTGTGTACCAGTTTGCAGCATAGTTTCATGCTTTAATATCTGGACAGGGCAGTAATTTCTGAAAACATGTTAAAAAGCTTATATAAAAAGATTGTGTGTTGGTTTTGGTGGATTTTATGAAGTTAATGTTTTAAACCAAGAGTTATCCGGAGAAAAAAGTGGACTTCCAAATGGCAGGCTTAGAGCTGAATGGAATTTCTATTTGATCAAAAATTATCTATCATTAAAACACAATAAACTGCAATTTGCAATTTAGTTAAAACTGCAACTTTTAACTATTTGTCAGTGCAATTGCCATTTTTAGCAATGGCTCACAACGGTATTGTACTACATAATAGAAATCATATATTAGCACAATATAGATATGCAATAGCACTGATGTGACTTCTTCTATGACTCAGATTACAAGCTTCTGGGCATTCTCAAACGTCAGTTTACTAGTGTTCCACTGATTGGACTGACAGCTACTGCAACCAGCGAAGTTTTAAAAGACTGCCAGAAGATTTTGTGTGTTCCAGATGCAGTCATGCTTACAGCACCATTTAACAGACCTAATCTCCACTATGAGGTAGGCTACATTGTACATTTTAGATGCCTTAATTATACACTGTATGATTAGAAGTTTGTTGATATTTCCACTAATTACTGAGATGAGTTGTTTTAGCCACATATTACTGACAGGTGGCTTGGTGGGTAGCACTGTCACCTCACAGCAAGCAGGTCCTGAGATCGATTCCTCGGTTTCCTCCCACAGTCCAAAGACAAGCAAGTGAGGTGAATTCGAGATACAAAATTGTCCATGATTGTGTTTGATATTGAACTCTTAACTGATGTAACCAGTAACTACTTGTCCTGTCATGAATGTACCAAAGTGTGTAAAACATCCTAATAAATAAATAAAAATATTGACAGATATACAAATTAAATTATATAAAAATATGCTTTTACTTTGTGGCAACCGTTTAAGAAAGGGCCTTTCCTGTTCCATCAGGACTGTGTCCCTGTGCACAAAACGTGATCCATAAAGACATGGTTTGCGAAGTGTCGTGTGGAGGAGCTACAGTGGTCTGCACAGAACTCTAACCACAACCTCATTAAACACCTTTAATATAAAATGGAATGTCACTTGTGAATTTTGTGAGAATGTCAATGTAACAAAATTTTCAGATGCACTCCAAGGTCTTGTGGAAAGCCTTTCTGATGAGTGGAGACTGTTAAGCATTAGGTGCAATTCCATAATAGTCCCCATGTTTTGGAATAGTATGTTCAACAAGCTCAATGTTTAAGGAATCATACTATTCATATCTTAACATCCCGTCAATCTTCCCTCAGACAAACTACAGTTTTCATGCCTCCTCTCTTTCATTTTATCCTACGACTTACCATTTTAACAATTGCCTTTAAACACATAATGGAGGCAATGTTCTAGACTAGACATAGTCTTCAGTTGACCATCTTTGGTATAGTTATAGTCTCTCAAGCCGTTACTATGTCTCTTTTATTTTATCTTTTTGTTTTGCCTTTTTCCACCCATTGAAAAGCTGGGATAGACTCTAGCAACCCCACCCCCAGTGACCCTAATTGAATAAGCGGTTAAGAAAGTGACCTGACATGCACTTTTCCCACTCCTAAAATCTTCACATTTTGTCTCTGTCCTCCCTGCCAATCAATATCCTAACTTCCTTAGCACAGCCTGTTATTTTTCCACTCAGTACCTCGCTTCACTTTTCTCATTAACTAAAGTTCAACACTTTAAATGCCAAATACTTGATTACTTGTGATTCTTTTTACACACAGCCACATACCAAATATGAATATTTATGTAATAGATGGCAACAGGTTGCAACAGAAATTGGGGTCAATACTTATTGGCAGAATTTGCATCCCTACCCCATAGTAGACATTAAAATGCATCTGCATAAAAAGTTAGTAATTTATTTTGTTTAATTATTAAATTCTTTGTATTACTCTACAGGTTAGATTTAAGGTTAATGAAAATATAACCAGAGAAATAACAGGACTAATCAAAGGAAGATTCAAGGACCAATCAGGTAAAATAATGCTTCTTAGAAATATGTACAGTAGTTTTTGTAATTGTTTTGTAGCTGTTGGAAGTGGCGACACTGTGTTTTAGTGTCTGTGTTACTCTTTGCAATGTTTACAGTTCTAATCTCTACACAGCCAGTCAACCAGTAGCAAAGCTTCAGTCCCTTAATTACTTGAAGAATGCGCAGCATAATTGGTGACCCTTTACTTTAGCTCACTACCAAAAAAGAAAGCCACAGGGATTGATAACATTGCAACAAAATATATTTCAAGATACTGAAGAATTAAAATCGTTTCAAGTGATGACAAAATAATAATAAAAAATCTGAAAACCATTCAGTGGCCAGTGGATTAGAAAAGGTCAGTTTATATCCCAAAACCAAAGAAATTGGACAAGAAGGAGCGTGCAAACTATATTGTACGATCTCATCACACACCAAGTTATGCTGAATAATATTCAAAACAGATTGAAAGAGAGCGTGTGCACACATGATTTAGAAAAAGCAGAGGAACAAGAGATCTCATTGCCTATATAATCTGGATTGCAGAAAAAGCCAAGGAATTCAACATGTGCATCATTGACTAGAGCAAAGCTTTTGGCTGTGTTAATCACACATAATTATGGATGAATGTCTTCAGGCAGATGGAAATACCAGAGCACTGATCAGCAAGCCTCAGTCTTTATAAAAATTGTACAGGCTGGTTTCACACTGGCAAGGGAGTCACACACAGCTGCATTCTGTCACCATTCCTGTTCAATCTGTACACTGAACATATGAGAGGAGCAGGACTGGAGGAAGATGATCAAGGATTCAAGTGGAACAAACAGAACATTAAAAGAACAGAAAAAGCTCTTTAGGTGTCATTTGTGGATGTGTAAACTGAGAATAAAAAATTGTACAGGAAGAATATTAATGCTTTTAAACGCTGCTGGTAGTGAAGACTATTGAGAGTACCTTGGACTGCAAAAAAGACAAACAAATGGATTCTCGACCAAATAAAACCCTAAGCTTTTACTCACACCTCAGATAACCAAAGTGAAGCTCTGTTTTTTAGAAGACATTATGAAATGAACCATTGTATTGGAAAAGACAATTATGCCTGCAAGAGTTGAACAGTCAAACAATGAACGAGCCATTAAAAAGCCTGTAGACCCAAACAGAACACAGGATCGTCTTTAGAAATGTTATCTTTATGGTTACCAGGATAATCAACTTGATCACCAAAATCAACTTGAAGGCACTTAATAATTATAATAATTTTTACAATAATTAAAGTTGACAAAACATTTGCTGATTTATTAATTTGTTGCATATACACTAGCAAAAAAAAATTACTTATTTTTTATTTATTTGTTTTTTTACACAGGAATTGTGTATGTGTTCTCCCAAAAAGAAGCAGAGACTGTGTCTGTAGATCTGCAGCAGAGTGGCATCCTGGCCCAGCCATACCATGCAAACATGGAGGCCTCAGATAAAACCCTGGTTCACCGCCAGTGGTCTAATAATAAAATCCAGGTAGATCCTTTTTAATACATAAATGTCTGTGCACTGCTGGTTTTATTGGAACTGTCTTGGAGAGCTTGAAGTCAACTACTTATGTTCTGCAGAGAGGTATTCTAAAATATTAATCACAATTAGTTTAAATTATTTGAAAGCAAGCTTGGGAAATAAGACTGGAAACACTGTAGAAATAGAAACTGGGCTAGTGTATATGTTTAATATTTTTTCACTAGCACAGTCTATATTTAGATCTGAATGTGTGTGAATATTCACTATTAATCCCTGTTTAGAAATAACTCTAGAAACGGTTTGTTGTCTTTTTAGGTGGTCGTGGCTACTGTGGCATTTGGAATGGGCATTGACAAAGCTGATGTGCGATTTGTAATCCATTATACCATCAGCAAGTCCATAGAGAATTACTATCAGGAGAGTGGACGTGCAGGTAGGCAGGCTTCTGGTAGGCAGGTGATCCATGACCTCTGCACTTAATTTCTGCAGTTAACTTTAATACCATTTTATGTTCTATGTAATTTTCAGGAAGAGACGATGGTCCAGCATACTGCATAGTGTTCTATGGGTTTGCAGACATTTTTAGAATTAGTACCATGGTTGTGATGGAGAATACAGGTCAGCAGAAGCTTCAGAATATGGTGGCCTATTGTCAGAATGTAGACAGGTAATCAAAGTAATACTGAGTATGTCATACTTTGTATGCTTCATTAACTTTGGAAGAAAGAAAAAAACACTAGGCAATTATAATGTTTGTGCACAGGTGTCGTCGTGCCGTCATGGCAGTTCATTTTGATGAAGTTTGGAATGATGAAGAGTGCAAACAGATGTGTGATGTCTGTCGACATGGCAGTGGTAAGATCAGTGCATAAATTGTTGTTGGTGTGACACATGATCTTGAATTATGAGGTTATTGGTTGTCTGTAACACTAGAGTAAATGAATCTCTTGTGTCAGACTATGTCACCATGGATATCACCAAGCATGCACGTGAGGCAGTGGCGATTGTGGAGGTGGCCACGTCTATGGATGAAAAGATGACTCCTTTGAAACTGTGTGAGACCTGGTTGGGGAAAGGGGTTGCCAAGATCCGCAAAATGACAGCGGTCACAACATTGTCACGTCTTGAAGTGGAGGCTGTTATTGTCCATCTTCTATTGCATGGCTACTTCAGGTAATACAATAACTGATGTGGAAAGTAATAATGAATTATTCTAAGATTCAGAATTGTGTGTTCAACAAAGAATTATTTATTACATTTTAATGCAAAATGAAGTATGTTTTTAAGTATTCTTATTTATTTTTAAAGTGAAGACTTCAGCTTCACCCCATACACTACATATTTTTACGTGAAAATTGGACGCAAAGCTGCCCTGCTTAAAAAAGAAAACCACTCTATTACTATGAAGATGAAGAGAAGACATAATGCACCCAACCAAGCTGCTTCAAGTGTGAGTATTTTTCATATTCTTTTTACCCTGTGTTTTCTGTTTGGGGTGTGAGTTATGCTGCTTTTTTTAGTATGGTCTGTTTCTATAGTATATTACACCAAAATCTCCTGAATCATACGGTAAACTACAGGTACAATTGAGGTAGAAAGTTTGCACTTTATGGCCAAAAGTATCTCGATCCCCCTTCTAATGAATTAGATCAGGTGCTGCAGCCAACAAGCTGATGGTTAAGTATATAACCATATACCTATAGCAGTGCCTTCTACAATTATTGGCACCCCTGGTAAACATGAACAAAATTTGCTATAAAATATATTCTTTACTGCATATCCAGTTATATTTAAAACTTGAGCACAAAGCTCCCATTTATTAAAAGTACAGTGATTAAAAAAAAACTAAATTAAAAATTCCTGAAATAAATACTTTTTGGAGCCTTTTCCTCTGATCCGAATCAGTTGATGAGCTGGTTAACTTGAGTGTTTTCCTTTAAGTGTAGTTTCTTTTCACATGAAGAAAAATCCAAATGCATTAAAATGCATCACAACAAACTATGTGAAAATGCTTTACTTATTGGTCACATGTGTCTGATTCTGCAACAAGAAAGTGTTCTGTGTTTTAGACTAATGCATATTTCTATGCAACTAAACATGGAGTAACAACAGAGATGGTGCTTGTTTTATAGCTGTACTACTCATCTGGATAATATACCAGGCTAAAATACATCAGCAGAATGCTGAATTAATTAATTTTGGTCCGCATTCAAGTGTGATTACTGTTTTCACACCTACTCAAACAAATGACAACAAGGGCAAAAACAAATCGTAGTCTGATATAACCAGACTAAAAAGTGCAAGTGTAAAAACACCATAAGATACCGGCTTTAAAACTTATTCTATAAGGCCAGATTGGAGAACATGTTGAAAGGGAATGAGACGTTTACTCTATAGTAAAGGTCTTCAGATTTAGAATGAGCATATACACACCAACAATATGGTTGTGGAACAGGATGTCCTATAATATTAAGGTAGGTGGCTACATGCATCTGGTCGTGTAATGCTTTTGACCTTGATTGTAAGTTAGTGCATAAATGTTTATTTTTTAATATTAATGGTAAATGCATAATTTTTTTAGAATGCTTTAATATTTTCTGTAGCTCATTGATTCCTCCACACTAAACTAATTAACCTCGTGCATATCTTTTATTAACTTTGCATATTTCTTTTTAGATAAATTATTTTTCTTTAGGTCACCGTAGCTAGAAACACATCGCCATCACTTTCTAAGCTCTAACTGTGTGAAAATCAGTAGGAGCCAAAGTTTTAGTGAAGTGACAAAAACCTTTGTTTAGAAACTTTTTTTTTTCATTCAGTCATGGAACTCTTTCAGGTTAGAACTAATGTGATGTTGCCATCTGCTTTTACCTTGAACTTTATGGTATTACACTGGATACATATAGTGCTAAGACTTTTTGCACACTTTGTATTGCAGATTTTATTTTGAGTGGATGAAAGTGCCATATTTACCATAGATTTACACTTAATCACCCATAATGATGGAGTGACAACAGCAGTTTTTGAAACTGTACATTTTTACACTTTGTATTTAAATTTTCAGTATGAAAGCTGTTGTCCTTTTTTTTCTTCAACATTTATTTTAATGATTTATTTTAAAGATTGAAAATGAATTTGGCTCAGATACGTGGGCAAGCTATGACATGGATTTTTTTAAAGGTTTGCTTAATTTGCAAGAATACACTGCTTCATATTCAGTTATGGTAACACTAGTAGTTCCATTATTTTGATTGACACTTATATGTTAGCCTCAGTGGCATGTGACTGTACAGCAGACACTGATTGCTGCAAAAAAGAAGAGAATAAAAAAAAAACATCACAGGAGAAAACATTGGAGGAGGAAGCATTGTCAGTGCAGTGTGGGCAGTTCACGTGATGTTAAACCGACATTTAGGAGCCACAGAGCTGGCAAGAAGGTGAAGCATACACTTACTCCCACCGATGAAGGGTTGTGATTGAGGGAAGGTGTTTTCTTGGTGGTGGTATTCTAAATCTTGTTCATCATACTTTGTGCACTGGAAGGCCTTTCAGTTACCAATTATATTGATTTTGCACTTTTAATGGTGACTTTGTAAAAGGTTTGTTTTTTTGGTAGCAATTCACTATGAAGTGGTAGCCATAAAATATAGCAGAATGTCATTTTGTAGTTATGGACTTTAATAAGAGATACTCTAATCAAAAGGTCCAATCTGGCCACATTGAGAGAGGAAGGTCAAATCTGATTAATTGCAGCTATAGCAACTTCCACTTCTCTGAGAAGCCTTTCTCCAAGATTTTAGAGTGTGTCTGTGTGAATACTTTTCTATTCATTCAGAAGAGCATTTGTGAGGTCAGACATTCATATTGGACAAGAGGGCCTGGCTCGAAATCTCTGTTCTGGTTCATCCGAAAGGTGTTCGATGGGATTGAGGTCAGAGCTCTGTTCGACCAGTTAAGTTCTTCCACACCAAACTCACCCAACAATGCCTTTATGAACCTTGCTTGTCATGCTGGAACAGAAAAGGGCCTTCCCCAGGCTGTTCCCACAAAGATACAATTGTCCAAAATGTCTTGTTATGCTGAAGCATTAGGATTTTCCCTTACTGGAGCTAAGGAGCCTAGGCCAACCACTGAAAAAACATAGCATGGTCCCTTTTCACTAAAATGTAAATGTCCATTTTTTTCCTATGCCTACCCATCAGGAGTAGAGGCACCTGTGCTGTTACTAAAGCAACCAATCTGGGCAAACAAGCAAATGTGTCTGAAGTCCAGACTGACAAATGAGATCTGGTCACTAGACACTCCATTTAAAAATCAGATATAATAAATCAGATTTGGTGTGATGTCTGGACATAGTATAATCTTTGGCTTATTTTGTGTTTGCTAAAGTAATTAATTGAATCAAATTTTCAGTTTGTATTCCTTGTTTCTAGGGTCTGTTCATAAGATTTTATCCTTATCTTTTTAAATGTGCAGTGATTTTAATATTCCTTGTTTCCTTGCAGTCAGTAGTACACACCCTCAAATATCATCTGGTTAAAAAGCTCTTGTGCTGCCCACAGGTAAATGAGACGGGAGGCAGTGGAGATAAGATTAGTGGCAAGCTAAAATCAAAAGAAGGAAAAAGATCTGCTGAGAGTGCTGAGAAAACCTTTGTTGCCAAGAAAATCAAGAAAGAGCCTGTACCCTAGTCCATGAGGAAAAGAAGCCAAAAGTACAGTTCCCTTCCTATTCTCAAATCCGCATGCAGACAATGTAATCTCAAAGGCATACGTTTGTCTTAAAACATTCTCTGATGCCTTTGTGTCTTGCTTGTCCATATCTTATGCTCGTCTTCATCATGCTGCATATATGTTGTCCGGGCATTTTCATGTTCTAAGTAACACTGGCTTTAAGGTTCACTCACATTGGGACAGATGCATTGCGGGAATGTCTAGCATTAACACTGTGCATGGATCACTAACACCATTATCTAGCCATTATGTGCTTTTCTACTTCACCACACCATTGCCGGTTATAGATTTCTAATGTCTATTTCTGCTTCCTCAGGTTGACCAATCAGCTGCTGGGCTTCAGAAAGAACCAATCGCTTATTTGAACGATGTCAACATTGACCTTAGCAGGAATGACAAACTAGTAAAAATTACCAAGGACCAACAGAACCAGGAGAAAAGACATTCCCAAAATGTGGAAGATAATGTATTACAAGCGCCTGAAATGATTCCACCTGCTGCAATTGAGGTTGATGTGGAGGTCAGTATTCAGAAAAAGAACTGCATCACTGAAAGCAATTGCACGTCTCACAATATTGAAGGTCATAACAAAGACTCCAATGAAAAACCTGTTCCACCTAAAAGAATACAGCAGCAGTTTTCACCTCCAGCTTCAAACGGTATTTCTAAAGCTGGACATCCAAAATCAGTTCTGGCCAGCCGTCCATCAGAGACCTCTATCATATCAGCTGCAGCCCTTGAAGAGCTGTCCGACCTCCGCAGTTACTACAACAAGCAGTTAAGGAGAATAAACTACGTTTCACACGAACAATTGCAGGACTCTTCACACAGTTCAGGAATGCTCACATGCATAACGGAACCCTTAAGAAGTCTTCGTCTCCCATCCAGTACAGCAGTGACCAAAAGCGCCAGAAATTTATGGACACGTGTTAGTATGAGAAGAAAACTTATTCAGAGATGACCAGTCACAAAGTACATTCATTTAAATGATTGCAAATACCTCAGGAATTGTGGTAACTCTTTTTTCTAAACTTAATCTTATTTCAGAAGTATTTGAAGTTCTGCACTGTCTGCCGTATTTAATTTGATGATGTAAATTATGTCAAAAAAATGACTTGTTTTGTTTATACTGTTGTTGATAATGACTCTCCTTATCACCTTAACAGATTTTTTGTTTTGGTAGCAGTTATCAATAAATTAGTTTATTGGCACTTTTTGTTTAGACATGTTTTACCTTTTGTCTTTGATTAGATCTGTTTTGTGTAAACAGACCACTATGTATATGTTAACCTGGTACAAGCATATTGAAGTGATGTCTAAATATGTCTTGTCACATCATATTAAAATATTACCCACAGACTGCAGTGAAGTGAGTAGGACCTAAAACATTTATAAACGGAAAACCCCATTTTGTTAGATCTGGCAAAGAATCGAAGCAGTGTACTGGAATTTTCACAGTATTACTCAACTGCCTATGAATTATTTAATTTAATGTAGGAACACAGTCATTTAGGAGGCTAGATTTAATGGTGTGAACGGTTTTAAGTTTGTATTTTTGTTACTGTTTATAGGTTTATTGAGTAAGTAATGTTTAATAGCTTTATATTGTTGTTGTTATTATTATTATTATTATTATTCTGTGTTTAAATGCTATAACACTACACTATATACAAACATAAACAAAGCCATAATCACTGACCTAACTATGGTCAAATGTTGCTCAGTGTGTCAGATTTGATTTATTAAACATTTTATTTCCTTAATTAACAAAATACTAACAAGACTGAATCAAATACATCTTTGTAATGGGGCCAGATATAAAGTTAGAAAATGCAGTAAGTAATAACATGACTTTTTTTTCTTATGTCTGATAGTCTTCAGTCTTCAGTCTTCATTACCATTAGGCCAGTATGAATGCAGTATTCACAATTACCAGTAGATGGCCACAACAGCACAGACAACCTAAACATGTTAGACTAGTGGTTCTCAGCCTTTTCATCAGCTTGGCCGCAACAGGCCACAAATAAATTCTTATGGGCCACACATACATTATGGCTGAAGACCAACTTTTTAAAATATGTAAAGGATGCAGTTCTGTAAATAAGTTACTTCATTAATTTAAGGAGTAAAGCCAGCACCAATTTTACCCTTGTTAAAAAGTATACACCCAATATCTGGACTTCACTTAATGAAAAAAAAAAAAAAAAAAAAACCCAGTGTTTACACTGAACAAATGTAATTTGTAAATATAAACAAATTTAGAATTTGATGCCTGCAACACAATCCTAAAACATTGCCGTTTTGCGAGTGGAATTTTGGCTTATTCTTGCTTGGTACAAGAGTTCCCAGGTTAACGTCTAATTCTTTTCTTTATGATGCATCATGTGTTTTTAGTAGGGCACAGAGATCTGGAGTTCAGGCAGGTCAGTCAAGCACATCCACTCTGCGTCTATAAACCATTCTGTTGTAACATGCATAATGAGGCCTGGGGTTGTCTTGCTGAAAGAATCATGGAGTCTCCAAGAATAGATGTGGCCTTGATTTCCCGATCTGCGTCTCTGCATCAATGACGTATGCAACTCGTTCATGACGTGGGTACTGATGCACCCCCATATTAGGACAGATGTTGGCTTTTGCACCTTTTGCTGATAACAGCCTGGAAGGTCCTCCACCCTATCTCAGACCCCAGTTTGAAGGTTTACTGAGTTTTAAAGTCATAATTTATATATACTGTATATATATATATATACACACTGTATATATACAGTGTATCACAAAAGTGAATACACCCCTCACATTTCTGCAAATATTTTATTATATCTTTTCATGGGACAACACTATAGAAATAAAACTTGGATATAACTTAGAGTAGTCAGTGTACAACTTGTATAGCAGTGTAGATTTACTGTCTTCTGAAAATAACTCAACACACAGCCATTAATGAGTGAGTACACCCCACAGTGAACATGTCCAAATTGTGCCCAAAGTGTCAATATTTTGTGTGACCACCATTATTATCCAGCACTGCCTTAACCCTCCTGGGCATGGAATTCACCAGAGCTGCACAGGTTGCTACTGGAATCCTCTTCCACTCCTCCATGATGACATCACGGAGCTGGTGGATGTTAGACACCTTGAACTCCTCCACCTTCCACTTGAGGATGCGCCACAGGTGCTCAATTGGGTTTAGTCCATCACCTTTACCTTCAGCTTCCTCAGCAAGGCAGTTGTCATCTTGGAGGTTGTGTTTGGGGTCGTTATCCTGTTGGAAAACTGCCATGAGGCCCAGTTTTCGAAGGGAGGGAATCATGCTCTGTTTCAGAATGTCACAGTACATGTTGGAATTCATGTTTCCCTCAATGAACTGCAGCTCCCCAGTGCCAGCAACACTCATGCAGCCCAAGACCATGATGCTACCACCACCATGCTTGACTGTAGGCAAGATACAGTTGTCTTGGTACTTCTCACCAGGGCGCCGCCACACATGCTGGACACCATCTGAGCCAAACAAGTTTATCTTGGTCTCAGACCAAGACACAGGGCATTCCAGTAATCCATGTTCTTGGACTGCTTGTCTTCAGCAAACTGTTTGCGGGCTTTCTTGTGCGTCAGCTTCCTTCTGGGATGACGACCATGCAGACCGAGTTGATGCAGTGTGCGGCGTATGGTCTGAGCACTGACAGGCTGACCTCCCACGTCTTCAACCTCTGCAGCAATGCTGGCAGCACTCATGTGTCTATTTTTTAAAGCCAACCTCTGGATATGACGCCGAACACGTGGACTCAACTTCTTTGGTCGACCCTGGCGAAGCCTGTTCCGAGTGGAACCTGTCCTGGAAAACCGCTGTATGACCTTGGCCACCATGCTGTAGCTCAGTTTCAGGGTGTTAGCAATCTTCTTATAGCCCAGGCCATCTTTGTGGAGAGCAACAATTCTATTTCTCACATCCTCGGAGAGTTTTTTGCCATGAGGTGCCATGTTGAATATCCAGTGGCCAGTATGAGAGAATTGTACCCAAAACACCAAATTTAACAGCCCTGCTCCCCATTTACACCTGGGACCTTGACACATGACACCAGGGAGGGACAACGACACATTTGGGCACAATTTGGACATGTTCACTGTGGGGTGTACTCACTTATGTTGCCAGCTATTTAGACATTAATGGCTGTGTGTTGAGTTATTTTCAGAAGACAGTAAATCTACACTGCTATACAAGCTGTACACTGACTACTCTAAGTTATATCCAAGTTTTATGTCTATAGTGTTGTCCCATGAAAAGATATAATGAAATATTTGCAGAAATGTGAGGGGTGTACTCACTTTTGTGATACACTGTATATGATGAAACTTGAATGAAACGAGGCAGGCGCTAGGACCCCCCGATTTCCTCATTGCTCCTCCAAACGCAAAGCAAGCTCTTTGATCATCAGTTTTATACTTCACATTCCAGGTTTCAGTTTTCAGTTTGTTTCCAAATAACAACAAACACACATTGAAAACAAACGGCTCGTATTTTAATTTTCCGAAATCAGCATTTATATCAGTTCAATTGGAAATAAACGCGCATGCGCGTGCATGCGCTTACATGCTTATATTATTGTTTAGACAGTGTAAATCAAACACAAGTGTTAAAAAAGTAATAATAACGACGCGTCCTGTTGTTCTGACTTTTGTGTTTGTATTTGTGACGTGCACATATTTGCTCTATCTGCAAAAAATTAAAGTGAGGAAGCAGTTAGTTTTATACACAAAAGTCAGAACAGGGGTCAGATCATGTCGTTATTATTATCAATGTGTGTTTGTTTGTTATTTGAAACGAAACTGAAAACTGAAACCTTTTTAATTTTGGGATTTGAAGTGAAAAACTAATGACCAAAGGTACACAAACACCTTTGCATTGCGCTTGGGGGGTAGTTTTCATTCCATATATATCAAGTTTCATTATATATATATCAGGTTTCATTATATATATATATATATATATATATATATATATATATATATATATATATATATATATATATATATCGAGTTTCATTATATATATATCGAGTTTCATTATATATATATCAGGTTTTATTATATATATATCGAGTTTCATTATATATATACTGTATATATATCAGGTTTCATTATATATATATCAGGTTTCATTATATATATATCGAGTTTCATTATATATATATATCGAGTTTCATTATATATATATCAGGTTTCATTATATATATATATCGAGTTTCATTATATATATATCAGGTTTTATTATATATATATCGAGTTTCTTTATATATATATCGAGTTTCATTATATATATATCAGGTTTTATTATATATATCGAGTTTCTTTATATATATATCGAGTTTCATTATATATATATAAGGTTTCATTATATATATATCAGGTTTCATTATATATATATCGAGTTTCATTATATATATATCAGGTTTCATTATATATCGAGTTTCATTATATAAATATCAAGTTTCTTTATATATATATCGAGTTTCATTATATATATATCAAGTTTCATTCCATATATATCAGCATTTGCTATATATTTCCTGTTTGGCTTGCCATAATATATATATATATATATATATACAGTGTATCACAAAAGTGAGTACACCCCTCACATTTCTGCAAATATTTCATTATATCTTTTCATGGGACAACACTATATACATGACACTTGGATATAACTTAGAGTAGTCAGTGTACAGCTTGTATAGCAGTGTAGATTTACTGTCTTCTGAAAATAACTCAACACACAGCCATTAATGTCTAAATGGCTGGCAACATAAGTGAGTACACCCCACAGTGAACATGTCCAAATTGTGCCCAAATGTGTCGTTGTCCCTTCCTGGTGTCATGTGTCAAGGTCCCAGGTGTAAATGGGGAGCAGGGCTGTTAAATTTGGTGTTTTGGGTACAATTCTCTCATACTGGCCACTGGATATTCAACATTGCACCTCATGGCAAAGAACTCTCTAAGGATGTGAGAAATAGAATTGTTGCTCTCCACAAAGATGGCTTGGGCTATAAGAAGATTGCTAACACCCTGAAACTGAGCTACAGCATGGTGGCCAAGGTCATACAGCGGTTTTCCAGGACAGGTTCCACTCGGAACAGGCTTCGCCAGGGTCGACCAAAGAAGTTGAGTCCACGTGTTCGGCGTCATATCCAAAGGTTGGCTTTAAAAAATAGACACATGAGTGCTGCCAGCATTGCTGCAGAGGTTGAAGACGTGGGAGGTCAGCCTGTCAGTGCTCAGACCATACGCCGCACACTGCATCAACTCGGTCTGCATGGTCGTCATCCCAGAAGGAAGCTGACGCACAAGAAAGCCCGCAAACAGTTTGCTGAAAACAAGCAGTCCAAG
Organism: Trichomycterus rosablanca; assembly: GCF_030014385.1. Lineage (NCBI taxonomy): Eukaryota > Metazoa > Chordata > Actinopteri > Siluriformes > Trichomycteridae > Trichomycterus > Trichomycterus rosablanca. Next base: position 67,728,080 of record NC_085988.1, on the reverse strand, counting down.
AACATGGATTACGGGAATGCCCTGTGGTCTGACGAGACCAAGATAAACTTGTTTGGCTCAGATGGTGTCCAGCATGTGTGGCGGCGCCCTGGTGAGAAGTACCAAGACAACTGTATCTTGCCTACAGTCAAGCATGGTGGTGGTAGCATCATGGTCTTGGGCTGCATGAGTGTTGCTGGCACTGGGGAGCTGCAGTTCATTGAGGGAAACATGAATTCCAACATGTACTGTGACATTCTGAAACAGAGCATAATCCCCTCCCTTCGAAAACTGGGCCTCATGGCAGTTTTCCAACAGGATAACGACCCCAAACACAACCTCCAAGATGACAACTGCCTTGCTGAGGAAGCTGAAGGTAAAGGTGATGGACTAAACCCAATTGAGCACCTGTGGCGCATCCTCAAGTGGAAGGTGGAGGAGTTCAAGGTGTCTAACATCCACCAGCTGCGTGATGTCATCATGGAGGAGTGGAAGAGGATTCCAGTAGCAACCTGTGCAGCTCTGGTGAATTCCATGCCCAGGAGGGTTAAGGCAGTGCTGGATAATAATGGTGGTCACACAAAATATTGACACTTTGGGCACAATTTGGACATGTTCACTGTGGGGTGTACTCACTTATGTTGCCAGCCATTTAGACATTAATGGCTGTGTGTTGAGTTATTATCAGAAGACAGTAAATCTACACTGCTATAAGTTGTACACTGACTACTCTAAGTTATATCCAAGTTTTATTTCTATAGTGTTGTCCCATGAAAAGATATAATAAAATATTTGCAGAAATGTGAGGGGTGTACTCACTTTTGTGATACACTGTATATATATATATATATATATATATATATATATATATATACTAAATAGCTTTTAACTTGGTAATGTTGGTCTATATATATATATATATATATATATATATATATATATATATATATATATATATATACGTATATCTTAGCTTATGTTTACCTTTAATTTAATAAAATATTAAGACCAACCTACAGGGGTTGGACAAAATAACTGAAACACCTGGTTTTAGACCACAATAATTTATTAGTATGGTGTAGGGCCTCCTTTTGCGGCCAATACAGCGTCAATTCGTCTTGGAAATGACATATACAAGTCCTGCACAGTGGTCAGAGGGATTTTAAGCCATTCTTCTTGCAGGATAGTGGCCAGGTCACTACGTGATGCTGGTGGAGGAAAACGTTTCCTGACTCGCTTCTCCAAAACACCCCAAAGTGGCTCAATAATATTTAGATCTGGTGACTGTGCAGGCCATGGGAGATGTTCAACTTCACTTTCATGTTCATCAAACCAATCTTTCACCAGTCTTGCTGTGTGTATTGGTGCATTGTCATCCTGATACACGGCACCGCCATTGGATGCACATGGTCCTCCAGAATGGTTCGGTAGTCCTTGGCAGTGACGCGCCCATCTAGCACAAGTATTGGGCCAAGGGAATGCCATGATATGGCAGCCCAAACCATCACTGATCCACCCCCATGCTTCACTCTGGGCATGCAACAGTCTGGGTGGTACGCTTCTTTGGGGCTTCTCCACACCATAACTCTCCCGGATGTGGGGAAAACAGTAAAGGTGGACTCATCAGAGAACAATACATGTTTCACATTGTCCACAGCCCAAGATTTGCGCTCCTTGCACCATTGAAACCGACGTTTGGCATTGGCACGAGTGACCAAAGGTTTGGCTATAGCAGCCCGGCCGTGTATATTGACCCTGTGGAGCTCCCGACGGACAGTTCTGGTGGAAACAGGAGAGTCGAGGTGCACATTTAATTCTGCCGTGATTTGGGCAGCCGTGGTTTTATGTTTTTTGGATACAATCCGGGTTAGCATCCGAACATCCCTTTCAGACAGCTTCCTCTTGCGTCCACAGTTAATCCTGTTGGATGTGGTTTGTCCTTCTTGGTGGTATGCTGACATTACCCAGGATACCGTGGCTCTTGATACATCACAAAGACTTGCTGTCTTGGTCACAGATGCGCCAGCAAGACGTGCACCAACAATTTGTCCTCTTTTGAACTCTGGTATGTCACCCATAATGTTGTGTGCATTGCAATATTTTGAGCAAAACTGTGCTCTTACCCTGCTAATTAAACCTTCACACTCTGCTCTTACTGGTGCAATGTGCAATTAATGAAGATTGGCCACCAGACTGGTCCAATTTAGCCATGAAACCTCCCACACTAAAATGACAGGTGTTTCAGTTATTTTTTCCAACCCCTGTATGTGCAATGTCTACCATCAGGACCAACATTACCAAGTTAAAAGCTATTTAGTAGCTGCTCCAGAACCAACATAATTAAACAAATAAATAAAATTAAATGAGATGGCAAGGTAACTGCTGCTTAAGATAAAAACTAGACTTACTACTTTTTTATATTTACATTACATTTTTCTATTTTATTAAAGTTTATTTCAATTTGACATTATTTCTGAAGCTCATTTTTCTTACATATAATTGACCAAGGTCTTGCTCATGTATATCAGTCAGTTTCTATCAGGTGTCATAAGTGTTCACATGAAACTTCGACCCAGAGTTTTTTAGGTAAATGTGCACTTACTATATTTGAAACAGCTCATTGTCTTACTTAAAGGTCTAAGGTCACAGACCTGTCCGTAAGTACTTTAGTGACTTTAGTGCCAGGAAGTTGCAAAGGAAAGGTAAACAATGACCTCAGTAACCTTTGACCTCTCTGTACAATCCTCATCAACATCTATTGATCCTGGAGATTCTTGCAGTTTGGTGTTTGTGTGAAAACATCTCATGATGGGTATCAGTGGCTGCTGGGTGTAAGTCAGAGAGGATATATGTGCTCTTCATTTATTGTTTGAGGTTTTTTCGGCACAATCCATGAAGCAGGAAAGGCCAGAATGTCTCTTCTGCTTCGAGAACACAGACAAGGGCCAGTACAGATTGTTTAAATATCAGTTCACCCAACTCAGGTAAGCGCTGTTACAGATGTTTCACAGTTTCACAGTTTGTATATTCTTGAAATAATTACCTTACTGAATTAATGAATTTACTCACAGTCTTTGATTCTACATCAGTTCAGACTTTCTGATAGAAAATGTCAGTAATGTTGTGCATCTGCAGTTATTTCAGCATGCTCAAAATGATTTTCTGGTCATACTGAAGTTCTGCTGGAAAACATGTTTCTCAGGGCTGCCAGGATTTAGCTTGTTTATGTGGTCCTTCTCTCTCCTCTTTAGTTGTGCCAAGGAAAATGAGAATAATTTTGTTGGTCTGGATCTTTGCTGAGGTCGCTAGGACTTTAGTGCTTCAGCCAAGTAAGTATTAAAACATCTGCATAGAGAGAAATAAATAAATCTGGTTCCTGTACATTTGACTTATCAACTGAGACCCAAATGGAATAACTTTTTGATGATTTATGGAATTTAGTTTGTTTGACCAGCACAATCCATAAAATTAACAAAGACTAATGAGAATTGCATTTAAACACATTTTGCCTAAATGAATAGCCACAAACATTTGTTCTTATCATGTGTTTATTGAACATGCTATTTGTTTACAAATAATGAGATGAAAAATCAAAAAGTCTGACATATCCTCAGGGATCCTTTAGGGACTAAAAAGGGCTTATTCGTTAGTAGAAGAAGAATGCCTTTATTTGTCATATATACATATACAAGTGTACAGTTCAATGAATTACTTTTTTGCATATCCCAGCTTGTTTGGAAGCTGGGGTCAGTGCGCAGGGTCAGCCATTGTGTGGCACCCCTGGAGCAGACAGGATTAAGGGTTTTGCTCATGGGTCCAACAGTGGCTGTATAGCAAAGCCTGGATTTGAACTGGCAATCTTCCGAGTGATAGCCCAAAGCTCTAGGCTTTGAAGATTCTAGGCTACCACTGTCCCTGTTAATGGTAATATGTGACAGTTAAGTGGCCTGCTAGAGTAGGTTCTACCTGCTGTCAAATACAAGTTGTCAAATTTATATGCATTTTTTTTTGCATGGACTGTATATAAGGACATAAATGTAACTATATTTGCTCAACTTTCAGCATAGGCACAATATGTTAGTTTAATATAATGGCCTGGATTAATATCAAACCAAATTTTAGGTAAGTTAATCAAAAAGGTTTTACATCAAAGGTTTTACAGACTAAAATCTAAGTTGGACACTTTTGCAGTCCAGTGATGCTGGCAAGAAAACCTGGCTGGTAATCGAATTCCAATTAATCCCAAAGGTGTTCTATGAGGTTGAGATCAGGGCTTTGTGTAGGCCACTGGAGTTTTTTTTGTGGGTGGCAATAATCATGCTTCCCTAAACTATTTCTATAAAATTGGAAGCATGATAGATTTTTTTACCTGTTAGGAATGAGTGTGGCTGAAACTGATTAATTGGTTTTTTTTTAATACCATTTATACTTTTGTTACATGTGTAAGAGTTTTTTAGAATGTGTATAATCATCTACAGGTCTGAATGGATCAGTGCTGCAGAATTCCTCATTGGTGGGTGAGACCTGGACTGAGTGGAATCCTGATGACCATCATCCTCATCATGCAGTGAAGGAAGAAGTGCTAAAATGGGAAAAAGAGCCTGGAACTCAGATCACTGTTACAATTAAAAAAGATGAGGAGACAGACACTGTACACAGCATGAACATGGAGAAAGAAAAACATAAACTTCTACAGCAAAAGGAGAAAATATTAATAGAGGAGCAGGGAAGACATAATGAGGATACAACAGGCCAAGAGGAAGAACAGGGGAAACAAGTGGCTCACAAGACAGTGTTCGTTATGAGAGTGAATAAGACTGGAGATGAAAAACAAATTAACATGTTTGATAAAAGGGTTAAAAATTCAAATTTAACAAAGGAGACCTCCCTGGAAGAGAACGAGGATGGACGTCCATCTTTTTCACCACCAACAGTTCATCCAATTTTTAATCAGAATAGCAGTTCTCCCACCACTCACTTCTCTCAGTCTTTCTCACCCACCACAATTTCACCTTCGTCTACTACAACACAAAATTCATCTGCTATTAAGTTTAACCCTGAAGCTAAAGACCAAAATATGTCCCTTTCCACCACTGAACCAAATCACTTTTCATTTAAAACAATAACATACAGTCCATTGAGCAATGTAAACAGCACCAGTGATGACTCCTATATGGCTCAGACTGAAACCAATTCCAAACCCCACCCCAAAAAGACAGATGATGTTGCTCTAACAGCGATGACAGCTCGGGCTGGCAAAACAGTCACAAGTTTACCCAGAATCTTCAAACCCAAGCCACAAAGCAAACATCCAAATGCAAAAAAGAAAGAAAAACAGATGATAAAACTAAAACCCAAAAAGAAAGAAAAGAAAACCAATACAAAGCCTGTGAAAAAAGTGAAGCAGATGAAAAAGATAAAACAGGAAAAACATGAGGTGACCACTGGGTCACATTTCCCTTACTTTGAAGATCACTACTGCCCACCACACTGCAACTGCTATGGGAGGTACGTATTAAATTAACACTTCTGTATGTTTGAGACCTCACATGTGACACCTATTAGTGCAGCTATTTCACAGGCTGTAAACAGAGATTGGTCAGCAGATGAAATAGAGTGTGGTGATTAACACGATTGCTTCAACATTCAGTAAACAGAGCCAATAATTTACAGCAAGTTCAAACCCGATCATATCTTACTCTTTAAGGTTTTGTTTAAACCCAATTTAAGACCAATATTAATTATGAGATTCTTTTTCCTTCAATAAAAGCCAAAAGCATTTACAGCATGTAGTAGAGACTTTTATCTAAAGCAACTTGCATAAGTGCTTCCTCAGTAAATACTTTTCTACTTCTGTACAAGTAGACAATGGTGTAAGTAATATGTAATTTAGCTAAAAGAAAAATTGAGGAGGGTGAATGTGAAATAATTCTTAAAGACTACACATTGTGCCTTGGTTGTTGATTGAGCACTAATAATTAATTTAGCATTCAGCCTAACCCGAAAGCTCCTTACTACAGATATGTGTTTTCTTAATAAGGCTTATAAATAGTACAAACTACTTCTATAATTAAACACATTTTGCAGTGATTTGATAGACATAATAGATCGTGTCTAAGTTCAGTTGCCACAGTGACGGGGAGGAAAAAGTCTGCACTCAAGAGTTCTGGCCCTATATAACACTTTAGGACAAATAAATAAATAATAACACATTTAATATTATTTTTATTGTGAGTTACTTTCACTTGATACAGCAAATAAATTGGTGGTACAGGGTGCAAAGCAATTCTTGGGACACAGATGAATTTTGTAATTGTACAATAAGAATAAAAAAAAAAACAAGTTATATGAGTATCTATCTATTTATTTAGCCTGATGGGTCAAAATACACTGATCAGCCATAACATTAAAACCACCTCCTTGTTTCTACACTCACTGTCCATTTTATCAGCTCCGCTTACCATATAAAAGCACTTTGTAGCTCTACAGTGACTGACTGTGGTCCATCTGTTTTTCTGCATGCTTTGTTAGCCCTCTTTCATGCTGTTCTTCAATAGTCAGGACTCTCCCAGGACCACCACAGAGCAGGTATTATTTAGGTGGTGGATCACTCTCAGCACTGCAGTGACACTGACATGGTGGTGGTGTGTTAATGTGTGTTGTGGATCAGACACAGCAGCACTGCTGGAGTTTTTAAATACCGTGTCCACTCACTGTCCACTCAATTAGACACTCCTACCTAGTTGGTCCACCTTGTAGATGTAAAGTCAGGGACGATCACTCATCTATTGCTACTGTTTGAGTTGGTCATCTTCTAGACCTTCATCAGTGGTCACAGGACACTGCCCATGGGGCGCTGTTGGCTGGATATATTTTTGGTTGGTGGACTATTCTCAGTCCAGCAGTGACAGTGAGGTGTTTAAAAACTCCAACAGCGCTGCTGTGTCTTATCCACTCATACCAGCACAACACACACTAACACACCACCACCATGTCATTGTCACTGCAGTGCTGAGAATGACCCACCACCCAAATAATACCTGCTCTGTGGGGGTCCTGTGGTGGTCCTGACCATTAAGGAACAGCATGAAAGGAGGCTAACAAAGCATGCAGAGAAACAGATGGACTACAGTCAGTAATTGTAGAACTGCAAAGTGCTTCTGGTAAGTAGAGCTGATAAAATGGACAATGTGTGTAGAAACATGGAGGTGGATTTAATGTTATGGCTGATAAGTGTAGATGTAGCATCATACATTGTGGAATGTGGAATAGGTGCAGAACTGACTAGGTTCTAAGTTTACCTCCTCTAAAATGTAAGTTTACTATTTACTTTTTTTTTTATACAGCAAAAAATTGGTTTGACAAGCCGGTAAAACAACACACAGACACATGAATTTTCTTTGCAGTTAAAAAAGGTGACTGAGGAAAACAGCTGAGAAATGTCACATAATTAAAAATAAACTTTTGAATAAAGTCTTAAATGCTATTACTGTCTGCATGTACAAATCACTTATTTAAACTTCATATACAATATTGTTGGATCAGATGACACTTCACATAAAATGAATAATTATTGTAAAAAGCATGCTGTCAACTAAAACCGATCTTAAAAGACTCTTTGTTTTTACAGGGTGGTGCAATGCTCAGACAAAGAGCTTGAAAATATTCCTTATGGCATTCCATACAACTCCCGCTACATCCTCCTCATGAACAACCGCATTAACAGAATTCCACTGGGGCTTTTCTCTGAATACCTTTCCATGGAATTTCTAGTGCTCAGCAACAACCGTCTGACAGACAGTTCCACTGAGGGTGCCTTTGAGAATATACAGGCTCTAAAGAGGCTCTATATGGAGCGGAACCTCCTCCAGAGTGTCCCTGCTGACCTGCCGGTCTCATTGGAGGAGCTTCGTCTTGATGGGAACAGACTGAAAGTTATGTCAGAAACTGTCTGGTCTTGCTGTCCAAGGCTGCTCATTCTCAGCTTGAGCAACAACAGTTTAGAGAGTGGCTCATCCTCGATCCCTGATGGAGTTTTTTCACCACTAAGTAGTCTTCGCACTCTCAGCCTCTCGCACAACAGTCTCACTTCCATCCCCCAGCACCTACCACTTAGCCTTCAAGAGCTTTACCTTCGTGGCAACTTTATTCAACGCTTCCAGGCAGGAGTTTTTCAAGGCAAGGCACAGCTCCTGGTGCTGGACCTTAGCGGCAATAAGCTGACCAACAAGGGCTTAGGAAAGGACGCGTTTATTAATGCCACCCGCTTAGAGAGTCTTAACCTGGAAGGGAATGTTTTGAAACAAGTCCCTAGCCACCTTCCACACACTCTAAAGATACTTAACTTAGAAGGGAACTCCATCTCTAGCATCAGCAAGGCCGCATTACTGTCTCTGCCACACCTGGAGCACCTTGGCCTGGCACGCAACAAGATCTTCAAGGTTGTGCCTGGAGTGTTTCGGGTGCTGCCGTTGCTGTACCAGCTGGATCTTAGCCACAACATGCTGCATCAGGTCCCACGTCAGCTCCCAGCCTGGCTTATGTACATTGCCCTCAACAATAACAAGATTCAGACAATCCCTCGAGATGCGTTTTGTTCGGTCCAACAAACTGAGGACCCCAAAAATCGTTTGGTGAAGGTGCAGCTGGAGAACAATCTTTTAGACTTGACCAGGCTGGACAGCCTAACTTTGAGCTGTCTAAGGGGATTTCAGGTTGTGCACTTCTACTAAAGCAGCAAATAGTCATGGAGAGCAAATGTTGTTTATTTAATCCTTCCTTTATCTTCACTAACTGTTTTACTCTAGTCAAGATTGTGATCTATCTGGAGTCCATCCCAGAATTAGCAGAAATACACACTGGTTAAGATTACTGTTCACTGAAGAGCAACACATTCACTAATTTGCTTATAATTCGGATAAGACAGTATATTTATCTTCATTTTTATCTTTTTATTTACTTTAATTTTATTTCATTTCAAGTTTTGTTGGAGCCACATGTCTCCCAATGCACAAAGCAATCTAGCAAAAAACCTTCCAGAAATCGCTGAATCAAAACCAGGATTCTGTAACTGCTACACACAAGCTCCTTAGCAACTGTGCCACTTAGGACACAAATATCAGACAAAATAATGCATCAAATATCTACCATGTCATAACTGTTAAACATCTGTCTTTTTATTTCATTATTCATTACAAAATTAAATGTTTATGCCTAAAATGCTAATACTAGCCTAATCCTATAGTAGTAGGCTAGCTTACTGCAATGTTAAGTATGTTGTCTAAGTGTGTTCCTTGTCATAGTTAGAAGCTCAATGTAATGTCAGTAGCGGTAGGAATCTCAATTTGCATTGTAATATTCTTAGTGCTTATTTTCATTGTAGCCAAACCTTTTAAAACATTTTCAAAGTGAAAGTAAAAAGGCTTAAAACATACTACAATATCAGCCATTGTGGCTGCTTCCACATCTGCATCCAATACAAAGCATTGTGTCAAATTATTGCTCTGTCAATAGTCTCATTACTGATTGATGGGAGATGCACCCAATTTAGTCCATGTAAACTAATCATGCTAACAAACTTAGCAAACTTAGTATCATGCAGGATTTGGTATTATTAATTCTGTCTTAATTTACATTATGTTGTTATTAGCAGTTTTACATGTATATTAAGGTAATCTTTGGTTTTGAACTGCAGCCAGCATTGGAGATTCCAGGTTTCTGCATGCAGTTAAAGGCAGATTGCCAACAACCAGTTTTAAAAAGAAAAAAATATTATACATAAGCATAAACCAGTTAGATTTTAGTGTTTATGTGAATTATCATAATGTATGTAATTTATTTAATAATAATCTAGGGCATATAAAGCCATTGTACAGCACCCCTGAGGCCAAAAGAGTTAGGGGCCTTGCTCAAGTGCCCAACAGTTGTTGGGCGACAGCCCTCCAATTGATAGTCCTAAGCTCTACCCACTAGGCTACTGCTGTTATTCATTAGTAGTCCAAATTAAGTATTTAATAACCATAATTTTACGTAGGTAATGTTAGCAGATATCAAACATGCTCTCTAGTTTGAATCGCTTTGCATTACTTTACTAAGTTGTAAAAAGGGCTAAAATATTTGATGACCTTTTCGTCCTCTAATAATGATTTAGATATTTGGGTATAACTAAAATAACATGTTGCATACATGACATTGGTTACACAGCCTCATGTATTTTTTTTTCTGTCAGAGGTACTTAGTATGTCTATAGTAGTACTATACACCGGATTTCACCAGGCAAGTGCTTGTAACTTTTTTTTAAAACACACTGTTTTGTATTCATGGCCCTTTATTCAAACTAAGTAAAAAATACAGGGCCATTACTGTCTCAACACTGTAACCTGATATTCTTTTAATATTATGAAAATAAATACCCAATTTTCCAAACCAAAATGCTTTACAATAGGTATGATGTCATTTGTGTGAGGAACTGTGGGTGGTTTTGCCAGTTCAGTTCAGTTTAAAATGGTAGTCTCATCTAACTATGAAAAATTTCCAAGTGGCACTAGGCTCCTACTAGTTCCTGATCAATATCTTCGTGACTCTGTCATCTAATAACTGGTGGGTCAACCAAATCTAGCCAAGTTGGTGGTAATGCCATACAGTTTTCACTAGCTTATAATGGTCTAAAAGTTATTTAGAGAAATAGTTAAGGCCTCCTTAACATTAAGGAGTGCAATTAACACCCCTACCCACCGGAGGGCAGAGTCCCCAGAATTTTTGCGATGGTGTGCACTGGAACTGTTTCTGAACAGTAAGACAGATCTTTATTCTGGTTATATTTTTGCTATCTTGTGTATCTCTCTTTGGACTGTGATACTGGTATTCATTACTCTTTGTCTAATTAAACCTGGACTGTGTTTTTGAACCGTTCTTTCTTAATAAACTTCTGTGAATGGAATCAATGTCTCCAGCCCCGTCCTGAACCTCACACCTCTAAAGCTTTGTTTATCTGTCTCTTAGCTCTTAGGGGGGCCCTTGTAAAGAAGCACCTTTCCAACTATGCATTATGCACCATTAGCCAATTAGCTTAGTGTCAGGCGGTTGATTGGTTCAAATAAAAAAAAAAAAGTTTGCTTGTTCAAACCAGTTATTTACATTTCAATAATTTAAAATATTTAATTTAATGTTTAGGGTTATAATGTGTACAATCATTGATTTGAGAGTGTAATGTGACTAAAGGTAAGGATCTTGAGAGGTATGAGTTAGTCATTAACCCACAGCACACCATCCAATATACAGTACATTCTTTGAGGCGTGGTAGTTGTCAGGGAACTGGGCAATTTGTTCAGAGTTAAAATTGATGTTGCCAATTACACCTACATTCTTGAGGAAAACATGTACCTGAACCTAAACAACTTTGCAACTAAGAATTGGCAAAGCTGGTAGAAACTGAGTAATTTCTGTAATTAAAGCAAGATGCAGCTAAATAAGGATTTACATTAAAGGACAAATCACTTTTTAATTGTTACTTTGTGCTTTTTATTAATTTGTAGAACATCTGAATAAACATGTGCACTGATTTAAGCCTTACCGGCCACGTTGCCACTGTTAGGGAGCGCTGGGAGACTTGTGGAATGATCAAAAACATTTGTTTTGAAACTTTTCACAGGCGATGCTCTCAGGACTGGTATGGAACAATAATAAAAGGCTAAATCTATTAGGAGCAAAGATGGTTTTAAGCTTCATGACTTTGGGGGGGGGGGGGGGGGGGGGGATGTGAGTGAATAGTCTAACATTTGAAGAACAATGTTTCTCAATATTGTTTGTTTGTTTATTAGGATTTTAACGTCATGTTTTACACTTTTGGTTACATTCATGACAGGAACGGTAGTTACTCATTACACAAGATTCCTTCATCTCACAAGGTTATATCAAACACAGTCATGAGCAATTTTGTATCTCCAATTCACCTCACTTGCATGTCTTTGGACTGTGGAAGGAAACCAGAGTGAACCCACGCAGGCACGGGGAGAACATACAAACTCCACACAGAAAGAACCTGGACCGCCCCACCTGGGGATTGAACCCAGGACCTTCTAGCTGTGAGGCGACAGTGCTACCCACTTAGCCACCGTGCCGGCACGCCCTTTTTCTCAATATGATAGCAATAACAAAATTTGTTAAAAAATTTTTTAAACCCAGATATTTTTATACTAGTAAAGGTGTATCAGATTTACATTTACAACATTTAGCAGATGCTTTTATCCAAAACCACATACAGTATTGTGACAGTATATTGTCTAAGCAATTGAGGGTTAAGGGCCTTGCTTAAGGGCCCAACAGTGGCAACCTGGCAGGGGTGGGGCTTCAACCAGCGACCTTTTCATTACTAGTCCAGTAGTTTAACCACTAGGCTACAACTGACCTGTGTCAGATGTCTGATCAGATCAATGTCTTTGTCATGCTCTTTTTATCACAATTGTCAGAATACCAGAACTACATGATGTCATTAATATGTTAGTCATTGCAGTATTAAGAATGGTCCTCCACCCAAACATCATCTGGTTGGTAAGGGTCCCATAGGGGTCCTTTTTGATTATTAATTGGGGTACAGGGAGTGATAAAGTGTACAGAGCAACAGATTGGCTACATGCAGTAGTCAGGTGAAGCTTTAGGACTATCCCGGTTAAGAGTTTGAATTCTGGCTCTGCCATTCTGCCACTGTTGTGCCCTTGAGCAAGGCTCCTAACCCTCTCTGCTCCAGGGGCGTCTATTCTATTCTATTCTATTCTATTCTATTCTATTCTATTCTATTCTATTCTATTCTATTCTATTCTATTCTAATTGCAAAGGTGCAAAGCCACTAAGTTTAATTGTAGATTAGGTGTGATTTTATACCTTCGGCACTAGGTGGCAGAAGAGCATGAATGTTATTGTGCTACAGGTAGTCTTACTGTGTTAATTACTGTAATGATGGTATTTCTATGCACTTCTGTTTGAATAAACATAATTGTAATAAATTACAAAATTCCATTGCAAAAACACTTGTATTTAAAGATCTTATAATGTAAAACCTACACTTCCAAATGTAGTAAAATGTAGTAAATGTAGTAAATCTGACTGTGGTTCACTTAGTAATCCTGAGTCAACCATAAAAAAGTGAAAGACAGTGGAAAATATAAAAAAGGTTTCATGCATATAAAAGGAAAAGAGCACACAACAGGTCCAATTTGCGTGGCTGGTGAATTCCATGTGTCTAATAGCACTGCAGCTACGTGGCAGTGCAAGACAGCTGAAGGGAAAAGGGGGATGGGAGTGAAAGAATGGCAAAAAAGGATAGGAGAAGACAGGAGAAAAGAAATTTGGGGCGAAGGTGAATAGCTTCTCCAGTGCTTCCCTTAAATCCAACAGGACCATGATCAATGATTATATTCTCTTTTGTATTTGGTCCATCCTTATTTGCTACGTACACTATCATACCTGGCTGGATTTCCATTATTCCAACACCTTTCTCTCTAAGCCTGTGCTTCTACTATTGTTTCTTTTACCCTCACTGCTAAGTTTACATGTTAGAACATTTTTTATGGAATGGCTAGTGCCAAATATTATTATTATTATTATAATTATTATGGGGAAGGTGTATCCTCTTCAGCAGCCAAGATATTTCTTATTACATTCAATGGTTTAAGTCAGGGTTTGTTTTAGGTGTAACATCTAATTCAGTTTAGTGCTTTAAACAGTAGATATTGTCTCATAGCGCCTTGGCAAGACCACAAATAAACTTTCCCTAGAGGTAGGTGACAGTGGCCTAAAAAAGCCCTCCCTACTGGTTATAAGTAAACACTGAGAGAAAAATACAGGCCCAAAAAAGGAATGAAACCCTTGTACTTCTAAAGAATGACAGAATGGAGGTTCTTATATGCCCCTTTTTCCATTGCACACTATCCTACCATGCCATATCTAATGTGCACAAGTGTATCTGTGAACTTAGGAGGAGTTCACTAAAGATAAGATTGTGATGGCATTCTCCACCAAATGTTAAGAGCAAACACCTAATGGCAAATGCAGCAATAGCAAATTGCTCACTGCAAATGTTGTGCTCATTAGATTTAGCCTGGAAGGAATTCACAGCTGTTCCAGTTTTCTACATTTGTGAATAATGGCTCTCATTGTGGTTTGCTGGTGTCCCAAAGCCTTGGCAATGGCTTTGTAACCCTTTCCAGATTGGTAGATTTCAATGACTTTGTTTAGCACCTGTATTTGAATCTCTTTAGAATGTGGCAGCATGTGCTGCTTTTTTAGAACATCTAGCCTGCTCCACAATGCTTGACAGGTTCTATTTAATTGAAGGTTAGATATAAGAAGTCTGGCAGTAATCATGTCTGGATGGGACTCATTAAATTTAACCCAACTGTCAAATAAATATGGTTAACTGGTTGATTTAGTAGCTATTAAGGCAATTACTTTTCACAGGGTAATCTGGGTTTTTAATACAAGAACTTGTTATTTAAAACCTTTATTTTGTATTAACACATGCTGCCTTCATCTTGTATTAAAATTAGCTGGAAAAATCTGAAATATTTAAACGTGAGCAAAAATACATTAAGTTGGGAAGGGAGAAATACTTGTACATGACACTATATATAAGTGCATATATGTATATATAACTGTTTATGCACACCCACACACACACACACAGTGTAAAAGTGAGGGTAAAGGAGGATCCACCAAGCAAAGAAAATATGTGTTGTGGCTCCTTACTTCATGCCAAACCTTGTGAAAGAATTGGCAATTTGTTCAGAAAGAACATTTCTCAGTGCATCATTGCAAATTATTTAGGTCTTTCACCATCTAATGTACGTAACACTGTGAAAATATTTAAGTATTCCAAAGAACCAAGTCTTTGTACAGCAAGGCCAGAAACAACTGTTGAATGCGCATGACTTTGAGTCCTCAGGCAGCATTGCATGATTGCGATTAATATAGCCAAATGGGAACATGATTACTTTAAAAAAAATTGTCACTTAACAGTTTACCATTGCAACAAGAAATGAACCTGAAACTCTATAAGGCAAGAAAAAACCATAGATCTAAATTCTGTGAGCATATGCTGCTCTCTAGGCCTCAGCTAGGCCTTTAGATGGACCTGAGCTCATCCCTAATGATTAAAATGTGTAATTAATAGGGAAGGTTAGGTAACACAGTGGGAAATATGCCTTTGTCTAAACTTTGTGAGTGTGTACTAGGCATCAAATTCTAAATATGTTTATATTTTCAGATTACGATTTGTTTGTCCAGTGAAAACATTGAGAATCCTCCTGTGTGCTTTGTCAGGTGAATAAAGGTTCGAGGGAGTGACCTAATTACAATTTTAGTTATTTCTGCATTTTTTTAAATGTTCCAACTTTTTTGCAGATGGAGTTTGTATATGGTCTTTGTTTTGTTAGCTAAATTTGCTTACCAATTGAATTTGATTGTTTTGTTCATTTATTAGGATTTTAACGTTATGTTTAACACTCTTTGGTTACATGGAATGTAGGACAGGAATGGTAGTTACTCATTACACAAGATTCATCAGTTCACACAAGGTTATATTAAACACAGTCATGGACAATTTTGTGTCTTCAATTTACCTCACTTGCATGTCTTTGGACTGTGGGAGGAAACCGGAGCACCCGGAGTAAACCCACACGGACACAGGGAGAACATGCAAACTCCACACAGAAAGGACCCGGACCGCCCCACCTGAGGATCGAACCCAGGACCTTCTAGCTGTGAGGCGACAGTGCTACCCACTTAGCCACTGTGTCACCCAAATTGAATTTGATAAACTAGTTGAGTACGCCAATGAGACAGTTACTTAGCTAAACTTTCTTTCTATAATAAAATATTGTTAAACTGTTAAATAAGTGTGTGAACACATGCACTCTCTGCACATAAAGAAAATAAACTGTGATCAACAGGATATTTGGAGACCTAGACAAGATCACGAGTCACACATGGCCCTGAGCTGCTATAACATCACATTAATCTACTTAAAAGGAAGCAGATTAAATCTGGGCCAACACTGTTGATATTTCAGTACAATTGTGATATACAGTATGTGGAGCATCAAAGCAGCCACAGCGGCCTGTAGGTAGCGGTTATGCAAGTGTTCTCATTTCGATACAGTGAGCTATTTTATTCCAGCATGGTTTGAATAGTTGTTTTATTGAAGACAGACCATATCAACGTGCTGTCCGAGCTCATAAAACGTCTGTGCGTATTTGACAGAGCAAAAGAATGTCTAGGAGGAAAAGGAGAAAAAAAGCCAGGAAATTAAACCACACCCTGGAAAAAAACAAAGACCATGTCTGAAGTTTTTGGGTCAGTCATTTTAATAAGTACAAAGATATTTGTTTTGTTTTGTTCAAGGGAAATTAACTGCTTCTAACTTTGCACAACAGTTTAGGGAAGGCCTTTCCTGTTCCAGCATGACTGTGCCCTTGAGCAAGATCTATAAAGACATGAAGCCCTGACCTCAGCACCAGAGAGCAGCTGTGGAATGAACTGGAACATCAGTTGAAGATTTCTTGACCAGAATCAGTGCCCAGACATACAAATGCTCTTATGACTGAATGGGCACAAATTCCCACAGACATACTTTACAGTTTTCTGAGAAGCTTTCTCAGAGGAGTGGCTGTTGTTATAGCTGAAAAGATCACCTAAAGGTCACTCTAATATAATACTATTTGTTATGAGTTCAGCTTACTAAATAAGTTAATAAAAATAAACTTTCTTTGACTAGAAATGTAAAAGAAATAAAATAACGTGCTTAATTAATTTTCAGAGTTTCATTAAATTTTACTTACTTCATTATTATTGTTATTATTATTATCATCATTATTATTACCTTATAACCCATGTTGCACAGTGGTGCAGCTAATAGCGCAAGTGCCACATAGCAACAGGTTTAATCACTGCGTCTGTGCACGTTTTCTCTAGGTACTCTCATTTGAACTTTAGCAAAATCGGCATAAGTTGTGTTGTCTGCCCTTAATTGTCCCTAAATGTAGATTATACTAAATAGATAAGTGTGTTGTTTTACACTTTGGTTACATTCATGACAGAAACGATAGTTATTAATTACACAAGGTTCTTCAGTTCACAAGGTTATATTGAACACTGTCCTGGACAATTTTGTATCTCCAATTCACCTCACTTGCATGTCTTTGGACTGTGGGAGGAAACCAAAGCACCCGGAGGAAACCCATGCAGACACGGGAAGAACATGCAAACTCCACACAGAAAGGACCCGGACCGCCCCACCTGGGGATTGAACCCAGGACCTTCTTGCTGTGAGGCGACAGTGCTACCCACTGAGCCACAGTGCCGCCCCCAGAAATGGGTAATGTAGCTTAGCTAATCATAATCAATATGTTAGTAAACTAGTAAAAATACCATTTGTTACAAATTACTATTACTGATTTTATCAAATGGAAGTGCAATGCAGTCAAACATCTCTGTTAAACCTACATTATCTAGCAAGCTCGCTATCATAATACACATGTAATTTTCATAAGATTCATAATTTCATTGTTTTAATGTCATAATAAATTTAGAAAGTATTTTATTATGTTTAAGTGTATGTGATGGAACAAATTAGTGTGTTGTGTCCAGTCCAACATGAGGGGAATACACACTGGACAGAGAGCTTATTCAGTACTTACTTAATCACACGTAGAAAGCAACTAAGAGTTTTCAATCCATATTTGGCTTTTTTGACATGTAAGAGGTAACAAAGCACCTGGAAGAAATCCGCCCAGACACAGGTAAAGATGTCAATTTCCTCACAGACAAAGACTAAAAGCCAGGATTAAACATATTAGGCTGTTTGTAACAGTATCACCTTATGACTGCTTAAATGGTTCAATGTAAATAAAATATAAATAAAATACTTGCAGTGTTATTTGCCTAGCATAGAGCTGTTTATATTAAACCTTATAAAAATATAGAAAAAGTAGAAAACTGTGCTGTACCAGTAGTAGGAGTGAGATGGCGCCTGAGTCAGGGAAGATAAAAGCTGGAGAGAGAGAGAGAAAGAGAGAGAGAGAGAGAGAGAGAGAGAGAGAGAGAGAGAAGTTACAGACAGGACCATGGGAGCCAGGCGGACCTCAGTATTCACACGCTTCAGTTTTAGACACAAATTTGTCTAAATACACACTTTAACCTTTAGTCTACCTCCATATCTGCATCCCACAGTGTGTCTCTGACTACTTTCTCAGTAGTGCATTTAATGCTTGCAAAAATGTAAAAACCTTAGAAAAAGTTTTTCTTCTGTGCATAAACAGTGAGAAGTTAGATGAGTGTTTGATGCCTTATGTCCTTTCCAGGGTGCATTTGCTTGTACGCTATGGACTTAATCAAAATACAGCAGCTGCTTCTGAGTAAATAAATGTACTCACATACCAATAAAAACCTAGAGGCTCCACAAGGGGTTTTTGCTTCTAAGGATAGACAAGAGGGGATTTCATCACCCTCATCAGCACATGGCTTTATACAGTGACTTAACATTATTAGTATTTCATTGTAATGAATTGCAGGACAGCACTAACAGTAAATACCAAAGTTCACTGCAGAAGTAAAAGTTGTAAAAAAGTAGTGTTGTTGTTATAGTTACTTGCAATTCTCTCATTAAAAATTATTAATTTATTTATTTTTACTAATCAGCCTTGGCTTAATGTGCAATACTAATCACTTTACCACTTTACTATTTAATCTATCTATCTAATTAGGTCAGGGTTGCTGTGGTTCCAATTGCACAAGGCAGTCACCAACTAAGGACAACTAACAATTAACCTCACTCACTCACTCACTCACTCACACCCATGAGCAATTTAAACCAAGGCATTTATCTAACCTAAATGTTACATAATGTTTAATTTGTTTTAATTAGGTATGATACCTTAAAATGCATAACATTTGGTATTTCAATTATACTGTAGTTGCAACTTTGTGGCAACAATTTGTGGAAGGTCCCTTTCTGTATAAGTTGGACTGTGGACTAAGTAAAATCCATAAATAGTGAAGAGTTTTGTGTGGAAGATCTTGTGTATCAGGTGCAGCATTATTGTTGGGATTTGTAAATACTGTTTAAACTTAATAGCATTTTTATTAGCGACACAAATCCTGTTAGCACTTGCTTTAGGTGTACAGTTTAAGATTAGAAATGTAGCCGCTCAGGTGGCGCAGCGGTAAAAACATACGCTGTTCACCAGAGCTGAAATCTCGAATACATTGTATCGAATCTCAGCTCTGCCTGCCTGCAGCTCTGAGGCTGAGCGGCCACATGAACAATGATTGGCCTGTTGTTCAGATACGGGCGGGATTAAACCGGATGGGGACTCTCTCTCAGACTAGTGAGATTACGACCTCTGCTGGCTGGTTGGTGGCGCCTGCACGGAGATGGGAAAGGAGTGCGGTAGAGGGTGTGGCTCTCCGTGCACAGCGCTGTACTGCACTGCACTCGTCAAGTGTAGGTGATAAGATGTTCGATTGCTGTGCACGTGTCGGAGGGGCCGTGGAGCAGCCTCGTCCTCCCCAATCAGGAGCAGGGACCAGCATTAGTGAGAAGATTCGAATTTTTTTTTTATGCACAGTGTGTGTTAATCTTTCTCCAGTGTTTTAGTAATGGACACTTTCAGATTACAGACCACTGTTGGCTTTATATTTTTGGGTGGGGGCACTGTTTAAAAATCCCATGTCCTATAGGGGTCCCGTTTTAGTGATAAATGTGGTGTAAAGGGGTGTGACATGTACAGAGCAACAGACAGTCAAGCATTATAATTATAATTAAAATAGTTATCTGTATGGTAGGTGTAGCTTATTAAATAATCAATGAATGTGTGTTCCAGACAAATACTTGAAGTGCTAGGTGCACCTTTTCAGCAGTCTAAGCATGTCCAATCTCAAATAGAAGGGGTTTCTCAATATATTGCTGTAAAAGTCACATTCTACATTTAGAAAAGCCTGTGTATAATTATGCTTATCTGTCACGCGATGACAGCAGCTGGTAGCAGACTGGACCCTGATAAAGCAATCTACGTCCTGATGTCAATCCAGCTTATTCTTGGCCTTCCTCCACAAGCCCTTCATAACACTGCATTTAATGTTGTGTAGTAGCTCATTTTCTGTTCTGGCCATTAGTTTTCTGATTCACTTGTTTTTAAAAGTCTTTGTTCAATGTCCAGGTTTCACATCCAGTTGTGACTACTGGCTAGACCAAGGCTCTTATCAAGTGTAGTGTAGTGATAGTTCACTAATTCACTTGTTTTTCCATATCCTGTGTCAATGTGACCATCACTGCCATGCCCCTTGCCACTCTCGTCTTGTCTTGAGTCCACTTGTTCCAATCCTCTACCTTTCACCATTGTCTTTTCACCAATCCTGAATCCTCTAGCAAATCCTTGTATTGACTTTCTCATCACTTGTTCCTCAAGGATGTTACCTACCTTTCTGAAAAAAAAGAAGAAACCAGCATTCGATAGTTGTCAGTCCAAGCTAGTTCAATTCCCACATACTGATTTTTAGTTCATTTAAAATGGTCAGTGCTAATTTTACGCTAGATTAGTTGGTAATTAAGCACTGATTTACGTATGTGGGGTCATGGTTCAAACAGGAAAATATAGGCTAAGAGTCTCAAAATACAGCATAAATATTTTAAGTTAAAAATAAATAAATAAAAACAAAACAATGAAGCAATATAACAAGTATTGTAAAGACTACTGTAAAATGACATCAATTGAAACTATGCATTGCTTTATTTTTTCTCTCAAGTCTTACTTTAGCTACTGTCCCAGGATTACTTGGCATTTGAAGAACAACAGACCAGAAAGCCGGTCTTTTTCAGAAAGCTGTCAAAGGTAAATTTGCCATTTTAAAATTATTGTACCCCCATAAACATTCAGGTGTTTTCTAAAGGCTGATGGTCAGTCTTTACAAGCATTCCAAGCAACTGGTTCATAGACTTTTGTGGTTTACAATTCATGGCAAAACTTTAAAAATGATCAATTCAGTGAATAAAACGTTGCAGAAAGTTTGTGGTTTTCACACCACACAAGTTTTTTTTTATCTTTTATTTTTTACAGTCCCTTAGACACACATCCCCCATCTGAGGTATGTTCTCCCTCTCCTATTTATTGCTTGAGTTTCTGTTTCCATGGTCCCGTTAATTTACACTGTTTGACTTTCTGACAGGAGTCAGTGGGGTGGCCATATTGTAGAGAGCCCGTTTAACATACAAATGCAGTGTTGTAGATTACTGCCATTTCTTATTTTCCTCCAGCTCCTGCCATAATGTGAAAAAAAACTGTTCTAGGACACAGTGTTTCCTTTGGAGCAGACATTACCTAAGCACTCTGACCATAAGCTTGTTTTTCCCCTTTGCTGTCATTTTACAATAGTCGCCTTGATGCCAGTAATGGCACGAAGAATAAGAAGTAGTTTCATCGGCTGAGTGAAAAACACATGCTAAGTGCTGTGTTGGATTATGGGTCGTGACACAGCAATAAAAAAACAAACCACTTCACATTATATTTGCCAGCCAAGTCACATTGGTTTGTGGGCTTCACAGGTCTGCACAATTGGTGATTTTTTGCAGTGAGGTTTACCTCAGTGTGTATACCATGACTCATCTGGAACGTAGAGCCTATTTCCTATCCCTAGTTTTCATTTAGTCTTGGTCTGGTCTTAAAGTAGTTTTGTCTCTTTTACTTGGTCTTAATCATATGTCATGATTTTTTCTTTAAATTGTTTTTCTTTAAATTATCCCTTAAATGAATCAACTGATGCGCATTGTTATACTTTCATGATGCAATATTATTATCATGTACAGTGTATCACAAAAGTGAGTACACCCCTCACATTTCTGCAGATATTTAAGTATATCTTTTCATGGCACAACACTGACAAAATGACACTTTGACACAATGAAAAGTAGTCTGTGTGCAGCTTATATAACAGTGTAAATTTATTCTTCCCTCAAAATAACTCAATATACAGCCATTAATGTCTAAACCACCGGCAACAAAAGTGAGTACACCCCTTAGTGAAAGTTCCTGAAGTGTCAATATTTTGTGTGGCCACCATTATTTCCCAGAACTGCCTTAACTCTCCTGGGCATGGAGTTTACCAGAGCTTCACAGGTTGCCACTGGAATGCTTTTCCACTCCTCCATAACGACATCACGGAGCTGGCGGATATTCGAGACTTTGCGCTCCTCCACCTTCCGCTTGAGGATGCCCCAAAGATGTTCTATTGGGTTTAGGTCTGGAGACATGCTTGGCCAGTCCGTCACCTTTACCCTCAGCCTCTTCAATAAAGCAGTGGTCGTCTTAGAGGTGTGTTTGGGGTCATTATCATACTGGAACACTGCCCTGCGACCCAGTTTCCGGAGGAAGGGGATCATGCTCTGCTTCAGTATTTCACAGTACATATTGAAGTTCATGTGTCCCTCAATGAAATGTAACTCCCCAACACCTGCTGCACTCATGCAGCCCCAGACCATGGCATTCCCACCACCATGCTTGACTGTAGGCATGACACACTTATCTTTGTACTCCTCACCTGATTGCCGCCACACATGCTTGAGACCATCTGAACCGAACAAATTAATCTTGGTCTCATCAGACCATAGGACATGGTCCCAGTAATCCATGTCCTTTGTTGACATGTCTTCAGCAAACTGTTTGCGGGCTTTCTTGTGTAGAGACTTCAGAAGAGGCTTCCTTCTGGGGTGACAGCCATGCAGACCAATTTGATGTAGTGTGCGGCGTATGGTCTGAGCACTGACTGGCTGACCCCCCACCTTTTCAATCTCTGCAGCAATGCTGACAGCACTCCTGTGCCTATCTTTCAAAGACAGCAGTTGGATGTGACGCTGAGCACGTGCACTCAGCTTCTTTGGACGACCAACGCGAGGTCTGTTCTGAGTGGACCCTGCTCTTTTAAAACGCTGGATGATCTTGGCCACTGTGCTGCAGCTCAGTTTCAGGGTGTTGGCAATCTTCTTGTAGCCTTGGCCATCTTCATGTAGCGCAACAATTCGTCTTTTAAGATCCTCAGAGAGTTCTTTGCCATGAGGTGCCATGTTGGAACTTTCAGTGACCAGTATGAGAGAGTGTGAGAGCTGTACTACTAAATTGAACACACCTGCTCCCTATGCACACCTGAGACCTAGTAACACTAACAAATCACATGACATTTTGGAGGGAAAATGACAAGCAGTGCTCAATTTGGACATTTAGGGGTGTAGCCTCTTAGGGGTGTACTCACTTTTGTTGCCGGTGGTTTAGACATTAATGGCTGTATATTGAGTTATTTTGAGGGAAGAATAAATTTACACTGTTATATAAGCTGCACACAGACTACTTTTCATTGTGTCAAAGTGTCATTTTGTCAGTGTTGTCCCGTGAAAAGATATACTTAAATATCTGCAGAAATGTGAGGGGTGAACTCACTTTTGTGATACACTGTATAAATATTTTGTTTCTTTTCTTTTGCCTCTAACTATGTTGGCACTTTTTTTTTTTACAGAAATGTGTTCAGTGCAGCAATACCTGCACCCATGCTTATAATACAGTTTGGATTTGTAAATATTGCTGTTTTTCTCCATTTTTACCATAAAACCTACACTTAATTACCCATAATGACCAAAAAATTCAAAAACTTTGTAAAAATCAAAAACTGAAATTCACTATTTTTTAGTATTCAGACCCTTATTTATTGTTTTTAGCAATTACAGCTGCATGATACGCCTGCACAACTTTGCCCACCTGAATTTGGAAAGTTTATCCTATTCTTGGTAGGTCCTTTTGTCAGATTGGATGGCATGCATCTTCAGGTCTCTCCACATATAATCAGTTAAGTTTAATCTGGACCGGCTCTACAGTCATAGACATTAAAAGACTTGCACCATGTCTGTATTTTTCCAGTGTCTGCTGTACTGTCCAAAGAAATCATTTACACTCAGCCCCTCAAAAGTGGCTTCCATCTTGGTGTTTTGCCATAATGGTCTGGTTTTTTGGAGTGCTGCAGAGATTGTGGTCCATCCAACAGGTTGTTCCATCTCTGCACAATACTTTTGAAGGTCTTCAAGAGTGACCAAAAAGTTCTTTCTAACCATCCTAACTAAAACCCTTTATTCACAGATGCTTAATTTTGCTAGACTCTAAATTAAGGTTTAAGGTTGTGCCTGGCTTAATCCATTTAAAGATTATTTTATTTGTATTTGAACGCCAAATAGTTGGCAGATCACCACAGAACTTTAACTATGAACCCTCTAATAGCATTTGAAGCATGAAAGACTTCAGCTACTAGGGGTGCTACATATTTTTTTTACTAAAACATATAAAAATAACACATATTGTTGGTTGTATACTCATAAAGTTACACTCTACCAATGTATCCCTGAGAGCCTTACAAATTTGTCAATAAAAGTTACATCGTATAAAAAAACTGCTAGAGTTCACATCATATTATTATAAATATCATCCAGAACTGATAAATGGACCAAACAAGTTAATAATTATTTTAAAAATTGACATTTTAATTGAGTATAGCTACAGCATGCTAATTAATCTGGGTGGAGCTTCTAAAGTTCTTTGGGCAATAACTTAAGCATATTTTGTCCAGTTGGGAGCAAATTTGAACTAAATCCACCACTGAAAGGTAATACAGTTTAAATGCATAAATAAATTAAGCAGTACAAACACATTATAATGCATAATATTCTGACATACATATTACATTTTAGTGCATTTATTTTTCAAACATTTTTCAAACACTATCATACATTTTAATTAATTCAGTAAATATCAGCACTGTCAAGCCTCCGGCATACTCAGCTGCAGAACCCATCCCCCAACATTTCTGCAGGCCAACTCTCTTACTGTAACCCCACCTCCCCAATTCCCTTTGTCTGACTAATTAAGATGATCAGAAACCATATTCATAAACTGTGCACTAACACATACTTTGTATTGTTGGCCTTAGTCTTTGAAACCACCACATACTGGCATGCTGGTCCAAATACCAGAGACCACAGTTTTAAATGCTGCACATACTCAACTACCCATAATGTGGCTTCGGTCTGAGGAATGGTACGATACTCACCTTTTGGGCCTCATTGAGCTAATTAGTGCTTGGATCCTGGTAATCACCGTTTGCGGCTTTATTTTATAGCTAAATTTGTGTACAGCTGAAACATCTAAACTTTATAATTAGGAGGGTCGTCCACATACTTGTGGTCATAACTGAAGCCTTTTTGTTCTTTTAAAGAGGAGGTGGAACCTGTTTAGACGTCTTTTACAGAATGCCAAGAGAGCCAGGGAGATTTGTGTGTGTGAGTGTGTGTGTGTGTGTGTGTGTGTGTGTAGGTTCAGGTGTTTTGGTTCTCTGTCTGGTCTTTGATTGTGATTTTGGCACACAGTGTAATTATTATTATCCTGGTCTACACACCTCATTGTCTTGTCCCCAGTCTTTCTTCTCCATCTGCTCTTTTCTTTCATCCCCTGAGGGAATAAAAATGTTTTTATGTAAGTGTATGTAATTATTTCAAATGAACTCAATTACAACAACAATAATATAAAGAGTTTACTGCAGTAAGTATTGGATTTCTGCAATAATTATTTATACAATGCGGTCTGATCTTAATCCAAGAAACAACAGACACATTCTTCCAATCTAATAACACACATACTGTTACACTTTCATATCTTAAATAAGCACATTATGGATGTATGAATCATGGACAGATTCAGATGAAAAGGTGAAGTCTTCGTCGTTCCAAATTGAAAAACTATTTTTTACATGTTTATATTGAGACCTGTTACACCCGTTTCTAGGAACATCATTTCCGACAAAGTTTTGACATTTTGAAAATGCAATAAAAACAAGAATTTGTGTTGTTAATTATTTTGAATCTTTAACTGACAAAAATACAAAAAATACAATAAAATTAAAAATGTGTTTATTTTAAGTCTTTAGCTGCTCAACAGACTGCCAGAATGCCATACATTTTAATAGGAGACAGATCTGGACTGTATGCAGACCAGGCAGACACACAAACCCTGTCTACAAAGACACACTGTTGTTGAATTAATCCTGGCATTGTCTGTTGAAATAAACAAGGAAGGCTTTGTAGGCTCAGGTGGCTTGTTTTGTTAATGATCAAAAGTTGTCCAGGTCCTAAGACAGCAAAGCATCCCCAAACTAAAATGCTTTCACCACAGTGCTTTGTAGCTTTTTGCTTTGTTTCATATGTTTATAAAATTGTACCAAAGGTCTTGATTTGTTTTCTTTATACATGTAGACCAGTGGCGGCTGCTGGTCTTTCAAAGAGGGGAAGCTCATTGTCGGCTTACATCATAAAATTTGTCAATTTATTTATAAATAAATGTATAAATTCTCCCCTTTGTTAGTTTTCAAGAAAATGGCATGAAATGGGTTGCAGTTCACTCGCAAAATCCGCGATGGTACTGAAGCTCCCAGCGACAGCTGTCAATCAAAACGGGATTCAGCCTTTCGACTGATCCTCCAATCATCTTGCAGAAGCTCAGCGTCCAGACCCGCCCACAGCCCCATTGACCCCCAGACACGCTCAGCGTCCAGGGCCGGGACAAAATCGAGGCATTTATCCAATGACCGGCGAGTTTCGAAGTCCCGCCCATGTAGCCCCATAGAAGCAAAGAGATGCTCAGCGTCTGCGGGTAAATGCATTGACGCTCCGGGAATGTATGAGTTAAGTTAACAAAATCGAGTCAGTCGATTTGTGATAAGTAGCTGATTCTGAACGAACTCGTCTTCGAGATGAACGTGTTCTAACGCATTTGTAGTCAATGAAATGTTAACACAACTGTACATATTTGACCATTTAATTTTTGACATTTTAGGGGAAGCTGAGCTTCCCTTGCAGTCTTAGAGAAATCGCCACTGATCAAGGACGGATTAAGGATAGTCTGGGCCCTTGACTTCCATAGAAGTCGTTTACCATGGCTCCTTGACTTAATTTTGATGAATTAGTGGATGACTTTGCAAGAAAGAAGAGTACCCCGCGCCCCCCCCCCCCCCCCTCCAAAAACATGAATAAATTAATACATTAAACAACCTGTCAATAACTAACCCTAACACAAAAATCTATTTTATATAAGTTTCTTTCTACTCTTCTTTCTTGCAAAGTCATCCACTAATTCATCAAAATTAAGTCAAGGAGCCATGGTAAACGACTTCTATGGAAGTCAAGGGCCCCATAGCAGGGGCCTTCGTGATCAAGGGCCCTCTAATGGTATGCCCTGCTCTTCTCTAGGGCCCCTGGTAGGGGCTCTCATAACCAGGGCCCTCTAAAAATATGCCCCCCTCTTTCCTAGGACCCCTAATAGCCAGAAGTCGAAGTCAGAGCAGTGCCACAACGCCTCATCCATTTTCATCCTGACCTCAAGGGCCCCTGGGCGCTGGCCCCACTGGCCCGGTCAGTAATCCAGCCATGCCACTGATGTAGACAGACTTCAGCAAGTAATTCATCTTTCACTTCTTTTAGCTATGAGTTTTGTCCTTCAGGTAAAATATTAGCCACTGTTAAGGAGGCAACAACAGTTTATAAGCACTTTTTCCTAATCCAATTACCCTGATTGTATAACGCTTCCTCTGCACCGATACAACCCTCCACTGCTGACCGAGGAGCACCGCAACTGACACACCCTCTCCGACATGTGTGCAATACGACTGCATCTTTTCACCTGCACGAAGCGAGTTTATATGCAGATCAGCTTTGTGTACTGACAGCCACACCCTGGTCAATGCATTATTCCCCGATTCTGCACAGGTGCAATCAATCAGCTAGCAGAGCTCTGGTCCGGCTTTCCCACACCGTTTGAACAACAGCCAATCGTTGTTCATGTAGATGCCCAGCCCATCCGGATGGCAAAGCTGAGATTTGAAACGATACGTTCGAAATCCCAGCTCTGGTGTTCTAGCGTGTCTTACCGCTGCGCCACCTGAGCGGTCAGTAACCCCTTTTTTGACAGGTTGTCTCACTGTGCATTTATGAGTATCAGTATAATTTATCAGTATCATCCAGTGCTACAATTCTCACTCTAACATCAAGACTAGACGATGCATTTTATCATACAACTAATGTGTTGCTTTTGCAGAGTGCTTTACTGTTAAGCTTTCTGATAGAAGGAAAACTACAATTTTCTGCTGCTACCATATTATGACTTCATTGTGGACAGTCTCTGCAGTACTGATAGACCACTAAAACATTTGTTGGCTTTCAACACAGTAAGTTGGCAGTGTAATGTATGTGTTAAGTCATTAATATTGGTTGTGTAACACAAGATAAAGACTGCTTACTGTTCTTTAAAGCATTCTTTCATACATACAAACATTTAAAATTGTTCATATGAGATTTTAGGAACATACATTAATATTTAGTGTTATTTCACAAATGTCGATATAAATAAAACCCGAAAAGTTAAGTCACTCATACACACACATTCACTTGCACATGTACAAACAGACACAGCTGGCAGACAGTGAAGATGGGATTGATGAATTCATGAGTATAATCAGTCAGCACTTGTCATTAGAACTGCCAAATTGACAGGTGACGCATTTACATAAACACACTGATGGTTAAAAAGCATCTAATTATAGTCTTCAGTGAACAGAGCATTTCACGTTTTGTTCCTGGTCAGTAAAGCACACATTCTGTTACCTAGGATTCTTGGTCAATGTTTTTAAAAAAGGGAATAGCACACAATTCCTGTGTAGGTTTTGTGAAAATAGGGGTTCTGGGCAGTGACTCTTAGTGCTAGTAAATGTGATTACATGTACATGAACATCTAATAAGTGTAAAAAATCCTTTCCTGACAAAAAAGTAGTCATTTGGCAGTGTATATACAGTATTAATGCTGTATTAAATTTCACATCTTATGTTGTATGATTTTCTAATTTGTATTTTTTTTTTTTTCAGTTTTTGCAATATACCAGTTTGGATACATCCCATTTTCCTAAGCAATCTGGTGACCTCTGCTGGCTGTGCGGCATCCGAGTAGGTTGAGATGGACTGTTTGTTGTCTAGCACATGCCTCCTCATGTTGCAGTGGTTGGTTGGTACTACTGCATCTAGCTCTTTAAGTCTCTGACACAGTTAACTATGGTTTTTTAAGCACTTGACCAGACCATAGTTGTCCTATGTTATACTAGTGTGAAAATTCACCGGTCTGGTAACAGTACAGAGTTATACACTAATTTTAGTTAGTGTCCAGTTTTATACACTTAAACATCAAATATTTTAGCTGGCCGCTCAGGTGGTGCAACAGAAAATTGTGCTGGACCACACTTGCTGGGTTCAAATCCCCAGCTGTGCTATTAGCTGATCAGGTGTCTACATACTAGCATGATTGGCTATGTTATGAAGGGAATGGCCAAGGACCAGTCATGGATTAAGTTGTTCCCTCAGTCTGGCCGTGTTGTTTTACTTCAGTGCTCTTGGTGATTTTGGGGGAAACTGGACCCATTGTTACCCTGACCAGGATAAAGCAGTGGTAAAAAGCAAAATAAAATGAAGAAAAATGTATTAAAATGCAATATTAAAACAGTCCAAGCGTCCACATTGTTCTTTTGGACTGAATTGGCAAACTGGTTTTACTTCTCCCCACAGAGTATTTTTCTTACCTTATATTGATCCGTTTCTTCCCTCAAACTTAATAATTTGCTCTTTCAGAGAAGTGTAGACTTGGAAGGGTGATGACAGAGGTATTAATTGGCTCAGAATATTATTGCACTTTCCTGTAATAACATGGCACTTTCTTCCACAGCCACATGCTCTCAGTTATAAAAGTGTAGATTATTGAGGAATGACCAAGAACAGCAGGCAGAATAAATGGCAGAGAGTCCAACAGCAACAGGGTAAGGGGGCCGGTTGTGCCTTTTTGCACCCGCCCCTCCACCTGAAGGAACAGCTCCTGAAATTCTTAATTTTCTCTAAGAAATTTTGTTGAATTAATCTCCAAAAGGTGAGGTTGGTCCAAAACCAAACCACAACCAGTGGTTGGTATCAAACCTAAGCTTGGTCATAGTGCCATTGGGCCACTTTTGGAACAAACTGTAAAATGTCTTAGAAAAATTTATGGTAATAAAGTTTTTTTCTAATTTTTTCTGAGAATGATAGTAAAACAAATACCTTTTATTCATTCATTGTCCGTTTTATCCTGTACAGGGTTGCGCTGGGTCTGATTCACTGGGCAAAAGGCAGGAAACACCTCTGACAGGTCGTCAGTCCATCACAGGGCAAACACACATGCATTCACACATTCACACACACGCTCATACCCAGGGGGACTTTAGTATCTCCAGTTAACCTGACTGCGTGTCTTTGGACTGTGGGAGGAAACATGAGCACTCCAAGTTGGGTGGTGGGGGGGTTGTGTGTGTGTGTGTCGAGGCCCAGTGATGGATTGGCGACTTGTCTTGGGTGTGTTAATGCATTGCGCCCAGTGAATCCAGGCTTACTGGACCCACTACAACACTGATAAACAATGGTAAAATGAAAACAATCAATAAAACAATAAATAAATAAATTGTTTTTCTTTATTTAAATCCCAATAAATGGTACTGTGCAGAAATGTATCAGTCTGTTTGGTAGTGATCCGACAGTGACAGAATAATAAATGACATTGCGGGATTTTTTTTAACAACAGTGATTTTTACAGCATGAATTGACGGTTCATCCTCTGATCATATGGCTTGCTGACTTCATAACATATGTTCCTCATATGTTTTATATGTGATTTGGCATTGTGGAAGTATGTGAGGTTTGGCTGGAATAGCTGCATAAACCCTTTAATGAAGAAGGAAACCTTATTTTACTGTGTGTATCAGCATTGTGTTAAAAAACGAATTCTGTCATTTTTAGTAGCTGCTTCATCCTCATCATGATTTCAGTAAGCCTGAAGGATATCCTCAAATCAGTGGGTGCAAGCCAGGACTACACTAAAAACAAGGTGCCAATCCAATGCTGGAAATCACAAGCTTGCCAGTTTACTCACCTTCTCACTACAAATTGGGTCAATTTAAAGTAACCGTTTTACTTACTGGCATGGTTATTTTTGCAGACAGGAAGAAACTGGTATAATTGGAGGAAGCTCTGTACTGACACAGAAACAACATGCCTGTTTCCACATGCAGTAAGCAGTGGTTGGGATCAAACCCCAGAACATAAATGTAGCTTAAAATGGTTTAGCGAACACTTGTTCTATCACAGGTAGACACATTTGTCTAGACAAAAACAAGTTGGGACAGAATGGAAAATGCAAATAATAATAAAAAAGTTTTATTTCATTGCAGACAGTATAAACTCTAAATATTTTTTATGTTCTGTCTGGTTAACTTCATTTTATTTATTAAAAAACATCCATTCCTGCAATTTAACACATTCAGAAAAAAAAGGTGGGACAGTAAAGCATTTACCACTTTGTAATGTTGCTATTCCTTCTCACAAGACTTAAATATGTTTTAGTGATGAAGTGTTTCAGGTGTTATTGTGTTCTATTCTTCCTACAAACACATCTTAAGGTGTGCAACAGTTCTAAATATTTTCCACACATTCTCTATTAGGGACAGATCAGGACTGCAGGCAGGCCAGTCCAGTACCCATACCCTTTTCTTCTGTAATGTGTGCAGAATGGGGTTTTTATTGTCTTGTGTTGACCAAATTTGCCCAGCTTGCTGCACAACTCCTAGTTCCCTTTCACATTTTTGTTTGGTTGAAGGGGGAGACTATAAAGCAAGCTCTTCTTCAAGCCA
The DNA here is from genome assembly GCF_030014385.1 of Trichomycterus rosablanca. Classification (NCBI taxonomy): domain Eukaryota; kingdom Metazoa; phylum Chordata; class Actinopteri; order Siluriformes; family Trichomycteridae; genus Trichomycterus; species Trichomycterus rosablanca. The sequence goes on along the minus strand of NC_085988.1, from coordinate 67,696,277 downwards.
AAATGCCAAGATATTTATTAAAAAGGTTTAGGCAAAGAGGTAATTAAATGTCTATGTTCAAATTATGAAGAGCTTTGTTTGTAATTTATTAGTGTAAACTCAGCTCCTCCTCTCCTGCCAAAACAGTTCTGCTATTAGTTCAGGGATTTTATTCATTCTTCAGCCTCTGTCCTAGAAACAGCACAGCAGTTGTTGTTACCATTAATGTATGGAAATCTACTAAACCATAATTCAGTAGATATTAGTTAAGTTACCCTTAAAGGCCTCTTATGAAAATTCAGTACCCTGATAAACTTGAGTTTTCAAAGTTATAATATTACTCTTGGATTTGATTGGACAGTAACGCTTATTGTTTGTGGTGTTTAACTCACACTTAACCACCACAAACAAATGGCAGAGAGAAGATGAAAAGACAATAATTTTCTCTACTGCTATTTTTAGTTACAAACCGGTGGAATGTAAACTAATCTTGGCACACAAAATAAAAACATATAATGAATGAGACTACACTGATCATCCATAACATTAAAACCACCTCCTTGTTTCTACACTCACTGTCCATTTTATCTGCTCCACTTACAATATAAAAACACTTTGTAGTTCTACAATTACTGACTGTAGTCCATCTGTTTCTCTACATGCTTTGTTAGCCCCCTTTCATGCTGTTCTTCAATGGTCAGGACTCTCACAGGACCTCTACTAAGTAGATATTATTTAAGTGGTGGGTCGTTTTCAGCACTGCAGTGACACTGACATGGTGGTGGTGGGTTAGTGTGTGTTGTGCTGGTATGAGTGGATAAGACACAGCAGCGCTGATGGAGTTTTTAAACACCTCACTGTCACTGCTGGACTGAGAATACTACACCAACCAAAAATATCCAGCCAACAGCGCCTGTGGGCAGCGTCCTGTGACCACTGATGAAGGTCTAGAAGATGACCAACTCAAACAGCAGCAATAGATGAGTGATCGTCCCTGACTTTACATCTACAAGGTGGACCAACTAGGTAGGAGTGTCTAATAGAGTGGACAGTGAGTGGACACGGTATTTAAAAACAGCAGTGCTGCTGTGTCTGATCCACTCCTACCAGCACAACACACACTAACACACCAACACCATGTCAGTGTCACTGCAGTGCTGAGAATCATCCACCACCTAAATAATGCCTGCTCTGTGGTGGTCCTGTGGGGGTCCTGACCATTGAAGAACAGGGTGAAAGCAGGCTAAAATGGTATGTAAACAGATGGACAACAGTCAGTAATTGTAGGAGTACTTCTATATGGTAAGTGGACTTGATAAAATGGACAGTGAGTGTAGAAACAAGTAGGTGGTTTTAATGTTATGGCTGATCAGTGTATATCTCATGCACACTTAATTTGAAAAATAAAATAATAGAAGACAAGCTTCTGCAGATTTCCCCGGCCTCACAAATACACATTTGCAGAGTAAAAAGATAGCTGACCTTTGTTCAGCACTGCTCTGAGACTCTTTCTGCCTCAGGAAGATGGCCAGTTTCCATGGGTGGGGATTAACTATCAACACATGCACAGATATGTGTGAGCAGAAAGTGTTATTGCTGTCCAAGCTTTTCTTCTCTCCCTGAAAAAAAACATATTAAAAAGTTATTACATTTCAATGCAACAAATTAAACATTTTACTTTTTTAAAATAGTGAGTGTGTAGTTTTTGTTTGTTTTTAATTGGCTGTGTGGTTGACAGAATCAATTTCTAGTCACATTTAAACAAATCCTAGCTTGTGCCAATTATTTATATAACAGTGGGGGTGGGCAATATGTTTTTAGACTTTGTCGTTACTGTGGTCAAATAGTAAAGCAAAGTTTTGTTTTTTCCTTTTGTTTCTTCATCATACATTGTGCATTATATCAAATCAAAAGTTCAAATGGCAAAGCATTAAAGATTTCCAGAAAAGCTGTGTCACTTTTTGAAAATGCAATAAAAACTGAAATCTGTAATTTTTAATTCACCTGAACCTTTATTTAACAGACATAAAACATTAATACATTAATTTTATTTGTTATAAACACATATAGAAAGTGATACCTGCAACACACATTTTAAAAAGCTTGGACAAAGGCATTGAGTCACTGGGTCACATCATCTTTTTTTTTATTAGACCTCTGTGGTTGTCGTTGTCTTATTTTCCTCTTTATGATGTGCCATACATTTTCAGTGGGAGACAGATTTGGACTGCAGGCAGGCCAAAGCCATGCTGTTGTAACTCTGTAGCAAATGAGGCCTAGCATTATCCTACTGAAATAGACATGAAGTTCCTGGGAAACGATGTTGCCTTGATGGCAGAATATGTCTCTACAAACTACCAATATAAGCCTTTGGGGCAGCATGGTGGCTCCGTGGGTAGCACTGTCGCCTCACGGCAAAAAGGTCCTGGGTTCGATCCTCAGGTGGGGCGGTCCGGGTCCTTTCTGTTTGGAGTTTGCATGTTCTCCCCGTGTCTGCGTGGGTTTCCTCCGGGTGCCCCGGTTTCCTCCCACAGTCCTAAGACATCTAAGTGAGGTGAATTGGAGATACTAAATTGTCCATGACTGTGTTTGATATAACCTTGAGAAGTGATGAACCTTGTGTAATGAGTAACTACCATTTCTGTCATGAATGTAACCAAGAGTGTAAAAACATGACGTTAAAAATCCTAATAAACAAACAAACATTTGCATTAGTGGTACCTTTACATACAGTATATGCATGTTTTCACCTACTTATATTTACTGAAATCCTATTAAAACTTCAACATGCATAGATTATATATTACTCTTAGAATAGTTTAATGATTGTTCTTTCTTGGGTATAACATTACTACAAAATAATGTTATAATAATGTAAATCACTATAACATTTTATTCCAAAATGGCTTTGTTTTCTGTGATTAGAAAGCATTTCATTGTCAAAACCAATAATGAAAATACAATCTAAGAATGAAAGAATAAATGAATTATGGATGAACTATATACCAAGCAGTTTGCTGGAGTTTGTTGATTTAGGATGCCAAGGATATAACTATAGAGTACATAGCTACCATGTGGTTAAGGCTGTCTTTTAAAACTCCACAGTGGTTTGGGAAGCAGTGGCCGAGGAGAATGGCTGAACTTCCATGGGACTGAGTTGATTTTTTTTTCATAGGGATGGTCAGTTCTGCAAATGAAGCCAAGGTCTTGATTAAAATCATCTGTGGAGGTTGAGGTCTGTTAGTAATAATCTGATGGGAATGCTTATTTGTAAAAGCCAGGAAACAGGGCGAGTGGTGTAAAAAGTAAGAACTGAGAGAACCCAGAAAACTGAGGGATTTATAAATGCGTGCCGAGTTTAATGTTTGTTTTAACATTCAAATGAAAGTATGAGCAGACTTTTTCATCACTGGCCCTGGTTTGGTGATACCAAAACAAAATGTTCTTGCAAGCTCATCCCAGAATTCAGACGAATGTGCTGGGTTTGAGAGTTTCACTTGAATATAAGACTTGATATAACAAATAAAGAATATAAAGCTGAGTTTTTCACTTTAAAATGGAGTAGTGCTGTCTCTGAGTAATCCTGGGTGTACTTAGTTGGACAAGCTTTGCAGCCACTTTTTTGAGTTGAAAAGTGTTTTTCACCCCCTTTTACTGGCCCTTTCTGTTCAGCCAAAGTTTATATCTCAGGGTTGAAGCATTCCTTAAACGTTGCCTAATGCCTTTCGCAGTTTGTGTGACAGAGAGGAAAAGAGTAGAAGTTTCTGGATTTGTGAATGTTACACAATTTATTGTAGACTGGTGGGAGCATCTGCTCATATTGTTATCAGCGATGTTTTTTTGAGGTCCCACCAGTCGACAGTTAATGAAATTCTAGGTCTCAGATGTTTGTACTTAAACTTTACTTTGCAGATGTTTTTGCTCAAATTCTAGTTATGAGTATAAAGGAAATTAATCTAAACTTTGGATACAGGCAGATTTAACCACTAGTGCTAAAAGATTCAGTCAGTTTAGCAAGTCTTTGGTAGAACAATTTTTTTTTCAGGTGGCCCAAGAACCACCACGATGACCAGTATAAAGTAAAATTAGTTGTAATTAACAGCAAAACAAAAGAATTACTAACTAAACTATTTGTCTTAATTAATTAAACATATCCAGTTCCTGAGATGGTTTATATCAAGTATGAACAAGTATGAACATGAAATTGATGCCTGCAACACATTCCTAAAAAGCTGAAACAGAAACATGGTTTTGGATGATGCTGACAGATTGCCTATTTTAAACTGAATTTGTGCATGCATTGCGTTTATTTAAATTGAAGGTTTGTTTATTAGGATTTTAACATCATGTTTTACACTTTGGTTACATTCATGACAGAAACGGTAGCTACTCATTACACACAAGATTCATCGGTTCACAAGGTTATATCGAACACAGTCATGTACAATTTAGTGTCACCTCACTTGCATGTCTTTGGACTGTGGGAGGAAACCAGAGCACCCGGCGTAAACTCACGCAGACACGGGGAGAACATGCAAACTCCACACAGAAAGGACCCTGACCACCCCACCTGGGGATTGAACCCAGGACCTTCTTGCTGTAAGGTGACAGTGCTACCCACTTAGCCACCGTGCCACTCCGAAATTGAAGGTCATAGCCATTCAGTCATTTGACACATTACTGAATCTTGATGTTAAAATGTACTGTGGAGGGTGGAATACCTAAAACTCTTGCAATGGCTCATTAATACATGTTGGATTACTAGGTCAGACATCACAAATGCTTTTTTTAAATGAATGGGCAAAATTCACAGACACATGCCAAAATCTTATACAAAGCCATCCCAAAAGAATGAAAGCTATTATAATCAAAAATAGAGAGCCACATCCATAATAATACCCATGCTTTGAATGACCAACAATGGTCAAATGTCTACGTACTGTTGGCCATGTATTGCATCTTCGGTCTGATCATATAAAACACATAGTAAAAGAAACAGAGCTCCAGACTTACCCAGGTCTAATGAGCCTGGAGAGACCAGTTTATATAGTTTATGGCCTGACTTGTATGTATCCAAAGAAAATCTTACACGAATCCAAGCAAAACATGTATTACTTCTTACTTACCATCGTCTCTCAACACACCCCGGAGCCTCGTCTGCATTCCCATGAGGTTTCTTGGCCTCATCTTTCTTTTTATGTTTATTCCTTTTACAATATTGTGTTTGTTTTCAATGACAAAAGGTCATTTTCATTTCTTAAAGTTGTTTAAAAAAGCCACAACTGTTGTTTAAAACAAGTTTTTGTTGTGACATGCTCTGTTGTTCCTTAGGTTAGAGTTTTATCCCACATAGCTGACTAAGTTATTTTGTTGAAACAAAGTACATGAGATACTTTAATACTTCTTTTTTAGTACATTCCTCATGTTTTTTCAACTGAAACTATCAAATGCTTCTGCCGTTTTTATTTGGGTCATTGCACTTTAAAAAAAAAAGGTTTATATATCCTAGGAATTTGGTTTTACACATGCCCACCAAATTTGTGTTAGAATATACAGTATGTACCTTAAAACTGCATGGAAGGGTCTCTTGTGATGAGTTAACTACACCAGTGTTAGTTCAAGCTTGCCATATTAAGCTGCAAAGTCTGAATCATTGGTTTCTGGCAGGACTGGTGATATGACTCTTTTATGAGTCTAAGATGTACTGGCAATCCAAGTGAGTGTCTGGCAGTGCTGTTTGATGAAAGCAATAAATTAAAACCAGATTTACAGACATACTTGTTCCAGTTAGCTAACATTGAGAGTGGTTGTTCTCTAAAATTGAAAAAAAATATTTTGTGAGTGTTTATTTCCATAATTTTAATTTTGAACATCAAATAAAGTTACAGTAAAATATCCTTTCTGCTTAGTGTGTGTGACAAAAACAGAGGTAGTGCTGGCAAGAACTAGTTAGCACAGCCAAACATGCTGTCTGTACATTAAAGAGCTATAACTATGTGGCCTGAGGAGCTTCACTAGGACATTAAGAGTTACAGGCCAACAATAAAGTCCAGCTTCAAGGCCTAAGCTTTTATTTTTTTACATGCTGTGGACAGAAGGACATCCAGATGATAAAATCCAGTTCTTTACACAAAATGTTTTGCCTATAATGAAGTGACTTCAAACCCTGCATGCTGTTCATAGGAGGATGTGGGAGGTACATAACATGGTGGTGTGTGGTGTTGCACAGCTAAATGGGTTAGGGGGAAATTGGGTTCTATCCTTGCATTCTGTCACTTTCTGTCTCTAAAAAGAAAGTACTTTTTTGTATTCTCTGTCACTTTGCTGGCACCTTTTTGTAAGTTTGAATCTTGAATCTTTTTACATAGGACATTACAAATAAATAATAGTACACCAATACACCAGTGTATTATGTAACTCAGAATAAATTCAAGGTACACTATTTGTAAGGTAGGTTTCAATATGTCCATTTCTGAGATGGTAGTGTAAAGTGATAAATTTTATTGGTTAAAGCCAAACCCAACATGAGGTTAGTAAAAATAAATGTATAAATATACTTTATGCATGACAATTTTTGTTGATATCTGATTTCTAAATGCATTTTGTGGATTTTTAACATAAACTGTGTGTACTTTGCTTTGTCCATCTTCTCAGTAGATTTGTACTAGCACAACATGTTCTTGAGTCTCACAGCGGTTTACGTAGCTAGGGGATGCTGTGTGGAAGATTATTATGGCCAAACATAAATACTACAGCACAAAAGGATCACCATCAATCCTCTAGCACCCCACGCCCAAACATACCACAATCATACCGCCTTACCCACTATTCTTCGCAGTTCTTCCCATAACATTCCGAAGAAGTCTATCAAAAATGAGTCCATAAACTACAAAAAATAGCTCCACAATAGCCTCTAATATAATAGAATAAAGCAATAAGCCACGAGAGGCCGTGCATTACTGTGATTTTAGCACGGGGATTACGTTTTTGGCACGACGCGAAGCGGAGTGCCTAAAACTTCTTTCCCCGTGCTAAAATCATAACAGTAATGCACGGTCTCGAGTGGCTTATTGCTTTTATAAAACGGCAGTCAACATAAAATATAATAAATACAACAATGTTTAATTCATAAATGTATTTATTGTGTATAAACTTACAATAAAGCATTCTTCCGCGACGCAAAATAGTTCGATTAACAGTGTTGCTAGGCAACATGAGGGCGAAAATAACATTAACTTTTGTATTCAGTGGCGTATTAATATGGAATGATGTGAGGTGGTCCTAGGTGTGCGTTTATCGGGGATTTTACAACGGCTTCGAACGCGGCTCAGCCAATCAGATTTTAGGACCGGAACTATCCGTTTTATAATATAGTACAATGCTCCACCAGGATTCCAAACAATCAAAAAGCAACCCAAAAACCAGTTAACCACAAATCAAGCTCCTACAGATGAGAAAAAAAATCAACAAACTGAAAGCTGTCTACTCACTAAACACAACAATTACAAAAATTCCAAACAAAGTTGAATGGAACTTCCCTAACAACTTCCAGAGCACCTAAATAATGCCAGATTTGATGCACAGAAGAACATCAGCGACCCCATAATGCCATCAGACAAAAACAACTAGCGTAAACAGAATCCTCCCACCTTATGCCTCTAATACATCCCTCCTGTTCTTTCTCCTACTGAGATGTTATCTGGGCAATCTAGCACCCAAACTATCAATTAAGGACACTTTCTATCTCTAAACCACACCCAGTTGTGTCACCAGCCTATTTCTTACTAATCAAATCCCAATCAAACCAGATACTAATGTCCTAGTGTTAGTATTAGCAATCCAAAACCTCATCACTTCAAGTAAAGCGCTCTCTACATCTCAATCTTTTTGTAGTCAATAGAAAATCTACCAAATTCAAACATCAAACTACTCCTGCAGCTCCATTTTTCCACATCTGGATCAGACTGAAGCACCTCCATTATTCCTGAAAACACATGAAACACATTCTATCAATCAAGCAGCATTTCAACAACCACAGCATTTACCCACGGTTTTCTACCTCATTACCAGTGCCTTCAACAGGCTTCTACATTCTGCCTCATTACCCACCAGACACTCATCCTTTCTCTTAATACCCAGTGAATATGCAAATATGCTCCATATACTCCCTTCTAACTTGCACCACAATCCCACCTAGACATTCCATGACTGTGCTACCAAAAACCTGCCGCTGAGACTTTTAAACAGCAGTTCAACTAATCTTTCAAACTAATTAGGTCTTAGCAGTACACCATTTGCATATATCTGTTTTAAAATATATATATTCATATACTTGCTTTTTTAGTACTCCAAGTTGCTCTACAGCCTTAACACCCCAACCTTACTCATTACCCAGCATCAACCAGAAAAGATTGGGTTCCCCTTCTGAGGCTGGTTTCACTCAATGTTTCTTCCTTATGCAACTAAGAGTTATTTCTTGCTTATACTGCCCCCAGCTTGCTCATTTGGGGGTTAGACCTGAATCTAGTCAAAGATCTTTGCCAAGTCATCCAATACCCCTGTCACCATAAATTAACCAACGTAGCTTGAATTGCACCCAACAATCACACAATCTCAACATGTCTGCCTTCATAAAAATCCATAAAATACAGGGACTGTTTACAGAGTGCTTACAATAACTCAACATGAAATATTTGGGTATAATGCGCAAATTGGATATTATTGGCTATCATGCAGAGCTGAAAATGTACTACTCTAGCTTCAGCTGGAGGGCTGTGTCTCAGTCAGCACACAAAATCCTATACAGCTCAAAATAGAAGCCTTGCCATTGGTCAATTTCTAATTAAGCACACTATTTAGAATATAGGATGGTATTGGGGTCACAACAGCTCTCCTTTGGGCTGTGTACAGCCTGATACAGCAAGTTCTATGCAATATTAATGAAATATTAATATGTGATGCTCTTTGATCTACATTATTTAAACAGCAGCTTTAGACTTGTATATGTGTGCATTTTAGTGCTAAAGTTATGTGATTTAAATTATTTAACAAATAAAACTTTTTTGTTTGTTTGGGCAGTAAGAACAGGACAATTAACTGTGAACTGCAACAACATATAGGCCTTCATAGAGATTATTCTTGCCCACTACATACCCATTATTTTTTGGTTGTTTTTACTGAAACTGTGTGATATTTCTGAAAACAGTAGCTTTCTATTTGCATAGCCAGGACAAGTGTGTTGTGTGAAATTAACACTGGGACAAATTAAAAATGTGTCTTTGGCTTCTTACTATGATTTTTAGTGATGATAATCTGTATATGTAGTTTGTTCAGCGTTGATCTGAACCATACAAATTCAGTAAAATTGGTTTATTCATTTATATTTAAGAACTGTTTTTTTCCTGGTTAGAGCTTTAAATTGTGTGTAGATGAAAGGACACTGGGATACCTAAAACAAACCTGTGAGGACAAGACAAACCCTATACAGACAGTAATATGAGAATTGAACCAAAGTCTCTGGAGCTGTGTGGCTTTAACATCACAGCACCCTGTGTCTTCAAACTAATTTATGCATTTAGTATTATTTATCTATATTTTTTAGCCTGTTGTTTCAAATACAGCACTGCAAACCAGTGTCACTGAGTCCACAACCAATGCACATGTACATACAGGGAAATTGGTGTTTTTTATGTGACCACCATGGTCTTAAAACCCAGGAATTTCCACAGAGCTGGTTTCTCTGTGCCACTAATGACTTTTATGTTGCCATATTGTGGTTTCAGGTTGCAGTGAGAGTTGAACATTTGCCCACGTGTAAATACTGAAAAACAAGAAGGCCAAATTGAATGCAGTTGTCTAATTACTGAGTAAAATATTGACATTTGAACATTTTTTGTCATAGATTCTTTCCCATGTATTAAAATAGATTCCACCAATTTCTGCAATATTATAATTACTATTACAGTATAAGTGCCATCAGGTCTATTCTGACTCCTGCCGACCATATGGATAGTGTTTCTCAAGAACAATCTGTCTTCTGTTTGAGTCTTTAAGCTTTTTAATGGCTCATTCATTGTTCCTCTAAGTGTATTTCTCCATATTGTTGCTGGCCATCCTCATTCCTTGTTTCAGTTTGGTCATCTGGGCTTGTTTGTCTACTTTGCCAATGGACTCTCAAAAGTCTTTGTAAGCACCAAAGTTCAAAGTCATCAACAGTCCTCCTGTCCCATTTTTTTATTGTCCATCTATAAAGTACTGCAAAAGTCCTTGGTCATGACCATAGTCTGGACAATTCTGTCTGGACAAATCTTTGTTTGGAGAGACATCTTTACATCTGAAGATTTTTTTCACTTCCTTAATTTTTGTTTTGCCAAATACCAGTATGAGTCAAAATGTCTTGACTGCTGGGTCATTTGCTGTTAATAATTGATACAAGTAGGCAAACACACACACTTGTTAACATAGCTATTAATATTGTACTAGCTGACATGTCAGCTATGTCAATAATACTAATTGACATAATTTTAGCAGATGCCTTTTTTCAAATGCCTTATAAATGGGGTCACATACAACCTAAGCTATTGAGTGTTAAAGGTCTTGCTCAATAATGGCTTAATAGTGGAAACCTAGCAAATGTAGGGCTTGTATAAGTGACATTACAAGTACCATACCACTTGGCTAGTACTGCCCTTCAACTGTAGTTTATTAGGTTTAGCTTGTTTGTATATAGTTGAATATAGCTGTGGGCAAAAGCTTGTTGGATCAGGTTTTAGTGACAGCTCCAGAACCCAGTGGTGGACACCAGTGGTGAGGGAAGCAGTCAAGCAGAAGAGAAAGGCATTCTGAGCATGAGTAGCCATGTATGGGTACCAGCAGGTCATAAAGGCTTCAATGTGCAGCAGTTGCAGAAGCTAAATCTAGAGTGTAGGGGGAGTTTGAAGAAGCCATGAAGAATGATTTCCAGGCAGCCACAAAGAGGTTCTGGAAAACACTTTGACAGCTCAGGAGAGGAAGGGGATCACTGTCCAAGCTGTGCTTAGCAAGAATGGTGAAACTGGGGCCTCGGCCGTTACAATATTGCATAGATATCAATAACAGTGCCTTTGGATTGGCAAACCAGGGTGGTCGTTCCTGTTTAAAAAAAAAAAACAGAGAGTGTGTGCCAATTATCAGGGTATCACACTTCTCAGACTCCCTGGAAAAGTCTATGCCAGGGTTCTGTAAAAGAGAATTCGTTTGATAGTTGAACCTGAGATTCAACTCTTCACCCTCTCGCAGATAAATGAGCAGGAATGGGAATTTGCTACTCCAGCTTACATGTGTTTTGTGGATTTGGAGAAGGCATATGACCCAGAGTTCCCAGAGATATCCTGTGGGGGGTCTTCCGGGAGTATGGGGTTCCAGGTTCACTGAGGCAAATCGTTTGGTTCTTGTACTCTCGGAATTTGAGTGTGTTTGCATTCTCGGCACTAAGTCAGGTTTAATTAATGTTGGAATTGGACTCCGTCTGGGTTGTGCCTTGTCTTCAATACTGTTCCTGATATTCATGGACAGGGTGACAATGCATGGTTATCTCCTGGGTGGTATGCTGCCTATGCTTAAAGGGTTAGAACCTATCTTGGGGTCTTGATCATGAGTGATGGGAAGAGGGACCAGATCAACTGTAGGTTAGGCACAGTGTCTACTGTAATGAGGTCACTGTACCAGACCATAGTGGCAAAAAAGAGATGATCCATATAGCAAAGCTCTCTATCAGCCAATCTATGTCCCCTTCCTCACCTATGGTCTTAAGCCTTAGGCAATGACCAAAAGAACAAGGTTCAAGAAAAAAGTAAAAGGAAAAAATAAGTTTTCTCCGCCGGGTTGCTAGACATTTTTACTAAGCTTCTGTTGAATCCAACAGACCCAAACTTTCCTACTGTATCAACCACAAAGCCCAGTAATCAATTTCTGAAGTACTTACAAAACTTAAGCTGACTTTAAGACAAAGACTGTACATTTTTCAGACAGTTGAGACTGTTTTGTTTAATTTTATTGTACAGTTTTAAAGAAGTTTGGGCTGCTCTATGTACAAAACTTAATCCCCCGTGCATTTTATATGATTTGGTTTGCAATTGTGTGACCAGCTTGAGAAACCCGGCATCAGATCAGAAGCTACACTAAGACTTAAGCAGAAACATCTGCATTAGTCAGCCATGGTTATTCCCCCCTTAAATTGTATCCAGATTGCTTACTGCAATTGAGTCAGCAGCTTAAGTTGCAAACTCACACAATGCAGCTAACCAATTTGAGGTTTTTTGTTCTTACAAAATGTGCACACATGATAATGACTACAATATTTTCCCTCACCATAGGAAATCAAAAGAAATCAATGTAGATTATACAGTTACATATACTGACAGGGTACATGGTATACTATTTTTTTCACATCCAGTAAAGAAGCATAAACATACAGTACATTTATTTAACTGCAATGAGGATTTAACAGCAAACCGCTGTTGCATCTAGGTCTGTAATAATCTTGTTCCAATCTTTTTATACTACAGATTTACTCCAGCTCTTGGGCCTGGTTTGGTCTGTAAGACATCAACTCTTATCAGGAGTAGACAGATTCTTTATGCTGTTGATTTGGTTGTTGAATACAAATCAGTGGATGTAAGCTGCCCAGCGTGATGATCAAATTTAATCTTAATTGATTATTTTATTATTTTTTAAGTTTGCCTTAAAATAAACATATGAAGATAAAATAACTTTTATTTTAAATTTTCATTGGTCAAACTTTGCAGTTACTGAAGGCCATTGTTAGCTACATTGGCCTAATTGCCGCTGTTGAAACCCCAGAGCTTAATGTCTAAGTGCCTAGATGTTTCCACTTTACATTTTATTATTACATACACTTGCAGCTCTAGTGGCAGATATAGCAAAGTGCAAAGTTCAAAATGACTTATTGGTTGCATCCAACTGCCAGTGTTTGTAAAAATGACATGTATGTATGCCTTATATACTCTTCATCATACTAGCATATCTAGCTTAAAATTTCTACTGAACATTATATCTGGAAAATCAACTTCAAGCGTAATTATATATACATTCTATATTTACATATTAAAGGTTTCTTTGTTCCTCTTCCAGCTCTGCCCTGATTGATAGCACGTGTGTTGTTTGTTCACATTTGGACATTTGGTTCTCATAATAACCTTGTTAGTAAATTAGTGTGTATATACTGTATATATGCCTTTGCTTGTATTAATGGTTTGAAAGGTTTTTGTGTTCCCAGTATCATTGCAAGCTGCGTTTCCATAGTCCCTAATCCTTGTTTGTTCCTAGTTTCTCCTGTTTGTGTGTTCTTAGTTCTCAGCCTTTGTTTTAAATGATGCAAATTGAAGGAGCCCTGATTAAGAGTCATTGCGTTCACATACTTTTATACATTTATGTCTTTACCCCTGAAACGGAGATGAAATGGATTTTCTCCTTAGCAAAAATAAAATTGTTTGGTGTCGTTTGTATTTCAGGAAGTTTTATCTGGCAAAGTTTAGGACTGCATTGGTCTATTATGTAGGACAAGGAGTGCGTTAGATGAGTAACAGGGGAAAAGAAGTACAAACACCATTTCCTGAAATTTGCAATAAAAATAAGAAGCTCTCATTTGGTGATTGTGCTAGATAAATGTGAACAACACACTCAAAGTTGTGATAGCGATAGTTGGTCACAGGTGAGGGTTATTATGATTGGATATAAAATTAAGATCCACAGAAGGCTTTGCAAGCAATGATGAGTGGTGGATCATCTTTTTGTGCCAAACAATGTGATAGAATTGTTAATAAGTTCAAAAAGAACATTTATCAAAGCAACAATAATTTAAAAATTATTCAGGACAGCCATCTACCATACATAATATTGTAAAAAGATTAAGGGAACTTAACAATTTCATTATGAATAGGGCAAGTCTTAAAACCAGTGTTTAATGGGCGTGACCTTTGAGCCCTCAGACAACATTGTATAAGAAACTGTTAATCTGCTTTGATTAAAATAGCCATGTACTAAGGAGTACTTTGAAAAACCATCGTCACTTAACACAGTCCACTTTTACATCAGTAAGTACAACCTGAAACTCTGTTACACAAAGAGAACATTAATTCTCAAACAGCTGTTCATAAATTTTATGTAGTTCCACATAAGCTCATCTTAGATGGACAAAAAGATAGTGGAAAAGTGAGAAGAGTCCACATTTCAGCTTGTTCAGACAAAGTTCTCTGTGCCATTAAAATAAAGGATCATTCAGTTTCCTAATCAAAATGTATACACCATCATGCAGCTAATGTCTTGTATCACTGCAACTATTAGTATCCATAGTGGTAAACATGCCTCTGTCCCAATTTTTGAGTGTGTTTTAGGCATTACATGTAATATTCCTTATATTTACAAAATACAATGAAGTCGGTTAGTAAAAAGATTGGAAAAGTACATTTTGTATTTTTTTTGCCAGTTAAAAAACAGCTTATATGTTAATCAAAAAATAGGTTAATTACATTACAAAATGTCCCAACTTTTCTGGAAATGGGGTTTGTAATGAAGCAAAACTTTTTTTTTTTCAATGTAGGAAAGTCTTTTTTTTACCAAATTGGATTGAGGCTACTGGCATGCTGGCAGCTACAAGACTCTACCTGCCTTTTTCTTCCATCCTGCAACACTGCTGAGTGATATAGAGAGTTTGATTCACTGCGACATTTGGGTTTTGTGTTCATTTATGCATGTATAAGCACTTAGCTGATGGGATGTTGTTCAGTTGAAGTACGGTTTAAGGGTTTTAATTTGGTTTTCTTTTACTTTTATTTTTGTGCATATCATCTGCAATCCTTTAAGGATTAAACCTTCATCATCACCCACATGTAATGACGTGTGAATTTGACTGTTTGGATACAAGCTTGCTAGAAAGGCACTTCTAAAAGCATTTTATTTAAACATCCATATTTAATTACATCATTCACACCAGTGACTCACTGTAATTGCTCTTTCCATACAAACATTTGTGAAAGTTAGCAAACATAGCCAAAGAGTTTAACTACAGTCTTCCAAAAGCATAAAACTGCTTTTGAAAGTAAAACATAACTGTAACAGCTATGTTGAAAGAATCATTTTAAAATGTTGGACTGTGTTTGTTTTGCAAATTGTACATTTAGACAGAGGTATATAGCAAATTAAGCACTTTAGCAACTTCCTGGAGCTGGATACTGCATAAAATTCCCTTAAATTACTAAACAACTGGATAAACATTGTTTTGACATGCTAACAAATCATGAACACTGCGCTAATTAGCTTACCTAGAATTTGGTCCTGCACAGGAGTATTTGCTTCAGCCACAACTACTACTAATGTATATATATACACCAATGAGGCATAACATTATGACCACCTTCCTAATATTGTGTTGGTCCCCCTTTATCTGCCAAAACAGCCCTGACCCGTCAAGGCATGGACAGGGGTCAGCATGGGCACCCTGACTGGTCTGCGGCTATGCAGCCCTATACGCAACAAACTGTGATGCACTGTGTATTCTGACACCTTTCTATCAGAACCAGCATTAACTTTTTTTAGCAATTTGAGATACAGTAGCTCGTCTGTTGGATCAGACCTCATGGGTAAGCCTTTGCTCCCTATGTGCATCAATGAGCCTTGGCCGCCCATGTCCCTGTCGCCGTTTTACCACTGTTCCTTCCTTGGACCACTTTTGATAGATACTGACCACTGCAGACTGGGAACACCCCACAATAGCTGCTGTTTTGGAGATGCTCTGACCAAGTCGTCTAGCCATCACAATTTGGCTCTTGTCAAACTCGCTTTTTTCCTGCTTCTAACACGTCAACTTTGAGGATAAAATGTTCACTTGCTGCCTAATATATCCCACCCACTAACAGGTGCCGTGATAAGAGATAATCAGTGTTATTCACTTCACCTGTCAGTGGTCATAATGTTATGCCTGGTCGGTGTATAGTGTTAGCTGTCAGTAGTAGCATTTACTTTCATTAATGACAGTTTGAACACAAGATATTTTATGTATTGTCTGGTCAACTTTATCTGACTTTGATTTTGCAAATATATAAAGAGAATGACAGCTCACACTGTGACTCTGTGCTCCCTCCACCAGTCTAACTAGGCCACGCAAAAAAGCGAATCTCTCAAAAAGGTGCTCTGCTTTATATGAATTCAGCATCCACCACCGTTACACCAGTGCTCTGGAAAATATATATAACATGTTCGAAATCTGGAATGCAGAAGGGAAGAGGTGGACGAGAGCACAGGATAAGCAGGTCACCATCTGTATTCTCTAGAGAACTAAGACTAACATCTTCTTACATTTTCAAACTAAGATGAATTATAAGTATGCTATATGTCAAAATGCACGTATTTCTAATAAATATGGATAAATGGGTGGATGGATGGATGGATGGGCTGTAATGAATGGATAGACGGACGGACTGCTAGACATACAGACAAGCAAACAGATAGATTTTTACTTTATTGATCTTTAACATAATTTAGTCCTGTATACACAGTCCCCTCCACAATTATTGCCACACTTGACATGCTGTGAAAGAAGATTTTACTTTTTAAGTTGATCAGAGGAACTTAATACAAATATGATGGGGTAATGGCATTTATTTAATTACCTTTTTCCTGCAACTCTTAAATGTGCTTTATGCCTAACATCTTTATGCCTAATAAATAATAGTGGTTAGAGGGCAAATGTGAAGACATAAAAGAGTGAAAATGAGAAACAGAACTATTAATTTAGGTCATGGTTTTGGTTAGACAAAAGCTAGTTTTATCTTCTTTGCCTTAAGTCACCCTGTTTCCATTACTGAAAGCTCTCCGTTCCTCTCTGTTCCTCAAGGTAAACAAACAGAACTCATAAGAATCTGGTTCTCTATGGGTGTGTGTGCAGCAGTGTATGGTTCACTGAATGTCTGTGAGAAACAAAAGCATGGAAGGCAGAAAAAAGGGAAAAGAGAAGAAAAAACACAAAAAAGTGGGGATCATAGAAAACAGGGCAAAGAAAGAAAAAAATAGGCTTAGCTAAACACAGAACTGCAGTCATATAATTACTAAATGGCACAGTAAGACGACATAAGTTACCTAGTGCAGACCAAGGTTGGGTAGTAAAAGAGGAAAACCCGAATACAAATCCAGAAGGCACCAATCTAGCACAGGGCACATTTTATAAAAGCCAGAATTCAGAATACACTATATAGTACATGCTTATTAATGTACTGCTATTAATACAAATAATACAGACGAAATCATTTTATTAGAAGTTTATTGACATAAGCATGTAAGCACATTTTGTTATTTACCCTTGCTTAGTAACCCTTATAGTTTTGCATACTGTAAATATAATAACAACCCACCTGTCATGAAGATTGGCAGTGTGGCTCGGTTGCAGAATCATGTACTTCTGCCCTGCCAAAAATGGCCGTCAGATGGGCAATGAAAACACAGATGATTGATGTGTCAGGTCATCTTTACTGACAATCACCTGCACCAAGTTGAGCGTAAATGTGCTCCAGATAAAAATGTTTTCATTTATTACAGTTTCTTTATTAGAGATTTGCCAGCTCCTCTGTTCCTTCCTCCTTTATCCTCCTTTTGGGAACTTAGTTGGTGTCACTGCTTTTTGGTGTGATCTGAGGGAACTGCCCTAAATTAGTGAGTTGCACCAGAGGAGTGGAGTGGGCCCCATGTTTGGACCCATGCTTGGCACGAGCTTTGCCATTTGGTGGGGTGGGTTGACATTGCATATATTTTCTTGTATGTATACTAAATTAGTTTTTTCTTTGTGTATTGTAATGGAATGTATATTCAGTATACATTGATTAATGCTTTTTAAATGCATTTTACCCACCTCAAGTCCCATCATCCTTCCATCCTGCTACCATTCTTCTGTTTTAGCTGCTTTTGGAAAATGCACACAGGGGAAGTTCTTCACCAATTATCTAATTCGAGACAGACTCACACCACTCACACCCCTCCCACTTTTTCTTTTACCCTATTTCGCCTCTCTCTCTCTCTTTCTCTCCAGGCTTTCTCCTCTCCTGTCCCCTCCTCCCCTGTTAGAGCACACCTGCTTTCTGTTGGCTGCACACATTCTCACTGTGATCAGCTCTTGGCCTGCAGTGCTGCAGCTTCTTTTCATCCCTCTCTGGATTTGTGGGTGATCATTTCTCTTCTTTCTGCAAACAGTACAGGTAGGAACTGTTCCATGCACCCACACACTTTCCATCGAATTTAATACATCTGGAAAATGGGGCTTTATAAAAGTTGTTGGACAGAATAGAAACTTATGTCTTATGTGGTTAACATCCTTTGGCTCTGTTTTTAGGTCAAGTTGCACTGCCTGCTGTATGAAATGTTTGAAAAGAAATGTTTTAAAAGAAGCTTTGAAAGAGAGGGTTGATTTGTCATTTTTGTGCCATTTTTGGGAGATAATGCTTGCTCTGTCCACTGAAAAAGCCAGACTAAATTACACAATATAGTTTAAATGTCACCCACTATTTCTCTCTCATACACACACACACACCCCATTTCATATTAACAAAATAGCAACAAATTGCTGTGCTTCCATTTAGTAAAATTAACATGTATGTGTATATTCCACCACAGGTGGCTACGTTGTCAGTGGGAAGCAAAGTGTGTTTCTGTAGTTTGCATTTGTGCATTTGGGGGTGTGGTCTGTGTATGTCATTCGCCATCATAAAGATTTTTTATCAGTAAGACTTTTGCCACTTTATGTCTTAAAGAAGAAAATCTCTACACGTTTCACAATATCACAGTGCAATGTGTGCTACGGTAACAGCAAGGACTGAATGAAAAAGAGCTATACACATTGATGCATTTATTGAGTTTAGGATACCCCTCAGGTTAAAGCTTTACCTTACCTGTCCAGACTAATTTCATGGTTGTAAGTGACAGGTCAAAATGCTTTTAAAGAGAACTGAAGTAAGGTCTACACTGTTTTAGAATCAATATTTTAGACTTGCCATATAACCAATGTAAAAAAGTAGCTTCTGTTCTATGTAAAGTTACTTACTCATGCTTTAGGACAACATTTCCCTGTGGCCTTCATGGACTCATGGACCTGATTTTAAGAAGGCAGTATACAACAGTTATTACAGTTTAAAGACAATCAGCAAAATGTGTAATGATTTAAGAACAATTTAAAACAAATAGGTCAAGAGGGGTGGGATAGGAAGGCCACATTTCACAACTGGAAGGATGCAAATGCTGCACAGAAGACACTTAAAAAGGTGCAAGGAGCTAAAAGGGCAATGGATGGGCTACAAATTAGAATGGGTAATGCA
The DNA here is from genome assembly GCF_030014385.1 of Trichomycterus rosablanca. NCBI lineage: Eukaryota > Metazoa > Chordata > Actinopteri > Siluriformes > Trichomycteridae > Trichomycterus > Trichomycterus rosablanca. The sequence goes on along the minus strand of NC_085988.1, from coordinate 67,676,943 downwards.
TCATTTTGTCTCTATTTGTGATAATGTGATAATGACAGAGTATTAGTAAAACCCAACAAACTGGATTAATTATTAGTTTACATTAGTTTAGTTTTTAGGGGAAACAGTTTCTTAATTTGTATTAAAAAAACATGTCAAACTTGTCTTATTATTACTTTCTTGCTCTATAGCTGGCATATCTAGCTTCAGTCTGGCACATTACAGTGATTTTCCGTATTCTAAAACACCATACAATCAATAATAAAGTGCTCAGTTGCATTAGGTATCTATGAATGATCACATTTATCATTTTGCATTACTAACATTCAACACAGACACAATGTAAAATCAGTAAACACTGATGTATTATTTGTAAAAATAAAATGTGAAAAGATTTAGTCTAAACCAAATTCTTTGATTTTTCTCAGTCACTCACTTAATCACTGGGGCGTGGGCCTCCTGCTTTTTCTTATGACCCAGGACTTTAAATTAAAAACATGTTGCCATTGTAAAGCTGATGGGGTTTAAAAAAGAAAGAGAGTGAGATGATTACCTGGCACCACCATTTCATTTATCCTTTAATGATACAGCTTCCTTCCGAGCACAGGCAGATCTGATGGCGCACTTCCCGTCAAAGCCCTCCAAAACTGCCAACTAACTCAAAACACAACCAGAGGGAGAGAAGGGAATGGCAGAGGGAGGGAGAGAGGGTTTCCACATCAGCACTGAGCTTTACAGTATTGCTTACATGTGGAGGTGCAGGAAAACAGCACTACTATGAACTGCCTTGATGATACTTCCCATGAACCCTAGCAGATTGTTTAATTGCCCTGTCATCCCCCTTCAGGGGACAAATTACCTCACCAATAATTCTTTTAAAGTCAGTACAATTCCTCTGAGTTCTAGAAGTGGCCTGGAGCATTCAGAAGTCAGAGAGACTTAAAAGTATCCACACTGGCCATGAGCAATGTTTCTTTTCTCTGTGCTTTTTTAAATACATAATACTCTGAGTTTCTTTTGTTAGGCCCAGACTGAAACAGTCTAGTTTAGTTTACAAAATAATCTTAATATGGCTCTACTATTTGAACTAAACTCTCATTAATTTACCCTGGTTAAATACCCTGGTTACTTAGTTCATCTTAAATTCACTTAAACACACACACATCACATCTGTCCCCTCCAGGGCAAAGTAATATTAAACCATTAAAATGCCTACATTGTTGCCAAGTATGTAAACTGCTCAGAAATATTAAGGAAAACTTATGCACCATTACATAATGTCCCCAAGGCTCTGAATTGGATTCAGATCTGGAGAACATGAGGGCCAGTCGATAGCATTAGTGCCTTCATCATCCAGGAACCACCTACATGAGGTTGGGCATTGTCCTGCACCAGGAGGATTCCAGCTCTGCACTAGCAGAGAACTGAAAATGGCTCTGTAGATTTTATCCTGGTACCTGTTAGTCACTGGTACCTGACTCACTGACTCACTGACTCTATCACATGGAGGTTTGTGCGAGCCTCCAAGAATATGCCTCCCCAGACCATCAACCATCACTGAACCACCATCAAACCGGTCGTGCTGGATGATGTTTCAAAAAGCATGACGTTTACCACAGCATCTCCAGGGCTGTTGCTTTTTTAGGGCTCTCGCAGTGCTTCTCCTGTTCCTCCTCGCACAAAGAAGCAGATACTGGTGCTGATACTGGGTTGATGCTCTTTTTTGACTCCATCTCACGTTATATAACAACCCGTGTTCTGGTATCTCCTCCATGCTCTTGATACTGCACTGGGAGACACAGTAAACCTTCTTGCAATAGCACAGATGGATGTGCTATCCTGGAGGAGCTGGACTATCTGTGTGACCTAAATGGGCTGCAGGTGTTTCCTCATGCTACCAGTAGTGACTAGAGAAGACTAGTCAGGAAGGATAAGGAGAGAGTAATTGTTTGTGTCCACCACCTGCAAAACCATTCCCTCTTTAGGGGTGGTTTCATTTGCACCAAAGCAGGTGAAATTGATTTACAATTGCTTATGCTTCCTAACTCAACAGATTGATATCCCTGAAGTTTAGCTGACTTGATGATGATTAAGTGTTCCTCCCTTTTTTAAGCTGTGTACATGTCAAGAACCCCAAACTTTTTGAGAACACCATACCCTGTTTTTTAAATATGGGTTAAATTTGACACTTGCTTGTGTAGTTTGTCCTCAGGTAAAAAGGTAAAAAGTACAGACACTAAATTAGTTCTCACATTATTAGCTTTATAAAACATATATAAGGCTGCAATTACTTTATAAATAAATAACTACATACTTGCCATCGATACCTGCAGTTATTGTGCAGCTGCAAATAGGACTTTATGTCCATAACAAAAATAAAGCAAGCTGAGATTTATTGCATTTTTTTGTCAGGACTTTGGCGTAGTACTATTTAGAGACTGGTATGTGTGGGATTATAAAGTGGAGGTATAAACCCCCTTTCCAGACCAACTCAGACCAGCTTTACACATATAATACAATAGCAAAAGAGCATAAGCATAAGGAAAGAATATATAGAAGTAAGGTTGCTTAATTGAAGAGCTACATACTCTTATCACTTATTGGAGGGCGGGAACCAAGGGTAATGCATTTGGCCAAGTACATTTAGAAGTGTGGGAAGAAAAACCGCAGTTCATTTTGTTGGAGAACACCTACCACAGTTCCATCAAGATTTATCTAGGGGTTCAAATAAATAAAGCAGTTCAATTTGGTATGGGGGTTTGTAATAGTCTGGCAGACGGGGCTTGTTAACACAGTGCAACACCGCAGTAAATTCAGTACCCCATGTTTGCTAATGTCAATGTCTCTGGCTAATGTAATCCACAATACGTTCTAGAACCAGCTAGAGTCTCATTTGGGCACACAGACAATAATATATTATGTGTATCAGATTAAAGAGAAACAGTTTGTAAGTAATTAATTAGCATAAAAATGACAGTGTTCTACAGCATCAGTGATAACATTTTTCAGGGATCAACATAGACTATACAGACAAGATCTTAACATTTAGTTAGTATTAATAATAATATAAATTTTTTAGATTTTTCATTAAAACCAGAAACCAGAATCTCATTCCTATGATACATTAAAAACTGAAGAGTACTGTATTGACAGCATCATTACTGACACAACCGAAATCCTTTTCTTTGCTTAGGATTTCTAAATATACAACTGTTGCTCAGTGTGACTAATTTATATTGGTTAAATTGGCTTTTTTATTTTTACTTTTCACGCAGTGTGGAAGTAATTGGACGTGGTTTTAATGCTGAGCATTTAATGACTGGATTATTTCCATACTATAATAAAAAATTGAAGATCTGAAGAGATCTTAGTGTTAGCAAAAGCACATGTACTAACAAGCAGGCATGAAAGCTCTAAGGTTTAAGGAAAGATAAACAAGTATAATAAGGTCACTAAACCTTGGGGGGGATTATTAAAAGCTTTTTATCTGATCATTGTGTATTAAGTATCACTTTTGACATCTGTTTGGCAGTAAAGAATGTCTTTATACTCTAGGCTATGCTGATTAAGCTTGTTCACAGTTTTAAGCTTTGCTTCACCATTGTCATATGTATTTATACAAAAATAAAAAAATTTTAAGTGAGCTTAAATTTCTTTTTCATTTAAGCAATGTCAAATTAATAACAGCAGCTCAGAGACTTTTGTCTTTTGTTACATCTCCACCTGGCTGAACTCATGTTGCTTACAGGCTAAAAGCTTCTTTCATTCATAGATACTTGTGGGTGGTCAGATAGCCATTTTAGGAATCCATTAATCAACTTAAAAAAGCAGTCTTAGACAGTGCTGGAGGCTCTTCAGTCCTGCCCTGACCTGTTTTTGTTGGTGCAGACCACTAGAAAAACTTCAGTTTTAGTCATAAGAAAAGTTCTTTAAGTCTAGTAAAAATTTAAGCATACAATCCCTTCTTTTCAAACTAAACAAATGAGAAACATGTGTTACATCGAGTATTTATTTCTTGCATGGTGTTGATTTAAACACTGTAAGGTCAATCTGTTTTGCAATTGTGAGATTATTTGTACAGTGTGAGCTTGATGTCTCTAATTATGTAGTGATTTAAAAGGTAATCATAGGTACAGGTCTACTAAATTACATAGGTCTTCAGTCATTAGTCATCTGCTAAATGTCAGAATGCCTTATATTATCCGCCTTATATTATCCACTTTATATTATCCCCATGGAATAAATCACCAAAGTTGTAGGAGTCATGGGACAAAGTTAACATGATTGGAACATTTCCTGTTGCTTCCATTGTAATTTTGGAACAGGTTTTAGCCAGCAGGATTTTGGAACTCCAAGTATAGGCTGTAATTAAAATGTTTTCTTGGAAAAATGTGTTTTCATATTTGCAGCCTTTTTTAAATAAAATGTTTTTTATTTTTGGATCTGTGACTGATAGCCTTAGAGGCTTTGTTGGTCTCAGATGAGATAGTCTAAGTAGGTCAAACACTTCCACACACAATAGTCTATAAAGTCTACATAGAACAGATTTAATAGTTATAGTTTCAGCAACATTATAAAAACACAATTAAGAAATTATAATCAATTAAGGTGCATTTTAGCTGTTCCAGCTTTTTATGATTTATTATTTATGGTATTTATGGTATTATGGTATAATATTATATATATAATTTATCATATAATATATGACAAATATTTCATTGTAAGAAGAAGAATCATTTGAGCAAAAGTTCAAGCAAAAGCTGTCACTTGCAGAGAGGTTACCCAGTTTAAACTTAAAGGTCACCATCTATGTGTTTTTGTTGCCATACTGTAATTATACTTCAGCCAAAAGCAAGAAGGAAAAAGGAAATAGCTTGGACCTGACATGACCCTGAATTTACTTACCTAGCAATTTTTCTTCCATTCAAAAGGCTAAAGGTCTTCCAAAGTGTAACAGGGCTAGACACGTCTCACTACTGAAGAGTGAGACAAATCCACATACCTGCAAGAATGGAAATAGAACCCAGGTGTAAGATGGTTTAACCAGGGTGGAACAAATCTGTGACTATAAAACCACTAACAACAGGGGATCATCACAAATAAAAGAGGTGGCAAACTAGAATGAAGGATAGAACAGGGATAGTGCAGAAGTAAGAACTGGATGTCACGATATGACAGGCTGCTCTGGCCGTCTGCAACAAGCCAGCTCTGGGTAAAAGGAAAGATAAGGAACTTAAAGAACCAGCCAGACTGACATGCACAAGTTAACCCCTATCCCACTAAACCCCCCCACCATCAATGAGGAGGGCAGCACACTGTCATGCACACCCTCCAACATTCGTTCTGCCACCCACTGCTTCTTTTCTACTGCTAGAGACCACAGTGTTGTGTACAAAGAACCACAGATATCTGAAATCAGCCCCCTCCCCGAGAATGGCCAGCAGAGACCAGATTTGCAGAAGTGATAAGAAATCCCTGGATGTCCATTGTCCCTCCCCATTACAGTGACACAGCCATTTCCATTTTGATCAATAGCACAGTTGAGACTGAAATTCAGATCTGAACGGTGGAGGGCTAGTGCATAAGCATCTCTACTTTGACTTGTTATTCTTGGCCTACATTACTATAATTCTAAGAGTCAGCTACAGTGGGGGAAATAAGTATTTGATCCCCTGCTGATTTTGTAAGTTTACCCCCTTACAAAGACTTGAACAGTCTATAATTTTTATGGAAGGTTTATTTTAACAGAGAGAGACAGAATATCAACAAAAAATGCAGAAAAAAAACATTAAATAAAAGTTATAAATTAATTTGTATTTAATTAAGGGAAATAAGTATTTGATCCCCTACCAACCAGCAAGAATTCTGACCCCCACAGACCGGTTATGTGCCCATGAGGCACACAAATTAGTCCTGTCCCTGTATAAAAGACTCCTTTCACAGAATCAGTTTCTTCCGTTCAAATCTCTCGACCACCATGGGCAAGACCAAAGAGCTATCAAAGGACGTCAGGGACAAGATTGTAGACCTGCTCAAGGCTGGAATGGGCTACAAGACCATCAGCAAGAAGCTTGGTGAGAAAGAGACCACTGTTGGTGCGATCATTCGAAAATGGAAGAAATACAAGATCACAGTCAATCACCCTCACTCTGGAGCTCCATGCAAGATCTCACCTGATGGGGTAAGAATGATTCTGTGAAAGGTGAGGTCAATCCAGAATTACACAGGAGGAGCTTGTCAATGATCTCAAGGGAGCTGGGAGCACAGTCACCAAGAAAACTATTAGTAACACACTTCGCCGTAATGGATTGAGATCCTGCAGTGCCCGCAAAGTCCCTTTGCTCAAGAAGGCTCATGTACAGGCCCGTCTGAAGTTTGCCAATGAACACCTGAATGATTCAGAGAAAGCTTGGGAGAATGTGATATGGTCAGATGAGACCAAAATTGAGCTCTTTGGCATCAACTCCACTCGCCGTGTTTGGAGGCAAAGAAATGCCCGGTGGGGATGGTGTTCTTGGGGTCCTATCCAGCATTTCTCTGCTCCCAGCTCCCTTGAGATCATTGACAAGCTCCTCCTGTGTAATTCTGGGCTGACCTCACCTTTCTCAGAATCATTCTTACCCCACCAGGTGAGATCTTGCATGGAGCTCCAGAGTGAGGGTGGTTGACTGTGATCTTGTATTTCTTCCATTTTCGAATTATCGCACCAACAGTGGTCTCTTTCTCACCAAGCTTCTTGCTGATGGTCTTGTAGCCCATTCCAGCTTTGTGCAGGTCTACAATCTTGTCCCTGACGTCCTTTGATAGCTCTTTGGTCTTGCCCATGGTGGTCGAGAGATTTGAACGGAAGAAACTGATTCTGTGACAGGAGTCTTTTATACAGGGACAGGACTAATTTGTGTGCCTCATGGGCACATAACCGGTCTGTGGGGGTCAGCATTCTTGCTGGTTGGTAGGGGATCAAATACTTATTTCCCTTAATTAAATACAAATTAATTTATAACTTTTATTTAATGTTTTTTTTCTGCATTTTTTGTTGATATTCTGTCTCTCTCTGTTAAAATAAACCTTCCATAAAAATTATAGACTGTTCAAGTCTTTGTAAGGGGGTAAACTTACAAAATCAGCAGGGGATCAAATACTTATTTCCCCCACTGTATTTTATAAATGATCTGTCCACGTTGACCAGAGTATGGCTTTATGAAAAGTCTTTAAAGTCTGGTAATATCTACATAAATTATCATTTATATTTTGTCCATTGGCAGATCCCTAAGAAGTTTTCCCAGCATTATTTACTAAGTATGAATATATTTTTCCTAAGAAATCTGCATAGTGGTCTGTTTTGTGTTAGCTCCACCATGAAAATTTTTTAATGATATCCCCGAAAACTAAATTCATTATAATATTCACTGAGTCTGTTTACATGCACACAATAGTCAAATTACTACAAGAAATCTGTTAATAATTCAATTATTGGGTTTGCATGCACTTCAGCAATCCCATTATGGAAAACCCCAGAGTTTATACTAGCCACTCAGTAATCAAATAATGTGGGCAAAAAGACATCTACTTAGTAACCCGGAAAAAAAAAAAAAAGAATTATAACAGTACATTTAGTCATAATGCAAATGTAAGCATGTGCTTATTGTCCAGGTATACATCATGTTGTATGGCTGTACTGACTTCTTGGATTTAGAAATTAATGCAAATACCAGCACAATCAGATACATAATTCAAATTACATGATCACATCTAAATAATTAAATTGCTGACAGAGTCTGCCCTTAATCCCAGTATTTCTGCTTATGAAAACACACTCACTTTACTTACCCCCTTTTTTGACTTTCCATCTTCTGTGTAACTCACTCATTCTCTGACCTTTTGCCCTTTTCTCTATACTCTTCAGGTCGCTTGTCAGCATGAGGTCAGCCTGTCTCACCCTGCTCCTGGTGTCCATTTGCTGGGCTCTGCCCTTTCGCCAGTCTGGTTTCCTGGACTTCATGATGGAGGATGAGTCCAGTTCAGGCGATGGTCCAGAGCTCATCCCAAGTAAAGTTCCAGTCGGTCCAGAAATGCCTGCTGGACCAGTATGCCCCTTCAGATGCCAGTGCCATCTCCGTGTGGTGCAGTGCTCTGATCTAGGTAATGTTGTTTATAATATGTTTGCTGAAAGATGTCAAAATAACTGACATTATGTGCATTTTGACATTTATTTTCATTAAAAATTACTTTATCCTAGTTATATAATGCCTTCTAAGGCACATTTTTAATGCAAAATAAAATTCCTTTTAGACCACTCACTAGACTTTAAAGAGAAAATATAAAAAAGATCATACAGTCTCAAAAGTCTAATAACCTGATATTATTCATTAAAATGTATTTTGAATAATGTATTTATATGCAGCAGTATTATTATGGATAATAACATATGCATTAGATTTTAATGTAGGTTTGTTGAGTTCCTGAAGTCATATTATAAAAATAACCCAATAATCATCACTTTTTGTAACTGTCCATGTAATCATACTGACATGTGATCATTTTGAGATTACTTGTACTTTTACTTACCTCCTCCCACCACCAAACAGTCAAAATTGAATGTCTGTCTGTCTTTGTCTGGCACGTTTTGGAGGTAGAGGGAACCAGAGTACAAAAACATATATAGGAAACAAAATATAACAACAAATAGTGATAGCATTAGAATACTTTCTGTGAGTAAGCTAATATAATCCATCTTATTTAATTATATTAATAAACTTAAACCTACACAGTGGCTGGTAAATGTAGAAATAGTATAATTATAATAATGATTAGAAACTACTGTAGATTATAAATTACATTCTTATAAACAGAATAAATGAATACACATGCAACATGTTTTCTCTTCAGGCTGGTTGCTACTCTCAGTCTAGTCAGCAAGAGCAGAACATTTCAGAATAGATTTCTTTACATTCCAAGCCCAGGGTGAGGTTACCTTTATGAACCCAGGTTGGGTTGTGTCAGTCTGTCTGCATGTTTCAATTGAGCACATGGCTTGTAGCCCACAGTTATAAGTCTGTTATATGTATAGGTATATATGTTGGATAAATTAGTATTTAATTTATTACCAAATTATGGTTTACTTATTCTACAGGAAAAAAAATTATAATCCTGAACCTATACTGAGCCCACTCCTCTATACTTTTAACATAGTGAGCCATTTTGAGTGACTGGACACACACTCCTGTAGACATACTTCAATATCTTGTGAAAAGCATTATAGAAAGAGTGGAGGCTGTTATAGCTGCAACATACTGCCCATGTTTTTTAAATGTGATTTGTACCAAGCTTATGGTCAGATTCTCACATGCCTTTATCCAGAGCGACTTACATTACATATACAGTATATAGTCTGAGCATTTGAGGGTTAAGGGCCTTGCTTAAGGGCCCAACAGCAGCAACCTGGCAGTGGTGGGGGCTTGAACCAGCGACCCTCTTATTACTAGTCCAATACCTTAACCACAAGGCAATGGCTTGTCATCTAACTATCAAATATCTCATAAATACAGGAAGTAGACTAAATTACATTAGAAATGTTAATTAAATCCAAAAGGAGCTAATAATGAGCAGGATATGGGCTTGCCTCCAGAAAACCATTTTATCATGCTTGAAAGGTTTTCACAATAATCTCAACAGCTTGTGGTGGGATGTTTGAGCATTCTTTGATATTTAGAGTAGTTTAATAGGGGATGATGAATGAAGTGATCTATTACAGTGTTCTCAAGTTCAGTGATGTTTAAATCTGCTAATTGGACATGGAAGGGGCTTTATGTTTTATAAAACAGATTAAATAATCTTGTCAGTGCTTACAGGGGCATTATCATTTTTAAATATTAAAACATAATTAAACATAACGGTGGAATCATCGAGTGCAACTGTACAATTGGCTCAAATTTGTTGGCTGCTATATGACTGCTTCCACCAGATGCTGCCCATATGATTATAACCCTCTGAACTGAACAGCTGGAGACAGACCATGTGGTTTGAAGGCATCCTTTAACTTCTACCAAACGTTGATCAATCCACATGAAAACTTTGGTTTAAGATGACTCATCAGACCAGGAGTTCTTTAGGTTAAGCATTTTTACAAAATGTGTTTGAACTGCTGTAAATTCCAGCTTTGTGAAGCTCACAACATAGTGTATAGTTGTCAAACTGACTCATATATGTGCTTATTTAGATATGCTTTTGGGAAATTTGGCAACTATTATGTAAAGTGTCATTTAACTTTGCCACTAAGCTTCAACTGTTTCCAGTTAGTGATGCTGATTGACGAGGTTTAAAAGTTGCTGCTATGACATTTAGGATTAAAACAATAAACTGTTTCTAGTTTTGTGACTGATACACCTACAGTTCAGACACCCACTTTTGAGACTCTAATGGGTACTGATCTTTTATTTTAAATCCTACATATCAAAGTGCTTTTATAGCTGGCTCATGCATTTAATTGCAATCAGTCTAATCTAACTTACATGTACAACTGCGTTTGTAATTTTGATTTAATTTCTTCACAGTAAAACAGTTTCTATTATTTTGTCCGAAATCTGTACATGTGGCAGTATTGCATTTAAGGAGAAAAACTGTGCAATGCCATGGTCTCCCAGAACAGTGTTCAGACACAACTGAATGCCAATGCTGGCCAGTAGCCCAGATCTAATATCTTAAGGCTAAAGGTAATTTATTATATTTCGCTTTTCCTGACTGCTTATTAACAGCTTACTGTACTCTTGGATAAGCTTTGGAGATGATCCACAGCTGAAGGAAGAATCAAAATGTATAATCACAGAAAGAGAAGTTCTGAGTGTCTGCTCTTTTTCTTTATTTATTTTATAAGTCTGTCTCTGCTTTTTCTTAACAATCTGTATTGTTGTAGGTAATAAGCTTAAGGCCTCAGAAAATAGTTCAAATTGTCTGTGACTTAGTAGTGACATGTTTTAACCATGGAAGTCCCACAATTCATAAAGAAATACTTTTTCCCACTGATCACAACCAAACACAGACTGTTGGAAGGCTTGCCTGTTTTCCTAATTGCATTCACATACTTGTCTGGGTCTGTCTGACTGGAAAGATCTGGAGGTGCACAGTGCTCAAGGGATAGGCTTTAGACCAACATTAAACCTAAAAAAAACATTTACTAAAAAGTAATTAATTAATGAATTAATTAAGGGGCGACAGGGTGGCTTGGTGGGTAGCACTGTCGCCTTACAGCAAGAAGGTCCTGGGTTCAATCCACAGGCGGGGTGGTCCGGGTCCTTTCTGTGTGGAGTTTGCATGTTCTCCTCGTGTCTGCGTGGGTTTCCTCTCCCACAGTCCAAAAACATGCAGTCAGGTTAATTGGAGACACTATTAGGTTTCTATAGGAACTGACGATTGACAGATACTCATTTGATAATGAGTTTTATTTGTTAATAATAAATAAAACATGTGGTTAACCCAATTATAAATATAATTAGAATCTGAAATCAATCCCAAAATTAAAATGCAGCATTAAAGGCTAAAAGACCACTGGCAACCAAGAAAGGTGAACTCAAAGCTACAGTGCCTTGAAAAATATTGATATTATTATTTTAATTATGTTAATTGTATTAAAGTGTACATTTCAAATGGAGTAAGCATTTTTTTTTATCATTGACTGTCATTGAGTTTGAGATGGGTGTTGCTGCCCTTTAAGATCTGAGTTCAGACACAACTGAATGCTGATGTTGGCCAGTACCCCAGATTCAAATGCCATAGTCTGTCAGTGTTTTAATACATTGAGAAAAAAAGCTAGATTCATATCCCTTGTAATTCTAAACCTTAATTCAATCTCATATAAAACATTATTGTTGTTTTTTACTTATGCCATCTCTTTGTGAAGTCTTGGTATGTTACAGTATGATAAAGAATAAAGGTCTGAAGAAAGATACCAAACTAGCCTAAAGTTCAGTCAGTTACTAAGTAAATTGAGAAAGTTTCGTCATTTAGCAGATGTCTTTATTCAAGCAACTTACAGTACTACGACAGTATATAGTCTGAGCAATTGAGGGTGAAGGGCCTTGCTCAAAGGTCCAACAGCAGCAATCTGGCAGAGGTGGGGCTTGAACCAGCGACCTTCTGATTACTAGTCTAATAACTTGACCGCTAGGCTACAACTGCCTCCTTCACCATGTAAGGCCACCATCTAAAAACCACCTTCACTATGTAAGGGCACCCTTTTAAACCATATCACATGCTTAAAAGAATATTGGCTGAAATAGACGTAAAAGGAACACGTCATGAATACTTGAAATTTTAGTCTGTTCTTTTTTAATGTAGATCCAGTTTTCTTTTATTTTTGAAAGACATACTGTCCAGGTTTAAAAACAGTTGAAAAATAGTTGTGTTGTACTAGTTCTGGACTATCTCATAGTTTGTTCATATTATTTTTATTCAGCTAACTGGGTAAATTATTTATTTTGTTAGACAAATTCTGGCCAGGTACAGGATTGTGAAACACTTTGCTGAGTAAAATAGTAAGAGACAAGATTTGACGGTGGGTTTTGAGGGATTTGTGGGTGGTATTTATTATCATGCAACCCTCATCTGTTTCACAGGGCTTCTGGCAGGCTTTAAAAGAGATGCGGAGGGCAGAGGAGGGCGAGGCAGGCCTGTTCTACATTTAAAACACACATTTGGAATGAAAAAAAAAAAGATTTTAATATATTTAAGTCTACAGCTTTGCTAAGAGATAAAAACATAGGAAATTGAGCCGGAGTCAACACTGGATATGACCAATAGCTGATTTTTATTAGCAGATTTCCTTGTCACAACAGTCCAAGGAACAAACAAAAAGCATACCCGGGCCAGGAACAAAGGGTCAACTGAGGTGTATAAAAACAGACTAATTACATGGAGAACAATAGGGTATCAGTGTATACAATTAACAAGAGCGAATCATAGACAAGGGCATAGACAGGGCAAGGGAACAGAGGCATTAAAGCAAAACAAAGTACATGTGGAGCGTTGCCATCCCTATGGCATCCTGGATGATGATGTTACATACAGACAATATACTACATGTTTTTAGACAGGCCAAGGGTTGTTCATGTTGTTTAAAGCATTTAAGTAATAAACTGTATATGTTTTGGATTCTCTTTACTGTGTTGTGTGCAATGAATTTAATCAACATGTCAGAATTGTTTAGCTATGATGTCAAGGCAGATCTTTGCTCCTCTATTAAGCTGTTGATATAAAGTTTGTATTTTCCCAGTATCTAAGCAATATTTTATTATTGTTTAGAAAGAACTCAGTGTTTTTGCAGTATTAAATTCTTGACATGAACTTCTAATATGCTAATTCATTCTGAGTAAACACACCATGCCTGACCTACTTTCATGGCATGAAGTCTGTACTGGGAAACAAAAGATCCAGAGACTAAACAGTGTCTACTAAGGAAAAATGTGAAGCATTCTCATTTAACACTAAATACTGGCTAGCTGAGTTCATGAGCTTCTCATACTGGGCCCATTTTTTGGTTTTACAGCATACACATTGCAACCATACCCAAACTATTTAATACGTCAAACAATTGAATACCTCTACACACAGAAACTCTTAGAGAAAGATGCTGAGCTTTTAGGAGGATATGGTCAGCTCTATTCGACTTATCAAAGCACATAGCACTCCCACATTGAAATTACACTCTGGTTCTGTTTTACTAAGGTAATCAAAACAAAATGTGTAGGAAATGTGATGTGATTTTATGGTCTGTGAGAAATTTTCCAGTCATATTATCTTTAGCCAAAAGGAAAAAGCTAACTGACCTCAGAGCTTAAGTATGATCACTTGCTGTTATATCTCTTGCAGCTTATCTCCAGATAAACAAAAATACCAAGAAAGAAATTACACATAATTCCTTTTTTCTTTATAATAAACACATTAAAAAAAATACATACTCAAAAGCTGTGCATGATCGTAGATAATATTCAGTTGATTTAAGTCCTGTTTGGAAAGGATTAGTCTGTACCTAATGTTTTTACACACAGCCTTTGTAGTAAACTCATATCTAAATCACAATTAAACGGCTGCTGATAAGCATGTTTCTACAAGTTTCACTTAATAGGCCTTATTAAATTTTGCTCTGAAAAGTCAAATGTATTTACTTATTTATCTTACTTTGAAATGTCCTCGTTGTTGTATATATTTAGTGGTTGAAATTTTTGGATAATGCATTCTGTTTGTTGTTGTTGATGATGTTGCTTTATTCTGATTCTTAATTTTAAATTGCGTTCCCCTGGGCTTGTAGTGCATGATCCAAACGTAGTGTAGTGGTACCTTGAAACTCAAAATCACTTAGTTCTGGGACTGGCGTTGAGTTTAAAAGGCGTTGAGTTTCAAGGTATTTTTTCCCACAAGGATGTATGGGAAACCTGTGAATGTGTTCCATGGTCCTGTGAGGTTGTTTTTGACATGTATACACTGAAAATAACACAAATATAATACAAAAACACTGAAATAAATAGCTAATTCTTACAATTTCTCAGAACCTTGAGCTGTTACACAAAAGGAAAATCCAGCTAAACACAGATACATGTGGACGCTTTCAGAGTGAATCTGACGGTTATTCTATACAAATGCAATTTCGTCTCATAAGCACACTTTGATGAAGTATTACCGCACCGCTCAAGCCGAGCACTGAACAAAGTGACTGTTCATTATTAATTTGAAATTAAATCATGCTGATGGCAAGGTGCATGTTCTTACCTGGGGATGAGTTGACACCACAATGCATTATCGGAAGAACTCACATCGGCTAAAGCAGTGTGATGCTCTGGGCAATGTTCTGCAGAGAAACCTTGGGTTGTGGCATTCAGGTGGATATTACTTTCACACAATAAGGACTACACACCTCTTCATAGCACTGGAATAGTTTGAGGAACATGCCCTGGCCTCCAAATTTGAGTATTTATGAGATGTGCTGGACAGACACATCCAATCTATGGAAGCCTCATCTTGCAATTTACAGGATTTAAATGATCTGCTGCTAATGTATTGGTAGCAGATACCACAGGACACATTGACATGACATATTCATTAAATGAATAAGATTTATCCTAATTATTAATTTTTATTGAAGTTCTATTGTAGCATGCTCTTTTTTTTTCTTAGCCAACATTTACATTTTAATAAACCTAATACATTTACTTATTCTCATCTGTTCTCATTATTCCTGTATATGTCCATTTTAGGAATAAAAAATATTCCAGAGGAAATTCCATCAGACACAACTCTGCTGGACCTGCAAAATAACAAAATCACTGAAATCAAAGAGAACGACTTCAAAGGCCTCAAAGGACTTAACGTAATCTCTCTTTCACACACACACACACTTACCCACCTACCCACCCACAGCCATTGCTACAATTCTCTAAATTTTTGTATGACTGCACATAGTGTTTTAAAAAAGTGTTTCTCAATTAATGACTGCTTAAGTGTAGCCTAAACTTCATCCAAGTAATATTAGCTCTAGTCTCTATTTATACACCTACAACAAGTGTTAACAGGGAACATGTTCCTAATGAAGAGGCCAATACGTTTAAACACTATTCAAAAAGTCCAACAACGCTGCTGCACATAATACACTCGACCCAGAACAACACACAGTACCTTGTTAGTATCATTGCAGTGCTGAGAATGGTCCGCAATCCAAACATCGCCTGGTCAGTGGGGGTCCTATAGGGGTCCCTCTGATCCACATACTGTTTTAAAAGCCTTGATACATTATCAGATTCAGGTCAGCAGATTGGTCAGTCGTTATTTTAGCTGCTATATTTCAGGCTGTTATGTTAAATTGTCCAAATCTCATTCTTTTGCTATGATACCACTGTGCTTCCAATGATAACATAGTACTCTTTGCAAATAAGTAGCCCTATATCATATGATGCTCCCAACTATAGTTCACTCTTCTTTCTTCAAACATACATTCTTATTTTATTTCATTAACTGCTTTATTCTGGTCAGAGTCACGGCTGGTCCAGTTCCACCAGAAAACACTGGGCACAAGGCATGAACACCCTGGCCAGAGCACCAGTCCATTGCATGGCTTCGGCCTTCCCCCTTCAGACATAGCCAGTAATTTTTGTGTAGATGCCAAGTCAGGCCAAACCCGGATCTCAGTGGTGGTGGGCTAGCATACTAGACCCTCTGCACCACTAAGCACCCTTTATTAAACATGAATTATTACCAAAAAGCTAATTGTCCCACAGTTTAATAACAATAGTTGTCAATGCACTATTGTTTAATAACAAGTTGCAAGGAATTTGTTGACTTCACCAGACACAGGACCAAAAAACAACATTGAAGGTCCTAGACCTTAATTTCCTTAGATGACAATTCCTTAAAAATTGACATTTCTGTCACAAATATATAATCACGTGAGTTTGGGAATACAGTTCTTCGCAGCATCTGCAAATTTAGGATACTTTTAAATGAAAAGCAGAATCTATATAGCAACAATATTCCTAAATTGCCAACTTACATGTGCTCACATGTATTGTCTTTAGAAATTGTAGATGTTGTGTTCTTCAGGGCAAAAAGGGAAAGGACCATTTTGATTGCTGCCAATGCAATGTTAAAAAGCCAGTGTATGTCATGACCTGGTATGGCTTACTTGCACATCTGGAGATTCTGGAGTGTAAGAAGCTGAAATATTAAGCAAGAATGGAAAAAACAAGTCCACTTTTACATCATTTGGTTGTCTTGGTTTCCAAACAATTTCCAGACCATTGTTTATTGGAAAGGTGATGTTACATAGTGTTAAACATCCACCTGTCCCAACTTTTTGGAGATGCAGTTTAACCAAATACTTATTTCCCCTCACTGTTTGCGTCTTTTTACAGATCACCTTTAAAATACTCATTACCTTCAATGTCATCCTATTAATGAGAAACACCTAATATTCTGGGAAGAAATTTGCCCAAAGGTTCACACAGTTCACATAGTTCATTCTAAAGAATTCACAAACTTTGCCTTGTAATATTATCATTGCAAACTAGCAGAACCATTCTTACATTTGAAAGTTGATCTTCAAACAGTTTATTTAATCTAAAAACAATCCACACAGTATCTGGTTCAGTAACTGATTAAGTACTATTAAGGCTAGTCAAAGTGTCAATGTGATGAGATGATGAGAAGCACGCAACAAATAGCTTAGCCATAAGATACACATCACCTTGGCAAAAGCACACCAAATTAAATCTCATCCTGCACATGGAAACAATTAAATCTTCATCCCATGAATTTTTCTTCCAAATTTGGCTCCAAGCTGTGGGCCCAGGTGCAAAGGGGAACCATTTGTTTTTGGAAAGCATCTCCCCATGCATACACTAATGGTCCTGACACAATTCAAGTGCTGTTTTACGGTACATTACTTGATTTATTGAGTAACACATTCCCAGCATTGCTGTCTATCTGGATTCATGTCAGGAGAAATTGGTTAAGGGAGTTTTCCTTTACGGTTTGTTTGAAACAAGCCTATAACATGCAGCCACATAAAACCTGGATCATCTGGCTTTAAATGTGGTTCTATAAAAATGGAAAATGATCAAGACTGCTGCTTTTGCCTAATGTTGAAATTGTTCCTGAAAGAAACAGTTTAACTCTATGTAAAACCTTCCTATTTATCTAGGAAATTAGGATTAGCATTACCAATGCTCCCAAATAGAACCTAAAATTTCACAACACAAAGATGGAGGATGGATGGTAAAGTTTCATAATGAGCCAAAATTATGCTCCAATCAACCGCTGTACTCGGCCTAAATGAAGTGGGTAAAGTTAACAGCCTTTGCCTGACTGTAGCAAACATTAATAGGAGTGGCAGAATATGTTGTTTTGTTCATATTTAAATGTGTTAGCTTAGGACAATCAAGATTTAAGCTTAATAAATATTTTACAATGCAGTAAATAAGCTAATACTCACATTAATATATTACTTTTTTGCAATTAATACATTATATTGTAAACCATTATACAGTTGATGTACACCTTATTAAGCAAATAAAATGAAATAGAGAACTTTTTTACATATATTATACAGTTATTCTTTTTTTTTTTTATTAACATTTATTAATATAAAGCCCATAAAAACAGAAGGTATTTTTGATGTTTTGTTTTTGCAGACTCTTATCTTGGTAAACAACAAAATCACTGTCATCCATGTCAAAGCCTTTGCTCCTCTTGTCAACCTTGAAAGGCTTTACCTCTCCAAAAACATGCTGAAGGACCTTCCTGCCAATATTCCCAAGACCATTCAGGAGCTGCGTGTTCACGAGAACCAGATCAGCAAGATCAAGAAAACATCCTTCACTGGCTTGGCTAATGTCATTGTCATGGGTAAGACTGGGACCAGAGGAAGAAAGTCATAGTATTATTAGTAATAATATTTGTAGTAATATTACTGAAAACTACACATGACTTTCGATCATTGTACAGTATATTAGGGGTAAGATACTATGTGAGTTATGTGATTTACTATGTGATTTATTGATACTACACCACATGATCAGGCTGTCCTTTAAAAATAAACACAAGTTTGTGGATGGATGGGTGGGTGGGTAGGTGAGAAAGATGGATGGACGGATGGATGGATGGATGGATGGGTGGTGGGTGGGTGGGATGGATGAATGGATGGATGGATGGATGGATGGATGGGTGGGTGGGTGGGTGGGTGGTTGGGTGGGTGAGATGGATGGATGGATGGATGGATGGATGGATGGATGGGTGGTGGGTGGGTGGGATGGATGGATGGATGGATGGATGGGTGGATGGATGGATGGATGGGTGGATGGGTGAGAAAGATGGATGGATGGATGGGTGGGTGGGTGGTTGGGTGGGTGAGATGGATGGATGGATGGATGGATGGATGGATGGATGGATGGATGGATGGATGGATGGATGGATGGGTGGATGGATGGATGGATGGGTGGATGGGTGGGTGGATGGATGGATGGGTGGGTGGGTGGATGGATGGATGGGTGGGTGGGTGGGTGAGAAAGATGGATGGATGGGTGGGTGGGTGGTTGGGTGGGTGAGATGGATGGATGGATGGATGGATGGATGGATGGATGGATGGATGGATGGATGGATGGATGGATGGATAGATAGATAGATAGATAGATAGATAGATAGATAGATAGATAGATAGATAGATAGATAGATAGATAGATAGATATGGATTTTTGTTCACCTTATTCAGCAAAATATGAAATGTTAAAGTTAGCAAAAACAATAGCTACATGTACATGCAGTCTTGTAATAGCATATTAATGAAGTAAAAGCTTAATCAGAATAGATACAATTAATGTATACACCTTAATTCATGTAGAATAATCAGATTCATGCAGACCCAGTTATTGCATTTTGCACATGCTGCCTTTGTGACTCAAACCTTATATATTGCACATTTAAACAGATTAAAAAGTTATTGAAGAGCATTACACTCGTACATCACAAATAATGACACTTGTTAAAACATGATACTGTGTCCCACTATGGGTACATAATTATACCAAAGGGACAGTAAAAAAACGAAAGATATTTATACAAATTGAAATATTGCAGATTCAGACTAGGTTTATTGTGCATATATAAAAGTTTAACTGAAATCTGAAGTCTGATTTTCATGTAATCAAATTCATGTGTTGACAATTTTAAGAGTGTAACTTCCTTGCTGATTGTATAAAAATATATTTTATTTTCATGGCACTGAAGTGAACAAAGATAAACCCAAGAAACTCATTTATCATGGAGTCATTCAAAAATGTGATAAAACAGCACAAGTTTACAGATGCTGACTGGTACAAGCCAACATTCTCAGAGTGTGTCTTCCTGTACATGAGAAGGCATGTTCTCCCTCAAACATTTTCACAGTTTGAAGTTTTCCATTTCAGTGCACTTCACTTCTACCCATGATTCCTATGCATTCACTAAATTGAACAAGCTGATTCCTTGTTTTCCGTTTGGACTTGTTCAGCCATGAGTATAATGGTCTTTCCAGCAGTGCTAATGCACCATTGCCCTCAGCATGGAACGCATCTGCACAAATCAGCTAATGCAAATAAATTTTCCAGCCATTTCACTGGTGAAAATTTTTTTTATTCCAGTCAGAGACCAAATGCTTTTTCAACATGTTACACATGTTGAGGTAATAATTCTGACCTGTTTCAGAACTTGGCTCCAACCCTCTGACCAGTTCGGGAGTGGACGCAGAGGCCTTTAAAGATCTTAAAAGAGTTTCCTACATCCGTATTGCTGACACCAACATTACCAGCATTCCCAAAGGTTAGAAGCACAAACATTCTATCAATTTCTGTTATAAATACTTTTCTGTTTGGTCTATTTAAATCAATTTGATATCATTTTTTTTATTTCTGGCATCAGGTTTAATATCATTGTTTAGATTTTCCATCTTATGTTATTGATTGGTTTAGGTGAATTTGGATAGTTTGTTTTAATTGTGTTCGATTAAGAAATGGTTTATAATGTGAAAAAACTCCTTACCACTGCCAAGGCACAAGTGTGGATCTGGATTCCATCAACTTGGTCTGATACTCAACAGCCAACTTTAGAATTTACAACATTGGTAAAAGAGAGAGAGAGAGAGAGAGAGAGAGAGAGAGACCAAAATGGGTTGCGTGAGGATATAATGAAATTAGGGTTTATTTTGTTTGTTTCTTTGTTTGTGAAACAGCAGGAAGGTTAAGGTTTTGGTAGGTAAATTATTTAGTAGTCAGTAGCATCATGCTTTTCTTTTATGTATTTGCTTTATTTTTTATCCATCTTATGACCATTTTTTCTACATTGACTGCATAATTATGTTTAACAAATTACCCAAAGTCCAACTGACAGCACCACTGAGATTTAAACCCAGGTCTAGTTGAACAGTGTATTTTTTTTTTTTACCTTTGCACCACCCAAAGCATTGCTCAAAGATACATTCGTTATTTTTATAATCATTCTGTTTCTAATGTATTATCACAGAATTAAATGTGTTTTAGAAATGTGTTTCAAGCTCTTTGGAAATACTTTCAGGTCTGCCCACCTCTCTGTCAGAGCTTCATTTGGATGGGAACAAGATCACTAAGATAACTGTCAACAGTCTAAAAGGGCTCAAACACCTGGCCAAGTAAGAACCTCATGTTTCCATAGACATTGAGATGTATATTGAGTTGTGCAATATACAAACTTGGACAGACTAGGATACATACTCAGGAAAAAGTGTTGTGCAATAAGCAAACTTGGAAAGACTAGATAAATAAATAGAATTACACCGGGAATAGGGTTAGGGTTAGTTGCATGTCAAATAGTGGCATGTCAAATATTAGCACTCAATGTCTTTTTATGCCCAATCATGATTC
Source organism: Trichomycterus rosablanca (assembly GCF_030014385.1). Taxonomy (NCBI): domain Eukaryota; kingdom Metazoa; phylum Chordata; class Actinopteri; order Siluriformes; family Trichomycteridae; genus Trichomycterus; species Trichomycterus rosablanca. The sequence goes on along the minus strand of NC_085988.1, from coordinate 67,655,554 downwards.
CCTAACCTGTTACAAGCGAACCTGCATATTGTGACATGTTAAAACACATTGTAACTTAAATATAAATAAAAAACTTTTTTCGCCTCTGTCCCAACTTTTCCAGTGTGTTGCAGTCATCAGATTCCAAATGTTTGTATTTACAAAATACAATGAAGCTGATCAGTAAAAAAACGCTGAAAATTTGTTCTACTTTTGTTATGCTTAAAAGTTTCTAGAGATTTAACAAATCATAGCGGTTTTGTTGAATAAACAAAAACCACAATGTGTGTGTGTGTGTGTGTGTGTTTGTGTGCTGTGTGTAGACTTGGCCTGAGCAATAATGAGGTCAGTGTTATGGAGAATGGAACTTTAGCCAATGTACCTCACTTGAGGGAGCTCCACCTTGACCACAACTTTCTAACCACCGTGCCTGCAGGCCTGCCTGATCACAAATACATTCAGGTAAATGATCTCTACAACTGGTTACTAGTGCCTTGTTCCGTTTTTATTTTAAATTGGATTATCAGTGACCATTATGGCTTTTGGCTTTCACCAGGTCATTTATCTTCATTCCAACAAGATTGCCTCTGTGGGAACAGAAGACTTCTGCCCTCCTAGCTACAACACAAAGAAGGCTATGTACTCTGGCATCAGTCTGTTCAGCAACCCTGTGTCCTACTGGGAGATTCAACCAATCACTTTCCGCTGTGTCTTTGATCGCTCAGCCATTCAGCTGGGCAACTATAGGAAGAAGTAGAGTGCCCAATCAGAGTGGCTATCCACTGTTCTTGTCCCACCCCCCATTTCCCAAACACCTTAAGAGTGTAATTCAATTCGAATGTCATAACTCAGATGAAATGTGCATCTGAGTTTATTCAAATGGCACAAAAAACACAGAAAATATGCAATATTAAGAAACAGGCAATACTGGGCACTAATCTCGCATACTCACATAAAATAATATCAAATATATTGCACAATACACATAAAAATAGCTTAACATATATAAAACGTTGTTCCTCATTTTCCCTATACATTCCAGTAGTGCTAAAAGCATCTTGTGTTAAATGGAACTGAATGATTATAGATATATTGCTGATATAAAGAAAGAAGCCATGACCACTTAAAATTACCAAGTGCACATATACAAAATCCTTTTTTTCAACACAATGTGGTTAAAATTTGTGATTTATTCATTTAATATAAAAGATCTATTCCTGGTCTCTTTGGGACTTAAGCCATTTTTAAATGCACATGGTAGGCCTGCTGAGCGGGCAGCGAAATGTTAACCTGTGCCATAAAAACGAGCAAGGAGCTGACATACTAGCAGTAATCAACTCTTATTGTCTTTAGTTTAGAAAGTGTACTAATAGAAATGCAGACATCTTGCTCATTTTTTTTGTCATTTATTTCATATTCTAATAATAGTTTTTTTGATTAGAAGATACGAATTTGCATTTCCACCTTCCAGTATTTCATTTTTCCTGCATCAGATATGTATTTCACTTCAGTTTGTTTTCTTTGATCATTCTAACCCCACTACCATGTAATATGAGATAGAAAACACAGCCATAGCAAGCATAGCTGGTTAAAAGGTAGAATAAACTATAAGTCTTTTTAAAGAAAGCAATTTCCAAAGACCTATGCTTTTTTACTCTATTTTTCCGAAAGTACGGTGTATTAAATGGCATGTTGTGTGTGATTCTTTGTTGTTTTTCTTTTTGAAGTATCTTTTTAGTCTGAAGACGAGTGAAAGCTGCAGGTAGACATGGCTGACATGTTTCCCTCTGGCCTGTTAGTGATTGTTAAATGTATAGAACCTGTAAATAAATGCTGTATAAAAACCCCTCTCCTTGGTTATAGAACAAGTACAGTAGTGGTTCAGACTAATGCCTGTAATAAAGATAACTCTTTTTCTTTTAGAAAGGACCTTAAAAGAGGGCCACAAACCAGGGTTTCCACTATGTGTGCCAGCATATCAATAGGATTGAGCAGTGATGGATTACATATTCAGAATACATATTCAAATATTTAGTTTGTGGTACCTGTAGAGTATTTTTTTTTTAAATATTTGCAGAGTATTATATGTTTTTATTCAGTCATAGATACAGTATGTTTTAAGATGGCAATTTTTAAGATGATTTCTTTCACAAAATCAAGTAGTTAGTAAATTACTTTAAATCACAATCATCATTAACATAGATATGAACAACTGACTTCATAAAACGGTCTTTCAAATCTTGGTTTTAAAGATTAGCTTCTATATAGTCACAGATGCTCTGCTTCATACATGGAAATTACCATGAATATTGTGTCTGAAGCTTTTGAAAGTTAATGGTAATAAAATAGCCTGCCTAATTAATTTGTTTACCACAGACAAAGGAATAATGTGACTTGCACTTTTAATATGTATCCCCTGGATATGAGCATTTATTTTAGGTATTATATATAGTTTGTTAGTAAATTTGTGACATTGTAGCCAATACTTTTTTACCCCAACTACATGGCATACCTTTTGTTTGTGGGTACAAGTGTGGATGTACATTCTTGGGCAAAAACAAAATGAGCCAAAGCCACAGATGCACCACTCTTATTGTGAACAATTCTGAACACCCAGATATGTGTTAGTCTGAATTTTATATTAACCAGTAAATATTTTCATGAATCTATATTTGCATACAAAAGACTGAAATTCCCTTTTCCAGCTTTTTCCCCCAGTTCACTGCAGCAAGAAGCAGAGCAGAGCAAATTGTGACACAGGTCACAGGAGTGCATATTCTTAGTTCTTGCTTATTTTTTGTCTGGCCAATGATATGTTGTAAAAATCATGAAAAGCAATTTTAGGTTTGCCTCATTTTGATACCCAGGGTCACGATATTACAAATTCACGAAGGACTAACTAAGGACAAAGTCATAGAAGCAACCAGAGGTAGGTCATTTTAATAGTACTTTACTGCTATACTGCTATAGATTGGTGCCCTGTGATTGTAGTCTTACGCCAAGTGTTTCTTGGTGGCACTGGGCACACCATTCTTTTGACCAGGATAAAAGTAGTTAAGAAAAATAATTACATGGTTTCTTTATCCCTCAGTTACAACTGTGCCACCATAAATATAATACAATTCATTATAATATTATGCCACATGATTATCCATGTATGTGGTCATTCATTTAGTTAAGAAGCTGCTAGTCTGTCACAGGGCATCAAGCAATCACCCCCTCACTTACTATTATTTTCAGCAAGGGACAATTTAGAACAGCCAATAAACCTTATGCATGTTTTTGAGAAGTGGTGGAAAACCCAGTACCCAGAGAAAACTCACACAGACAATGAACACAACTATTATAACTATATTTTATTATACTATATTTTAATCATGTGATTTCTTAAAAAACAAACAAACATGAGCTTAAGTCTGGAGAAGTCTGTGGCTTGAAAATCACAGGCATTTAATATTTAATATTGGCATTGCCATGTTTTTATGCACAGAGATTTCTTTTGGTTTTCTGGATAATGGTACAGATCCATACATTTCATCCAATCGTGTTCAAAAGTGCTGTTTTTAAAATGTTTAAATCTTTTCTCCAATGCAGTAGTAAACCTTGACACATTTTTACTTGGTAATGACCTGTGACAAGTTTAAAAACATTTTTGATCATTTCACAAAGTTTAGTTTTACATTACTACCGTTTGAACTATTTTTTTAATGTGTTGCAGACATCAAATTACAGACATCAAGGAATTAGCATATTTTAAAAAAGATTTAAGAAGATTAAAAACATATCCAGCCGATTTAAATAATATTTACATTTACATTTTCAGCATTTAGCAGATGCCTTTATCCAAAGTGACTTACAGTACTGTGACATTATACAGTCTAAGCAATTGAGGGTTAAGGGCCTTGCTTAAGGGCCCAGCAGCAGCAACCTGGCAGTGGTGGGGCTTGAACCTGCAACCTTCTGATTACTAGTCCAGTACCTTAACCGCTAGGCTACAGTTGCCTAAATGTTATATAAAAATTTTATAAAGACAGACACCAAACTTTCATATGCTTTCTTTTTTCTTGAATGCTTATCATCTCTTACTCTTTTGTAATGCCCCCTTGTGGTGGATAAAATTCAGTGCTTATAATTTTCCCTCCTGTCTTGGGCCCTACTGGATAGTTCGTTCCTCCTTTATGGCTTCCTTTACTGGCACTGTATAGTGTGTGTGTGTGTGTGTGTGTGTGAGAGAGAGAGTTAGAGAGAGAGAGAGAGAGAGAGAGAGAGAGAGAGTCTCTCTGCTTTAAGTCTGCTTTAGGTCTTATTGCTTCAGTGGGTTTCATCTGAGAAAAGCAGTATTCATCTATTCCAAAAGCTGTAAGAGTCTTAAAGAGGCTTTATGATTAACTCTACCAAAAGCTTTCGCAAATCTCGCACTAGGACCGGATCATCAAGGATAGGACAGTCTGTAATGCAGTAGTGCTGGTTTACATTTACATTTTCAGCATTTAGCAGACACTTTTATCCAAAGTGACTTACACAATGAGTGGAACACGATGAGCAATTTAGGGTTAAGGGCCTTGCTCAAGGACCCAACAGTGGCAACTTGGTGGTGGCGGCGGGGCTTGAACCGGCAACCTTCTGTTTACTAGTCCAGTACCTTAACCACTGAGCACAAAATCTTATAATCAGTCAAAAGGATGTTAGGTAGCAGGGTAAAAAACAGCTGTAAAATTTACAACTGACTTCATAAAATGTTCTCTGAGAGGTCTGCGAATCTTGGTCTTTCAATTCTTAGCTTTAAAAATGTGCTTCTATATAGTCACAGATACTCTGCTTCATACATGGAAAGTACCATGAATATTGTGTCTGAAGCTTTAAAACGTAAATGTTAATGAAATAGCCTGCTCAATTAATTTGTTTACCACAGACAAAGGAATAACGTGACTTGCACTTTTAATATGTATCCCCTGGATATGAGCATTTATTTTAGGTATTACATATAGTTTGTTAGTAAATGTGTGACATTGTAGCCAAAACTTTTTCGCCCCACCTACATGGCATACCTTTTGTTTGTGGGTACAAATGTGGATGTACATTCTTGGGCAAAAACAAAATGAGCCAAAGCCACAGATGCACTACTCTTATTGTACAATATCTTTGACAAAATCTTATAATCAGTCAAAAGGATGTTAGGTAGCAGGGTAAAAAAACAGCTGTTTACAGCTAAAAATTTAAACCTTAAAGTCTGTGGATTTAAGAAGGACAGCATACAGGTTTGGTCCAATGAGACAGGTTCGGTAAAATTCAGACATTAGTTCATCCAATACTGGTGCTTTGCCGACAGACAGCTCTTAAGCAGCTGCACTTAGTTCTTAATATGAGAATGGATTTTCCAACTCATCTCTGTGTTCCATTCGTGGTACTCCATCCAGAATCTGAACTATTGCTTGATGATCCCAGGGCTGGCTACTGTACAGTTCTTCATAGAATAACTGAGCTTGTAAAATGATTTGTTTCTTATCAGTTGTTTCTTGACCATTTGGTAGCTTAAGATGGGTAATGGACTTCTTTTCTCTGACTTTATTCTTTAGAACAAAAAAGAATGATGTTAAAGTGACATGTTGAAGATGGTACTCACTTTTGCACCTTGGTCTATTTCATCATACAGGTTCCTGAGGAACCTTCTGACTCCTCTCCCTCGCTTATGGAACAGCTTAGCTTATTGACTGTATAAAGAGGCAATCCTGCAGTAACCTGTTGTTAAAGTGGCAGTAATATTGGGGGAAGTATTCTGCACAGTACAAATGTAATAGTGATTAGAAATTGAGGTTGGATAAAAATAACTATTAAAGAATTTTCCTCTATAGCATTTTTGCATGTAGATTGAATTTAATCTAGCTGCATATATCTTATTTGGACTGCTTTTAATTGAAGTTTACTGTTTATCTATAGAAAAAAATTTCCTCCAAATGCCAGTAAGTTCATGACTCTCTATTACTGACTGAAGTGCTGTAGCTGAGCTGTTGTGAGGATTGTTGAGATTCTTGTTCATAATTTGGTTAAAAGTACAGTTAAGCCGCTCAGGTGGCGCAGTGGGAAAATATGCTTGCATACCAGAGCTGGGATTTCAAATACATTGTATAGAATCTCAGCTTTGTCACCCGGCTGGGCTGGGCGGCTATATAAACAATGTTTGACTGTTGTTTATCCAGGTAAAGGAGCCGGATAGGGACCTCACAACTGATGCAATTACGACCTCTGCTGGCTGATTGATGGCGTCTGGAGTTGAGGAATAATGCGTTGATCAGGGTGTGTCTTTCCGTGCATAGGTCTGATCGCATATGGTATTGCCTTGTGCAAGTAAAAAGATGCTGTCGGCTACTTTTCATGTGTCGGAGGGGGCGTGTGTCAGTTCGCTCTCCTTAATTGGGGCAGGGGTCAGCACCAGTAGAGAGGAAGGATAACACAATTGGTTAAAAATTGGACGTGCAGAGAAAATGCAGTTAAAATCTCAATCTAAAATAATAACTATTAGTACTTAGTTGTTTAAAAAGCAATATACATTATATATACCAACATTCTGTGCATAAATATAAAAAAAAGGAAAAAGTTGATCCATCCAGCATGCTAAATGCTAAACACAGCCGGTGTTATGTATTGCTACCTCAATTATTAGAGTTCATTCAGTGCACTTGGGTTCAGAATCAGCTCAGAGTTAAGTCATCCTATGCCTATTTCTCACCATTCACATTACAGAAAGGTTTATACAATATTTAGTTACATCATTTTATATATAATTATATATAAAAGTAGGATTCACAAAAGGCCCGGTTTTTGCCAGCAAAAATGGGCTGTGGCTCACTACTTTGTGCCAAACTTCTTGAGAGTTTGTCAATCATTTTAGAAGAATTTTGCTTGATGCAATATTGCAAATTACTTTCACCATATACAGTACATCTAAGGTCTTTTATCACATACTGTACATAATAATTAGAAAAGATTCAGGAAATACAGAGAATACAATCCATGTAGGGCAAGGGCAGAAACCTCTGTTGAATATACAGTATGTAACCTGCATGAGAAACTGTAATAAATATAAAAACCCATTCTTAAAAAAACATTGTGGGACCCTGTATTCCTATGGATAATCTGCAAAATCGTCTCCCTGTAGAAGGAAACAACTCTATGTCGGCGGAAGCCTGCTAGTACTAAAACCAGAGCTGGGATTTCGAATACATATCGAATCTCAGCTCTACAAGAACAACGATTGGTTGTTGTTCACAGGGTGGGACAAGCCGGACCAGGGTTCCTCATACTTGGTGCAATTACAACCTCTGATTGATGGTGCCTGCGCAGAGTTGGGGAATAATGCTGATCAGGGTGTGGCTCTCCGTGCACAAAGCTGATCCATATATGAACTCACCTCGCGCTGGTGAACTGCACACTTGTCGGAGGGGGCATGTGTCAGTTGCAGTGCTCCTCAGTCAGCAGTGGAGGGTTGTAAAGTAGAGGTGAAGTGTAACGCAACCAGGGTAATTGGATAAGACTAGATTAGGGGAGAAAATTGGGGGGGGGGGGGGGGGTAAATAAATAAATACACACCTCATAGACAGGTTGATTTCTGATTTCTTTAGATTTCCTGAGCCTTTAACAATATTATATAAGGTAGATGGTGAATTACCTGAATTAAATGCAATCTTGCACTGATAAAGTTCTTTTAGAACTGAGTGACAATTCTCAATTTGGAACACAGTAGTGAGCTCGACACATAATTGCTTGTACAGACTAAGCCTTTGTTGAATCCTCCTTTCATACCCCATCATAATTGCCTCACCTTATTATGTAATGTTTCTAAACACTCAGTATATATGGTTTCAGTGTATAGTTTTTTTTTTTTTCAGATTTCAGATACATTCTACTGTGGTAATCTCCTGGGTCCTTGCTACAATATTTTACTTTTTGTTTTGTTTTTAGACCTTCCATGGTGTGTCTACATCTGGAGGAATGTTTTGGATTGTTATACTGCAGAAAGATCCAACAATGACATAGTTTTCTCCTGTAGGAAAGAAAGAGGGGGGAAAAGGCTTTTGCAAAAAATTTTAAGTCAGAACTTGACAGTTTATGGCAAATTATATCTTAGACAAGTTCCAGGGACATTTGGAAGCCAGACAACATACACCGATTAGGCATAACATTATGACCACCTTCCTAAAATTGTGTAGGTCACCCTTTTGCTGCCAAAACAACCCTGACCCGTCGGGGCATGGACTCCACTAGACCCCTGAAGGTTTGCTGTGGTATCTGGCACCAAGATGTTAGCAGCAGATCCTTTAAATTCTGTAAGGTGCGAGGTGGGGCCTCCATGGATCTGACTTGTTTGTGCAGCACATCCCACAGATGCTCGATTGGATTAAGATCTGGGGAATATGGAGGCCAAGTCAACACCTCAAACTCACGGTTGTGCTCCTTAAACCATTCCACCGGCATCAGGGAATACCGTTTCCATGAAAGGGTGTACAGTAGACCCTTGACTTATGAATTTAATTGGTTCAGAAGGGCTGTTCTTAAGTCAAAATGTTTGTTAGTTAAACCTATTTTTCCCATAAGAAATAATGTAAATAGAATTAATCTGTGCCACCCTGACTGGTCTGCGGCTATGCAGCACCATACGCAACAAACTGCGATGCACTGTGTATTCTGACACCTTTCTATCAGAGCCAGGAATAACTTCTTCAGCAATTTAAGCAACAGTAGTTCATCTGTTGGATCGGACCACACGGGCCAGGCTTCGCTCCCTAAGTGCATCAATATTTAAAAACTCCAGCAGCGCTGCAGTGTCTGATCCACTCATACCAGCACAACACACACTAACACACCACCACCATGTCAGTGTCACTGCAGTGCTGAGAATGATCCACCACCTAAATAATACCTGCTCTGTGGTTGGTCCTGTGGGGGTCCTGACCATTGAAGAACAGGGTGAAAGCAGGCTTAAAAGGTATGTAGAGAAACAGATGGACTACAGTCAGTAATTGTAGAACTACAAAGTGCTTCTATATGGCAAGAGGAGCTGATAAAATAGACAGTGAGTGTAGAAACAAGGAGGTGGTTTTAATGTTATGGCTGATCGGTGTACATTTGCTTTACAGAGTCTGATTTTGCCCCTCTGCCTCTACTAGTCAACTACAAACAATGTGACTCCTAATTTCTGGCTCAGTACCAACACTCAACATGAAGCAGTTACCATGTGCTTACCATATAAAACCCATCAATCTGTAATAGGGGTGAGAGTATTATGTTATTAGCTAGTCCTTTTAGAGTGGGGTTACACAACCAGACTTCCAAGTTCCCAAAAATTCTTTGAAAAAGTTGTTTGTCCCTTTGTGGATAAAACAATCCAAAGATTTCCTCCAGATGTACTTAAGAGGCAAACTCACCACAGAATTGTGCTGTGGAGAAGTACTCTATCATAAACTCCACTGTAAACTGTTATAGTGAAAAAAAAAGCCAAAATAGTCATTTAGTAAAGCCTGTATGACTTTTCAGTAAGGCTTTTTTTTCAAGAATCTCAAACAACTTTGATTGTTTAGGAGGTTCTGTTTTTTTTCTGGTTCCACCTTGGGGTCTACTCTGACCTTTATTGTGCCTGAGCCGCTCAGGTGGCACAGAAGTAAAGTATGCTAGCGCACCAGAGTTGGGGTTTCGAATACATCGTATTAAATCTCAGCTCTGCCTTTCCGACTGGGCTGGGCGGCTGCATGAACAACGATTGGCTGTTGTTCAGGGTTAGAGGGTAAGAAAGTTGGATCATAGGTCCTCATAACTGGTGCGACTGCGGCCCCTGCTGGCTGACTGATGGCGCCTGCGCAGGGGTGCGCAGGGCTGAGGAATAATGCTGATGGGGGTGTGGCTCTCCATACACAGTGCCCGTCAAGTGTATGAACTCAACTCGTGCAGGTGAAAAATGCAGTCTGTACTGACTGTACGTGCCGGAGGGGGCGTATGTCAGTTGAGAGGTGTCCTTAGTCAGCGGTGAAGGGTTGAATCAGTATAGAGGATGCAATCAGGGTAATTGGACACGACTAGATTAGGGGGGAAAAATTGGGGGGGTTTATTGTGCCTTATCTGTGTTTTCATGTTCCAGTTGCACTACTGAGGCACATTTTCTCAGTTTTATTATTTCTTTACCCTTCAGTGCCGTAATTTTGCAAGTTGTATATTTATCATTTAAGCATTTTGTTACCACCTCATCATAGTCATGTGGGTCTAAGACCTATCATGAAACACTCAATGCAAGGTGGGACCCCATCCTAGACGGGGGCCTGTCTATTATACGTTATCACTCACTTAGGCCTCAGGTAGATTTAAATAATACACCAACTGGCATGTTCTAAGAGGATACCCAAGCACCAGGGGACCCTAGACAGACAGGAAAAAGCAGTGACACATAGACTAACCAGAGGCGTGGACTGGAGGTTGTGCTGCACCAGCACTACCTGCTAGCACCATGGCACCCCCTATAAATTATTTTCTGTGATCTGTTTGTCACTGTGACTTAAACAATTAAAGTTGTTTGGGATTCTTGGGGAAAAAGTCTTTTTTGACTTAAAATGTCACTTTATTTAAATCTTACTGTGTCTGGTTTCCAACTGTTACACCAAAACAGATATTTTGGTCTTTATTAAATTAGTCTTTTGGGGTATTTCTCAGGATAACAGTTTACAATGGGGTTTATGCTAGGCTTATGCTACTTCACAATTCTTTGGTCAGTTTGCCTTTTAAGTACATCTGGAAGAAATCTTTGGCTTGTTTGTATTTTATTTATTTTTCTTCTGCAGAAAGATCAGTTTTATCTACAATACCTTTGCAAAGAATTTAGGAAACTTGACAGCCAATATACAGCCAATAAAACATTTCAGTGTGGTTCCAGTAATATTGGTAAAACCATAACTCACATATCTTAGAACCTTTTATTTTATGCTAGGTCATGAACATTTGTGGCATATTTACACATTCACATGCACTTAAATACAAATAACTATACTGTTGGCACTGTCACTGGAAAAGAACACTTATACAAATAATTCAGACAAACAGGCCAGTAAATAAACAAATAAAAAATGACAGCGCCCCAACTTGCCAGTAGAACATGTGCAGATTTTCCATTATTCATTCCCTGGATTCGGTTGAGACAGAAATTTTCCACTTTTTATGATTATCTTTTTTTTAAAGGGAAAAAAACCTCTGAGAATAGAAGCTTTTAGAAATCAAAGACACTTTTGATTATTTTGATACCTAATTCTGTCTGATCAAAGACAAAAAAGTACTTGCTAGTTAACACAAGCTTGTCATTAGCAGTAAGGAAAATATTATCATTGGCATGCAACCTGGATAAAATTAGCTTGGTTTGTCAAACTATAGCAGTAATGTAGATTTTTTTTCAATTGCAAAAGGGCATCTGCAAATACACCGATCAGCCATAACATTAAAACCACCTCCTTGTTTCTACACTCACTGTCCATTTTATCAGCTCCACTTACCATATAGAAGCACTTTGAAGTTCTATAATTACTGACTGTAGTCCATCTGTTTCTCTACGTACTTTTTTAGCCTGCTTTCACCCTGTTCTTCAGTGGTCAGGACCCCCACAGGACCACTACAGAGTAGGTATTATTTAGGTGGTGGATCATTCTCAGCTCTGCAGTGACAATGACATGGTGGTGGTGTGTTAGTGTGTGTTGTGCTGGTATGAGTGGATCAGACACAGCAGTGATGCACTGCCTCGAATTTAGTACGCACTGTTTTATTTTGCGATTTCGGATGCAGCTAATGCCAAGTTCGCACTACATGACTTTCCAAGTCGTCAGGTCACAACTGGATCTCTTGTAATCGGCAGTCTTTCAAGTCGGTGTGTATTTCACACTACACGACTGATCGGCGACAGGGGGATTCACACTACACCATCTATCACCAACTGGAATTGCAGGCGAGCTTCTCTGGTCTCCCAAACTACGTTTTGTCATGAAAACACACTCGAGAAGTGACGAAGGGTTTAGTGATACCACGTCCAAAAATGCATGTCAACAAGTAGCGAGCGATCAAAGTTTGTGTGCTGATGTGCAGCGTAAAATCAAGGTGAAAAAATAAATGAATCTGAGTGGATTGGGCTACGCAAACAGCATGGATTGTTCTATATTGAGTTGGAGGTTAATAAATATTTTTTGCAATGCAACGTTGGTGTTATGTTTTGTTATGTTTTGTAGAGAACGATAAGGAAATACTGTAAAACTTGTGTGTGTGTGTGCCGATGTATTCTGATATAAACTATATTATGCCCCTGTCCCACCTTTTTACAACCCTCCCCTGAATTTCCCCTCACACCGTATCTTGCGTTCTCACTGGCTGTTCGACATAGCACTCAATGCCAGTCGGGCGACTCAGATCTAGATATCTGACATGCTAGAAATCTTGCTTCGCTCAGATCGAGTTGTTGAGTAGTTCACACATAGCAATTGAGAGCCGAGTTTCGTTCGCCGAGCTAACACCGAGTTGCTCCCAGGCTGGCAAAACTAGCGCCGACCAGTAGGCGAGCGAATATAAGGGCAAAAGTCATGTAGTTTGAACTACACATAACATGAACTGCTTTTGCTGAAGTTGCAGAAGATGAAAGTTGCTGGAGGAAGAATTTCCTGTAGAAAGTTAGAGAGAAAAACTCTTATGTTATGTTTGAATATATGAGGCCTATTATGTTACTCCTATATAAGGAAATAATAATTCCCAAAAATATTATTATAGGAACCCATATGTACTATCAGATACTCTAGAATACACTGTCTTGTCCATCAGTGTAAGTTTTTGTACAGTTCAAATAAAAGCTCATCTTTCTTTCCCAAAGATTCTTCAAAAAAGCTACATTTTCTTTATTAATGGCTTTGTTAATTAACTTTTTGCATTCTATTAACCATCTTAGATTCATAACTAAGATGCTTTTCCAAGAGTTTTGAAACGTGGTGGCTGCTTTTCCAGGTGTCCAAACTATTGCTTTTCCTCCCATCTCTTAAGTGCTAACACATGGAATTGAATGTATAAATAGGGAAAATAGAGCCTAAAGTTTGGCAGGGTTCCTCACTCTTTTCCACAAAGAGCAGCAGTGGCTGCAGATTTTCATTTTAACCTGGCAGCATCTACACTTTATTCCACGTCTTTAATCAAAGTAATGGTTGTAGACCAATTGATTAAACAAGTGGAAATAGGTGTAGCTGCTGCTTTAGAGATTTAGAATAACTTTTAAAATGTTGTCAAAATAAAACTATGTCCACTCCTACCTTTAAGCAAAAAAAACCTCACATGTTTCCTGTTAAAGTCTGGCCATGTGAGACTGGAGAAAATGTTGGGAGAACATTCCAACCCAGCACCAGGCATATCTAGGTAGTTTAAGATAAAAGTACCTAATAAGGCAGCCTGTCTCCTGCAGGCAGGTCACAGAGATATGTGGTCTAATCTAGGTGTAGAAACTCACTCCATGCTGACCACATGCTGGCAGAGATGAATGTGCTGATAAAAGGATGGCCGCTGCTGATTTATCTCCACACATCTGCAGCATATTGGAAAGGCTTTTAGTGGAAGCCTGCAGACAGTCATCAAATGCAACAGTAGTCAACAGACTTATGTAACTTTGGTCTGGCTATCTTCTGCCGTATTTTTCCAAAGGTAATTTACTGCTGGAATTTTACTGCAGTAGACTAAAGTAATAGTACACAGCTGGCAAGCAGACCAAATGTTTTTTCTTTCTTTCTTTCTCCAGACAGTTCTAGACATACTGTATATTGTGGCAATCATTAAGCTTTTACAGGAGGAAAGTTAGGATTTGGCACAGGTATTGTAATGTTTTGACTTTGTATATAATGGTGTTTGATAATTCCTTCACTATCAGCAGTATAGTGTTTTTCGTTTCCTGTCTCTCCTGTGTACCACTTTGCAATAGATTTTGGAAAAGTTTCAGGCTGTTCAGACTACATCTGAATCGTATTAAATTGCATTCTGACTACTGTTTTCCATCATTCTAGGTGCATTACAGCCTGACTTAACAAATTTCTCCTTCTCCACATCTCTCCTCTCTCTCTTTTACTTACCTCCCTCCCCCCCCACTTTCTTCCTTCCTCATCCCCTCCGGAGACCGTAGGCCACACTCACCTCAGCTTGCAGCCTGAAACAGAGGGGGACAGAGTGAGGTAAGTTGAATTTTATTCATTAAACAAAAGGGTCTGCTGGGAAAACTTTCATGCTCAGGTGGATAATCTCTTTTTTTCTTACTTTCTGGAAGTTAATATCTAGGTCTGGTAGTTGCTTTTCGGAGAATAACTAATGCACATTTTAGTAGTGAGTTAACTTTATGCATTGTAGGAGAATGCACGTTGTATTTATGAGGTTGCATAGATTTGTTTAGCTAACTGTACATTTTTAAACATAGCTACTTTGGGTATTAGGATTAAAGTTGTGTGTTCAAATCTGCCAGAAATTGCAAATCTTAATAAAACAGATGATCTATGTAGTTTACCCTTTTATTGTTACATGTGGGAACATAGATGTGTGAAAATGTGCAACTGGTATTATCTGTATGTCTTAGGCAGGTATGGAGGGGTAATGATGCACACATTTTAAGTCATTTGCAGTGCAAAATAAAGCAGGATTCACATGCATGTAATGTACTTGTTGACAAATTGCAACTGGGCTCTGATATGCTAATAAAAACACAATTAAAAAAATCATTGTTTTTTTTATTTTCAAGTGTAATTTACTTGTTTTAAATAAGTACACTATTTCTAAAATGTCCAGTTTATCAAACATAGGTCAACTAGAAGATACAATTATTGAATGAGCTTTTACTCACAAACCCTGACTTGAATAAATGATAAAGAAGGAAAATACTAAAATGTTTGCAAGTATTGATCATAATTTAAACTTCCATTTTTTTGTACAAGATATTTTATTTTGAACAATAAAATTGCCTTTTTTTTCAGGCTGTTTTAGTGTTGGTGTCCACCAATTTTAAACTATTGTCACAGACGTTAAGTGGGGTGAAGATTAGGGAATCGTTTTGCCACTTTAATGCTACTTTAGAAATGTGCTTTGGGTTTTTATATACAAATTTATTTTCCAGCTTAAGCCTTTTGGGCAGATTGGAGCATTTTTATCCAAGATCTCTCCTGTTATTCATTCATTTTGTCACCAAATCTTACCTGATTTCTAGTGGCTGCTGCATTATACAATTCTACCACCTTGACTAATGTGGCTTGTTAAATTTATGCACATAGCCCTTAAAATCTGATTAGACCACAAGACTTTCTGCAAGTAAACGCTTTTTTGGTATTACAACTTGGATGTAATACCAAGCCCCATTTCCAAGTTGGGATGTTTTGTAGAACGCAGTTTATAGAAGAATCTCTGATTTGCTCATTTTTATGAATCCTTATTTAACTGATAAGAGTAGAAAGAAATATTTTCAATGTTTCCACTGATCAACTAAATTGTATTTTGTAAATATAAACATGCAGTATTTAGAATATGATGCTTGTAACACACTCCAAACAAGTTGAAACAGAGGCATGTTTACCCCTGTGTTCTATCACCTTTTGATTTTGGAACTGAGGACACTAATTGTTCTAGTTTTGTGGAATTTTTGTCCCTCTTTGCTTAATACAAGACTTTAGCTGCTCTACAGTCTATGGTTACTGTCCTCTGATTCTCTTCTTCATGTTGCACCAGGCATTTTTAATAGAAGACAGATCTGGCCTGCAGGCAGGCCAGTCAAACACATGCATTCTGTGTTTATGTTTGTAACACATTCAGAATGAGGCCTGGCATTATCTCACTGGAAATAATCATGAACTTTCCAGAAAAAGATAACACCTTGAAGCTTGTGTCTCTCTAAAATTCGAATATATGCATCTGTGTTAATGGTACCTTCATATGCGAGTCACCCATGCCATTTGCAGTGATGCACCCCCATACAATAACAAATTATGTCTTTTGCACCTTTCCCTGATAACAGTGTTCATATTTGTTGAACTGTAGACTAACCACAGCACATGTTTCCACTGTTTTGGACCCTCAGAGATAAAACTGTGCAGTGGTAGCTCAGTAGTTAAGGTACTGGACTAGTAACCAGGTTTTTGGTTTAAGCCCCCCCACCACCAAGTTGCCACTGTTGGGCCCCTGAGCAAGGCTGTTAACCCAGTTGCTCAAAACATGTTCAGTCATAATTGTAAATTGCTTTGGATATTAGCATCTGCTAAATGCTGCAAATATAAGTGTAACTCTAAGGTGTTTCTGCATAGAATTAATGTACTGCTTTCTCTTTGTGTAACACAGTTTTAGGTTGCATTTCATGACTATGTTAAGTAATAATTAAATAAGTTTTCTGAAGTACTCCCAAACCCGCGTAGCTATATTTATCACAGTACCATGATGGTTTCCAATGCAGTGCCATCTGAGAGGTCAAAGATCAATTCAGTTCTCCCAATTTTTAGTGCATCCAAGTTTTACCCAATTGTGTTATGCTTCCTCTCTACTGGTGCTGACCCCCGCCCAGATTGAGGAGAGTGAGACTGGCACACATCCCCTCAACTGCATCTTTTCACCTGCATGAGGCGAGTTCATATGCAGATCAGCTTTGTGTATGGAGAGCCACACCCTGAACTCATTATCCCTAAACTCTGTGCAGATGCCATCAATCAGCCAGCAGATGTCGTAATTGCATCAGTTATTAGGTCCCTTTTCAGCTTGTCCCACCCTAGCATGTTTTTACCGCTGCGTTACCTGAGCAGCTTTAGATTTCCTCAATTTTTTTCATAATATTCTCCTGAATTTTGGCATTATGTTTTGAGCCACTTTATCATCATTCTTTGGTGGGACTATCTTTTATACCCAATCATGATTCCTTTACCTGTTACCAATTTACCTGTTTTTTATGGAATGATGTAACTTGCACATCCTACAGTATAAATGTTACACTCTTATTTTGCCTCTGTGGAAACAGTGGACAGTTTGTTCTGCAGTCAGATGAGTTCACGTTTCAGCTTGTTTTTGGGAAAAGTGGACTTTGAGTTCTCAGTGCCAAATATGAAAAGGACCAGACTGTTATCAAGAAAAAGGGCAAAAGCCAACATCTGTCATAAGGATGCATCAGTCCCCAGAATGTCCAAGGTTATTTATGCATGACAATGCTAAGCCTCAATATGCACAAGCTACTACGAGAAGGCTTTATAGACACAGAGTGCATGTGCTTGACTGACCTGCCAGCAGTCCAGATCTGTGTTATATATATACAGTAAATGTATTTATATAGATTTTTATGCTAAGAATCTCCCATTCTACAACGATGTTCAGTTGGGTTAAGAGTTCTTCAAAACTCATTGTCAAGGAATCATTTTCAGATGATTTTTTAGAGGGGCCAAAATACATTCCACACACAACTGCACCACCACCAACAGCCTGAACTGTTGACACGGGGCAGTTTGAGTCTACGGTTTTACACTGTATAATCCAATTTCCGAGCAGATACCCAACCAGGATAGTTAGAGAGATTGAGAGAGATTGAGTTAGAGAGATAGATTAGAGTGAACTTGTGTCCACTGTAGCCTTAAATTCCAGTTCTTAGCTGATAGGAGTGGAACCCGATGTGGTCTTCCGCTGTTAAAACCCACCTGCCCCAAAACTTAAAATGATGTGTATGCACATCATGGTAATAATGAGTAGTTGTTTCTTTAGCTTGCCTGTCAACTAGAATCAGTCTAGCCATGTTTCTTACATTAACAAGGTTTTTCTGCCCACAGAACTGCCACTTTCTGGATGTTTTTGTTGTTTTTTTCTTAACACTGTACTCAAACTCAAAACACAAAACCAGACTGTCTGGCACAAACAACCATGTCATGGTCAAATTGACTTACATCACATTTTCCATCCTGATGTTTGATGTGAACATCTGACGCACATAACTGGCTGATTGAACAATTACATAATAGAGCAGATATAAATGTGTTCTTAGTAAAGCGGCTAGTAATTGTATATTTCTATGTAAATTAGATTTTTCTGTCATTAGATGATGTAAAATCATAAAAAATCTAACTGAACCTTTGTCTTTCCTGTTTTCAGGTTGTGTTTCACACTGTGTAGCAATGTTTTCTTTTTGGTCTGTCCTTTTGACTGGCCTGGTCAGTCTGTGCATTTGCCAACATTATGACTATGATTATGATCCTGCTCCACAGTCTATCATATCCTCACCCAATTGTGCCCAGGAGTGCGACTGTCCCATCAACTTTCCTAGTGCTATGTACTGTGACAATCGTAATCTGAAGGCTGTTCCTTTTGTCCCTACCGGAATAAAATACCTTTACCTGCAGAACAACCACATTGAAGAAATTAAAACGGGTGTTTTTGACAATGTCACTGACCTCCGATGGCTTGTCATTGACCACAACAACATTACCAGTGACAAGATCCAGTCAGGAACCATTGACAAGCTAACCAAACTTGAAAAGCTTATCTTCAGCCACAACAAGCTGACTAAACCTCCTAGCCCTCTTTCAAAGTCTTTGGATGAGATAAAAATGATTGGTAACCAGCTTACCACATTTCCCTCTGGCACCTTGTCTGGCATGAATAACCTCACCACCATCCACCTGTCTAAGAACCAACTGACATCGGAAGGCATATCTGGAGCCTTTAAAGGACTGAAGTCCCTGATTCTACTGGATCTGAGTGAGAACAAACTGAAAAAGCTTCCAGCTTTGCCTCCTGCTCTGCTGATGCTCTATGCTGACAACAATGAAATTGACAGCATCCCCAATGGCTACCTGGCTAAACTGCCTGAACTGCAGTACCTGCGTGTCTCTCACAACAAGCTGAAAGATGCAGGTATTCCAGCAGGTGTGTTCAATGTCACCTCTCTTCTGGAATTGGACCTGTCCTTCAACAAGCTCAAGTCTATACCTGAAGTTAATGAAGCACTTGAGCACTTGTACCTGCAAGTCAATGAAATTGCCGGTGAGTGCCTAGGTTGCCTTTTTTTCCCTTAGTGCTGCTTTGTGTTTATTGCCTTCGCTGTATAACTGTGTAGTCCATGTTTTCTGATTAGTTTTTTTTTTCCTACAGATTTTAAGCTGGAAAACATCTGCAAGTTCATCTCCCCTGTAAACTTCTCCAGACTGAAGACTCTGCGTCTGGATGGGAACAATATTACTGAAAAAAACATGCCTTATGATGCAAACAACTGTCTCCGTCAGGCCTCTGAAATCATTTTTGACTAGGGAAATTACATAAAAGCTAAAGTGCAGGGTCACTGCTTTATCTGTCGCTTTATCAATGATTTATTTGACTTTTGATTTCCATCTTGAAGGTTACTGAGGATCTGAGTACCAGACAAACATGATAATATTTATGCCAGTATAGCCTTAAATAACCAAATATGTCTTGGTTATATTTATTTAAAGTGGCGTATTTACTGAGATATAGATCTGCACATGTTTGCACCACAGTAAAAGAAAAGTCATACTAAAACATATACCAAGTACTACTTCTAAAGTCTTGAAAAATCAATAACGGTACACAAAATACCAGTTATATTGTATTAGGAGCACATTTATTGAAGTTATGTAGACCTAGTGTGTTAGTAAAGACACAATACACTTGTTATGTGTCTTTATGTATCTTATTTTGACGCAAGCAGACACAACAAACAGTCCTACATTTACTATTTATATGTATCAAACTGAATAGATCCCTATTTGATATTAAAGCTGTTGTATAAATTGTCTAAATGCTGGCAACACTACTACTTACTACTACTTACTTATTACTAACACATAATATTATTAAGCCTTTAGCTTTAGTGTAATCTCTGCACTCTATATCCTTTAGTATGACTTATGTACTATCATATATGTTTTACATATCTAGAAAATACAGGAAAATACAGTGTTGCTAAATGGTCTTAAGCATTAATACGAATATATACCAGATAATTAGGAAGACTGGTAATGTCATGGTGTAACTTAGAAGTGTATTATATTTAAACTGTGAATGTAGTTTCATGACAGAATAAGACCAGCCTATTGCAAAACTGGTAATGTACTACATTTTAAATAACTTGCATGATATTATTCTTACACTCTTTAAGAAATTATATAGACTTTTTCTACCTTTCATACTCGTGCATCTATATCTGCTTGCAGTACATCGGTACAATTTTAACAATTGAAAAATGGAAAAATGCAGATTTATTTGACGGAACAATAACTTTTGAAAGCAAATAAATCCTGTTCCCTAAATATATTATAAAATTCAATTTCATGTGACAGATGCAGTATGTATCCTATGTCCGCTACCTTGTTAAAATGTCTAAAGTTAAGTTAAAAGGTTTACAAATATGAACACCATTTCCAAAAAGTTGGGACAACAAATAAAATGCAATAAAAACAAGAATTTGGAATCTGTCAATTTTCTTGAGCCTTTATTTAACTGATAAAGTACAAATGTTTTTTTTAATATATTTTGTAAATATAAACAAATGTAGAATGTCATCCCTGCAACACACTTAAAAGTCTGGACAGAAGCTACATGTTACCATGTTTAGCACTCCTATTATTATTTTTTTCATTCATCAAATTCAGATTTTTGCAGTTTTGCTAGTGGATTTTTTCCCCCATTCTTGCTTGATACAGAACTTCAGTTTCTCAACAGTCTGTGGTCACTGTTGTCACATCTTCATGATGTGCCACGCAAGCACATGCACTTTGTGAAACGAAGCCACACTGTTACAGCATGTGCCTAACAAGGCCTGGAATTGGTCGGGCCCAGGGAACTTGTGTTTCTGCATATAGTTGATGTATAGCTTTCTTTTTATGTAGTAGATTTTAAAATTGCATTTTTTTTTATGCAGTGGTGGACTGTGTTAAGTGACAACAGTTTTCCAAAGTACAGTAGAGGCCATTCATCACAGTAGCATTTACCAATACTATTGTTTATGCTCCCACACTAATTTTTAGAAGATGAGTTCTGTTGCTTTGTCAAAGATGGTTACATATCACTTTTAAAAGTTGAAAAAATAAAGGTCAAGGATAATGTCATCAGTTTGTATGTCCCCTCTTTCACAGTAATTAATTACATTTCATTAATACCAAGTCAAAAAATCTTACCAGTAATTAGTGTTGTCCACATACTTTTTATATTTTCACATGACCTTTCCAGTGGACCACTGGATGGCCCTTTTCATGTATTTATTCATGGTTTCTTCCTCATGACGCAGCTGGCTTCATTAATAACAGGACAGGCCATCACTGAGGCTCCAGATGTAGCCCTGCACCTACTAAAATTAAAAATAATTTCAATATGCCCAAAGCTTAACAAAGGTAGCCACACAATGAGGAAGAAACTGTGATTAAATACACATAAAAAGTTTTCTTTTTTTCCTTATCAGGTCAGAATGCCCAAGCCACATGACCAAGGCGTGAATCCCGAAGACAAAAGAGAGGTATGAAGTGAAGTAGAGTTCAAGTAGAGTTTAAGATACATCTTAGTGCATATAATTAATAAAGCATAATCAAAGCAAATAGGATGAACCTGACCACAGCAAAATATGTTTAGAGTGCCAGAGGGTCTAAATACATGTGTAAATAAGACAAGTTTTTTCATTTTTAGTTAATTCTTGAAAAATTCAAAATATATGCCTTAAGTTTCACTGGATTGATGGATTGAAGTAGATCCATTACTTTTCTTAAAATTTAATCCACAACAATATGAAGAGTGCAAAAATTAATGGAATCTGAATACTTTTTTAATCTGCTCAATATAAGTTAATTCTAAATTTAACGGCTGCAATGTTCTACAAAGTTGTGACAGTTGTTTAAGTTGTGCAAGTAAAGATTTTACCTTTCCTTGTTTAATATAACACTTTATTTGCTTAACAGCCTAGGGCCTCCATTGTCATATATTATGCGTCATAATATGCCAAATATTTTTAACAGGAAACTAATCTGGACGGTAGTTAGGCTTGTCTAGCACCTGTCTAGATGGTAGCATTCATACTCTAACAAACAGTGGCAGATAAGTTTAAACCCCTGGAGTTTGCCAGCCTTTCTAGATGGTGGTACATGGATGCATCTAACAAGCCTACACCGATCAGCCATAAAATTAAAACCACCTCCTTGTTTCTACACTCACTGTCCATTTTATCAGCTCCACTTACTATACTGTATAGAAGCACTTTGTAGTTCTACAATTACTGACTGTAGTCCATCTGTTTCTCTGCATACTTTGTTAGCCCCCTTTCACCCTGTTTTTAATGGTCAGGACCCCCGCAGGACCACCACAGAGCAGGTATTATTTGGGTAGTGGATTATTCTCAGCACTGCATTGGCGCTGACATGGTGGTGGTGTGTTAGTGTGTGTGGTGCTGGTATGGATCAGACACTGCTGCACTGAAGGAGTTTTTAAACACCTCACTGTCACTGCTGGACTGAGAATAGTCCACCAACCAAAAATATATCCATCCACAGCGCCCTGTGGGCAGCGTCCTGTGACCACTGATGAAGGTCTAGAAGATGACCAACTCAAACAGCAGCAATAGATGAGCGATCGGCCCTGACTTTACATCTACAAGGTGGACCAACAAGGTAGGAGTGTCTAATAGAGTGGACAGTGAGTGGACATGGTATTTAAAAACTCCAACAGCGCTGCTGTGTCTGATCCACTCACACCACCACCATGTCAGTGTCACTGCAGTGCTGAGAATTATCCACCACCTAAATAATACCTGCTCTGTAGTGGTACTGGGAGAGTCCTTACCATTGAAGAACAGCCTGAAAGGGGGATAACAAAGTATGCAGAGAAACAGATGGACTACAGTCAGTAATTGTAGAACTACAAAGTGCTTCTATATGTTAAGTGAAGCCGATAAAATGGACAATGTGTGTAGAAACAAGGAGGTGGTTTTAATGTTATGGCTGATCGGTGTATTTGTAGATGTATGAACAAAATGTTTTTTTTTTAAGTAATTAAAATAAATCCAGAAGCATATCGGATTACAATGCCATCATGCATTGATTAGCATTGTTTTGAACTGTTGGACAACTGGCAAACCTCGACTTATCCTTGCTGGTAAACAACTGAGCCTTTTCCCAAACCTCTCAGTCTTTGCCAAGTTTCCAGCTTGTTGGAACATACATGTGTAGCAAACATATTTTTTCATGGTGTGAGAAGTGTTAATAAAGACAAAAATATTCTTAAACTTCTGCATTGTGCATTTTTATGTAGGCAGCTGAGAAGTGGTTAGGTTCCACATTAATGTTTTCTTTTGTGAAACTGAAAGAGAGAGCGATGTGTATATTCTAGAGGAGGTGATCCAAAAGTGCTGAGCTAGCACAGAATCATGTGGTATTAACATAACCCACCAACAAAGAATACCTCATCCAGGACCTGGATCTGATCAGGATTTGGGGCATGTGTTTCTTTTTAAACAGTATATGCAAAAGCCAGAGTTTGTCTCCACAGACATGCTGAAAACTTGAAAATGTTTTTATGTATGGCAAAATCTTTAAGGGTTTGAAAGTTTTAGCTTTAAAGATAATAATATTCCAATAAAGTTCATAATGTTAATACAGTGCTTGAATAAAAATCTGGAATACAAATATATACTGTAACTGTGAACCCTAACTCCCACCAACATGTAGTCAGTGGATTAGAGATTGGTGCAGGACAGGAACACACCCTGGACAGAGTCCCAACCTTTCGCAGTTCAACACCCACTCCCCCATACATTTACACTAACATCTACTAGCAAATTAGAGCAACCATTTGAACTTCTATATGTTCTTGAAAGGCGACCCCCATGAGTTCTGGGGACTTTTTTTCTATCCTTAAATTTGGTTACTGTCTGTCAGGAGTTTTATAGCTTTTTAACATGTTCTCATGGGTTTTCTTCAGGAACTTAATTTTCCTGTCAGTGTTTATGGTGCCACCATGCCAACTTCAGCCCTGCACCAGGATAAATGGTTAGTACACATGAATGAATGAACACACGAATGGAAGATGGAAGATATAAGGAACAGGTGTAGTGGGACAGTAATGATTGGCTATTTATGCCTAAGCAAAAAAAGTAATGACTGTTCTCTAGATCAAACTTTTTCTTGGTCCAGGACTAACAGAAAAACCTCACAGAGAGCCCATTGTGTATCTGGACCCTGTGGATCCCTACATGAAAGCAGCTCATGTCGTACTTTCACCTCAGGAAAAGGAAGACAAATATCATATGCTTTAATTTCATTAAATTATTCATTGTATAAAAAAAAGCTCATAGTTGAGGGTGAAATCTACTAAAGGCTGCATTTATGTGTTTTTTTGTTTCCGCAGCAGGTTCTTCCTTTGTGTGTTTGTTTAAGTGTGTTAGTGTGTCATGGTTGAGTGTGGGGTGGGTGCTACAGCACCTACAAATGTGTCCAAAACAAATCTCCCCTCTCAGCTTGGTCTCAGTGCCTACCTTTACTCACACACACTGCAGGTAAAGCACACAGCACACGTGCACACACACCCCACACATTCCCACACACTATACAGTATACAAATACACACGTGTTCACACACATACCCTTTCTCAAAGCTTCTGTGAGTGGCCTATTAGATTGGTCAGGCCCTGTGCATGTCCAAGCTGAAGAGCAGGACCATTTGGCAAAATAGGAGACTGAGGTAAGTATTCTGTTGACTTATTTTCATTTAAACAGCTTTTAAACTTCTGTAAACCTTGCATGCATCTGTTCTGCTGTGAACATAAACATTAATTTGACTAATTAACTTGTTTTAATTCAATAAATGTATTATTTTTTCATTTTTTTATTTATTTGTGTTTGATTGCTGGATTGGAGACAGTAGTCGTATTAACTCTTTTTTGTGTTGTGATTTGTGTGTGAATGGTTCAATTCAATGTAATGTTAACATGATGCACAAGGCAGTTGCTAGGTGGTCTATCTATCTATCTATCTATCTATCTATCTATCTATCTATCTATCTATCTATCTATCTATCTATCTATCTATCTATCTATCTATCTATCTATCTATCTATCTATCTATCTATCTATCTATCTGCCTGCCTGCCTGCCTGCCTGCCTACCCACATTTCTATCTATCTATCTATCTATCTATCTATCTATCTATCTATCTATCTATCTATCTATCTATCTATCTATCTATCTATCTATCTATCTATCTATCTACCTACCTACCTACCTACCTACATATCTATCTATCTATCTATCTTTAAAATGTATATTTGTTTCAATTGTTTATATTATAAATAATTCAAAACATAATCATCTAAACAATAGAAAATTTGAAACTTTGGGTGTCTTTACTCTCTATTACTATTATATGTCACTGCCATAAGATTATCATAAACCTATCATGATGTCCTATTCTGTGATACATGGCCACATTAGATATTATATTAGATACTATAACAGTTAAATGTGACCAGAATTGCTGTAACAGATATTATAACATCACATATTATAAAAGCTGTCATGACAATTAGTGGTAGGAACATAACAATGTTATGATATCTGACATTGACTTCTAATCGACCATCAAACAATAATCACAGCATAGGACATCTAATATAAAAAAGTGTATGATGTTTTGTCAGTGTTATGTTAGTTTACTAAAATGCATATTTCATTTAACTGTAAGCATTTAGTAATTAAAGTAATTATAGTCATTAATTATATGACTATAAATATTAAATATATCACTATAAATATGTATTAACAAATTAAATACATGCCCAAATTTATAAATAGATGGCATGCTTATAAAATTTCAACGGCTGGTATTACAGCCATTAAAGCTGAAATTATATAATCAATGAATATGTAGAACCCTTAACCAAGAGCCTAAAGCCAAGGAAAACACACACACACACACACACACACTCACACACACTCACACACACCCCTACACACAAGCTCTACACACACTGATGGAGTGTATAACAGCCCGGCTCTGTGTGAATCATAGTCCCTCTTTCAGTATTAATGCTGAGTTTGAAGCTGTCAGATACAGGATACAGAAAGGCCTTACTGAAGATGCTTTCTGCCAAATCTTAAATTAAGATTAAGCTTTTACCTATCATGAAAACCCAAGCTACATTATACATTTTACAAATGCACCAACTCAGAGCCTAACCAAGCAAATCCAGATAATATAATACAAACTGTTAAATTATATGTACAATTAATAAAGTCTAGTGTATTATGTGTTTCTAATGTAGGGAAACAGAAATTTGTTTAAAATGAACTTCAATAGCTGTGCATGCTGTTTTACAATATAGGTATGTACAGCTTGTGTTGTATATTAGTATACAGTATATGTAGGTCTCTGAGCAGATCACTGGAGTCTCTTAAAGCCAATTTTTTCTTCACACTTTTATAAACCTTGCTTTGTACACAGCAGCACGGTCATGCTGAAACAGGAAAGGGCCTTCCCTAAATTATTTACATATGCATATACATGTACGTGTGTGTGTGTGTGTGTGTGTGTGTGTGTGTGTGTGTGTTTTACAGCAAAATATAAGGTCCCTCAGAGTTTTTTCCCACTACCATCCTGTCCACAACTCCTGGTGGAATTTAGAGCCTAGACGCTGAGACAGGTTGGGATATATGCTCATAAAGAAGCTCTGTTACAGCTTTCTCTCACACACATTTTTCTCTCCATCTCACCTTGAGGACCAAAATCTTGTCCACATCCACACTGTATGATCTATCTGTTCACCCTTTTCTACATGATTCTTTTTACTTTCTATTTAGCTAAATCAAACTGCTTATAGTAAGAAATTCTGCTCACTCCAACTGTTTATTTTAGTAATTCAACGACTTTTTATTTTGTTTGAACAGTTAGCCATTCTAAGTTTATACTACAATAGTTGATTCATTCATTCATGCTTATTAATCATTTCATTCTGATTAAGGAGGCACAGTGGGTTCAGTTCCCACCAGGAAACACTGGGCTCAAAGAAGAAATACACACTGGGCATGGGGTCAATCCTTCTTATTGTATCTTACTTACCTGTACACTCACCTACACCTAGGGTCAATTTTAATTAACCAGTTGATGGAATGTTTTGGGGAGGGGGAAGAAAATCAAAACCCATAGTAAATCTATTTAGACACAAACACAAAATAAGAGAACACAAAAATACAGATAACGACCAGCGACAAAGATCAAACCTATGGCTCAGACGCCCTATGCTACCATGCTGCTTTAAATAGTACAATAAAATTATACTTTTCTGACAAGCTGTTTTGGCTACTATGCACAAGTGTACAGGGTTTCACTGGTAACAATTCTCAATGTAGGCTGCACCCCAAATGACTTATTATTGATTAAATTCATATACTACAAAGAGTACAAAATAATGACTTCTACATCCTTAATAAATAAGTATATAGCCAATGTGAAATAATTTAGAATTTGCCCTGTCTGAAAGGTTTTTATGCTTTAGTGGTTACACAATACTTGAGAATTTAGGTTATTATGGCTTATTGACAACATATCAAAAAGTAGCAGTACAATAGGTAAAGCTTTTGTAATCCTGTTTCTTTCCTCTCAGTGTAGATATTACTAATTCCCACCCATTAACTGAGTCCCTAACTCACTACAGCCACCAATCTGAAAGTTTAAGGTTAGCATGTATTTAATTTAAGAAACATATGCTGACCCATCTTTTAACCATATCTAGTTATGCAATGTTATATGTGTGTAGTTATGTATTTGGGCACCGGATCATGAGGTGTCTTTGATCTTGTAGTGTGGGAATACAATGGTATTAACATAGAGTGACCTCTATGTGATCTTTTTCTCTCTTCTGATAAGGCTTCTCACAAGACTTTGAAGAATGTTTGTTGGAATTTGTACCCATTCAGTCAAAAAAGCAGTTGTATGGCTGGGCACTAATGTTGGTCAAGAAAGCCAACCAAGCAAACCAATTTTAAACCAGGTTTTCACAGTTGAAACAGGAAAGGGCCTTCCCTAAACTTCACTAAAGAATATAATTTCCTTCATATAATTAATTTATATAAATAATGTTAGCAACTGTTGTGGCTGAACACATAAATTTAATAATTAGAACAGATGCCCCAATGATATACATTATATACCAATACAAGTTTTTATTTGTTGTTTTCTATGCAGGCTAATAGCTCATTGTACTCTGAAACTAAAACATAGAACACAAACCAAAATAAAATATGCAACCATTTTATTAAACTAACTTTAGTCTAACTTTTTTTGTAGACACACTCTAAGCATTCCTTTCACAATAGAAATCAAATATTCAGAAATATTCACATATTTAGAAAGTTCTTTCAAACACTGCTGTAGAAGTTCCCACAACTGTGCTGCACTTTTAGCTTTCTTTGCTTTAAATCCTTAGTCCAGTTCACCCCAAACCAAATTGATGGGATTTAAATTTCTGACATGTTTTGGGTCATTGCCCTGCTGTAGGATGAGGATGAGAATTTCTGTTGCACCCTTACAGTGGGAGCCTAGTGGGTAGGGCTTGGGCTATCAACTGAAAGGTTGAGAGTTTGAATCCTAGCTCTGCCATGCAGCCACTGTCGGGCCCTTGAGCAAGGCCCTTAACCCCTTTCTGCTCCAGGGGCACTGTACAATGGCTGACCCTGCGCTCTGACCCCAGCTTCCAAACAAGCTGGGATATGCGAAAAAAGAATTTTGTTGTACTGTACGTCTGTATATGTATATATGACAAATAAAGGCATTCTATTCTTCTAATGGGTCAGGATTACATCACTCTGTGCAAATGTATAACTCTGGATCCAGCAAATCCAGCCTCAGACCATCACACTCTCTACTCCATATGTGCCTGGCACTGAGAAATCCTCCATTTGCCTTCTTTGCTACATATAAAATCCCTGTGTGATAAACAAAAATTTCTCATTTCAATTCATCAGTCCATGAGATCTTCTTTTAGTCTTCAGAAGTTTCAGTGACAAAGTCAAGTCTCTTTTTCTTTTTGTCATCTTAAAAATGGCTTTCTTCCTGTCTCTCAGACATTTCAAGCAGCTTCAGCAGCTCAACGTCTTTGAGATGAATCTGACATTTGCTTACTTTAACCAGTGTTAAGCTGTGCTCGAAGTTGCTGCCCTGTGTGCTGCCTGTTACACTAGCTTTTAACACGTAGGAACTCTTATGACAAAACATAAATAATTACCAAAACAAATTAAGTGATCTCAAATCTTTGAAATATGCATATACATATTTAACAGTTTATAGGTATTTCACCCTGAGAAGCATGCACATTTGTCCTTTGTACAAAACATTAATTTCCTTGAGTCTTACCCTTTCCAGTACAGCGTAGGCTCTGACGACTGTGATAATGTTAATTTGATCTACTTATAAGAAGCTTGTTAAGTTAATACATTTACATCCAATGTTCATATATTATAGTATGGCTATACCAAATACCAATTTTACCTTACATTGTTGCAAATTGTTGACTTTTGGTCTCAGATTTTATATGCTTTTGTTTTGTATTGTTACAGAGGTCATGTTTTTGTGGGAAACATGAAAATGTTGTGTTTGAAGTTTTGTACACCCAGTTGGAATGATAATTAATCAATGCGATTTAAAAGTGGCACTGATCCAAATTTGTTGGAAAGTACAAAAAGTATTGGGGAGTGCTAAAAGTGCTATATTACCTCTGATTTCAAGTTATTTACCCAAAATGTATATAAATTGTTAGTCTGCTTACTTATTTAGCTCTCTGACTCTTAACAGGTAAAAAACGATGATGCTCTGCAGGTTGGTTTTGGGATTTCTGGTCTTGACTGTGGTGCTGGCCTCTCCCACAAGATACACAAGGCAATCAGAACTAGACAACTATGAGGACACAGACAGCCCAGATATTGAATACTACGATGAGCTGACCACTGATGAACCTGAGGTGAGAAAACTGAATTTGCTTATGATTTATAAAGGCATTTAGGCTTATGTTTTATCTGTTTGTATGAAGCATTGAAAAACAGACAGCAATGTTTGAACTGCTAGTGTAAAACCTACCGATTTTCTAGCAGTGAAGCCTTGCTATTTTCATTGGATGTTTAGCTAGGGTAGATTTTATTGTATCTATTATAATTGTGTGGAGTAAAAATACAAATTGTTTAGCTGTAGGTAGATAAATAGTTAAAGTTTTAAAAATACAAATGACATCACATATAATAATAAAAATAATAATAATAATAATAATAATAATAATAATGTCAGAAAATTGTTATATAGCTAATCGCTAAGCTAATAGCCAATCCAAAGCTACAAATGACCCAACCCAGTAATGATAAAAATTAATAGAGAAAGCAAGCAGGACTCAGATTGCTGTAAAAAAATAGCAGTTTTTACTGAACGAAGAGTCCCCTGGACAGAAGGTTTTTTTTCCTGAGATGGCATTCAACACATACACACAAACACACAACCATTCCAACACACCAAAGTGGCCACAGGTGAGTGAATGCTGCCACTCAAGTGGTCCAATATTTTTCCCAGACAAGAGCTCTTCTCTGCCTATCTCAGTTTCTCTCTTTCTCTGTTTTATATCTCTCTCTCATTCAAGGTCACTTGAGAGGAAAAAAGACTTTTTCTTGTCTGCTGCTCTTCAAAGTGAGCATGGAGAAGCTCCTTAATCTTGCCCACATTACACTTGCAAACGTGTATGAGTCTGCAAGACAAGGTGGCAGGAAAATGCCACCTTGGTGGTCACAGGCATTTGTCAAAAGTAATTATAATGATGTTGATTTGTTACACTACACTATTCTGAATGCATTAAGTAATGTATTCATAAATTAAAGAATTAACCTTTTAAAAGGGCCAGTAAAATGTATTAGTTTTTTTGTGTCAGTTAGTTGATAGAGAGTTTGTTGAGAGATGTTACTCATAGGTGATGAATCCTCTGCCCAAAAAGCTTTTTGAGTGTGTTGCATAAAATTATATTTATAAAATATTACTGGAAACAATTGAATAAAAGTTCAATAGACTCAACAAATCACAGATCTCACAACTTTTCTGGAAATGGGCTTTAACCTGTCTGTTTGGACTGAAATCGATGTGCCAGTTGATCCAAGTTCAGTGGTGTTGGCAGTTCATCCATACCAAACTTGTCAAACCAGGTATTTATTATAGCTTTGTGGAAAGAAGCACAGAAGAAGCGATAAAATATAACTGATTTTATACAACTGTTAGCTAAAGGTGAAGCTGAAACAGCTGAAATCAATAAAGTGTTTATACTTTTGCCCATACGTTTATTAAAATACATTTTAACAGCACATTTTGTGAAACATAATTTCATTTATTAAAGAAACAAAGTTATCAACCATGCTGATCACCTCTGTAAAAACTAATTGCCCTATTCAACCTAATTTAAATGGTTGGCAGATTTAGTCAAGCGACAAGGCTGAGTTTAATTTCAATCAGCCTCATAGATGAAAATTCTCACTTATTCTGAATGTACCATCAAAGTCAAGCAGTCACCTTTAAGTTTATTTGGAAAAACTGTCCCATTACTTAAAGAAAATTCCAGAAGAACTAAGAAAAAAAGTTTGGGTAAAAAGTCACTTTAAAAGTCATTTTAAAGGCTCTAGGGCTTCATTACACCACAGTTAAAGCCATTAGCTCCTAAAGGGGAACTCTGAACAGTGTTGAATGAAGCCAGGGGAGGCCAGCCTGCCAAAATTCCATAGGACTCAGCAACATATCATCCAAAAGTTCCCATAGAAAAACATGTAGAAATTATACCAAACATGCTAGAAAGTCTAAGCTTTAAAAACTGCTTATTGTTATTTATTTTAGGCTATAAATTATCTGGTGTTGTAAATAAAATATGAATCATTTTACACCTGCCAGCACCTATGGGTAGCTTAGAATGGTAAAGTTAATCAATTTCTTTTATGATACATATACTTTGTTAATTCCTTTAAGTGTCTAAATCATGAATTTATTTACAGGAAAATACTAGTGAAATCTGTCACTGTACAGCAAATCACTTTTAATTCTATGACTCATACTGACCTGGCACATGTTTTATCCATTACTCATATCAATAGTTTTTTCATTTCTAAGTGAAATGCATTTGTTTTACTTGAAGTATAAGGATTATATTACACCATATAAAATTACTTTGTGTCCATGTGTATGTTGGCTCTGGATTTTAAAGTTGATTTGTATGCTTTTCTGTTATTTTAACTGATTATACACCGATCAGCCATAACATTAAAACCACCTCCTTGTTACTACACACACTGTCCATTTTATCTGCGTCACTTACCATATAGGGGCACTTTGTAGTTCTACAATTACTGACTGTAGTCCATCTGTTTCTCTGCATGCTTTGTTAGCCCCCTTTCATGCTGTTCTTCAATGGTCAGGACCCCCACAGGACCACTACAGAGTAGGTATTATTTGGGTGGTGGGTCATTCTCAGCACTGCAGTGACAGTAACATGGTGGTGGTGTGTTAGTGTGTGTTGTGCTGGTATGAGTGAATAAGACACAGCAGTGCTGATTGAGTTTTTAAACACCTCACTGTCACTGCTGGACTGAGAAGAGTCCACCAACCAGTGGCGGCTCGTTCCTTAGGGCGATCGGGCAACGCACCACCAAAGGGCAAAAGGAAATAAATGTTTCTATCACAGCTATGACTGTTCTGGTCTTGCATCTGAATATCGTAGTCCAATCAGCGTCGCGTTGTGTTCCATACAGTACCGCCACTTTTGGAGCGATTTCAGTCTGACTGATTGCTCTCATACATTCTTATGTTAAGGTTCTTTTTTTCGAACTGCAGGCGCTGCAATACAATCTGAATGGGTTCCGGGAGGGCTCGCACTTACGTTCTTGCGTCACACGTAACCTGGTGTCGTGATCTCATCACCATTACCTCAGTTCGGAGCAACTCCATCGTGTCATTAAGGGAAATGCCATGAACGGGTCACCTTGGCCATCATCGCAACAATTGCCCCAAGAGATTTGGCAGGTGCCGCCACTGCCACCAACCAAAAATATCCAGCCTGATGAAGGTCTAGAAGATGACCAATTCAAACAGCAGCAATAGATGAGCGATCGTCTCTGACTTTACATCTACAAGGTGGACCAACTAGGTAGGAGTGTCTAATAGAGTGGACAGTGAGTGGACACGATATTTTAAAAATCCAGCAGTGCTGCAGTGTCTGATCCACTCACACCAGCATAACACACACTAAAACAACCACCACCATGTCATTGTCACTGCAGTGCTGAGAATCATCAAGCACCTAAATAATACCTGCTCTGTGGTGGTCATGTGGGGCTCCTGAGTCCGGACCATTAAAGAACAGGATAAAAGCAGTATGTAAAAGTATAAGTATAATTAAGTATAAGCAGTAAAAGTATGTAGAGAAATAGATGGACTACAGTCAGTAATTGTAGAGCTACAAAGTGCTTCTATATGATAAGAGGAGCTGATCAAATGGACAGTGAGTGTAGAAACAAGGAGGTGGTTTTAATGTTATGGCTGATCAGTGTATGTGGAAGGCTGGTGCTCAGGGGTTGGAGTGTACAGCAAGCATCAAGTCAAACTTATTTAAGCGTTATCTTTGTTGTTTGTCACCTTTTCTTAATGGCAGCAATGTTGAGCTTACTTTAACTTCTGAACTCTTTAAAAGATCATCAATAGTGTGTGTTTAATGTGATCTCTAGTTATGCTTTTTCTCTAGAGGCAGAATTAAATGTGCATAATTAAATAGAGCTGTGTCTTTCATAGATAAATGCATAACCTGTGCAATAAACCTTATCCAAATAAAACATATAGAAAATTGTGCAGAAATATTTCTCCTCCATTGATGTCTTGGTCCCGTACGGACCATTAACGTTTTGGTGACAAAACCAGCTTGAGCATGACGTGTCCCACTGAGAGAATGTGGTTTTATAGCGCCACACTCTGGTACATGCTGTAATTGCCAATATTTGTCAGGAAGACCCATAACGCGTATCCTTAATACACACAAAGTTAAATTAAAGCGTAATTTCGCTGCTGGTTCTAGATAAGACTTGACGTGTTAAGCTCGTAACCTTAGATAAATAAAGTGTAATAAAGAAGAATATAAGATAAATGAAACACTGCCCTCCACACGCCTGCCTGAAAACACAAGAAACAAAATGACAGACTCAATGCCTCTAGAAACAATTGAACGTTTGGATACAACACCACCAGCTAGTCTGTCCAGCATACAGTTCCAGTCCAAAAGCTCAACAGAGAACCAGAAAACTGTTAAAACAACTAAACTGGCAGGATCAAAAAAACACAGGAAAGATGCCATGTCACCCATGGACCAAAACTCAAGGCCAGGGAAGACACCTGTGACATCTACAAAAGGGAACACCAGCACTATTTACTGTCTGGGCCACCCAAAAGAACCCCAGAACAATCAATCTATCTATCTATCTATCTATCTATCTATCTATCTATCTATCTATCTATCTATCTATCTATCTATCTATCTATCTATCTATCTATCTATCTATCTATCTATCTATCTATCTATCTATCTATCTCTAACAGACAAACAAAACACTATTGAACACAACTACACTGCCTAGCCAAAAAAAAAGGTCACACACTCTAATATTTCATTGGACCGCCTTTAGCTTTCATTACAACACTCATTCACTGACAAGTGGTTTTCCTAAGGCTACACAGCTGTTTAGTCCCAATCCCTTGAGTTCCCTTCGCATTGTGCGTGTGGAAATGCTCTTACTTTCACTATTAAACATATATGATGATCGCAGATCACGATCATTCAAGATTTTTTTTCGACCACATTCCTTCCTCGAAGATGATGTTTCCCCACTGTCGTTCCACTTTTTAATAATTCGTTGGACAGTTCTTAACCCGATTGTAGTAGTTTCAGCAATCTCCTTACATGTTTTCTCTGCTTGATGCATGCCAATAATTTGACCCTTCTGAAACAGATTAACTTTTCCATGACCACAGGATGTGTCTTTCGACATGGTTGTTTAACAAATAAGAAGCTACTCACTGCATCAGTTAGGATTAAATAACTTGTTGCTAGCTGAAACATAATCACCCATGCAGTAATTATCCAATGGGAGGCTCTTACCTATTTGCTTAGTTAAATCCAGGTGGTGACCTTTTTTTTGGCCAGGCAGTGTATAACAAACAAACAGATGCAAAGGAAATCAGAGAGCCAGAAGACCCAGTCCCAAGTAGCAGCCTTAGCAAGTATTGTTTGATTAGGCAGAAAATGCTTTAAAGTGCAGTTTAAAGAACCACTGTTGAGTTTGCTTATTCTTGCACTGGCAGATGAAAAGTGTACAGAGCAACAATTAAATGAAAAGTTAGTAATTGTAAACCACGAGATGCATTTGTCTAGTAGCTGTAGCAAATAAAACAATCAATAAATGTACATAAATGATAGGTGTATCTAATAAAAGGATCAGTGAGTATAGACTAACAGTAATAATGCTCAGTTTTTTATTATTATATTAAGTTTAATTTCACAAGATTTGTTTTAATTATAATAAAAAACGGTAATATAAGCCAGTGCAATTACCTTCACTTTCCCTTTAGATAGAGATTAGCGCTGTTCCATCAAATGAAGACATTGAACCTGCACCTGAAGCCTCACTAGAGGAGGAAGATGAGGGGGAAGAGGAAAAAGAAAATGGGAATGAGACAGAATTTCCTGTAAAGCCCCAGCCCATACCATCAGGCTCTGAGGATCCAATAGGACCAGACAGTAATGGAGGTCTGTACCATGCACACACGCACACACACACACACACACACACACAGTTAGCATGTCAGTACTTACCTCAGTACAAACTGAACTGCTTACAGCTAATATTTCATTTAACTGGTTATCTAATTGGTTAAATGTTGTTGTGTTTTATTAATTTCTTTGCTTTGTACAATGCACCCAATGCATTGCTCCCATAACCTCTAACTTTCTACTTCATTGTCATGCTGTTCTAATCAGTGTCTTGACACCTAACTTTGTCTCTAACAAGAGAAAGAGCTGCGCCAGTCGACACCTGACATCCTTCATATCTCTGGAGACACTTTGGGTTCTGGGGACACACTTACTTCTGGAGCTTCTGGGAGTTCTGGAGCTTCAGGAACATCTGGACTGATTCTTGGTTCTGGAATGTCCTATTCTGGGGAGCCCCGGCATTATAAAGGCTCTGGGTACTACAGTACTGAAGGCTCTGCAGATATAATCTCTGGAGCATCTGGAGACATGGTTTCAGAAGGCTCTGTGGGCTTTGGTTCTGGACTTTTTAGGGCACTTGCTTCAGGAGCCTCTGGAAAGCTTGTTTCCGGAGACTTTGGAGACATTGTTATTAAATTTACTGAAGACATTTCTGAAGTGTCTGGTGACTTTTCTGGGGTCTCCAGGGACTTTGTTGCTGGAGAATCAGGATACTTTGTTTCTGGAATTTCTGGGGACTTGGTCTCTGGTGTTTCTGGAGACTTAGTTTCTGAAATTTCTGGAGACTTTGTTTCTGGTGTTTCTGGAGTATCTGGAGACTTTGGTTGTTCTGGACTGTTTGGTGTTTCTGGAGACATGGTTTCTGGAATATCTGGAAACTATGTTTCTGGTGTCTCTGGAGACATGGTTTCTGGAGCATCTGGTGACTCTGCAATCGAAACCTCTGGAGACTTTGTTTCTGGGGTATCTGGGGACCTTGTTTCTAGTGTCTCAGAAGACTTTGTATCTGGAATATCCGGAGACTTGGTGTCTGGTGTCTCGGGAGACTTTGTATCTGGAATATCAGGAGACTTGGTGTCTAGTGTCCCTGGGGAGTTTGTTTCTGGATTATCTGGAGACTATGTTTCTGGTGTCTCTGGGGATATGATTTCTGGAGTATCTGGGGACCTTATCTCTGGATCATCTGGGTTTTCTGGAGAAGTGATAACAGTGGTTCCCGACAGAGGTCAGTACTGAACTATAGTGGAACCTGCATTCTGAACACATGAAATTTGTAAATTCCATAGAGTAGATTATTCTGAGAATGTGATGTGTTCCGCTATGGTTTGAGTGGCATCAATCCTAGCATCAGTTACTGCTATTGTTTTAAAAGTCAAAATGCATTTAAGTGATTATTTATGACCAATAACAACATAAGTGTCACTTAGGTATATTTTTGTGCCATGGGAAATTAATTTAAATCTCATTGTCTTTAACAAGAGGAGGAGTTCCTCCTAACAACAACCACTGGACCCAAAGAAGCCTTTGGGGGTTCTGGGGAGTCTGGGGAGCTTATCGAATCTGGAACTTCTGAGGAGTCTAAGATTCCTGTGGAGCCTGAGTTTGATTTTGAGGAGCCATTGATAACGGTCATTCCTGACATAGGTCAGTACCACAGCTCCGCAGAGCACATGTTAATATTTGCAATTCAGTAGTAGGACAACATCCTGAATTGCATCCACACAGAGGTTTGTAGCCCCACCTGACAAATCAGATTATGTACATTATGCAATACTATTCTTTTTTCATATATTAATGCTAACACATTTACTACAGTAATATGTGCTAATATGTTTTTTCTTTCTCATAAGGCTTAATACTTCATTTAACTGGCTGTTTTTGGTTAAATGTTTGTTAGATTTGGATTTCATTTAAGATTTTTACAGCTAATTGCCTGACCTGATCTTTGTGACCTGTGCTAATCTCTCCTAACAACCTAACATTTTGTCTAACAAGAGGAGGAGCTGTTTTTCACCACCCAGACCCCATCCCTGGAGGGGACTGGGGGTACAACAGAGTCAGGGGAACCTGACACTGATCTTGACACTGACACTGACATTGAAGTACCAGGTTAGTACCTACCTGATTATTATGTCCATG
The DNA here is from genome assembly GCF_030014385.1 of Trichomycterus rosablanca. Lineage (NCBI taxonomy): Eukaryota > Metazoa > Chordata > Actinopteri > Siluriformes > Trichomycteridae > Trichomycterus > Trichomycterus rosablanca. The sequence goes on along the minus strand of NC_085988.1, from coordinate 67,617,637 downwards.
TAGTCACCAGCAAAAATGTCTTCAAGTTAGCACATAGCACTAATCAGCATTAAAGCATATTAAAATATATGTATATCTAAATTAAGGTTATCATACAATACATGGTCAACCAAAATGGTTATTAGTACACAGTAAATCGGGACTATAAGAGCCTACAATTATGTAGGAAGGCTTTTCACATAAAAGAAAGTCCATCTGTGGTTATTTGTGCCCAGTGATTCAAAAGAGTATTTGTGAGATCAGGCACTGATTTGGTCAAGAAGGCCTCTTGCAATCATCATTCCAATTAGGCAAAAAAGTTAAGGTCAGAAGAATGTGTGCTTTTATAAAAGCGTAGGGAAATCCAACTCCTTATTACAGTGCATGGTTTTGGATGTGATATTTCTGTAAAGTGCCCACAATTTTTGGATGTCCTCATGTAGCAAGATATCAAAAATCTCTGTAGATATACAGTATATTTTGTGTAGCTTCTTTCCCAGATAAGTCATTACATTTGGTAAAATGTATAAAAGAACTGACTTAATATTTTGGCTGACCAACTTTAGTGCATTTTGTAAATATAAACAAATTTTGAATTTGATGCCTGCAACACAGTAATAAAAGTTAAAAGGGACAAGGCAAACTAAATATGAAAAATTCAAAGAATATTCAAGTTATACCACTGTGAAACATCCATAATATAAAAGGGTGTAAAAGGAGGATCGAATAATGAATCATTCTTTGAAAGCAAAGATGGTCATGGCTCACCACTTTGTGCCAAACTTCATGAGAGAATTGTTAAAAAGAACTGCTTAAAAAAAACATGAAACATTCCAAATATTTTAATTCTTTTACCATCTACAATTTATTGTGACACTATTTAGAGAATCTGGAGAAAGGTCGTTTCGGGCATGGCCAGAAACCAATGTTGAATGTGCATGACATTCAAGCCATCAGACAGCACTGCATATAAACTAATTAAGCTACTGTGATCAATATAATCCCATGAGCTCACGAGTTCTTTAGAACACCCTTGTCATTTAACACAGTCCACCACAGCATCTAGAAGTACAACATCAACTCTATTATGCCAAGAGAAAGTCCTACATTAATTATATGCAAAAAGGCAGCCAAATTCTCTGGACCCAAGTTCATCTTTGATGGGCCAAAAAAACAGTGGAAACGTGTTCTCTGATCAGATGAGTCCAAGTTTCAGCTTGTTTTTTCAGGAAAAACCGGCCATTGAGTTCTTTGTGCCAGAGACGACAAGAACCTACTAGATTTGCCAACAGCACTGGTGATTTGCATAAGTGTAAAGGGTACCATTACCTTCCTGAGAAAGGGCATTGCAAAACTGCAATAATTTGTAGTGGCCACCCTGAAGTTGTGTAGTCTAAAAGCATTTGAACTATCATTCATAGGCTGCAAGTTAAACCCTAGCAATGCCAGATGAGAGCTTGAGGGCATGGCATTCTTTTCTCCCTAATTAACCATGCAGTGCTAGGGCTGGTAATGGACTAGGGCAGGTAATGGCTTCTCCAAATGCATTGCTCAACCCAATAAATAAAATGGAAAAGGTGAAAAATCTCACAATTCTCTTTGTGGTACACAACAATGGCATACAAAACATGTTTCCATTAGGTTTAAGTAAATCAGAATGCTCCTGTTTTTATCAGACATACTTAATGCAAACGTGGTCTTCTCTGTGTTTTATCATTTGTAGCAAATATTGTAAGCTTTAGTTGAACTGCAAATGTAAATACCTGATGGTACTGTGAATGTAGAAACTGTATGGGGTCATGTAATATTTAAAAATGGGAACATTATAACATCACCATGAGATACAATCAGATATACCATCAGGTATACAAAATGTTCACTGTTTCCGATGCTCAGTGGAATAAACTAAAAGTTGGACCACATCTCTATAGTAGAGGGTGCTGACTGACTAGACTGTGGGAGAAAAATGTTTATTTAAACTAGAAATATTAATACATAATCAATTACTGCTTAGAATGTGCAGATATGCTTAGGGCATAATTGCCAGTAGTCATATTCCAATATTCCAAGAATACAATGGAATGTTACTTGAAGTGGCAAGAAGTGCATCAATTACATTTTATGACGTCCAAAACCCAATTCTAGCTGGTTTAGACCAGTTCCTATGTTCTAGCTAAGAAATATGTTACTGATGAAACCTTCCACTGTCCTGCAAGGTCACTGATGAGAGTATATGGATGATTATTGTATTTCCTTCTTATTACATTCACAGAGTCTCTGTGTGGGACTTTGTCAGTGCAATCCTTCTCTGCAGATAAGAATAAAACCCTTTTCTGTTCCTAAGGTTTTCTGTTCATAAAGTTGTGGTCTACCCTTACAAACAATGCGTTTGGTTACTCAAAATGTGTTTGTTCTGTACTTGACTCTTTTTAATGAAAAATATCTACTGGTTTGTTGAAAAGGTATGCCCACGTGTCTGCTGTGCACCTGCCTTGGAACTTCAGTATACTGTGACGATTTGAAGTTGGTTCACGTGCCTCCACTTCCCAAAGATACCACTCACTTCTATGCTCGCTACAACAAAATCACTAAAATCAACAAATCAGACTTTGCTAACATGAGTATGTGTTTAAATTTTTTTCTTCATTTATGCAGCAAGACATTTGTAAATTAAGTAAACATAATATAGTGACATTAAGACAGTTAGAAAGGTCACATACCCTTTGACTTAACCTCTTTTAGCAAAACAGTAATATACAAAAGTCTGAATTAGTATTAATATTCATACCAAGTCCCCTCTGATTGTTTTGTTTTTGCTCTTAACCATGAAGAGAAACTGAAGAGGATTGATCTGACAAATAATGCCATCTCAAAGATCGAAGATGGTGCGCTCTTCGGCCTTCCTGCTTTAGAGGAGCTGCTAATAAGGGAAAACAATGTGGCTCAACTACCTGCTCTGCCAAACACCATGACCCTTGTGGATGCCAGCCACAACAGACTGGGCAGCACTGGTATTCAGAATGAAGCCTTTAAGGTAAGAAGAGTAAAAGAATAAAAACTGTTGGGTGTGCAGTATGGGTTATATCATGTAGCCCAAAGTATTGGGACTCCTCTAACCACGTACTTCTTGAACATTGTTAGATGTTAGTTATACTTGTATATATGTCCATATACTTATGGAGATATCAACAACTCACCATTTTTAGGTGGAGATCAAAGGAAGGATTATTTTATGTAATTAACTATCAAACATTATAGCAGTACAAAATGTTTACAGGGCACCAGCAGTACATAAACTTAATAAGTTGTTAGTAATAACTATTTCTGTTTTAGGACATGGGCAACCTACTTTACCTTTACCTGACAGACAATGGCATTAATCATGTCCCTGTTCCTCTGCCTGAAAGTCTGCGATCTCTGCACCTACAGGTACCTGCGCTCCACCTTATGTTCAGAATACTTTTTTAAATAAAGTTTCCACATACTTTCAATGATAACAATATTAGCATTAAAAATATTATTGTGAAGCCACTTCTTAATAAACCACAGTATGTATGTGTTATTAATATATACAGTATATAAAGCCATTGGTTATTGTATATGAATACTCCTTTTTTTTCTCAGAACAACAACATCCAGATGTTACACACTGACACGTTCTGCCATCTGAATGACTTGAACTACATTCGGAATGCGCTGGAGGATATTCGCCTGGATGGAAATGCTGTCAATCTCAGCAGAACCCCACAGGCTTATGTATGTTTGCCACGTATTCCAGTTGGTGCCCTTATTTAAAAAATTCAATAAAAATAAAAAAACAACCAAAACCTCTGTGAGGGCTCCCTCTCTCTCCTTTTTCTCTGGACTGGAGTAAACAGGTTTGGACAAACACAAACTTTAAACGCTCTGCTGGTTGTTCCAGTTTGTAAAGTCACATCAATTAACATGTTTAAATGTTTAATCTGGTATGGTAAATGTTGATGATTTTACAGAATGTGGGTTATGTCTGGAATAACTTTCTGGAACCTCTTTACCACACTAGTGTAAATCAATTTTATTAAATTAAAATAATTATGTAATGCAATAAATGAAGCATCAACAAACTTTGTTGTAACGTTTGTATTGTAATAGAAAACATATCCTTAAAACCTGTTATTATCATGATACACAATATTTGGTATTGAAAATTAAAATGGTTTCACAATGACCTACAGCCTTTAAACGAACATTTTAAATCTATTGTACTGTGTAAGAGGCTTTGTATGGAAATTCCACAATAATAAATGAATAAAGATTTGTCCAGAAAATCTCTCCAGATGTGGCTTGCTGTTTTTTATTGACTTCTTAAGAAAATTTTATAAATGCTGATCACATACATTTTAGGACAGTGTGCAAAACATATACTTATGCCTGTCACAATCACTACATTATCACCTAATTAATATTATTTGAGCTAATCGTGAAACGATTCCTGAAAATCACCAGGTTCCACAACTCAGCTTCATAATCTTAAGAAATAAGGTTTGTAGACGCTCAAGTGGACAGTGATCTAATGCACAGCCCACCACTGATGTGATCAGAGTTCAGAGTGTGTCTGTAAGGGAAGTGAACGGTCAAGCAGGGCTTCCTTATCACTGCTGCAAATACAACCTCTGCTGGCTGATTAAGGCATCTGCACAAGGAGCGGTTGATTGCAGATGGATGGACAGCATGGCTTTCTGTCCACAATACTGCACTCTGTGAGACTTAAATTGGAGGGGTTGCAGTAAGACAGGGAGGAAAGGGATAACAAATATTTGGAAAAAAATTTTATTTGTAATAACCTTAATTGAAAAAGAACATATAATGTACTGCTTTATTACAGGGACTACAATGTATTGCTAAATGCATTTCCAAGACTCCTTTGTGTTGCTTTGTTCATGCTTCACAAGATCTACATTTACAACAATAAGCAGACTCTTTTATCCAAAGCTAATTCATCCTGTATACGCATCAACTCTGCAGTGTTGGGGCTTGAACTAGTCCAATACAATAACAGCAAAGTTACAACATAATCTAAACATCCATTGACACCACAGCGGAGTCAAATAGAGGCTTTATTCTCAGTAATTTATCAACACAAAAAAGAAAAACATTTGTGGTTTTGTTTTCTGAAAGACCAAAAATAAACAACTTGTTTCATCCAAGTTTATAAGGGAGCAACACCACTGTGCATCTGATACCATGAAAAGAGTTGGGGGAGTGTTGTGTTGTAATAGTGCTTGGTTTGCACAGTGCTGTTTATCTCTCAGTAACACAAATTTCAATAATCCAGACTATGGGAAACAAAGTAGTAGATTAAAAATATGCTTGTACATGAGTACACAAGCGCTTATAGGCACCAGATCCACGTGGTGTACTAAATGGCTGCCACGTTTAAAACTGAGCTGAGATAAGCCTGAAACAATAAGGCTGTTCAGCATGTACCTCACAAATCCCTTATTGTAAAAACACTCGGGTAGCATGGGGTCTGCTGAGGATCAGGATAGCGATGCTATTTGACAGCTTCAGCCTGGCATCTGACTGGTTATATCTAGGGGTCAATGGATGAAGCCCTTTGATTGATTGGCACCCTGTGCAATGTCGAACTGGATCTGCCACAGTCCTGACCAGGATAAAGCAAATGATTTAAATGATAGCACAAGAAAGAAATTAAACACAAAATCAGGTTTTATACTTTATCTGACCAATTTAAGAGTTTCATTTATTCCAAGCTAGTTCGGGGCAGCTGTTTAATTCAAGAAAGTGAAAATTACAGACGTTTAGTTGCTGCTACAAAGAACATTTTTGTTAAACCTTGTTTTGTATAGATTTCGTTTTAAATTGTATACATTTGTCATTATTATTACTATTAAGAACCCCAATGCTTAATGTGTATACTGCTCAAAGGTATATTAACATTTAACATTAGTACTAATATAAACTAATGTCAAGTTAATAGTACAGGACTGGCATAAAGCCAACAGTAAAGCCATAAATCACCATTATTTGTGTGATAATCATCAGTTACAATTTCATAAACGTGACAGGCATATATACTATGTTGTAGTAGAACAATAATGTGGCAAAAAGTCATCAAATGAGTTGTTTATCAATTAACCATTAGCTAAAATGTCATAACTGAAACAGGTCTACATACAGCATTCATATTATATTTACTTAAAATGTTTGCTGACACACAGCAAAATTGATAGCCATTCACATCAGCAGGATACCACAAAAATGATCACTTCTAACATGGCAAATTGAACAGAATCTTACACAAACCATCTTTAAAAAAAAAAATTAAAATAATAACTGACAAACTCATTAACAGAAAGCTAAATCAACCCGCCACCTTTCAGAAGTTCTCAATCAGCTTCTCAAACAAGTCGAGGAATTTTTGTCTCTTTGCTATGGATGCTAGCTCAATTTCCCCCTCTGCTGGTTTCTCCGGTCCTTCAGGATTCTCGATCACTTCTGCAGGAGCACCCTCCCTCTGTCTTTCAAAGGCTGCTCTGTCTCTCTCCAGTCTGGCTCGCTCCCTGTCCATTTCAGCCCTCTTCTTCTCCATCTGTGCACGCTCATGCTCCACAGAGGCCCTGTCTCTCTCCACAGCAGCCTTCTCCCTCTCCAGAGATGCCCGGTCTCGATCCAGTGCCGCCAGTTCCCTCTCTAAACCGGCACGCTCCCTGTCCAGCACCATCTTCTCGCGTTCCAGTACCATTCTTTCACTGTCCAAAGCAGCTCGGTCACTTTCTATAATCACCCTTTCCTGATCCATTTCATCTCGGTCACTGCCAAGGTCTCGACTGATATCCCCAGAGAGCCCCGTGTCATCCTCATCAACAAGAATATCCATGTCGCTATGAAATGTCTCACGCCCTCGCCTTTTAGGCCTGTCAGGGCGATACTCACTGTCCTCGCCTAGGGACACTGTGGATACCAAAGCCTCACATTCATTCAGCCTGCCCTCCATGGCATCCTCCATGAGGGAGAACCACTGCCAGTTGGTAGGGTTCACCGTGATGCCAGGTGGAGGGTTCTTCATTTCCTAAGGGATAAAGAATTTCATACATAGCTAAGAGGGTTAAAGTAAACTGGCAATTGAACTTATAATTTAACTAAGGTGAGCAGCCAAACATCGGAATGCATTTTAGTCTTTGTTTATGTCTGAATTCCAGATTTGTGTAACAGTGTGCAGAGTAGCCAAGACTGTGTGTGTACCGTAAAAGTCAATGCAAAAAAAAGTCAGTGAATTACTAAAAGAAACAAGAAAATAAAAATAAAAAAATTAGCCCAGTGTGGCCCAATTCGTGAGTATGGAACCATTTCTGAAGGAGGATGTGACACACTTGCCCTATGCCAAATTTCATCAGTTTGTTCAGCATGTTATGGCACCTGCTAGAGCTGCAGTTACACCAGATTGTTGCCATAGTCTACAGCCCCAGCCCCGATCAGCCATGACATTAAAACCACCTCCTTCTTTCTACACTCACTGTCCATTTTATCAGCTCCACTTACTATATAGAAGCACTTTGTAGTTCTACAATACTGACTGTAGTCCATCTGTTTCTCTGCATGCTTTGTTAGCCCCCTGTCATGCTGTTCTTCAATGATCAGGACTCTTCCAGGACCACTACAGAGTAGGTAATATTTGGGTGGTGGATCATTCTCTGCACTGCAGTGACACTGACATGGTTGTGTGTTGTGCTGGTATGAGTGAATAAGACAGCAGCGCTGCTGGCGTTTTTAAACACCTCACTGTCACTGCTGGACTGAGAATAGTCCACCAATCAAAAATATTTAGCCAACAGCACCCCATGAGCGATCGTCTCTGACTTTACATCTCAAGGTGATAGCTCAGTGGTTAAGGTACTGGACTAGTAAACAGAAGGTTGCCGGTTCAAGCCCCACCACCACCAAGTTGCCACTGTTGGGTCCCTGAGCAAGGACCTCAATTGCTCATCGTGTTCTTCTCATTGTGTAAGTCGCTTTGGATAAAAGCGTCTGCTAAATGCTGAAAATGTAAATGTAAATGTCAAGGTGGACCAACTAGGTAGGAGTGTCTAATAGAGTGGACAGTGAGTGGACACTGTATTTAAAAACTCCAGCAGCGCTGTTGTGTCTGATCCACTCATACCAGCACAACACACACTAACACACAACCACCATGTCAGTGTCACTGCAGTGCTGAGAATCATCCACCACCTAAATAATACCTGCTCTGTGCTGGTCCTGACCATTGAAGAACAGGGTAAAAGCAGGCTAAACAGCATGCAGAGAAACAGATGGACTACAGTCAGTAATTGTAGAACTACAAAGTGCTTCTATATGGTAAGTGGAGCTGATAAAATGGACAGTGTGTGTAGAAACAAGGATGTGGTTTAAATGTTATGGCTGATCAGTGTATGCTATGTGCCTTTAAAATGTACATTTTTGGCATTTAGCAGATGCTTTTATCCAAAGCAACTTATAGTATCCTGAATTTTCCTGAACTTTGACCTTTCCCGTGATTCGTAGCTGAAGCCGGTTTTTGAATTCCGGTTACAGTGTTTACTTTCTGAACGACAGAACTAGCGGTCATTCGTAACTGTTTTTTTTTTAACAAACATGGCCAAAAACACTATGTGGTTGAATAGTAAGTGTAGAGCAACTGTCTATTTATGCATTTTGTTAGACGAGTGCACTTTGAAGTGTGTACCCTTATTCCCTCCTCTCGGTGTGTTGTTGGAACGCACCCTGCTCACTCGCATGTTCTGCGTCTCTGCAAGCTGATGCTCCGAACAATAAAGCAGTTTTGTTTTAGTTAAAACTGAGTCCTTTCTTAATTCTTAGCACTCGACAGTAAGGGCATTTTAAGAAGCTGTGGTGACCGTGTTCCGACAGTGTCCCACCCTTCCACGCTTACAGAGTGGGTAGATGAGCTATATTAGCTATATTGATATAAGTGAACAATTTCGTCTTTTCCGAAGCTGTAGACGGTGAGGAGCTACAGAACTATAAAAGCACAGAGGCATACATGCGTGGGTAATGCTGAGGGTAAACATCAGGCGTGGGTAATGCTGAGGGTAAACATCAGGCGTGGGTAATGCTGAGGGAAAGTGGAGTAGTCGAGACGGTGGGTTACTCGTGCATTGCAGGGTTAGGGAAGTTGTGGAAGGCAGGGATGAGCCGAGGAACATTCTAATAGCTGTGAAACATTGGAAATAATAAACAATGTATAACGACTGATTTGTTGATTGTTTTTTTTACTTCTACAACAGTGTATACTGTACTTGGTTCATGAGTGGATGTAAAGCAGGAAAGGGGAGCTGAAGGGACAGAATAAAATGCGTTTCGTTGTTTAATTTACTAAATCAATAAACTGGGAACAACAAACAGGGTATTTACACCCGTTCGGTATACACTTGGACAAGCCGAGTGTCTGGGTGTCCGGATTTGATTGTTATTTGTCCAATTTCTGCAAGGCTCTCTAAAATTTTGGACTATACAAAGTGAAACTGCATTATACGATATTATTAATTTTTTATTATTATTTAATTAATACATATTATATTATTAATATAATTATTATTATATTATTATGGAATGTAACGCATAAGGCACAGCGCATGGACAGTGTTTACAAATTCGCTGGTGTTTAAAGCACGTACTTTCCAATAACAGCTTCAATTTCTTTCAGTTGTTGTGGCACTCGAGAGCGGCACACGTCGAGCCCGAGCTCATATTTGAACCATGCAGTCCTTACCAAAAGTAGTTTAATAATGTTGTAGTTAGTACTACAGCAAATCTAACGCGACCGGAAATGAAAAACCGGCAAACGGAAATAGGGAAGTGTCATGGCAGCCCCCATTGTGTTGCCAGGAAAATCGTGGTATCCAGTCTAAGCCATCGAGGGAATTGGCAACCTGGCAGTGGTGAGGTTTGAACTACCAACTTTCTGTTTTCTAGTCCAGTACCTTAACCACTACTACAACTGCCCATAAGTTTGGTGACAAACGATGCAATGCTTTCTGAGTTAGAGCAGTATGTGTGTGCTTTATGCTTGGTGTGATCCAGCCAGGTTTTTGATTGGCATCTGGCAACGACACTATAGAAATTAGGACTTTGTTTTTCTTATTACCAAAGTTTGTGTGCTTAGAGTTATTCCGATACCACACTTGTGTATGTGGGGTGAAAATCCAAAAATTTTGATTTTGCATGTTTTGCCAATTAACTCATACTCAGTGGGTGGAGCTATATGGCTCTGAGGCATTTTGTAAGACATGAGGCAACGGTTAACCATAGACTTATCAGTTACTGATTAAAAAAAAAGGCAAAAATGGCATCCCTAACACAACCCAACAAAAAACAGGAGATTAAAAGGAGCCATTCTATTATATTGATTTCATCAAAGTTTGATAAAATATTTTAAACTGACGAACCACTTTTCTTTGTCTCCATGTATTCAATCAAAATATCCATGTACTTATGCAATGGTTATGGTCTTTATGCACTAAATTTATTAACTAACCTCTTATTAACTGTTGAAACAAATACATCACCTACCGCTGCAAGCTGCAGAACTAATCAATTAGAGGTGAAATAGAAGATCTACATAATTATAGGGAACAGCTTCCACTCTAAATAGGTATTGTGTTTATGTGCACATCAACGACTAAGTGCAGTCTTCTGAGAAAAGATGTGTAATAACTTACCTTGTATTTCTTTTTTAAATTTTCCCACTTCTTTCTTGCCTGACTGGTTGACATCTTCCTGTGGATTCCCATCTCTTTTAAAATGGCCCTGTCATACCAACCAAAAAGAGTTTAATGCACAGCTATGTACCATTGAAAAAATGTTTTAAGAGTGAGGTGTGGTGGACAGCATTACCTCCAAGCGACGACAGAGGTGTTTCTCTTTCCAGTAAAGAGAGCATCATTTGCAGAACGTAATCTGATAAATTTGACCAGTTCTGCCTCAGACACTGAAGATTAAAATAAAAGAAGAAAAAACATCATCAAACTTAAATGATCAAACTTAAAAATGCAATTATTAGCCAATTTAACAGGTACACAATTGCTGCTCTTTGTAGGTAAACAGTAACATCTAACAAGCTCATTCCACATTTCTGACCCAACCCATGTAAAGAGACCATCACAGGGCCAATGTTAACCTGATATTATATGGGCAGCAGACCATTCTCACCACAGCAGTGACGCAAGGTGGAAGTGAAGGTTTTTGTTTAAGTCTTATGTCTACATTTCAAAAGCTGAACTGGTTTTATGTTACATTCATCTAACTGTTCTACATTAATGTCATGTTAAATATGATGCTGTTTTAATAAATAAAACAAACATTGTGATGTCATATTTTATATGCTTTTCGGTTATCCAGACTGACATTTGGTAACCAGTTAAAAATAATTAACTTTGCACTCTAATCAGAACAAATACTTCTATAGCTGACAGCTTTGTTTTACTTTTGAGTTAAATGAGATGTATTTATCTTGTGAAATACTGGTTCAAGGTTCTGAGCGGCACCCACAGACACAGTGGTTGGTAAAAGAGCAATGCCAAACCCCAATAAAGTTACAAGTTGAAGTTGTTTTTTTTTTTTTCAAAATTGTTTTAAAAAGTAATGTTTCATGTGAGGCTGTTTTAAATTTCTAATACTTGGGTCATAAACAGAAATTTTAGGAGTGTTGTTGCTTTGTCTTGGTAAATAATTCATTTATGTTTTATGCTGATAAAATCTGTTGTCTTTCATGGTCATAAATGATACATTCCAGCATAAAATCTGCAAGTAACAAGTCACTAGCCTGGTCACAGGCTGCAACTGTGACTAGCAGAGTCTGGTTGGGGCAACAATACAGGGCAATACAGTAGCTAACTGCTTTATTGGTCAGATGAGACCAGATGAGACCACTGAGGGCAGTGATAGCTCAGTGGTTAAGGTACTGGACTAGTAAGCAGAAGGTTGCCGGTTCAAGCCCCGCCACCACCAAGTTGCCACTGTTGGGTCCCTGAGCAAGGCCCTTGACCCTCAATTGCTCATCGTGTTCCGCTCATTGTGTAAGTCGCTTTGGATAAAAGCGTCTGCTAAATGCTGAAAATGTAAATGTAAATGAGTCAATAGTATTATGCAAGCAGCAAAACAAAGAGGGAACTGGATATATCCAACTGTTCATTTGAATTTTTTTCTTTCTTTTTGCCAATTTGCTGTTTACTAAATGGGCAGTCACTGATGTCAAGATTACAACTGGTTGACTTAAATAGCTGGGTTGCCAGAATACATAATTAGAAAGCAAGAGCTAGGTGTTTTACAGTTTCTGTTACATTTATAACAACCTATATAAAGCACCTTTATTTTACAGAATAAACCAAACGGTACCAGAACTAAACTGTATACTGGATTTTGTTGTCAGTTTCCTGCCATTGTGATTTTGTTTCGGTAAAACTAATCTCTGTAATACCAAAACAAACATGCATGGCTTCACAATCCTGTGGTTGAGAAACACTGTGTTACATCAGTGTTCTTTCTTTAATTACTCCCATACTGCAGTTTTCTGCCCTTTTTACTCAAATTCACTCATGCTTCACGGACTAATAGGCACATATTTACGTTTAAACAATGGCCAGCAAAAAATATGCACCATATAATGGCGTTTGTTTACTTTGTCACATGTAATAACGAAGAACTAAATATTAAGATGAACTATGGGGCAGCGAGGCGTTCTGTACACTGTTGATGAAGCGAGTTTGTGGCCTAATTATGGTGTTATAGCCCTTTTCCAAAATATTTAAAAAAAAATTACTATTGTCTGTAACATTTATGCACAAAATGAATCCGGTTGAGCTAAGACTTCACTTTGGCTACAGCTCCATTTCCACTGCTGCATTATCCGATTCCACACATAGCAGGGTAGTGCAAGTCAGTCCGCCATGAAACTAGTCCGCGAGTCTACACCCGAGTCTACTCAACATGGCCGCTGTGCGCCCTCCGATAAGAACAATAACATATTCTCCTACTGAAAAACAACCAGTTTCTTCCTACTTACTCTTATAGGTGAAATCCGGACTTATTGCCGGATCATCCGGTTGAGATTGCACCACATAAAAAGCGTGATCCATATCGGTACACTGTGTTTGCTTTCGGCGGGAAGGGTGCTAGTGTCTAATGCCAAGGGGACTTGAAATAAAATGGCGGCTGCCCCTCCCGCCTTTTCAAGCACGCAGACTGAAGCTTCATTCAAACAGTCAAAAGTACACAGTAGTTTCCGGTTCCTCCGCATTGTGTGTAAAAAACTGTTTTAATAAAAGTCAATTCTGTAAACTTATTGGTCCTGAAGCTACAAAACAATTGAGTTTTTTGTTAAGAAAAAAAATAAAAATGTGAGCGTGTATGATGTTAAGAAAGCATTAGCTGGTAGCTGATTTATACTACCAAATACTACTCTTGCTAGTTAAAATACTTAATTTAGCCTAGCTGGTGCAACTATATATAGTAATTATTAAATTTCACTTGTGGTCATTGTATATTGTTTTTTGTTAGTCACCAACCAATTTGTGTTGTGTTTTTAAATATGTTTATGTTTGCATTTGCTTTTACAAACCAGCATGTTTTGAACACAAAAGCAACACAGACCAGTTTAAACCAGTTATAGTCCAGTATTTTGTTTTTGTCTCTCTCAAATCAGAGAGTACCACTTGAGTAATGCTGTAAGACACAACAGAAAACGCTGCTTTTCTTTCACATTCAAAAAATAGGTGTAAGTGTATGGGTGGGTCTGGCGTATGTAGGTGGATTAGGCACATTGTTAAGGTTTATTTTTGCATTGCACCAAGTGTTGCCGGGTGGGGTCAGGCCTACAGTCCAAGCACAATAAATGGAGGTTAATGTAACTATGTTAAAACACTGCTCATTTAAACTACAAACTATTTTTATTAATACCTACAAAAACCTTTTTACAGTGTGGCTAGAATTCCACAAGTAATCCACACACTTTCATTCAGTAGCTTTACAATCCTGTAGAAATAAGAAGATATTACATAAAAGAAATATTACATCTTTAGTTCAACTCAAGTCGTCTAAATAGATAGATAGATAGATAGATAGATAGATAGATAGATAGATAGATAGATAGATAGATAGATAGATAGATAGATAGATACTTTATTAATCCCGAAGGAAATATATATACTGTAAAACACAATAAAAAGAAGAATTTGTGATTTGTTAATTTTTTTAACCTCACCTAACATTTACTCAGTACCGTTTACTGGCCAACACTACACTTGGCTCTAGTCATGTCTCTCTTAATTACATTTAGATTAGAAATGTGTGTATTTATTGTACTGTTGTTTATATGCACTGTGTATTGTAATGTCTTGCACTTTTTGTTCTATGTTGCACCCTGATCCTGAAGGACCATTATTTTGTTTCGTTTTAATATGTACTTGTATAGCTTATGTATAGAATCTTTATTTAACTGTTAAAAAACTGTGTTTTTAATGATATACTTTACAGTATTTTGTAAACGAAACACATTTAGAATTGGATGCCTGCGACTTGTAGAAGTTGTGCTTTGTCATTAAAACTATTTGCCACCATGCGGTCGGTCGGTTCAGTTCACCAGATGGACGTTTGAAGTGTCCATTTGCACATAGATGGCGGTAGAGAGTATCGAGCGTCACCTTTTGTGTTACAGAAACAGAACAAGGCGGTTTGTGAATGGCTGAACTCTGACACTCGTCACTTCTGCTTGCATTCATAAGTCAGTGATTCAGCTTTGGGGAACAGAAACGTTGGTGCGACGCACACTTGAGGACTTCATCTTCTTTGCCACGGTTAACGTCTTTTTGTTTACCAGCTGAATTTCTTCTTTTTTTCTGAGTAACAGAATTTGTTGATTGTTACTTAAGTTACTTGATATCTAAGTAACATATTATAGACTTTGTGGTGTAGATTTACTGAACGCGCAGTGCTATGTGCATTGAGGCCATGATGACTGAGAGGAAGATACAGCGTGGGGACGGTAGTTACCAGTTAAAATGGTCCAAATCAAGAAAAAGAAATCTGGCGTATACGAGTGTGGTGAAAGCTGCTGTTCAGAAATACAACGAGCTCTGTGCGAAAAAGCGGACGATAAGCAGAAAGTCTGTGAGGAAATCAGCACGTCGGTTGGGCCTGTTTCGAAGCGCGCTGTGGGAGAAGCGACGAGATACGGGTGGGTTTCCACTGGGAGCCATGGCGCCCCATAACACCACGCAGTACCTCATGGACATGGCGTACAGAGATATGAACGTTACTGATCAGGCTTTTGACTTAGATCTGTCTCCATCTGACTTTTGTAGACAAAGTAACGTTCGTACAGATGAACATTTCACCTCTAGCATGTACTCCTCGTTCTATACAGATGAAGAAACGATGGATTTCCAGCACCGGGACTTTGAGAGTGTTTTCTTCCTGCACGAGATTTGACTGTTTGCGTTTCATCCCTTCTCGCCATCTTGAATGGAAACTGAGACCATAAATAATGTGTGCGTAACTATTGTATATCAGCTTCATGCCAGCTTCTGTGTTAAATTAACCATGTAAAGGCCATAATACCTAATGTGGCGTTACTTTAACTTAAAGCGTCTTTATTTAATGTTTGTTTTGTATAAGTTGCACACGGGTTCATTTGTCGGCTCTGCTTGTCCTACAGCAATGCGCAGCGAGAGGCTCGGCGTGCTGCGTCACTGACGTGTCGCTGCTCAGGGTGAGCCCCCGCCCACGCCTGCTCAGTCACGTGACAACAGGTAACCCTGTTCCCCCCCCCCCCCCACAGGTGTGTACTTGGTCTGTTTTTATAGATCAGTCTGAAGGTGTTGTCATTTGAAATGTTTGCTGTATGATCTGATGTGCTGTGCAGTTGTGCATCTGTGTTCAAGACACTTGCAGGTTGCTGCTCCTGACTGATGGCTTCCAACCGAACACTGAGCAAGGCAGTCAGAAGGACATGAGACCGAAAGACTCCTAGTCATCAGACTTGGGGTAAAATTTTATGTGTTGTAAAATTGCATCAGGATATGAAAAAAAAAAAAATGTTTAATGCTCTTGTAAAAAATTATTAAGCTTATTAAACATTTTTATGACCTACGTTTGAATTCCCAGAATGTGAATTTAGTATAAAAAAAGGAATGACGAGATTAAAATAATTATTTTTGTAATTTGTGTGTGGTGGTGGTTATTTTCCCAGTGCTCTGCACAATTTATAGAATGTGCTCCAGTATTTTGTTTTTTATTTCAGCTGACAATTTGTTAGTGTTCATACTGTTACATAAATAGTCCCACAGTAAAGGTGGTGCAAACATCGATTTTTCTAAATTGTGTTTAACAACTTAGTAATGTGTGTTCAACAGTAAAAAAATATGTATTGAGTGTACTGCAGACTACTCAGTTACTCTGTATAGCATTTTCTTAAGGAATTTAAACAGTTGGTTTTGTTAGTTGCAAAATTTAAGGCAGCATTTTGTGTTTTAATAAAATCATTAGTCATAAATCATAAAGTCATTAGCAGCCCAAATAACTGGGACCATCCCAGGTAAGTGCTTGGACCAGATTTAGGAAGCAGTCAGTCTAAAAAAAGTTACTGAACAATTTTAACGTGATGGTTAATTGTTTGGCATTTAAGCTATTGGTTTTTTTGTTGTTGGTCCTAATGAAAGTTACTAAAGGCTCATTTTTAGATTCTTTAAAACTGTTAGTGCTTTTTGTGCAATGTACAAATAAAATCTCTACAGTCTACAAGCAGTTTGGTCATAAATTAACTTGGCTTTAACTTGATTTAAGCTAATGTTAATTGTAATGTTTTCATTTTTAGTTTCAAATGTAATATTTTAGCTTTTTTTTGTTTAGAACCCTATTTACATTTTGCTGCATTTTATTTTTGAAAATAGACCACTGTAGCTTAAACAAAAGATTGCTAGTTCAGTAGCATAACTATAATTCTAGTTTAGCTTTAGTTATGCTGAACTAGTAGAACATTTAATTTTTATTGTGATTTATTAAACAGTCAAACTCTTAGTACTATATGTGACACATTTTGATTTGAGATAAACTTGTTACATCAGTTTTAAATAAGTCTTTTAAAGATTAAATGTCAGTTTTCATGAATTATTAAAATGTAAAAAACATACGGTTTTACATTTTCAAGGGGCAGTGATAGCTCAGTGGTTGATGTACTGGACTAGTAAACGGAAGGTTGCCGGTTCAAGCCCCACCACAACCAAGTTGCCACTGTTGGGTCCCTGAGCAAGGCCCTTAACCCTCAATTGCTCATTGTGTAAGTCGCTTTGGATAAAAGCGTCTGCTAAATGCTGAAAATGTAAATGTTTTACAGTTTTGAATAATAGAATGCAAGTAGTTTCACTTTTAGATAATTTATTGCATGTCAGTTTAAATGTGTCGTAATCAGAACTATATTAGTTATTAAATTAAACTTTGGTCTTTAAGTCTGACATACATAAACCACAACATAGAGGTAATAATTTAAAAGTTCTATAGCAGAATGTTGTGATGTAGTGTACTTATTTAGTTTTACATTACATTTGGTTTTACAGAGCGAAACTGATATGAATTTACAAATAACAGCCATTTCAACTTAGACACTGAGCTTTTTATATGTATGTGTGGGTGGGGGTTAAATTTATTCATACATGTCGATTGAATTTTATGAACCCCTCCAGATAGAGTCGTTAACACGTCTGTCGAGGTCTTCCTAGTGTGGAGGATGGGTGCTAAGTGGAACAAAAGTTCTTTTTAAGAGGGGGACAGTTGTCTCCAGTTTTAGTGGAATATGTACAGTCTGTGAGTATTAAAAAGTATGTAGTAGTATAATCAAAATTTAAATTATAAATCATCATAGCACTTCACTAACATATTAAACTATAACATTACGTCAAATTATATTTGTTACATGTATGTTAAGTCACCGGCAAGAAAATGTATTTAAAACTTAAAGCCTATGATATTTGCGTGTTTTTATTTCCTCTTTGCTGCCGTGAATTCAAATTCCCCAGCTCCTAGTGTCAAAGAAAACTTTAACGCCCAAGAAACGTGTAAGGAGACTTCGCTCATTCTTTCGGACTAGTCGGGACATGTCCTGATTTGTTTGGTTTAGTTTAACAAGGAGTGGCACTATGAGCTGAACGTTACAAAACAAAGCAACTGTGTTAAAGAAACCAACAGGCTTGTTTCGGTATTCATTCATGTTTTATAAGTGCAAATTGTAGCAATGAACCTTGACTAAAGTCGGTTATTGCCCCGACTTTGTTGCAGCCAAAACCACTCACCATAAGATTTTATTACTGACCATCACTATGAGCAATACCAGAGAATATAATTGATGAGCGACAAAAGGTTGTTGAGCTACATAAAAGGACCTATTGTTCTTAACTTAGTGGGATAGAAGTATAAGTAGCAAATTCTTTCAGTCACAGAAAACAATAATGAATGTTGCCAGAAGGTGGACTGTCTATTTTATGTTGTACTAAAAATAGTGTAATAAAAAGTCCCATAGTTAATAAGGCAAAATAATAAATCTGTTTCGTACTGTTTCGATTAAATAGGCAGATCAAAGCAAATCTACAAACGACTGCTTCTTGGTTTTTATTTGCATTTCAAATGCTGTACCAACTTTATGGGAATTGTGGTTTAAAATTAGTAAAAAAAAAAATAATAATAATAGGCCGATTACAACAACAATAATAATGCTTATATTATAATGTAGAATGTAATCGGCTACTTAATAATCGGGGACATTTTCAAATTGTTTCCTGTGGAAGAAAACCCTTTAATAAAATACCTCAAAGACTTGTGAGAATAAAAGTTTTATTCTTGTCTGCAGAAAAGGATCACACCAACCGAGTCTAGCATAGCGACTCCGTGGATGCCATAATTAAGCAATAGAACACGTGAGGGAGTGTGTTATCGCGAATAACATCACAGCCGTGGTGTTATTTGCGATAACACACGACCTCACGTGTTCTATTGCTTTTATACAACAGTTTTTACAAAATAAAGGAAGAAAATAAATCAAATAAGCCCTGAATTTCATAATAAATATGCTTTAATATTGACAATACCTTCCGCCAAAAAGTAGTTCCACAACGAATATAAAGTTTAACACTACAAAGCAAACATCCCAAGTTGCAAAAACTCATTTTAGGGAGGTAAGAACAACAAGAAGAAAAAGGCAAGAACCTCCGAAGGGAAAAAAAGAAATAAAAAAACCTCTCACACACACCAAAGGATATGGGTGATAACAGAACTCTTAGGCGCTGCTAACTGGGCTATTAAGCTAACTGTTCGTGTCACAAACACATTAATGTTCCCTACATAGTGCACTAGATTGTGTATCAGATAACGGATTTATGTTCCTTACATAGTGCACTAGATTGTGTATCAGATCGCGGATTTATGTTCCTTACATAGTGCACTAGATTGTGTATCAGATCGCGGATTTATGTTCCCTACATAGTGCACTAGATTGTGTATCAGATCGCGGATTTATGTTCCCTACACAGTGCACTAGATTGTGTATCAGATCGTGGATTTATGTTCCCTACATAGTGCACTAGATTGTGTATCAGATCGCGGATTTATGTTCCCTACACAGTGCACTAGATTGTGTATCAGATCGTGGATTTATGTTCCCTACATAGTGCACTAGATTGTGTATCAGATCGTGGATTTATGTTCCCTACACAGTGCACTAGATTGTGTATCAGATCGCGGATTTATGTTCCCTACATAGTGCACTAGATTGTGTATCAGATCGCGGATTTATGTTCCTTACATAGTGCACTAGATTGTGTATCAGATCGTGGATTTATGTTCCCTACACAGTGCACTAGATTGTGTATCAGATCGCGGATTTATGTTCCCTACATAGTGCACTAGATTGTGTATCAGATCGCGGATTTATGTTTCCTACACAGTGCGCTAGATTGTATATTAGATAACGGATCTAAAACGCGATCGGGAAAAAAAGGCTGTGTTGCCTGCATGCACGTTTGTGTGCATGAAGCTTGTCGTTACTGGCAACGCGTCAGCGGAGTAATACAGTTGTGGTGTGAAAAGGCCGTGCTGTTATCACGAATATCAGCACAGTTAGAACGCTTCTCAACCAATCAGATTGTAAGGTCGGAACTATCTGTTGTATAACAATAATTATAACAAACATCTTTTTAATACTTGTTGGTGACCTTGTAGGACAGTGAAAGATTCCACCTTTAAAAGAGATTTCTTAGCTAGAACAACGGGACTGGCCTAAACCAATTAGAACTGGGGTTTGGAGGTCATACAAAGCAATTGACGCACTTTTTATCACGTACACCATGTTAACATTCTATTGTAGCAGTATGATTGGAATATGACTACTGGCAAAAATGCCCTAAGCATATCTACATTTTTTAAGGAGTACTTGATTATGTATTAATACTTGTAGTGTAAATTAACATTTTTCTCTCACATCCCCAAATCGACCAATGCGGCACTTTTAGTGATTATAGTCTATGCCAACAAAGTGCATCTACATGGTAGTCGTAGTAAAAAAAGACTAATATACATTGATGAGGCATAACATTATGACCACCTCCTTGTTTCTACACTCACTGTCCATTTTATCAGCTCCACTTATCATATATCACTTTGTAGTTCTAAAATTACTGACTGTAGTCCATCTGTTTCTCATACTTTTTTTTAAACCTGCTTTCATGCTGTTCTTCAATAGTCAGGAGTCTCCCAGGACCACCACAGAGTAGGTATTATTTAGGTGGTGGATCATTCACAGCACTGCAGTGACACTGACATGGTGGTGGTGTGTTAGGGTGTGTTGTGCTGGTATGAGTGGATAAGACTCAGCAGCGCTGATAGAGTTTTTAAACAGCTCACTGTCACTGCTGGACTGAGAATAGTACACCAACCAAAATTATATCCAACCAACAGCGCCCTGTGACCACTGATGAAGGTCTAGAAGATGACCAACTTAAACAGCAGCAATAGATGAGCGATCGTCTCTAACTTCACATCTACAAGGTGGACCAAATAGGTAGGAGTGTCTAATAGAGTGGACAGTGAGTGGACATGGTATTTAAAAATTCCATCAGCATTGCTGTGTCTTATCCACTTATACCAGCACATCACACACTAACACACCACCACCATGTCAGTGTCACTGCAGTGCTGAGAATGATCCACCACCTAAATAATACCTGCTATGTGGGGGTCCTGACCATTAAAGAACAGGGTGAAAGCAGGCTAAAAAAGTATGTAAAGAAACAGATGGACTACAGTCAGTAATTGTAGAACTACAAAGTGCTTCTATATGGTAAGTGGAGCTGATAAAATGGACAGTGAGAGTAAAAACAAGGAGGTGGTTTTAATGTTATGGCTGATCAGTGTATGTTCACTCAAAATACGTGACCGGTATATACTGTACGTGGAAGCGTCACTGCGTCCCACCTGTAAAAACGCTCATCGCCACTAGATGGAGTCATTTAAACAATCACTGTTTTAAGTTGATTTAGTTTATTATTTGATCTGTTGCATGAAAAATGTTTATGTAATTTGTCAAAACTTCTCTGTGGTAAATCACACCATGTGAAGACTACAATACATTTTATTAATGGATAGAGTACAGGGGGATTTGTCAAATAAGGTTTTAAAGTGTTTTAGTGGAGAGTTTAAAGCATATTTTGGCTTGAAGTTTGTAATAAATTTTTATTTTAAAAACCCCTTCTCTAACTAGGCTTTAATGAGTGGAATATTAGTAAAAGGAATTAAAAGAAGTCAGCTGACCTGAAATGTGTTACTCAAACTGTGTTTTCTCTATTCTATTATTTAAATTATTATTTCATATTATTTGTTAAATCATTGTAGTTATTTTTTTTAGATTAAGATTTACAGGAGTTTAGAGATACCATCCAGTGTGTTAAAACACATTCATTAAATGAATCAGGAGGGATCACATCTGAAGTGCTTGACTAAACACTTTCATGGGGCAACACCATTCTAATTATGACCGGTATTTATGAATAAGCTAATTCACTGTCGACCTTTATGTACATTAAGCAATTTCCTCTCAGGAACACTGTGTTCCTGACTTCACCCAGAGGACTGTTCTTTTGGCTCTGAAAGTACCCCCTAACAGGTGCACGCTCTTTTTTGTTTTTAACACTGGGTGGCGCTGTGGTGCTGCGGTCAGTGAGGACTCCGAGCTGTTCTACTTTGAATGGGTCTAGGGACTCACGAGATCAAGGTGTTGATTATTGCAGCGCCACTTTTAGATTGTAGCATGTGGCATCTATCTATGCTAAGGGTGGTGGCACAACTCATGACAAACTGCTCCAATTACAGAGAGTCTGAGAACGTGCACTTCCTCTGTGGTTCTAGGTTTTTGGATCTGTCCCCATTTTCCTCTCTGTCTCTTAGTCTCTATCTGCTGTAGTTTTTACATATGTCTGTGTGTATTTATATCTACAATGTATGGCCCACAGTATATGCACTCATGACAGTAAGCCTATTAGACATCTTATTCCAAAAATATGAACATTAACATGTAGTTGCCCCAATCACTAATGCCATAACGGCCTCCGTCTTTCTGGAAAGGTTTCAGTTTGTTGGTGGGAACTAGTGGTCATTCAGTAAGAGCATATGTAAAGTTAGGCCTTTCAATTGATTTTATGTATTAAAGCCTGGCTTGAAATTCTAATTAATCCAAAAGTTCACTTGGGTTGAGGTCAGTCCACTGTAGTTTCTTCATTAACCTTTTTTGTGCATAGGGATATACAATTCATGTTAAATCATTAATCAGTCAGTCAGTGCCTTAAAAGTTCTTTCCTGACTATTTTTTTTACATTAATGTTTGAATGCATATGCACAGAACAAACCAATAATGGGCAAAAATCAGATTAACCAAACAAGTAGTCCAATTCCATGTAAAAATCATGCATCTTTATTGAGATCTGTAGAGAAAATGCTGCTTTTTTTAAGTGTTTAACATTAAACTTTAATTTGGGGCAACAAAGTGGTGCATCAAATAATGTAGGGTTAAACCTCTTAAAACCTTAAGTCACAAAAGTATCATTTAAAATGAAAAATAAAGACATTTATTTAAAATATGTAAGGTAAATTGATCGTAAATGGTCATTTCAAAACATACTTTGGACTGAAGTTCTTAATTTTTGTATTATATGTATGTTTTTATCCATTTTTATTCTATTTCTGCCCAACCAAGAACATTCCATCCAGGACACAGTAAAAAATTCGACAAAATAATGAATAGTGGAAAAAAACTCGTGCCTTTCGCTCCTCTGTTAGTGTACCATGTCAGGACAATTCATTGCTTACATAATGACTCTACCTATCTGTCCATTGCTTTAAACATGTCTCCTTTCTGCCTGCACAACATTATTATTCACTTTACTTTAGACTCTTATTATAATCTCATGCCCCTTTCACTACCCAGATTGATGCTTTATTTGTGCCAGTTCTTCATGCCAAACAGCACGTTTGTATTGTGTTCTAATCTGCCAAGAATAATAGACAAGACAGCTAACCCATGGCCAACAGTGGGCATGCTGTCAGGGAGACAGAGGGTGAATGCAAGGCCCTGCTTTGTGTGATTGATGTATGAGCCTCTGGGCCAAGCAGCTCTGCCACTGTATTGATTGGTCACAAGGCTGGTCTCAGGAGAAGCTGTACCCTTACGCTATTTATCACGCCTCTTTTTCCCAGCTGGACAAAAAGGTAGTGAGTCACATTAAGTGGTTAGAGAAATGCCTGTAAAGATTACATAAATATATTGACATTTAGATATTACGAGGTCACATATTGAGTGACAGACATTATGTCATCACTAAATCTTAAGTGTAAGAAAAAACTTGAAATTAGAATTCATGTGGGTTTTATAACAAAAATAATGTAAAGACATTAACAACTGTTGAATATGCCCATGATTATTGTTGGTCACTGCATGAATGTGTGGCTAACTAATTTTCCCAAGTAACTTATCTCTGATAGCTAACGTTAGTGATGGTTAATTCATTAGCACTCACAAAACAGCCTAATGTAATCAAAAATGTTAGTTTGTACTGTATACTGTATACAATTACTGACATTTGTTATTTATTTCCACAATAAGAGTTCCTAACATTGATGTTAATGTTACCTTTCATGCAAGTTAGAGTTGTTATAAACACTTAGCTGATACAGTGTTACAGTAATAAGTGTCTCATTAACAACTGATGGAACACTGGTGGTTTACAACATTATGCAAAGCTAGTAGGTGGAATACTTTTTTATTTTATTTCAATCAAATATTTTATGAAATAAATTGCAGTTGAGTGAAGAGAGGGAGAGAGAAAGAGAGAGAGAGAGAGAGAGAGAGACAATGGTGCTTACACATGGCTCTGACCTTCTCTTAGACAGGAAGTGACAGGTCCCTGTGGCATTAGGGGGTGGACACTGGGGTTGCTGAAAGGTCACTTTGTATAGTCTGTATAAGTTTGATGAGCTGTGATAAAACCAAGACCACTGCTCTGTGTTCTGCTGCACCCATGTTAGACACCTCCACATCTCACACATCAGCAAAGCCCACTAGGATGTAATATTTTTTGTAATATATTTTATAATATAAATAATGTTGAATCAGTTGTAAATTAGTAAAAAAAATCACTAACACACCAAACACTTGGTGTATACAATGTGGTATACAGAGTGTATATATACAGTGGGGCCAAAAAGTATTTAGTCAGCCACTGATTGTGCAAGTTCTCCTACTTAGAAAGATGAGAGAGGTCTGTAATTTTCATCATAGCTACACTTCAACTATGAGAGACAAAATGAGAAAAAAAAATCCAGGAAATCACATTGTAGGATTTTTAAAGAATTTATTTGTAAATTATGGTGGAAAATAAGTATTTGGTCAATAACAAAAGTTCAACTCAATACTTTGACAGAGGTCAAACGTTTCTTGTAAGTCTTCACCAGGTTTGCACACACTGTAGCTGGTATTTTGGCCCATTCCTCCATGCAGATCTCCTCTAGAGCAGTGATGTTTTGGGGCTGTCGCTGGGCAACACGGACTTTCAAGTCCCTCCACAAATTTTCTATGGGGTTGAGGTCTGGAGACTGGCTAGGCCACTCCAGGACCTTGAAATGCTTTTTACGGAGCCACTCCTTTGTTGCCCGAGCGGTGTGTTTGGGATCATTGTCATGCTGGAAGACCCAGCCACGTTCCATCTTCAATGCTCTCACTGATGGAAGGAGGTTTTGGCATAAAATCTCACGATACATGGCCCCGTTCATTCTTCCCTTAACACGGATCAGTCGTCCTGTCCTCTTTGCAGAAAAACAGCCCCAAAGCATGATGTTTCCACCCCCATGCTTCACAGTAGGTATGGTGTTCTTGGGATGCAACTCAGCATTCTTCTTCCTCCAAACACGACGAGTTGAGTTTTTACCAAAAAGTTCCATTTTGGTTTCATCTGACCACATGATATTCTCCCAATCCTCTTCTGGATCATCCATATGCTCTCTGGTAAACTTCAGACGGGCCTGGACATGTACTGGCTTATTCATCAGGTCCCTCCGTTTAGTTCTGGGATTTTTGCTCACCGTTCTCATGATCATTTTGACCCCACGGGATGAGATCTTGACCCCAAGGGAGATTATCAATGGTCTTGTATGTCTTCCATTTTCTTACAATTGCTCCCACAGTTGATTTATTCACACCAACCTGCTTGCCTATTGTAGATTCACTCTTCCCAGCCTGGTGCAGGTCTACAATTTTCTTCCTGGTGTCCTTCGACAGCTCTTTGGTCTTGGCCATTGAGTTTGGAGTCTGACTGTTTGAGGCTGTGGACAGGTGTCTTTTATGCAGATAATGAGGTCAAACATGTGCCATTAATACAGGTAACGAGTGGAGGACAGAAGAGCTTCAGAGGTTACAGGTCTGTGAGAGCCAGAAATCTTGCTTGTTTGTGGGTGGCCAAATACTTATTTTCCACCATAATTTACAAATAAATTCTTTAAAAATCCTACAATGTGATTTCCTGTATTTTTTTTTCTCATTTTGTCTCTCATAGTTGAAGTGTACCTATGATGAAAATTACAGACCTCTCTCATCTTTCTAAGTAGGAGAACTTGCACAATCAGTAATTTATAAATGTATAAATCATATAATCAATCTGCATTACAATGTAAGTGAATTATTAATACTGAGTATTTTTATTCAGCTTTTTGATTATGCTAGTTTTATCATTGGTAATAAAATCTATAAATTGGAAAAAGCTAAATAAAAACATGTTCATTATTTGTTCACTAATAGTGTCAGAGTTTTGCCCCCAACTGTATTATTTGATTAACTTGTGCCACCACCCTTAGCCTAGACAAACAGAATGACAACAGTCACGGAAGTATACACATAATGGTAAAAATGTGAGTTCTGTGAGCAGAAACACCTTGTTGACGATGGAGGTCAAAGGAGAATTGTCAAACTTGTTTAAGTTGACAGAAAGACCACATTAACTCAAATAACCAGCTTTTATAGCTGGGGTAAGCAGAACATCTTTATTTATTGTATTAAACAGCTTGTATATTTTGCTCCCTACAGCTTTACTTTACAGTTTTATTTGCATTATTTTTATGAATCTTTTTTTGAGTCTTTGAGTCTTTTTTTATGCATTTTCTCACTTTTTCATCCGATTTTAGCTCATCCTATTTATACCCAATTGCGTTATGCTTACTCTCCACTGGAGCTGACCCCCGCCTTGATTGGGGAGAGCGAGACTATCACACGCCCCCTCCAACACGTGCGCAGTAGCCGACTGCATCTTTTCACCTGCACGAGGCAGTTCATATGCCGATCAGCTTTGTGCACGGAGAGCCACACCCTGATCAGCATTATTCCTTGACAACCAGCCAGCAGAGGTCATAATTGGCTCAGTTATGAGGAACCCTAGTCCGGCTTGTCCTACCCTATGAACAACAGCCAATCGTTGTTCATGCAGCCGTCCAGCCCAGCCGGATGGCAGAGCTGAGATTCGATACAATGTATTCGAAATCCCAGCTCTGGTGTGCTAGAGTGTGTTACTTCTTTATTATTTATTTATAAAATATTTTTTAAGAAAACTTATTACTTATTTATTGAGAGAACACTTGGACCATTAAGGATGCTCACTTAAAATGTTGCAGAATTTCTGACAGTGATACTGAGCTGTTTACAGAGGTTCAAGCAGTGACATAAAATGTGGTTGTGAAGCACTATGATATAAAACATACACCTATGTAGCTATAATGTGAACATTCTGCACAAACTGGACATACCAAACCTTTTTGAAAGCTTCATTAGCAACACAGCAGGACACCAAAATGCCTGGTAGGACATGAGATTTCCGATAACACTGCTGACACGCAGAGAGGTTTTGATTAGTCATCACTTTTACCAGCAGGTGGGATAACGTTCATAGTTGTTGTAAGTAACGTTGCTACCATACAGTTAGTGTTTGTTTAGACTGTCTGTGTGGGTGTTTATAAGTGCGTAAGCGCACAAATCATTTAAATTACTTTGCTTTATATTTTTACATTCATTTGGCAGCCTTCCTGCTGAAAGCCTTTTTTTCTGTGCATCTGAATCTGTAACTACGAGACAATGATGTCAACATGCCACAAACAATTGTAGCTGTTCTAAGAGCGAAGCGGTTTCCAACTATGTAGTAGTTTTTTTAGGTTTAGAATTTGTTGTGACCCAATTAAATTGCCTGCTTACTGCTCTCTAATATTTAACTTCCAGTACAGGAACTGGGGCACAAGCAAAGAGAGCAGAGTGTGTTCACCCCTGGGAACATTCACCCAACTTTAGCCATGATTCATTAGTCTAGCTAGGCAGTGGTCGACACTGGCAGTTTTGCCCGTGTCACATTTATTTTTGGTCCCCCTTCTCCAAGGTGCCCCCTATTAACCGTGTACTTCCTGCCTCTGTCTATCCCTAGAGATGAAGGAGGAGATATAAGATTGGCTGTGAGTTCAGTGGTATCAGGAAACAGGGCAGGTGCCAAGTGATCAGACTGCATTGGCCGTAGTGTTCCACTATCTCTTAAATGTGTCAAGGACACTGGAGTGAGTGCTGGACGGGTATAGTGTCTTTAGAAAGATAGCAAGGGCTTAAAAAGAAGAACTAACACACCAGAAAAAAACACACAAACACAAGCCACCCAACAATCAAAACTGGGTAATTAACATGATACCTTTACTAATTATCTACACATGCCCACTTTTTAGTAGTAGTTGCACCCTTTTACACAAGTACCATCACAACTATGGTACTTAAAATGCCTATACAACAGATTTATTGCCAAACAAATACATTAGTAATTCATTATTAATGTGTCTGCATTATAGACAGATCTATCAGTCCATCAGCTTTTTTATTTCTAAATCACTCCATATGAGTATGTGGTTAAAAAAAACCATCTGATATCATTATTGTTATTTTTACAGAGTGAATTACAGTATCATTTACTTTAAAATTCGCTAAAGAAATGACATCAGAAAAACACTGGTTAGCTAGCCAATTTTAATTGGTGCCCAACTCCAGTTAATTAACCTCAGTGTAACTTCCCTATAGCATTGTCATGGAAATGTGCATGAGTTTCTGTTTTGCTTTGGTTTTTGCGTTCATTCCCACCCCTGTGGCTGCTCTTGTTTTTGAGTTGTTACCTGTTTATTGTTGTCTCTTTTCCCCATTGCCTTATAGTTAGTGTGAACATATGTAACCCTGTGTTTCCGTTTGTTCCTGGAAGAGTATTATATTGTTACCTGCATTCAACATGTTTTTTTTTGTGTTCTTAATTCTGTGACCTTGTTTGTGCCTTGATTCTGATTTGTGTTCTTGGTTCTGTTCCTTGTTTCTGTGACTTGATTCTGTGTTCCATAGATTTTGTTCTCCTGGTTTTGACCTTTGCCTGTTCACTGGACGAACATTTACCACAACTGAAAACTGAAAACAACTGAAACTGCATAAACCCATACATCACTTTTATGCAGAAATGGCCCATGCTCATCTTAGATAGACCAAAAGACAGTGGAAATGTGTTCTGTGGTCAGATACTGTGGTAGCTCAGTGGTTAAGCTACTGGACCAGCAATTGGAAGGTTGCTGGTTCAAATCCTACATCTGTTAGGTTGCCACTGTTGGGCCCTTGAACAAGGCCCATAACCCTCAACTGATGTAATTGTATATGGTCACAATCGTAATTCACTTTGAATAAAAACTTCTGCTTATTTAATGTAAATGTGTCATGGTATGGGGTTGGATCAGTGCCTATGGCATGGGTGACTTACATATGTGTGAGTCATGAGACAGGCCCTTAACCCTCTACTGCTTTTCCCATTGTGTTTTTTTTACACACATAACCTTTGATTTATCAGCCTTTGACTATCAGTCTGATTTTATTGGCACCACTTTGCCTTAAAATAGTTATTTGTCTTTGCAAAGGCTAATATATCAAATGCTTTGATGTAAAGGTTGTCATTCCATCTTTAAAAAAGTTATAGGTAAGTCCGGGATATAAAGGCTCTTATTTATTTTGATGAATGTACATTCAATATATCAGATATTGTTTTGTGCCATCTTATCCATTCAGTGAACTTTGACTTGTGACTTCTATTCCTTTTTGCTGATGTTGGTTATTTAAATAGGTGCTTTAACACTGTTGTCCAACTGTTTAAATAAATGCAACTTTAACACTGGTGTCCATCTAGGCTGTGTCTGAGGGAAGTAAGTCGATGTTTTCATTGCCGCTGTACAATTGTGACCACTACTGTATGGTTAAGATGTCTACACTAGTGATGGATGATTTACGAAGTGCACAATGTGCCGTTGTTGTAAGGATAAAAGTGCAAAAATTAAAGTAGCTGCCCAAAGCAGCAAAGCATCCCCAAACTAGCATAAAGCACTACTAACATGCTTGTTGTTTTGTATCAGGTTCTTGCTGTAACATGCACATAATGGAAAATTTGTATGCTAAAAAGTTCCACCTTGGTTTATCTATGTTTCAGAGCACTTAAGGACTTTTGAGAATGCTGCTTGGCAACTCGAGAGGAACATTTATGTTTATTCTGTTAAGAATAGTTTTCACTTTGTTACTCTGCCATGGATCCCATTTTTGTTCAGTATTATTCTAATAAAATTTTGAACATTGACTTTAACCATACCAAGAATGGCCTGAAGATTTTTGAATGTTGCTCAAGGTGACTTCCTTAATGATTTTACACTTTGCTCTGGGAAATATTTTGGCAGGATGGCCACTTCTAAACAGTAACTACTATTTTAAACTTTTGTTATTTGGACAAAATGCCTATGGTCATGGTTCAGTAAAGCCTCAGGGCCTTAGATAGTGTATTGCTACATTTTCCAGATTGATAGGCTTTTCTTATCTTTTATGTCTAATATATTGTGGCACAAGTTAAATTTATGTTGTGTAGAGCTGGCCCAAACTGGGCTGCTTAATGTATAAAGCACTTAAACAGCTAATTCACAGTAAAAATTTTATGTACTGTAGGTACATTTTCTATACCCGAAGACAATTAATGATAATTTATTAACAATAAAAAAAAAGGTTTTGCGTGGATTGTACTTTCAAACTTTCTCTATATGAAAAATCCACATACAGTCTGATCTAATACAATGTGAAAAATGTTTACATATTCTGAAATTCAAACAAGGGGATAAATTAAAACATCAATAACATGCATTTGTAATTACAGAAAATAATCAAATGTATTGCCTTTTTGCAGCATCATGCAGCCAGCATTTGCTTTGGGTTATATAACAGTTACTGTATGCTTCAGCTTCCTCAAACCGTAGGTATACACAAGTGTCATATGAACCTGAGCTGGTTTGCCTCCCTGTCTTGATCTCAAAGGCTGTATTCATCTCCCTTACAAGCTGAGCCGACTCCATTTCCCTTCCTGGAAACCAGAAACACACCCCCACTCTTCCCAGAATAGAGGCATCACACACTTAACAGGAGTTTCCATGCAAGCGAGAAAGACAGTGAATGTTGAAGAAGAGCTAAAAACAGCTGGTTGTTGAGATACAGAAAAAAGCTCAGCTTTGCAACCCTGATCATGTTCACAATCCTGGAGATTTGTTTACAGTGACCTCAATAGTTCTGGAATTTATTCAAATTAACTGTAAGTTGACAAGTAAATTAGTGCACTTGGTAAAATCAGTTTCTCCCAGGAATAGGTCATCCACATATCTCTTTTTTCCTGGGACTATGCAATACATTGTATTTTGGGACCATCCAATTATTCTTGCATGTTAGCAACTTGTTTGAATGTCAGAGCTAGTCTACTTTTAAGAACAAACAAAAGCACTAACAATACCTTGATTTTAGCTTAAAGAGGTGGTTAATTTGTTTCTATCAGTATAAACTGGTACTTAAATTGTTCCCCTGTATGTTAGAGGACATTCACATAATACACAGCAAAGTGGCTTTTGTGTTAACTGTGCAGTTGTTTTCTACAGAGTGTGGCTGTGCCGCTTAGGTTGCCGCTGCTTTCCTGGGCAGTACATACAGCACACATTTGTGCATTGGATCGCGATTTTTGCACTAGCTAAGGCACTCAAAGTTCAATCTGATTGAACTTTGACACAGTTTTACGGCTGACCTTTTTAAAGCGCCTCCGATGAGAAATTTTTTCTGCTTATTAAAATGCTAAATCGCTTCATGGAATGTTTAATTTGTCTTTACAGAAGATGAATGCAAGAAGGAAGATGAGAGAGAAGGTATGCAACAGTTAACACGTACGTAATGAACATGTCAGAGATTGGAGAACATTTATAGTTCTGAAAACTCTCTTGCTGAGCCCTCTTATTCTACCACAAAATCCTACAATACAACAGCAGATCTCTTCCCAGCATTCCATAGCATCCCATCTAGCTGAAGGCCTTGCAACCACTTAGTTGTAAAAAGCAGCAACTCAAGATACAGCTCAGCCTCCAGCAGTGGTTGAGCGTATCAGGCCTCCTCCCAACACACCCTCTTAACCCTTTGGCCCTACACCCAAAAAAATATTATTAGAATTTTAACATCATGTTTTATAATGTGGTTACATTCATGACGGGACAAGTAGTTACAGGTTATACATGATTCATCAGTTTAAGTTTAATGTCAAAAACTGTCAGAGGCATTTTTTGTATCTCCAATTCACTTAACTTACATGTCTTTGGACTGTGGGAGAAAATGGAGCTTCTACATATCAAAGGTTAACTACATTTCTTTAAATATACTGTATATCCAATCACAAATGCTACTAAGATGTTTAATGTGCTTTAGTGTAGAAGTGTTAAAATATGGATTTGTATGAAGTGTGTTACATATTGTCACTTAAATAAAAATAAAAGTTTTGGAAGCAACTTGTGTCTCTAATTTATTATCTGTTTTATTATATCACACGCTCTCATGTGCTTAATTTTATTAGACAGGACTATATTGCCAAATTGTTTGTAGAAAGTTTTCTTCTAAGAGCGGAATGACTCATAGTGTGAAAGGAGAGATGTGATTAATGTGCTGGGCATTTGCTAATACAATCTCAATTTGACCTCAAACTGTCAAGGTTATTGGTAGCTTATGCCCAAGCAATTGCAACAACAGTAGTTTTATTACAGATATATTGCAGAAATATTGCTATTTCATAAGCAGTGGCCTCTAAATACAATTATATTTTGTGGGCTTTCACCAGGTCTGTGGGAAAAATAATGGTCGGAGATGTTAAGAGAGTATGATGTATGATACAGTAGTAGCATAAGAGTATATGAGTGATATATATTATGTTAAAACAATGTTTACTGATATTTTAGGTGAGGTGAGGCCAAATAATAAAACAATACCTGGTTTGGACAAAATAATGAAAACCCACAGCAATATATCACCATAAGGAAGCTAATAAGGATTAACTTCACCCTTTTGCCCTAGAGCAGTTTAAGTTGCTTCTGAAAGACAAGGCAAAAAATTCACTTGCAAAACTGTAGTAGCATTTGTAGATATAGTATATATCTACATATGCTATTCATACAATTCCACATATAGATATGGTATGAAAAGTGTTTAAAAAAGATTTTAAGGGTTAAATAAGACATACTGTATATGCTAGATAAGTGGTATATACAATAGGTCTTTGGTGCTGTCACGAAGAATTGCTTTGCTACACAAAATGGACACAAAAAAGCAGAAAACCATTTTTAAGTGTCTGCAGTACAGGTCTATTTGACACCATGTCTTTTTCTGCTTTATGCACTGAATGACGTTTGTTCTCTCACTCTCTCTCAGTCTTCTTTTTTAGTTTTCCTTTTAGTCTTGAATATTTTGTGGTAGGATGCTGGATTGTTCAAGGGGAAAAGCCACAAGGTGTTGTGCAGAATGAAGACGTAATGAAAAAAGCTGGGGATCTAGAATCTACTATAAAGTGTCAATGATGATTGTGGTGAAGCCACTTGACTTACTTTGAATTACTTTTAACAGTATTTATGAGGACATTACAATAATGAAATGTGGGAGGATAGTCAGAAAAAGAATGTTTGTACCATAGGTAAGACCTGGTCATGTAAACTTGTTATTTGTCAACTGTTATACAGTCATTTATTGCAATCTTCGAATCGAATGATTTCTACAAGATAGCTGCTTATATGATTATGATTTTCTTAACATTACTTATCAATTGTTAGCAGATATTGTTCACTGAATGCATCTTTTGTGTATATTTAACATATATCTGCACAGAGGCTAGAAATGACTCATTAAAGCATTTTACTTTTTTTCTTTGCTCAGGGAACAAGGCTTTGTGCTTCTTACACCCATGTGCCTTTACATTCATGAGTATTCTCAGTCAGAATTATAACATGCACTTGGTGATCTCTTTGTGATCTTTGGTTTATCTTTGTACTGCCACTGTGCCCCCTATTCTTCAGCTCCCTCATGCCTGACTCACCTCAGCATCTTTTTCATTGGTAAGTATGGTGTGGTGGAGTCTGCAATGCACCAGCCAATCTGGCTTCTGCAGCCTAAAATATAATTATAATTTAGCATATGAAATGTATGTAAATGGTACAGAACAGAAATAATTAGCCCACTAATAAAAGCCATGTTTCCTTGGCAGCTTTGCTTTCTACCTGCCTTAGCAGGGAAATTGTGAGTGATTGTGAATGAATTTAATAGACTTGAATGTGAAACTCTTATTTTCTAAACTCCCTGTCCTCTATTTTACATTAAATTTAAATTGTTTGCTGCAGACACTTTATTTAATAACTATAAACAATAAACAAATGAAACAAATGAAACATATTTGAACCAATGGATTGAAAACAACACACTGATTTATATGTAAAGCTCTTAAAACTATTTGGTTGTGACAGAGCTCTAAGTTTGAGCAGTAAATTCTCAGGCTCAGTAATTCTCCAGTTGGCCACTGCTGATTTGAAAAAGGAAAAGTGAAATAAACTACAAATAGAATTTATAGAAGTTAAATTAAGTTAAGTTTATTAAATTCAAAAACAAAAAAAATTTATTATTATTTCTCTTGAAACTTTATTTGACTGAGAAAAGTACAAAGAAAGAGCTTTTATTGTTGGCTGACAAATTAGATTCTTTTTTGTAAATATAAACTGATTTTAATTTATGCCAAACTGCATGAGAGAGTTATTATTATCAGTTTAAAAAATGTTGCAATACAAGTTTGCAAATAATTTTGGCCTTTCACTATATACTGTACATAACATTGTGGAAAGATTTAGGTAAACCGCAGAAGGCCTGCTTTCACCCTGTTTTTTAATGGTCAGGACCCCCACAGGGCCACGGCAAAATAGGTATTATTTAGGTGGTGGATCATTCTCAGCACTGCAGTGACACTGACATGGTGGTTGTGTGTTAGTGTGTGTTGTGCTGGTATGAGTGGATCAGACACAGCAGCGCTGCTGAAGTTTTTAAATACCGTGTCCACTCACTGTCCACTCTATTAGACACTCCTACCTAGTTGGTCCACTCTGTAGATGTAAAGTCGATCGCTCATCTATTGCTGCTGTTTGAGTTGGTCATCTTCTAGACCTTCATCAGTGGTCACAGGATGCTGCCCAAGGGGTGCTGTTGGTTGGATATATTTTAGATTGGTGGACTATTCTCAGTCCAGCAGTGACAGTGAGGTGTTTAAAAACTCCAGTTTTATCCACTCATACCAGCACAACACACACTAACACACCACCACCATGTCAGTGTTACTGCACTGCTGAGAATGATCCACCACCCAAATAATACCTGCTCTGTGGTGGTCCTGTGGGGGTGCTCCTATATGGTAAGTGGAGCTGATAAAATGGACAATGAGTGTAGAACCAAGGAGGTGGTTTTAATGTTATGGCTGATCATTGTACATATATCTTATAAAACACAATTGTGGCTTTTAGACCCAGAGTGTGTGTGCTTGACTGGCCAGTCTGCAGAATGCAGAAACCTTGAAACCTTAAAAAATATGGTATGAAAAGTGTTTAAAATTATTTCAAGGGTTAAATATGATATGCTGTGTATGCTAGATAAGTGGTATATACAATAGGTCTTGCGTGCTGTCCCAAATAATTACTTTGCTACACAAAATGGACACAAAAAAGCACAAGAAAACCATTTTTAAGTGTCTGCAGTACAGGTCTATTTCACACCATGTCTTTTTCTACTTTATGCACTGAATGATGTTTGTTCTCTCACTCTCTCTCTGTCTTCCCTTTTAGTTTCTCACCCCTTGTGATGATTGCTGCAGTCTCCAGGTGCCACGACTCATGCCTCTCTCACTGCCTAAAATACGACGCCCCTGTTGCGTGCAAAAAATGGCAGAACCTCTCAGATTTTCACCCTGCTTATTTCCACTGCCCTATAATACAGAGATGCAAATCTTTTGGGATGCTCTTTCCTTCATCATTCATCATCCTCTCAGTACCATACTACAGCACATGATTGTTGTCTTTTAACCTTCACACACTTGTTCACACACATGGTACTATTTTTAGCCTATCAAATTCCACCCAGATATCCACCTTGTGCTCTCCTCTGGAGTGATGAGATTATTACCCTCCCTCTGCAGAAAGGATGCAGCATATGTACTGATATACAGCTTTTCAAGCCCAACCACAGTGAAAGGCATTCACAGCAGAAAGCGTAAATGCACAGTAGTAGTTCAGTTGCTGTGAAGCATGATAAGACGTTTATAGAAAGCACTGCTTTAGTAAAGTTCTGCCCACTGAGAAAGAGTGGAAAGGATAAATGGCTGAAAGAACATCATCTATTTCATTTATCTGGCGCTGCACCTGCCTCTCCCACTCTAATGAGGATCTGGCTCTGCCTCCTGATGATCCCACAGAATTACTGATCACACATGACCTGCTGGAGACCTGCTGCTCCTGCCTGTGAACCAATGTTAGTTATGGCTATGACTTAATCAAATCACATCAAAGACAAATTACAGGTTACATGCTGTCCTTCTGCACGTAGCTGCAGGAGGTAAATTAAAACTAATGCTTGCATTAGTTAAAGTGGAGGAAGCTAAATACAACGAACAGAAAGTGGACATCTGACCACAATCTTGTTGAATATTTCATTCCAAAACCATGAGCATTAATTAAAGCCTCCCAATTTGCACTATTGGAGAGTGTATTTGGGAATTCATTAAGTCAGGCACTGATGTTGGATGAAAAGGCCTAGCTCGTTATCAATGTATCAGTTTAAAGGTGTTTCATGGCATTGAGTTCATTATTATTTTGGCCATAAAGTGGAGATAAAGAACTCTGGATAAAAGCGCAGGTTTAAATCTTGACTCTGCTACCGGTAGGCTGTGCGCCATCTATCAGGCACAAATGGCAGTGCTGCAGCAAACAAAATTGGGCTGCTGGATGGGAAAAGACCAGACTAAATGGCTGGGATCTTCAAAACGCTGTGCAAGGACAGCAGACCGAGGAGCCTGTGCAGAAGAATCAGAATCAGAATCAGAATACTTTATTGATCCCCGAGGGGAAATTTCAGATGTTACAGTTGCTCAGATTGTATATATGTATTAAGAATATATTAAAAGGTAAAAATATATTAAAAAGTAAAGTAAAGTAAAAACGCTCTTAAAATAAAGTGGCAAAACGCTCTTAAAATAAAGTGGCAAAACGCTCTTAAAATAAAGTGGCAGATGCAGTGGTGACATATATTGCACTATTTATGATACAATAGAGATAATAAAGAAATAGCGACTGTAAACAATGAGCAACTGTAACGGGCTGCACGCTGCTCTCGCGCATGCGCCCGAAAGAGTGGATGAGCCTCTAGTGCGAATCCACCAAGGCACTGGTGAAAAAGATGAGGTTGAGGCACTGTGCACACATTGGAGAGGCGTGGAGTAGGCATAAATACCCTCCTCGAATGCAATCAGGATCCCCAGCAGCGGAAGACTAATTGGCTATGCTAAATCGGCAGAAAAAGGGAGAAAATTCATAAATAAATAGAAAAAAAAAAGAAATCTGGATGGAGGCAATATTTGTAACCCTTTTTTGTGATTGTCAATTTTTGTCTTACATTTCTTCTTTTATTTATATTTCACATTCATATTTTTATATTCATCCAGTTTTCTGTATATTCTGTATTACCCTCTGTAAAAATGCAAATTCCCCTTGTGGGATTATAAAATGTCATCTTATCTTATCTTAGATGTAGTAAGCTTTTTGCACCTGTTTTTATGTACAAGCATCTTGAATTCACCAACAAGCTGTAAATGCCCTCTGTGTGACTGAAACAAGGTTAAAATGGAAGTACAATCATGCTATTCTTAGCACATATCGAATTGTAAAGCCCCCCCCCCCCCCCCCGTGTGTATTTTAAATAATGTCAGATGTCATTCACTGTAAAAGCTAGCAATTTTAATGTCCATTGTGAATAGACACTTAAGTAACATTTTGTTTCACTAAAGATTTAAATTTTAATGCATTTACGTTGATACAATAACAAAAGTGTGTGTGTGTGTGTGTTACAAAAGAGAGAGGAGATTGGGGATGAACCTAATTAGCTCTTGCACCTGTTGAGAATCACCCCTGTTTTGTTCGTTCATTGTGTGCTTCCTCTTGTGTGTACCTGTGTTACAGAGAGTCACCAGGTTGGAAAATAAAAAAGCTGTTGATTTCTTTATTTGTTTGTTGAAACCCTGTTGATTGGTTTTGGGTTTCTTTCTTTCTTTCTTTCTTTCTTTCTTTCTTTCTTTCTTTCTTTCTTTCTTTCTTTCTTTCTTTCTTTCTTTCTTTCTTTCTTTCTGTGAATAAATTTCTGTGAAGACAAAATGTTTTCCTTGAGTCCTTCTTGCTGGCCTAGACAAACTTGTTACATTTTGTTTCCTTTTACTTCCCAAAACAGGTAGGCTGATTGACCACAGTATATTAACCCTAAGTGTAAGTGTGAATGAGATGCTGACCTGAGTGGTCTTTAAACCTGTCAGCTCAATCCAGTCTGACTCTTCTCGATTAAGTTTCTTATCAACATAAGAATAGGGCAGTTGTAGCCTAGCGATTAAGGTATTGGACTAGTAATCAAAAGGTTGCTGGTTCAAGCCCCACCACTGCCAGGTTGTCACTGTTGGGCCCTTGAGCAAGGCCCTTACCACTTAATTGCTTAGACTGTATACTGTCACAGTACTGTAAGTCGCTTTGGATAAAAGCATCTGCTAAGTACCAAAAATGCAAATGTTAATGTTATCAGCAAGGTATTTCTGCCTGCAGCTTGGTCTGGTTGCTGGTTTTTTTTATCTCCTACTCTCTCCCAATGTGTTATCATTTCTTGTCTAACTATGTAAATTTCCCCATTGTGGGACTAATAAAGGATTATTTTATCTTATCTTATTTTATTGGAATATTGCATGAATGTGCTAGTGTTTTGTGTTACTAATAAAGCTCCTGGTAAATTTAGTCTTAAAATATTTAAACAAATTTTATAAACAACAATCAAAATAAGAGCAGAAGCTTAAAAAGAACTCACTGACACACACACACACACACACACACACACACACACACACACACTTGCTGGGTATTTAGAGACTCTGAACATTGTCAATGTTCTAACATAAGTTAATATTTTACTTTCCATACATGAGGGACTCATCACTGACCTTTACTCCCATTTTGCCCATATCATATCTGTATTGCATGATGGCAGCAGTAAACCCATATAAGGATAATTTTTACAAAATTACTGTTATAGCAAAATCATATGCATTTAATGGTCATTCAGCAAGGCAAAGCCATTCTGTCACACATTTAGAGATATAACATTTAGAGATCCTGAAAGCCCTGTGAGTTACGGTTGATTTTTTCATGCCGAAAAGATTAAGTCATGGTTTTGTAATTCTGCAGTTAGCTACACCTACCATACAACCTTTGTGAGTATAGTATAGTATACTGTAGTACCAGCCCTCTGAAATATAAGCAATAATGAAGTTAATAAGGTAGGAGCACTGGAATATTAATGAAACCGGAAGACTTCTATAGGTTGTTCAAAGACATGTTATGTTGGTGCTGGGAGGGTATCATCACTCGTCTAACAACAGGTCACACAGGATGCAACCATACATTATGAAAATTAGGCAGGAACCTAATTGGAATGTGTGCACATTGTAACCAGAAACAGTTCAGCATATTTGACTTCACTGTAAGTAACAGTGTACTGTATTTTATGGTTTTTCACTGACAGGACTATAAGGGAAAGCAATAGGAAAGATAAATTACTACATACACAGATTCTTAACAGAAACAGGCTCAGCAAAATAAATGTACTAGATAATAATTTATATCTCAGTGTATAATCTCCTGTTCCACAATCCAACTCAGTTAGTGGCGGTAATGCACCTAATGCACCGATAAGCTGGTCTACCAACTGCCAATATACACAAAAAAGAAGAAGAAGAGGGGAATAGTATGGCTAAGCTTAGGAAGGATGTAGTATACATTGGTGTATATAGTTAACGTTCTTTAATTTTAATTTTAGTTTCTTATTCTCTTATTGGCCCACTTTTTGGTTATGTATTTTGGATACCCTTTTTATTTTTTTGTTTTGTTATGCTAAATAAAATCTTATTTGTGGAATAAAAAACAACAACCTGTAACTCTTTGTGCTTGCTGGCTTGGTCCTTTACAGGCTAGTGTAATAGACCAATGCACCACCCAAGCACCTATTAAAATATAGCTACATTTATCAGACTTTTACATACAGAGTGACATAAATGTTAGCACTTGATCATAGTATTACTAATTATGACTGTGTCCCGAATGACATGTTACAATGACATCTCTTCCATTCATTGACACAACTTGCATGGGGCCTCAGTGAAATTCGACTCCCTGCATTTCGCTTACATTTATCATGTCATCAGTTGCAGAAATGGATTCAGTAAAATCCAATAGCTTCATAGTCAGGGGGGCACAGAGAGGTCCAACTTCATTGAGCAAAATTAAACCACTACTCAGAACACTGTGAAATAGTTACAATATAATTGGAATATGCCTTACAATTTATCTTTGTATTTTTAATTTGGTACTGTATATTTCCTAATGGAATGTTTTAAAGGATTCTGTCCAGCTTTAACAATATGAAAAAAATGTAGAGGTTCTAAGGGTAAGGTACTGTAGGTATATTCCTACAGCTGCACCCATAGATACTTTGCTTGAAATTGACAGAGGAAATAGGAGAAAACAAATGAAAAATGAAGCTACAAATCTCATTTCATTGCTTATAAGATTTTTAGCAGCTATGAAAAATAAATGAACATAGCTTCCATATTTATTATTTTTCAAGACCTGCCAGTAAGTGAGTGACACTAGGTGGCTCTCTCTGTAAGACAACCCCACTGTTAGGGCAGATTGTATAACTGCTGTCACCTGCCCCCTTCCTACAATGTGAGAAATGTTCTCTGTGTCCTATTGATAGGCCGCTGGATTGTGCTGTTTGAATGTCACACCATCTGTGCTGGCATGTTCTAGCCTTTCTGTGTGTGTGTGTGTGTGTGTGTGTGTGTGTGTGTGTGTGTCTGCATGATTGTGAATATTTCATGAGTTACAGAAACACTGGCTCAGACCGGGCCAGCACAATCCTCACCTTCTATACACTCACCATATGTAATAGACACAGCAAATTACAGGTACAGGTTCCAAATCCAAACACATTCATACCCATTCATACACCCCACACATTGGCACACTGTCTTTTATATTTCTCTGTACAAGCTTACTCACATACATTCATATTTATAAATACTTACCAACACATTCACTCACACTTATATAGTGCTGTGAAACGTACAAACGCCATTTTCAGAAAAGGACATTTTGTACAACGCAATAAAACAAGAATCTGTGATTTATTAATTCTTTTAAACCTTTATTTAAGTGACAAAAGGACCATGATTTTGCACTGACCAACAATTGTATTTTGCAAATGTAAATAAATGTAGAATTTCTGCAACACACTTAAAAAGTTGGGACAGAGACATGTTTACCACTGTGTTTCATCACCTTTGATATCAATTACAGTTTTTAATTGTCTGGGAACTGAGGATACAAATTTTAAC
This sequence comes from Trichomycterus rosablanca, assembly GCF_030014385.1. NCBI lineage: Eukaryota > Metazoa > Chordata > Actinopteri > Siluriformes > Trichomycteridae > Trichomycterus > Trichomycterus rosablanca. The sequence goes on along the minus strand of NC_085988.1, from coordinate 67,575,977 downwards.
CACATGGGCAAGGGATTACGTTTGACTGAATGGGCACAGGCATACTTGTGAGAATCCTTCTCAGAAAAGTGGCTGTATACATACCTATAGCTGAAAAGATCACATAGTGCTTCTTATGTGATATATATTTTGTTTTTGAAATAAGATGTTCAGCAAGCTCATGGCAAGGTGGCCAAATACTTTGTGTCATATAGTGTGCCTCACATATGACATTTGACAACACTGTGGACAGAGGTGACAAATTTTAGGGTTGACTGACAGTACACTGCTAGAGTAAGTGTGTGTTTGAGGTTTATCTATGGGGATATTTAATATGTGCATTTCCTTTTACATGTTAATATGATATAAAATATCAGTTTTACAAAACAGAATGAAACAGCAGATGTCTTTATTAAACTTGTTAAGTTAAAATGTTAGTTAAATGTTAGTTAAACTTGCTGCCTGACTGCACGTGTGTGTGCTCATGCAGCTTTGGTATTTGCTAGCAGCTCATGTACATTCATTTTGTGCATCTGGAGAATTAAAAAGACTGCCAAAACCAGCAGAAATACATCAGGCCGAGTCCAGTCAGTGTAGTACATAGTAGGCTATTGCAGGTTAATGCACGTCCATTAGTGTCATTATCATTACCGTAGTAACTGGGTTATCATTGTGAAAGTATTTGATAACTGCTTTGTGCCTACTGACTTTTTATTGAACAACTTTTATTTTATTTAGGTATGTATACCTGTCTTTGTAGCAGCATGTGGATTTAAATACTTTGGAAGCAAAAGCTTGAGACCAGTAGAGAGTATACTTGATACAATGTTTTTCTTTACATATACTCATAAAATCATCATATAATCAACATAATAATTCAAGTAAAAAAGTAAAATCATGTTAAAAATGTACCATATCAGTTCCTCAATGCATAAGGCCAGATTTGCTTGAGTCTTATCTTTTTTATTGAAGTATATCAGTCGACCAAAAGCATGTGGATGTGATCCACTCATCAGAGGTTTGTTTAAGAAATTACATTTGCATACATTGTTTACCTATTGACACGGCCAAGAAAATGACCTATATGGTCGAAGGTATTTGGACACCTGACAGTGAGCTTGTTGGACATCTTATTTAAAAAACAAATAGTAATAAATTGGACTGACCTCTATGTATCTGTTGAAATTTGTGCCCATTCAGTCAAAGGAGCATTTGTATGGAAAGAAAGCCTCAATTGATGTTCCAGTTCATTCCAAAGCTGTTCAGTGTGGCTGAGGTCAGAGCTCTGTGCAGGCCAGTGGAGTTTCTTTAAACCAAGCTTTTCTTTATGGTTTTATAAATGCTGGAACAGAAAAGGGGCTGAATTGTTAAAACATATTATTTTCTTAATATAAATGATTTATTACACTTGTAAGCAATTGTTGTGGCTGAAACATGTAAATTCAAAATTTAGAACTGATTTCTGATGACATAATGTACGAAATCTAATTAAACATTTCAAAGATTTATATTTTTACTAAAATTGTTATATGATTTGTAATGAGAAAACATTGTATGCAATCTGGGAAGAATGCAAAATAGGTACATTTTCACTAGTTGTTTTAAAATACTAAAAACTGCTTTTATCTTAAACAATCCATTTCTTTAATGTAAATCTTTGAGTCTAATCAAATGTTTTTTTGATTTAATTTTTCTACTTTACTACATTACTATATAGACAGTGACCCTAAGCTTGCCGTACATCCCATTTCAAAACCATGGGCATTATTATGAACTATATTGTGAAACTGCACCACTACTGCATTCTGTTATCCGGTGCTGCTCCATACACATTGCTGTTGTAGTTCAGCATAGGAAAATGACACTTAAAAAACTCTACTGGTGTTGCATTTCCACCAGTATAAAGTCCACTGCTAATTATGTCATTATGCTGTGATAGCTGTTGTCTGTGTGACATCAGGGCAAATGGTATTTACTGCAGGGGTCAGAAGCATAGCAAGATGGGCAATATTTGTTATAATTATTCATTCATTTATTCATTCCTTTTTGCCATCTGATTCATTCTGTTCAGGGTCGAATACTACAAAGAACCAGTGTGCATGAGGCAGGAACACAACCTGAACAAGGCCGTAATCCTTCATGAGTTATATACATCCACACATCTTTTAAACCAAAAAGTACATAAAAGATACTTACCTGTACATTTTAAAAACATGTCAAGCTTTTCTGTTCATTTGGGAAACAATATCTTCCCTTTTGGTACATTGGCAGACCTTGGCACAGCAGGTAGTGTGGGTAAAGCAAAACTCCTTGGTTCAGAGGGTTTGCCCTATCTTGCTGTTTTTGAGAAAACTTTTCTCCATGGGTTTTTGCATGGGTTTACTTTTACACCTCTAAACATTTAAGTAAGTGTATTGGCTTCTTTAAATTGCCCCTAGGTGTGATTAAGGGAATGGTTAAGTGTGTCACCCTGCAATCTGTGTAATACGCTATTGTCCAGGGTGCACTGTGCTCTGATTAGGTAAAAAACAGTTACATAATCATTACTATATAAATAATAAAGATTTGTGCAAGTTGTTCATGCGTGAAATGTGAAATGCTGTATGAACTTAACTGTAGGCTATGTTATATAATTGTGTTGCAGTTGTACGGTGCATTCAGGTTTGTTTTTGTGTGGTATACATTTAGAGCAGTGGCAGTGTCACTCTCATCTAAAACCCAGAGCTAGATTCAGAATTCCTCTCACGTATGCTGGGCTCAGGAGTATAACTGGCCCAATTACAATGGTAGGCCAGTATCACAAGCAAACACGAAGGCAAGGAAATGGAAAGGAAATAGCAGCTTTGGGAGATGTCTAGAAGTTAAAACTGGATGGACCTGGCAGCACTTGTCAGTCTGATAACTTTTATCAACACAAAACTTTTTGACAGATTTTAGATTTTTCTTGTAAACACAGTTGGTTTTTCCTCTTGGCCAAAATGGTATGATTAGTAAACAATGACTTTTCCCCCCCGCTGTGTGTGTGTGTTCTTGTATGCATTAATTATTTTACCTGTTCATTTTTGTGTCTGCTGTCTAAACATGTAAAGTAGAATGCCAGAGGTTGCTATCTTGCTACTTAAGGCTGGATTCCAGGATGTCACAGTGATGGCAACAGTTTGTGTGGGTGCAGAACAGCTCCAAAGTCCCAAGGACTTGGGTTTAAACCTGGCCTCCAGTCACTATCTGTATGTCAATTGTCTATGTTTTTGTTGTGTCTGTGCTGGTTTCCTTTGGGTAAATAAAGGAGTGAATAGATGTTTGGTGGTGCCCTGCGATAGATCCCTGTCCTGGATGTATTCGGACCCACTGTGACACTGATTAATATTAGATATTATTCATTACACTGAAAATGCATGATTGAGTTAGGATTTAAAGGTATCCAAAGTTAGACTTTGTGCTTCTCAAGAATGGTCTTCTGAGATATACAACCATACCCCAAAGAAATTCCTGAGGCTCTTAGAAAAAGCTGGAAAGGTTAGTGAAGCATTTCCTAAGGCCGTCTACAAATAGGTCACCCTCACTACCTCACACTGGGTCACCATCTTCAGTATGCAAAAATGCCATTTAAATATTTCACAAACTTTAGGAGTAAATGTTCTGCGAATTTCTTAGACTAAATTCTCTAGCAATTTAAAATGCTGTGTTTGAAAGCAAGAACATGTCCACCTAAACCTCATCTTAACTATACAGCATGGTGGAAGGAAAATTATTATTTGCATTATTGCTGTAACCCACCAAAGATAGAGGTGTGATCTGTTTTTAAGGAAAAAATTTCAGCATGGTCTAATATGAATAAGCATTTTTGTACAGGAATAGAAATACGGAAATATGATTTGTTCTGAATGTCTAAACAACATGATCAGTATTAAACACAAAACCTTCCTGTTTTTTTTCTAGCTTCTCTGATACAGGTTACACCAATAATCTGGACATTTAACTGTAAAGTATTGGTAGAGATTATAAGACAGTCAGACAGAGAGATAGACAGACAATGTTTTGACTGAACTCACACTTAATTGTATTTATTAAATTCAGATAAATCTTGGATTTAATGCCTCTGTCCGAATGCTGAATTCGCTGCCTCTGTCCAAATGCTGACTTTGAACAGAAGCTCCAATTGACTGTTTTGCATAATGTTGTGCGGCAACGGTGACACTTCAGCTTGGGAATCAACTAGGCTCCGGCTTTAGCGGTTAGAATCTGTTAGCGTATCTATGATGTCTTTACCAGCTGCTGCTCTGATGTGACGTCCATTTATACACTGAGTGAATTTTTCCAGGGCTATTATGCAGCCAGGCTTTGTATTAGGGAACAAGTGTGTGTTTTATGCATGTGTTTAGTACAGTTCAATACAGATCTCTCTCTCTCTCTCTCTCCATCTCTCTGTCTCTTTCTTTATCTGTTTCTTTCTCTAAGTCAGATGTGCTGGTGGGGGGCTGATGAGTCCACCTGGCCTCCATGGTGTGTGTGTGATTAACACAGCCCCTGGCTGGCTGGCTGGCTTAGTCTGTGTTTGGAGTCTTCAGCAGAACAAGCCCCATAGTGCCCACAGATGGACAAACATATTGAGTGATTTCTATTAAAAAAGGCTGTGTGACCTGAGACGACTTGGTGTGGCCTGAGATGACCCAGACAACAATTTAGAAAAGATTTTGGCATATTAGTAAGATTGTATGCATAAATTCATTCATTCATAAGCCAGCTGTTTTTTGGATTTGTATTAAGGTACTTAAATAATTATGTTCTTTATAGTAAAAGTATCAGGTGTGTTTCATCTGCTAGGGTTGCCCTCCTTGTTACAAAAAGACCATATTAATAGAACAAAGTAAATGTATTAAGGAATAAAAATAATATTACTATCATAGCAGGTGGGGTGTGGTTTGAGCGTGGGCTTTAGCAGATGAGGAAGATTAGGAGACGACTGAGAGGGTTAATTAGTGTGTGGGTGTTATTTACTGTCTCTATAACAAGTCTTTTGGGGGTTTTTTGCTCTCTCTTTCTCTCTTTATCTCTCTGTGATTGTCAGGAACAATTTGGGATGAAATTGAAACTTCACTGAAATCCAGACATTTTCAAGGCCTTTTCAAATCAGTGCATTTCCTTATAAATGCTGTTTTAACTACACCAACTAGGCATAACATTATGACCACTGACAGGTGAAGTGAATAACAACGATTATCTCTTCATCATGGCACCTGTTAGTGGGTGGGATATATTAGGCAGCAAGTGAACATTTTATCCTCAGAGTTTATGTGTTAGAAGCAGGAAAGATGGGCAAATGAGCAAGTTTGATAAGGGCCAAATTGTGATGGCTAGACGACAGAGGGTCAGAGCGTCTCCAAAACTGCAACTCTTGTGGGGTGTTCCCGGTCTGCAGTGGTCAGTATCTATCAAAAGTGGTCCAAGGAAGGAACAGTGGTAAACCGGCGACAGGGTCATGGGCGGCCAAGGCTCATTGATGCACGTGAGGAGAGAAGGCTGGCCCGTGTGGTCCAATCCAATAGACGATCTACTGTAGCTCAAATTTCTGAAGAAGAGCCACTCAGGTGGCGCAGCGGTAAAGTACACTAGCTCACCAGAGTTGGGTTTCGAATACATCATATCGAATCTCAGCTCTGCCTTTCCAACTAGGCTGGGCGGCTGCATGAACAACGATTGGCTGTTGTTCTGGGTTAGAGGATAAGAAAGTCGGATCATAGGTCCTCATAACTGGTGCGACTGCGGCCTCTGCTGGCTGACTGATGGCACCTGCACAGGGCTGAGGAATAATGCTGATATGGGTGTGGCCCTCCATACACAGTGCCCGTCAAGTGTATGAACTCGACTAGTGCAGGTGAAAAATGCACTATCTGTACTGACTTTGCGTACAGGAGGGGGGCGCTTGTCAGTTGAGAGGCGTCCTCAGTCAGCGGTGAAGGGTCGAATCAGTATAGAGGCCGCAATCAGGGTAATTGGACACGACTAGACTGGGGGATAAAAATTGGGTTCTGGTTCTGATAGAAAGGTGTCAGAATACACAGTGCATCACAGTTGCAGGGCTGTTTTGGCAGCAAAAGGGGGACCAACACAATATTAGGAAGGTGGTCATAATGTTATGCCTCATCGGTGTAGAATAAGAACAAATTTGTTACCATTATTGTAAAACATTAAGAAAAAGTTTATGGATATTGTATTAACCAACTTCACTTTTTGATTCAATCTATTAATGCTGTGTAAACAAAACAATAAAGTTAGAAATGCAACAGATTGTCTGTAATAGCAACATATTAGTAAGGGTGGCACACAGCACAAAAGCCCTGGGAGCCAGGATTTAATGTCACATCTATTTTGTTTGTTACAGTTAGTACATTGCTATTTCTGTGTCTCCAATAATATTTTATAGACCTCAGTTACGGTGTTTCATAAGTTTGATCTAACCACAGTGAATACGTGGGTAGTTTGTCCTTGCTGGCTTGCTCTGCCCTTAACCACATCAGTCCCCCTTTTATCACCTGACATGCTTTTTGTTCTAAAGAAGAATGATGTTCTCATTCTCTGCCTTTGGTTGGTTAGAAATGGGTCAGATTTAAGATAGAATAATTCATGCAGAAAAAAGAGCTGTCCATCTGAGGGAATGAAATGTAATAAAAGTTTCTTTTAATCGAAGGAAAACAAGAACATGCCTCAGGAAAGGTTGCATGTGCGTGTACCTCAGCAGGCTTTATAAAGGAAAGGTCTAGAAGTAAATCTATTCTTGCTGCCCACATTAGAGCATGCTCTTTAATTGCACAGTCTTCTTTCACTCTCTATAGCATAGCCTGATTTTTAATTTCGTAAGAGGTAATCTGTGTTAAAAGCCCACTGAGCGACTATTAGTTCATTCTTATTTACTCATTTTTACTAAGATTTATAGATTTCTTACGAAGATTGGCTTTATATTATTTTGTATCTGAGATGAGTCAGTAGCTTGAGTCAGGGCTGCTCATTATTAACAAACTGTAGAATCATTAAAGCAACTATTTAAAATGCTTTACTGACTCTTACTCTTTCATTCTCTAAAACCAAGACTAGCAGTCTGATTGACTGCATTTAAAGATGTGTTAACATTTGCTTGCTTAATTGTAATCAAAATGTCTTAACATGGACATACACACACAGGCTCTCTTGAATGTAAACTCATCCAATAGTGTGCCAATTTTTGCCCGTCATGAGGGAACCGCCCTAAATAAGCAAACTGCCCAGAGGCGGTGTGATGACCCTTTTCCAAGGAACTCAGTTGTCACTGGAACTCTTGAGCAGCTTGCCATATTATGAAAGCCAGTTTTGGTTTTTGCACTGTACCTTTTCTATCCTCTTTCCCTGTTGCAGACCTCAGACATTTTTGTGTCTTTTATTTGTTACTATTGTTTAGCCACCTATTTATTTTTCTTTGTGTCACTGTATTGTTTTACCTTTGGTTAAGCATCCTGTAAATTGTTTTTTTTATTATTATTATGAAAGTGCATGTCTGTACCTGCCTTAGTGCTGAAGGTTACACTTTTATCTCTGCACAAGAATTGGAGTGAGTTCTTTCTTACGCCCTTCACCAAGTCTCTTTTTGCCTAATTTTGCCAGACAGCCAACTCTAAGAGGCTTCAAGGTTATTGAAGTTTCTGTCCTTTATTAAATATAGGTCTCTGTATCCCTGAAAACACTCAAATCCTTCAATATGGTTTTAAATATTTGCTTTATATTATTATCCTTGATCTATTTATTGCTTCAATTTGATTGCAGAGATCCACAGACAGCTTCTTGGACATGAATTGTATTTGTTCTGACAATGCAGTGTAAATTGTAAACTTATAAAGTCAGGTGTGTGTCCAAAGTATATCCAATTAATTCAAATTGATACAGGTGGACTTCAAGGGAATTCCACAGCAAATGATATGAATATTTTGTTTTTAATTTATAATGAATTAATAAAAAAAAAAAAACTAAAAATAAGAATAGAGTAGAAGTAGAGTGATGGAAATAAAATGCTAATAATATCCATTTAAAATAAAATCCACAAAACAATAAAGTGGGCAAAAAGTCAGAAGTTCTAAAAACCTCTTAAATTCACTGTGTATATAATATCCATATATTAGTCTTTACTGGTTGGTAACAAATTTACTTAATAAATAAATACATGTTTAAAAAATAAACTTTGTATCATTTCCTCTACTTTGAAGCAGCCATTGCATCAGGGAACTGTTCTACATTTTATTATTAGTGCCCTCTTTCCACATACTCCACATTATGTAGAAGCATGGCAGATGATTTTAACATTATCTCATAAATCTTGTAAAATCTTAATCTTAAATCTCATAAAATACTCACACTGCTCCCTAGTCTAGTGACCACAAGTCCCAGGTTTTTTAATTTATTTAAACAAGTGCTTTCATGTGTTTCTGTGAGTCTAGTAGTGGACAGTGTTGCCTCTCTCTATTTTAAGTATTCCCAAGATCTTGCCACAAAAATCCCAAGGTAGTACTAAAAATCCCAAGTAAATAAAAAGTGAAGATTTATATAACAGATTTTCACAATTATTCACAAAAACAAAAATCTGAGTTAACTGACTAAGTTAACAGATTTATTTCTGCAATCTATCACAACAATTACCAAAAAACGGAAGAAAAATGCACAGACGACAACAGACATGACGTCATGTTCTCGCATCCAAGAAAATGTAAGTAAGTAAAGAAGTAAATGTACAGTAGCCGTAGAAATGGCCAGCAACAACCAAAGGTTATTATTTAGTAGTAGTGCGTTTTGTAATTCCTTTTTTATGACTGTTGACTATAAAATTGCATGCAGATTTTTAATTGCTTGAGTGCAGCAAAAATTCCAAGATTTCTTGGCAAAATCCCCAAATCCCAAGTAAATCCCTCAAATCCCAAGGAGTGCCGACACTGGTAGTGGAGTGGTCGAGATACTACCTGCTTATATCTGGGGTCAATATTTTCTCAGAGAAGTGAGAAGTGCACCCCAAACCATATATCTCCAAAACAATCAAACATCATATAAATTGGTGATGACAGCACCACTTCCAGAGAGCTCATATGCAGACATTGTTCAACAGAGTGTTACATGAATGGTGGGAGATGCTTTGTACAATAAAGGCAACTTAAAATTTGTATGACTGGGTTTATTTGTTTGAGCACACCAAACAGTGGAGTACTTGCACACCAGCAGTGAGTTTTTACCTTGTCAGTGGGTGCTTTCTAAATTTGTTTAGTCTTGGTTCCTATATTGAACCAGAACAGGGCCGAAATACATTCTGAAGTCACTGTTTGCCAATCCATCACATACATTACATATTCACACCCACACCTAAACAATTTAGATCAGCCAATCCACCTTCTTCATTAATCAAAGAGGTGAAAGAAAACCAGAGTACCCAAAGGAAATCTACATGATCACAGAAAGAAAATGAATCACAGACAGTGACCAGATATGAAGATCAAAGCCAGGTTGGTGTGTGCATTACCCACTCATGACAGTGTATCAGAATACACACATCCAGAGTATGTATCTTAACTGCAAAAAATATAATAATAATAATAGCTTTCCTACATTTTATGGATTTACGTTATTATGAATCAATAGATCTTGGGGGAACAGTGGGAAACCGTTTACTTTCTCTCCTCCTCTCGGCATGAGTGCATGCCTCAGTGTGGCATATGTCTCAGCCACACTAAATCTGTTCCAGCATAATTACTCTACTTCTGTCGAGCATCTTTATTCGTAATTGCATTTTGTATAATAACCGTATATGCAGCTAAATTTAGCCAGCAGTCTGAAGCCATTAGCTTTAATTTTATGCTAGTTTCACATGCCACACTTTCATTTCAATGCACTCCCCTGTTGCTCTTGTATTTATTTATAGAATACCATTAGAATACCATTACCGTCACTTTTATTTATGCAATATTTCTTGTGAAATATTAACAATAGCAGACCACCAAGGCTATGGCTATGTCAGAAACACAAGAAGTGGATGAGACAGTTCAATCAAATAGAATATTGAAACAATGGTTCATTCCTCCTTCAGTGCTGTAATGAGTTTTGGGTACATTTTAATTTCAGAAACGAGTCAGCGTTGTGCCAGGATTGTGGTCTCAGCTATTGTGTTGCTGATTAAGCTAAATGCCAACAATGAGTGACTTACTCCTTATAATTATTGTGGTTTTTGTGTTTGTGTTGTACTCGGATTGGGGGCACTTTCCAAGTATTTCAGACCATGCATTGAAGACTAAAAGCCTCACAAAGCAGAACCCAGTCACCCTTTTTCTTTTTTCTACTCAACTCTTCCTTTTAAAAAGTCAAACAGAGCGAACATGGCAATCAGCACTCAGGCTCTAGGCTCTGTTGGGTGTCATTAAGAGAAAATCACAGGGTGCATGTGGGTTTTTTAGCTTCTAGCTTTTAGTGTTGCCAGATTGAGTGGTTTTCTACCCCATTTTAGCTGTTGGATAGTTTTAAATAGTGATTGATCAGGAAACAGTCAATTAATGGATTAGTTAAATTAGCAAAGCATTTTTTACTTAGTATGGTTGAAATACCAATAGTGTCAAAGCTACATTTTTGTGTTCTTGAACTAAATGCTTTATTCTGTTGTTGTAGGCTGGTAGAACACCAGGGTATTTTAGAAATGTTCCTATCTATAACACTATGTATCTGTCAACAGCCTTCGTAGTAAGTGTGAACAAACAACTAAGGCTGCCAAATCTGATCAGACAGACACATGAAGGGAAAAGTAGAAAAGCAGCATAACATGTATTAATAAAATATTAGGCCACCACAGGCCACCAAAACATCTTCAATGCACTATGTAATAGTTTTGTTTGTTGTTTAAAAATAAAGAAAACTATATTTATGTAAAGAAATGAACCAGAAGTTGATGGTCTGCTACTAATGTTCTCTACTTTCAATTAAAAAAGAACACAGGCACATCGATAAACTAAAGTCATTTTTATCTTTACAGAAGTGGGGTCTGATGAGAGACAGACGATTGTACTCTTTATTTATTTAATCTTCCTATACTGTAATGATCAATTTCTTTCCAGAATATATGGTTACATAAATAGACAAAATCTGTAGTGTAGTTAGCTCATGTGAAAACAGGGTTTTAGTCTTAAACATTTAACCTGTAAGTGGGTTAAAAAGGAAAACAGGAATACACATGAATTCTATTTATTTAATTATTTGTTTATTTATTTATTTATTTATTCATGTATTCATTTGTTCTTGTGTGTAATGTGTAAGTCTTTTATGAATGAGCACCAGCTAACTGGAAACCTCTCTGGAGATCAGGTTTCATGAAAAGGCATTTTCAATTAGAGCACTGAGAGCCAGTTCAACAGGACATTGAAAGACGTAAGGGATGGAGGTCTGAAAATACCTTGTATCGATAGAACCACACTGTCTACATGCAGCCACAGGTTTGTAATTGTGTACGTGTGTGTGTGTGTGTGTATGTGTGTGTGAGTGTGTGCACATCTACACTCTGCTTACGCACCTGCCACAAACCTGTCTGGCAAATCCTGGGCTGTACACACGTTCACAAAGGCAGATAGACGAGCTGATGAGAGAGACAGCGACACAGAGACCAGCCACCCCAGCCATTTCCTCTGGCCTTGAGTCCAGCTCTAACACACACAGGGCCTACTCAAAAAAAAGAACAGGATCATCACGCAAGCATCATTTTACACCTGGTATACCTGCCACCTAATGACAGACTGCTTAACAAAAGACTGTTATTGCTGCTAATCTGTGTTTACAGTGATCCACATGCACAGCAATAATAAAGAAGGAGTTTGTATGCCAGCATTTACACAAACCTATTTTTACTGTGTTTATGGTAGAAGCAAGTATGTCACCTAAATTTAAATTAAATTTAACCTTTCATTACATTGTTCCATAGTTTATAAAATAGTATAAAAATACAAATATCACTCACTGAACACTTTATTTATTAGGAACACATGTCTTGAACATGGGGCAGTAGTGGGTAGCACTGTCGTCTCACAGCAAGAAGAGCCTGAGTTTAAGTTCCCGACCGGTCGGCCAGGGTCCTTTTTGTGTTCGTGTGGGTTTCTTTCGGGTGCTCCAGTTTCTTCATGCAGTCAAGCTAACTAGAGCTGCTAAAAATTGCCACCCTTAATTTCTAGGTCAATTATTTTTTTTACTATTATTTTTTATTATTTTTTCTATTTTACTTAAGTATACACTGATTAGCCATAACATTATGACCACCTCCTTGTTTCTACACTCACTGTCCATTTTATCAGCTCCACTTATATAGAAGCACTTTGTAGTTCTACAATTACTGAGTGTTGTCCATCTGTTTCTCTGCATGCTTTGTTGGCCCCCTTTCATGCTTTTCTTCAATGGTCAGGACTCTCCCAGGACCACTACAGAGTAGGTATTATTTGGGTGGTGGGTCATTCTCAGCACTGCAGTGACACTGACATGGTGGTGGTGTGTTAGTGTGTGATGTGCTGGTATGAGTGGATTAGAAACTGCAGCTCTGCTGGAGTCTTAAAATACTGTGTCCACTCACTGTCCACTCTATTAGACACTCCTACCCATTTGGTCCACCTTGTAGATGTAAAGTCAGAGACGGTCGCTCATCTATTGCTGCTGTTTGAGTTGGTCATCTTCTAGACCTTCATCAGTGGTCACAGGACGCTGCCCACAGGGCGCTGTTAGCTGGATGTTTTTGGTTGGTGGACTACTCTCAGTCCAGCAGTGACAGTGAGGTGTTTAAAAACTCCATCTGTGCTGCTGTGTCTTATCTACTCATACCAGCACAACACACACTAACACACCACCACCATGTCAGTGTCACTGCAGTGCTGAGAATGACCCACCACCCAAATAATACCTGCACTGGTCCTGGGAGAGTCCTGACTATTGAAGGACAGCATGAAAGGGGGCTAACAAAGCATGCAGAGAAACAGATGGACTACAGTCAGTAATTGTAGAACTACAAAGTGCTTCTATATAAGTGGAGCTGATAAAATGGACAGTGAGTGTAGAAACAAGGAGGTGGTCATAATGTTATGGCTAATCAGTGTATACTTAAGTAAAATAGAAAAAATAATAAAAAATAATAGTAAAAAAAATAATTGACCTAGAAATTAAGGGTGGCAATTTTTAGCAGCTCTAGTTAGCTCTAGTTAGCTCAATTACAGTCAGTAATTGTAGAACTACAAAGTGCTTCTACTGTATATGGTAAGTGGAGCTGATAAAATGGACAGTGAGTGTAGAAACAAGGAGGTGGTTTTAATGTTATGGCTGATCGGTGTAATGTGGAATGAAAACATCATATTAAATTCGAGAAAATTGCAAATTAAAAGCATCTTCGCTGGTGGTGCACCAACACTATCTGCTGTACCACAATGCTGCCCTCTTTGGCAGTATAGTCTGAAAAAGAACATTATTTATTCATCTTCAGTAACAGCTACAGAAGCATACAATGCAAAGTGGGAATACACACTGGATGCAAGTGCCAATGAACTGTAGGGCTAGACACTGGTAATGTTTTACAGAGAATTTTGTTTCCAAACAAGCAGAATGTATCTAAGAAATGGCCACATGTGTGGTTCCAAAAGTAGTATGTACCCCTCAGCATTAAAAGTGTCTTCAGAAATGTGACTCTAACACACTTCCATACCATGGTAGATGCTGACTTTTAAAACTTTAATAACAATCTGAATGGTCCTCTTTGGCATGAAGAACAAATTGAAAGTTGGACCACAGCCTTCAGAGGGGTGGGCAGCCGTTCCAAAATTTTGATAGGATTTAATCGGGTTTAACTAATAAAGCTAGAGGAATATCCAAAGTGCCCTAGATGCAAAGGCAATCAGGCTAACTCAGCAGTCATTGATTTATATACAGTAACTCATTTATCCTGGTCAAAATCCAGATGTGGTGCAGGAATACACCCTGGACATCAGGCTAGCTTAGAATTTTAATTAATTTATTTATTTATTAGGATTTTAATGTCATGTTTTACACACTGTGGTGACATTCATGACAGAAACGATAGTTACTCACTACACAAGATTCATCAGTTCACAAGTTTAATGTCAAACACAGTCATGAACAATTTTGTATCTCCAATTCACCTCACTTGCACATCGAAGAGGAAACCGGAGCTCCTGGAGGAAACCCACACAGACACGGGGAGAACATGCACACAGAAAGGACCTGGACCACCCTACCTGAGGCACAAAACCAGGACCCTCTTGCTGTGAGGCAACAGTGCTAACCCTCAAGCCCAGAATTTTAATAAATTGATCAAATTATTGTATGTAATAACTGTTGTTGGTTGTTGAACTATTACAAAGAATATGCTGAAGTTTCATGTACATTGGCAAACTTAATATTAAATCTAGGACTAATATTAAATCAAGCATGTGCTTCTTTAGAACTGAGAAATCACAGACATAAAAATAATCTGTTTCTCTCTCTCTCTTTCACACACACACATACACACACTTGTATTTTTGGGTCACGAAAATATTTTTGAAGTGGAACAAAATGAAGATGAATCCTCTCTGTGAAGTGAAAAAGTAAGACAGAGGAGGACAGAGATGACAGCTTATTTTTGGAGAGTGATGGCAATATATGGGGCTGTGATCCAAGAGATTGTTGATTCTATGACACCCAGTTAAGGGAATAGAGTGTCTGTGAAACAGGGTTGCAGCAGAATGTAATTATTTTAGTGCAGGAGTGCAGCACTTCTATCTTATAGTTACATATAGGCTGAAACATACTATAGTCAAGTGATGCCAGGACAATCAAGGTTGGCAGGCTAAATATGCCATCTGCTTAATGAGGATGCCCCATAGGCAACACACAGACACAAAACTCTGAAATCTCTGAAATTAGGTCACTCTCATTTTATGCCAGTCATTAATAACAATAATTAAAAGAATTATTATTATCATTGTACAAGTACAATAAGATTACCTATCAATACCTACTGGTGAAGTGAATAACACTGATTATTTCTTCATCACGGCACCTGTTAGTGGGTGGGATATATTATGCAGCAATTGAACATGTTATCCTCAAAGTTGATGTGTTAGAAGCAGGAAAAATGGGCAGCGTAAGGATTTGAGCAAGTTTGATAGAGCCAAATTGCGATGGCTAGACGACTGGGTCAGAGCATCTCCAAAACTGCAGCTCTTGTGGGCTGTTCCCGGTCTGCAGTGGTCAGTATCTATCAAAAGTGGTCCAAGGAAGGAACAGTGGTAAACCGGCGACAGGATCATGGGCGGCCAAGGCTAACTGATGCACGTGGGAAGTGAAGGCTGGCCAACAGACGAGCTACTGTAGCTTAAATTGCTGAAGAAGTTAATGCTGGTTCTGATAGAAAGGTGTCAGAATACACAGTGCATTGCAGTTGCAGGGCTGTTTTGGCAGCAAAAGGGGGACCAACACAATATTAGGAAGGTGGTCATAATGTTATGCCTGAGTGGTGTGTTTATACATTACATAATTATAACAAACATTAGTAAAAGGTTTAAGTTCATGTCCATATGCAAGTTATATGTAATATATGAGGAGTTATAACCAGGTGGCATGGTGGCTTGTTGGGTAGCACTGTTGCCTCACAGCAAGAAGGTCCTGAGTTCAATTCCCAGGTCGAGCAGTTTGGGTCCTTTCTGTGTAGAGTTTGCATGTTTTCCCTGTGTCTTACTGGGTTTTTTCCGAGTGCTCCGGTTTCCTCCCACAGCCCAAAGACGTGCAAGTAAGGTGAATTGGAGATACAAATTGTCCATGACTGTGTTTGACAATGAACTGATGAGTCTTGAGTGACCAGTAACTACCTGTCCTGTCATGAATGTAACCAAAGTGTAAAACATGACATTAAAATCCTAATAAATAAATAAATAAGATATAGCCAAACCATATACAGTGCAATTATGCAATCGAGCATTCCAATAGTTTATTAACTAATAAAAAACTGGCATAGTCATTTTGTATTTGTGTAAACTGCATGCTGACTGAGGCTGGCATGTGTATTAGATTGGTATTGGATTAGGAGTCCAGTTCAGACAGTGAAGTTCACATGAGGTAAGGCTGGAGAAACTAAGAGACCAGACTTTTGAAGGGGTGGGTGGTATCTGTGGATATCTCTCATCTCTTCTCTCATTCTCTCTTCATGTTGTAGAGTGGTCCTTTTCATAGCAGTGCCATTGATGTACAAACCCCATTTCCAGAAGAGTTGAGACTCTTACATTTATTTGTAAAATGCAATAAAAAGAAGAATGTGTCAAATCTTTAATAAACTTTATTGCATTTTATAAATATGAATACATTTAGAATTTGATGCCTTGAACACACTGGACAGAGGCATGTTTAGCACAATGTTTCATAACCTTTCCTATAAATGAGACTTTTTAATGGTTGGGGAAGTGAGGACACTAATTGTTGCAGTTTTGCAAGTGGAATTTTTGTCCATTCTTGCTTGATATGAGACCTCAGCTGCTCAACTGTGGTTGCTATCATCTGATTCTCCTCTTTATGTTGCGACATAAATTTTCACTAGGAGACAGATCTGGACTGCAGGCAGGCCAGGCAAGCACATGCATTCTATGCCTACAAACCCACACTATTGTAACCTGTGCAGAATGAGGCATGGCATTGCCTTGCTAAAATAACCATGGACTTCCCAAGAAATGACATTGTGTCTCTCTAAAATCACAACACACACCTTTGCTTCAATGGTACCTTCACACATATGATCAGTAAAAACAATGGAAATCTTTTCTTTATACTTTATACTTATACAAGAGTGAACAAATGACAGATTCTTTATTTTACTGCATTTTACTGAATGTCGTAACATTTCTGGAAATTAGGTTTACAGTTTGTAGACATTGAGGTTGTATTAAATGTTACATTTGAAGACTCAGTGCAATCAAAATGTGGCTGTATTTTACAAATATCCAACTGTGATCCTTAAAGAACTCATTCCTCAACATCTTGACTGTTAAATATAAAGTCATGGATATCAAATCAATTTCAACACACTCAGATAAACTTAAACAGTGAAATATATACTACAATACAATACCAATAATACTAACTATTGTTCTCATTTGTCAAAATGTTACTATTCAACTTCATGTGATCGCTGTGTCAAAACCCAATGTTATGTAAACCCTGTCTTCTCTAATGCTGGTGTCCTGTGAAGTTTTCGTAGGTTTCAGAATGGCACGACCTTTAATGTCATTGAAAAGTGGGACAAGAGGGTAACAATGGCCTGCGCCAGCATTTCCCTAGGGCTTCAAGGTCATGTTTTCACCCTTTACCTATGACTTACCTTTGCTACAAAAAATTCTTCATATACCTTGAAAAGGTCACACTACTGGAAAAAACATGCCACTCGCTGGTGCAGAAATTGTGCAGATTAGTATTTAAAGCTCAGTTGTGTATGCTGCATTGAGAGTTGAGGTTGCAGAGGCATTATTAATGTAATACTATGAAAAAAAGAAATTTCCCATTTTCCGATTGCATCTGTTACTGTGTATTTATCAAGCTTAATGATTTCTGGTCATTTAACAATCACTCTTTGTAGCAAAAGAGAAAACAAATTAAAGCACATAAGAATTCTGAAATATTTTTCATTTATTTAAAGATTAAATGTATCCATCCATCACCCTTGCAAAAAATGTGCCTACATACTACATATGTGTAAGATGATTTACAGGACAGTCTCAACCTGTTCGCCATCATGTTTAACACACAAAAACCAGCAAGCAACAGTACTATTTAAAGCCCAGACACACATTTCGCGGGGAATAGATCCATTAGTGTTAATATAATTTTGACTCACCCGGTATTTAACTGAATGCAAGCTTCTCTTTTACCTGTCTTAACTCATTTAACTCATTTGTAACATTTTTAAATCTAAAAGATACTATGTGTAAATCTAAAGTATAATTTATTAATGAATATGCACTAATCATATCGTATAAACATTTGTTTAAGCAGTTCATATGTACACTATTGAGTCTACTTCCAAATCTTTTTGGTTTTTCTGTATCTCTTAAATAGATCTTTTATCTTTATGTCTACTCCCACAAATCAAAATAATCCAAACACATTCCATTTACATAAATAAAACTTTGAATTAGAAAATAAAGCCTGTGTTAAGCCCAGATACATTTCTGTAGCTATAAAGCTTTCCCACACAGGGTTCTAATTCTGCAAATCTGCATAGTATTTTATTAAAAACAGATGTGACATATAACCTCAAGCAACTTTCATCTTGTTTACCATAATGTTTCATTATATAGTGATCAGCTACACACAGGAGGGTACATATATTCTGTGATCCATTAGAATTTAATTGTCAGTACCAAAATAGTACTCTTCCAAATATTTTCTTAGGTGGCATGATGGCACACCTGGTTATATAAGTGACACACATTTACATTGTTGGCATTTGGCAGACACTTTTATCCAAAGCGACTTACAGTCTAAGCTATTGAGGGTTAAGAGCCTTGCTCAAGGGCCCAGCAGTGACAACCTGGCAGTGGTGGGGTTTGAACGAACCTTCTGCTTACTAATCCAGTACCTTAACCACTAAGCTACAACTGCCCTACACATCAGCTTAGTCATTGTAATTCTGGGTTCAACCAATAAAATGTATTATTTAAGGTGTTTTTTCACCTTGTGCCAATAAAGCTGTTAGTAATTAAATAAATACATTATTTATTGCCCTGTGATGGACTGGCAACCTGTCCAGGGTGTTCTCTGTGTTTCCGGCTTCATAACAGATAATCACTTTTACTAAGGATCTACCTTACTTAACTCATAATGTACAATCTGCTTTATCAACTTTTATTTCTAACCATCCAGGATTTTTCAGATATAATGCATCTTAGTCATGTCCTAATACAGCTACACAAAAAACTCACAATCTCAGGCTAAACTGCATGCAGGTAGATTCTAAATTCTTAAACACAGTTCTGAGATAAATTCTCTTCTCCGACTATCTACCAACATATTCTTATAAATAAATGTAGTAATTTAAGTCACTAACTTCATAGATGTGTGTGTGTGTGTGTGTGTGTGTGTGTGTTTGAGTGTGGTGTGTGTATATGTTGTGTGTGATAAATTTCAACTAATAAGCAAGTTAAGAGTTTACCATCTTCCTCTGTAGACTGTAGTTTACTCTAAGGGAGCATGTCTGTGTGTGTGTGGGTGATTTTGCAGTGTAACAAGTCCCTCCATCTCTGTTCACAGCACAAATGTGACTTAATTACTACCCAGTGTAGTCTGTGTCTTCACCACAGTGACAGTTACATTTTCACAGTCCATAGAGCATTTAGTGCTGCAACCGGTTATAGAGCTGTAGGGAGTGTGTGTGTGTGTGTGTGTGTGTGTGGTAAGTGTAAGTGTGAGAAGATTGCTTGTGTTGCATATCTTTCACTGTTCTGGATCTGTACTCACTTCTCTGTAATAAGAAGCACTTACTACTTTCTGTTCGACTGCAGATTAGCTAAGATTTATGTGCAGTATCTGTGCACTGTTCATTTTTAAACACTATATGGCCTAAAATATGTGGACACCACAGTCCTGGAGGAATGTTATTTCATTTACCTGTATATAGCTAAAATGACAAGAAAGCCACTAGAAAAAACTTGCATGTTAGACATGGGCTTAACATAAAATCGGGGTTTTATTGTTTTGTTTGGCCAATAACAAATCAGGTGATGAGAATATTGCACTTGATAATCAAAAGCTACTTAATTAGCAGTTACTTAGCCATCCTGTTAACTTGGCAAATGTAAACAGAAGTGTTGTGTCCCAAATCACATACCATTTTTATCATAGCAATAGAATACAAACTTTACCACTGGTAGTATGCAAATGTGCTAAAATTATAATTGGTAATTTGTGGTTTAATATGCAGACAACATGGTGGATTTGTTATCATTAACTGATTAAATAAAAAAATAAAAAAATAATACATAAATAACTAATGTTACTTATTAATTCACCTCTACCCTATTAACAAATAATGAATTAGTATTTTTGTTGAGAAAATCTACCAATTTGAATATTTTTGGTTCCTTTCATGTCATGAAGTGGTAGGTAACATAAAAAACAGAATAACAGAAGTGCCAGGTGTAACCTCACACCTGAGAAGATTAACAGAACATAATGTTTAGAGACTTCATCATGCCAGAAAGGAAAGGAAAATTATATCAAACAAATGTTAAAAAAGAAATTAACAAAACACAACACAATTATATTCCACAACTTAAAGTTCTTAAAAAACTATTTGAAAATAGAAAAATAGGCAACCACATTAAAAGAGCAGTAACACTGAACTCAACTGCATACAACGTGATTATCAGAAAACACAGGATAAAAAGGGACCAACTTGAGAAGAACAACAGAGCATTTGGGTTTAACTCTGCCAGCTACTTAGTCCACCAGTGAGTTACAACCCAAAGGCTAAATCAGTAGTGGTGACAGAACATGAGAAGCTGCCATTCCACCTGTGGAAAAACTTGAGAAAAGAAGTGTGTCTGTGGAGAAGCCGGTACTGTTTACAGAATGAGTTCCCACAAACAAGAGCAGCTAGAAAGGGAGCTAGCAAGAGTGATAGATACTAAAAGGACTCAGTTTAAAGAAGGCACAGGAAATGCTATAAAGTGTAGTTCTTAGAGAACCACATCTTCTGTTGGAGCGTTACAGTTTCAACTATTTTTATTACTACTATTATTATTACTGTTACTTACCTTTTATTTCTTGTTGCACACAGACATTTGCTTTAGTACAAAACGTAATAGTGAAAAACATGAAATGACAGAACATTAAATGTGTAAACAAAACAACACAGTAAGAAACAGAATTAGTTGTACATAAAAATTGTGATGACTGTTGTACATTATGCAGCATAATCCAGTTGTGTGTGTATAGTTTTTCTAGACTCTGTGTGTACCCTGCAAAGCTTTCTTGAGTCTTATTCTCTCTGATAGTTCCCTGAGACCTGGACACACATGTCTGACCCACTATCACAAAGCCACTCAGCCACTAATGTGCTTTGATGTGCCTTGTCGGAGCATGTGCGTGAGTTTGTCAGTCTAGGCTTGTGTTTATCAGACGTGTAGTGGTCTCATAAGAGGGAGCACACTGAAAATGTTGTGTACTAACTATTGCATAACATTTGTTTATATATTTACTTTTATTAATTTTATTCACCACTAGGTCTTGGCTTGAGTTGTAGCTGGTTCATCACCATGAGGTGTGCTGTAGCTTAACTCCACAAACAAAAGGCAAAAAATAGACAAAGTAACAAATGAAAGACACAAAACACAATGGAGATGGGAGATAGAAAAGACATAGAGTACAAATTAAAACTGGTTGTCTCAGTATGACAACCAAGTTCTCAGAAAAAGAGTAAACAAAAAGGAAACCCCGAACAAGCCAGGGTTGGCAATACATAAGCGGCACCACCATCCCAACAACCAGCATGTATTCAATATGGGGCCCACTCTGAAAAAGGCTTTACCGGTTATCCAGGGTGGTTTCATAAAAAAAAGAAAAAGAATGTCGGAATCTGCATTTTAAAAAAAACAAACCAGATAGAGACTGCTCTAAGCAAAAGCAGGTTGCCAACAGAGGCTAATAATTAGAACCTGATAAACAGAAGCACTTTCACAAAGAGCAGATTAAAGCTCAACAAGGTGCACGTGACAGTCATCTAAGCCTCCATGCCCCCTTTGCTGGCCATAAATAGCAAGGCAGAAGGGCATGGTTTTGTAACCGTTGCCCACCACCGTTCTCTATGACAGTTGAGCCTGTTACAGAGCACAATGAATGTCTCAGGTGAAGCAGTGTTGGGATTTTTAAATATTGTTTAAACTTACTGGCCTCTTTTCTAGGAACACATACCCTGTTAGTACTTTTTAGCACTCTAGTTAAAGACTATAGCAATTTTTATTTTATTGTTTTCATGCACAATATGCGTTAATTTTTCTCGAGTTCTTTATCACAGGACACTATTGGCTTTATATTATTAGTTGGAGCATCTCCACCCATCACTGACACTGAGGCAGTTCAAAATCTTAACAACACACACTACCATGTGTCACTGCAAGGCTAAAATGGTCCAACCCCAAAGTCTAGTCTCCATTCCAGTCCCTTTCCATTGATAAATAGGGTACGGATGGGATGATAAAGTGTACAGTGCTATTGATGGGCTTCAGTCTGTCACTAAATTCCCAAACAAGTCATCTGTACAATAGGTGAATGAATGTTTACCAGATAGGTGTAAAGTGTTTGGTGAAACTATGTCTTGTATGATAACAAAACCATTTTATTAAAAATACAGGTAAAGGAATCATATTGCACTGTATGTAAGAAGGTCACCCTAGCATATTTTCCTGTAACTCACTACAGATACAGTGCCCAGTGGAAAACCCTAACCCAGGGGTGTCAGACTCATTTTTATTGAGGGCCACATCTGCATTATGGTGGCCCTCAAAGGGCCGATTGTAATGTATCTTGCTGTGATTGCAGTCTGCCTTTTAAGTCTTGGACAATTTGTTGTTTTTCTTGGAGGCTAAATTCTGTTTGGTGTCAAAATGCTAAATTTATACTGTATATTTATATTGTATATCTACATTTCTATTGTACTCCTTTACCACAGACATGGCCTCATAACACAAGAGAAGTACCGTTTTTTCTTCTTAACTCTTTGATGCACAACCTGGGTCAAAAGTGACCCAACTGAGTTTTTATTTTCTATATCTTTGCAATAAATTAATTTCGTCATTCAAGCTTCCATGAATTTTTCAATTAACTTGTTTTTGATCATCACAAATCCTTATTTCAGTTTTATATTTTTTGCTTTTTTAATAAAAATAATTTTTGTATCACTACCCTTCTAATGAACATCATGGGTCAAAAATGACCCTTATGTATTTACTATGGAATTTGACAGAAACTACTGACATTTGTAAGTGTTTGTAGTCAAAAACATATTTACTGATCTTTTGAAAGACAACCAAAGATTAGGCTCTTGAATCTTGAATATGTCCAATACTATTTGCTTGCTAGCTGTTTACATATTTTAGTATAGATAGCTTTTATTATCTAAGACAGCAAATACATGAATAACTGACAAATGTGCATATGAAAATATTCTTGAATGGATGAATATGGGTCATTTTTGACCCATGTTGTGCATTAGAAGGGGTTTGCTTAGCTTGTGCATCAAAGGGTTAAAGCACAAATTTGTATTCACTTTCCCATCTTTCATTAAATTACCTCCTTCTGCTTCAGTTTTCTCTTCTTGTACATTTTGGGATTATTTGTAAATATTTCTCAACATCACTTGTTGGAAAACCACATCAGTTAAATGCTGATGTGGAAACACTGACATCTAGTCACTTTGCAGGTCACATAATTGACATGCATTGTGGGAGATGCAGTTTATGTACGAATTTACAGTGTATTTTAAGACAATCATACGTCTTTTAAGCTCTTACGGGCCACATGTGACCTAACCCTACTTCTTACTGAACATAAGTGAGTGCGGTACAGGAAGACTCTATGAGATTATTCACAAATAAAAAAAGTCTTGATTCATTGCAGCCTGTTTAAAACAAATACTAATGTTTAGTTTTGTTCATTATTGTAGATATATCTCTTCAGTGGATGGTTTAACGATAAACTTGAATGGTCTTAACCTTAGTCTTTTACTTTTAAATATTGTTTTTGTTTTGTTCTCAGGTGGTATGTCCTAGGTCCTTGCTTGTTCTTAAATGAGATGGTCTTTCCATCAGTACTGCTCATTAGTTTAACAGTAAACAATTACAACATTTATTTTGACTAAACTGTAAACAGTTATACTTAAGATCATGCTGAATAATGTTCGTCTATAAAACATCATTGTGGCTTCACAGGCAATGTAATACTGAGATTTCATTTCTTATGGAAATACGTGCAGTACATTACAAATATCTTAGTATAAACCTTTACATGTGTTGTAGGATAACCTATTCCATTAACT
This sequence comes from Trichomycterus rosablanca, assembly GCF_030014385.1. Taxonomy (NCBI): domain Eukaryota; kingdom Metazoa; phylum Chordata; class Actinopteri; order Siluriformes; family Trichomycteridae; genus Trichomycterus; species Trichomycterus rosablanca. The sequence goes on along the minus strand of NC_085988.1, from coordinate 67,551,904 downwards.
GTACACTGCAGTATCTCAGTATATACTGTAATAAAACAAGTTAACTTTGGGTCAGCTTGCTACTGAGAATTTTCTACCTGATATGAGCTGTATATGGAAAAAAGTCATTAAGGCATTAATCAACAGACAGATTAGGGGTGTAATAATATAGTAAATTTTATGGTACCTAATTTTATAAGAGGTCAACAGTACACTTGTAGTACAGCAATGTGAGTGGGTTTTTTATTTCCTGGTATTATTGTAAGATTTTTTGAAGATTATTGTAAGATAATTTGTTAGATAAAAGGTGCAAAAATGTTTAATGTGCAGTTGTAGTAAAAGTTTACAATTTAGCGTGCCAGAGCAAAGGGGCTGAATTAAACTGATTTCTAATTCATTTACTAAAAACTTTAAAAGCATGTTTTAAGTTCATCATTATGAGTGATTAAGTGTAGATTGATAGATAAAAGCCATTCAAAATCAAATTCACAACAAAATAAAGTGCAAAAAATAAAGTGCAAGTGGTCTGAATAGTTAATGAATTCACTGTATATGTAGCTCACACAATATTTTAACATATTTATTTAAAGATCGTATGGCTCACACAGCTCTGTAAAACAAACCCGGTTCAGTTAAAACATAAAAATACGTCTTGGTTTGTTAGCTTGGTTGTCTAGTGACTGTGAATGTGAAGTCACTTAATGTACTCAGATCACTTTTTTTTACGTTGTGTAACACTTTTAAAGAAGCTCAACCTTACAGTAGATGATCTGGTACAGCATCTTTACTGTACAATAATATGTCAGTAATAAAGATATGTCAGATTTACAATCAAGCCGCTACTGACAAACTTGTAGTTAAGTAATTGTCATAATGTATTGTGAGATTACAGTTTAATAAGCGCACACATCAAAACAATATATGAGATGTGTAAAAAGATTCAAATACAAGGGTGAAAATGAAAACTGTCATATAGATAAACATGTGAGTGACTATTGCTGGAAGGAAAGGGGAAAGAAGCCTTTAAGGCCTTTACTGGCCCTTACTGGCCCTTATACCAGATGCAACTCTTTCTGCTCTGCCATATATACAGGTCCTTCTCAAAAAATTAGCATATTGTGATAAAGTTCATTATTTTCCATAATGTAATGATAAAAATTAAACTTTCATATATTTTAGATTCATTGCACACCAACTGAAATATTTCAGGTCTTTTATTGTTTTAATACTGATGATTTTGGCATACAGCTCATGAAAACCCAAAATTCTCAAAAAATTAGCATATTTCATCCGACCAATAAAAGAAAAGTGTTTTTAATACAAAAAAAGTCAACCTTCAAATAATTATGTTCAGTTATGCACTCAATACTTGGTCGGGAATCCTTTTGCAGAAATGACTGCTTCAATGCGGCGTGGCATGGAGGCAATCAGCCTGTGGCACTGCTGAGGTGTTATGGAGGCCCAGGATGCTTCGATAGCGGCCTTAAGCTCATCCAGAGTGTTGGGTCTTGTGTCTCTCAACTTTCTCTTCACAATATCCCACAGATTCTCTATGGGGTTCAGGTCAGGAGAGTTGGCAGGCCAATTGAGCACAGTAATACCATGGTCAGTAAACCATTCACCAGTGGTTTTGGCACTGTGAGCAGGTGCCAGGTCGTGCTGAAAAATGAAATCTTCATCTCCATAAAGCTTTTCAGCAGATGGAAGCATGAAGTGCTCCAAAATCTCCTGATAGCTAGCTGCATTGACCCTGCCCTTGATAAAACACAGTGGACCAACACCAGCAGCTGACATGGCACCCCAGACCATCACTGACTGTGGGTACTTGACACTGGACTTCAGGCATTTTGGCATTTCCTTCTCCCCAGTCTTCCTCCAGACTCTGGCACCTTGATTTCCGAAAACAGTACTTTGGACCACTGAGCAACAGTCCAGTGCTGCTTCTCTGTAGCCCAGGTCAGGCGCTTCTGCCGCTGTTTCTGGTTCAAAAGTGGCTTGACCTGGGGAATGCGGCACCTGTAGCCCATTTCCTGCACACGCCTGTGCACGGTGGCTCTGGATGTTTCTACTCCAGACTCAGTCCACTGCTTCCGCAGGTCCCCCAAGGTCTGGAATCGGCCCTTCTCCACAATCTTCCTCAGGGTCCGGTCACCTCTTCTCGTTGTGCAGCGTTTTCTGCCACACTTTTTCCTTCCCACAGACTTCCCACTGAGGTGCCTTGATACAGCACTCTGGGAACAGCCTATTCGTTCAGAAATTTCTTTCTGTGTCTTACCCTCTTGCTTGAGGGTGTCAATGATGGCCTTCTGGACAGCAGTCAGGTCGGCAGTCTTACCCATGATTGCAGTTTTGAGTAATGAACCAGGCTGGGAGTTTTTAAAAGCCTCAGGAATCTTTTGCAGGTGTTTAGAGTTAATTCGTTGATTCAGATGATTAGGTTAATAGCTCGTTTAGAGAACCTTTTCATGATATGCTAATTTTTTGAGATAGGAATTTTGAGTTTTCATGAGCTGTATGCCAAAATCATCAGTATTAAAACAATAAAAGACCTGAAATATTTCAGTTGGTGTGCAATGAATCTAAAATATATGAAAGTTTAATTTTTATCATTACATTATGGAAAATAATGAACTTTATCACAATATGCTAATTTTTTGAGAAGGACCTGTATATATATACAGTATATATATATATATATATACTGTATATATATATATACAGTATATATATATATTTATCTACTTGATCATATATATATATATATATATATATATATATATATATATATATATATATACTGTGTATATATATATATACAGTATATATATATATTTATCTACTTGATCATATATATATATATGATCAAGTAGATAAATGCTAATGAGGGTATTAACATATGCTTTTTGAGAATGTGTCAGTTAACAAATCACATGGGGAAAGTCTCAATAGTTTTGGAAAATCTGAAATTATGTTATGCAAAGAAATTTAGAAATGCAAAAATTCCTGAGTGTATTGCAGGCATCACATTCTACATTAAGTCATATTTACAAAATCCAATTAAGTTGGTCAGTAAAAGCCAGGAAATGTTTTTTTATTTTGTTACTTAAATTCATTTGACAAATTGGAGAATTTACAAATCCTGCTATTTTTTAAATGCATTTTTCAAAATGTCCTGTCTTATTCAGAAATTTCAGGAGTGTGTAGGTTTTAGAGCACTTCCAAAAAGTAGAGGCAAGTTTTTAACTATATCAGCATTTTTGACATACACAGTTGTCCAGGATGACTGGTTTTGCTCCAATGGAATGTGACCCATGTTGTGATCTGTGCAGCTCAGTGGTTTCAATGGGTGCAATTAAATATTGAGTAATTACACCTTTAGTGATAAACATTAATAAATTGTTTAAAGAGTGCTAGGTGCAAAGGTTAGCAAATGTACGTTGCAAGTGCACCAGGTGAAAAGGTTGACTATAAAAATTATATGCAGTGATATGTGCAGTAAATTCATAAAGTATTTAGACCTTTTTGCATTTAGTATTTTGACTTTTTGCACAGTTTGTGTTGTGGAAGTGATTATAAATTGATATAATTTTATACCACATAATTTAAATTTTAATTTACAAAATCACCTAGAATAATAAATGATTAAAAATCTACATTTGAAATTCTCTGTTTACAAAATTATTCAAACCTTTTGTTGTGCCACTTTGAAATGTGGTCAAGTGCATCTTGTTTGCTTCAATTACCCCTAAGATGTGTTTAGAACTTGGAATTGGAGTCCATTAATAGGTCATACTTTTGAAAGGTGCATACCTGGGTCCCACAATTTACACTGCATTATCAGGATAAAAAAACACTCATAAAGTCCAAGAAAGTATTTGTAGGTCACCGCAAATGAACTGTGGAAAGGCTTTGAGTGTTTTGAGGACTACGGTGGCCTGAATAATATTAAAATGGAAGAACCTTGGCACATCCTTTAAACTTTTTTAAGTTAGTTGTTTGGCCATATTGGGCACCTGGGGAAAAAAGGACATTGGTCAGAAAGGTAAGAAAAATCCTGTCATGGGCAGATATGGGAGAAACTGACAACCGTCTCTGCAGCAATTCATAATTTAAGGCTTAGTGGCACAATGGCAGAGTAGATACAAGTATTAATTAAAAGAACCATGACACTACGTAAAAAAGGTAACATGAAATAAAAGATTAGGAAAAGGTCTGATGAGATTGAAGTTTTTGGGCATAGGAGAAACAGAGAAACTAAGAAACAGAAGAATGCTGCCAAATACAAGAACACCCTTTAAAAAATGACTCAAAACATACAGCAAAAACAACACTGTAGTTGCTTTAGGACACGTGCCTTAATGTCCTTGAGTGGCCCAGACAAAGCCTCCACCTAAACCTTGTCGAACATCCATTAAGAGACCTGAAGGTGGCAGTTCACAGATGCTTGCTATCCAGTCTGAGAGCTTAATGCTCCATGAACAATAAGATAAACAGCCCAAATCCAGGTATGCCAAGCTTGTAGAAATACTGTAGTTCCTGCTACAGTGGCTTTTAGAAAGCATTGTATTATTATTATTATTATTATTATTATTATTATCATTAATAATAATAAATTTTTCTAAAAACATGTTTTTACGTCTTTATTATGGGTGATTGAGTGTAAAGTGATGAATAACAATGGCAGTTTCATGCAAAATCAGTGTGCAACAAAGTGTGCAAAATGTCACGGGGAGTGAATACATTTTTAATCCACTGTGTAACATAATCCTATGCAATTAAACATGTGATCCTGATCCTAGGGGACTTAATAATCCTTAAGTATGTGCATTCATATTCAGTAATCAATATAGCTCTGTCAGGGTCTGGAGACTTTTAGAATCACTGGGACCAAAACAAGAATACATCCTAAACTGGTTACCAGTTTATCACAAGGTGTTAATACCCCACTTTTCTGTTCTCCTCATTCTGTTAATCAGTTTCACCTGTGTCTTGTTTTGTTCATGTACTTAAGCCTATTTGTTTCCACAGACCAGTGCGAGGTATCAGTGTTATCCATAGCATGTACTGAGCGGTTCTTCAAACGTATTGCTTTAATCATGACCCCAATTTTGTAATTTCGACTCTTCGATTTTGTATCTTGCCTACCATAGAATATTTGTAGATTGACCGACCCTGTTTGTGATTTGACCTTGAGTTTTGGATTGTGTTTTTCGGTTGTTTGCCTGACTTTTCTAATAGACCTGCATTTGCATTCAACTTATTTTGAGTCCTTGTTATACAAGGTTTAACATTACTGTTTCCATTTAGTTACCAGCTGACCAGTATTTATTTTGAAAGGAGGGAATTCAGATGACCAAGTGTACAAGGACACACAGAGAATATACAAAACTTCACAAACAAAAACACAAGATAATGGTTAAAAACCTGAGGGGTTTAGACCCTACCTTAGCTTAATGTCTGTTTGACAAGTTTCACTCACCTCCAGGTTTTTTTCTACCTTTTCCACATTTTAAAGCAAAATGTGACTAGCTACTGTATACAGTGGTACCCTGAAACTCAATGTCAATTGGTTCTGGGAGTGGTGTTAATTTTAAAAGGCGTTGAGTTTTAAGGTATTTTTTCCCATAAGAACGTATGGGAAACCTGTTAATGCGTTCCATGGTCCTGTGGAATTGCATATAATTTAAGGTTATGGTAAATGTAAAATAATAGGGGTTGTTTTTGACACTTATACACTGAAAATACCACAAATATGATATGGAAAAAAACACAAAGCAATATATGCTAATTATTTTTGGATTTCTCCACTGTGCGTCATTTAGGTGAGCTGGCAATGAAAAAAAAACTCTCTCTTTATTGGTTGTAGAGGTATAAGTGACAGCTTAGTTAACAAATTACCAGTTTTAGGGGTTTTTTTACTGCGAAAGCCCAGAGAATAAACTATCCAAGTTTACACAGTTGGATATGGATAAATATATTCTGAAAATATTCTGGAAATATTCTGGAAACATACAAGACAGCCACCAAGGAGAAAAGCAAGTGGATTATATCCCTAATGAAACAACACACAGATATAGATTTGGTCTCAATTTGAAGAAGAAAAGCTCAGGTAAGCAGCAGATATGTTTTTTTGCTGCTGTATGGTTGATCTGAGTCACACACACATCAAGTTTAAGGAAATGTCAAGTTTAAGGGTACAAATTTCTTGAAGAAGGGGTTGAGTTTTAAAAATTTCGAGTTTATGGGACGTCGTGTTACAGGGTACCACTGTATTTACTTTGGCTGAATAAATGATTACATTTATGAAAATATTATTTTTAAACATATGTGTATCATTCTGAAAAGCGTGTGGAGCCCAGGTGATATAGGTCATTTTCCACAAATCTGTAGTTGTTTATTTTTCCTCTGGTGCCTTGTTTATACATTCATTTTTCAAAATAAATTACAATGCAAGTACTTTATATACTTAATACAACTGAACAATCTATTGCCGCATGTGATTTACCAGTTTATAATCAACACAAAAGCTGCCCTCTGAAAAACAGGTGAATTTTTTTTCATCCGTCCATTAACTGCGGTATACTTTCTTTTATATTTATGTATTTATTTTAGTCTGTGTGTCTAGGTTGTTCTTTTTAGTTAATATCTCAATCCATTTTCTCATTTCCTGCTTCATATCTTCCTTTGCATGATGTTCCTCACCAACCTCCTCAGCATGGCAGTGAGAATGGAATAGAGTGTATTTTATTCTTTTTGCCATGTGTGTGGTTGCCTTAGTGTAATTTCTTGCTGAGTTTATTTATTCATCTGTTTCTGTTATTCTGTAAAGCAGGGCATCTAGTTTTAACCAACCTGCTCTATTTTGTTGTAAATGAGGCCACTGCTTGAAAATAGCTCTGGGCATCTGGAGTTTCTACAACCTAATCAGGGGAGTTTGTAAATATTACGACTTTACTGCAAGGAGCCAAAGTCCTCTCAGATATCTCTATCTGGGTTTTGTCAGATCAAATTTACTGGCCAAGCCATTTCATAATCAAAAAGGGAGATATTTATCATTAATATGAACTTTTAAGCCAGATAAAGAGTTTGCTCTGTGATTGAACATTGGAAACTGTGTTGGAAAAATTAATAATTAATTATTATAATATATTTTTATTACTTTTTATATAGCTTCTATATATGTTTTTTTGCTATATTGCTATATAAAACACCTTAAATGTACACACAATTTTATGCTTACCCACAGCAATGAGCAGGCAGTGATGTTTATAGCAGCTTCATTATGTCCAGATTTTCCACAGATTTGAAACAAAATCTGAACATTTTATGGGTGCGTTTTATGCAGTTAAGGAGCTCAAGATTACAAGAAATTCAACAATTTCAATTGCTGTCCAGGATTCAAAAGCAACATTGTAACTGCAGAACCGTCTGTATTGTCCTTTTTAACTTCAAGTTCAGAAAACTGTCATTGTGCATAAATCAACATTAGTTCCACCTAGTAAATCAACATAGTCAACATTAGTTCCACCTTTTTAATCCATTGCTTCAGCTGCTGCTTTCACTTAAAGTTTTAAACAGTAATATAACCAATGTAATGGTAACAATAACTTTACTTATTCACAGAACTGACTGAATGATTATATTTACTTGTGAATGATGTCCTAATAATAATTTAATGCTGGTACCAAAAAGCCTCTGGTTGAAGATATTGTATTGATTTACTGATTTATTTATTTATTAGGAGTTTAACATCTTGTTTAACATGTTTAACACCTTGTGTACATTCATGACAGGACAGGTAGTTACAGGTTACACAAGATTCGTCAATTCAAGTTCAATGTAAAAAAGTGTCACAGGCAATTTTGTATCTCTTTGGACTTGGGAAGAAAACCAGAGCTACTGTAAGAAACTCACACAGACAGAAAGGACTCAGCTTCAAAAACCTCAAAAAAGTTGGGATGGGGCAAAATAAGAGTGAAAAGTTTATGGAATATTAGAATATTACACTGTTTTGAAGAACTCCAGAACAAGATAGTAAATGGATGAAAGATGAGTGTATCATGATCACATATAAAAGAATATACCAAAGCAAAAATGGGTCCAGTTGTTGTAAGCTAGTAGATTTAGAGAGAGAGATGCTGTATCAACATTTAATTTTACGGACATGTTTCTTACATGCCTTAATAAATCAAATACTTTATTTCTCCTGTTCTTGCTTGCCATCATGTATAAAATAATTGTATTCATTCTCCTGTATTTCCTTGGAGTCTGCGTGATTGACAGATTTTTCCTATAAGCCCTCAATCTCCATTTTGCATCACGTGATTGCACTGGCACATAAAAACCTGGACCTATCTTGCACTGCTGCAGCCCTGTACTTACAAGACTATTTTCAGATTTTATTTTATTCCTCAATGGAGTAAACACCAGTTCACTAAATCTTTCTATTTTTCACTTAAAACTGCATCCAGAAATGTGACAATATTCCTCAGAGAATACGAATGATGTGCTTTCTGTACTTTATCTTGTAGTGTATTGCTGCAGAGCTCAGTGTTCCAGCTGAGGGGCTTTGCTTCACTGCTGCTCTCTGAAGTATCATTGTCATTTATCTTACTGCCAGCCTAACGTGCCTCTTGCTCTCCCTCTTAACAAATAAATGATGCACTTTATCATTCATTTACTTTACTGTTTATATAGACCATTAATACAGCTCAGTCAGCAGGGATTCCTATAAAAGGGTTCTAAATTGTCATGTGTTGTAGAGTTGAACAAACACATATGATTTTAGGATCTTAAATCCTAATTAGTGTGGGTTTCCTCCGGGAGCTCCAGTTTCCACCAGTCCAAAGACACGCAAGTGAGGTGAATTGGAGATACAAAAAAACTTGTGAACTGATGAATCTTGTGTAACCAGTAACTACTGTTTCTGTCATGAATGTAACTAAAGTGTGTAAAACATGATGTTAAAATCCTAATAATAATACTAAATAGGATATTAAATAAAAACATTAGTTGTTGGATTGTATGTAAAACAAGAAAGAAGACCTCCTGAAAAGCCTCAAGAAAGTCTTAACCAAAAATATTAGTACCTTTATTTGCAGTATAGCTAGACACTACCAAACAATAAATATGGAGGTTTAATCATGTCAGTGTTTAGTTGTGCTCATGTCGACAAAGATAGTCTTGTAAACAACACTGGAAAATTTTAGTTAAAAATCTAATCTGCTCAATGGATGTCAAGTGTTTTTAACATGCTAAAATGTCCTTGTGAGTGCAGCCTTAATATTGATATCAGAAAAAAAATGAAGTAAAAATATAAACAAGGGAGACAAACAGAGAGAGAAATAGAGATATTAAAGCTTATGAGTATGCTAGGCCCTTATCAGCTACATGTCATTTTGCCATGTTTTTGGTTAACTTAGTACTTTTAAAATGATCAGGGCCTGCAATTTATGTTGCCAGGACAAAAACCAAGCCATGAAGTCCATGACGCTCACAAATAAAAATACAACAAAATGTACAGTAAGATAATTTGTCTTCAAATGGTGAATTTGTTACTGTTGCTATTATCCTTAATACTTTTACATTTTACATGTATGGCATTAAACAGACACTTTTTATCCAAAGCAGCATACAATTGTGACTGAATACAATTCAAGCAATTTAGGGTTAAGGGCCTTGCTCATGGGCCCAACAGTGGCAACTTGCCAGTGGTGGAGCTTGAAGGAGCCACTTTCTGATTACTAATCCAGTACCTTAACCACTGAGCTACCACTGCTAGAACTGACCATAGTACAAAGAACAAATTAAAAGAACAACTGCTTAACACAAGACACCAAACAAAACCTTGTTCCAGCTGTGAAACAGGAATATGTCATGAAATAAGTTATCCAACAAGGTCATGGTCAGGTGTCCACATACTTTTGGCAATTAAGTGCACTGTTGTTGTAGAGAGAGCATTACTTGCTACAAGAAATAAAATAATAATGACAAAAGTTTGTTTGTTTATTAGGATTTTAACGTCATGTTTTACACTTTGGTTACATTCATGACAAGAACGGTAGTTACTCATTACACAAGCTTCATCAGTTCACACAAGTTTATATCAAACACAGTTATGGACAATTTTGTATCTCCAATTCACTTGCATGTCTTTGGACTGTATGAGGAAACCAGAGGAAACGCATGCAGACACAGGGAGAACATGCAAACTCCACACAGAAAGGACCCAGATGGCCCCACCTGGGGATCGAACCCAAGACCTTCTTGCTGTGAGGCGACAGTGCTACCCACTTAGCCACTGTGCTGCCCCAATGACAAAAGTAAATAAAAATAAATACTATCATAGCAGCACACACTACCTTATCTGATTATTAATCACTCACTCCAACCTAGTGGCAATTAAGAGCAGCCAATCCACCTACTGCATGGTTTTGTTAAATAGAAGAAAACTAAGGTATCTGGAATTCCAACAGACACAGCAAAAACAATCCACAATTCACACAAGACCGGAGACTTGTTTAAACCCAGTGCACTTCCTACTTCCTAATGCCTTATGTTAATGATTATGTTAAAACTTAGAGACAAAGTTTGTGGATCTGTGCCATATTTGGGAAATAATTATTTTGTATTGAGCTGAGCCAGCCCTTCCCTGTGTCAGACACAGATCACAGATACTGTCTGCATTTAGACAAAGTCAAACATCCATTTAGTGTATCTGCCTGAAATGTTGAAGTATAAGTGTCCAAAATCTGGCAAAGTGCATTTAAGCTGTCTGGGTATAAACAGCTTTTTAATGCTTAGAGTGGCGTCAATACAGACTTTAATTGTTACTGTGTGCTGTATTGCTGTAATAACCCATGAGGCACAGCCTATTCATTTGTGTTCTTTGTAGTGTATATTTTCTTTGTCATCTCTTCATTTTTTTCTTTAAAATACTTATTTCATTCCCTCTGTACTTAAAAACACATTTTGGGCTTTCCAGTGCTACCACATGGAAAAGAGCTGAATGCTGACTTTTGTTGTTTTCTTTTTATTTTCCATTTTCTAAAAAGAACAAAATTAATTGTCCGTTAATTAATGTCCTCTGCAGTGGACACCAAGATAATTTTTATGTTTTTATACAATGTTTCAAGATTTAGATGTAGATGAAAGAAATTGTTTAAAAATGTTGAGAAAATGGTAGAGAGAAAAAGGGAAGGAATGAGATAAACACAGATCAGAAAAATCTATGGACCAGGATAACCATGTTTTATTCAATTTATGAGTTTCCAAAGAACATTTATTAAAAACATCAACAATTAATTCATTTATTCAATCATTCATTAATTCATTCATTCATTTATTCATTCACTCATTCATTGTCTATTTTACCACTGCTTTATCCTGGCCAGTGGTGGGTCTAATTTATTGGGTGAAAGGTAGGAAACACCCAGGTCACGAGTCCATCACAGGGCACACACACACACACACACACACACACTTAGTATGTACAACTGGCCTGACTGGATGTCTTTGGACTGTGGGAGGAAACCAGAGCTCACAGAGTTTCAAAATCCATGCAAACATAAGGAAAACATGTACACTTCACACATAATAATGGATGTACAAATAATTTTTATAATAACCATTTACCTAAACACTAATTAGCATTAGATTAATTTAAGATTTCTTGTTAATTATGTTAGTAATAAAGTGTGTTTGTGTTTCATCTTAATAGATTTACAGCAGTGCAATCTGTACAGTCTTAAACAAAAAATGAAATAAAAAATGAATAAAATTTTAAGGGTTCTTGTGTTTAAAACATCACATAAAAAGTAGAACATTACAACAAAAAATGTGAAACATTGTTTTTTTCATAAGGTTTTAAAAATACAGTACATCTAAAGATTTTAGCAAATGCTCTTATGTAAAGCGACAGAAAAAGGATTAGTAAGTGCAAGGTTAGTTTCCATTTAAGTCCTGAATAATGAGATAAGTATTTAGATGTCTTTTTTAAATACAAGTATATAAAGAAACATGCCATTTGAGACCACAATGGATTTTACAATGTTTGGTCAACCCAACCAGCCAATCTCATGGTCATTTTCCACCATCACTGTGATTTAATAACTGGCCAATGTTTTAGCAAAGAGAGAGAAAAAGAGAGAATCCATGGCAATGCTCCAGAAAAGTGTTGACATCAGGGCATGTCTGGTGCACAGCTAGTCAATCTACCATTTATCCCCGCTTTCCTATAAATACACGCTTCCCACCTCACAATTACAGCTCTTGTGGCTGTTAAGATGAGAGGAGGACAGCCAGGAGAAAAAGAAAGATAGTGTGTGTGTGTGTGTGTGTGTGTGTGTGTGTGTTGTCTCAAACGCCTCTTGTTCCTCTCGTTATTATTATTAGGTCTTGTTTATTATGTGAATTATCCACAGTGATGATGATGTGATGATTATCATAATAATCGTGTTTTTATTGGGGTTGAATAAGGGAGGTGTGTAGTGCACATTGCAGAAGTTTATCCTCAATGAGGACTTACTGTCAACACCACTGTGTCTAACCCAACTAGTCTCTAAACACTATATTTTGTCTTGTATTAAAACTATCATCATACCTATATATTGCCCCCCTTGCTGCTTTAATGGTTTCATTAGAAGTCTTTTGGCAAAATTTTAAAACATGACTGCAGGAATTTGCTTCAGTAAATGAGGTTAGATTCTGATGTTGGGCCATAAAGTCTAGTTTTCACTGGGAATTTTAAATGCTTTTTAAATGAGTTAGATAAAGTTGGGTTAAAGACAATGCAATTAAGTCTATCCCCTGGGGTTAAGCACACAATTTCATAAATTATACTCTAAAGCATAAGACAAAGACTATAGCATTCTATAGCATAAGACATAAGACAAAAGGCATTTTCCAAATCTAAGTGGAAATCCAAGTCTTTTCACAAAATTTTGGGGTGTGTCTGAGGGAATCTGTACACATCAATTTAAAAAGAACTTCTATGGTCAGGCACTGATAATGGATGAATTAGCCCAATATACAGTTTGTATTAAGGTGTTCAATGGGGTTAAGGTGGAGGTTTTTCACACCAAAACCATGAAACCAAGTTTTTATGGACGTCACTTTGTGCAGTCAGCTGAAACAGAAAATGACCATCCCCAAACTGTTGGCAAAAAGTTTAAATCATACAGTGTATTCTATCTAATTAATTTATAACTATTAAACACCTATAAACACCTGTTATGTCATGAGTGTGGCTAAAATACCCGAACCAACAATTTAAAGAGGCGTCCACATACTTTTGATCATATTGTGAATTATTATAATTTTTTTAATTTTTTAATTACCACATCCTTAAAAGTCCACATCTTTTGGCCTCTGCAGTTTAATTATTAGCAAAAAGAGCTGAACATTATTTTGTGAGTCACATGAGTATAGACAAAAAAGCTTGCATGGATTTCTTTTTTCTTAAGTGGCATACCTCAGCAGTGCAAAGGGTTGAAGGTCAGGTCTACAGCATTTACATTCCACTAAAGCACAGCACAATAGATTAAATAATAAAAGAGAAAATAAAAGGTGAATAAATGGTGATAGAAACTGAAGCCTGAGAGAGAACAAGAGCAAAATAGGTTGTGTTTTGACTTTTATTCCTAATATCTTTTAATCTTTTTTAATCCCCCCCATTATCCAAATAGTGGTCTGTCCCTCCACCTGCTCTGTGTACTACAGTTTAGGTCTCATCGCTCAGGGCATCATGTCAAGTTATCTGAATGACATCATAGCTTGCTGAGCACCAAAATCAAATGAAATTGTGTTTTGGTATGATTTGTATTTAGAGTACATTGTCACAGACCGATAATGACATTTACACAAAGCTTTTAATCGTTTTTACTGAGACAAAAAATTAAACAAAATTAAAAACATTTAAATATTATCAGTTATTAAGCGTTTACCACCCTTACTTAAGGTACTTGAGCCCTGTTGGCAAGCTATTACCGACTGCAGTCTTTTTAAATGTGTTGAGAGAGAGAGAGAGAGAGAGAGAGAGAGAGAGAGAGAGAGAGAGAGAGAGAGAGAGAGAGAGAGAGAGAGAGAGAGAGAGAGAGAGAGAATGTATGTAGACACTGTGAGGTCAGTCATTGATGCTGGACAAAAAGATGTGGTCTGCAATTGCAATTACTCTTTTGATTTCTTCCTTGGGTGTTCAGTAGCACTGAGGTCAGGGCTTTATGCAAGCTATGCAAGTACCTTTACACCAAACTCATAAAACCATGCCTTTATTAACCTCGCTTTGTGCACAGGGGCATTAAAACAGCCTTGTGGGAAGTACTTTCACAAGAACAACAAAAAACGTGTTGTTAGGAATTTGTTCATTTAAAAGCACTTCGACATTTAAAGCACTTTACTGATTTAACAGCTTTTGGTTGGAATTTAAAACATGACTGCAGGGATTTGATTTTAGGAAATGTGGTCAGATTCTGATGTTGGGCCATAAGGTCTAGTTTGCATTGGGAATTTTTATGCATATCAAATGCATAAGATGAAGTTGAGTTAAAGGCTCTATGCAATTTAGACAAAAGACATTTTTCAAATCCCCCTTTTCAAATATAACAGCCGTCTGTGGGAATTTGTACACATTCGTTTAAAAAGCACCTCTGAGGCCAGGTACTGATGTTAAAAGAGGAGAAATGGCTCAATATCCAGTTTGTACTAAGCTGTTTAGTAGGGTTGCGATAAAGGTTTTCCACACCAAACCCGTAAAACCAATTTTTTAACCAAGGGATCTAGAATAAGATGTAATATTTGTGCTTTGTTCATTAATGGTGAAGACTGATGAGGTTGGAAATGTTTGGAAGGTTCTAATGGAGTGTGTATGTGTGTAGAGAGAAACCAGGCATAGCTGCAGAGGTATTACAGACCACCCGGTGCTCTGCCACTTTCTATCTATATGGCTCTGGTGGTCAGGGAAAGCTAAATTAGGGCATTGCTTTGCCCATTTATAATCTCCCAGCAGTCTATTAAATGCAGAGAGCTAAACACACATATACACACACATATACATGCACAAATTTCATACTCATACTTCTTTACACCTCTAACCCCAGTCTGTGACATCTCTGACACTACAGTATATGGCATGGTTGTGACCTCTGACACAGGCCAAAAGTAAATATAGGTGGGTACGAAAAAATACCTCCCTTCCAGTATTTTAATCCATAATTTAAAATGATTCATTTCATTAAATTATTCATTTGGATTATTAAATTCCCAACACCTTAATCACAAACATTATTGTTATAACATGATAGGAACTTCCTCAATTAGCCTTCTTTTATTTAAAAATATGTCAATACTAAACAAAAAATAAATTCAATTATTAGTTACTAAATAATTCAATATAACTTCAATAATTACTTACTAAAAGAAAGTATTCGTACTTTTTTGAGCCTATTTGGCAGCTTTTACAGACTGTAGACTTTTTGAATGTGTCATTTGGCTTTGGTATAACATAATGGGCCAATATTGACTTGTTCCATTAAAATGGTTCAGGTTTTGCAAGGCTATTTGGGTAGCAGTGGTGTACAGCAACATTAAAGTCTTCCCACAGATTGGACAAACTTTTGTCTGATACCCTGGTCATTAAAGATCTCAAAGCATTGCCTTTAATTGTAGCCACTAACTTCTGCAAGTCAGTCAGTAAAACGTTCAGAAGGGCAACCTGACAGAGGTAGTGTGGTTGAGGTTGAGGTGCGTTCAGGTACCAGGATCACAAATTGAGGAAGTTGACTAGGTAATGTGTTGAATAACATCAAGGGGCTATGGCCAAAAGCATGCAAAATTATGTGGACACATAACTAAGAGCTTTTTGGAAACTCCAATGCAAAACCATGGCCATAAGTATACAGGTCTTCATGTAAGCTACCAAATTTCGTTCACACACAAACTTATTAAACCACACATATTAACCTTGCATTGTGCACAGGGACACAGTCTAGCTGGAGCAAAAAAGGGCCTTCTTCAAACTGTTGCTATAGATTTGGAAGCATAAAAACAATTTCTGTCAATTTTTTTTTTAATATACTGTATCTATTAGCAAAGAGTGTGGCTGAAACACCTAAACTCAATCATTAGGAGGGGTGTGCACATACTTATGGCCATGTAGTGTCTATAAAAATCTAGCTAGTGAAAAGCTCTGTTTAGCAAGCTGTTTTAGACAATATTTGCCACCAATTGCAGTATAAGATTGATAAACTCTTTAGATTGTGCATTTTAACAGCCATAAACGAAAAAGACGTCGAGAATTTGCAATAGACTCAGATTCCCTAAATCTTTTCACAATATTATATAGGTGGTAAAAGACCTAAATTATTAGCAATGTTCTTTTTAAAATGACTGACAATTCTCTTGTAAAGTTTGGCACAAAGTCTACCCAATGAAGATACTTTCACCTGTAACAAACAACAGTGTAACTTAAATATTTGTACTCCTATTTTGTCCCTCTCCCTTTTCGATTGTGTTTAGGTTGGAAATGTTTGGAAGGTTCTAATGGGGTGTGTATGTGTGTGGAGAAAAATGCAGACATAGCTGCAGAGGTATTACAGACCACCCGGTGCTCTGCCACTATCTATCTATATGGCTCTGGTGGTCAGGGAAAGCTAAATTAGGGCATTGCTTTGCCCATTTATAATCTCCCAGCAGCCTATATTAAACACAGAGGGCTAAACACACACACATGCACACACATACACAAATCTGGTAAAAAAAAGAAATTCCACAGTACTCATACTTCTTTACACCTCTAACCCCAGTCTCTGACTTCTCTGACACTTGATGGCATGGTATTGACCTCTGACACTGGCTAAAAGGGAATATAAATGGGTATGAAAAAATAGCTCCCATCCAGTGTTTAAATCCATAATTTAAAATTATTTATTTCATTAAATTATTCATTTGGATTATTAATTTCCCAACACCTTAATAGCATACATGGTTGTTATGATAGGCCAATGGACCGCAGGCAGGCCAGTCAAGCAAATGCATTCTGTGTTTACAAAGTCATACTGTTGTAGCATGTACAAAATGAGGCCTGACATTGTCATGCTGAAATAATAATGGACTTCCCAGGAAAAGACGTTGCCATTATAACGCCATGTTAATGGTACCCTCACCCAAATGCAAGCCATCGTGCCACTGGCTCTGATTCACCCCCATTTAATGACAGATGTAGGTTTCACTAATAACAGTCTGGATGGTCGTTTTCAACTTTGGCACGGATAACTTGATGCCCAATTTCCCTGAAAACAAGCTCAAATAAGCTGGACTCTCCTGACCATATATATTACACACACCATTTTTTTTTTTTCTCCATCACTGTAACAGAAATGACGTCTCTGTAATCACTGCTGACTACTGGAGCTTTAGTCATACAAGGGAAAACTGGAATACTAAACATTTTAGATCAGATACAGAAATTAATGAGCAAGACCAGTGTGTCACCTTTCTGCATAAAGACAGACAGAGAGAGAGAGAGAGAGAGAGAGAGAGAGAGAGAGAGAGAGAGAGAGAGAGAGAGAGAGAGAGAGAGAGAGAGAGAGAGAGAGAGAAAAGATCAAGAAATGAAATAAAATAACAGAATAACTGCATTTCAAATGAGCCTGAGAGATTGGTTGAATACAGAATAGCTGATGAGGTTTGATAGAAAATAACTGTGTACTATGTTCTGCATAACCTTTTTCTAAAGCAGCCAGGTTCCATACTGATTGGAATAAGCAGAAATGTATGGAATATGAACACACTGAACACACTGAACACAAATGACATTTACTGTGACAGAATATTAATATTAGTTCCTGTCTGTGGGTCTAGCAAATCTAAAAAGAAAACAAAAGTATTTTTGTTATTTTATAGTGGCCTCAAATATTTTTGTATTTCATTATCTCATATTTGCAAAAAAACAGATTCGACAGTGCAAATTTGTTTCCACTCACCAACTAGTAAATATGAACACAGCATTGGATATCTGCAACACAGTTCAAAATACTACAGATGCATGATTACTACTGTGTTACGTCAGCTTTCCTATTAATGATGTATTACTGTGCAAATGCCTAGTACACTATACTTACATCATATTTAACATTAATAGAAAACCTTATTACACTTCAAATATATACAGATGCTTATTCATGTTATGTTTCTGTAAAAAAAAAAAAACATTTAAAACCCTTGTCAGAAAATAGGTTGTCAATGCTTGTACAAATGTAAGCTAATACTCCACTGCGCAAAGCAGAAGCTATATATCGTCAACATCATGAAGCACAATCAATGACAGTGGTGTCCTCTAATGATTGTGCTTACAATTGGTGTCCTTAGTTTCAAATGATTACAGACTATTGTTAAAAATAAAAAGTAATGTAACACAAAGGTAAAAATGTAATGTTAAAAAAACATTTTTCTTAACATTTTTCTTAACATTTTTTAACAAAAACAATTAAAAAATGCATTTATTGTTTACATATACAGTAGACTTTGTTGTAGTTTATTCCTCTCTCCCTTACATAAAAACAAATTTTACAGTTTTAAATTATGTATTTGCCTTTTTAAATGCATTCTATAAACCTCAAAACCTTTTTCTTTACCCACAAATATTTCTTCACTTAACCTAAACTATACAATAATATTATGCACTGTAGAAGGTAAAAAATCATGCACATTGCTAATAAGTAGACATTTTAAGCTTTCAAACGGTACCTTATTTACCAGCAATGATATGTTGATGATATCACAGTTTACAGACATAACGCAGAATCTAGAACATGGGCCCAGGTCAGCAAAGGAGTTAAAATGTACCAAACTAGGAGTTTGAACAATACGTTTTATTAATTAAATTCCTAAACCCTTGTCAAATTTCTAATACCAGTAAATTTAGAATGTAGGTAATACATCAACAGATTAATAGTCTACTGGAAAAAAAAAGGAATCGTGATATGATGTTTTTATCATATGATAAGTTTTTCGTGTGTTGTCACATGGCTTTGGAATGCCCCGGGCCCTGAGGAATCACTTTGTATCCATCACACATGACAGAGGGGGTTTCCCTAAAAGGTAAAAGCCTTACACAACTCTGAAATGTGATTCCCATCTGATTTATTAGCTGGGGTGATTTTAATTTGATGTTCTCTAAATATCCCAAGGGACAGTTGTAGAGGTCCTGTAAGAGGCCATGGGAGGAAGGTTTGACATTTCCAGACCAGGGTATCCCCCTCCAGCTGACCAGTGTTACTCACCCCCTAGATTTCTGTAGGCTTTCCTGTTCAGCTTTGATGAAGGACACCATGTGTGTGTGTTTGTCTGTAGCTGTGTACCTAGGCCCTGGCCTCACCAGGCAGGTGCCATGTAAGGTAATTGAGTTCAACACGCAAAGGTTCATCTCCTGTTATTTATCAACCAGGATAGTAAGGCCAAAGCCCCCGCACTGTCAGTAGTTCTAATTAGCCAGCTCTGTCTAAAGGTCACCAAACCACTTTGATACATTTGCTGAATTGTGCATTTGCGTTCTGCATAAAATCCCATTATACATAATTTGTTGTCCAGGGGTGGTGTGTAATAGTGGCCTTTAAGAGGGGGGATTCCCCCTCCCTTCATTGCACAGCTGTCCAACTCTGTCTGGATCCAGGCTCAACTGCTGCTAGCATTTCGTCAAAAGACATGACACCAGCCGCAACTGTTTGAAACCAGAAATGTCTGTCTGTCTATGTGTGTGTGCGCCTTCATGTGATCCATAGGTCACACTATGTCATCAGGCACGGGGATATGGGGTATTTTTGGATGGTGTGGTTTCCAGAATGGAAGTTCCCCTCCCTTGGGCAATTGTGTCTGCTTGCCTAAGGTGGTTAATTCTGGGGACTGTGTCATGTTTTCTCACTACGCTGTCTTTAGTTTTATGATTTGTGAGAATTTGACATGTATGTGAGAGTACAGGTGACCTGCGTGACTTTTCAAGTGATATGAATAGAATGGCCTACAAAAGCATTGCTAAATTATAAACTACATTTTATTTAGAAAAACATTTAAAATGTTATTTAGATGGATGGACGGACAGAGAGACCAATCGTTTGACAGCCTAACAGATAGATAGATAGATAGATAGATAGATAGATAGATAGATAGATAGATAGATAGATAGATAGATAGATAGATAGATAGATAGATAGATAGATAGAGACTTTTTAATCCCAAAGCAAATTAAAGTAACTTACTGAATAAAAGTAAAGAAAAAAGAAAATAGTAGTCAATTTCTGTTTAGTTGTATTTATCTTTCTGCAAGTCAGTCTCAAGCCCAAACAGTCTCTGTTCCATTTTGTTAGGGTATTCTGTTCTACACCAGGCAGTGTGAATGAAATGGTTAGTTAAAATAAAATAAATAAATGAATGTGGCACAAATTATAAAACATTTATTGTGTAAAAAACAACTTTTGTTAAGAGCAATGTGCTTAAGAATAGTTTGCTGTGATTTTATGTTTAAAACCTTTAAAGTCACACAGTTTATTGTTGTATAATTATTAACTGCAAAACTTTTCAGAGTAAATTCTACATTTAAAGATCTAATAAATGATTTACTATTAGTACATTTCTATTTTATAATTCTTTGTTTTATAATAATACATATTTTATATACACGATCAGCCATAACATTAAAACCCCCTCCTTGTTTGGACACACATTGTCCATTTTATCAGCTCCACTTACCATATAGAAGCACTTTGTACTTCTACAATTACTGACTGTAGTCTATCAGTTTCTCTGCATGCATTGTTAGCCCCCTTTCATGCTGTCCTTCAATGGTCAGGACTCTCCCAGGAGCACTACAGAGTAGGTATTATTTGGGTGGTGGGTCATTCTCAGCACTGCATGGACACTGCCATGGTGGTGGTGTGTTAGTGTGTGTTGTACTGGTATGAGTGGATAAGACACAGCAGCGCTGATGGAGTTTTTAAACACCTCACTGTCACTGCTGGACTGAGAATATTCCACCAATCAAAAATATCCAGCCAACAGCGCTCCATGTGTAGCGTTCTGTGACCACTGATGAAGGTCTAGAAGATGACCAACTCAAACAGCAGCAATAGATGAACGATCGTCTCTGACTTCACATCTACAAGGTGGACCAACTAGGTATGAGTGTCTAATATAGTGGACAGTGAGTGGACACGGTATTTAAAAACTCCAGCAGCGCTGCTGTGTCTGATCCACTCATACCAGCACAACACACACTAACACACCACCACCATGTCAGTGTCACTGCAGTGCTGAGAATGATCCACCACCTAAATAATACCTGCTCTGTGGGGGTCCTGATCATTGAAGAACAGGGTGAAAACAGGCTAAAAAAAGAGAAATAGATGACTACAGTCAGTAATTGTAGAACTACAAAGTGCTTCTATATGGTAAGTGGAGCTGATAAAATGAACAGTGAGTGTGGAAACAAAGAGGTGGTTTTAATGTTATGGCTGATCGGTGTGCATATATGTATATGGGTATGTATACAGTACATGTGTGTGTGTGTGTGTGTGTGTATGGTTGATCGATGTACTGTATATATATACCCTTTCAAAATTGTACCCCCTTTCAAAACAATACTATGTCACTTATATGTATGTGGTGAGGTGTATATATTATATATATATTAGGGCTGTCGAAGTTAACGCGATAATAACGCATTAACGCATTCTCAATTTAACGCGATTAAAAAAAATAGTGCCGTTAACGCAGATTCTAGTTCATGTTGAGACTTGACTGGTAGAACAAACGTTTTAATGTCGGACTTGCCACCGTTTTTCATTTGCAGTTTGTTAACATAATGTTACCGAGCGTCGTAGTGTCGTAGTGATGTACTTGCATAATAAAGAAATAAATACACGCTATATTCACAAGTTGTCGGGAGCAGAACACTTTTATTAACTCATTCTGTTACGGTAAAGAACACCGGACAGCTGAGTCAAGCACGTTGTCCATGAACTATGGAAGCCCCAAAGGGTCAAAACACACTCACTTCGTGTAGAAACGTCCATTAAACCATTGGATAGTATTACTGCCTAGTATGTGAGTGAATAAAACTCCCTTACAGTTTTCTCTTGTCCCAGCAGTTTTTAACATCAGTACATTTAGCATAAAATGTGTTCACCATTTTAATTGTAACATTTCACTTAAAAATCCTTGTTTTCTATAACATTTACACAGATTTTTTTTATGCGATTAATCGCGATTAACTATATGAAATTCTGAGATTAATCGCGATTAAAAATTGTAATCGTTTGACAGCCCTAATATATATATATATATATATATATATATATATAGTATATAGCACTAGAGTCTAAAACCCTGTGATCTGTTGAGTAGTAGTAGATCTTTGTTTTTAGTGTGGTCTCTCACGGTTGTGTATTATATTGTATGTACGTGTGTACGTGTATGCCTTTTTCTTGACCTTCCTATGTGTGTAATGGAAAAAAGAACTGTGTACACAGCGAAGTACACACACACATACACTCAGTTTAGATAAGACACAATAACATCAACAAGCATGATTGCACTGCCACCTCTCACTCTCAAAAACTAAAGTCAACATGGCAGCTGCTGCCACCTCCGCTAATGTCAGCATGCAACAACGTCCTCTTATAAAGCTTTATCACCCTGCCATAGCTGATGATACATGTGGAGTGTCATTTACAAATATAAATAAATATAATAATGAAAAGCATCACTCACCAGGCATCAGACCCAAACAAAACATGTACTGTATGGCCTAAAACATATAGACACCTTTCCTATGTATTCAGTCAAGGTGTTTTAACTGCTAACAGATAGCCAGGTACACATAGATCAAATTTAAAAAGTTGGTTGTAGAGGAACTCCACTGGTCTGCACAGAGACCTAAAAACCTTCCCAAAAGAGTGGAAGCTGTTGTAGCTGCAAAGAGAAGGCTAAATACAATTAGCAATATCTTAATATTTATATAATAATATATATTATTAGACATTATAATATTTAGTAAAGAGACTAGTAAGTTTAAATTGTATTTGAAAATATTAACAATGCTTCACCTGATACACTCACTGTGCTCTGTAATGGGCCAATAGCTGCTATGGAGATCATGGAGATATGGCCATCAGTTCCTCTTAACGAACAGTCAACTGAGATAACATAAAACCAAAGTACTGGGAGTTCACTCACACCAACAAAGATATAATTTGTCAGATGGCAAACTCCACACAGATAGCAATTGGAGATAAGGATCAAACCCAGGACCCCAGAGCTATCAAGCGACAACATTATCTGCTGCAACACCATGGATTATTGGCCGGTGTTTAGAATATAATGATTGTAGTTGGTTGTGCTATGTTAATCACACAGTGAACATACAGTAATTTCTTTCATATACAGTTCAGTACAGTACTTTATTCAGTATTAACTATACACTCATAGATAAACACATGTCCAATATAACCAGTATAACAGGCCACATGGGAATGAGCCAAAGAGTTTGAACGGCTAAAGCACAGTTGTCTTTTAAAGGATTACAGTAACATGATCATCATGATAAATTATTCTGCTCTTCCGCACCTCCTCCTCCCACCATGGGACAACCAAGCAATGATAATCCAGTGTGGGAGGAGGTGAGTGGACAACTGTGACTAAGGGTTGTTCTGATAAACGAGTGATATGAGCAGTGTACCATCTCATCAGATGCTGGGCTAAGACAAGACATAAAACTTTCTACATGACCAATCAATCAGAGGGCAGACGTATACACATACAAACATAAGCAATTTTAGTAGCTCTAATTGGCTTGACATGTCCGAAGCACCCAGAGGAAACCCACATGGAAACATGCAAATTCCACACAGAAAGGACTCTGGCCAAGCAATTACCCAGGCCCTTCTTGCTGTGTGGTGACAGTGCTACCCACTGCACCACCATGCCACCCATGACTGTCATTAAATGCACATAAATTCACATCCTGAACATTCTAATCATTTAATATTATGCTGGTGCTACATTACTGTATAAAAGTAAACACTTACATTTACCACATACCACATGGATAGATTTGCTTCATAATGACCACAGAATATAATGCAGGCGCTCCAGAAATAAACTGACTGCTATTCATGGGTGGTTATTTTGGCTCTGTGGTGCATTCTGCTGTGATAATGCCAGTTCCCCCAGAGCTGCCTCAGAAATGTTAGTGCCTGTTTCTTTTCTGTCTGCCACTATCACATTTAAGACAAAAGTGTTGGTCTCATAAATTTAGATGTGTTTGCACTTGTATTTATTATTTTATAAATTGTATATGTATTATTCAGACTATGTGCTCTGTTAGGGTATTCATTCACCTATTTTCAATTTTGTAGGGTTTTGTTAGAGAGGCCAATTAAAGTTTTGGTATAAATGCATGAAAATATTGCAGTCAAATAATTCATAAAAAGTAGTAACACCTAAGAACTTGTGCAATACTTCTAAGCATTAGAAATGTATTTCTAGAGGGTGCTTGGGTGGCACAGCTTTCAAATTTCAAGATCTCTAGTTTAAATCTATGCTCTGTTATTGGCCTGCCGGGCGCCTGCACATACAGTATATGATTGGTTATGTCTGAGAGTGGGAGGGCCAAAGGGATTCCTAATTATTCCTTCAAAAAGGTCTCTGCTGGCTGTTCGAATGCCCCTGCACAGTGACTGGGAATAATGGAGATCAGTGTGTGACTGATGCTATATGCAATACTGATCCCTTTGAACCCCCTCTCCCACAAACCTTCTGTGTGCAGGTGAAACAAAGTGATTGGATTCTGCACACATGTTGCAGGGGGAGTGTATTAGGTATGGCCCTTCTCGCTTAGAATAGATGTCTGCAGCAGTAAGGACCAGTGGCGGCTGCTGGTCTTTCAAAGAGGGGAAGCTCATTGTTGGCTTACATCATAAAATTTGTCAATTTATTTATACATAAATTCTGCCCTCCGTTCCTTTTCAAGAAAATGGCCTGTGATCCTATCGTACCAAGTAGGCGTATTTTCCAGGGACTTGACCAGTGTCCTGAAACAAATACTATGAGTGTGTTTTATTTACACAATGAACAATGGAAATGGTCAAGTAATTTCACCAAGCAAATACCAAGAAATGGGTTGCAGTTTGTCTTTCGACTTCACTCGCAAAATCCGCGATGGGACTGAAGCTCCCAGTGATTAAGTGACGTGTAGATCTCAAAAAAGCTGACTGATCCTCCAATCATCTTGCAGAAGCTCCGCGTCCAGACCCGCCCACAGCTCCATTCACCCCCAGAGACGCTCAGCGTCCCGGGGCGGGACAAAATCGTGGCATTTATCCAATGACCGGCGAGTTTCAAAGCAATGAAAAAAACTTTTCCATGCAGTCCTACTGAAGTGAATAGACGCTCAGCTTCTACGGGCAAATGCATTGACGCTACGGGGGTTAACAAAATAGAGTCAGTCGATTTGTGATAAGTAGCTGATCCTGAACGAACTCGTCTTCGAGATGAACGTGTTCTAACGCATTTGTAGTCAATGAAATGTTAACACAACTGTACATATTTGACCATTTAATTTTTGACATTTTAGGGGAAGCTGAGCTTCCCTTGCAGTCTTAGAGAAATCACCACTGGTAAGGACTGATGTATCTGGATAATTAAATCGAAATAAATATATAAATGTGTTAATAGGTAATGAAAGCAAAAAAATTGCCCTGAGGGTATAAGGTCAAGCTGATTTAAATGATGAATGTTCCACTCAGTTGTCTTACAAAAACAGTTTATATTTTTGGACAGGATGTGCTGTTATTAATGAACACTTGTGCTCTTTACTCATCTTTTAATTGTTGCCTCTTGAGAGCTGTAACAGCTGTCTTACATAGAGTGACCATTGTGTCTGAGGCCAGCTGGGTGATAAATGACAGTTCCCTTCCATTGAGTAAAGCATATATTGTATTATATTATATTATTAGCCTTGTGTTAGATAATTAACTATAAATGTAAATATTTATTGTTTGTGAATATTATTTACCTACATGCACCTTTTTTCTATTAATACTTGTCCTGTGATATGAATAATTGTTACATCCTTTTCAAAACAGGTGGCATGGTGAACAATGGGTAGTGCTGTCACCTTACAGCAAGAAGGGCCTGCGTTTAGGCTCCTGGCCGGTCAGCCAGGGTCTTTTCTGCGTGTCATTTGCATGTTCCTCCTGTGTCCAAATGGGTTTTCTCCAAAGCAAAGTCCAAAGACATGCAGTCAAGCCAATGGGAGCTACTAAAATTGCTTTAGTTGTATGTGTGTGTGTGTGTGTGTGTGTGTCTGTGTGTGTGTGTGAATGTCTGTGTGTCTGCGTGTGATGGACTGGTGACATCCCTGCCTCTCACCCAATAAATCGGAACCCCCCCCCCCCCCCCCCAACTCTGACCCGGATAAAGCGGTGGTTAAACAAACAATGAATAAATGAATGAATCAAGTAAACAATGAATAAACTCATGGACCCTAACTTTAGTTTAAAAATAGGCAGAAGACTGGTTTGTTGGGTGCTTTATGGGTTGGGTTTACAGATTTACATAAGCCTAAGATCACATGTGTATTTCTATGCACCAAAGAAAGAGGTGTAAAGCACATTGCCAATGGACTCTACAGCCTTTTAATTTCAAGTGATAAATCTGGCTTTACAATCTAGTTTTTGAAAGATAATTCTAAAATGCTAGAGAAATGTCTACATTGTTTTTAAATCTAAAATTTGCTATAGAAGGAATAATGATCTAGTTTTAATTTGGACTAAGCCATCTATATACCAAATTTGTAGGAACAGCTAAACTTTCTATGTTTAAACTACAGTTAAAACTGATACAGCATTTTAGCTGAGAGCTGGGAGTTTTAAAAGTGATAAAATGCACCACCCCCACTTAATAACAGCTAAAGCCAGGTAACTGTGCTGACAAGCAAATAGTGTGTAGCACCACTGGTGAGTCTTTAATCATTGATGAGGTAAGGTACAGGACTTAATAAAGAGAGAAAGATTCTGAAAAGGTTGTTTGTCCTTTCAGGTCCCAGCGCAAATGAAGCCAATGCACACTCAGTGTGATTACTGCTGGCCACACTGACACAGCCACTTCTTTTTTAAATGTTGCTCTACCTCTAAACTTGAAACATTGCTGTGATGAGATATTGTTCACTTACAATGATTTGTATGTTTCCAAAATCCTTATAATGAAGACACCTGGCAAAATACACTGTAAAGTCTATTCTTAATTAATTCATCTTTATTGCACATGTCATATTAAAAACCTATATGTTTAGGGGTTTGAGTCATGTTTTTTATGCCTGGTTTCCTCCCACATATAAAAAACATTCCAGCAGGTAGTTTTGTTTCTCTAACTTGTTCCTAAGTGTGAGTGACCAAGTCAATGGCCAGGCGTGTGATACAGGCCAGGCCACCCAAGATGAATTGGTCCCTGTTGAGTCTGGTTCCTCTCAAGGGTTCTTCCTGTAATTTTAAGGGAGTTTTTTCCTGCCAGTGTCGCCCTCGGCTTGTTCAACAGTGTTTTTGTGTTGGTGGTTTTTTTTGGGCCTAGATGCTGTAAGGTTGCTGTTACAGTGTCTGTTTTAAAGTGCTTTGACTTGACATGGCATTAGAATTTTGCCCAGTCCATCATAAATGTTGTTATAAAGACACAAACAATGAATCAAGATGTTTTCCGATTTTTGACATTTGTAATATCTTTACTTTTTATCATCTACATGTAAAGTAAAGAGCCACAATTAAATAAATTAAGTTATAAACTATATGGCCATAAGCCTGTTGAACATTCTTGCTCCTCCCACCTTTCTCTCCCTCTTGGTCTACTTCTTGACCTTGCTACTTACTCTTCCCGGAACCTTCCATTCTTTCTTTTACAAAAGTTTCCTCACCTATATGCCACTGATCTGGAGGAAGGCTGAATAATGCATAGATATTTGCGTCATCGCTCGCATGCCAACAATGTTGGCATGTCAAGCTGCCGGCATCCAATCTCTTTGTCCAATGACACGATGGAAGATATTGGTCGGTGTTGGCTTTCCGAAGGTATGGCTGAAATATTGATGAGCATTGAGGCACATTTTCCACCACCATCCAGCCGCTGCCAGCCTTTTTACCCTGTCTCCATTACCTGATACCGGCTGCCTGAGCCCTAGGCTGCAGCCTAGCCAGTGGCGGCAATGGAGATAAAGAAACAACACATTTTCCATCTGCCATGAAAGTAGAGCAGCTCATTATGCTAAAGTGCTAAGGGTGCGTCTGTGCACTGCATATGTGCAGCCATGCATGGTTTTGCATGTACTTCTGTTTCCGTTTGTGTTTTGCTAAATAAAACGTTATGAATGACCAAACCTCAGTCTCAGTCTTCATTGTGTAAGACAACACAATGCTTTATTAAGGAATGATCAATGTCTGCCCAATAGAGTCTTAAAGAAATGAATACTGAAACTGATACTGGTACTGAACGTTATTTTAAGCCAGTGTGGAAAAGCCAAAAATACAATACACCTTGAATGCATTATCCTTTTTAAACTCTAGGTTATGCTGATATATGGAATAATGTAATAAGACACAATGGGCTTTGTGTCCTAGGTTATTTTGTGTGTCTTTGTCTGTGTGCCAGGAGTTCAGGGCATCTGAATGCTCTCTCTGGAGACTTACCTCATTTACCCCCATGTTAAAGGAATGTAGGACAGTGTCCTTACCTACCACCCCACAGAAAGTGGACTAATCACTCCTACTATACGTGCACTGAAAAACATTCTAATTTTATTAACCAGCTCAGCAGTTGTAGCTTAGTGGATAGGTACTAAACTAGTAATCAAGAGGTCGCTGGTTCAAGCCCCACCACTGCCAGGTTGCCACTGTTGGGTCTGAGCAAGGCCCTTAACCCTTAATTGCTTAAATGATAAACTGTCACAGAACTGTCAGTCGCTTCAGATAAAAGCATCTGCTAAATGCCGAAAATGTAAATGTAATGGAAAGTTCATCCTGTTTAGGGTAATTGTTTAGGGTCCAGCGCCTCCCAGAAACATTTTGCACAAGGCAGGTACAAAGTCCTAATACATTAAAGGACACCAATCTATCACAAAGCACAAACCACTCCTCTGGGGGCCGCACGGTGGCACAGCTGTTAGAGTGGGTGCTGCATGCCCCATGGGTTTTAAGGACCTGTTACCTGTATGTGAAAAATTGTGCATTCTCTTCCTGTATCTGCGTGA
This sequence comes from Trichomycterus rosablanca, assembly GCF_030014385.1. Classification (NCBI taxonomy): domain Eukaryota; kingdom Metazoa; phylum Chordata; class Actinopteri; order Siluriformes; family Trichomycteridae; genus Trichomycterus; species Trichomycterus rosablanca. Next base: position 67,522,644 of record NC_085988.1, on the reverse strand, counting down.
CTTTATCTGAGCACTTCAGTCTCCACAACCTTTCAAAACATGCTGAAAATGACTGTTATTAATTGGCCAAATATCCAAAGTGACTTACAGTTCTGTGACTGTATATTGTCTAAGCAATTAATGGTTAAGGGCCTTGCTTAAAGACCCAACAGTGGCAACCTGGCAATGGTGGGGCTTGAACCAGCGATCTTTCAATTACTAGCCCAGTACTTTAACCACTAGGCTACATCTGTCCTATATCAGGGACTGCTCCACAATCAGCACCTTAAACATCAACCAACATTTGTTGCTAATTACATGGATGAAGAAAAACCAAGACCATTGGCTTTTGTCTTGTATGGCAGCTTCTAAACCCATGGCCATAATATGCATGCTTGACTGTGGACAGAGTAACCCATGTTGCATTGTCTTTTCATTCATAGCATTGGCAGACACATTTTCTCTTGGTAATTACTAACAAGGACAAAGAAGACCATGCTATGTTCATAAAATAAAATTGTAAAACTTTCTACACCATCAAAAAATTATCTAAATTGCTCATTTTTGTCAGAAGTTTTTTTTTGTTAATCAGTTACAGGCAAAGAATATTTGAAATTAACACCAAAATCTTAAGAATGTCATGACAACATATACATATACAGGGGTATGTAAACTGTTTATTTCAATGTACTAGAGTGTTGGGATTGCATTTTGTTGCTTCTTTCCTACAATTCTCTTCTTAATTCTTTTTTCTGTTTTTGTTTTTGACCTTAATTCATTTTGAGCCTATAAATGCAACAGAAATCAACACAAATTACAGATAAACGACTTGTCCTTGTCAGACGAGAGCAATGCCAGAGGTAGCGTGAAAAAGCATGCACATAAAACACCACAAATATTTCAATATGACTACCTTCACACAGTCAAATTAACTTCCCCCTGCCAGAGCAGAATGATTGATTTCAAGGACTTTCTCATTCTGAGCAGAGTAGCTCCAGACCCCCATAAAGGATCTGTTTTCAATAGCTACAGCAGACCTTTCATATTCCCTCGTTTGACAGGAACGCTAACACAAAACGGAAATTGATTTTTTTACTGTGTCCTTGTTACGTCTATGCCATCACTGCTTAAGCGAGTCAGTTCCCATGTCTGAGTGGATCCTGCAAAATCTCACGTTACACAGAAGAACCAAAAATGGCTGCTGCACTTTAGCTCCATGTAGATTTATAACCTGGAAAATGTGTCCTTCACTCAGACTATTTATAGAAAATGTTACAATTTGTGTTGTGTATGTAAAGCACTTCATAGTGGTTTGCAAAACAAATGAGAGTACACCATTACAATCCAGAATTACCAGTTGTACAAGTACATTGCTAAGATACTGATTGGTCTTAAATAACATTTGAATTTTTCCAGCATGTACACCGATGAGCCAAAATATTAGGACCACCTGCATAATATGCTGTTAAAACAGCTCTGACCTGCCGAGACATGGACTTCACAAGACATCTAAGGTAAGTAGTCCTATGGAATCTGGTACCTGGTACCAGCAGGTCATTCAACTTCTATACATTGTGAGATGACTCATCATAGTGTATCATGGTTGTACATGTACCCGGCCAGTCACATGAAAAAACAGGATTTGTCTGATTAGTCAACCTTCTTATAATTGTTTTGATGTCCATTTGACTGACCTGTTATTTAACAGCCCCATACACAGAAGGGTTCGAAGCACTATGTGACACATTCACCTTATCATAATTATTCTGTTATATTTATAACTGTTTGTAATTTAAATCACAGTAGCCCTGTTTTATCTGTACCACAGGCTACAATCTTTCTGTCCTCTGGAATCAATCAGCCTTGTTTGCTTGTGGCTTATCCTTTCTTGAACTCACTAAACTGCACCCCATGCTGTTTCAGAGACTTTAACCCAGTCATATGGCCATAACGATGTGACCATATCAAAGTTAATCAGGTCTTTATGCTGCCCATAGCTGCAGCATTCAACAATTGTACTATAAGTATCTACCATCAATATTAAATATAACAGTGGTCTTCATGAGAACAATTATTACAATACGGCCATGCTCATTTTTGGAAGAAGGCCCTATTAGTTTTGCTCACCTGTGTATATACAGACAGTTATACAGGCAAAAAGAAAATATCACTTTAGTTTGATCGGTTAGTAAGGTGTTGGGCCAACATATTGCACTACTGCATCTTAGCATAGATTCTACAAGTCTCTCAACTGCACAGGAGGAATAGACAGACAGACAGACAGACAGACAGACAGACAGACAGACAGACAGACAGACAGACAGACAGATATATAGATATTGATCCCAAAGGAAATCAAAGCCCCAGTAGCATGAGACAACAAAGAATTAACAGAATGAATGGAACGTTTGTCTAACATATCTGTCAAAAATGTATTAGTTTTAGGTAATCCTTTATGTCCTGTGGAAGGAAATAGTGTCATCCTGGAAGAGATGATTTCCATTAGGATATAAATGTTTGGCTCACATAGAATGGTGTGGAAATGTAAATAATTTCTGATAGCCTCTGTTACTGCACAGTTGTCACAGTAAAATATTTTATTAAATAAAGAAAACTGAAACCACAACACATTCTTGTAAAATATGAAAACATTCCTACAGAAATACTATTTACTTCACCAAACCAATGTAAAATCTGCAAACCCAATATGGGGAAAAATGTAGAAGAAATAATTTGCAAATATTCTTTTGACCAGTACTTAAATAAAAGTAGCACAAAAAATGAGATACTTAATGTTTTAACACCTTTACGAGAGCTGGGGGATGTTCATCATGTTACATTAACATTTCTTTTAATAACATTCTTTAAACTTTAAGGAACTAAGAAAATCAATTGTTGTGTGTTTTTTCCCATTCTTGCTACAGCTGCCCAATAGTCTGATCTCTCATTTACTGTATGTTGCACCTTATATTGTGCCACACATTTTTAATAAGAGTCAGGTATAAACTGCAGGCAGGCTAAACTACCACCTGCACTCTCTTACTACACAATCACACTGTTGTATCACATGCAGAATTTGACTTAAATAAAGCAAGTAAAAATATCCCTGAAAAGACTTTCACCCTAAAAAGATGTTGTTGGATGGAAACATGTGTTGCTCCAAAATGCATATGTACATTACAGCATCAGTGGTGCCTTTACAGATGTGCAAGTTATCTGTGTCTCTAGCACTAATGTACCCCCACGCTATGACAAGCTTAATTTAGAACTTTGGTTTTGAACTGGTACCAGAATGAAGCAGGACTTGAGAACAGGGAAGGTGATCAAAGTTAGAGCAATACCACTGGACTCTGTGCAAAGTTATAAAGGAGCACTTGGGTGTAACTCAGCCAGGTACTTAGTTTTCTGGTTAGTTAAAACCCATGTGCTCATTAAACAAACAAAACAGTGGAACTTAGAAAACCTGTAGCAGCAAAAAAAAAAAAAAAAACTTAAGAAGCTACCAAGGCATCCAAGGGCAAACTAGGACATCCAGGGCATCCACAAGAATAATAAGAATAGAAGATATATGTGGCAACTGCAGAAACCAGACAGCCTCTAGCATTTTTCAGTTACTGAAAACAAAAGCTGCAGAACACTAACAAGAGAGCTAGTGAGAGAGACAGGGAATATAAGGAATATTATATTTAGCCCTTAGCTAAATCTAGGAATGCCTTTTAACATTGCCTTAGGTGTAGCAAGTAACAATAATAAGCCACACAGAATGCTTTAAAGTGTAGTTCCAAGAGAACTACACTTTCTGTTGACACTTTCCTACAATTTTTGCATTTTGTTTTAGTATGCCTTTTACCTGCTTTCCCAACTTTTCTGGAAATGGGTTTGCATTATGTCTAATAACAGTGATACAAATTGAATAGGAAAATGGGATTCATGGGGTTACCAGAGAGGAAACCACTACACGTGTGGAAGAGCTCCAAACCTCTTGGGGTAATGTTTTATGAACAGACTAATCAAAACTAGAATTTTTTCAAACAGCAAGTTTTCACAAGTATGTTTGGTTAAAACCAGATACAGCTTTTTATGGGGCTATTTAACTTGCTATTACTCCCTCGGACACAGTGTGCCTGACCAGGTCAATCTAAAGATTTCACTTTACCAGAAAATTCTTGAAGTTAATTTAAGGTAATGAAACCCAATTGCTAATTATGCAGCAGGACAGTGACCAAAGCTGAATGGCTCAAAAATAAACAAAATTAAGGGTTGAAGAACCCCATAGTACAGTTCCCGACTTATACCCAATAGAGATTATGTGGTCAGTTATTAAGTTGGCTATTACTTTTATACTTAAGGCTTTATTAAGTAATATGGCTTTTGGATAGTTATAATCTTTAAGTAAACAATTTTTTAAATATTTATTTAAGCTTGCTGTATGTAATATGATGTTTTTGCAAATAATAACTGACCCGTCAGTATGTCAAGAATGCAATATTGAAGTAAGTACGAAAAAGGGAACGATATTTTTACACTCAAGGAGTAAAGTTCTGCATAAACTTTGTCACCTTAAAGAAGCAGCCAAACCTTTGATCATAAAACCTTTGACCCTTTACGAGTAGTTTATGTCTGCCATAAAACCTATAGTGCTATAGATGTCCTTAATGTGATTTATTATCAGTTTACAGTGGAAACATATTCCTTAGTGGAAAAAGTCTTTTATGTTTGCATTTATGATTTAATGACTTGTTGTCTTCAGCATGACCTGAATTATTGGGTCTGTTGGCTTAACACCTACTGTACTCAGTAAGTTTACTATGTGCAGGATTATGCAGTAATACAAACGTAAGAAAAGAAAACATCAGTACTTTGCTGTATTTACTCTGAAATTTCAGGCCTTTTTTACTTTTACACACGCCTTCAGTTCCTGTTAACATTACGTGTGTTGTGAGTCAGTGAATTCATCTGTTTGTTCTCACAGCTATTATCCACCTTAAAAGATCTGTTGAATTACAAAACTAAAGACAAGCAGCTAAAATCAGCACAGTTGTATACGTTTTATTTCATTAAGCTGCCTCCAGTTTGATGTGGCACATTGAAGGAATCTATAAAATGCACAACTTTACTGCATGCACACATCATATAAAATACTAAAATATGTATGTTTTCTACCTTATCTAAGCAAATATTTATGTTTTTTCTTTTCTATTGGTTAAATTTTCCTCATTATCACCACTGATTGTTCAGAAATAGCTGAGTTGTAGCTTTGTAAATCTTTTTTTGTGTTGACAGACGTTTTTTTATTTTTCAGAAGAACACTTTGTACAATTGTTATTGCATGCTTCTGTCATCTTTAGTCACACTATTTATCAGTGCTTAAGGTCAAGCTTTGTACTTGATCCTGCAAAAAGCATCTCTGTGATAAATGTTTGTCTAACAGTGATAAGAATGTTTAAAATATTTTACTTGAACTGGAAGACAAGATGACAACAAGTTTTGTTTTTCTTGTAGAATGTTGAATGTTGATCTTGAAAATGTGGAATCATATCTCTCATCACTGTTCAACCAAAAGCATGTGTGTATTTGAATGTACACTATATGAACAAAAGTAATGAGACACCTACACATTACACCTACAGAAGCATTCTATTCTAATACCATGGGCAATAGAGGATTTTTACTCATTCATCCAGAAGAGAAGGCACTGAAGAAGGCCTGGCTCACAATCTCTATTCTAGTTTATCCCAATGGTGTTTGATGAGGTTAAGGTTAGAGCTTTGTGCGGGCCAGTCAAACTCACCAAACTCACCCAACCATGTCTTTGTGGACCTTGCTTTTTGCACTGGGGAACAGTCATGCTAAAACAGAATAGGGCCTTCCTTTCCTGGTAACGAAGCCATCACCAAGACTTTTGTTATGCTTCACCCAAGAGAACCAACATTGCAATGTGATTTTCTTGGCTTTATAATAATGATACCACAATCATATTTAAAGTGGGAAGGTGATGAGACTTCTTATAATTATCAAACATTCTGCTTATATGTTGCACATTATTCTCATCAGACAAAACACTTTTTGGAACTTTTAAAGGTCAGTTTTGCAAATAATTTTAGAAGGCATTAGCCTTTTTTCCCCTCAGTAATTGTTCTGTTCCTGAAGCTGTTCCAAAATGGTTTTAGAAAATTCTACAGTGTTGTAGTATGATATAGTATGCTCATTTAGTCTTTTGAAATTTATTGGTAACAATAATAACAAATTGATGTCTTTAGTTAACCTGAGTATACATTGCCATTAGGTTTAACTAAGGGCAATGTATACTCCCCAGCATTCCTGGTACTTAACACTAGCATCTTATATTACAGCAGATGGTGATGGTCCATGACAACTGTGTTTTCTTTGGAAAAAAAGAAAGAAGACACCAAGGTAGATGAGAGCTGAACAATAGCTGGTCATTCTTGCTAGTAAAATGTAGAAAATAACTCAGTGAACTGAATCTTGAAGCAAGTGTTATATTTGACCTTTGTTAAATGCTCTGCAGTGTGGATGTTGCACTGTAGCTGATTGTGGTGTTTAAACATTAGCTTCCAAGCTGACAAAGTGGTCCATATATAATATTCAAAATTTAAACATGAATTGTGTAACTTTTAATATTTGACAATGCTTTTGATTGATCATTCCACTGTTTGTTCAATAACTATTTATTTGACACTAAATAATACAGTATTTATTTTATTTATTAGGATGTTCAAGTTTTTAATGTCAAACACAGTCAAACACATTGTACTCATGACTCTCTGACTCATGGACAATTTTGTATCTCTAGTTCATCTCACTTTCATGTCTTTGGACTGTGGGAGAAAAAACTGAGCTCCTGGAGAAAACTCACGCAGACACGGGGAGAACATGCAAACTCAACACATACAGGACACAGATCCCTCCACCTTGGAATCTAACCCAGGACATTTTTGCTGTAAAGCGACAGTGCTACCCTAACACTAAATAATAAAAGAAATAAATAACCCAAAACATTATATTCCAAATGACCTGCATGTGCTTATATATGAGTTGGCTTTACTAAAATATATAACAATGATTTAGTAACATATCTTTAAAATGGCTGTGTATTTACAAAAGTTTTTCTTATGCACTTATAAGCTGGAACATTGTGGCCACCTTCCAAAAATGTGCATGTCAATGCCTATTTTATAACAATTGTGCATGTCACAGTTGTGTATGCTGTATATTAAATATTGGGCTAGGGCGGCACGGTGGCTCAGTGGGTAGCACTGTCGCATCACAGCAGAAAGGTCCTGGGTTCGTTCCCCAGGCGGGGCTGTCCGAGTCCTTTCTGTGTGGAGTTTGCATGTCCTCCACGTGTCTGTGTTGGTTTCCTCCGAGAGCTTTGGTTTCCTCCCACAGTCCAAAAACATGCAGTCAAGTTAATTGGAGACACTGAATTGACCTAAAGGTGAATGTGTGTGTGTGTTTGTGTGTGTGTCTGTGTGTGTGTATGTGTGTCTGCCATACGATGGACTGGTGCCCCATCCAGGGTGTTACTGTTACGCCCATTGAAAAGTTGGGATAGGCTCCATAACCCCCCCCCCCTCCCCCCCACGACCCTAATTGGATAAGCGATTAAGAAAGTGAGTGAGTGAGTAAATATTGGGCTAAGGGTCGTTACTTGTTGTACATGTGTCGAATGCAGAAGCTATATGCAGGGATGACACCAGAGTGACTTTGACTTACGGGCCAAATTGTTATGGCCAAATGACTGGGTTGAAATGTCTTCTACACTACGAAGGGTGCTCATAGGCAGTAGTGGTGAATACTTTCTAACTGTCCTCTATAAAGGATGGACGAGCTATAAATCACTAACGGATTGTTGGAAAGCCAAGACTCATTCATGCAATTAGTGTGTTACCAGTATAAAAGTCTTGAAACAAGACTTCATCTGCTCAAAAGTGTGATCACCATCATTTGATTCTACTCTTCATAATGTGCCATATATTCTTAGTTTACAGTAGTAAGTGTGGGTGTAGTAAGTCAGTTGCTGTTCCATGTCCTTTGACTCCTGAAAAAGCTTTGCGGGATGCTATAATCTGACTGCATGAGCTCATATTAATTACATGTGAATTCTCTTCCGAATAGCGACTAGTGACTAGTGCTCTTAACACTTACATAACGCTGACTTCATGTGCCACACTTGCTCAGTTAAGCTGTAGTCGAAACAGGCTGATGTTCAGTTTTGGATGAATTAGGGTTTATATCAGAGCTGACGGTGAGTCATTTTGTGTTTTAATCTAAATGTCTTTAAGTGTGACTGGATTAAATAAAGGTGGGATAACATGTACAAGGGTGTTGATGGTGCACTTATGCAGTCACATATTCACACTTGGACACATAGCACTTTGGATGAGGTGGAAATATTGCATTTATCTAAGGGATGATGTCATAGTATCTGACTCTAGCTAGAAAACTGTTACAGAGGGTAGAGGATAATACCGTGCTGTGCTTGCCTTTGTAATCCTGATGTGTGTGTGTGTGTGTGTGTGGAATAATCCAACCACTGCTGGTGGGTGCTGAGTGCAGCTGTGGGCTTACTGTATTATAGGTTTTTCACAAAAATCTTTTTTTTTCACATAGAATTAAATTATTTGCAAAAATTCAGGTGAATTATGTTTTTTTATTTAACAATGCCCTTCATTATCCTACCTGTAATGAGAAAGAATGTACAGTAGTGTCTAATTTGATAAACTGCCCAAATTTCCCACATATTTGGCATCCCTAGTCTTTTCATCAAGGACAGGCTTGTTGAAGCTAGAAACAGGACGCACACGAGAGAGGTGATTTACACTCCACCTTCTTGAATTTAATTATTTATTCATATTTTTTACTTACAATTTTATGCTGGTCAGAATTACAGCACCTGAAGATACAAATTCCATTTATAAGAGTCGGGACATGCAATTACAATGTAATGTTATTGTAAAATGCAATAACAAGAAAAATTAGTCAATCCTCTTGAACTTTCATTTAATTGACAAAAGTACCCAAAGGCTACCAATGTTTTCACTGATCACCTTCATTGTACTTCGTCAACATAAGCAAATTTTGAATTTGATGCCTGCAACACTCACCAATAAATGAGCCAGACAGGGCATTCAGGTGGCGCAGCGGGATAATTCGCTAGCACACCAGTGTCGAGATTCTGAGTCACCAGGTTTGAATCTTGGCTCTGCTACCGGTCAGCTGGGCGCCCTTTAGCAGGCATAATTGGCTAATGCATGCAGCAGACAAAATTGGCTTCTGGACAAAACTGGAAAAGACCAGACCAAGGGGTGGGGTTTTTAACACTGTGTAGGGATCTCGGTTGCCCAGGGCGCCTGTACAGAAAGTGGAGGAGTGCAGAGATCGGGGCTCTGATTTTCCTCTTCATAATACGCCATACATGTTCAATAAGAGACAAATCTGGACTGCAGGCAGGCCAGTCAAGCACAAGCACTCTGTGTCCATAAAGTCACTCTGTTGTAGCACATGTAGAATAAGGCCTGACATTGTCTTGCTAAAATAATCATGGACTTCCAGGGGAAAAAAGCATGTGTCTTTGTAAATATACGCTTCAAAATGATACCTTTACACATATGCACATGCCATGGGCACTGATGCACTTCCATATCATGACAGATATTAGCTTTCACAGCATTTAGTAATAATAGTGTGGATGTTTGTTTGTTGTGTTTTGTTTTGTTTTTGACATTAAGTGTTTGTACTTAGTGTCGATTCTGCATAGAATCGATGCATGAGTTTCAGAACATATTTCCTGATGCAGTGGTGGATTGTGTTAAGTGATATTCCTTCCTGAATACTTTGTACTCTTGTCAGTTAAACAAAGATTTTTGTTTTTCTGGAAATGGGGTTTGTACCCATATATATTTGGGGCAATTTGAATTAGCCAGTTTACCTGCTTGTTTTCAGCAGGTGGGAGGAGACCAGAGTTACTGGACAGGACCCAGACATAGGTAAAGTATGCTATAACACCTGACTGAAAGTGACTGTACAAACATGCCCAAGACCAATGTTGCTGTGTTACCATTTTTACCAGCTGTGACCCAAAGCCACCCAAAATGAATTAAAAGTACTAATGAATTAAAATTGAAGTTGATTTCTATTATTACATGGCACTTTAATGTACAATGGTAATATAAAACTCCTTACCTCAACTGTATTTAGCTATTAAAAAAAAAAATTTAATTGCAATGAACAATGTCATCTGAAAGTAATGAACATAAAATTGAAAATTAGGTTTGGTAAGTTTAGGAAAGAAAATAGCTTGTTTTATGCTGAGCCAATAAAAGATTGTCTGGGTTTATTCAGACCTCAGTGCCACAGTGGTGAAGATAGCTGGTAGAGCCTGGTAGCTGATAGCTGTTATGATCATCCCATCTGGCTACTGTCTGTGACAAGTTTGGTATGCCCCGCCCGCATATCTGCATTGGGTTTCTCTAGGTACTGGTTTTCCATCCACCTCCCAAAAACATGTAGTAGATGCACTGGTAGCTTTAGATTGGCCCAGTGTGTGAGTGAAAAGTGAATGTGTTAGTGTTGTCTTGCATTGGGTTTGCACCTCACAGTGAATCACTGCTTTGCACCAGTGTTTCAAACCTTATTAGGATAACCTTTTTATTCATTCGTGCTTAATGGTAAAGGAACTGGTTTATTGATCAGAATGTTAAGGTTTCAAACTCCACCAGCACCAAATGTCTGCTAAATGTAAAATTAAGTACCTGGTCTGTATATAAATGCACACATTTATGTTACAGTGTGTGCTTGAATGTCTGTTATTCCTATGTATAAACACTACCTCCATCACCGTCTTCCTCTCTCACTCACTCTCCAGCTGTCTCATCTGTGTATGTGTGTTTATAATTTGCATTCAGATATTGCAGGTGTATGACTGCTCATCCCAGGGGTCTGTGTGCTGCAGTAGTATGAAGGGGAAAGGTTCTGCCAAGTAACCACAAAATTTATGCAATCCCATGTTGAATTGATCCCATATCTTTAGAAATAGCTCGGGTTGAGCTTGCTGTTCCAATTTTTTCATCTCTGGCAAGCAATATGCTGCTTAACATGCCAAAATGAAGATAATTTGCAAGTAAATACATGTTCTGAGACATTACCATTACCATTGTATTCAGAACACTAAGCTGACAGTACTGCTGCAGTGTTTAAAAAAAATGCAACCTCTAATGTGAAATGTTTTGCAAATTTCTCAACAAAAATTACTCATCTTCAAAATGGGACAGCATGGAAAATGCAAAAAAACAAAAAAACACAGAGTTTCTTACATTTACTTTGACTTTTATTTCATTGCAGACAGGATGAACCTGAGATATTTCATGTTTTGTCTGATCAACTTTCATTTGTTAATATACCTCCATTCCTGCATTTCAGGCCTGCAACACATTCCAAAAAAAGTTGGGACAGTAAAGCATTTACCACTTTGTAATGTTGCCATTCCTTTTCACCACACCTAAAAGACATTTTGGCACCAAGGAGACCAAGTGATTTAATGTTTCAGGTTTTATTTTGTCTCATTCTTCCTGCAAACACGTCTTAAGATGTGCAACAGTACGGGGTCGTCGTTGTTGCATTTTTCGTTTCAAAATTCTCCACACATACTCTATTGGGGACAGGTCAGGACTGCAGGCAGGCCAGTCCAGTACCCATACCCTCTTCTTCTGCAGCCATGCCTTTGGAATGTGTGCAGCATGTGGTTCTGCATTGTCTTGTTGAAAAATGACGTCTTAAAGGCAGTATATGTTTTCTAGGATCTCAATGTACTTTTCTGCATTAATGCTGCCATCACAGAAGTGTTAATGACCTTTGCCAAGGGCACTGACACAGCCCCATACCATGACAGACCCTGGCTTTTGGACTTGTTGCTGATAACAGTCTGGATGGTCCTTTTCATCTTTGGTCCGGAGCACATGGCGTTTTTTTTTTTCCCAAAAAAGACCTGGAATGCTGATTCATCTGACCACACGTTTCCACTGTGTGATGGTTCATCTTAGATGCCTCTGAGCCCAGAGAAGTCGACGTCGCTTCTGGACATGGTTAACATAAGGCTTCTTTTTTGCACAGTAAAGTTTTAAGTGGCATTTGTGCATGTAACTCTGTCTTGTAGTGCTTGATAAAGGTTTGCCAAAGTAATGTGTGGTTATATCAGCTATTGTTGAGTGGCGGTTCTTGATGCAGAGCCGTCTGAGGGATCGAAGATCACGGGCGTTCAGCTTAAGCTTGTGTCTTTGGCCTTTACACACTGAAATTCCTCCCGATTCCCTGAATCGTTTAATGACATTATGAAGAACAACCAATCAAATGTGCTTATAGAAGGTGAAAGGAAACTAGAGTACCTAAAAAGTTTTTTACCAGAGGTCCCCAGGACCTTGGTGCTGTATAGTAACAATACTACCTCTTGAACATGTGCCCAAGTAAAATTTAATACCAAAGTTATAATAGTTACTAAGAAACTAAATGGTATTCAATCTGCCACTAAACTGTTTTAAACTGGGGTCCCCAATGCACAGCTCACTTAAAAAGAAGGGTGGCTGTAATGCTTTTGTAAATAAGGTCAATTGTTAACACACAGTTATGCATGGGTTTTCATTACTCACCACTGATGTAAATAATGTTCATTAAGAAAACAAAATATAGTGTTACCTTAAAACCAGAAGGGTGTAACTTCTAATATGGTTTTGCTTTGCCTAGTTTTTCAGGTGCTCAGTAAATGAAGCCACAGGACAAAAAAACATCTTTTCCATCTCTATTCTTATTAAACAAAAGTACATACAAAGTCTAAATCAAACATATTGATCTGTGGCACCACACAATGGCTCAGCATGCTGATGTTTTTGCATGAGTACGTGTGAGTGAGTTTAGAGCTGGTGCATTGTGTAATCTGAAATACTGGGAATTACAGATCAAATCAATCTGAACAAAGAGAGAGGAAGCTTAAATTACATCATCCACTCTGACAGGACCAACGAAACACTGCATTGGTACACCAGGATACTGTGGGGGGGGGGGGGGGGGGGGGGGAGGGGGGTGTTCGTGTGTGTGTGTGTGTGTGTCCTGCTGCATTATTCAGTTGCATCTTTATCTCATGAAAAGTTGACATTACATTCTCCCTAAGAATTTTCTGATAAAGAGTGGAATTCATTAATATTCCAGTGGTGATGCACAAAGCACCCAGAACAAATCATGTCATTGCTATAATACACCAATCAGCTATAACATTAAAACCACCTCCTTGTTTCTACACTCACTGTCCATTTTATCAGCTCCACTTATCATATACCATATACCACTTACCACTTACCATATAGGAGCACTTTGTAGTTCTACAATTACTGACTGTAGTCCATCTATTTCTCTACATACTTTTTTAGCCTGCTTTCATCCTGTTCTTCAATGGCCAGGACCCCAACAGGACCACTACAGAGCAAGTATTATTTGGGTGGTGGATCATTCTCAGCACTGCAGTGACACTGACATGGTGGTGGTGTGTTAGTGTGTGTTGTGCTGGTATGAGTGGATCAGACACAGCAATGCTGATGGAGTTTTAAAACACATCACCGTCACTGCTGAACTGAAAATAGTCCACCAACCTAAAACATCCAACCAAACAGCGCCCCGTGGGCAGCATCCTGTGACCACTGATAAAGGCCTAGAAGATGACCAACTCAAACAGCAGCAATAGATGAGCGATCATCTCTGACTTTACATCTGTGGACCAACTAGGTAGGAGTGTCTAATAGAGTGGACAGTGACAGGACACGGTATTTAAAAACTCCAGCAGCGCTGCTGTGTCTGATCCACTCATACCAGCACAACACACACTAACACACCACCACCATGTCAGTGTCACTGCAGTGCTGAGAATGATCCACCACCCAAATAATACTTGCTCTGTAGTGGTCCTGTTGGGGTCCTGACCACTGAAGAACAGGATGAAAGCAGGCTAAAAAAGTATGTAGAGAAACAGATGGACTACAGTCAGTAATTGTAGAACTACAAAGTGCTACTATATGGTAAGTGGAGCTGATCAAATGGACAGTGAGTGTAGAAACAAGGAGGTGGTTTTAATGTTACGGCTGATCAGTGTTATTAGACATAATGAGACCTGTGTTGTCCAAAAGGTTTTATTATTACATTTATTTTGATATATAATTATTATTATTTATTTAGCAAAATAGGTGAGGATTTTCTTTCTCTTTAGCAGTAGTTTCGAATTAAACTTTATTTACTTAAGTCAGACTGCCTATCACACACACACACACACATACACAAACATATGCACCTTGCTGTCTACTGCCTACATAAAATTACAAACATGACGGACGAATGCGGAGCAACAAACGGAGTTCTTTTTGAACTCAAAGAAATTGTCATTGATTTTAAATTTGTATAAACGTGTACAAGTGTCATTTATTTGCAAATTCGGGCTTTTCAGTGACAATTTCACCATTTTCAGTACACAGAGGGAGATGTTAGTTTACATGCTAGCACGTTTTACCACCTCATCCCATTGGTTTGAATGGCATGAGGCTAACTGTGTTAGCTTGGTAAGCGAAAACTGATGGAATTGCTGTCTAAGTAGCGCGTCCGAATAATCTGACTTATAAGTCGATGACTTATTAGAATCCTCTCTACTTAGGCAGCTGCCTATGTAGGCAGTAGACCACAAGGTAGCTCACTAGGTTTTCGAACAGACCCGTTATGTGATTATGGCAATCTCTTATTGCTCGTTCAGAGCTGATGACCTGCCCTGAGAAAAACTGGTGTTGGTATTGGGAAGTTGGGATTTGTTATCCTCTTAACACAACACCTATCTCACTCAAGTCTTTTATCCTTTCTATCTTTCTGGATCGAGCAGTACATGAGGGCATGTTGCATATGATGTATTATTAATAAACTGTTGACGGCCATGGTTATTTACCTTGTGAGCTGTCCAAAAGAGGTCACCCACAGTTGCTGTTGCATAATTATTCCAACTATTACTTTGCTATTTATAGCCAACTCTTTTTCTCAGGGCGAAATTATTCTGATATATTTCTTTTGTTCAAATGCACTTAGTGTCATTTATAAAAGTGACAAAAATTACAGGCATCCACAGAGTTTAATGTCTGGTATGAATTTGATTCCTAATGTTACTGAATATCACAAAGCCAAATGTTTGTCAGATGGCCTTAACTGTCAGAAGTCTTTGTAATTCAATCATTAGAGACACTGATGTATTTTTCTGTTTTTTTTATCTGTTTTTTTCTGTTTGTTTAAGTAAATGCTGACATGCTGCATTTATGATCACAGATCACTAATCAGTGGCACTAAGTTGTTAGATTCTACACTACTGTTTGGCAATAGATTGGATATTGATTCCTGTGTCAATGTCAGTTTCTGTGTGATAGAATTAATGCAGTTGTGTATTGTTGTAGAAATGTACCTTTGCTCATGTTGTGTAAAATGATACCCATGTAGTGACATACACATTAATCAAACAAATAAATAATTAATATTTATTTACTTCTTAGTGTTTTTACTTCTATATCTATTAAAATAAGCTTTTTAATATTTAAGAAACAATGTCTCTGAAATTTTTTACATTTAATTTAAATGCCCCTGAAAAGTTGGGATATTTTATAAAATGCTGTAAAATATTTTTTTCCAAGCAGCTCATAAAAATGTGCACCATTAAGCTCTGAATTTAGACCATAGATGCTATAAAATATTAGAAACAAGTAAAAAATGGGTGGTTTTGCATTACTATGCACATTTCAGTTTACCATCTACAGTCCATAACATTATTAAAAATGTTCAGAGAATCCAGAGAATTCCTTGTCTGTAAACATCAAGCTCAAAACAATATTATTTATATTGCATATATTGTTTTATTATATAAATGTTGGTATAATGTTTCTCTAAAATATTAGGAATACATTGGAAATCCGTGTCAAAAAACACCTTTTGTCACTGAATCTATCAACATAAGAATGAAAAGCAGAAGCCTTATTTAAACAACATCCTGACTGACTGTTGACTACTCTGGGCTCAAGCTCATCTGGGATGGACTGATACAAAGTCCAGACATATACTGTGACCTGACGAGTCCACCTTTCAGATAGTTTTTGGAAATAATGTTCCCATGCCAAAATGAGCCATTCCGAATGTTCCCACCACAAAGTGCAAAAGCCAGTGTCTGCCATGGTATGTGTGTGTGTGTGTTACTGCAAAAGTGTAACTTGCACATCTTTGAAGGCATCATTAATGCTAAGGGTGACATTTTGCTTTTGGAGCATCATATGATGCCACCTAGACACTATCTTTTTAGGGATGTCCCAGCTTGTTTTAACAAGACAGTGCCAAGCCACATTCTGCATGTTACAACAGCCAGGCTTTGTAAGATAGTGCAGGTACTCGACAGATCTGCCTGCAATCCAGACCTGTCTGCTGTTAAAAATGTGTGGCTCATTATAAGGCTCGATATACAACCATGGAGACTCTAGACTGTTAAGCAGCTAAAGTGCAAGAAAGCAAGAAAATGAAAACATCCAACAGTTGGTGTCAGTGGTTTCTGAACAAATACTGAATGTGGATAACAGTAAAAGCTGTGGTAAACATGCCTCTGTCCCAACTTTTTGGTATATGTAAAAGTCATACAATGTGAAATAAGCATATATATTGTATATACAATTGTTTAGTTGAAACATTAAAAATCTTTTTGTACAGTGTTTTTGGGTACAGGTCAAAGGAATTTGCTGAATCACGGCTGTCTGCTTGTGTTCAGATTGATCCTAGTGCCACCACTGCTTCTTTCTTACTGTTCAAGTAAATAAAGTTTGTGCAATTAAATAAAAAACACCAGTGACTATTATCTAATAATGGCCACTATGTCTCACCTCCTCTCTCTTACTTCTGGTACAAGTGTTAAGTCTGATAAGCAAAGTGCATGTTGTGTCTCATGAAGAGGTTTTAAGTGGTTAGTGGAAGTTTCTGAGTGGCTGTCTGGCCTTCTGCACCAATCAGTTCCATGCTATCATTACTCTTCATGCCTTTACAGCGATGGCACCACAAGCTATGATGTGACCAGAATGTCTCCCATTTTACACAAAGCAATAAATCAGATTCTAAATTATATACCACATACAGACAGCTGACACATTTGAGACCACTGTCAATAACTTTGGGCATATATTCCACAAGTCTTTCTTTGTTTTTGCACTAATTAATCTATTGTGTGGTGTTTGAGGATAGGATGATAAGATCACTGTCTAAGGATGTTCAACTAGATTAAGATTAGCTTGTTTAGTGACCATCCCATGAAGGTAAATATGTTTCATCGTCTTGATAAGATTATCTGTAATCACTACATCTAAAGTATTACATGTATACAGCATTGTATTCTCAAGAAAGGCCAGTTAGAAGTGTCATTCCAAATAGTAATTACTTATATCATTTTTAAATCGTCAAATTTGAAACTGCACTTCTATTTTCAATCACACTCATTTATTTATTTATGCATAATGAATTTTATTTTTTTATGCATAATTCAAGCAATAATTTGCTATGTCTGAGAGGGGGATGGCCGAGGCCCCACAGTGGATTGCCGTCTAGTGCAGGGTGGGTTACTGCATTGCATCTAGTGATTCCAGAGAAACAAGACAATGCCAACCCTGACCAAGATAAAACCACTGTAAAACGTAAAAATAAAATAAACTAAAAAGGGAATATTATGTTTGAGTTGTTTTTAGAAAATAAAAAACAACCTATATAGACATGTTTTGGATGGTACTATAATGTGCTGGGGTACACACCCTGCTTATTTAAGGTATACAGAAATGGCATGCTTTATGTTGTCTTTCATTGTCAGCACTAAATGGTCCTAATTCATGTGACATAGGCTGCATTTTCCATGAATATAATGCCATAAATATAAACAAAAAACAGACAGTGCAGTTGGTGTGTACATAAAGAAAGATAGATAATGGTTTACTTGAATCCCTCCAATTAGTGCTGAATGTTACATTAATTAATGGTTTGAAAAAAGAAACCCAGTATTATGTGAAGAACACATAGTTCTTTTGCTTTCAGGCCTATTGTTTTTATTTCTTACTTTTTCTTCAACAACTTTGCCCACTTCTTTGCAGACACTTCTGTCTGTGTGCATTATAGGATGAAATGTTAGGAGTGAACCAGCAAGACTGTGTTCAATGCAATAGTTTTGCAATAGTTTTGCATTTGTTTTGGCAAATAAAACTACTGATAAATTGTATTAAGGGCATTCAAAACTAAATCCACAACAAAATATGGTGTGCAAAATTTTAAAGGGATTTAATATTTTCTAAATTATAGGTAATAAATAATTGAAGGTTATATGCATATTGTAGCCTAGTGGGTAGAGCTTTGGGTTTTGAGTTCGAATCCCAGCTCTGCCATGCAGCCACTGTTGGGCTCTTGTCCAAGGCCTTTAACCCCTTTCTGCTCCAGGGACATCGTTCAATGTGCTGACTCTGCGCTCTGACCTCAGCTTCCAAACATATGAGAAGCTGGGGCAAGAATTTCATTGTACTGTATATCTGTATATGTATATATGACAAATAAAGACACTTTATTTTATTTCCATTCTATATTATAATCGAATCATCACCTAGTTGATCTGTCTGAAATGTAAGAGAGGCAGCACCTACCTAGGGAATATAAAACTATTTTAATTGTTCTCCTTTTGTTGATAATCACTCTCACTGTGGTTCCTTAAAGTCCTTAGACCTTTTTGCTATAGTGTTTTAATGAACACTGTATGTCCAAAAATATATGTACACTCAGTTTTACTTACCATATAGGAGCACTTTGTAGTTCTACAATTACTGACTGTAGTCCATCTGTTTCTCTGCATGCTTTGTTAACCCCCTTTCTTGCTGTTCTTTAAGGGTCAGGACTATCCCAAGACCACCACAGAGTAGGTATTATTTGGGTGGTGGATCATACTGGTGCACTGAGGTGACACTGACATGGTGGTGGTGTGTTAGTGTGTGTTGTGCTGGTATGAGTGGATAAGGCACAGCAGCACTGATGTAGTTTTTAAACACCTCACTGTCACTGCTGGACTGAAAATAGTCCACCAACCAAAAACATCCAGCCAACAGTGCCCAGTAGGCAGTGTCCTGGGACCACTGATGAAGGTCTAGAAGATGACCAACTCAAACAGCAGCAATAGATGAGCGATCGTCTCTGACTTTACATCTACTAGGTGGACCAACTAGGTAGGAGTGTCCAATAGAGTGGACAGTGAGTAGACACAGTATTTAAAAACTCCAGCAGCACTGCTGTGTCTAAAAAAAGTATGTAGAGAAATAGATGAACTACAGTCAGTAACTGTAGAACTTTAAAGTGCTTCTATATGGTAAGTGGAGCTGATAAAATGAACAGTGAGTGTAGAAACAAGGAGGTTTTAATGTTATGGCTGATCGGTGTACATCCTTTATAATTATTGAGTTTAGGTATTTCAGTGGCACCCAGTGAAAACAATTTTGATGTACAGGAATCACAGTGGACTGCACAGAGCTCTCAACCCCATATCTTTTGGATATATAATGTATTTACAAAACACAGGAAAAAAACAGTAATGGATTGTATGTTGTAGAACCGGAGCTCACTGCAAAATGTTTTCTCATTGCCAAACTGTAAACAGTTACAGGAAGGGATTTAATTTAAGGGCAGTTTTGTCCCTTCTGGCTTTCCTGTCCAAAGCGCAGGAAGTGTGTTATTGATAGTGGCATTGACAAGTCTATGTCAAACTCCTTTACTACATACTGCTGTTCTGCCATACCAAATTAATCTCATCACAACAAACACATTTAGCTTGACTTCACAATAGGTAGTTTGTGGAAAGTATAAAATGAAAACCTTAAAAGTAAGGATAATCCAATAAAACATTTGACACCTATATTTATTTTTTGGTTACACTCCTGTGACCACCAATGTCTGTTACAAACCCCTCTTACCTTCCCCCCACAATTGTATGTCAATTGCTGGTACATTTACTTGTAGATTCACTGCTGATCAGGTGAAAAACTCAAGCAGAGCAAAGCAGCAGGACCTGGTGGCATTGTGCATGCTGTATACAAGAAAGGCCAAAGCCACCTGTACTTCCTGAGGAGGCTGAGGTCTTTTACTGTGTGCACTAAGCTCCTATGGGCATTGTACCAGTCTGTTGTGGCGAGTGCTATTCTCTGCACTGTTGTGTGCTGGGGCAACAGCCTTAACAAAAATGCTCTGAACTAACTCATTAGGAAGGCTGGCTCTTTTGTAGGAGTCAGGCTGGACTCTCTGGGCAATACAGCACACCTCCTGCCAACAATAAAAAAAAAGAAGCACATTCAGTTGCAGACTGTTACAGCCGTGCTGTGTTAAAGTTTGCCATTGGTTCTTTTTTTACCCACTGCTATAAGGCTCTACAACAAGTCTTTTAACTGCAGAAACAGTACTGATCCCTGCTGAATCACAATACATTACTATATTCAGACTATTGGTAATGTTTACTGTGCAATATATCAATATATCATAATCTGTGACTGAAATTATTCCTTTGCTATGCATTTTAGATCTTAAATACTGCTAGTTTTGGTTACTTCATACCATTTGTGCAATACCTATTCTCAAGTGAATGCAACAAATCTAAACAAATCTTATATTTTTATATAAATAGGCCAATAGATATAATTATATTCTTATTCTCACATATTCTTGTCTAATTTATGTATAGTTTTATGTCTGCTTAATATATGTAAGTTTATGTGCAACTATGTCTTACTACTATAACGCTACAATTTAGTTTGGGACATTGTAATTTATCTACTTGTCTGTCTATCTATCTATCTATCTATCTATCTATCTATCTATCTATCTATCTATCTATCTATCTATCTATCTATCTATCTATCTATCTATATATCTATATATAGATATATAGATCTATATATAGTACTCATATCTATATATGAGTACACCCCTCACATTTCTGCAAATATTTTATTATATCTTTTCATGGGACAACACTATAGAAATAAAACTTGGATATAACTTAGAGTAGTCAGTGTACAACTTGTATAGCAGTGTAGATTTACTGTCTTCTGAAAATAACTCAACACACAGCCATTAATGTCTAAATAGCTGGCAACATAAGTGAGTACACCCCACAGTGAACATGTCCAAATTGTGCCCAAAGTCTCAATATTTTGTGTGACCACTATTATTATCTAGCACTGCCTTAACCTTCTTGGGCATGGAATTCACCAGAGCTGCACAGGTTGCTACTGGAATCCTCTTCCACTCCTACATGATGACATCACAGAGCTGGTGGATGTTACACATTGTGCTCCTCCACCTTCCGCTTGAGGATGCCCCACAGGTGCTCAGTTGGGTTTAGTCCATCAACTTTACCTTCAGTTTCCTCAGCAAGGCAGTAGTCATCTTGGAGATGTGTTTGGGGTCGTTACTGTGTTGGAAAACCGCCATGAGGCCCAGTTTCCGAAGGGAGGGGATCATTCTCTGATTCAGAATGTCACAGTCCATTCATGAATTCATGCTTCCCTCAATAAACCGCAGCTCCCCAGTGCCGGCAGCACTTATGCAGCCCCAGACCATGATGCTACCACCACCATGCTTGACTGTAGGCAAGAGACAGTTGTCTTGGTACTCCTCACCAGGGCCCGCCACACATGCTGGACACCATCTGAGCCAAACAAGTTTATCTTGGTCTCATCAGACCACAGGACATTCCAGTAATCCATGTTTTTGGACTGCATGTCTTCAGCAAACTGTTTGCTGGCTTTCTTGTGGGTCAGCTTCAGAAGAGGCTTCCTTCTGGGATGACGGCCATGCAGACCGAGTTGATGCAGTGTGCGGCGTATAGTCTGAGCACTGACAGGCTGACCTCCCACATCTTCAACCTCTGCAGCAATGCTGGCAGCACTCATGTGTCTAATTTTTGAAGCCAACCTCTGGATATGCAGCTGAACATGTGGACTCAACTTCTTTGGTCAACCCTGGCGAGGCCTGTTCTGAGTGGAACCTGTCCTGGAAAACCGCTGTATGACCTTGGCCACCATCCTATAGCTCAGTTTCAGGGTGTTAGCGATCTTCTTATAGCCCAGGCCATCTTTGTGGAGAGCAGCAATTCTATTTCTCACATCCTCAGGGAGTTCTTTGCCATGAGGTGCCATGTTGAATATCCAGTGGCCAGTATGAGAGAATTGTACCCAAAACACCAAATTTAACAGCCCTGCTCCCAATTCACACCTGGAACCTTGACACATGACATCAGGGAGGGACAACGACACAACTGGACACAACTTGGACATTTTCACTGTGGAGTGTACTCAGTTGTGTTGCCAGCCATTTAGACATTAATGGCTGTGTGTTGAGTTATTTTCAGAAGACAGTAAATCTATACTGTTATACAAGCTGTACACTGACTACTCTAAGTTATATCCAAGTTTCATTTCTATAGTGTTGTCCCATGAAAAGATATAATAAAATATTTTCAGAAATGTGAGGGGTGTACTCACTTTTGTGAGATACTGTATATGTCTATCAAATTAAGGTTTTGGAGAGGCCTAGTAAAAGTCCTCCCCAAATAAAGATGCAGTTCCAAGAGCTGAAACAAGCAGACTTTATTTCAATTTCATGTTTTACCTCTTATTCAGATCAGGGTCCTGGTGGGTTCGGTTTCTTTGGAATCACAGAGTGCAATGCAGCAGTGCACCCCAGACAGAATTCCAATCCATTTTGGGTCCTCAGCCACCCTCCTGGACATAGACAATCATTTCTGTATGTAGACACCCAGCCAGCCAATAACACCACTGGGGAACTCTGGATCCAGGTGGTAGTGGGCTACCACAATTTACCGCTGCACCAAATGAGCACCTAAAACTACTTAATTGTTAGCCTGGAAGCATTTGCATTTGTTATGCCCCCTCCTTTGTTATTTTTACTATTACCCATAATGCAGTATCAGAACATTATTAACACCAATATTAGTGTAGACATTTGACAAATATTAAACACAATATTAATGCCATAAATGCAAATATTCAGTTTGAGTCTTGAATGTAAAGTCTGGGACATTCCATAAATAAACACACAAACAATAAATTATTTTACATATAATATTTGTAATAGTTTAACATAAAGTTTTCCCTTTGGTTACTAATACTGTATGAAATTGAAGACTTTCTCAGTATGTTCTTTTGGGTTTCACCTGGTTTTCCAGTAGTCTCTCAACTCCTGAAACATAGCAGTAGATAGATTGGCTGGTCTTAGTTACTACTAAGTGGGAGTTATTGAGTTGAAGAATAAGTCTGTTAAACTTCTGCTTTGACCATAATGGCTTTCTTCTTTGTACCCATTGTTTCAGGATAAGCTTTGGACCCAAAGTAATAAAAGTGTTCATTAAATTAAAGGATGATATTTGCAGGCAATGCACTGGGTATATTGTATAAATGGAAGCTTTATATTTTAACTTGGTTTTCCCCTCTCTATTATATAGAAAAAGTTTACTAAAGCAAGGTGTTCCATCTTACTCACAAGTGTATATGTACTGTATGTTGACACATGATTCACCTTCTCTGAGAGCTGATTAAGTTAGGTGTACATTTATTATTTATATCTATTGTTTATGTCTTATCCTGAAACCATGTAAGTCTTCTTTTTTTGTTGTGCACCATGGTAACACAACAGGAAGAGACAGTTGAGATGAGAAGGAAGGCCAGATGACAGCTGCAACTGCAACAGCTCAACAAAACCCCAGCCATATAGGGTGTCTTCACTAGAGGAGCTAGCACAGAAGTTATGATAATAGCTGCCTTCAATCTAAAGGCAGGTCTTCATTTTAAAGCTATATTTATCTGTAACTATGTGGCTGCATTAGTGGAACTACGGTATGGTGGGTTTATGGCCAGACATGATTACTAAAAAACTGTTTATGTGGGCTGTTTGATTAACCAGCATTTATGTTTTGTATGAATTATGTCATACAATTACAAAATGTGAAGCAACGTGTTTTTGTGATGAAGCACAGGAAATGTGGTTGAGAAATGTGTGAATGTGCAAAAATAGATTTAAGTGTTTGCGGCCTGACCAAGAGAAAGCTGTTACTAAAGTATAAATAAGTAAATAAATTAATGCCTTTATACGGACACTTTTTTATTAATAGTCATTGTGTCCCATAGTGTAAAGTATTAAACTATTTTATTCTGAAAAAAGCATTATATTGTGTTTACGTTTTGAAAAACAAATTCATACCATTTTATTCCTAATTTACTGTAATACATTACAATAACAACAAGAAGAAGGAACAGGATTCATGTTTTAATATAATGTATTTGTTTTTTGCTACTTACTGTATTATGTTTAGTGTTTAATTACAAATCAATGCAGCATACATTTTAGTTTCTAATATTTAATTTGTTAATTATTTAAGGTCCTGATATGTTTCTGATTTGCTGCTCTAATTCCTAATGATAACTAACAAGGGGTCTTCCCAATGTTGATGTAATTTGATGTAAGCATTACTTGTTTTCAAATAGTTGCTAGCTTTATTAATAATAAGCTATTAATTTGTTGCATAACTACACATAACCCAATGTTAAATACTTGCGTAACAATTAGTTTGATGCCTTGAGGACCCATGTGTCTGTGCTTTATCTACCAGATGTGTCAAAATGTTGTCCCTTAATTTCTTCCCTTAAACACTAATTATTCATGTAAGAATTGTGAATCAATTTTCAAGATTTGCTACTGCTTATTACTAGATTAATGAAAAACCTAACTTTATAAGTGTTATTACAGTATTACACCAGAGGATCATTCCGTGTCTCCGTCTTATCACTTTAACTCCAGTAATGAGGACTGTCTTTTACAGCATCCCCACTGTAAACAGAACATACTTCAGTGGTAGACAAATATTATAATATTAAATATGCAGACTGAAACAAGGCCTGGCACAGTTAGATATTTACAGCACTGTTTGTTTTGATGTGGTAATCTAATTAGAGATGGTGACTTAATTATATCTGACTAATTTAATTACAGATTTCTAAATATCTTATTAGTGTTGCCTAGGATACTAAGTTCTAATTTACTATGACTATGTCTGTGTGTTCATGTGTGTGTGTGTGTGTTTGTGTTTAAGCACTTCTCTGTGTGTGCATGAGCACTTCTTGCTGTGACAAAGGAAACCACAGTCATATCTAGATTCCTCATCAATACACCCACGGTTAACCCGGCAGAGGAGTGAAGTGAGCAAACACTTATACATTACTCATAAGTGACTAGCTGTTATGAATTGTCTCTAGATTTGAATGGATGAGGCCTGTTAGGTGTATTTGTTTTACAGTTTCATTTTAGATGACTATGCTTATAAACCATTACAATGTAAAGCTCACTTAATTGTGGACAGTGTTACAAGTAAATCTCACAGCTTTTAATTTCTGGCAAGCAACACTAAAAACACAAATTTGTAATAGTTCTTTTCTTTATTGTTTGTTTTGTTCCAATCATGTAGTCTCTGTTAACAAATACAGTAGCAAATGTCCTTAATCTATTAATAAACATTTATTAATAAACATCCATTCCTGCATTTCAGGCCTGCAACACATTCCAAAAAAAGTTGGGACAGTAAAGCATTTACCACTTTGTAATGTTGCCATTCCTTTTTACCACACTTAAAACATGTTTTGGCACCGAAGATACCAAGTGATTTAGTGTTTCAGTTTTTATTTTGTCTCATTCTTCCTGTAAACACGTCTTAAGATGTGCAACAGTACGGGGTCGTCGTTGTCGCATTTTTCGTTTCAAATTCTCCACACATTCTCTATTGGGGACAGGTCAGGACTGCAGGCAGGCCAGTCCAGTACCCATACCCTCTTCTTCCGCAGCCATGCCTTTGTAATGTGTGCAGCATGTGGTTTAGCATTGTCTTGTTGAAATGAAAATGCATGGACGTCCCTGTAAAAGATGACATCTTGAAGGCAGCATATGTTGCTCTAAGATCTTAATGTACTTTTCTGCATTAATGCTGCCATCACAGAAGTGTAAATTACTTTGGCCAAGGGCACTGACACAGCCCCATACCATGACAGACCCTGTTTTTTGGACTTGTTGCTGATAACAGTCTGGATGGTCCTTTTCGTCTTTGGTCCGGAGCACACGGCATCCATTTTTTCCAAAAAAGACCTGGAATGCTGATTAATCTGACCACAATACATGTTTCCACTGTGTGATGGTCCATCCTAGATGCCTCTGAGCCCCGAGAAGTCGACGCAGCTTCTGGACATGGTTAACATTAGGCTTCATTTTTGCACAGTAAAGTTTTAAGTGGCATTTGTGCATGTAACTCCGTATTGTAGTGCTTGACAAAGGTTTGCCAAAGTAATCCCTCGCCCATGTGGTTATATCAGCTATTGCTGAGTGGCAGTTCTTGATGCAGTGCCGTCTAGTGATGGGTCGTTCATGAACAATTCGATTCTATTGAACGGCTCTTTAAAATGAACGAAAGGAACCGAGTTGCGCCTCTGGGAGCCGTTATATATATTTTTATTTCTGCGCAGTTCTTATCGGCTGTAATCCACCCATTCAGCTTCACATCAGTAGAGGGAATTAATCAGTCATAATGAAAGCTGTTTATTGTCGAAATTCAAATCTGAAAACACTTTTAGTATCGCAGAGAGAGCGAGCGAGGCACACACAGAGTGAGAAAGAGAGAGAGAGAAAAAGAGAGCCATAACCAAGCTACAGAGAGAACATGCAGACAATGAGCAGTGCTAGTAGTATAATGACAAATAATTGAAAATTAAACTTTAAACTTGTTTAATTATGTTAAATCTGATTCTTTCATTGTGTATATGTTTTAAAGCAGAAACAAACACAGGCAAATCTCTGCACAAGAGAGGATTTTTCTGAAACTTAATGCAATGCAACCACAGTATGTCTCTTCCCTGTAGTTTTTTTCCTTTTGAAATAAATCTTTTTTTCTCATTTAAGTGTTGTTTGAATTATGCCTACATTTAAGGCAAGGTAGCAAAATTTGCATGATTGTTCATCACTGATATTAATATCGGGGCTGTCTTATAGTTTACCCAGTAGCGCCTCCCGAAGAACGAAGAGCCATTTTTTTGAACGGCTCTTTAAAAGGAACGGAGCCAAAAGATCCGGCTCCCTTCAAGGAGCCATAATTCCCATCACTAGTGCCGTCTGAGGGATTGAAGATCACATGCGTTCAGCTTAAGCTTGTTCCCTTGGCCTTTATGCACTGAAATTCCTCCTGATTCCTTGAAAGACTCTTCAAGACTCTCCTGGATGCTGCTTTTGTACCAAACCATGATTACAATCACCTGATAACATCACCTGTTTGGAATCACATCATTATTTCGTTTTTTCATCTCATTACTAGCCTTAAATTTTCCAAAACTTTTTTTGAAATGTGTTGCAGGCCTGAAATGCAGGAATGGAGGTCTACTAACAAATTAAATGAAGATGAGCAGATAAAACGTGAAATATATTGGGTTTAAACTGTCTACATTCAAATTAAAGTCAAAGTAAATGTAAGGAACACTGCATTTTTATTTTATTTGCATATTCCATACTGTCCTAACTTTTTCTGATTCGGGGGTTGTAATTCAGAAACTCAGAAAGTAATAAAGTGTATTAAACAAGCTAGCTATCTACGTACATTAAAATGCAGTGCCTTCTCTGGCTTGCACAGCTGCAATATATAAAAGTTGTCACTGTATAATTCACACTTTGGTCATGTGTAAACTTTAACAATACATGCATTATATGCACTTTGTAGGTGTAACGGCTCTACCTTGTCCAGTAATGAGAAAACATAATGGGCCCCCACTGACCAGATGTTATAGAGGCGGTGGACTATTTTCAGCACAACAGTGACACATTGTAGTTTATCTGTTTTATAAATAACTTGCCTGCCCCCTTCTAGCCTTTCAATCAATAGGAAATTACTTTCATGGGACCACAGTCAGCCAGGTATTATTTGTATTTCTGTACAGGGTTATAGCAGTAAAATTCTGACGTCATGTTTCCATTGCTGTGTATGTAATATGAGATATGAGATGTCGTGACCTGTTGTTCCCACAGTGCTGCCCAACTATAGTGGGCAAAGGCTGGAAAGACCTGCTGTCACTCAACACGGAATACATCATTAATGCTGAAGTCATACACTCTTGCTCATGCAAGAAGAGTTGAAAACACACACACACATCACACACACACAGCACACTCTATAGAGCTTGCACAATGGTTTTTCATAGAGCCCCGATTTCATTCTGATAGAGTAGAGGTAAAGATTTGCTGGCATGGTCTTTGTGCATGTCTGTGTATTGGTATGAGCCCATTTTAACATCACCCCATGTTCTATCAGCCCCCATAATAAAGCATTTACTTTCTTATAGAAAGTTTTTACTTGTGGTTCCATTGGGATTCATGTTCATGTAATTATATAATAGTGATATATAATATATTATAGTGCCTGCTATGCAGTGACATCAGCTTTTTCAAAGTCCATAAGCAAGCTTTCGGGGGTCGATTTAACTGCCACTCCCTGTATTCCTTTAATTAAAACTATGTTTAAAAAGAATAATAATTTATCAATAATTAATTTATCAATAGTAATGCTGTTTTGTAGAACTCTTACATGAAGCCTCTACCATGTACAGATTTTCTGAACCACTGAGTTACCAAAATATAAAATCAAATGCATATTAACATTTACAAATATACAATAAAGATATGTATATTCTAAAATATATCATCACACAGATTCAAAGTGTCTTACCATTTCTTTCTGGTTGAAAAACAGGAACCAGGACCTATACACATACGATGATCAAACATGTTTACACACTAAATCCCAATGTACATATTCAGCAGCATCTATGAGTGCCATTCTATTACAAACCTACAATCACACACAAGCACACTGTGCATATTTCACAGCTTGGTTGAATTGACACTCTGCACCATGCATTGATTGCAGTGTGTTATGTTTATTAATATCCGTTTTCAGACTGGGGACTTTTTTATTTTAATGAGCCTCTGCCATAAGTCGCTTAGTTATTTATAAACTGTTTTGTGCTCATCGGCATCACAACCAGTGCCACATTCCATATCACCTTTCCTTTCCTATATTACTCCCCCTCTATTACACACACACACACACTCACACACACAAACATACCCACCATCTGCTTTAAGCGCTTTTCCAGTAGGCATATCATGCAGTAATTTGACAATTTATTATTACGTTTTAGGAGCAGATAACAGCTTTCATTTAGGATAATTGGTATTCATATGGTGTATTTTCACAGTTTTTTTGTCAGCAAGCTAGAATAAGCTAACTTGACTGAACTTCTGAGAAAATATTCATATATTCATATCATATTAATAATATTCTCATATGTATTGCTAACACTATCAGTCTACTTAATATGTGCTGACAGAATGGCTGGCAGCATTTCTGTATTCAAAAATGTTTAGAATCTTTACTTACTCTCGTGGCCAATTAGCTAACCTCAACAAATGTAAGAGGATTTGCAAATAGACATAAAAAACTAATTGTCCACCATATTTACTGGTATTTTTAATGCTAGACGTATCTCACACAAGTCGAATTGACTATATTTTTTGCCCCATTTTTAATGTTTATCATTTCTACCTTAAAGTTTTTACAGGAATGCGCCCGGGTGTCGCAGTGGGATATTCCGCTAGCTCACCAGCATCGAGATTCTGAACTTCTCGGTTCGAAACTTGGTATTGCCACCAGTCGGCCGGGCGCCATCTAGTGGGCAGTGCTTGCAGCAGACACATTTCTGCTAGGGCGGGATGAACGGACTGTATGGGTGGGGTCTTCAAATGCTGTGTAAGGACCCTGACTGGCAGATAGAGAGGTGCCTGTGCAGAGTGCACGGGTGAAAAGGGGTTCCGCTAAGGGCTGTGCGCTGGTCGGAGGAGGCGTGACCAGCAATTTACCCACCATGACTGCAATCAGGGATCCCCCAGCAGCAGAAGACAAATTGACTACACTAAATTGGGAGAAAATAAGGGAAAAAATGCATAAATAAATAAAGTTTTTACAGGAACACAAAAGAACATAAGAAATTTTCGAAGGAGCTGGGGGGAATTTTTAAAAAGGGTTAAAATGACATTTTTAAAGCTTTAGGACTCCACTGAAACACAGTGAGAGCAATTAGCTCTAAATTGAGGAAACACTGGACAGTCTACCCAAATTTTTTCCAGAGCACAGCAGCAACTTATCAACAAAATCATACAAGATGTCTCTAGCTAATTTCATTCACTAAATGTCAATACTCCTCAATGTGCCCAAGCATTTGAAAGAAATTGTTTTTTAACTGATCAGTCTACATTGGAACTCAGTGGTCTACAAGGCACTTTGTTGAGACAGCTATATTGCAAACACAGTAAGTTAAATTTAGGATATTGTCATTATCTCAAGGTGTTTTGTAGTGCCAGGACCCAAAGTAACATTATGTTTACATTAAATAGCAAATTAAAACTCTACTCCTGAAAGTGGAAGTCATATATCAACAACATTTAAAAACATAATCAAATTCTCTGGGTTCAAGCTTATCTCAGTGAGTGAGATGCAAGAGGGGATGTGTGCTGTGGTGTTCACCTTTCAAATTATTTTTAGAATAATAAATAATATTTAATAAAATAAAGAAAAGCGTCTGTTATGGTATGGTGGTGCATTAGTGCCAAAGGAATGGGTAACTTGCACATCTGTAAAAGCACCATCATTTTAAATGGTACATATTCATTTTGGAGCACATATGATGCTATGTGGATGCCATATTGTTGAGAGACATTATTGCTTGTTTCATCAAGCCACATTCTACATGTTACAAGAGCATAGCTTTGTAGTATGGGATTATAGGTGCTAGACTGGCCTGCTTGCATTCCAGATCTTTTTCCCATTATAAAAAGCAAAGAGAACACAGTTGGGATGTTGAATCATTAAAGACCCTGTCTATGTACGTCTATGTAGGTGAAGAATTGCTATGTACAAGGGTTCTTCAAAAAGTTTCCGCACTTTTTTTAAACTCTATTTATTAAGAATTAAAAAAACAAATTACATCACTTTTCTGCATAATCACCTTCCAATGCATTTCTCTCAGTGTCGTACCAACCTTTTAATGCTGTCAGATAAAATGTTTTTGTTTGAGCACGTAACCACTGATGCACCACTGCTTTCATTTCATCACATGAAAATCTTCTTCTCCTTAAAGCTTCTTTGAGCATCCAAAAAGATGGAAATCAGATGCCGCTAAATACAGATTATAAGCTCTTTCTCAGTCTCTCAGACATGACCAATTACTACTACTCCTTACACCCTCACCGTTTCTAACCAAAATATAAAAGTGCGGAAACTTTTTGAAAATCCCTCGTATTATGTTTACGTTTGTTCTACTTTCCCAGTTTTTGGAATTGGGAATATTGTAAATATTGTTAGGAACAGGAGGGACATGTAAGAAAGAGCCACATGTCATGCATATACATATTTTAATAGGTAAAATAGAAATATCAGATATCAGAATACAGGCAGCAATTCAAAATGCATAGTGGCCATAAGTGCAGTGTTTAGGGTAGCATCAGGGTGTGTGTGTGTGTGTGTGTGTGTGTGTGTGTGTGTGTGTGTGTGTGTGTGTGTGTGTTTTAATACCTGAACTATATACAGTGGATTTAGACATTTTTATGCTTCTTGATGTTTTGTGTATTTTATTGTGTTGTGGATTTAAGTTTAATTACTCTTGATGTTTGTCTAGAAATCAGTTGTACCTGTTGAGGTTGGAAAGGCACACACCCAAATATACAATGCATTGTCAGGACAAAAACGTCATGAAGTCCAAGAAACTGTCTGTGGATAAAATTGTGGCTAGGCATAGATCAGTCTCAGTTTAAGTCTCTGAATGTCCCTAAGTTGTCCAGCCAAAGCCCTGACTCATCCAGGTGTGCAAGGTTTGTTGATATGTATTCAAGAAGACTTGCAACTCATATTTCTGCCACAAATGTTTCTGCACTGGGTCTAAATACTTTTGGGAACAAGATATTTCTTATATTTCTTACAGTATATTAATTGCACACTGTACATTTTAAATGTATTTTATACGACATACAAAAACTTAATTTTATAAGTGGCTTGAATCCATCTTTTGTGCATTGCTGTCAGATGCCATTTACATAGAGAAATCTAGGTCACTCCTGTGTGAAGACCAAATCATCACAGCAAGGATTATAGAAGCACATCTCATAAACCCAACAAACATTGAACAGCAAACCTCAGGATTTTAGTGTCAACACACTGCTGCAGACAGATGAAAGCAGATCAAAGCAGTCACTGCTGTCATATAATGACTAAATCTACATCATCTGCAACAAGGTTTCACTGTTCATTGTAATCATTTCTCTAATTTAAATGCATTTCCTGTTTTAAATTAAACAGAATAAGAAAGAATAAATTAAAGGAATACATTGTTGTACAGTAGGGCTAGTCCTTCTGGTAAAAAAAAAAATAACAACCACTAAGAAAGTCACCTTTGCTTTTGAACCATTTATGGGTGGACTTGCTCGGTGGCATAAATAAGACTTGCTTGTGTGGATCATTTTCCTCCTGCATAACCTAACTGTGCTTGAGCTTTTGGTCAATAACTGACGGGCGAACATTCTCCTTCAGGATTTTTTGATAGAGAGCAGACTTAATAGGTTCATCAGTTTTGACAAGTCATCCAGGTCCTGTAGAAGCAAAGCAGCCCCAGACCATCACACTACCACCAGCATGTTTGGCTGTTAGTATGATGTTCCAATGGTGGAATATGGTGTTAGCTGCACACAAGATGTTATGGGACCCATGCTCATAATATTATTCTCAGAATATTATCCCAAAAGTCTTGGCGGACTTGCAACTCATGGATGTCATTTTTGCCCAGTGTCTACCTTATTGTGGAATCATGCATATTGACCTTAATTGAGGCATGTGAAGCCTCAATTTCATCTTGGTTATGTTCTTCCTGGATGAGTTTTTCCATTTGTGAATAGCTCTCAAGGGTTTGCTGGAGTCCCAGAATCTAAGCAATTATTTTTGTTTTGCTTTTTTTTATTTTTGCTTCAAAAAGTCAGGTTCTATTTATGTGATATTTCAACAGGTCTTGCAGTCTAACTGTCAATTTATTCTGATTAACTGGTTGATTTAGTAGCTAAGGGAGCAATAAATTTTTATCAGGCCAGTTGGAGCTAAAAAGCATTTTTCCATCAATAAATGATATCAACAATATATAATTATAATAAGTATAGTAATAAGTGTGTAAAAAATGCAAAAATAGAAAAAATTCAAAGCACTGTATATGAAGACTTTCTAGACAACTGTGTGTTTCCAACATTGTAGAAATAATTGAATGTAGACCCTTACCTGTTTCAGCATGACTTTGCCCCATGCAGAAACAGTGGTCTATAAAGAAATGCTTTGCAAAATGTTTTGTGTGAATATGTGACTGACCTGTTTAGAGACCTGAACTTACCTTAGTTGTGGGCATACTTGCTAATGCTCTTGTCAATAAATGAAAAAAAAAACTTTTGTACATTTCCAAAATCTCGTAGAATCCAAAGGCACTAAATGCTTCTGGAATAGTAAAGTTTTTAGTAATTTTAATGGTTTTAAATGGTTTTTAACAATCACACACCGATATGATGTTTTGGTGTCTACGTATTATAATAGTAATGACATGATGTGATGCTTTTCATACTGTTTAAACTGTGTAATTAAGAGAGCGCTAAACTGAAACCCAGCATTATGTCCTGTCTTTGAGCTTAGGGACTTAAATCACTGATTTCAGGTTTAGGTGGTTGGGGTGGTGTTTAATTTTTGTTTTGGGTGAAAGGTGTTAGACAAGGCATAAATTAAGCTAAAGGTATAACTTAAATGCTGGAGTGAGTAGATATAAAACCACATTACTGCAAAAAGCAATGTGTCTCAGTAAGAGACATTTATTTGATGCTTAATTTGTGTTCTAACACATACCCAGGTGTAAAAATAAAACAATTAACATTTCTTTTGATTAATGAGAGTCTTGGATATTGTTTTTCTAGATATCTGTAAGCTATAGTAATTCACACTTAAACTGTCGATCACTCTGCCATTTCGTTAAAAGATGTCATCTTGACAAATTGTCCCTTCTGTGCTTTGCTGTAGCTCTACTAAGGATCTCCATCACATGCAGCAACTAGGATTTAATTTAAAGCTATCAGGCCCAAGGGCGTTGCTTCATCAGTCACTGTCATGGGTCAAATGTCCAATCAGGGAGACCTTGCTCACGTCGTGTCCAACCGAATTGATTTGTAAAGTGTGCCGCTTTGAGTGTGATTAATCTGTATCATTCATTAGTATCATGTGGTGCAGTTTATAGCTGTAACAGTTTAAAGATTTATAACTAATACCCAGCACCGCAATAATGACCTTTGTCCTCACTTTTGAAATAACTACAGTATATTACACTGCTGTGTTACGGTAGGTGCAGCAGTCCCCCACATTTTTCTTAAAATGAAAAAAAATAGATCTAAATTTCTCGGATCAAGAGTTAAAGCTATGTTTAAATATAAAGTCATTTTAATTAAAACATTAAGAACATTAGGAACATCTGTACACTGTAGAAATACCAGAAGTACTGTATTTGTTGTCTTCTCAAACATGCCCTCAAGTATGTGGACACCTGATCATAAGCATTACTATGACGTTTACCTCTTTTATATGAATACAAAAGCCTCCACTCCATGTGGGAATTCATGTCTGTTTAGAAAATCATTCATGAGGGCAGACTTGGGGAAGACTTAACATTGCAATTGATCTGGGATTAATAAAGTATCTATCTATCTATCTATCTATCTATCTATCTATCTATCTATCTATCTATCTATCTATCTATCTATCTATCTATCTATCTATCTATCTATCTATCAAAGGTGTTGAGGTCAAGGCTCTGTGCAGGCCTCTACACCACAATCATTAAACCATGCTGGAAATGGATTCTTCATGCTGGTTTAGAGTCTTCTCCAAACTGTTGTCAAGAAGATGGAAGCAGTTTATATGCTGGGTATGTACTGTATATAAACCATATAAAAGTTGGGACATTTTAGAACATTTGTTTATTCTATGGAGCCTTTATTTCAGTACAAGGAAATTATTAACTGTCACACTTGATACAAAGTAATGATGTCTAATATTTATATTAACGAATTTGATGCCTGCAACACTCAACACTGTTTGGGGATAGAAGGAATCCCCACTTTTTAAGTGGATCAAAATTTGTCAGTTCAAAACATAATTCTCCGTGCTATCTACCATACACCGATCATTAAAACCACCTCCTTGTTTCTACACTTACTGTCCATTTTATCAGCTCCACTTACCATATACTAGAAGCACGTTGTAGTTCTACAATTAACAGCATGAAAAGGGGCTAACAAAGCATGCAGAGAAACAGATGGACTACAGTCAGTAATTGTAGAACTACAAAGTGCTATTATATGGTAAGTGGATCTGATAAAATGGACAGTGAGTGTAGAAACAAGGAGGTGGTTTTAATGTTATGGCTGATCAGTGTATATACTATTGTGAAAAGATTTAGGGAATCTTAAGAAATCTCATGTAGGACAAAGCAAGAAATCACTGTTGAATGTGCATGATCATCGGCCCTTAGAGAACATTGCATGAGAAACCACCAGAAAACTGTCAGAAAACCATTGTCACTTAACACATTCCTAATACTATTATGGAAAGAGAAAGCCATACATCAATAATATGCAAAAACACCACCAAGTTTTCCCAGATGGACCAAAAGACTGTTGAGAGAAGTGCTGTGTAGAGATCAGTACATGTTTTAGCATCTTCTCAGGAAAAGATTTACAGTGCCAAAAACAACCAACCAGACTGTTATTATGCTACAAGGGTGCATCAATGCCCATATATGTAGGTATCATTGATGTAAAGGCATATATTGTGAATTTAGACAGAAAGATTCTCCAGAGAGGTTAAGGGTTTTGTCAAGCTGTTTCCAGTTCAAAATTATTGAGGCCACTGTGGTCCTGCGAACACGCAAAGCCTGTGATATTGTTTTATATTCATGCCCTGATCTACAGTATATCTTGCCACAAATAAATGGATGTCATTAGATTAACAGACATGTTCCTGGACATCATGGCTTAGATTTGTCCTGACAATGCAGTGTAAAAAGTGGGTCCATACAGACTCAGATGTGTTCCTCTCCAACATGTGTCCAGTAAATTATAACCCAGGATTAAGCAGCTGGTTATGTTAATTTAACTGATCTTTTAAATATTTACTGGGTTCACAATCTTGTCCAACTGTCACAGTTATTTCTGCATTAAACATGTAAGTCAGCCAGGAATGCTTTTAGTTTTTGAAAATATGCAGCTATAGGCCATGAATAATGCGGGAAAAAAAGACCATACTGGCCAACAAAAACAAAAATCAACTGTTAACTCACATTTTTCTCATTTTTTTCTCTGCTTTTCTGTTATGTCACTGTACAGGTCAACATCCTTGAAGAAGTGACTAACTGCCCTCTTCTGTATGCATGAGCTTGAAGACCCTAGAGATTAGATAGCATTTCAGGATTGAAATGGGAAAAAGGAATGCCATTCTTCAATCCAGAGAGCAGAGCCAATTAACTCCTGGCTGCTTAGAGTATATTTTTTTACACAATAAGAGGAATGCTGCTTTGCTTTGTCGATTGATATTCAATCAGAAATACTTTAGCTACTGTGTATCGCAATGCCCTGTCTTAAAAAGAAAAAAATTGTTTTGCATAATGTGTTGCTAATTTTGAGTAAACAGTATCAAGTGTTTTAGCCTGCAGTAATCACAAAAGGCTGTGAGATCTTGGCAGGACTAAATAGACTAATAACATCAAAGAATACAATAAAAACCATGTTTAAGATCATGTTAGCACAATGCTAATAGTCCACCTAATTATATACGGTTCAAGTAAGAATCTTTTAGAATTTCAGAGAATTTGACATATGCTTCTGGTTATGTCTAAAAGGTCATGCCACACTTTAGCTAAAATGTCAGGCTGATTAGTTTGTTTTTTTTCAGAAGTACTTGATACAGAGATGGTCTAATTACATAGATGTCATTACTTGACATATGAACAAGATAGCGTGTTATGTCCTACATGGCAAGTTTATAAAAAATGCAATTTAAAAGTGTAACCAGTAAATGCCCCCCTATTTTAGATCCTATGTATAAATGCTAGATTGTACCTGACAAACACCTGTTATTGTTTTGGTTTAAATTATTGGGTGATTAGGTATAGCTGGCTAAATCTAGCTGCCAAACAATGTGAAATACAATGAGACAAACCTCTATTATATGGACACCAGTAGTTATTTAGTGTAATTTAGTGTATCTGCTATAAAATATTAAAAAAGTGCTTTACTCTAATAAGTTAAACAACCAAATATCCACTACCATTTATAAAGAACTTAATTGATCTGTGCAATGACAATGTAAGAGCAATGGCACAGGGGTACAGTCGTCCTACAGAGAAGACTTGGCACTGAAAATGGCAGACATGATTTTTCTTCCTCTGACCTTTCTCTTAATCCCACCTCCATCCTTCTATTACTCTGTCACTCTAGCTTCCCTTTTAGTTATTTCTCCCCTGTCTGCCAGCCAATTTGCTGTATCACACTGTTTGAAGTCGAACATCAGAGGCCACAAAGGCCTGTCTCATTCTGCATTGTTCATATTATTCATCTATTCCTGCTTCATTATACATTTACTCATGCATCTGTTGAACCGGTATCCAAACAGATAGCTGTGAAAACAAACACAGAGGCAAACACACAAAAAAAACACACACACACTTTTACACATAGTCTTTTAACTTTATGTAAATGTGTAGAAGTCCTGCTTGAGAAGTGGGGCTTGAACAGGCAACCTTCTAACTGCATGTCCAGCTGATCTTGGCTGAGCTACTGCTGCCCTTTATTTAAATGTCTTTCTACATTTCAGCTGCGTGACATCCAGGGTTTAGTCTTATATTGCTTTCAGTAATCAGCCAGTGTGTTAAAAGAAGGCATAGGAAAAACAGAGTGGGACGGCATTAATGTATAATGTATACTGCACATGTACACAGTATCATGTATAATGCATGAATGCTGGTAGAAGCTAATTAGTATTAGGGCATAGTGGTTTGACATCATAATGTATGCATCATTCAAATTAGTATAAAATATTCCTCTTTAAGGTCATGGACTTGCTGTCAACATGAATGTTTAAAGGAATTGATAAGAGGCTGTTAGCATAGGCATACACTAAAATTGCAAGGGTTGGGTTATTTTTCATTTGTTATGCTAATGCTTTTCAGCAGCAGGACCTGATAGTCTGGTTATTTAAAATGGATTGTGCGCAGTATAGAAAGACTTTGAATAATAACCTGTTCTTCTCTGTCAAAAAGTCTAAACTGTCAAGGAGGTTTTATTTTAAACAAAACAATCATCCTGCAAAATAAAAAATGTCCTTAGGGGCAGCTTGGTGGTGCAGTGGATAGAGCTGTTGGCTCACAGCAAGAAAGACATGGGTTTGATTCCCTGGCAGGGCAGCCAGAGTCCTTTCTGTGTGGAGTTTGCATGTTCTCCCTGTGTCCATGTAGGCTTTCTCCAAAGGCATGCAGTTATACCAACTGCAGATACTAACAATTACCCTAACTGAGAGTGTGTGAATGTGTGTTTGCCCTGTGATTGTTTGTTTATTAGGATTTTAACGTCATGTTTTACACTTCGGTTACATTCATGACAGGAACGGTAGTTACTCATTACACAAGATTCATTAGTTCACGAGGTTATATCGAACACAGTCTTGGACAATTTAGTGTCTCCAGTTCACCTCACTTGCATGTCTTTGGACTGTGGGAGGAAACCGGAGCACCTGGAGGAAACCCACGTGGACAAGGGGAGAACATGCAAACTCCACACAGAAAGGACCCGGACCGCCCCACCTGGGGATCAAACCCAATACCTTCTTGCTGTGAGGCGACAG
Organism: Trichomycterus rosablanca; assembly: GCF_030014385.1. Classification (NCBI taxonomy): domain Eukaryota; kingdom Metazoa; phylum Chordata; class Actinopteri; order Siluriformes; family Trichomycteridae; genus Trichomycterus; species Trichomycterus rosablanca. The sequence goes on along the minus strand of NC_085988.1, from coordinate 67,483,472 downwards.
TGCTACCCACTTAGCCACCATGCCGCTCGTTTGCCCTGTGATGAATGAATGAATGAATGAATGAATGAATGAATGAATGAATGAATGAATGAAAATTTTCTTTGAGAAGTCAAGTTACATCTGTGGCAAACATCCTGCCTGTTCTTTAACCATGCAGAACTGGACACACTAAAATTGCTTCATCATGTTTTGCAAAAATAATTGAGACGTAATCCAAAAACTACTCTACTCTACAGGCTGTAATAGCCAGTCAGGGAAAAAAAAACGTTCTGGCCATTAGCAACCAGCTATGATTTTACTTTAGAACCTTTGGTTGGTGTACTTTACAAGAAACTTGTATTCCTCTCCCTGTCCAATACTGATAGTACACATTATTTAATAATGTCAATGTCCTTTCATCACCTCTGCTTACAGACCCTCTGGTACTTTTCAGTATGTGCATGGAACAGCATATATGGATGGACTAGCTACTGTAGCCAACTAGAGATGAAAATGCAGGGGATAGTCAGAATAAAAGTGAATGGCACTAAGATGAAAGGAGAAAAATACAAGACAGTGTAGAATAATTGAAAAAAAAGAAGAAAAGGAGCAAATTATATGCAGATAGATGATGAGATTTAAACTGCTGTTTGATCTGATGACATGATAAACACATGCAAGAGGTTTTGTTTTATCAATGTAAATGTTTAATCATATGCATATTGACCAATGTTGAGCAATAACAGAAAAAAACTCATTTGTTAAGTTTCTTAAACCTTTATTTAACTGACAAACATACAAAGAAAGGATCTGTAATGTTTTCACTGACCAACTTAATTGTATTTTGTAAGTAAAAACAAATTTTGAATTTGATGCCTTCAACGCACTCATCAAAGTTTGGAAAGGAACAAAATAAGAATGTTAAACATTCCACATGTTTGGGTATAAAATGATGCTAGACCTAAGGCTTAGTCTTTACAAACAAAAATTGTGCAATGCTCACCACTATGTGCCAAATTGTGATTACATTTGTCACAAACCTGTTGGGACAGAGACATATTTACCACTATGTTACATCACCTTTCCTATTAAATACACATTGTTATCATTTGGTAAGTGAGGACACTAACTGCTGCAGTTTTGCAAGTGGGAATTTTGGCCATTCTTACTTTATATGAGACTCAGCCACTCAACAGTTTGTGGTCACTGTCGTCTGTTTCTGCTCTTAATAATGCACCATTTTATAATTAGGAAACAGATCTGGACTGCAGACAGGCAAGTCAAGCCCATACACTCTGTGTCTACATAGTAACACTGTTATTGTGTGTGCAGAATGAAAATAATGTGTCTGTATAGAACTGATATATGGCTTTCTCTTTACATAATAGAGATTTAGTTTGCATTACTTGAAGCAGACATAAACTGTATCAAGTGAGAACAATCTTCTGAAGTACTCTTGCACAATAATTCCGAGTTACTGGTTTCCCTGCAACAGATTAGGATGTATTTTGGCCTTGCATGCAGTGTTTCCAGGTGAAGTTAGACCCTCATGATTCTAACTAGAATAAAGTGGTTGGCGAAACTGTATTAATAATAAATTAATGATATATTGTTTAAATACACTATGTTGCCAAAATGTGGCTACCTGGCTGCCATTCCAAAAACATGGGCATTGACATGGAGTGGCCCTTGCATCTATAACATCCACCCTTCTTTAAAGGCTCTCCTTAATGTTTTAGTGGGAATTTGTGTCCATTTGGTCAAAATGACATTTGTGAGGTCAGACACTGAGATTGAAAAGCCTGGGTCACAATAAACATTCCAGTTCATCCAAGTGGTTCTCAATGGGGATGAAATCTTTGAGCTGAGAGCTTTGTGCAGGTTATTGGAATTCCTAAACACCAAACTTGTCATTCCTTGTCTTTATGCATCTTAATTTGTGCACAGTCATGCTGAACCAGAAAGCTCTTTTTCCACCCTGTTTTCACAAAGCTTCAACCATACAATTTTCTGTTAGAAATAGGTGTGGCTGAAACAACTAAAATCAATAATTAGACGAGGGGGGGTTCACATAATTTTGACCATACAGTGTTTGTAAAATGTATTTAAAATGAAGTTAATGGTATTGGACACGAAGAAATTGGTGATTTTTATTTCATTGTTCCAATATTTTTACAGAAGTTACAGAAGACTTTACTGTTAGATATGGTTTGTTTTTGTTGTGTTTTGTTTTGTTTAGTTTTCAGGAGTAGCAGTTCTATTAGAGTGGAAATTTCTAGTACTCTTTCCATCATTCGACTGACCACATCCTCGGGTTACTCAAAAGCCTCATCCATTATTTGTAGGCTTGTTCATAATAGATGAATAGGTACAATGTACACTGATCCAAAAGCCCCCTTAGCCCTGCCTTGAACACTTTGCCCATAGATAGGCACACAGCCCTTTTACACAACATGCAGTAGAAAGATGCCAGTGAGGCAGTTTAGAACAATATTTCACCCTATTACCATGATTACTACAATCAGTAGACTAAAAATAGCTGGCTTCAGATTAATGGTGAATGCATATGGCATGAATGTGACCACAGTTGGTTAATTTTCTAATAATTAGGCAATGCCAATTTAAATAGTCTACCATGGTGGGCACCCTGTTGCCTGTAATTACCCACCACCAGGACAAATTAGGGCTACATATGTTTTTATGCACCTTAAAATGCTTGACTGATGATTATCTCATCATAATAAAATTAGAACACACCAATAATCATTTGATGGGTGGTGTTTCTCTTAATGACAGGCTGACAATATACCATCCTAACTAATGGTAATTAAATGGGATTGTAATTAAAATGCAAATAAAAAGAAGCAGGGGTTTGTAAATTGTCTTTTATGTGTAATACATTGAAAACAGCACATAAAAGATTTTTAATGTTTTGCTTTATTAACTTGATGGAATTTTCTAAATATATGTAGGGATAGACTATAATATCAAACTGCACTATAAGTAGAAGCCATACATCAACAACATCTAGAACGCCACCGATTTGTCTGGGCTGAAGTTCTTCTAAGATGAACTGATACAAACTAAAATTTAACTTTCCACAGAAGCATCCAGTGACTAAAGCAAATAAAACTCATTGTGTACAGTGGTAAAATAGCCACAGAAACAAGAATGCATATTTTCAAGAGAAAAAAAAAACTGAGCATATATTTACATTTAGGTCTTTTTTTTAGGTGCCCAGGTGACACAGCAGTAAATCATGCTAGCCCACTACGGCTGGGATCCAGGTTTTGAATCCCCAGCAGTGCTACATACAAACATGATTGGCTATGTCTGGGGTTGGCTGTGGCCCTGTGATGGATTAGTGTTCTGGGGATGTCTGTGGGGATGGCCACGACCCTGCCACAAAAAAAATATCCAAGAAGAAATACAGGCTAAAGAATGGAAATTGCCCTGTGCCCAGTAACTCTAAATACAGTCATACCTTTCTTTATAGGACAGCCTGCAGTCAGATGATAATAAGCAGCTCCCAAGACACATCCAAACTACTCTCATCATTTCTGCCCTTATTTAGCAAAGATCATTTTCGCTGCCAGTACTCTGCAGAGTGTAGTTTCTGCCACCTCTCTACAACATTTGACATCTCTGAGGTCCTTGTTTGACAGCAAGAGCCAAATAGCCGTTAAATTCCAGCCAAACTGCGTCACACAGCAACACGTTTAACAAACCAGATCTTCGAGCTGGCATTTCTACAGGTTTTGGTCTGGAACATTTACACTTACTGATGGTAAAAGAGGACTAGACCAATTTTTGTTATAGCAAGCTAAGTGGTCATATATAGACCAAGTAACATCAGCCATAACATTAAAACCACCTCCTTGTTTCTACACTCACTGTCCATTTTATCAGATCAACTTACCATATAGAAGCACTTTGTAGTTCATCAATTACTGACTGTAGTCCATCTGTTTCTCTGCATGCTTTGTTAGCCCCCTTTCATGCTGTTCTTCAATGGTCAGGACTCTCCCAGGAGCACCACAGTGCAGGTATTATTTAGATGGTGGATCATTCTCAGCACTGCAGTGACACTGACATGGTGGTGGTGTGTTAGTGTGTGTTATGCTGGTATGAGTGGCTAAGACACAGAAGCACTGCTGGAGTTTTTAAACACCTCACTGTCACTGCTGGACTGAGAATAGTCCACCAACCAAAGATTTTCAGCCAGCAGTGTCCTGTGACCACAGATGAAGGTCTAGAAGATGACCAACTCAAACAGCAGCAATAGATGAGCGATCGTCTCTGACTTTACATTTACAAGGTGGACCAACTAGGTAGGAGTGTCTAATAGAGTGGACAGAGAGTGGACACAGTATTTAAAAACTCTAGCAGCGCTGCTGTGTCTGTTACTCAAACCAGCACAACACACACTAACACACCACCACCATGTCATTGTCACTGCGGTGCTGAGAATGACCCACCAGCTAAATAATACCTGCTCTGTAGTGGTCCTGACCATTGAAGAACAGCATGAAAGGGGGCTAACAAAGCATGCAGAGAAATAGATGGACCACAGTCAGTAATTGTAGAACTACAAAGTTCTTCTATATGGTAAGTGGAGCTGATAACATGGACAGTGAGTGTAGAAACAAGGAGGTGGTTTTAATGTTATGGCTGATCAGTGTATGTAGACCAAGCTACCAGGATGGTCTGGTCTTCACTTTAACCTTTTAAGACACACAGGCAGCAAATTTCACATTACTAAAGCACTCCAAGGCCACATCTGACCCTCTTATTTTTCAATCCTCATAGATGCTGTAGTGAAAACTTTTTCCCATGATAAGTACATTATTTTATTACAGCGAGAGCATTTCTAACTACAATAATAAACTGTAAACTAATGTATTATTGTGTTGTTAAAGCTGGTTTATATGAAAGGAAGCAGCACTGCAATCTAATGTGCTTGCCCAACACCAATTTCAAGTCTGGGCTGTGTAAATAACTGTAAAAATGTCTCTGCTATCATTCACAAGGAACAGATCTCTTTAGTAGCGTCATGCTCCAGAACACACAGAGACTGGCACTTTGTCACTTCTAGTTTTGATATTTTGTGGAATCTGTCATTTGTTGATTCTCTTGAATCTTTATTTAACTGATAACTGTATAAAGAAAACATTTCCATTGCCTTCACAGATTAACTTCATTGTGTTTTTTAAATATGAACAAATTTCGAATTTTATACCTACAACATAGTAAAAAAAAATCGGGACGTTTACTATGTTTACTACTATGTTACATGATCTTTCCTATGAATTATACTTTTAATTGTTGCAGTTTTGCAGGTAAAATTTTAGCCAGTTTTAAAAGTCTGTCACTGTTGTCTGATTCTTTACTTCATCATGTGCCATAAATGTTCAGTAATGGACAGATTTGCAGGCAGTCCAGTCAAGCACACACACACACACACACACACACACACACACACACACACACACACACACACACACTGTATCTATAAACAGTATTGCAGCACATGCAGAATAAGTTCTGGCATAGTTATAACAACCATGGACCTCCTGGCAAAAGATGCCACCTGAATGGCTGCGTACCTCTCTCTAAAATCCCAATATAGGCCTCCACATCAGTGGTGCCTTCACACATATGCAAGTCACCCATGCCGTTGGCACTGATGAACCCCCATATCATGACAGATGAATGCTTTTGCACCTTTTGCTGATAACAGTCAGGATGGTACTTTTCAGCTTTGATACTAAGATCTCAACATCTGTTTTCTCGAAAACAAAATAAAACACAGACTTATTTGAACACAGCGCACATTTCCACTCTCCTGTGGATGAGCTTGGGGCCAAAAAACTGCAGCATTTCTGCATAGAATTGATGCACAGCTTTATCTCTGTTGAACTGCATTTCAGGTTCAATTTCTTGATGCAGCAGTGGACTGTATAAATGTTTTCATACTTGCAAACCTTCAGATTCTGTCTAAATCTGTCTGACATGAAATCAACATAGATTTATCATGAATGAGAGGAAACACTGAAGTAGATAAGCAGAGTTTTGCTATCCAGCTCTATGGACTCTGTTGGCATGAGAGAAGTTTAAAAGCTGATTTAATAAATAGACATGAGTGGAAAAAACAATGACAGCTAAGAATGATCACAGCTTCATCCCTGAGGTAAATCCAAAAATAATTTCCTCTTCAGAGTAATGTGTTTGACCTGGTTTAAATCTTGACTCTAAGGGCTGTGTGACTCAATTCCAGCGTTTCCTCTGCCTTACTAAAACAGACCTGCCTGTCTTCAAGCTTCCTCACTTACTGCAGATTTAAGTGCAGTGGTGCATCCGGTTACACTAAAATGTTTTGATCCAGTGGATTTACCCAGCAATGGCCGTTATGATGTAATATTTGCAAATGTTCAAATACTCTGTACAACAGTTGGATGGTGGCTCTTCTATTTCATCATAACTAATCCTTTTTCTGAGTACCGGTGATAAAACCAATAGATACATAGAGTTTAGCAAACAATGTAATTAATCATTCATTAATTAATTGTCTGTTTTACCACCACTTTATCCTAGTCAAGGTCGTGTTGGTCTAATTCATTTGGTGAAAGGCAGAAAACACCCTGGACAGGTTGCCAGTTCACCCATGCAGGCCCCTTCTTGCTGTGTCACCCTGTGGTTGTTGTTTTTTTTCTAATTTAATTAATTGTTAGGTTTTTTTTGGACAACTAATCAAACTAATTAGCAGCAGAAGGCAAGATTTAATCCCAGTTAGCTAACAAAGCAAATATTTGCACCCTGATTTGTTCATTTAAAGCTGTTTTTTATCTGTTCATTCTGTGTTAAAGCTCACTTTGTTAAATCATGCTTTGTTTGATGATCTGAAATCTGAAATTCAGTGTGACAAATTCACCCGAGAACTCAATAACAGTCAATACAAAAGGTAGCAGTTACTATTTTACAACATTATATGTTAACTTAAAGTTTTTTTGTGGTCCCTAAATGTGCCTGTTTCTGACATGGTGTATGTTTCAATACCTGAATTAATAGAATGATATACTGTATAATATAAGCCCAGTTTAATTTTAAGCACAATTACAGCATCTACTTTTTAGGGGGGTCCAGCGCAACCTAACTAAATAGACTAACTAAGATTTACCTAGCTAACTAAATAAAACTACTTGTGTCAGCCTTCTGTAAAATTAGTTTATACCTATCCAAAAAGCCAACTCCAGTGACGAGCAACAAATCAGCTATAGCTAGTCTGGAGCTGGCTAGCTAGCGGGCTATTCACCAAACCAGTAGCTACAAAATGAGCTAGCTACAAACAGGTTTAGCAGTTCACCTAAACAAGTGGATGAAGAAGTGTCATGGTTTGGCTATCAGGATTGCCAGGTCTGGCAAAAAATACCCAGCCCAAAGTCTGTCTAAAACCCACCCTTTAGAAGCTAAAGCTAGCCCAAAATCTAAGGTGTCACAAATATTTTAAGAAAATTACCAATGTACTTTTCTTAAATCTTCTGTTAATCTTACTTTGTCTTTAATTTTTCATTCTAATTGTACTTTTTGTAAAGCATATTGTTTGTAATTGTATTGACAGTAGTATTGTTATTTTGTCATTAAATTATTAATAATATATATAACTTACTATAATTATATATATATATATATACTGTATATACAGTATATATATAAACTATTTCAGATCCTGGTCAAGAACATTTAATAGTAACACTAGTAACTTAGCTAAAGTAACTAAATTTGCCTTGTACCTTCTCTTTTCTGTTCTTTCCTCTCTTGTACTCTCTTCTCCCCTCTGACCCTCTTTGTCTAGTAATGATCTCTCATTACAATTTCAGGTGACATGAAGAGCTGTTTTAAACGGTTAGACAGCTTTTCAACTGCATTCTACTGTCACTTGAGCTCAAGCATACATACAATTTTGATTGCTATTTTCTGTACTGTCCTCTTCTCTTCTTCGGTCATGACTTGTTAGGACTTCTTTCTAAACTCTTTGTTTTACTGCCTTGCTGTGCAGCCTACTTATGTTTAGAGATATGATTAAAAGCTATTTAGTCTTAGAGCTTTTTCTTCTGAATATTTGAGTACTGTGTGTAATGAAAGCTCTTTAGCAGTAATACAAAAATTACACCTCGCAAGCTTTGAATTTTTACCTGCCAAATTTGACAAGAAACCTGGAAACTTTGTTTGTGAAGGTGTAAAGGAGGAGCACTGACTAAGCACACCCACACATTCAATACAATAACATAGTAGTGCATTTTTGGTGACCAGTGTCAATATTACTGAAAACTATGAACGCTCAAAGAATTTTTTTTAGAGTTTTAGAGTTTTTATTGGATGGACGGATGATTTCTTTCGGTGGGAAATCTTAACTCTGGGTGTCAATAAGATTTTTGCTTGTATTTATAGTCCATAAAAGCCATTTCAAATTTAGATGACAATAACAGCAGGTTAATAAACAGCCAGTAAGACAAGAACATGGCATAAAGACTGTTAAGAAACCATGAAGAAAAAAACGCAATTATATATTAGAACTTTAAAAGTATTTTTCTTTCCTAAATGTTACATTTTAACGTTTTACAACTGTAGAAAAAATAAATGTATGCAAACATTGTTGAGCAAGACTAAATTGTCATGAACACTGCTTGTGAAATTTGTTCTTGATCAGCAGGATTACATAACACTGATGTAATGACAGCTTGGGAAAATGTCTTTACACATTTGAATGCATCTTTGAACATTGAAGTTGTATCCATTACTCTGTTAACACAATGGCCATTTTTTTTATTCTCAAGTTTTTTTCAAGTTAAACCCCCTAAACTGCATATTTTAAAGGTACATTTAAAAGCAGCACTCATTTATGAATTTATTAAATTAGCAAGAAAATTTATATGCATGTTTTTCACATGCAAACAAAAGTAAATGCTGTCTTTTAAATTTAAATTTAAACTTGAGTATCATGTGTCGTACAATTACCCTTAGGTGTCTAGTATGTAAAAAGGAGCAATTATTCAACTGCTTACAATTAAAATATCCTTTCCATGAATAAACCACACTATATATGGTTTTTTAGGTATTTTTGGTTGGTGGACTATTCTCAGTCCAGCAGTGACAGTGATGTGTTTAAAAACTCCAGCAGTGCTGCTGTGTCTTATCCACTCATATCAGTACAACACACACTAACACACCACCACCATGTCAGTGCCACTGCAGTGCTGAGAATGATCCACCACCCAAATAATACCTACTCTGTAGTGGTCCTGGGAGAGTCCTGACCATTGAAGAACAGCATGAAAGGAGGCTAACAAAGCATGCAGAGAAACAGATGGACTACAGTCAGTAATTGTAAAAACAAGGAGGTGGTTAAAATGTTATGGCTGATCAGTGATTTTTTAAACATTTTTGTTTGAAAGTATATTGTTTAATAGCAATAAAGGCTACGTAAATTGGGCAGGTTTTTGCATGCTGATGTTTCTTGTATTTTTCAATGGTTAGAGGTTGGAAAATGAGTCTCTTAACATGATTGTGGTTACACCTAAGAAAAGCCTTTTAAAATCACTTTCCTCTCTCTCTCTCTCTCTCTCTCTCTCTCTCTCTCTCTCTCTCTCTCTCTCTCTCTCTCTATCTCTCTCTCTCTGTGCGTGTGTGTGTGTGTGTGTGTGTGTGTGTGTGTCTCTCTCCTTTATATGGGTTTTTAATTATACTGTGACTTAGTTCTGTACTTGTACAGATGTAGATGTAAGTGGTATAGTCTGCCCAACCCATTCACATTATGGTCAACATAATAATTTTAAATGAAAACAATATAAAAAGGCCAGGTTGTCAGCAATCTGACCATGTGGTCAGACTGCAGAAAATATGTACATATACAGTGTATCACAAAAGTGAGTACACCCCTCACATTTCTGCAAATATTTCATTATATCTTTTCATGGGTCAACACTATAGACATGAAACTTGGATATAACTTAGAGTAGTCAGTGTACAACTTGTATAGCAGTGTAGATTTACTGTCTTCTGAAAATAACTCAACACACAGCCATTAATGTCTAAATGGCTGGCAACATAAGTGAGTACACCCCACAGTGAACATGTCCAAATTGTGCCCAAAGTCTCAATATTTTGTGTGACCACCATTATTATCCAGCACTGCCTTAACCCTCCTGGGCATGGAATTCACCAGAGCTGCACAGGTTGCTACTGGAATCCTCTTCCACTCCTCCATGATGACATCACGGAGCTGGTGGATGTTAGACACCTTGAACTCCTCCACCTTCCACTTGAGGATGCGCCACAGGTGCTCAATTGGGTTTAGTCCATCACCTTTACCTTCAGCTTCCTCAGCAAGGCAGTTGTCATCTTGGAGGTTGTGTTTGGGGTCGTTATCCTGTTGGAAAACTGCCATAAGGCCCAGTTTTCGAAGGGAGGGGATCATGCTCTGTTTCAGAATGTCACAGTACATGTTGGAATTCATGTTTCCCTCAATGAACTGCAGCTCCCCAGTGCCAGCAACACTCATGCAGCCCAAGACCATGATGCTACCACCACCATGCTTGACTGTAGGCAAGATACAGTTGTCTTGGTACTTCTCACCAGGGCGCCGCCACACATGCTGGACACCATCTGAGCCTAACAAGTTTATCTTGGTCTCGTCAGACCACAGGGCATTCCAGTAATCCATGTGCTTGGACTGCTTGTCTTCAGCAAACTGTTTGCGGGCTTTCTTGTGCGTCAGCTTCCTTCTGGGATGACGACCATGCAGACCGAGTTGATGCAGTGTGCGGCGTATGGTCTGAGCACTGACAGGCTGACCTCCCACGTCTTCAACCTCTGCAGCAATGCTGGCAGCACTCATGTGTCTATTTTTTAAAGCCAACCTCTGGATATAACGCCGAACACGTGGACTCAACTTCTTTGGTCGACCCTGGCGAAGCCTGTTCCGAGTGGAACCTGTCCTGGAAAACCGCTGTATGACCTTGGCCACCATGCTGTAGCTCAGTTTCAGGGTGTTAGCAATCTTCTTATAGCCCAGGCCATCTTTGTGGAGAGCAACAATTCTATTTCTCACATCCTCAGAGAGTTCTTTGCCATGAGGTGCCATGTTGAATATTTAGTGGCCAGTATGAGAGAATTGTACCCAAAACACCAAATTTAACAGCCCTGCTCCCCATTTACACCTGGGACCTTGACACATGACACCAGGGAGGGACAACGACACATTTGGGCACAATTTGGACATGTTCACTGTGGGGTGTACTCACTTATGTTGCCAGCTATTTAGACATTAATGGCTGTGTGTTGAGTTATTTTCAGAAGACAGTAAATCTACACTGCTATACAAGTTGTACACTGACTACTCTAAGTTATATCCAAGTTTCATGTCTATAGTGTTGTCCCATGAAAAGATATAATGAAATATTTGCAGAAATGTGAGGGGTGTACTCACTTTTGTGATACACTGTATATAATGTATGCATAAAATATAAATAAAATATAAATTGATATAAGCTTTCTTCTGGGACCATACCAACATTGGTACTAGGGGCTGTGACCATGTAAATTTGTGACTATGGCCAAATATTTCAGTAAGGCTACTTTAGTTTTCTCCAACTTCCCCCAAAATGCCAGTAAGTGTGGTGTGTTCTCTAAATTGCCACTACATCTTAGTTCAGATCTCAACTGTGCATTCAGCATGCTGGGAGTCTAGACAGAAATGATTGGCTAGTGTACAAGAGTTTTTGAGTAAGAAAACACATTATGTAGAAATAAACAGGGCAGTAGTAGGGCAATGGTAGCTCAGTGGCTAAGGTACTGGACTAGTCATCAGGTTGTCGGTTCAAGCCCCACCATCATCAATTGCCTTTGTTGGGCCCCTGAGCAAGGCCCCTAACTCTCAATTGCTTGAACTGTATTCAGTGACAACTGTAAGTCACTTTGAATAGAAGTGTCTGCTAAATGCCGCAAATGTAATGTAAACAATGTACTTTATTTAAGGAAAAAAGCTTTTCACCACCCTATTACCCATGTAATTGGCACCCTGGTATTTGAACTAGCTGCACCACTTTTTCAGCAGTATAAATATTTTTATCCTTCCCTTGATAATGGCAAGTCATCCAGGAGCTGCACCACCACAGTATCACACCACCATTAACATGTGTAACTGTTTAGATATTGTTTTAGTTCAAAGTGCTGTATTTGATTTTTGTCAGTAATAAGAAACTTGAAAAAGCTATTTGAAAGTTGTCCCAAAAATTCCAATTTAGATTAGATTAGTGTAGCTTGTCTATATAACATTAATTTAAAGGAAAAATAGGGAACATCCAAGTGATTTTTTGCAAATGTCAGCATTGTGGTCATTTTTGCAAAATGAATCCAATTTTTTGTCTAGTTTGTCTTTTCTGTATTGTGAAATAATGTAACTGACCCTATCCAGGAATAAACTTACACAGTTCATTAGACATTTTCCTGGGATAGTTTATGATTTCATCGATGATTAGTGCTAAAACCCAAGGGAAATATTTGCTGTCTTGACACCTTTGAATAGAATTGCCACTATTACAGGTTTTTGTAGGTGGGAGATGGTGGCTCTTACTGAGGTTTGGTTGGTCCTAGAGCTTTAGAAATGGCTTTGTAAACCTTTTAAGACACTTGATATACAATATATAATCAAACATATGTGGACATTTCTCTGCTTTATGGAGTTCTGTGATTTTAGTCACACACATTCCTAACAGGTATATAAAATCAATTACATAAAATAAAGTTCATACTTCCAACAAAGGCATTTTCTTTTTCCAAAGAAGCAAGGTCTATAAAGACATGGTTTGACAAGTATAGTGTGTTGGAACTCCAGTGACCTGCACAGAGCCATGAACTTAACTTCACCTTCGGAATGAATTAAAAATGTTGATTTTGAACCAGACCTTCTCATCCAACATTAATGCCTGCCTTGATTAAATAACCACAAATTCCCAAAAAAAACACTCCAAAAGCTTGTGAATAGCCCTTCTATACAGCAGATGCAAAAGGGGAGCCAATTCCATATTAATGCTCATGATTGTCAAACCAGGTTGTTGATATTTTCAGATTCTTTTGTTCATATAGTGTATTAACATAATTATTCATTATTAACATAGTCTAAGCTCTTTTGGAATCCCCCTGGATGATACAATAGTGTTTATGTAGAAACTTGTTGGTAAAAGTAATGTTGGTAAAGTTGTATGATAGATGCTTAATTCCATGCATTGTAGTGGGGCAGTGTGTGAATGAGAGTTTGCTTTACAAGGCTATGTTATGCCTAAATGAACAGCTAAACACAGTGAAAATGACCTGTAATTACAACAGTTACAGTCCATTTCAAAATGTCACCTCTGCCACCCTGTGAACAGTGCTTAACTCAAACATAAACATATTCATAGACATGTGTACAAAATACAAACTCAATAAACAGACTAAAATAACTGAGTTGGGATCATCTGTAGAATTACATGGTTTTATATTAAGAAATTATTTACTGTAGACTAGTTTAATGTTTGTCAGTCGACAGCTTGCACATAGTTTTCCAAGGTCTTTATTTGACAGACTGCATGACAGGTTTTTATGAATAGCATGCAGGTACACTGACCTTCATGCAGAGGCGAGTCTACTTCGTCAACACACACAACGTGAGTGTAAACAGTGAGCTCAGGATGGAAAACGTAGTGTGGAAAGAAAGGATGCTGTTGGGCGGAGTGCAGCGGTCAAGGCGAGAGTCTTTCTCACACATGCCTTCACCCACACATTTGGCACTTTGGGTGAATTATGGCTTGCAAGTGGAAATTTGGCCTTACAAACTTACTGCAAGCACAGTGCTGAGTAAGGACACTTCAGTTTCTGTTTTTTGTTCCTTAAACACAGTCTTACTGACAACTGTGGGACAGTAGCAGCAACAAGGCTGTCACCCTTTACCCCTACTGAGCTGATGTTGGCGAACCATGGCTATAAATTCCAGGAGTGGATGGAAACACAAACATGCCCTTTCAAGACTCGGTCTAATGATATGTCTTTCAATTTCCGCCTCTACTTCTTTAGTGTCTGTGTTGTTTTTTGTTTCACTTTTTTAAGGTGCTGGAGTGTGCCTTCCGTCATAGTTTCATTACCATGACTCACCTAAACCGCAACCCCACCTCTCTTTATAATTATCTGAGCAATGTGTATACCATATGTATACAATATATTTTTGTTTCACTAAATTTGCAGATCTTTAAACTATATTTAATATAATTTAAACACATAGAGAACACAATCACTGCTAGACTGAGAATAGTCCACCAACCAAAAATATATCCAGCCAACAGCACCCTGTGGGCAGCGTCCTGTGACCACTGATGCAGGTCTAGAAGATGACCAACTCAAACAGCAGCAATAGTTGAGCGATCATCTCTGACTTTACATCTACAAGGTGGACCAACTAGGTAGGAGTGTCTAATAGAGTAAACAGTGAGTGGAAACAGTATTTAAAAACTCCAGCAGTGCTGCTGTGTCTGATCCACACATACCAGCACAAAACACACTAACACACCACCACCATGTCAGTGTCACTGCAGTGCTGAGAATGATCCACCACCTAAATAATACATTTACATTTATAAAACGGATAGTTCCGGTCCTAAAATCTGATTGGCTGAGCTGCGTTCGAAGCCGTTGTAAAATCCCCGATAAACGCACACCTATGACCACCTCACATCATTCCATATTAATACACCACTGAATAGAAAAAATTAATGTTATTTTCGCCCTCATGTTGCCTAGCAACACTGTTAATCGAACTATTTTGCGTCGCGGAAAAATGCTTTATTGTAAGTTTATACACAATAAATACATTTATGAATTAAACATTGTTGTATTTATTATATTTTATGTTGACCGCCGTTTTATAAAAGCAATAAGCCACTCGAGACCGTGCATTACTGTTATGATTTTAGCACGGGGAAAGAAGTTTTAGGCACTCCACTTCGCGTCGTGCCAAAAACGTCATCCCCGTGCTAAAATCACAGTAATGCACGGCCTCTCGTGGCTTATTGCTTTATTTCAGCATTTAGCAGATGCTTTTATCCAAAGCGACTTACACAATGAGCGGAACACGACGAGCAATTGAGGGTTAAGGGCCTTGCTCAGGGACCCAACAGTGGCCAGTACCTTAACCACTGAGCTATCACTGGCACACATGCTCTGTGGTGGCCTTGTGGGGGTCCTGACCATTGAAGAACAGGGTGAAAGCAGGCAGGGTAAAAAGGTATGCAGAGTAACAGATGGACTACAGTCAGTAATTGTAGAACTACAAAGTGCTTCTATATGGTAAGTGGAGCTGATAAAATGGACAGTGAGTGTAGAAACAAGGAGGTGGTCATAATGCTATTATTAGTGTATATAAATCCTTTGTTGCTGTCATTGGTAAAAGTACCATGGGTAAAATTGTCTTGCCTGGGGCGTATGGGATGTTCCAGCAAGACAATGCAACATGTTACATGTCTAGAAATATCCGACATTGGTTGGAAGGACATGACCAAGACTTCCAAGCACTACCCTGGCCCCCTAATTCCCCAGACTTGATCTCAATTAAGCATCTGTGGAATCACCTCGATCGGCACGTTCACTCAATGGATCCTCCCCCACACACCCTCCAGCAGCTGTGGGATGCACTGCAGTCAGCATGGCTCCAGATACCTGTGACAACCTACCAGGACCTTACTGAGTCACTGCCAGCCTGTCTAACTGCCGTCTGTGCTGCACACAGCGGTTACTCTGGACTCTGATCAGCTGGTGGTCATAATAATGTGACTATATTAACACACATACTCACACTTAGGGCAACTCAAGTTCCAGTTGGCCTGACTGCATGTCTTTAGACTTTATCTGTGCTTTTGAGCTCTGTCAGCACTGTGCTCCTCTAACAGTGTCTTAGAACTATGCAAACCCCATATTCACCTTATCTCCTCTCCTGAATCTGCAAAATAGCAATTGTTGTAATTATGTTGGTGTAATTCATGTTTATGCTTTGTATAATGAATGTTTTTGTTGAATAGTGTTATATTGAAGTTGAAAAATCTTTTTTGTGCATTTAAAAAAAAATACAAGTAGAAAGGTACCAGTTATGTCTTTGGTTGGACAAAACTTACTTGATAACATTATGTGGTTCTGTCTTTAACCTAGTAATAATAACAAACCCAGTCTTAATCTAGTAATCCTGTATATTTACCTATAACATTTTAAATACATTATACCTACAAGGATCACAAGCCACCCATTTTGTGATTCAGCTTGCTGGCTTCAAGTTTTGTGCTTTTTTCTATATTCATTGTGTTGTGTTCTGGGTATGATCCTTCCAAGGACATCCACTCCTGGGTAGATTTCCAACATTTTTCGTTGTTTTGTATTTTGGACAGTTTATCTTAATGGGAGCATTCTCTGGCAATTGCATTGTATAAAATACAATGGTGTAACATTTTATTGTCCCTAAATCCCTTTAAATATTCAAATAATAATAGGTTAGTCTCAGGCAAAAAGCCTAACCTAAGGGTGTCATTGTCGTTCAAACAAAACAATCCCATATTTATCACATAGAACATTATATTAAAAGATTTGGGGATCATCCAGGTGCTGTTTTATGTCTGCAGATTTTACTGGGATCGCTTTTGATTTTCTGCCTGAGTTTGCTGAGCCCTTTGAGAGATTAAGCAGACAGGCCATTTGTGGGTGGTGTCAGTGCTGTTTCCTTTATCTGGAGATAATGGCTGTCACTGTGGTTCAGTGAGGTCCTTAAGCCTTAAAAATGCATTGGACCTTTTTCCAGACTGAACCCTTCTAAGCTATTCACATGGTTTTTTTTTTTTTATTATAGCAGATTGTTTTTATAGAAACTTTTATAGAAATGTTATTGTTTGACTTTAATGGTAAAATTCAAGATAAGTATGATATATATTTATAGGACTGGCACTAACAATCTGTTTTTAATTAGCTGGCATAGGCTTACCAATGAAGTGTAGTTGTTTAAGTAACCAAAGGGGAAAATGTTTTTTTTTTATAAAGGTGGTGTAATGTTGGATAACTTTATGTCTTAATGAAATAAAATAATGTTAAAATGTGTTGTTTTACTCAGGTAACCTTTGTTTCTTAGCATGCTGTATAATAATCTAAAATCATTTAGTGTGGCAAATCTTCTACTGGAAAGTAGTTATTTTTACACACCACTGTGTATGTACTTTATATTGGTGTGTGTTTTCTAGAATAAAGGAAGTCCTGTGCTGACATGCTGAGCCAGTGGAAATTGCAGTGGAAGAAGCCCAGTGACCAGAGGAAGCAATATCCCAGTGTGGCCTGATTAATTTGGCCCAGATTCTTGTTTACATTTGTGGGTGAGCTGTTTCATGTTCCCTTTCTTTTTGGCTTTTTCAGCACTGATCTGAGATCATGTGATGAATGTAGATAGCATGGATTTCATTATTTCTGATTGAAAACTGTCATTTTTGAATAACCTGGTGTTGTAATGTGAAACCTGTGCTGTTCTTGTCACAAAATACTCATGTACAGGTTGACCGCCGAAGATTGTTCACTGTTCAAACATCCTGAATCTTGATAAAACAATGAGGTGCAAACTTACCATTGTGGGTGTGAACATGGCACAGTGCACAAGTAAGGCTGTTATCTAGGGCTGTAAAAGATTTACCAATATTGAACAATGATATACTTACATTTAAGAGTTTGCATACACTCGCAAGTGGTATGTTATACTTTGCTTGAGATTTTAATGATTTCAGTAAATGTTCAAATTATGTTTGAATGATTAGAACACAATTTACGTTTTTTTCAAGATGGACAGATGTAATCCAAGAAGCTTCACATTTAACCAGCAGTGTTCAGTTTAAAATAGCAACAGACCAGGATCAGCCTGCAAGAACATTATTATACCAGCAATCTCCTAGTGCTGCTATGTGCTTTATTATCTAGAACGTTGAATATCTAGAAAATTAGCTGCTGCCCAACCGCTAACACTTTTGAAATGTTTGTAATATTAGAATGTACACCGATCACGCATAACATTATGACCACCTCCTTGTTTCTACACTCACTGTCCATTTTATCAGCTCCACTTACCATATAGAAGCACTTTGTAGTTCTACAATTACTGACTGTAGTCCATCTGTTTCTCTGCTTGCTTTGTTAGCCCCATTTCATGCCGTTCTTTAATGGTCAGGACCCCCACAGGACCACCACAGAGCAGGTATTATTTAGGTGGTGGATCATTCTCAGCACTGCAGTGACACTGACAGGGTGGTGGTGTGTTAGTGTGGGTTGTGCTGGTATGAGTGGATCAGACACAGCAGTGCAGATGGAGTTTTTAAACACCTCACTGTCACTGCTGGACTGAGAATAGTCCACCAACCAAAAATATCCAGACGTCCTGTGACCACTGATGAAGGGTCTAGAAGATGACAAACTTAAACAGCTCTGATTTTACATCTACAAGTTGGACCAACTAGGTAGGAGTGTCTAATAGAGTGGACAGTAAGTGGACACAGTATTTAAAAACTCCAGCAGCGCTGCTGTGTCTGATCCACTCATACCAGCACAACACACACTAACACACCACCACCATGTCATTGTCACTGCAGTACTGAGAATGATCCACCACCCAAATAATACCTGCTCTGTGGTGGTCCTGTGGGAGTCCTGACCATTGAAGAACAGCATAAAAGGGGGCTAACAAAGTATGTAGAGAAACAGATGGACTACAGTCAGTAATTGTAGAACTACAAAGTGCTTCTATATGGTAAGTGGAGCTGATAAAATGGACATAGTGAGTATAGAAACAAGGAGGTGGTTTTAATGTTATGGCTGATCGGTGTTGGTATTTTTCATTCAGTGTCAAGGCTGGTCACAATTACCAGCAAATAGGTTTTATTTTAACTGTCTCTTGCTCAAACCCAATCACAAGGTCTGTGGACTTTGTTTTAAAGCACTCAAAACAACATTAAGATCAAAGGCCAATGATTGCACACACCATTGTGCTTCATTTCTTGACTGATGACAGTAATATAATAATATAACACACAGTCTTGGTATGTCTCTATAAAGAGTAATGTTATTGTGCTCTTCATATAAATAAATAATATCCTAAACAAAATACCCTAAATCATAACCTAACTAAATTAACAGTGCAATAATGGGTTTAAATATAACTGAGTCTTGATTTTTACTTTTTTTTACTACTCTAAGGCATAGAGTAGTGATTTACAGTAACTCACTTTCCATTCACAAGTGGAATACTCTGTTCTTGGAGATACTTATGTTTACTTTTGAAGTGCTTTTGATTACAGACATACAGTATTAAGTCTGAATATAACCTAATTAAATAAAAACACCAAAAATCATGTACCAGTTGTGTATACTCTAATGATGGACGGGGGATAGATTTGATAAGGCGATATTCTGTTTGTGTATGTGTACATATAGTGTGTAAAGTGGCTGAGGGAGTGTTAGAGAGTGAGTAGGTTGCGAGAATGATTCAGTGTTTCCTCAGCTCATGAAAAAGCTGTTCTGTAGCAGCTGAACTCTGTACAAGTACGTTCTTCCCCTTCAGTGTTTTTACTTCAGTGTTATGTATTAATAAAGCATGCAATAACAACATTTAGACTTATTCTAAATTCATTAGTATGGAAAGTTCCCTAAGTCATTGATATTTTCATTGTGATAAACACAATGACATTAATAAAGATGAATACTATTATTTATTATTAATAATTAATAATATTTTAATCGTAATAGACAAGTTGACTATACCCTAGTCGACCTAATCTGGACTTAATGTGTGAAATCGAGGAATGATACTGGAATCTAGAATGATCTGACGTGATCATTAGTAGTGAAATTTAATTCTTATACTGTCACATAACGCCACTAATTATGAATTATGCCAGGCTAAATTTACCTAAGAATTGTTGTTGCACAGCAACATGGATCCTGGGGACCTGGGTTCTATTCCCAGCTTTAGTCACTTTCTTTGAAGAGTTCTGAATGTTCTACCTGTGTCTGTTTCCTTGAACTCTGGTATTCTCACACCTTTTATAAACATGCACAAAAGTAACTGGCTGCTCTAGGTTGTCCCTAGGTAGGAGTGAGTGAGTTTGGCACCCTGCCCAGGGAATATTCCTGCCTTGTATCCAAATCTCATAATGGAGCAGTTAATGAGAAAAAATACGTTTTTGTTGTTAAGACAAAATTTTTTGTTTAATATGTTACAATAGGGCATTTGAAGTTACTTGCAACTGAAACTGATAGAATGCAAGCAATCGAGGTTTAGGGGCCTTGCTCAGGGGTCCAACATTGGCAGAATGGTGGTCATGGGGCTTTAACCAGTGACCGTATGATCACTAGTCCATTACCTTAATCAATAATCTACATTGGTTATATTTAGCCAAGTTTCTTGAAAAACCTTTTTCCATATGGTATTATCTTGGCCTATAGTGCCTATATAAGTCAGACCCACTGCAACCCAGACCAGGATGAAGCAGTGGTAAAAAAGATGAATGATGATGAATGAATGAATTTAGTACTCCTTGTGCTTTGAATGCTATTTAGTGTTAATGGTTGTATTATACTCTGCACCTGTGCACACATGTAAACGTGACAGATTACAGTAAGTATATGATTAAAAATGAAAGTATGACATTGTTTTCATCTTTTTTAACTAGGATAGCAATTGATTTCACCATTGTGGGTTTGGTGATGCTCAAATGTATTCATTAATCTTTAATAACGACAAATATTTGTATTGCAAGATAACCTGTACAGGGTCTTTGGTATGTTAAATCACATTTTTTCTAAAGCATCCTAATAATATCAAACTGCTATTAGAGTGAATCTTTTTTCTACTTAACCCATCTTTGATGATACCATGCAGAAGGGCAAAAGTAATGGACCATAAAAATGCAACAACAAAAAAAGTCACTGAACAATCACAATTAAAAGAGTTAATTTAACATGGAAGATCTGGCTGTGGGTGCATGCAAAGAACCAAGTATGTTAATCTGTTTGTTAACTGGAACATTAGTGTGTGTGTGTGTGTGTGTGTGTGTGTGTGTGTGTGTGTGTGTGTGTGTGTGTGTGTGTGTGTGTGTGTGTGGATAGTGCAGTCATAGAGGACACTTCCTGGCTCTGTGCAATGCAGGGACATCTGCTTGAGCTCTACATGCTACCAAAATCTAAGGCTCCAAATTAAATGCTTAGAAGTGGAAAGTAGCACAAATAAAAATAGGCTCAGTGTCCCCTCTATTTTAGAAGTTTTTGAAGCTAAAGACTCTTGTGGCTATGAAAGGCCTACATTTGACTGTTGGTTGATGTATTTTTACATTATCTTCCTTTTACATGCAGCATGTGTGCTGTTAGTTTTATTTTTCCAGGCTTTTTGTATTTAAACCAAAGATGCTACTGCATGTAGATTACAGATTACATATCTTTAAGCCTTACTAAATTTATGTTGTGTGGTGGCTTTTATTCACAAAACTGATCAATTGAGGTCGTTGTGCAACCTCAAAAACTGTAACAAATCTGTTTTATAGTAGTTGACAGAACAGTAGTGCAGCTGGTTAAATGAAAGTCACACACCAGTATGGGTCTTGGGACCTAGGTTTAATACTTACCTTCTGTCATTGTAAAGTGCCTGTTCTGCCTGTGGTTTGCATGAGTCTACTCACTTTCTTCAGATTTAGGAATGCATTTTGATAGATGGGTTTGCAGTTTGAGTCAAGAGGCAGAGCCTAATACACAGTGAGTGTAAATAAGTGAGCTCATGGTCAGGCAGCAGTTTCCAACCAAAGAAACCAGACCTCTGCAGCCACAAGAAACATTGTTTTTTTCTCTGAGGGTGCTAAATGGGAAAAACCCATTTGCATTTTTGCTTTCATCAGAATGCCATTGTACTTATAAACTTAATGCTATTACTTAGGCATATAAAACAATTTCCGTAACTTTTTAGTTGTTGCTACTTTACTACTTAAATGTTTTAATAGGACTTTATTGTTAAACATTTTGTGTCTGGACAATTTTAGCAAGGAAAACAGATTCACTTTTAAACTTGTTGAAAGGCAAATGAAATCAAGCATGCTGTCTTTGTAGACAAAACACTGGTCTGTAACATAGATTGTACTAAAGGCTTAGTGACTTTTAACATATAGCACTTACATATAGTACAATTTCATCTTTTTAACTTTGCTAGAACTGCCCTGATCAACTCTTAGCTGTTGTTACAGTAAAATGGAAACTATCTGGGAGTACAAACACCTATGCTGAACACACATAGAATGTAAAATGATCTACCTGTAGACAGTAGTACAAGAACTGTTTGTCAGAGGCTAACTGATTGGGTTTATATGGCAAAGCAACCTCACAAAAGCCTTAAGACCACCATGCACAATGCTGTCAGCTGGAGTAGTGTTAAACACATTACCAACCGACTTTGGAACAGTGGACTATGCTTTTTGGAGGGATGCATCACACTTGATTTCATCAGTTTACCTTTCATATGCTTCATTAAGAATCTGATATTAGTAGAATGGAATTAGTTTGAGATGTAGACATAAATACAGGGGGGAAACAAATAGCATGGTTCCTTAGGTCCTAGATTTGATCCTGGCTGCTGGTCACTGCAGTGGCGGTTCTAGACCATGTGAGGTGGGGGGGGGGGGGGGGGGGGACAGTCGATATTCAACTCACTCATTAGGGGGGCCGTAGGGGGGGCCAAGCTGGTTGTCACAGGGGCACTGGCCCCCACTGGCCCCCCTAGAACCGCCACTGGGTCACTGTAAGTAAAGAGGTTCTTTTTTTAATGTTCTCCCTGTCTGCACATGGGTTTTTCCAGGTGTTCTTGCCTCATACCTCCCAAAAACATGCACAAATAGTCTTAGCTTCTAATTACCCCTTGAAGAGTGTAAGTGAATTTGTGTGGCAACTTGTAATGGATTGTTTTTTGAGTCCCTGACCAGAATTTAGCTTTTTGTAAAAAGGAATGCATAATAAATGATTTATGGAAATATGTTTTTCACAATTATAGACATACCAAAGAAGAGTAACTCTCAGTAAACATTATATGTTGATATCAAATATTATGCAACTGTGGTGAAAAGCTGACAGAGTGCACAGTAGTGCACAGAAGCTGTGCGCTGCACTACACTGGTGCCAGTAAATGCGGGTGTACTGAGTGTAGCGGGAGGTGACAGCGCCACCGAATCAAGATAGAAAATCTCTACGTCATGGAAAGAATGACGTCAGGTTTAATTAGCCGCTGGGGAAGACTTGTCCCAGACTGTGGGTGGAGTTACAGCAGGGACCGTTGCTGACGGTGCACGAGCTTTACCATGCTCGAGTACTGAAATGTCTTTTAAACGGGTTTTTTTCTGGTCCACTCGGACTCGTCTGAGTATTTGCGTTAACGCAGACGGATAAAAGGAAGCAAGGGTGGGAATTAAAAAAATGCACCCGGAGATAAGTTGATGACGTAACGGTTTACAGAGGCGACAGATATCTCAGTTAAGCCAATGGGGATTGGCATTATTATTTCGAGACCGTCCTCCTGACGTGGGTCACATGTCCGCGGCGACGCTGGCCAGTGGGCGGGGTTTGGGTGCAGATTGAAGGAGCGCTGGTAGACGGCGGAGAGAGTGGTGCGGGTGAGGGCGACTCCTGACAACGCCGTTCGGTGAGCCACATTTTCAACTCATTTTATTTGAAGTAAAATGTTTCTGCATGCCGTGCCTCCATTTCCTACCCAGGTGGGATGCGTTTTTGGTTTGACTTTTAACGTTAACTGTGTAGCGTTTATTCACCTGAGAGGACTGTTTAGCCTTTTAACGTTAGCTAGCCAAATGGGCTAGCCAGGGTAACGTTACTATTGCAAGTCAATAAGCGACAAGACGGTGAATGAATGTCTCTCAGGCACTAGCTGATGTTACCGCTAGAGAAGGCGGCTTTCTCTGTGGAAAATGTAAAGCGTTTTCATGTGGATTAATGAGGCTGGTTAGAAATGTGTCAGAATAAAGCGCTACATTAAAGAGTTGCTGTAAGACTTTGGAATTGTAATTGTTTGAAATATTCGACCGCACGCGCTGTGCTTTACGGCTTTCTGAGGTAAGGTAGAGAGGATGTGACAGGTCACTCCGCTAATCCGCGCGTAGCGAAATAAAAGAACAAATCCACCCAAACCGGTGTTCATTATACAGCCAGCTATCTGCAAGGTGAGCTCGTTTGAACTCACGTATAACCCTGCAGATCTTAACGTTATCTAACCTAACTAGACCTAGCCAGTTACGCGTGGAAGCAATAGATAACGGGTTGTGCTGGCTAACCGTCATTGTCATTTCACCGCTTCTGAGTAACAAGATGTTTTTTGTGGTTGTTTTAGTTTATTTTTGTATTTCGCTTCTGTACCACAAAACAGAATCTTTCATTTTTGGTAGAAGCCAGATTCAGACAGCTTCTGGTTTTTACTCTATTAATTGCAACTTTGCAGTCTATACTTTAACGCGGAATAATGCAACCGGCGTTTAACTCAAATAACCACAGACTAATGAAGTCCAGTTCCTTGCTAGCGTTAAGCAGTGATGTGTTGGTTCGCCTGGTACTTGTCTGTCAGTTACCGAATCGTCTGTAGGTTCTTTCTCTGTTTGAGGACTTATCTACGCAAAGCTCTCACCATACCAGCCATGTGACATTAGCAAGATAACTGTGTTTGCTGGACTATAGCAACGCAATTTAGTGGTGTAGTAAGCACCAGAGAAGTACAACAGCTGCCAGATTTGGGAAAGTGGTAACCTAGTAGTTAAAGCTTTTGTGCTATCAATTAAAAGGTTGAGAGTTCGAATCCCAGCTCTGCCATGCAGCCACTGTTGGGCCCTCTCTGCTCCAGGGGTGCCGTACAATGGCTGACCCTGCTCTCTAACCCCAGCTTCCAAACGTGCTGGGATATAAGAATTACATTGTACTGTACACATGTATATGTATTTATGACAAATAAAGGCAGCCTTTCCTTTGTAGATCAGCACTAAATGTTTGAAAAATGTAGCTCGATTAAATACAGTATCTTATTTGAGTAGTACATAAATAATGTATCAATATGAACAGACACCCACATGCAAGTTAGATTACATATGGTGTTTTTGTCCATCAAACACAGGTTCGTTCTGTGATAGGTCTAACTGTATTATAAATAAAGTTCTTGCTCTCGTTCCTTTGTTTAGGATGACAGCTTATAGTGAAATAAGTGACGTGACAAAAAATGTGCATACAGCCAATCTATTTTATTAGGCTTTCTGTATTAATCTGTATTTATAGACAATGTTAAAAAAGTTGTCCATTGGTAGTAAATGTGACTTTGATATTAAGTGTACATTTTATAGTAAGATTACTAATATATACTTGTGTGGGTGGACTGAATTTAACAGAATATTTTCTTTTATGGATGAATGATTAATTATCATTGATTGAATCATGATGTTTTTAATGAATCATCAGTATCTTGTATAAAATGTTATAAGTTTAACTTGGCCTACTTTTGGAATTTAATGTCCTAAGGCTGGTGGCTTGTTAATTCACTGTTTATATTTCATTCACTATTAATTGGAACTTTAAGTAATCAGACCTATAGATTGATTTGTTGTTATGTAATATACCCACTTGTTTCAAGCTGTATTAGACATTGGACGACCAGTGTTGCAGAGTTTAGCTGTTAGCATTATTACATCTGATTTGACTTGTAAATGGTGGATAATTTGATTATCACCCAAGTGTGAACTTGAACAGGAAAAATTAGCACCGCTGTCACTCTTAAAGACAGAGAGTTTACACCCCTGGTTAATATATCATGAGCACAGTGTAATTTACGTTAGGTTGGTTGTCAGTAAGTAAGCCGACATCTACACAGCCTTGTTTTTCTTCCCTTAAATTGTCTACCTCATAATAAGGAGCATATTTTCTGTTTAATAAGGTTAGGCATAACATGTAGTATTGAGATGTCATGACACTAACCTTTGACTGTTTTAAATGTCTTTGGAGTGTTAGTGTTGCAGGGACCTCAAGATTGTAATTTAGAATTTAGCAAGTGGTTTGCTTTATAATGCGTATGAGCTATCTTTCATGGCTATGAATTATCGAATAAACATTTTTTTCCCCTGAACTCTTTAATAAAAGAAAGTCTAGTATGTTCATGTGCAGAACTTGTACTATTAAAGCTCTAGAATTTCATATTAATGCTCCACTGTAAACAAAAAAATGCACTTTAATGTGTGTCTATATGTGTAATAGTTCAGATTATTCTGACTAAGTGTGATTTGTTTTTACTGCTGTTCTGTCTATTAATGACATAATAAACATTGACAGCCTAGCACCAAAAAAAAAATCGCCATCGCAGAGCACATCACCTTAATCAATAGTTCATGCAAAGTACAAGAGGGTAACCCTGTAAAAGCATCATGTTTGGAATAGTAAAATGCATCTACGTGTGAAATTTGATCCAAGTTTCTGTTTGCCACAGTGTTGTTAATTGCTAGACGAAGGGAACATGATGCCACTGTCGTCAGAGCATCGGTTACTAAACAAGGGTAAATTGAGAATGGAATTTAGTAGGAAACAGTAAGACTTAAGTGTGTAGCATAGCCCATGATTTGACTTTTGACACAAAACATTATTATTATTTAAAAAAATTTTTTTGATTGGAGATTGGAGCAACTGTTTACATATAGTGAACAGAGAACAGTCATTTAGTAGTGAGTGTGAGGTCTGCTGCAGGCCAAAGCTGTACCATTATGTGTCTGACAAGGGCTTCTACAATGAACAGTGAAGTGTTGCAACACTGACAGAATTAGGGGGAAAAGCTGTATACATAAATGCTGTTTACATAAAACAATTAAACAACAGAAAACAATTTTACATAATCAATACTAATAACAATTATTTTGTTAATTTATTTTTTATGAACGCTTAACAATTTGCATATTGGAAAATATACTTAAAACATTATGCAATGCAGCATGGAATTTACATTAACAATGAACCATTTAGCTGCAATGATAGCTAGTAGACATAATAACAGTCTTAAGTCCCAGTTTTCTCCACCTTTAGTTTTTGGTCAGTGTCTCATTTCAGTGGGCAAGTCACATCAACAGAAGTGCTTTTCCATCATGGTTAATGAGGGAACATTGCTTTTCCACCTATATATTCTCTAACGGAAGCTGTGTTGTTTATGTAGGAGTTGGACTTCAATTTCTGTTACAATTTGAATTGATTGGGCATAGGCACACACCTGGGTCTGGAATAGCAAACAAGTTATATTGTATTGTAAAGACAAAAACCAAGCTAGAAGTCCATGGAACTGACTTTGGAAATTTGTCTTCAAATTATGGCAAAACATAAATCAGGTCAAGGATATAAAACAATATTTAAGGCTTTCAGTGTTTCCAGGACCACAGTGGCCTCATAAATTTAAATAGAAAAGGCACAACCTTGAACCTTCATAGAGTTGGCAGTCTGGCAACATTGGGCATCTGGGCATTAGGGGACTTGTTGAGAAAAGTGGAAGGAGCCCCGACAGCCTCTAGCATCTAAAAAAGAACCTGTTGGGCAGACGACAATCACTGCAGCACTGCATAAATCAAGCCACTACCCATTACCTGGCCAATACCACGTTTCACATGTTGGACATCATGCTATCGGAGTACCTCTCAGCGGCAGGGAGACTGGTAGGAATTAATGGATGCATGAAATACAGCAACATTCTTAAAGCCTCCGTTCCTAAAACCTCCTTAAACTGCAATGAGTTTCTTTTTTTAACACAATTACCCAAACATACACCCAAAACTGTATAGGAGTGACTTCAGATGTCCTTGAGTGACCCAGATTTTAATCCCACTAAACATTTGTGAAGAGACCTAAAGATGTCAACACTCCCATCCGTTGCCTTCCCTCTCTGCTATTAGGAATGGGATAAACTGCCCAAATCCAGATGTGCAAATCATGCAGAGATATCATGAAGACTTCCAACTTCTACCCTTAATCTGTGTAATTAATTATGTACTGATGTTTAAACTATAAGTATTGTAAGGTGTCCTTGAGTGTTTTGAAAGGCTCCCATAAATGTATTATTATTAGCTGTAATTGCTGCCAAATGGGCTTGTACAAAGAACTGACTGAGGGGTCTGTATAATGGACAAGATATCTTTTTATATGTTTTTTTAATTCATTATTAAAATTTTTGCTTTGCATTTACATATTGAGTGTAGAATGATGGGTAAAATTGCAATTATATATATTCAAAATCAAATCCACAAAACAGAAAACAGTATACAGAAAGTCCAAAAGTCTGAATGCTTTCTGAATCCACTATAACTGCTATTATTAAATAACACATTATAGGGAAGCAAATTTATGTTGTTTTTTTCATAGTTTATCTGAGAATTCTCTCTAAGCCATTTACCACTTAAGCTTTAAATATTCATCAAACCCTGATCCAGCAAACTCTTTTGGTAAAATAAATATTTGCCCTTTTAAGAATTTTTTTTGTATTTTTGTTAAATACTAGCAAAATGTTGTCAGCAAGGAAGATATATTTTAAAAGTCCTAAGACACATTTTAACGTTCATAGGAGCTTAGATGCATGTTTGTTGACAAAAGTGGGCATGGCATGGTCTAGTGAGGAAAAACTTTGTAAAGCTTGTTCAAATAAGCTAATATTTGTTGAGGGGTATATTTTTGTCTTGGTACACAGCGCATTATCTCCTTATGACTGCCAGCGTTTGCAGTTGAGCAACAAGAAAGGTGCATGAGGTTTTGACAGACTGAATGGCACAAGGTTAAATAAGTACATGTTTAATTGAAATTGTTGTTTTCTGGGGGAAATAAGTACATGAATAATTGGTCAGGAACATGTGGTCTCAAAGCTATGTTACACTCCCCTATTTTTGTTTGTTTTACAGTAAACATATTGAAGTCAGTAAGGCTTTAGTGTGTGGTTTGAGTTTAAAAGTATAAAGTATTAAATCTGTGTCGATCTATGAGTTATTAAATGCTCTCATAAATCAACATTCTGATAAGATTTTAATATACTGACTCACAAATTAGCCTGGGATAAAACTCATCACCTTACTTGCATACTTGCTTACATTAAGCATGTGAATGTTACTTCCCTGAAGTAGATCTGTAGTAGATCTGTGCACTTCGTGTAACTGATCCGTCCGTCATTGTTGTATAAACGTAACTCAAAAACAAACGGGCAAACAAAAAGTATTATTAGCAATGACTCTCCCCCCCAAAATTTTTTTTTACATAAAATATGACCATCCAGGGAAGTTAATTAGCCAGAATCTTCTATTGTGGTGTATGAAAAACACTGGAACAGTATGTGTGTGTCTCTATAAAATTTTCAGTATTGGTTTTGTTGTATTAGTTAACAGATGTGTTTACAAACACACACAACTTTAATACACTGACTGCATCTATGATTAGCATGTTTAGTTATCAGTTATTACTTGTAATGAATGTTTTGCAACCAACTCTGTTTAAAATCTACATTCTGAATGCTGAACTCTTACTGTTTTACATGACTGCCATATTCACTATATTACATTTTTCTAAACATGTTGATCTGAAGCTTGTTGTGTTTTATATTGTAATGGGATGCTATCAGGTTGTCAGTTATCGGTTAAAGAATTTGAAAAATTTGCATCCTACTAAGGGCTGATTTCTGTGCTGCAAAGCAGACCTGTGAACACTAAACTGTATGCAGCATGATTAAGTCAAACCCCTATGCTTTATTCCTTTCAGATAGACAGGGCTTGACCCACTTCAGCTGCAGCCATGGTGGAGCTGGAAGGGGGGAGACTGGGGTTTCTAAAAATATATCACCGCCTGTGCCTCTAGTGCAGAGGGGTCCCTGGAATTGCTGTCCTTGACTTGCATACATAGTGTTGGCACATACAGCACGGTGTCCAATTGCCAACCAAGATTATGGGGGTTTTCCTTTTTGCATTAATGCTACTGGGTATAAACCAGTATTATTAGGGCAAAACTGACGGCATGTGAGACTAAAAGCTAATTATTGTTGAGCGATTGGTGGGTGCATGTGTGAAAGTGCAAATTAGAGCTTTCTGAGCAGATAGATGTTTTAGATTCCTCTTGTCTTTGCTTATATGGGTTAGAGCCACCATCTGTTTGCTAGTCGAGTATGAGAGAGGTTAACATGGACTTTAGTAGCATGCCATTACTCAGCCATGCCATCCCAGCTGTTAGCTTGTTTCCAGTGTTTTTTGCTGTTGTGACATGTGCCCCGCTTTTCTATCTAAAACTGTTACTGTTAAAAAAAAATGGTCAGAAAACATTATCTTTTGTTTGTATTATTAAGTCGTTTTTACTGTAATCATTTGTTATAATGTCTCAAATTTCAAAACCAATTTGGTTAATCTTAAAGTTGCATTCACATGGCTTATCAAAAAAGACACTAATAATCACAAAAAGACACACCTTTCACTGATCACATTTAGCATAGTTACAGTGTATCACAAAAGTGAGTACACCCCTCACATTTCTGCAGATATTTAAGTATATCTTTTCATGGGACAACACTGACAAAATGACACTGACACAATGAAAAGTAGTCTGTGTGCAGCTTATATAACAGTGTAAATTTATTCTTCCCTCAAAATAACTCAATATACAGCCATTAATGTCTAAACCACCGGCAACAAAAGTGAGTACACCCCTAAGAGACTACACCCCTAAATGTCCAAATTGAGCACTGCTTGTCATTTTCCCTCCAAAATGTCATGTGATTTGTTAGTGTTACTAGGTCTCAGGTGTGCATAGGGAGCAGGTGTGTTCAATTTAGTAGTACAGCTCTCACACTCTCTCATACTGGTCACTGAAAGTTCCAACATGGCACCTCATGGCAAAGAACTCTCTGAGGATCTTAAAAGACAAATTGTTGCGCTACATGAAGATGGCCAAGGCTACAAGAAGATTGCCAACACCCTGAAACTGAGCTGCAGCACAGTGGCCAAGATCATCCAACGTTTTAAAAGAGCAGGGTCCACTCAGAACAGACCTCGCGTTGGTCGTCCAAAGAAGCTGAGTGCACGTGCTCAGCGTCACATCCAACTGCTGTCTTTAAAAGATAGGCGCAGGAGTGCTGTCAGCATTGCTGCAGAGATTGAAAAGGTGGGGGGTCAGCCTGTCAGTGCTCAGACCATACGCCGCACACTACATCAAATTGGTCTGCATGGCTGTCACCCCAGAAGGAAGCCTCTTCTGAAGTCTCTACACAAGAAAGCCTGCAAACAGTTTGCTGAAGACATGTCAACAAAGGACATGGATTACTGGAACCATGTCCTATGGTCTGATGAGACCAAGATTAATTTGTTTGGTTCAGATGGTCTCAAGCATGTGTGGCGGCAATCAGGTGAAGAGTACAAAGATAAGTGTGTCATGCCTACAGTCAAGCATGGTGGTGGGAATGCCATGGTCTGGGGCTGCATGAGTGCAGCAGGTGTTGGGGAGTTACATTTCATTGAGGGACACATGAACTCCAATATGTACTGTGAAATACTGAAGCAGAGCATGATCCCCTCCCTCTGGAAACTGGGTCGCAGGGCAGTGTTCCAGCATGATAATGACCCCAAACACACCTCTAAGACGACCACTGCTTTATTGAAGAGACTGAGGGTAAAGGTGATGGACTGGCCAAGCATGTCTCCAGACCTAAACCCAATAGAACATCTTTGGGGCATCCTCAAGCGGAAGGTGGAGGAGCGCAAAGTCTCGAATATCCGCCAGCTCCGTGATGTCGTCATGGAGGAGTGGAAAAGCATTCCAGTGGCAACCTGTGAAGCTCTGGTAAACTCCATGCCCAGGAGAGTTAAGGCAGTTCTGGGAAATAATGGTGGCCACACAAAATATTGACACTTCAGGAACTTTCACTAAGGGGTGTACTCACTTTTGTTGCCGGTGGTTTAGACATTAATGGCTGTATATTGAGTTATTTTGAGGGAAGAATAAATTTACACTGTTATATAAGCTGCACACAGACTACTTTTCATTGTGTCAAAGTGTCATTTTGTCAGTGTTGTCCCATGAAAAGATATACTTAAATATCTGCAGAAATGTGAGGGGTGTACTCACTTTTGTGATACACTGTACTTTTGTCTTTGTAAAGGAGAACGAACTCGACTGTTTTTCCAAAAACAAGCTGAAACCTCATCCCATGTCCACTGTCTGTCTGTCCATCTGAGTGGAGTTTCGTCCCAGAAAACTTGTCATTGTTTATGTATAGAATTGATGTATGACTTTCTCTTAGCATAGTAGAGTTTTAAGTTGCATTTCACGATGCAGTGGTGGTCTGTGTTAAGTGACAATGTATTTTTAGTACTTCTGAAGCCATGTGGCTAAATTTATCAAAATAACATGAGTTTCCTATGCAGTGCTCTCTTGAAGGTCATAAGCATTTAACAGTGATTCCCAGCCTTCCCTTACACACACTGAGGTTTTTGGGATTTCCTGAATCTGTTACCAATATTATGAACAGTAGATGATGAAATACCTAAATTATTTGCACTCTTACTTTGAGAAATGTTCTTTTTGAACTGACAATTCTCTCAACAAGTTTGGTACAAACATTTGTAATATTTATGGAATTTTGATTTTTGTTTACTCTGGCACTGAACAACAGTCAGTTTCACTACAGTACATTTTACTTGTATTTTGCTAAACCAGAAAGCATGTGCTGTTAGCGAAGGACCAAAGATCTGCTCAGAGCATGCATTTTAGTCTTTCTAAGATGGAGCAGAGAAGAACTCGGCTTTTCTGTTTGCTAGCATCAGTGTGATTTGTTGTTGTACATTTTTGCTTTTTTAGCCAGTAAATTTGGTTTGTTTATGTTCTGATCCATGTAGGAAATTTATGAAATAAAACCGTGTAGAGCCATGTAAAATCGTTAATGCAGTAAACATAGTCAGAATCACATATTAGAAAAATGAATGCAATTGTGAATGCAATTCGATTGTGTGAATTATTTTATAATTTTCACATTTCGAGCATGTTTTTAAATGGTTACTTTAGTATTTTTGCCCTACCATTGTATCTCTTTGTCTGTTCTATGGTGCTGTATGTGCACATGTTAAATCCCTTGCTTATTTTAATAAGTGAATAGACTCTATAGTAAGGAGCAAAGTGATTAAGGGCCTGATTAAAATATACAGTATATGGGCACCACAGCATAGTACCAGCATTTCATTAAAGCCTTGCTGCTTGCAACCAAGTAATATGAATTTTTTCCCCACAACATTTTGAAGCCATTCTAATGAAAAATAAATTTATTTTTACTTAATTTAATTTATTTATTTTTATATAATATTTTACTGTAGTATTAAATGTACTATGCAACTATACAGTGTACAGCCTGCTAGAATTCAGCTATCATATCACTATCAACTTCAGCTAGGATTCAGTTTGTGTAATTTTTTTTATTTTTAAAAAAATTAATTACATTTGGAAAAACTGTCATTTATAGTAATTGCGCTTCCTTTCTTTCTTCTGTAAAGATCTTGTACTTTACTGTGAAAGCCTAACGTTTTTAACATCATATAATCTTTATGAATAGCTCATAGTCCCATTTCGTTTTTAAATTTTTTTTATAGATAGTACATCATGTAACACTGATTACTGTGAGTCGATCATCTCAGTATGTAAAGATTTATCCAGCATTACAATAATTTATTTTCTGATTGTTACTGCTGCTACTAGTGTGATGCCTGCAAAAAACGTCTAGGACATTATTTTAGCACTGGCATACATACCCAAATATATGTGGTTTGTACATCAAGCCAAAGCTACTTAAAAATACATTTTATTGTTTTTTGCTTGTAGCATAAGCGAGATGCATAATTTCATTTGTTTAGTGCTACACTGTGGATCTCATTGATGCACTTAGTTACTGTTATTAATAACAAATTTACGAGAGCTGTTTTTATGCCTTTGTGCTGCTGGTGCTGTTTTTGTTCTGCAGTTATATCAGTGGTCCACTATGGTGTGAATGTAATAGATTAAACCTGTGTGTGCTTACACCTCTAGGCGCATCATCTTGCTTTAATGTAGTGACACTAGCCAATTATAGCCAATCTCTAAAATATTACATCCCATAGATCCCTTAGATTGCCCATATCTATTATATCTATGTGTTATTATAATAAAATAATTCTGGTGTAAAGGCAGGTAAACATCGGCCCCAAATATTATTTTTCTTTGTGATTGCTAACATTTTGTATTTGATTTGAACAATAATTTCTATTGCTTGTACAAATAAAATTACACAATACTTTTTGTGTAAGTTTTAGTATTTCTTCCTGTAAAAGCAGATCATGTGTTAAAGCAAAGCCAGTGAGCTTGTGTTCCCACATTGCATTTTTAGGTGTAATGGAATCTTGCTAAACTTTAAGATGTTTAATGTTCCCATATCATAACATTACATGCTGTTGCACGCTGTTCCGTTTTCTTAGCTTTGTTAGTTGGTTTTGAATAAACATTAATCCACATTCTTTTTGCTTTTTCCCTTAGATTTGTATGGCTTTTGTGGATGTGCGAGGCACCTGTCATCATGAATGAATAAGCTTATGCTACAGACTGAGGGAAATGGCTTTCGATTCGTCTCGAGCCTGCCATGTACAGTCGGTCCTCCTCCTCTAAAGGACGTCAGCTGTTTATGGGAACTACTGGCATTGCTCTCCTGAGGATTTAGCTCTCCTTGTGGGACGTCATTTTTCCACCATCGCAGAAGTGCTGAGCAGCTGGGTGACATGGCTAACAATTCATACGCTGGGGTGAATTACTCTGTGGCTGAGCCCAATCATGAAGGAGATTTCGGGTGCTCTCTCAAAGAGCTCCGCTCCCTTATGGAACTGCGGGGGACTGAAGGAATACACAAAATCCAGGAATCTTATGGGGATGTGAATGGAATCTGCAGCAGATTGAAAACATCACCTATAGAAGGTACAAATGCTCTTCCTGCAGTTCTCTTTAGGGTTCTGAATGGTCTGTTAGTAATGTCAATGGTTAAAATGTTGTTGCACTAAAAATGAACAAAGCTTTGGATTCACATTGACTACTAACAGGAATGCTAGTTTTAGAAAGTTGTTTTTCTGCAGACTTCCAGAGCTTTTGTTTTGAATTCACCAGTTATTTTTGTGACTGTTTACAATCCAGTGTGAGTCCAACAGTGGAATCCTTACTGTGGTGATGCTAGAACCAGCAACTCTATTCTTCTCTCTCTCTCTCTCTCTCTCTCTCTCTCTCTCTCTCTCTCTCTCTCTCTCTCTCTCTCAGTGGAATCCTTACTGTGGTGATGCTTTTCTTTTTCTCTCTCTCACTGCTGAAACAGTGAATGTAGCAAAATGAAAAAATGTACAGCGTGGTCACTAGCCAGGACGCAGCAATTCCTGCAGTTTATTACATTCTCATAGCCACTTTGCTTAATCAAAGACTTGACCTTAGTTAAACTTTTAAATACAGTTACTTTTAAACTTTTTAGCTGATCATGGATTAAAACAGCACCCAAACATTTTTGTGATGTTAAAACAAGGCATTTCATTGCTTATTAACAGACTTTGGTGTATCTTAGGTGCCATCAGACTTCTTACCACCCCACCCCCATAATGGCACCTAAGCTTCACCAAAGTCTGTCATTAAGCAATGAAGATTTCAAACCTAAAAGGTACCAGAGCCAAGGGAGCATAATTGCATTCACCAAGTAAACTGTACTTAACAAACAAGCACTATGAATTCATTTCACCTTTATCACAAATAATGAAAAATGTGGTTATCCTATTTAAATGACTTCTTTTTAGCCAGCATAATATCTAATATATTTTAATTGAATTTAACTTAAGTATATTGTCATTATACATGTGCCTCAATAAAAAAATTCCTTATTTCAGCAATAAACATGACAAATCAAAATGATATATTATCTTTGGTTAGTACTTGTTTGAGCCACCTTTTGCGACTCTTATGTTCAGTATATGATTCTCAATGTTCTTAAAACAGGTTCACCAGATTGTTTATGCTTGCAGGGGTTTAACCTGGTAAAAA
Source organism: Trichomycterus rosablanca (assembly GCF_030014385.1). NCBI lineage: Eukaryota > Metazoa > Chordata > Actinopteri > Siluriformes > Trichomycteridae > Trichomycterus > Trichomycterus rosablanca. The sequence goes on along the minus strand of NC_085988.1, from coordinate 67,447,301 downwards.
AGCTTTGTAAAGCTGGCAAATGTAAATGAAACGGAGACATGTCATTTTAGGTAGAGGTAACCTGGTATCTACATGGTTTCTTAGTGTAAAAGGGGCTAAAATTCAAAGGGTTTGCCTGACCTAGGCAGTGTGGCTGTATTTTAATATTGTTTATAGTCTTTCGATCAGCTGAACTTAAGACGGTCTGTTATTCTAGTGCAGTTTTGTACTGTTGTATGATTGTATTTTTTGTATCCCTTTTTGATCTGAACAATTTTAATTTGTTCTGTGGACAGTCTATAATAATACTACTACTAATAATAATAATAATGCTAAATGGATAACAAAGCTGATTTTTTTTCTTTGTCTAAGTGCACTTATTTGGTGACAAACTTGGTTTTTATTTTAGTGCCTACTTCTATTTTTTAGCACAGTGCAAAGGGCAGGAGTAGCTCAGCGGTTAAGGTAGTGGATAAAAAGGTTACTGGTTTACGCTCCACATTTGCCAGGTTGCCACACTGTTGGGCCCTTAAATAAGGCCATTAACTTAATTGCTTGAACTGTATACTGCCGCAATTGTAAGTCACTTTGGATAAAAGTGTTTGCACACATGCAGAGAGACATTTACAACATTTAGCAAACACACCAAAATGGGTATTATAAAAACTCCAGGTTTTAATGCTTGAATGGTTGATGCACGGTGGCTTGGTGGGTAGCACTGTTGCCTCACAGCAAGAAAGTTCTGGGTTCAATTCCCAGGTGGAGTGGTCTGGGTCCGATCCAAAGACATGTAACTTAGGTGAATTGATACAAAATTGTCCATGACGGTGTTTGACATTGAACTTGAACTGATGAATCATTTGAAATGTGTGACTACCTGTTCTAAATCTAACCAATGTGTAAAACATGGCATTAAAATCCAAACAAACATTAAACATTACAGTGAGCCAGGTATGAGCATCCCCGAGTTGCTTCAGATTTGCCCCAGAGCATACATGTTATAAAATTAAATTCTCAAAGCACTTGTCTTGTTAAACGCTTCTTCAGTTATGAAAGTCATTGACTACATGATACACTTGTGACTTGGTGGTAAAATCCTAATCATTGACTGAAATCAAGTGTACTTCATGAGGAGCTGCTGTTACTTTAAACCTTAGTCATTTGATAGTTTAGATGATGTTATAATACTTGCCTTAATTGGCAGTGCTAGTACATTTTTGTTACATTTGTTTTTATTCATTTTTGTAAAATCATATAACACGTTTAACACTTGACTGGTACAATCAGCATTGATGCTTTTATAAATCTGATTTGCACATGCTTATTTTACCTTGCAAATGTGAAAAGAACGCATGTGCTGTATGACCTCAGTTTAAACCTTAGCTGAGTGTATGATGTGTACTAAAATGGAGTACATCTTAGTCAGAGCAGAGTTCTACAGCATTTCAAAAGTAATGTTGCGATGAGAGGGCAATACCTCTAAATATCATCATGCTGGGCCTCCCAGGCTTATTCAGCAATCTCCATGCAGCTTTATGGATCAGGCTGCGATTTGGCAGATCAGAATGCGATCAGCCAGCCTATGATGTGTTTACAGATTAATTAGCATTCAGATTTAACATAGAAAATGAAGCAGGGATTTAAGATCAAAAGAGCTTTATAATTAAAGAGATTTTTAATTAGTAGCTGTGTTTTTTTTAGCTTCAGTCATTTTAAAATATTGCTTCTCTCCAAGGTACTGCTTATTGGATGTAAAACATCTCATGATTACAAAGAGATTCACAGTATACACCCCCCCAACAATAGTATGTTGTTTTATTAATGACATACACTGTTTAAAAGGAGGTAGCAGTGGATGTGCAGAATTGTATTTGTTTTCCGTGTTTCCATTTTTTTTTGCTTTGTTCATTAAATTTATTTTTCTTTTAGATAGAAATCAATACCATTAGCTTGTGAAGTCATACCAAGTTTACTAGTTTGTTCTAGGGATGTCCCGATCCGATCTCACAGATCGGGATCGGGGCCGATCAAGGCATTTTTAACTGATTGGAAATCGGCTTTAATTGGAAAGTGAAACAGTTCCTACAGCGGGGTAATGTCTGCAATGCGAGCGTTTCACGAGGCGGTAGGAGCAGAGCTGCGTTCATTACTGTAGAATTTTACTATTTATATGATGGGTGAGTCGAGGATCACACCGGTTTACAAAACAATAACTTTTAATCCGAGTATGAAAACTTCAGGACCATAACATACAGCTTTTACGAGTTTACGTGTTACAAGACTGAACGACATCTCAGTATTAAGCTCTCTGATTGGCTTAGTTATGTAACCGAGCGTTGTAGTGATGCACTTGCTTAATAAAGAAATAAAATACACGGTATATTCACAAATTGTCGGGAGCAAAACACTTTATTAACTTATTCTGTTCCGAATAGCGGACAGCCAGAGCTGAGCATGCTATCCCATGCACTATGGAAGCCCCAAAGGGTCAAAACACACTCACTTTGCGTAGACCCGTCAATCAAACCATTGTCACAATACAAGCACTTTAAGAACTGGCTTTCCTTCATAACAAAAGAGTGACTTTCCATTTTATATTGGTATTCAGGTTTTACTGTAATGCTGTTAAGTAACTTATTTGTTTTTTTATATTCAAGTTAAGCTGCTACACCACTTGTGAGTGGAGATTTTTGTTCATTTTTAGTGTATCACTGCATTAAACAGAATTATGTTCTTTGAATATAAAGTTCAAAGTGAAACTAATTCTCACTTCATTTTTACTACAATGCTGCACTAGGTTTGTTTACTTTTATTTTGTAAAAGAACATTAAGCAATAGCTTGGACGCAGGCAATTTTTTTCCTACAGCACTGCAGAGCTATTCAGTTGTTAAACATATACACTGGATTAATTTGAATAACTGTAATGTACTTGAGGTGTGTACTGTGTGAACAGTATTATCTAGTTCTTATCTAGACAATATCTAAAAAATACAAGTATCGGTTTGAGAATTGGTATCGGATTGGGATCAAAATTAAGGATCGGGATCGAGAACAAAAAAACGTGATCGGGACATCCCTAGTTTGTTCTGTTTATCCTAATTTTAAAACTGAGTGTTTTTGATTTTACATACATTGGATTGCACATACAATGTCAAGTATTAAGCCACGGTAGTTGTAAAATGTATTTTCCAGTACGTGTATTCACTTCACATTTACACACACATTTGTCTGTGTTCTTATAAATATGTACGAAGTATTTATAAGCATAAACAATAATACATGTAAAACCATTTTTTCCAAACATGACAAGCCAAATTCATTCGTAAGAGTACTTTATTACTAACTGTTTCTGCTGCAACTGTTTTTGGGGACTCATGGCATCTCTCACCTTCCTTATTATTAAGTTGTAAGGTCTTGTGTGGTGCATCGGTTTAGAGATGTTTTGTGGTTACATAAATGTTCCCCTTACAAATCATCATGTTTTGTTCCTGAGGATACTAAGAGATGAAGGTTTTTAGGTGTTATTTTGTTCTATTTTTTCTGCAAACACGCCTTAAGGTGTGCAACAGTACACAGATGTTGTGGTTACATTTTTGTTTCAAATCATGATTACAAGCACCTGTTGACATCACCTGTTAATAATAACACATTAAAATACTTTATAATGATGTGATTACAAAGTTTTTATCTGGAACTGTGTGTTCTGGTATGAGCACGAGTGTCCTTTGCAATTTGTTTAGAAGACGTGGTGAAAAGGTGCATGTGCATATTTGTACTTTTTGTGAATGTGTGGTATTTAGCTAGAAATTCAAGTCTATTTTTATATTCAGAGATGCCTTTCCATCCACATCAATACATGGCCTTACATCCAGAGCTAGAGCATTAAGCTTTCAAAAGTATGCAGCATATTTTATTCTCAATATTCCTATTAGATAAAAAAATATATAAATATACTGAGATAGCCAATACAGACATTCTCGTTTGTAGGCGAGAAAAAATGATTCACACTCTCTGTGATCTAGCTGATGTTGAGTGTTTTTATCTTTATTATGAACACAATGGAACAAGAATTAGCTTGGGGAAAATTTAGCTGAAAACCACTGTGTATTATTCAACTTCATACAAAGTGTGTACAGTGGATATAAAAAAGGCTGTTAAAATATCAGGTTTTTGTGAGGTAAAAAACCAGACCAAGATAAATCATTTCTTTAATGTGACTTATAATATGTGTAAGTCAATTAAAAAACAAACTAATTGTTTAGAGGGGAGAAATAATAATAATAAAAATAAAATAAAAAAAAACCTAAAATAATGTGGTTGCTTAAGTGTGCACACCCTCTTATAATTGAGGATGTGGCTGTATTCATAATTATCCAATCACATATAAACTTATGTTAAATAGTAACACATCTATCATCAATTAAAGTGACTCTGATAAACCCCAAATAAAATTCAGTGCTTCTTGATTTTCCTTACATTAGTTGCCTCCTACATCAAAAGCCTTGGTCTGCAAAGAGCTCACAAAGCATCAAATGATCTCATTGTTGAACGGTATCAGTTGGGAGAGGGGTACAAAAAAAATTCCAAGGCATTACTTTTACCATAGAACACAGTGAAGACTGTCATCAACAATAGATAAAAATATGGCACAACAGTGACAATACCAAGAACTGGATGCCCCTCCAAAATTGATAAAAAGACAAGAAGAAAACTGTTCTAAGAGGCTGCCCAGAGGTGCTGGAGGAATTTCTAGTACTGGTTTTGTACAACATGTGGTAACAATCTTCCATATTCTTTATATGTCTGTTTTGTGGGGTAGGGTGGCAAGGAAAACGTCCAAGCCCAGCTACATCAGGTCTGCCAAAATCATGTGGGAAAATTTGTTATGAGACCAAGGTTTAACTATTTGGCCATAACTCTAAAAAGTATGTTTGGTGCGAAAACACTGTGCATCAGCAGAAGAACACCATACTCGCAGTGAAGCATGGTGGTGGTAGCATGCTTTTGGGCTATTTACTGGGGCTTTAGTCTAGGTGAAGGAAATAATGAATTAACATAATAATTAACACAAAACATTTAGGCCTTTGCTAAAAGCTGAATATGAATAGGAATTTCACCTTTCAGCACTACTACGACCCAAATCATACCTCCACATCAACGAAGCAACCTGGCTTTACCAGAATATTTTGGAATGACCCAGCCAGAGCCTTTACTTAAATTCAATTGAAAATCTGTGGAAAATGTTCTGAAATTATTTAAAACTCCGTAACCTACATTCATTATTTAAAACTCAGTAACCTACAATTTTATGTTTTAGTTATTTGAGTGGCAGGTCTGTGTATTACATATGGAACTATTAATTGTGTGATAATGTCAGATACACATTTTCGTTTTTGTGATGCTTATTGGCTTATTATTTTTATACATATTTTCTAGTAAAGGCAAACAGGTTTTTGTGGCCCTTTTTTGGTATGTTGGACATTTGATCACAGGATTCTGATTGTGACTGTTCTTTAAAATATTATCTTCCCTCTCAAACACATGACAGGAAAGCATTGTCATTAACAATCATTGCCACTAACAATGTCAACGGCATCAGTATTTTTCTTTTAATTGGCTTAAATGGTAAAGCTTTGTTGATTGTTTTCCTCATCTGCATATTCTGTTTTTTACATCAGCATTGCTCATAGCAATGATAAGGAAACAGTGGTGCTTAAAAAGCAAAGTTTTATGTAAATGAAATGTCTGTCACCCTAGTTTAGATACTGCCAATTTCTACCGATCTTAGCACTTCTACTTTGAGTGGTAGCAGTGGGGTGACAGGAGACTAACGCATGCTTCCTCTTAGACATATGCATCAGTTCATAACAGTTAATAACATTGAGGTTGCTGGCTTCACATGTATTTGCTGGGCAAACAGATGTGCTTTGGGAAGCCAGAGAGCATCTCCGTTAACCTTCTGGCTGCAAGTCACATGATGTCTTGTAGCAATATTAAGGCTTGAACTTGCACCCTCCAGACGATCAGGACAAACCACAAGCCACTGCTGTAATTTTCTTCATTGTTTTTTTTATTTTGTACCCTGTGTGTGTGTCCTCCTGTCTGTGTTTGAGCAGGTGTGTCCATGTTTTTTTCTCTGAGGTAATGCTATATGTGAGGCAAATCCAAACTGTAATAAAGAAGTACGTCATGATGCATAGTCAAGTACGGCATTTCTTTGTAATGGGTATAATGATGTGTCGTATCATGAATATCTTACTGTCATTGAAAAATTGAGGTTTTGTACATTTTGCTTCACCATAACAAAATAATATTCTGTACTTTCAACTTTGTCCCTTGCATCAATTGATGTGATGCGCAGTCAAATTTTGTTTTGCGAAAATAGCATACCTGTTCATTTTAACAGTCTAATAACAATAAATCTACATTTGTTATAACTTGGGTCCTACTAAAATCACTAAAAATGCCCTACTAAAAATGTGCTTAATTCCACAGACCTCGTTTAAAAAAAAATCACAGATTTCACACATTTTTTAAAGAAAAGTGCCACATTGTTTTTAAAGAAAAGTGCCACACGGCAATCCTTTAATAACATTTAAAAATGGAAGGTTAGAATAAATGGAAGCTACAACACATACAATAATAGTTGAATGTAAACATAGAACATCCAGTGACTGACTTTTTCTGCAAGCCTTCTTGTCCATGTTTTGATGTCCACAGACTTGGTTGAGATTTTTTTTTCAAACTTGAGTAGTGTTTTTAGCTGCTTTAGACTTCGATTTCTTGAACATGTTGACTTACTGATTGTCGTAATATTTCTAGGACCGCCTCATAGTACAAATTAACCAGTTAATGTTAGACACTTGAATGCTACACGAATCAAAACATTAAATCGCTAAACACAAACCTTAAATTTTGAATTTCACAGCAAATTGCATATTACACAGGAAAAGGCTCGTTTCACGGTTTGTGATGCGATTTTTCATGGCCGTGAATTAGGAAGGGCCTTAGTTATAACCACCACCACCGTTAGACATGATTTTTATGGGTGTAGCAGAGTCTGTTACCCAGTCCAGGTTTATTTTCTTATGTAAAATTCTGCAATTTGTTGATTTCTTTTTTCTTCTTTTTTGCCATACAGTTATTTCATCTTATCGTGTCTTCATTTCTTGTTCTCTTATTTTTTATTTCTTGCTTCTGTTGTGTTGTTTCCTGAGTGCTAATTTTGCTGCCTTAATTCTCATGCATTTTAGACTCCCCAAAAAGAAAAAAACTAAATTCTAAAACTTTTTGCAGTAATATGTCCTTCAATGGCTATGTTAATGTACTGCCATGAACCTTCTGTTTTCGTGAGCCCATCCTGGTGGTCAGTTCTTTAAGCAGTAAGGACTCCTTACAATTCCTTTAATATACTCCACATTCCAAAACATGCAATAAGTCAATTGGCTATTTTTAATTGTTTCAGGCTGTAAGTGAATGGAATACTATGTTGTCCTGCAATGGCTTCCCTCTTGGACCACACTTTATTCTTGTTTTGTGCCAGTGTTTTCAGTGAAAATAGATAACTCAATATTTGTTACTTTTGTTAACAATGTTCACAATATTTTTTTGTTTTTGATTTATGCAATAAAACAACCGAATGAACCTCAATTTTACACTGACCGCATATGAACATCTGTTTAAAACAGAACACAAAAAACACAGTGCTTTACTGCATTTTTTTAGCTGCCATTAGTTTGTCAGACATTTCATTTTAAAAACAAATGCTATTAAAATAGAGTGAACTCACTGTGATCTTTTCAGCCATAACTACAGCCACCCTTCTAAGAAAGCTTCTCAGAAGACTTTAAAGTATGTTTGTGGGACTTCATGCCCATTTAGTCAAAAGTGCATTTGTGTGGCTGCCACTGATATCTGTCAGGAAAGCCTCAATTTATGTTTCAGTTTATTTCAAAGCTGTTGAGTGGAGCTGAGGTCAGGGCTCTGTGCAGGTCGCTGGATTTTCTTTAAACCAAGTTTTTCTTCATGTCTTTATAGACCATGTTTTGTGCAGAGGTACACAGTCATGCTTGAACAGGAAATGGTCTTTCCTAAAATGTTGCTGCAAAACTGTTAGCAATTGTTGTGGCTGAAAAACATGAATGCAAAACAATTAGAAAGGCTGTCCTAATACTATTGTTCATTAAGCATATTTTAAGGGTTCACCACAGTAAAATATGCTTGTCCTCTTATCAGACTTGGCACAGGTTTTTTATGCCGGATGCCCTTCCTGATGCAACCCTCCTATTTTTATCTGGGCATGGTACCAACAGCCAAGCTATTGGGAGGTTAGCCAACCATGTTCGTGAAGACACCTGACTGGCCGATAGCACGACTGACATTCGAACCCCTCATCTTAGCTGTAGTTGGTTTGCGTCCTTTACTTCTGCTGCACCCAAGCACATACTGTGCTTTACTGCATTTAATAATCAATATGTTAAGACAAGCCACAGCAGTGTGCATGCCTTCTTTTCCTGCAGTGCCTTGCCATGCACACACATACACACGCACAAATGTAATTGAATGCTATGGGGATGGTAAACAATTTTTTAGTTAGTTTGAGTTCAGTTTTTATATCACTGATGAGAAAATAAATCAGAATGGTGGGTCAAAATATGGGTGGGAAAACGTTACAGGTAATAAAAATTATACTAGGATAACCACAGTAATTACAGTAATCGGGTATTGTAATAAAAATACTATAACAGTTCTATCTGTCTGTCCAAACCTTCTGTGATCAGCAGGTTAACAAAGTATAAATAAACACTGTGATCCTGGGTATGCCTGCTATATACTTGTGTATTAATTATCCTTTTACTAGCAGAATTGTAACTTTATGGCCCATTTCTTATCTCTTCATGGCATTCAGCAATAAGTGCAAAGCTTATATAAACACTTTTTGACAGTTTAATAGGACCTACACTGAAAAAACTGCATTTTCATTGACAATCCAATAGAAGGGCTGTGTGATGGTGCAGCTGATAAAGTTGGAGCCACATGGCAAAATGGTTCCCGAGCAGACTCCGATTGATCTCTGGTTAATGTCTGAGGGTATGCACGTTTTTTTTAGTCTTCATGTAGGGTTGTTGTGAATAGTACAGTGTCTTTCCTACTCCCCAAAACACACAAAAAGGAGATTGCCTATAAGGTAGTGAGTGTGTAAATGTGCACGTGTGTGTTGCCCTGCACTGAGTTGGCATCCATTAAACTCTCTGATCAGAATGGCAAATGAAAATAAATAAACAAATCCAATAGTGACTTCAATCAGTCTCTTATTATTGCAAAGAACTGTAGCAGTATCACATTGACCGCTAACATCAGAAGACTCATTTGACAGCATGTTGAAGTGATCAGATCCAGATACTTTTACTATGTTGGTTTAGTTGATGTGAATGTTGACACAGTTATACACAGCCAGTAAAAACACATACACACAATAAGTGTGGTTTTATTTTAATTTTGGTATTTTAAATTGCTTCTTGAACAATAGAACCCAAAACATTGAGGGCATAAAATGTTAGAAAATCATGATCTGCCAAACCATTGATCAGCTCATTCAGTCAATTATTTTGTCAAGGTCTGTAAACAAACTCCTGAGTTAGGCAAAGGGGTACAGTTTTGCTAATTTCTTCATAATCACAGTTAGTATTTCAGTTAACAACAATTTGTCTGTTCTTTTAAATATCTAAATTGTAAAATGTTTAACATTAGTACATTAAAACAGTTCCAGAAAATACATTCTTATAAGGTTGAATGTTAAGTCATTCTCTCTTTGTTTTAAATAGGGAAGCAGTTATTATCTTCTCGTACTGGCATTATTAAACTGACAAGATTAAGACTGGTTGATGATCGACGAAGTCTCACATATTTTAGTTCCATGGTCTCATACCAGACCAACAAGGCTATAGCAAGTTGTGTAGTTAAGTAAAAGCTACAGCGATTCTTTCTTAGTTACATTAGTCTTGTGTTATGCAAATCTAAGGAAATGGGGCATGGATCGTTTGTTTAGCAGCCACACTCGAGCGAGGAGGAGAATTTGTGTTAATTTGTGTTTCTTGCTGGTAGAGTGCTGTATGTTTTCATGTCTGACATTGAGAACAGTCAGTGGTGGCTATAAAGTTACGACTGAAAATAGGTGGCTGACGTGATGCAGTGTTCACAGACCTTGAATAAACTTAGCATTTGGTTTTACTCAGTATAAGAAGTTTATTCTTTTGAATATTTCATTTGTATGTCATCTGCTATCTTTAAACCACCCACTGACGTTGATTAACTCTGATGAAATACACTACATCTTTTAAAAAAGGTTTTAAAAAGAATTCTAATTTTTTGTCTTTTTTTCTTTTTCAGGTTTAAGTGGAAATAATACTGATATTGACAAGAGAAAGGTAGCATTTGGACAGAACTTTATACCTCCAAAAAAGTCAAAAACTTTTCTTCAGTTAGTATGGGAAGCATTACAGGATGTAACGTTAATTATTCTAGAAGTGGCAGCCATCATTTCATTAGGCCTTTCTTTTTATAAACCTCTGGATCAAAGTGATCATAGTAAGTCCACTTTACTTTTTAATTTGATGCAATGCATGTTACATTTTAATCTGATGTAATGTTTTTATCTATGTATAATAATTGACATACAAATATACTGATGCTGATACATTTGTGTCCGGCTATAGGTTGTGGGGAGGGAACAGGAGGAGTAGAAGATGAGGGCGAGTCAGAGGCAGGATGGATAGAAGGAGCAGCCATCCTCCTGTCTGTCATTTGCGTGGTGTTAGTGACTGCCTTCAATGACTGGAGTAAAGAGAAGCAGTTCCGTGGCTTACAGAGTCGCATTGAACAAGAGCAGAAGTTTACAGTGGTGCGCAATGGGCAAGTCATTCAGATCCCCGTGGCTGAGCTTGTAGTTGGGGATATTGCACAAATCAAATATGGTAAGCATTTGTTTATTTTTTACACACACACACACACACACACACACACACACACACACACACACACACACACACAGACACAGTTGCCATCAGGAATCTTCACCTCACCATAAAAGGTATTACAGTGATGTGTAAAGATTTGAATAAAAATATACAACACAAAGTCTCAGTAAACAGAGCAAGAATATTTATTTATACAGACAAGCAATTTTGAGAACATAATTTGACATGACTGAGTTAAAATAAAAAACATCTACTTTTTTGACAATTGTCCATATGCACTATTATTTAAACTCCAGCCTCAGTACTTGGTGGAACATCTTATTGCCTTGATAACCTCTAATAAGCGGTTTCAGTAAGTGCTTACAAGCTTCTGTCTCCTCTCTTGTGGAATCTTCACCCATTCTTCTCATGCAGAAGCATCCAGCTTAATGAGGTTTGATGGCTTTCGTGCTGCAACTGCTTCCTTTAAACCTGCCAAAGATTTTCAGTTGGATTTAAATCTGGAGACTGAGAAGACCACTGCAGGATATTCCAGTACTGATACCATAACCAAGCTTTGGTTGAGTTGGAGCTGTGCTTGGGATCATTGTCTTACTAAAAAGTCCAACTAAGGTTCAGTTTTACCATAGAAGGCAAAACATTCCTCCTCTAAATACCTTGCTTTTTCTGTGAATCCATGATGCCAGTCATATGTTCAAGTCCAGTTTTGCAGTAAAAATCTTCACATAATCACGGACCCACCTCAATGTTTGACAATGGGGAAAGTATTATTTTGGTCATAAACCTCAGCTTTCTTACACCAGACAAACCACTGATCCATATGGCCAACAGTTTCAGTTTTGATCCGTCACTCCATAGAGCCTCTTTCTATTCTATTGTATACACACACTCACAAATTTACAAAAAAAAAGTAAACTCTATGGAATTACCTGGATTTCTGCATTGACAGCTGATAAAATGTGGTCTGATTGTTATGCAAGTCCCAATTATAGACAGTAAACACAATCTGTTTAAACTCACAACATGCAATTGTACTTTCCATGTCTTTTATTTACCGCATTAAGTAAACATCCACAGTATAGAGAGAAAAAGTAAGTTTACCCTTGGATTTAGTAACCTGTAGATCTTCCTTTAGCAGTAATTAATTTCCTGTATTGCAAATACTACCAGTTATCCCTGTAAGTGTATTTTAGTGTATCAATTTTAAGATGCTTTTTAAGAACTCTTGATAGGGTTAAAGTCAGGACTCCAAAACACAAATCATTTTGGTCAATTTACTTGTGGGCTTTGGGTCATTTTTTGTTAAATTGTTCAATGTCTTTTTAGCTTGAGGTTGTGGGTTGCTGCCCTTGTACAATGTTTTGATGCCCTCTTGAATGAGTCAGCAAGCAGGCCCAAACCATGATGCACCCTCCATCATGCTTTGCATTTGTGCAAAAAACGCATTGTGGAACATTAAGGTGATCTCAGGAAGGTGTAACAGGCTGCAGAGCTGCTTTCTTTCTGGTGTGCTTCCATAAACACCATTCTTGTTCAGTGTTTTCTAATTGTTTTTGAGTGGATAGAGTTTTGAGATAAAAGCAACATCCCTGAATTTTCTCCATTTGTAGGCAATTTACCTGATCATGGATTGTTGTACACTTGGGTCTTTAGCATTGCTTTTGTAGCCTTTTTTAGTCTTTTTATGCATCTCTGTAACATGTCTTCTGGGAGCTTTTGAAACTTGTTTGCCTTAAGACATTGTTCACAATAACCACTCATGCGTTAGATTTTCCTTTATTTAATAGGCAAATACCTGTGAAAGTCACACTTCCAATCTCATCTCTTTAATTGAAACACCATTTGCCAATTAGCTCTTGGAGAAATCATTACCAGAGAGGTTCACTTACTTTTTCCCTGAACTGTGAATGTGTTCACTCAATGTGCTCAATAAAAGACATTAACAGTTTAACTGTTAGTTTAGTTGGATTGTTTTCCTATAATTGATGTTGACTTAGATAACAGACCACAATTCAATACAGAAATATAGGTAATTTTAACAGGTTTACTTTTTTTTAATACACACACTGACCATTCTCATCACCCCAATGACATTAAGGTGGTAATATGATGGTATTATGTCATTTTCTGGTTTGAGTTTATTAGGTTTAGCACTGTTTTGGGATTTCTAAATATTGTTTAAATTTACTGGTCTCTTTATTATTAGTACCATATTAAAACTTTAGTATGTATACACTGACCAGGTCTATTCCTAATTTTCTTGCATAATGTGTGTTAATCCTCCACTAGTCTTTTATCAATGGACACTTTTAGGTCACATGATCACTCTCTATTCACCTCCCAGCTCTGATGTGTTTAAAAACCTGCTGTACCTGATATCAGTACATACCATCACATTACTGTACCAATGCAACATATACTACAATGTTCTTTACATGTTGCTGTCATTGCAGTTATGAGAATGGTCAAACACCCAAATAACAGGTCAGTTTATAAATATGTTGACCAAATATAAGCAAGTAAGCAAATGATTGCAACATTATATTTTTTCTACAGGTGACCTCTTACCTGCTGACGGTGTTCTCATTCAAGGGAATGACCTTAAAATTGACGAGAGCTCTCTCACAGGAGAGTCTGACCACGTGAAGAAAACGCTGGAGAAGGATCCTATGCTGTTGTCAGGTATGAGCTTATGTTAAGTGTCATTGAATACTGTGGCTAAATTTACCTAATTTAATTAGTATCCAAAGTTAATTTTAGTATTATTTTTCTAGACTGTAAATTGGCCCTAGAGAATGTGCTGCCCTCTAGCATTCAATACAGTGTAAAAATAATGATCTGTCCTTTGATTGTAGTACAGATGTACAGTGGACATGAAAAGTCGTGCCAAGTCAAGGTGTGCCATGCTGATAGACTCTCTCTCAAAGAGACTGAATTGTCCTAAAATCAAAATGTGCCTCAACAAAGTATTAGTTAATACGATCTTTTTTTTTTTTTTTTTTTTTTTTTTTTTTTTTTTTTTTTTTTTTTTTTTTTTTTTTTAACAAAAGATCAGTTTTTAATTAAATGGTGCAGATTATAGGTCACATTAAAGTTGAAAAAAGTTCTCAGATGATTTAGCTTGGTCTAATTTTTTACGCCAGAAAAATTTATAACGTGTGTACATTTTTAATATTTACAGTATATTGATTTGAACCTTTTTACAAGCTTCCAGTGCTAATGCTGCAGGGCTCTGAACTAAATCCTGATTCTTCTTGATCAGACATTGAGTGTAAATCTTCGTTTAGGTTGTTAATAAAATGTGGTAGCCAAACAATATAATGTCTTACTCCTGGTTTATACCACTTGGTGCTGCATCAGTCTTAATTCTCACTGAAGCATGCAGCGTGACGTTACTAGTGATTCGTCTTTCTCCCATAGGCCCTTAAGTAGTGTCATAACTAATGGAAAATTAGGTCTTATTCACTAGCAACCATAGCCAATAAAATTACGTTAACAACCGGCAGGTTACTTGTACACGTTTAATGTTTTGCTTATAGCCCTTACCATATAGATGCATTTTGGAGATGTAACAAATAACTGTAGCCCATCTTTTTTCTGCCAGCTACTAAGCCGTTCAGTGGTGGAAAGGAACCTTAGACTCACAGGCATAATAAGGATGTAGTATACACCGGCCAGGCATAACATTATGACCACCTTCCTAATATTGTGTTGGTTCCCCTTTTGCTGCCCCATACGCAACAAACTGTGATGCACTGTGTATTCTGACACCTTTCTATCAGAACCAGCATTAGTAGCTCGTCTGTTAGAACGGACCACATGGCCGAGCCTTTGCTCCCCACGTGCATCAATGAGCCTTGGCCGTCCATGACCCTGTCGCCGGTTTACCACTGTTCCTTCCTTGGACCACTTTTGATAGATACCGAGTACTGCAGACCGGGAACACCACATAAGAGCTGCAGTTTTGCAGATGCTCTGACCCAACCCAGAACTATAATCTACAACGACGAGGCATAACATTATGACCACTGACAGGTGAAGTGAATAACACTGATTATCTCATCATGACATCTGTTAGTGGGTGGGATATATATATGTTGGTACATCTTCTAGGTGTACAGTTAGAGACACAATCTCTATTAAACACACTTTATGCCAGTTTCTGATCACATGACATGACATGAAAGCTAGGTGTTTTCGTTGGCATATAACCCTGAAGCTGCATTTGATACACACTTACTAAAGCAAAACTCAATAATGTGCCAGTAATGTCACTGTGCTGGGCAATGGTCAGTGAAGTGAATAACTGTTGAGTGTGATCTTATGGTGATTCCTTTCTCTTGATGGAGCTTGAGCTGCAACTTGTAAAGAGTAACAAATGAATAGTCTACAGCATGCTTGCATATATGTAGTATACATGATAAAATTTCAACCAAATCCCAGTGTGAGCCTGTTCTGGATAATGCTGGTTAATTAGACGTAGTTTCCTTAATGTGTACGTTATTGTGCACATTATTATGCAAACATCAGATTGTGATCCAATGGCAGCATTGTTTAATGGAATCAAGCAACTCTTTCTACAGCCTTTGCAATCTCTGAAAATCTGAAAATTGAGTAATTGAACATCCTTACTTACCATCTACACCATATTTAAATAATTTCCTTAACTAATTGAAGTTCATATTTAAGGCAACACTATTTTTTATTTCTTTTTTTGTAGTTGACAAGTTGGAGCCTAACTTTAAATTAAAGTATGCTGTATTGTTGTCCTGGCCAGCTTTATGCCGCTGTCCCTGAAGGAAGGAGGATTAGTTCTGTATGCTAACCTAATGCTGCTAAAATATAATAAAAATGGTAATAAACCCTATTAAGCTCCTCGCTTATACTGCTAAACAACAATCTGCTTAAAACATCAGCTCTTTTTCATGAATCCCCTTTTAATTTCTAATTAGCTGTCCACAAGTTTAAAGCAGGCACATATCGGATCAGCTTTTTATAGAAATCCTCCCAATCCCCACAATTAACACTTTAATCAAAGTTGCAGTAGAGTAGCCCCATATTTAGAAATATATTGCTAGCATTTCAGTCCATTTATTCTTGTAAACAACCACCTCATTTCCTGACTCACTGCAACACGACAGTTTCCTGTGTGTCTTTTCTTTTTGGGGTCTCTTCTTCAAAATCAGTGAAAAAATTCTTCTTCTTCTTAATGAACTGCAGAAATTCAAAATTCATTGGCTTTTTTGCTAGTCTGCAGTACATTTATTGAATAATAAATGTATATTTTCAGATTGGTTTAAATTTCACATCTTACCTGTGTCAAGGTGACCTTTCGTGGTGGCTCTTTATTTCACAGTTATTAATTTACTGTCTAATCATGACAATCTCAATATTTCCCTTTTATGTTTAAATGAAAAATTTATACTGTTTAATGCTAAATATAAATCATGCCATTTTTTTAAAGATCCCCTCAGCATGGCACATACTATGACACTGACTAATTCAGTGTTTTGGATTTTTCTTTACTGAGCTGCAAACATCCAACTGCATTTGCATTAATTCGTTTAATTTCTCTATATATAACCTCACAAAACTGAACAATTACACCAGCTATACAGCAATCTCTGGTCATGTTAATTCATGTGTTCTGATTCTTACTTTTTATATAGCAATCTGTGTTCTTTTCTTGAATTTTCAGCTTTCATGTTTACACATAAATAACTTGGCCGGTAGTAGCCGGTATTGGCTTTACATCATACTTTGCTCTTTCATTATTATATACATATAATACATTATGTATTACATATTATACAGATTCTATATACACTCACACATACACTTCAAAAAGAAAAAAGAATTAAATGTATACAAATAAAATGATTACTTATATATAATAATGATAAAATGACTCAACCTGAATTTATGTTTATTGTCATAATATATTGCCCTTTTAACAGCGACTTTTTGAAAGGTAGTAGGTTTAACTTGCTAACTTTCCTATTTACTAGAAGACGTGATTTATAGTATGTTTCATGTGTGCTTTATTTACTGTGTTTTTGCTTTTATTATGTGCACACTGTATTAATATTACCTGCCTGAAGTTTCCTTTAATCAAAATGGACAAATTAGAACCAATTTGCTAATTTCACGCTTTACCCCGTCAAGCCATGTATTAAGAATATTTTTCATGGAGAGAAAAACAAAGGCACTTAATTAAAGAAATGACATGTAATTAGAGTTGTATACATACGAGGTAGCAGTTATACAGCGGGAATGTTCTGCATAACTAAAACTGGAACTGTAAAATGATTGCACTGATTGAAGTTGCTGCTTCACTGTGACATTGCCTAGTTTTTAGAGGAGACATTTTCATGAGCAACATTCCCTGAGCCGTTGTGCTATATAAAGAATCATTTCATTAATTCGTCTGGTCTTACAGTGCTATATAAAGAACCGGTTCTTTAAGCCTTTTGGTCCAAGAGACAACCCATATTTAGATCCATTTTACACAGAAATCAAACATGTATGTTTGTGTGTAGGCCTTTGTGTTTATTGTACTTGCAACTGAGTGGCATACCCTCACTTGTGTTTGTCTCTGTATACAGGCACCCATGTCATGGAGGGCTCTGGAAAAATGGTTGTCACTGCTGTTGGAGTCAACTCCCAAACTGGAATCATCTTTACTTTACTGGGGGCAGGAGATGACGAGGAAGATGAAGAGAAAGAGGAGAAAAAGAAGGAAAAAGAACGAAAGAAGGAGAAGAAAAGTATGCTGTTTCTATTTTCTCATGTCTTTCCAGTCTCTCTGGTAGTGTGGCCTGATTTAAAATAGATCAGCCATGTTAGTCTGGTACTGCTAATTTAGGTGTGCCAGCTAAGTAAGTGTGAAAATACCCATCAAGTGTAAAACTACATGGGTCCAGCAGTGACTTCCTGTCATTTATGGTATGGTTTAATTTGCTTCTCAGTGCATTTATTTGCCATAAACGAACGTTGTGAAGCTGATTCTACAAATATTTTGCTTAGTTAAAAAGGTTTATCTCAAATGTTGCTTATTACACAAGTTAATTTCAGCTTTTTACTCATGGTTTTATAATTACTTAAACTTACAAACATAGAATTAATAAAACTAAATAAATAATTATCTACTACAGTTAAAAAATGAAATAAAACTAAAATATGGCCTAATTTTTGCTTTACATTTTTCTGAAAATCATTTATCCACTATATAGCATACACCCATATATGTATTTTTTTGGTAGAACATAAGTGTCCCTGAACCATATATTGGGGTGTTTTAATTGATTATTATCTTTAAAATCACAGTGCAGATCATATTTTTCCAAGCAATAAGTACTTCAAAAGGGCTTTTATTAATTTGTGTGTCAGTTTTTTAAGGCTTTTGCATCAGGAACTAAATGTAGACTGATGAGCTACAATAAAATTTTTCATTTTGAAAAAAATATCTGATTGATAACAAATCAGACATTAAATAGATTATTAAACTTTTTTTAAAAAAGTTTTTGTAACAGCAACAATTATATTTGTTTAATATTTACCATCAAAATATTACCATCAAAAAAAGTGTATACTTAAGCAATAGAACACGAGAGGGAGTGTGTTATCGCGAATAACATCACGGCTGTGATTTGGTCGCAGGCATGAACCGAAGGTGAGTGCCGTAGATCATCACAGCCGTGGTGTTATTCGCGATAACACACGACCTCGAGTGTTCTATTGCTTTTATACAACAGTTTTTACAAAATAAAGAAAGAAAATAAATCAAATAAGCCCTGAATTTCATAATAAATATACTTTAATATTGACAATACCTTCCGCCAAAAAGTAGTTCCACACCGAATATAAAGTTTAACACTACAAAGCACACATCCCAAGTTGCAAAAACTCATTTCAGGGAGGTAAGAACAACAAGAAGAAAAAGTCAAGAACTTCCGAAGGGGAAAAAAAAGAAATAAAAAAAACCTCTTGCACACACCAAAGGATATAGGTGAAAACAGAACTTCTAGATGCTGCTAACAGGGCTATTAAGCTAACTGTTCGCGTTACAAACACATTAATGTTCCCTACATAGTGCACTAGATAGTGAATTAGACAATTGATTTATGTTCCCTACACAGTGCGCTAGATTGTATATCAGATAACGGATTTAAAACGCCTGCGTGTGCGTTTGTGTGCATGAAGCTTGTCGTTAATGGCAACGCGTCAGCGGAGTAATACCATTGTGGTGTGAAAAGATATACAGGTCCTTCTCAAAAAATTAGCATATTGTGATAAAGTTCATTATTTTCCATAATGTAATGATAAAAATTAAACTTTCATATATTTTAGATTCATTGCACACCAACTGAAATATTTCAGGTCTTTTATTGTTTTAATACTGATGATTTTGGCATACAGCTCATAAAAACCCAAAATTCCTATCTCAAAAAATTAGCATATTTCATCCGACCAATAAAAGAAAAGTGTTTTTAATACAAAAAAAGTCAACCTTCAAATAATTATGTTCAGTTATGCACTCAATACTTGGTCGGGAATCCTTTTGCAGAAATGACTGCTTCAATGCGGCGTGGCATGGAGGCAATCAGCCTGTGGCACTGCTGAGGTGTTATGGAGGCCCAGGATGCTTCGATAGCGGCCTTAAGCTCATTCAGAGTGTTGGGTCTTGTGTCTCTCAACTTTCTCTTCACAATATCCCACAGATTCTCTATGGGGTTCAGGTCAGGAGAGTTGGCAGGCCAATTGAGCACAGTAATACCATGGTCAGTAAACCATTCACCAGTGGTTTTGGCACTGTGAGCAGGTGCCAGGTCGTGCTGAAAAATGAAATCTTCATCTCCATAAAGCTTTTCAGCAGATGGAAGCATGAAGTGCTCCAAAATCTCCTGATAGCTAGCTGCATTGACCCTGCCCTTGATAAAACACAGTGGACCAACACCAGCAGCTGACATGGCACCCCAGACCATCACTGACTGTGGGTACTTGACACTGGACTTCAGGCATTTTGGCATTTCCTTCTCCCCAGTCTTCCTCCAGACTCTGGCACCTTGATTTCCGAATGACATGCAAAATTTGCTTTCATCCGAAAACAGTACTTTGGACCACTGAGCAACAGTCCAGTGCTGCTGTTTCTGGTTCAAAAGTGGCTTGACCTGGGGAATGCGGCACCTGTAGCCCATTTCCTGCACACGCCTGTGCACGGTGGCTCTGGATGTTTCTACTCCAGACTCAGTCCACTGCTTCCGCAGGTCCCCCAAGGTCTGGAATCGGCCCTTCTCCACAATCTTCCTCAGGGTCCGGTCACCTCTTCTCGTTGTGCAGCGTTTTCTGCCACACTTTTTCCTTCCCACAGACTTCCCACTGAGGTGCCTTGATACAGCACTCTGGGAACAGCCTATTCGTTCAGAAATTTCTTTCTGTGTCTTACCCTCTTGCTTGAGGGTGTCAATGATGGCCTTCTGGACAGCAGTCAGGTCGGCAGTCTTACCCATGATTGCAGTTTTGAGTAATGAACCAGGCTGGGAGTTTTTAAAAGCCTCAGGAATCTTTTGCAGGTGTTTAGAGTTAATTCGTTGATTCAGATGATTAGGTTAATAGCTCGTTTAGAGAACCTTTTCATGATATGCTAATGTTTTGAGATGAGGTTTTCATGAGCTGTATGCCAAAATCATCAGTATTAAAACAATAAAAGACCTGAAATATTTCAGTTGGTGTGCAATGAATCTAAAATATATGAAAGTTTAATTTTTATCATTACATTATGGAAAATAATGAACTTTATCACAATATGCTAATTTTTTGAGAAGGACCTGTATATATACAGTCCCTGACAGAAGTTCTGTCGCTTATCCATGTTGTGGAAACAAAATCTTATAACCTGACTTTAAATTCATCCATTGGTTTTAGAAATGACTCATATGAAAGCTGAAACCCTCCCAAATGAGGTTTAATTTACGAAAATAAATTTGCTTCACTGCAGAAATATTGATCATTTAATGAACACAGAACGGTCAGATTTTGGCAAGACAAGTTTTGTCGCCCACAGAAAGTAATGTGAAAATCAAACAAATAATTTACTTCAAATACAAAGATATGTTTCATAACATTGGTGAAGGAAGTTGTGGTGCTATTAGAGCCATATTTAATATTTTGTGTGACTTCCATGAGCTTTAAGGACTGCATCCATGCGGTTCGACAATGATTCATACAATTTATTGATTAAGTCATCAGGAATAGCAAAGAATGCAGTCTTACATGCCTCCCAGAGTTCATCAAGATTCTTTGGTTTTGTCTTCCAAGCTTCCTCTTTCATCCTACCCCAAACATGCTCAATGATGTTCATGTCTGGTGACTGGGCTGGCCAGTCCTGGAGCACCTTGATCTTCTTCACCTTGAGGAACTTTGATGTAGAGATGGATGTATGAGATGGAGCACCATCCTGCTGCAAAATTTGACCCCTTTTATGATTGGGAATGTAAGAGGCTAATACTTCTTGATATTTTAGGCTATTGATATTGCCTTCCACCTTGCAAATGTTTCGCACACCCCCATACTGAATGTAACCCCAGACCATGATCTTTCCACCACCAAACTTAACAGTTTTCTGGGTGAATCTTGGATCCATACGGGCTCCAGTAGGTCTCCTGCAGTATTTGCGGCGGCTGTGGTGTAATTCAACTGAAGATTCATCTGAGAAATCCACCTTCTGCCACTTTTCCAGCGTCCATCCGTTTAGCAGGCTGTGGGCCTTGGCAAATGCCACACGGTTTTTTAATTGCCTTTTGTTTAGTGCTGGCTTCTGGGCACTGATTCGACCATGGAGGCCATTTCGAGACAGAATCCTACAAACTGTTCTAGTTGACACAGGGACTTGAGGTGACCAGGCCTGGTGGAGCTCTGCTGCAGTGGAAGAGGGGCTGGCTTTGGATTTTCTAACCAACAAACGTTCCTCCTTAGCAGTTGTCTTGCGGGGTCTGCCGGACCTGGGCTTGTCAAAAACATCTCCAGTTTCTTCTAATCTTTTTTTAATTCTTTGTACTTGACGCTGAGACACATTAAAGGTGCCAGCCACCTCTGCAGTGGATCTGGTCTTCAGCCTCTTGATAATCAAGGCTTTGGTCGCAGGGTGGATTTTTGGCATGTTGTCAGAGGTGAAGTTGCAGTTCAAGTGAAGGTCTGGGGTGCTGGGGTTCTTTTTATACACACCCACTAATTAACCGATCAATTAGTGAGCACAGGTGAGGCTGTAAACTAGGATTGGGTGCATTATATGACAAGGCGACAAAACTTTTGTCTTGCCAAAATCTGACCTTTCTGTGTTCATTAAATGATCAATATTTCTGCAGTGAAGCAAATTTATTTTCGTAAATTAAACCTCATTTGGGAGGGTTTCAGCTTTCATATGAGTCATTTCTAAAACCAATGGATGAATTTAAAGTCAGGTTATAAGCTTTTGTTTCCACAACATGGATAAGCGACAGAACTTCTGTCAGGGACTGTATATCAGCACGGCTAGAACGCTTCTCAACCAATCAGATTGTAAGGTCGGAACTACCTGTTGTATAATATATAATATACTAATGCAGTCAGTGATTTTCTTACCCACTACTCATAATTATTTACAATTATTTAAAAATATACTTTTTAATTTTTGATCCGGCCGAGTCTGAAGTTTGCTTTGCTATAAACACATTTCTAATTTTCGTACCACTACTATGTAAAAGTGGCTAGATTAAGTCTTGGTAATATGAGCAGGCCTGTCAAAATGATCACATAATCTAATAAGGTCTATAGTTAGCTTCCAAAATAAAAAAAAATTTAATAAATGTTATATTTTATAAAGATATTTCTGTATACATTTCTTTGCTTTGTCACCATCTCTGACAATCAGTAAAAAATGTTCTAATCGTAACAGGGCTATGTATGAGGATTTTAGACAATTAGCTTTGCAGTGTGAACATGGCCTTTTTTTAGCTTGTTTTGCCAATGCAACCCTACAGAGCTGAGTCTTTATAAAGTTTTATAATCATGTCTTATTTAAACACAATGTTAACCTCTTGGTATGAGTGTATTGAGAGAATCTCTGCTGTGCTCCATTAGCTAACAGCTTTTTAATGAATTTACCGGCTTACAGCTCACATGTGTTAGCAGTTCAAATGAATGCCTCTAGATATTTTAATAGTTCAGTGCTCACAGAGGTTGGGCCACGTTTTGGTTCAGTGATTGCACACATCACCACAGTTGTGTGTGTGTGTGTGCGTGTGTGCGCGCTCGCGTGTGTACGCACACAGGCGTGTCTGTGGCCTGGCAGGAGCATTGGATTTTCATGATGCACTGAGGCCCCAGCACACATCTGTTTTTTTTTTTACCCTGACAACAATAACACAACAATGCTGTGCATCCATTTCCCACTCTATCATAGAGAGCATTTACATAATTGTAAATATGTTTAAATGGAAAAAGCAGAATAATCCCCAGCACTGTGGGAGCTAATAAATGAATTTCTGGGTGTTTCTGATGTTTTGTTTTTCTCTTTAGACAAAAAGCAAGATAGCTCAGTGGAGAACAGAAAGAAGGGTGAGTAACCCTATTGAATTAACTGCATAATGACCCACATATTGGCTTAGCTGGAAATCTCTGAGGTGTTGCTGCTTGCATTAAATCCATTGCTTTAATCCATTAGTTCTACTGGATATTCATTAATGATGATGTGTGTCACATATTCATGTGCTTTGTGTAAAATAATGAATGTATGTTGCAGTAAGCAAAATAGAAATTCATTTCATTTGTATGCCACCGTTAATGAACAACATCTACTAGAAGCAGTCATACAGTTTTGTGGGTATAAAACTTTGGGGGTATAAAAATTCAGTATACTTAGGAATAAATACTGAAATTACTTTTCTGATATTCCGACTGCTCGTGTAACGATAAAGTTAAGCCTGACTTGGTGAAAAAACCTTGTAAAGTTTTTCCCTTGTAAAATATTTACACAAGTATATTTACATCCGGTGGCACTGTATGAGAAAGTAGTGTTCACAATTTATTATGAAAGCTATGACTAAAGCTATGATTAAAGCACACAATGTTTTATATAGTTGGGGCATAGCTGTTTTTTGTCTCTATATTTAACTATACTGATATTTTTTTGTCCTGCCTCTTTCTGAAGATAAGATTCTCAATATTTAATATCCTGATAATAGTTTTCCATTTTATTAACTACTTCATTCCTGGTTATATTTATAAAAGACAGAAGTGCACAGAGCACAGGAAAATGCACACTTTGCATGCACAAAATTTTAATTAAAGTGTCACTGGCTAGAAAACCTTGTTTAATATCCGAAGGTTTAACTAAGAGGTGATCTGACAGAATACCTCTTGTATACAAAGCTTTAAATTAGGGATGTCCCGATCCGATCAAGGCATTTTTTAATTGATCGGAATCGGCTTTATTAAACCCGATCTTAATCCCGATCTGGTCAGCATGTCCGGTGTGTGGAAATAGTTTAAACTGGAAGGTAAAACAAGTCCAACAGTGAAGTGTAACGTCTGTAATGCAAGCGCTTCACGAGCCGGTAGGAGCAGAGCTGCGTTCATTACTGTAGAATTTTACTGTTTATATGGTGTGAGTCAAGGATCACTCCGGTTTACGAAACAACGTAGTGATGCACTCGTTTAATAAAGAAATAAATATACGGTATATTCACATATTGTCGGGAGCAGAACACTTTATTAACTTCTGTTACAGTACCGAATACCGGACAGCTGAGTCAAGCACGCTGTTTCATGTTCTATGGAAGGCCTAAAGGGTCAAAACACACTCACTTCGTGTACAAACGTCCATCAAACCCTTGTCACAATACAAGCACTTTAAAAACTGGCTTTACTTCATAACAAAAGAGCCTTTCCATTTCAGGTTTTACTGTAATGCTTTCAAGTAACTTATTTCTTATATTCAAGTTAAGCTGCTACACAGATTTCTGTTCATTTTTAGTGCATCACTGCTTTAAGCAGATTTTTTTTCTTCGAATGTAAAGTTGAAAGTAAAACTGTAATTATCTCACTCATTTTAATTGATTTTGTAAAAATACAAAAACATTAGGCCAATAGTTTGGATGCAGCATTTTTCCCTTCAGCACTGCAGAGCTATTCAGTTGTTAAACATATACATTGGATTAATTTGAATAACTGTAATGTACTTGAAGTGTGCACTGTGTGAACAGTATTATCCAGTTCTTATCTAGACAATATCTAGAAAATACAAGTATCGGTTTGAGACTCGGTATCGGATCGGGATCAAAATTAATAATCGGGATCGGTATCGGGAACAAAAAAACGTGATCGGGACATCCCTACTTTAAATTGTTGTATTCACAAACCTGGCTGTTAGTAATTTTAACATGTCATGTTAAAATGGAGGGTGTATATGGTAATTGCAACATCTAATTATGCTCATGAACATCATGGCAACAATATTATATGTTGTAAAGTTTATCTTTTAGGTTGCGGTCTGTTGGGTTATATCGTATTTTAGACTGGGATTAAAATGCTGAGTGTAGAACATGTCTTTCCTACAGCCCACGCTTATGTTAACTTCACACTGTGTTTAAGTAAGCAAATCACAAGGGGTTAAAAATTGATTATATTGATTAACATGTGTGCACCCATATTGGCTTGTGGGTAGATGTGTGTTTTTGTGTCTAAGTAAATCTGTATTTATTGGAAAAAACATTTACAACTTAGATTGCCTCTTGGGAAATGTGTATGTTTTTTCTGGTGGTTGTGTATATTAGCCTGCAGTGCATGCATGAACAGGGCCGGCTAGCTTTTAGGAAGCACAGCAGGAAGACTGCAGTCATCTTCTAATGATTACCTTTGTATATTTGCAAGCTTAAAACAATGGGAAATGTTGACACATTTCTATCACATGTATCATATGATATAATATACATTATATGGACAAACGTATTGGGACACACTTTTTAATCCTTGAATTCAGCTGTTTCATCAAGTCCCATTGCATCACATTTAGTCATGAATTCTGCCTTTAAACCATTTGTGAAAGAATGGGTTGTTCTAAAGATCTCAGTAAATTTGAGAGTACTACTATGCTAGGATGCCACCATTTCAACAAGTATTTCCATAAAATTTCTTTTGAAAAGTGGAAGTGTTAAGGAGCCAAAACAACTCAGCCAAGAAGTGGCAGACCATTTAAAGTTACAAAGAGGGGTTGCCAAGTGCTGAGACGCGTAGTGCCTGAATGTCACTTACACTTTGCTGACTCAGTAACTGCAGAGTTCCAAACCTTCATGGCATTAGTTTCCATGGCCAATTTTGGACAGTTGTATGTTTCCAACTTTGTGGGAACAGTGTGGGGAAGACCCTTTTCTGTTCCAGAATGACTGTGCCCCAGTGCACAAGGTTCATAAAGGCATGGTTGGGTGAGTATGGTGTGGAAGAATTTGACTGGTTTGACAGGGCAGAGCCCTGACCTCAGCCTTATTGAACATCTTTGGGGTGAATGCAGTGTTGCCAACTCCTCAGTAAGGAAAGTAGCTATTGGCTGTCCTAAAAGTCACTAGAAGTCGCTAAATGACAACATTGCCTAAATTGCATAAGCGTTAGCACATGTCGATAGGTCTATATCTTATTATAAGTATTGGTAGCACATCTCAATAGATCCATTGATCTGTATCTCAGACGTATATCTCAAATTTATTTATTAGGATTTTAATTTAATTACATTTAATTTTATATTAGCCGGTATACAAAACATTTTGTAGTAAATAATATGCTAGCCCTATATGAGGAATATCTTTTAAGGTTTTGCCTCCATGATTTATCATACCCTGTTGGATAAGATTCCAAATAGAAAACTGTAGATCACACAGATCTTATCTATAGCTACTAAAAACATGGAATAAGGAACAAATAATTAGAACTGAACTGACAAGGAAAAAACAACAAATTTGTTTTACGTATACAAACAGCTATGTACAAGATAACGTAATAAATGCTCAACATATTCACTCTGTAATTAACTTTATTAGACACAACCTTGACTGTACCAGTTGAACTGCTAACAAAACTGAAAAATAACCGAATACATTTTGTGTTGTCGTAATGTTAAGGTCGCAAATGGTTATTTAAAAAATGATTGGCCTCCCTAGATGTATGAAAAACGCTCTAAAATCACTGAACGCATGTATAAACGTGGTTAAATAAAACGTTAACACATAGCATTGGATAAACAACTGTAATTCTACTGTATGCAATCAAGTATAGCTAATTTGAGCACCTTGCATAGTTCTGAAATAGAATAAAAAAAAAGTCACATAATAACAGCATTACATACACTTAAACTTTTAAAGGAATTAAAATTAAAACCACACATTACTAATTGCTAGCAGAAATAAATTAGGCAATGGTAGCACAGAATTATAGGCGTTCCACTCAACGAGTCAAAAACAGATATGCGCATGGTCAGTAGGACAAATTCGATGGGTAGGATAGATCAACAGAACAACGGCAGCACCCGCTGCTCGCCTCGTTGAGGACAGTAACTGCAGAACGATATGGGCTTTTTTACGTCTGAGTTTCCAAAAGTCTCCAATAACACCAGAAAAAGTTGCTAGATTTGTTGCTAGTCGCTTTTTTTGAAAAAAAAAAAAAGTCGCCAGAGGGGTCTGAAAACTTGCTAAATATAGCAACGAAGTCGCTAAGTTGGCAACACTGGGTGAACAAGAACAGAGACCAACTTCATATTAGAAAGGAATGTCATAAAGCTCCTGTAGGTGTAATGTGTAGGTTTCCCAATATGTTTGTCCATATAGTGTATATCACCTTATATATATTTTTGTAAAATAGTGGTGGAAAAGGTTGCCTGTATTAAAATGTTGCTTTGACCAGATTTTGAAAAATGAATCCAGACGAATCAAATTTTTTTTTTCCTCCTAATACATCAAGTCTTCTTTAAAACTTCTGTTCTGTATAAATAAATTCTCAGTTTTATCTTAATACATAAAGCCTAACTATTGGAAGGTTCACTTCTCAGTACACTGTCAGGGCTGGTCCTAAGCCCAGATAAAAATAAGGAGGGTTGTGTCAGGAAGGGCATCTGGTATAAAAACTGTGCCAAACTAGAACCAGAATGATCCACTGTAGTGAGCCCTAAATATGGTAGCAACTGAAAATAATTAAATCTGTTCCATCCAGTTACATCAGCACTGTTCTTCCCCAAGATCTCTAATTCTCCTCAACCCCTTTGTTTGCAGCCAAAGCCCAGGATGGAGCTGCAATGGAAATGCAACCTTTGAACAGTGATGAAGGGACAGACGCAGAAGAGAAGCGGAAAGCTAACTTGCCAAAGAAGGAGAAATCTGTTCTTCAGGGGAAGTTGACTAAATTAGCAGTACAAATTGGCAAAGCAGGTCAGAGCATTTTGTTTTTTCCTAAACTGACTAATCTACTCCTCTTTACTCTCATCTTATGGATTTATAATCTATTCTAAACCTAACATTTTCTTTCAGTTGGTTCTGTTCTTTTGGTGTAACACCGGTTTAAGGGTGTGCTTATTCATCTCTGTGCAGGTCTTGTAATGTCAGCCATTACAGTCATAATCCTGGTGGTGTTGTTTATACTGAACACTTTCTGGGTACAAGGCATTCCCTGGAAGAAAAGCTGCACGCCCATATACATCCAGTTTTTTGTCAAGTTCTTCATCATCGGCGTAACCGTGCTGGTGGTGGCTGTCCCTGAGGGTCTGCCTCTTGCCGTCACTATTTCCCTGGCTTACTCTGTCAAAGTATGTGTCTTCACATCTTCACAGCTTAACAACACTTGTTTATGTTGTTTTTCATGCTTTGTTTTGCTACTCTAGTTTGACAGCGTTAGCATTTAATTTCTAGCTGAATGCTTCAACATGATTTTACAAAACTAAGCAGCTAGGATAGATGGCAGGTGTCATTATTTAACCTAAATGTATAAAGCAACTGTTACCAATCAAGTGAGCTTGTACAAACTGGCATTTTGGATGACCGTGTTTTATTTCGAGCGATGCAGGGATGTCAGTGGGTCAGAAGCTTACATACACCATTACAACTGTGCCTCTAAATAGCTTAAACAATAAC
Organism: Trichomycterus rosablanca; assembly: GCF_030014385.1. Classification (NCBI taxonomy): domain Eukaryota; kingdom Metazoa; phylum Chordata; class Actinopteri; order Siluriformes; family Trichomycteridae; genus Trichomycterus; species Trichomycterus rosablanca. The sequence continues at coordinate 67,418,199 of NC_085988.1, read as the reverse complement.
AGTGTACAATATCATGGCTTGAGAGGACTCTGATAGGCTAATTGACATGACTTGGATTAATCCAAACAATACCTGTTGCAGCATTGTAATGCCCGCCTTCAAGGCCCACCTGCCTCTTTGCTTGACATCAAGGAAAAATCTAAAGAAATTTGCCAGAAAAAGAGTGGTGGTACAAAATGTCTTAAGGACAACAATGTGAAGATAATGAAGTGGCTAGGGCTGAAACGATTCCTCGAGTAAATCGATTACTAAAAATCATCGATTCAAATTTTTTGCATCGAGGAATCGTTTAATCCGCACAACCATATACAGCTCACGGTGTTTTACACGGACGACTTTCACTTTTGCGCAGCGTGTTTAACGCTGTGTGCAGGTGACGTGAAGAATCTGAGGGCTGCGTCCCAAATATCTTAAACATAAACAGAACTTAACAGGACTTAATCTGGGTTCTTTTTGCGGACAGTTTAATGAACACTACGTATTTGGACACGTTCGCCGCTCCTGCGAACTGAACGTATCAGTTTAGGACGCAGCCGAGATTTGATAGCGCGGACTGCAAAATATAGAGAGAAAATAGCGAACAGGAGGAGACTGGACAGAGAGAACCACAGAAAGTTTGAGATCATTTTAAGCTGATAAAACTAAAACTCAGTATAACATCCACACCATCAGAGCGTCGTGTTTACTTTACTCATGTTTACTGACTTTACTTCGTTTCAACCACCACAGGCTTTTATGAAGTTTTAGGCAAACATACACACACACACACACACACACACACACACCAGATCTACCTCATCTAGAGACACAATCCTGACAGATTTTTATCCCCCTACAAACACCACAAAACCTCCCAACAAAATATTAAAGCTTTATGTTCTGCGTGAGCTGTAGCTGAAACTTTGAGTTTTTAAAGTTGCACAAATTACAGGCTTATGTTCATGTATTTTTGTTTATTATTATTTATGACTTGATGACCTGATGTTTCAGGTTGCCTGTTTACATTTTAAAAGTAAATTGATTTATTTTTGATTTATTTATTTTTGCATTTAAAAAATGTTAAACTGTCCTGTATGCAAGGAATACAAATGTACAGTTTGGTTTAAGAAACATGTCTTATTTAATCTAATATGTATTTGTTTTTGCTCTTTGTTAAAGCAAAAGTATTTCTTATCCGATTACTCGATTAATCGCTGGAATAATCGATAGAATACTCGATTACAAAAATAATCGATAGTTGCAGCCCTAGAAGTGGCCTTCACAAAGCTCTGACCTCAATACCATAGAAAATTTTTCAGCAAAACTGAAAAAGCATGTGTGGACCTGGACCTCACTTATGTTTGACCCAAGTTAAACAATTTAAAGGCAATTTTACCATAATTATTATTGCATTTCACATTCTTAAAATATAGTAGTGATCCCAACTGACCCAAGAGAATGAATATGTACTAGGATTAAATGTCGGGAATTGTCAGAAAATGGATGTGGCTAATGCCAAGTTCACACTACACGACTTTCCAAGTCGTCAGGTTGCTGTACAGTTCACACTACACAACTGGATCTCTTGTAATCGGAAGTCTTGGTCGGTGTGGCTTTCACACTACACGACTGATCAGCGATAGGGGGATTCACACTACACGATATATCACCAACTGGAATTGCAGGCGAGCTTGTCTGATCTCCCAAACTGTTTTGTCACGAAAACAAACGCGAGAAGTGACGAGGGGTTTAATGATACCACGTCCAAAAATGCACGTCAGCAAGTAGCGAGCGATCAAAGTTTGTGCTCTGATGCGCAGCGTTAAAGCAAAGAGGAAAAATAAATTGTGTTGGGCTACATGAACAGCATGGATTGTTCCATAGTGAGTTAATAAATATTTTTTGCAATGCAACGTGGGTATTATGTATTGTAGAGAACGATATGGTCAGAAATACTGTAAAACTTCTGAATATGGTTTATATTTGTATTCTGATATAAACCATATTATGCCCCTGTCCCACCTTTTTACAACCCTCCCCTGCATTTCCCCTCACACCGTATCTTGCGTTCTCATTGGCTGTTCGACATAGCACTCATTGCTAGTTGGGTGACTCAGATCCAGATATTTGACAAGCTAGATATCTCTCTTCGGTCGCCGAGCCACTCTGATCGAGTTGTTGAGCAGTTCACACATGGCAATTGAGAGCCGAGTTTCGATTGCCAAGCGAACGCCAAGTTGCTCCCGAGCCGGCAAATCTAGCGCCGACCAGTCGGTGAGTGAAAATCAGGGCAAAAAATGTTTATTGTGAACTAGGCACAAGGTAAATGTAAACTTCAACTGTACATTGTGCTAATAGTATTAATAACAAACTTGAATTGATGTAGATGTTTTAATTTTGAGATTGTAGATTTATAATTTTAAGCTACTGTAAGTTTCTTTTAAAATATTTAGATAATTATTACCATGTGTTTCAGACTTTTACATACACATTGCATTCATTAAGTATGTTGTACTAAATATCATAAGTATCATGTCATTAGAATCATAAAGAATTTGTCCAATAATGTACCACCCAAAAACGACCAGTGTTCCAAATCACTATCTGTAGATGCCTTAACTGGTAATGTATCAGCTTTTGTTTACACATGAGCTGACCAGGTAATTTCAAGGAAATTGTATTAGGTCTAACCCTGGGAAATCATGTCCGTCAACTGGACATTCAGTGTCTGGGGTGCTTTCGCAAATAATGACTTCATGATGCATTGCTGGTAAATACCCAGGTGAAAGTGCATGTGTGAAAATGGATTTAGAGACCTGGGAATTTTACTATGCACTTATTTTCCATCAGGTACTAGAAATGTCAGTATGACCATGTTATTATGAATGAGCTTACTAAAAAGTATCCCTGGTCTGCATTTTAGTGTGATTATGCGGAAAACGTAGCAAGCAACAGCATGAAGTTGTGTCCCACCAACATAATATTTGTAAACTATTTAGAGTGGATTTCATTTAAAAATGTATATGAAATAAAAACCTGCTGAGACCCTTGTCTGTTACGGAGTTACCAAAAAAAAAAAAAAAAAAAAAAGATGTGGTTGGCCGAGTGCACCATCTGCTTGTTTCTTGGGTTAGAATTTTTTTTCATATCTAATTATTTTTTTCTCATCCCCCTATCCTACTTTTTTCTTTTATTTAGAAAATGATGAAAGACAACAATTTGGTGAGACATTTAGATGCCTGTGAGACCATGGGCAATGCCACCGCCATCTGCTCAGATAAGACAGGTACTCTCACTATGAACAGGATGACTGTGGTGCAGGCTTACATTGCAGACAAGTACTACAGGAGGGTCCCTGAGCCAGAAGTCATCCCTGCCAGCATCATGGACCTGCTTGTGTTGGGCATCAGTGTCAACTGTGCTTATACTACCAAGATTATGGTGAGTGCATTTGTGTTCCAGTTTTTTAGTGTTTGGCTAAATGAGGTTTGAAGGCAACTGTGCATCGTTTTAGCAAGGACTAGCTTAGACTAAACCAAGTCCTACTTTTGTCTAGTTTGCTGGACTTTGTGTGTCTGTTATTATTAAGCTAAGCTTTTCCTGCACCTGTAAATAATAAAAGCACAAATGTAAAAGACACACAATCTAATCCAGTCTCCTAGTTGACTGCAAAAAGTGTAGCTATACTTCTATGAAGGGATTTATTGTCGCTTGGATGTTGTATTAAATCTCTCTCTGTACTCTTATATTTTGGTGCTTCCTCTATATTGAATATTCTGTATTACATATTGAAGGGCAACACCTTGAATTCTAGTTGAAAAAGTGATTTTGCTAATGATATTTAGCTCTAAAAATATGTTTACTTGCATACTTTAGAAATGTGTCTTTGAACTTCTTCTGGTTAAAATGTTTTTAAAAAATTTTTACAGTCTCCTGAAAAAGAAGGTGGTCTTGCTCGTCAGGTAGGCAACAAAACTGAATGTGCCTTGCTTGGCTTTGTGCTGGACTTGAAAAAGGACTACCAAGCAGTCCGCAACGAGATCCCAGAGGAAAAACTCTACAAAGTTTACACTTTCAACTCTGTCAGGAAATCCATGAGCACCGTGCTGAGGAATGCTGACGGAAGCTTCCGGATGTTCAGCAAAGGAGCGTCAGAGATTCTGCTAAAGAAGTAGGCATCACTCATGATATTTCTTAAAGAAGTAGTAGGTAGTAAATTGTGCCAGCAAGCTCAATAAGCAAATCAAATGCTTTGCTTATTTCCTTAAACCAGAGAGCCAGACTACTGAGAATTTTTTTCTCAGAAAAACTATTTGGATTGTGTTTTTTCTGCTGCATAGCTTGTTTGCATTTTCATATTTTGCATTTATCCTGCACTGCCATTTTTTTTAACAGATGTTATAAGATCCTAACAGCGAGTGGTGAGACCAAAGTGTTTAGACCACGAGACCGAGACGATATGGTGAAGAAGGTGATTGAGCCTATGGCTTCTGAAGGCCTGAGGACAATATGCCTGGCGTACAGAGACTTCCCTGTTTCAGATGGTGAACCTGACTGGGAAAATGAGAGCGACATTCTCGCTAGACTTACTTGCGTGTGTGTGGTGGGCATCGAAGACCCTGTTAGACCCGAGGTACAAAGCATTAGCGTAGTGAAAACACTACTAACCATCATTTGTAAAGGTTTTAAAGCCATTTTACAGTTAAATGAATAGTGTTAGTGCCTAATTAGGCAAACATAGTGTCTGCTGGCAGCAGTCTGACCCAGCTCTCTCTATTACTCAGGTCCCCGATGCCATTAGAAAGTGCCAGCGTGCAGGGATCACAGTACGCATGGTCACTGGGGACAACATCAACACAGCTCGAGCCATAGCAACCAAATGCGGCATCCTGCAGCCTGGAGATGATTTTCTTTGCTTGGAGGGCAAAGAATTTAATCGGCGGATACGAAACGAAAAAGGAGAGGTGAGGGATTTGCTGCAGTTTTTAAAGAACTGCATTTTAAAATCATGGAAATGCATTTAAAAATACTGACTAGCAGGATGTGCTTACTTTTTAGATTGAACAGGAGCGGATTGATAAAATATGGCAGAAACTGAGGGTCCTGGCTAGATCTTCACCAACAGACAAGCACACATTAGTTAAAGGTATGCTTTTAACACCTAATATTGAAAGAGCCCTAGTCAAACCATGTTTTTGTTATTGAAGTCACATTTATATTATTTATTTTTTTGCAAAAAACATCACACACAATTTAGACTTGAGCTTTGATCTGATAATCTCTGTTTTGCTAAGGTAATTTCTAAAGTTCAAAGTGCTAAACTTCGAACACAACTATTAATGATTCCATAAAAATGTAGGGCCATGGATGACAGCGAGTCTGGAAGCTTAATTCAGTGTAACTATCTTACGTTTATGCTTTTTTGATGGGAGGGACCTCATAGAATACAGAAACTTAAATTAGAACCATGACCATGTGAGAAAAATACAGCATGGTAACTAGTAAGCTGTCAAATGTGGAGACTGAGTTTGCATTTCAGATAGGAATTTATTTACTAATCTTGAAATAGCTTGTTGTCATTTCAATGCACTCTTTAATCAAGGCAGTAAAATTTCATTAATGCATTTCCTTTTTATCACGTCTCCAAATGACTATTATTGCCATAGTCGTTTTTTAAGGGTGTAAATGCTGCGGTAAGTGCCAATATGCACAAAGCCTTGAAGCGAATGAAGCACGAAACACATGTTGAAGCAGCCTTAGGGGACATGACTGCTGGCATGCAGTGTTTGCTGAAAAACACCAGTGTGTCAGACTAGTCCTGATGCACAGTGTTTTGTGTCCTTGCTGTGCCAGCTTAGCTCACTTAAAGCCGCAGTGGGCAGAGAACAACAAACTTCCAATGTATAAAACTTTGCAAAATGCATAAATAAAGCTTACAAAATAAGAATTATTGATTAAATTATGCTAATCATGGATACATCCTGAATATGTTCACTAAACAGTGGTAATTAATTCCAGCTAAAAGTCCACATGTGTTTCACAAACCAGTGTGAAGGACAAGTTTATGGTGTACTGACGCTTTGGAATATAATTCTGTGATGGTGAGTTTTGACTGACATGTTCATACATATCTCTTTATGCTAGGGATCATTGACAGCACTGTTGCAGAACAGAGGCAAGTAGTAGCGGTAACAGGAGACGGTACCAATGATGGCCCTGCTTTAAAAAAGGCTGATGTTGGGTTTGCTATGGTATGTAGTTTTTTTTTTTTTTTTTTCCCAGATAAATGTCCAAACTTTGTATAGCTAACATCACATTTGTAAACCCGTGGACAAACATTATGAAAACATGGTTTATAATGTGGTTTAAAACAAAATAGTTCATAACATATGGTGTAAACTGTGTTGCAGAGGAAAATAAGTGGTGGTGTGTTTGTTTCTAGGGCATTGCTGGCACAGATGTGGCAAAAGAGGCTTCAGACATCATTCTCACCGATGACAATTTCAGTAGTATTGTGAAAGCAGTTATGTGGGGACGCAATGTCTACGACAGCATCTCCAAGTTTCTGCAGTTTCAGCTCACTGTCAATGTAGTGGCTGTAATTGTGGCTTTTACAGGAGCCTGCATCACACAGGTAAATGAGACCTGCATAGCATAGAATGTCCTGATATTTAAAGATCAAAATGTAATCTTAACAATATTTAACATCGTTAGTGTTATTTAGCTAAAAGCTTAACCCTAAACAAGGCTCTTCATAACTTCATAAATCTATTTTATTTTTGCCAAGGACTCTCCTCTGAAAGCAGTACAGATGTTGTGGGTAAATCTGATCATGGACACGTTTGCATCCCTTGCACTGGCCACCGAGCCTCCTACAGAGTCTTTGCTGCTAAGGAAACCATATGGCCGTAACAAGCCCCTTATTTCTAAAACCATGATGAAGAACATCCTGGGCCATGCAGTCTACCAGCTTACAGTCATATTCACTCTCCTGTTTGTGGGTAAGAACCAACAGTGTTTCCAGCAAAGGCAAGATGTACAGTATATGTATAATATATAACCCAAATAATGGCACCAACAGTATACAAGACCAAGTTAAGTGCTGAGAATGTGGACTCTAATATTAGGCAGTTTGCTAACTCTAGCTAAGCTCAATAATGTTCATGCATCATTGTTTATTAAAGAAGCCAATAATCATGGTTAAAATTTGAATCAATTTGCAGCTGTAATGTCAAATAAGATGTTTAAATTTTTTAGCTAGATAGAGGTTTAATGAATGAATGGGGCTTTAGTTTGCTTTAACATTATCAATGCTCTGACTGTTGGTGTCTTTAAGTCCTTAGAGCATCATTGGTATTGTCTTAGTAATAGTCATTCATTTCATTTTTATCAGCACCTTATTCTGGTCTGGGCACAACCTTTGCAAGGCTTCAGAATGCTGAGAATCTTGGCCGACCAATAGCACTGCTGAGATTAAGCCAAGATCCAGCAGTAATGGTCTAGTGTTGTAGGCACCACTGTAACCATTTGTTTGAAAAAAGGAATTGGCCAGTCAGGCAGCTCAGCTGTTTGGGTAATAGAGTAATAACTAGAAGGTCACGAGTTCTAGCCCACCAAATCAAAGCCCTTAATCAATAATTGCTTGGACTATATTCAGTCACAATTGTAAGTTGCTTTAGCTATATGCCAACAGTGTGAACGTACAGGTAGGTGGCAGTTTAGGTTCTATTTGTTGATTAGGAGAGACTCAGCTAGCAGGTGAGGATTGGAAAATAGACAATGTTAACATAATGATTGTAGATTATGATTTTGTGTTGTAAATATAGTGTTAAATCAAAATCTTTCAAAGGCTGTAAAAAGACGGTCCTTATTAATAGATCACTTTGTCATCATTTAGTTGTCATGTCACTGTCATGTGTGACCAAAAGTTTAGCATATATTTTTCGAGATTGGTTTTGTTTCAGACATTACCAAGTTGGCATGCTGGATTAATACGAATAAAAAGATGTTACATATCAAAAAATGGCTTAATTTGATGTTATTTTCTTTTTTTAGGTGAGAAGATATTTGACATAGACAGTGGTCGTAATGCGCCGCTCAATGCTGGTCCCTCTGAGCACTATACCATTGTCTTCAACACCTTTGTTATGATGCAGCTTTTCAATGAAATAAATGCCCGTAAGATCCATGGAGAGAGGAACGTCTTTGATGGCATTTTCAACAATTTAATTTTTTGCACTATTGTTTTTGGCACTTTCATCATCCAGGTGTGTAGCAGTCAAATTCGAATGTTTCATCAAGGGAATATATCTTGACTTCACTAGATAATGTGATGTAATCAATTTCTTGCCAGATTGTAATTGTGCAGTTTGGAGGAAGGCCGTTTAGCTGTGTGGGACTGTCCATTGACCAGTGGCTGTGGTGCACTTTCTTAGGTTTTGGCTGTCTGCTCTGGGGTCAGGTAAGATTGCATTTACCTAAATATTGCACTTTGTTTATTTACAATGGGCCTCACTTGATAGGGGCAAGCCGTAGCCTAGTGGTTAAGGTACTGGACTAGTAACCAGAAGGTCGCTGGTTCAAGCCCCACCACTGCCAGGTTGCTGCTGCTGGGCCTTGTCCTTAACCCTCAATTGCGCAGAGGTGTCTGCTAAATGCCGAAAATGTAAATGATATAAAATGTGTTTTGGAGATCACAGGTCTGCAAGTTAGCCATGCCACTGGCACTAACATACCTCCATACCCTGACAGTTGCATAGGTGCAACAATACATTTATTTGGAACGTGTTACCAAGCAGTAAATTAGGAATTATTGTATATAAAAAAAAAAAATAGGGCTAATAAAGTAAAACATTACATATCTGTCCTTTCTGCTATTCAAACGTAAATACTATTCAAATACGTAAAAAACATAAGTTTACAGATTACTGATTCCTGTCCCAACTACTTATTGTCCCAACTTTTTTTGCAATTTGTATGGTAGGTAATACGCAAGCCCACCACTGTGGAGAGTTTGAACTTTCAAGTGCTGTTGGCCTGGCTGGGCACTTGAGACTCAATTTGCCGTGGCTGTAGAAGGAAGGGAACGTTGTTTTTTGTTGGTTTTTTTGGCACTTTGAATGGTCTAGGTACCTGTCTAAGTAGTGGACAGATACACTTGAGAATCCACTGCAGGCCATTGGGAAGCCAGAAAATTCATGTGTCAGTAGGGGGGGCGTTTGCTAGTCTGTGATGCATCTGTATGCAAGTGTATATGTATTTTGGTTATGTGTTGAAAGATGCATATATTTGTAGTTATTTGGAGTAAAACAATGTGACTGGAAGCCTCCAAACTTAAATTTTGATCAGGGCCCCATAGCCAAGAGCAAGAACGCCCAACTAATACACAGACTTGGAGCTGAACTGTCTGGATTACAAGACGAGATCAGTCAGATTGATTGTAATTATACAATACAGTGGTTCAGCACTGCCCTCTTTTGGTCAACAATTGGATTTGACATTAAATCCAAGCCTGAACATGTATTACTGTTTGTAACTTTTGGTGCATTTTAATAACATTTCATCAACGTATATAATTAGTTTAATCTATACAAATATTTACATTCTAAAATAAATAAATTAAATGCATTTCTGTTTCAGCTGATCTCCACCATTCCTACCAGTCGACTAAAGTTCCTAAAGCCAGCAGGTCATGGTACTCAAAAAGAGGAGATCCCAGAAGAGGAATTGGAGGACATGGAGGACCTTGATGAGATCGACCATGCAGAGCGTGAGCTGCGCCGTGGACAAATACTCTGGTTTCGAGGTCTCAACAGGATACAGACTCAGGTAAGATCACTGAGCCACTTAACGTTAAAAAAAAGGCCCAAAATTATAGGTTCCTCTACAGTTAATAAGTGCCGATATTCAATCTTTTCCAAACTGACAGTGCCTTTTGTGCCACAAATGGTACTGAAAGTGATTTCTGGTAAAATAAAAATTAGCTATTGCACACATTTCTTACAGATTACACACTTGTACACACGTACAATTGGCTTGCGGATTAAGCAGATCAGGGCGATATCAAGGATACTATGGCTGGGATTACCCGTCTTCCGTACAGTTTCTATTTTTTGCTGCTACCTGTCCCTTTGCTCTATTTATATGGGTGCCCTTCTTTTCTGTCCTTTCTTTCTGCTTTTCTTTTTCTCTCTTTCTCTTGCTCTCTACTCTCTCTCTCTCTCTCTCTCTCTCTGCTCTATGCGTACTTTGGGCCTTCCTGTCACACTCTCTGATTCCTTGCAGATGGATGTAGTGAGTGCGTTCCAGAGCGGCACTTCCTTTCAGGGGGCCCTCAGGCGTCACCCCTCCAGCGGCAGCCAACAGCACGATGTAACCAATGTTTCTAGCCCTACACATGTAGCGTTTTCTGCTGCCACTGCCTCCAACAAAGCTTCTGCCACTGTGGGGTGTGAGTGCGTGTTTCTTAGTGCATGACAAATAACATTTCCTCCTTCACTCGCCTAACGTTTTACATTCTTCTCCTTATGTTCCTTGCTATGGACAAAATAACCCAAAAGAAAATCAGTTTAAATAAATATGCCATGTTGCTTCTGACTACACGTGCTGATATCTATGGAGATATATCTGTGTACTGTTTTGAGGCCAGTGAAGCTGAGGTCTCTCTGTCATTGTTCTGTTTGATTGCTTTGGCTGGGTTTCACAATTAAACTTTGTGTAATCATTCTAACAGATTTACATTGTGTCTGTTACGTCTGCAGCTGCTGCTGTGCCTCGGTCCCTCTGTGCGTACTCACTAAGCTCTGTAATTGCAATAGTCTATGTGTAAATGTTTTGAGTATATGCCCATGGTCACAACAACCAGATTAGCTTCACCACTGCAAAAGTCGGCCTTGCCAAAAGCTATGTGGGATTGTTTAAAACTTGTGGGCACAATTGTCATCATTTCTGTGAAATGTTTGTTTTCTCTGTTGGTCTATTAAATTAGGGTTCTGCATGCTTATCTACTGAGCTGGCTCGTACTGATATCAGTCATCCTCTAATTTATCAAGGACTGAAACCCAGTGCAGGGAGTACTGTGCCTGTTACATCTGTAATAATGTCTGGTGTCCCTCCTGGTTCTCTTCAGTCCCACTTGATCACATTTGTTCCCTTGTTTGTGCTTTTTAAATTTTTTTTATTTACTTGCTTGATTTTGCTATTGTGTATTTCACAATAGCAAGAAAAAAAAATTTGTTTCACAGAACACGTGCATATATACACGACATACCCATATATGTATTTGTGTATATTCCATAAATATGGGTATGTCTGTATGTCATATACAGTGCCTTGCAAAAGTATTCAGCCCCCTTGAACTTTTCAACCTTTTGCCACATTTCAGGCTTCAAACATAACGATATGAAATTGTAATTTTTTGTGAAGAATCAACAACAAGTGGGACACAATCGTGAAGTGGAACGAAATTTATTGGATATTTTAAACTTTTTTTAGAAATAAAAAACTGAAAAGTGGGGCGTGCAATATTATTCAGCCCCCTTGCGTTAATACTTTGTAGCGCCACCTTTTGCTGCGATTACAGCTGCAAGTCGCTTGGGGTATGTCTCTATCAGTTTTGCACATCGAGAGACAGAAATTTTTGCCCATTCTTCCTTGCAAAACAGCTCGAGCTCAGTGAGGTTGGATGGAGAGCGTTTGTGAACAGCAGTTTTCAGCTCTTTCCACAGATTCTCGATGGGATTCAGGTCTGGACTTTGACTTGGCCATTCTAACACCTGGATACGTTTATTTGTGAACCATTCCATTGTAGATTTTGCTTTATGTTTTGGATCATTGTCTTGTTGGAAGATAAATCTCCGTCCCAGTCTCAGGTCTTTTGCAGACTGCAACAGGTTTTCTTCCAGAATGGTCCTGTATTTGGCTCCATCCATCTTCCCATCAATTTTAACCATCTTCCCTGTCCCTGCTGAAGAAAAGCAGGCCCAAACCATGATGCTGCCACCACCATGTTTGACAGTGGGGATGGTGTGTTCAGGGTGATGAGCTGTGTTGCTTTTACGCCAAACATAACGTTTTGCATTGTGGCCAAAAAGTTCGATTTTGGTTTCATCTGACCAGAGCACCTTCTTCCACATGTTTGGTGTGTCTCCCAGGTGACTTTTTATAGATATCTTTGAGAAATGGCTTTCTTCTTGCCACTCTTCCATAAAGGCCAGATTTGTGCAGTGTACGACTGATTGTGTCCTATGGACAGATTCTCCCACCTCAGCTGTAGATCTCTGCAGTTCATTCAGAGTGATCATGGGCCTCTTGGCTGCATCTCTGATCAGTCTTCTCCTTGTTTGAGCTGAAAGTTTAGAGGGACGGCCGGGTCTTGGTAGATTTGCAGTGGTCTGATACTCCTTCCATTTCAATATGATCGCTTGCACAGTGCTCCTTGAGATGTTTAAAGCTTGGGAAATCTTTTTGTATCCAAATCCGGCTTTAAACTTCTCCACAACAGTATCTCGGACCTGCCTGGTGTGTTCCTTGGTCTTCATGATGCTCTCTGCGCTTTAAACAGAACTCTGAGACTGTCACAGAGCAGGTGCATTTATACGGAGACTTGATTACACACAGGTGGATTCTATTTATCACCATCAGTCATTTAGGTCAACATTGGATCATTCAGAGATCCTCAATGAACTTCTGGAGTGAGTTTGCTGCACTGAAAGTAAAGGGGCTGAATAATATTGCACGCCCCACTTTTTAGTTTTTTATTTCTAAAAAAAGTTTAAAATATCCAATAAATTTCGTTCTACTTCACGATTGTGTCCCACTTGTTGTTGATTCTTCACAAAAAATTACAATTTCATATCGTTATGTTTGAAGCCTGAAATGTGGCAAAAGTTTGAAAAGTTCAAGGGGGCTGAATACTTTTGCAAGGCACTGTATACATAGGTTCTGTAAAAAAAAAAATAATAACGCACATACTCATCAAAACATTGTGGGTCAAAAATGTACATAAAGAAATGCACATTATTCAATTGATGGTGTAAAAAGCTCTGTAATGAAATTTAACTCTTTCCTTGTTGGTGATTATTATTTGATATAATTATTTGTGTTCATATAAATAATACTAGTTTCAATGCATCCAATAAAAAGTACATGGAACAGTGGTCTCTTGCCAAGGTCATGAGGAAAAACACAAACTGTGCTCCCGAACCTTTTTTGCACCACGGACCGGTTTCATATAAGATATAATTTCACGGATCGGTGGGGCCGGGAGGATTTAAAATAGAATAACTATACTGCTCACAAATTAGTTTTTTTGCTGCAACGAGATGCTGCTTTCACCTGGGGGTGATATGAGATAATAAACACTGGTGTGTTGGAAATGGAAGCAGTGTTTTCATTGCTGATGTAGTGATCTATAATTATTTATTCTTTCTGTGCGGCCCGGTAATAAATGACCCACGGACCGGTACCGGTCTATGGCCCGGTGGTTGGGGACCACTGCTCGATTCCTGCAAGAAAGTTGTGTAGATCTGATGTAATTAAAAAACGATTAAAATACGTTTGCCATGAATTTGAAGCTGTGTAAACAAAAATGACACTGTCCACATTTGAGCAAGCTTTTACACATCCTAGTGTGTAAAATGTGTAAATGTTCCAATACTTAGTCAGCTCATGTAAGGCTTTTGATTTTATTTCACATTCCACATGTGACCTCAAAATCAAGACGCTCAAAATAGGTTCGACGCAAAAGTAACCAATGCTCTTGCCAAAAATAGGAAAAAACACTAACAGTTTTACAACAGTGATTTTGTAGCCTTCTATTGTAATCTTTGTTACGTCAGTACAATTTTTGAATTGATCCTCTAAAATTAATCTTGATCACGACATACAGTACAGGCCAAAAGTTTGGACACACCAGCCAAAAGTTTGGACACACCTTCTCTTCAATGTTTTTTCTTGATTATTTTTATTTTCTACATTGTAGATTAATACTGAAGACATCCAAACTATGAAGAATTATGTAGTGAACCAAAAAGTGTTAAACAAACCAGAATATGTTTTATATTTTACCAACTCTACCTCTGCACAACCCAACTGATGGTCTCAAACACATTAAAAAAGCAACAAATTCCAAAAATTCACTCTAGACAAGGCACAAACATTCATTGAAAACCATTCCAGGTGGAAACCTAATAAAGCTGGTTGAGAAAATTTCAAAGAGTGTGCAAATCTGTCATTAAAGCAAAAGATGGCTACTTTGAAGAATCTAAAATATAAAACATATTCTGGTTTGTTTAACACTTTTTTGTTTACTACATAATTCCATATGTGTTCCTTCATAGTTTGGATGTCTTTAGTATTAATCTACAATGTAGAAAATTTAAAAAAAATTAAGAGAAACCACAGGAATGAGAAGGTGTGTCCAAACTTTTGGCCTGTACTGTAGTTTACAAAAGAGGGTTTTTTGAGAAAGGGTTTTTTGTTGTGCATCACAGTCAGGTTTTCTAGTAAGTGAGAATGCTGTTGTACATAGTAGAAGTCAAAAGCTGAGGGTTCATCAACTTATTTTAGCCTGAACTGTGAATATCTTATTGAAGATAAGATTGTTTTATGAAGACTAGAATAGTTTGTCTATAATTCTTTATAAGTTTGGGAGGATAGTTGGAAGTATTCCCTTTTCTCTCCCTATTTATACCTCTTTTATCCCACTCTAGTTTGTGTGTTATCATGTTTTGTTATTAGTTTTATATGACAACACAAATAATTCATTAACAATTCCACAGCTTTGTTTTTAGGTCCAGCCTGGCCAGGAATGCTGATCTTCGACTACACACTAACGATTACTTTATAGGTCCTCTGTTGATGGTGGTGCCCTGATATATTGAGTAATAAATAAAAAAGGCATTTGGAGGGGGAGCTTTCAGCCACCAGTACAGCTTTAGTATGCCTAAACATAGATACTAAGTCTCTGGAGCTGTACTGCAGGTGTAGGACAAAATTTTTTTTAAAATATTTTTTATTAGAGGATGTGGGTGTTCAGTTGAAATAAGATTTGGTTGCAGAAAAGGTCTTAGCATGAGATCATTTTTATACTCATAAAGAAATTCAGTGCCCTCTTTGGACCTGTAGATAAAGGTATTTATACAGGAAAAGACCTCCCCCTTCAGGCTAGAAATAGTCAATCATATATGATGAATAAAAATAACTTTGTATTGATTTGCAGCGATGATTTCTTCTAAGGGGACAAGTGGACTTTGTGACTAAACCTCCTGTCATCCATGTACAAATGATTAATTGTCTTTTTAAATAATTTCCATCTATTAACTCTTCTCTGCAGATGGATGTTATATGACTGTCACTGTCATTATTTATTCACTTTTATTAATTTTGTCACTCAATCTGTATGTGCTCTGATGTGAAATCCTCTAAATCAGCTTATCTAATGCATAACTTTTCTCTCTAAAATCTTTAAAATCAAGCTGTCCTTCTGAGTCCAAAACAAAATCTGTAACTCTGACTCGGACTTATTCCTTTTTAGATTCTGTGAAAATGTGTCATGGGCTATACTCAAAGGTTTACCTCTGTTAATCAAAGGGCAGCGGCGCTGTGCATGGGTCGAGTCTCTCGTTCCTTTGTGAAATGATGTGTTGTACAGCTTAGATCTGCTTGGCTGCTTAAAGTTTTTGTATCAAAACACAATCAGTAATATACAAGCCCCCCCATGTCTCACTTACCCTAGCATGTCCTAATCAATTAACTTCATGTTTAAGTGTAGTTGTTATTAAACTATCTTTCTGTCCCTCTCTCTTTCTGTCCTTATTTTTTCTCTCTCTCGTTTGCATTTTAAATAACTGGACACTGGTTGTGAGAGTTTTTGACATTGCTACTAAGAGAGGATACTCATTGTTTTTTCTGACCTTTTTGTTAAATATATTTTAAATGTGAGCATGGAAAGAAAGAGATGTTTTTTTTTGTATCTTCTACTTGAGAATCAGGTTTTACTCACCACTAGCTGTCCTGCTGCTCACATGTTTCTGTTAACTCACCTTGATTATAACCAGTTTTTGGCCTTGGTTTGACCTTTATTGAAAATTCAAAAGCTGAGTCTATGACTTTTTTAATTGTTTGTGTGATTGAGTTGCTGAATAAATTTGAGGGCTAACTGCATGTCTTGTCTATACTCCTGCTTTTACCCAGATTCGAGTAGTGAATGCATTCCGCAGCTCTCTGTCCCCCTATGAGGGGCTGGAAAAGCCTGAGTCCCGCTCCTCAATCCACAACTTCATGACCCACCCGGAGTTTCGGATAGAGGACTCAGAGCCACACATCCCCCTCATCGATGATACGGATGCAGAGGACGATGCCCCCACAAAGAGAAACGCCACCCCCACACCTCCTCCCCCTCCATCTCCGTCGCCCAATCAGAACAATAATGCTGTGGACAGCGGTATTCACCTATTCCTAGACAACAGCAAATCAGCCCCACCCTCGGCTCCTGCAAGCCCCATGCACAGCGTGGAGACCTCCCTATGATCGGTGCCGTCCCTTCATACGAAGCCACATCCACCTCTCGTCTTTGCAGAAAACCTGTGCTCAGCGGACTCACTGGTGCAGAGCTGAGTGTAACCTCGGAGCTTAGCTTAAGCTTGACTGAAACAAAAGCAAGCATTCATCAGAATGTAGGTTTTGGTTGTGATATTACCATTTTTGTTGTCTTATTTGATTCTTAACATCCTCTCAAGGGGTGGAGGACTTCATTTCCACCCTACCTGTAAAATCTGTCTCCCCCCTTTTGTGAGAATGAAGGGATTATGAATTCAGCTATAAAGTGACCTGTATTTTTGTTATTGTTGTTATTTAATTATTCTAATTATGAGGAGATCGTTCTCCATATGGCTTGCAGATCAGCTGTGAGAAATTGACTTTTTGCTTTTCTTTTTTTCTGAATGGTGATGTACATTTCTTTGGCCCTAGTTTATTAAATAGTTTAATTTCTGCTCCATTTGGCTGTTAATATATTAAATTATTTATGTTTTTTGAAGGAAGCAGGTCTGTTTACAAAGTTTGTAGATATTTTTTCTTTGTTGGTAAAGGAGCTTCCTTATGCAGACAACGGGGACAAATAAACAAGAATATTTCAGATTCTGCTGTATTTTCAGGAAAAATGTATGTTTCTATGGAAACTAAACTATTTTTGCCTGCAAGTTTTATTTGTTATATATTTGTGGATAAATAGAATCTTTTAGCCAAATAGATAACACTAAGGCTTGTATAGCAATGAACAGAGGTGTTGAGGTCCAGACGGGTTACTCTGTGTTAAACAGGTGAGGACAGGGATGCAGCATTGGCCTCTGTTAATACATTTCCCTGTGTTTGTACTACTGCTTTACTTTCAGTTTCGAAGCTACTTTTTGTGCTGATAGGGACTGTTGCGTTTCTAATTCCAAGTTCGTTATCGATTGTAAGCGAATTCACTGAAGTGCTTGGAACTAGATGTTTCATATTTTATTTGTTTGATTAAAAATGTTAAGTTAAGACAGTAACAAAGCTCATAATTAGATATTAAGATACAAAAAGTTCCTCTGGGGACATGTCTCTCCCTGCTAATGTGAGATACTGACAATTGATAACAGATTTAGAAAAATACAATTCAAATCCAAAAAAGTGCAACAAATAAACATTTAACAATAATACGCAGGGTTTTTTTTCCCTTTTTTTGTAGGTAAATCATTGTGATTTAATTTATATTTGAATTTACATTTGTCTTGGTCAAAGAAGTGTGACTTTTTTCCATATAATTTTCCACTTAAAGTTTCTGGCTTGTTCAAATTACAAAATGGTAAAACCACAAAACATCTATGTGTTCTCATATTATTGATCTTATTCCATAAATATTAGTTAAATTATTGCATTGGACTTGGGTTGTACAATGTATTTGACACCTGGGATACTGGAAACGGCTAAAATGAAAAAGGGATTTTTTAGGATTCCTTAAGTGATTCCTGCACAGGGTACTTCAATTTATCTCCCTTTGAAAATTTTGATACAAACATTATAAAGTGAAGTTTTACTTGTATTTTTATGGACAGACAAACTTTTGATCTGCTGAAGCAGACTTGGAGGAATTTTACAGAATAACAGGTGCAGTAACATTTGCTTGGGGTGGGGAGCTCTTTAAACAAGGGGTCTGATCGGTTCTGTTAGAAATGTATTACTCAGGGTGGCTAATATTAGGAACCAGGCTTTAAGGAAACACCTACAGTCAGATAAATACACATTTATATTTAGATTAGCTAGTTTTTTTGGCTTGTATTAGCTGTTTTTTTTCTCTCTGTTTGGGTCAGTCGGGGGAAAAAGGAGAATGTTTCAAGAAGAAAAGGGTGTGCTCTTCAGACAGCACGTCCACTTTTTTAATAATTTATTTTTGTTCTTAATGTTTAACAAATAAAAAGCAGCTTGAGTTTGCGAATTAGGGAAAATATGTGAAAAGAAAAAAATCCATGGTTTATTCTGTAGCTTCATCCTGCAACATGGATGAATGTTTTTCCATCTGTTTTATGGATTTTTTTAACTTAACATTTGGAAATAAAAAGTACTTTGTGTCTGTTTATCTTGAGAAATGTAAATGGTTATTGTGATTCAATTTACATTTTAAACTTGTTGAGTAATGTGTATGGTTTTTAAGAATTAAAAAATGGATATTTAGCCTAATCCAAGGACCATGTTTTCCTTGATATCTATTACAGCGCAGTGTGTTCTTGTGCATCCTGTTCATATGAAAAGAACAAACAATGCTGCTATCATTTGTCAGGTTTTTTTAGGTCTTTCCTGGAAATACTCCACTCATCTGAGGTTAGAAAGGAAAAACCACCTTCTTGGTGCTGTATTTTGCCCCTGCATTAGTGAGTTATGACAACATTTTAGTTGTTGGCAAGTGTACATAGACTTACAGCCCCTATATATAATTTATTTGAAAGATCAGTTTCCTATACAGTTCTTTTTACCTCCTTATTTATTTATTATTGCTTTCTCACATTATTTATCTTCATTTCTCAATGTTGACAGTATAAAACTGCACCCAGTCTAATTCTGCTAATCGCAGTGGGTAAGAAATAAGGTCTTTCGTTTTGGAGGACTTCTTGATGCCTGTCCTGGTAGAACTTGAAAAGAAGCTGTACTTTTTAGTAGGAGCTACCTTAAAACTTTACACTTAATAATTCTCAAGTAATCACATGGTCTGTGCTTAAAGGTTAACTGAACCTGCATTTTGAAACAGTTTCACTTTTGAGGCACAAATGAATTGCCATTTTTAGGGGTGTAACGATACACTGCTCACGATTCGATTCACGATGCTGAGTTCACGATTCGATTTTCTCACGATTTTTTCTGAAGTGTAAACAGTGCACATTTTCTTGTACATTTTTAAGCAAAAAAACTTCAGTCCCCTGCAATTTAAAGGTAATTACCAAGAACAGAGTACTTTACTGTAACCTACTAACAGGTTTACCAAATTTAAGTTACTTATCGCCATCTTAAATTTAAAATCAAAGTAATCAAACAAGCTCATTGAGCTGAGCTGAGTCTTTAAACAAATTTTTTTTGTTGCTTAAACTAATTTATTACCAAATTACATGTAAAATTAATTACTAATGTAAAAACATTTTATTAAATGTTTATTATTTAAATGGCTTTATTTATATACTCAACGTGGAACAGAGTGCCACAACAATAAAGACCCATCTCAATTAGACAAAAAGGTCTGATTGTGTATATTATTTGTAAATTTGCATCTACAGTGGAACAACACATCCACAAAGCATCACTCAACAAAATATAAATGAAATGTGCAAAACAAAAAGGAAAAGCAGCATCCAGGTGACAGTATTTGTAAGTATTTAGTGAAGATTAGCATTCAGAAAAACCAAGCAGCTCATCTCTGAGGGGTTGATCCTGGTTCTCCTTTCTGTTATGATCTGCCCTGCTCTGTTTTAGAAAAGATTCTCTCTGAGAGGACAGATGTTGCTACAGTAAACAGTGACATGTATAAGATGTGGGTAGACTGAACACTTGGTCTCCCATCAGCTAAGCGGGTCTGAACTGTTTCCTGTCGCTCATTTTCCTCACCTTTTCAGCGTGTAATGTCTGGCTACGTAAAGCGCTGTGTAAAACTTCATCAAGCTCTCTCTCCCTCCTTCCCTCCCTCCCTCCCTCCCTCCTGTTTGTGTGCACGCTGTCCGTGTGTGTGTGTGTGTGTGTCTGTGTCTGTAACCCCGCCCCTCCTGCTCAGTGTAAACACGCATTATGACCAATCACGTGCGGCTTTAACAGAAAAAAACCCGAGTCGGCTCCCGTTCACTTTAAAGAGCCGACTCTTAGAGCCGAATTTTGTTCGCGACCGATCCATCACTAATAAATTACAGAATGCACGTGCAATTGTACAATCGCGCAGATGTCCACGATGCACATCGCTACATTTTTGCATCGCGATGCATCGTGAAACGGTGAATGGAAAGCTCCTTTCAACTGTGAATTTTAACACCCATGCTTACTTCCAATGTTAAATGCTAAATGACAGATGTTGGAACCATGTTCCCATTCTCTAAACCGCATGACTGCTATTAATCTGTGAGGGTGAGGGCAAACATGTGCTTTCTCTGAGAGAGAAGGCCAGCCTTGACTTTTTCAAAAGACCTCTATAGCTTACTCTGTACTGATTTCAAAACTAATTGGCTTGTCAAGGAATGAATAAATTTTTTTCTGCTTTAACATTCTGCATTACGCATATTGTACTTCTTAGAGGAGTGCAGACTAATAAATCTTAAGTGCTGTTGTTTTAGACTAAGATGTCCAATAAGCTCATGTCAGGTGATACATACTTTGGAAATCAAGTGTGTATGTGCAGTCACAGAGCACTTGAGCAATTAGAAGATGGGTACCGCCTATCTGGTAAGCTCATTCTTTGATTTTATAAGCTACACCCACTCTACAAATGAACTTTGTGTGTATACAGCTTCTGATTGTGAACTCTGTAGCCCATTTATTAAACAGACAGGATGATACCATAATAACATGCACTCTAACTTAAGGGACATTTGAAAAAAAAAAACATTGATGAAAAATATACAATTGTCCCAGAAAACATGTTTAATATAAAAAACTTATGCAAAACCTTTACAATTTTTTTACACTATATAGATGAAGGTATTGGGACATCCCTTTTATTTATTGAATTTATGTGCTTTAGCCACACAACAATTGCTAACAGTTGTAATTTATATAAAGGAAATTATATGCTTTCCACTTTGCAGCAACAGTTTAGGAAAGACCCTTTCCTGATCCACCATGACCCTGTGCACAAACTCCAGTGGCCTGCACAGAGCCCTGACCTCAGCCCCACTCAACAACTTTGGAATTAACTTGAACATCACTTGAGGATTTCTGGACCAACATCATTTTTAGAGAAGCCTTCTCATCAAAGGGGCTGTTGTTATAACACATAGAGGTCAATGTATTTTAATATCATTTGTTTTTGAAATGGGATGTCCAACAAGCTCATGGTCAAGCGTCCAAATACTTTAGGCCATATATTACAGAAGTAGAATTCACTGGCCCAGGGACATGCTAAACCTTTAGTCTATGATTAATAAAGACAGTGTAAAGGGTATACAATTATTTTTGGGAGTAAAATGCATTGTGCTAAACATAAAAGTGTTAGAAAGACTTTATAATGTTGTGACTAACACAATAATTAACATTGTCTGCTGATGATGCAAAACTGTCATTATGACACAAGTAAAAATGTTTTTATACACATTTATACAAAAACTTATAATTAGCTTTTTCAGATTTAAAAGTGAATACCATGTGCTCTTGTTTCTTCGGGAGACAAAATGCATTACATTTGCCAAGATGTATTTGGTGACCAAATTCCTTGAAGCAGCGCCATGGATGTGTGTGTTTAGCTTTTTATTTCTAACGCACCGCTCTCCCAGTCCCGCCTGAGCATTGCGTGGAGTAAGCCATGAAAGTAGCCAATCACCGCTTTGCCCCTCCCCCTCCTGATTTCGATTTGAGCTTCATTGGGTGCCTGGCTAGATGCCTAAATAAAAAAGGAAAATAAATGCATAAGCTGCGTCCGGAATCGCATACTTCCATACTCAATAGTACGCGAAATGAGTACGCGAGAGCGGTTAGTATGTCCGAATACATAGTATAGATAAAGAGGTACGCGAGAAGTACCCGGATGACGTACTTCTTGGGCAGCCATGTTTGAGTATGCAAGCGATGCACACTTGCGGTCCGCTAATGTATCCCATAATGCAACTGGAGCTGCGTAGGCGTTCAAAGCGGAATAAGAAACAAGAAAGATAGCGGAAAACGGAGTCCTCTGTTCACAAGTGTAAGTAAGATCAATAAAATAAAATAAATTAAAGATGAATATATAACAAAAAGACGATAAATATCCAAAATTTTGGCGAGTGGGGTTTGTAATGAGTCTGTAACTATGGTGATATTACATCATCACGTCCTTACGTCATCACTTGACGTTGGCAAGATGGCGGATGTAGTATGTAGCGGTGTTGTGTGCATACTGTACACTTCTGTACTGAAAGTATGTACTTTTTTACCGGCCGAGTAGTGCATACTTCCTCCAATCTAGTACGTACTCTGTAAGTATGCGATTCCGGACGCAGCTATAGCTAAAATAGATAAATAAAATTGTGAAAGCCAACTAACACGCCTGTTTTGAATATGTAGAGAGTAATGCAGTAATTGAAACCAAAAAGTATTCATTTACAAAAGTAATCAAGTAAAGTAGAGATGCCTAGAATAATATTTAAGTGCAGTAATTAATGCTGCGTACGAAATCGCATACTTAAGCAGTACGTACTAACTTCGAGGCAGTGCGCACTGCTCAGCCGGTAAATGCACGCAACCTCGTACGTACTACGTCCGCCATCTTACCAACGTCACGTGACCCCACTGTTCATTAAAAACCCCACTCGCCAAAATGTGAGTTTTTAGTCTTTTTTGCGCCATTTATCAGTTTTACTCATGTATCCCGACTTCACAGCGAGACGCCATAGAGCACTACGTCGCAGAAGAACAGTGAGAAAAGTATTATTTTTGTACTTCAGTAAGAATGTAAGTACTGCTAACCTCTTTAGCAACAGTACACTACATAGTTAGCATGATTAGATAGCTCAGCTCTGTCAGGTATTAATAATTACACTAGAGCAATTTCAGGAAGAAACAGCTATCGCTTCTGAGTGAAGATGTGTAACAATTTAATTGATTTTATTTTAGATAAGTAACATACAAACAACAACTAATAATAATAATAGATAAACAATGTAAACAAAGCAATAACAGTAAACACATTAACTGAACTATGTACCTGTCCTTTTTAAATTGATTTTATTTTAGATACGTAACATACAAACAACAACTATAATAATAATAATAATAGATAAAACAATGTAAACAAAGCAATAACAGTAAACACATTAACTGAACTATGTACATTTATTTTTTTAATTGATTTTATTTTAGATAAGTAACATACAAACAACAGCTAATAATAATAATAGATAAAACAATGTAAACAAAGCAATAACAGTAAACACATTATCTGAACCATGTACATGTACTTTTAAAATTGATTTTATTTTAGATAAGTAACATACAAACAACTATAATAGTAATAACAGATAAAACAATGTAAACAAAGCAATAACAGTAAACACATTAACTGAACCATGTACATGTACTTTTAAAATTGATTTTATTTTAGATTCGTAACATACAAACAACTATAACATCTATAATAATAGTAATAATAATAGATAAACAATGTAAACAAAGCAATAACAGTAAACACATTAACTGAACTATGTACATTTACTTTTTAAATTGATTTTATTTTAGATAAGTAACATACAAACAACTATAACTATAATAATAACAATAATAGATAAAACAATGTAAACAAAGCAATAACAGTAAACACATTAACTGAACTATGTACCTGTACTTTTTAAATTGATTTTATTTTAGATATGTAACATACAAACAACTATAATAATAATAATAATAATAGATAAAATAATGTAAACAAAGCAATAACAGTAAACACATTAACTGAACTATGTACATGTCCTTTTTAAATAGATTTTATTTTAGATAAGTAACATACAAACAACTATAACATCTGTAATAATAGTAATAATAATAGATAAAACAATGTAAACAAAGCAATAACAGTAAACACATTAACTGAACTATGTACCTGTACTTTTTTAATTGATTTTATTTTAGATAAGTAATATACAAACAACTATAACTATAATAATAATAATAATAGATAAAACAATGTAAACAAAGCAATAACAATAAACACATTATCTGAACTATGTACCTGTACTTTTTAAATTGTTTTTATTTTAGATACGTTTCATACAAACAACAGCTATAATAATAACAATAATAGATGTAACAATGTAAACAAAGCAGTAACAGTAAACACATTAACTGAACTATGTACATTTATTTCACAGCATGGGAACCCGGCAAGGTACTGCAATCTGAACAGATCTGTGCCTATCCTGCAGCTGTATTTCAGCGGTGCAGACCTCAGCACTGAGCTCCGACTTTCCCGGGAGACCATCACATCACTTACCGCTGCATTAGGAGATGAGAGTGACCGTGGGTGGAGCAGGGACATTGAAGTGTTGGTGTTCCTCTACTGGCTGGCACATGCAGCATCCTATCGTGTCGTCTCACAAGCCTTTGCTTTCCCCAAATCGTCTGTGCACAACATTGTGCACAGAATGAGTGGGGCTGTCAAAGAGCTCATCAGGAGCATCATTACCCTACCAACTGGGGACGAACTAGAAAGGGTAGGAGCAGGATTTGCACACTTGGCCGGATCTTCATGTTTTAGAGGGGCAGTTGGTGCTATTGACAGGTGCCACATCAGAATAAAACCCCCATCCACTAATGCACAGTCCTACCTGAACCGGAAGCAGTTTCACTCCATACAGCTACAAGCCATCTGTGACCACCAGGGGAAGTTTATAGACATTTTTGTTGGGTATCCTGGGTCGGTGCATGAGGCAAGGGTACTGGAGAATAGCCCTCTATACAAAGAGGGCTTATACCCACCTGCAGGACGGTACATCCTTGGAGATGGAAGTTATCCCTGCATCAGTACACCGATCCGGCTCCTGACCCCGTATCGAGAGCCTGTGCAGAACCCTGTACAGGCTCTTTTTAACAGCAAGTTGTCTCAGTCCAGGATTGTGGTCAAAAGAGCCTTTGGGATGTTAAAGACACGATGGCGCTCCATTTTCTTTAAAACCCTTGAGGTGAGGCCTGTCTTCGCCCCGGAGGTTGTGGCATGCTGTGCGGTGCTCCACAATTTCTGCATCGCTCAAGGTGACATAACTGAACCAGAGATCTCAGAGGAGGATGTTGACCTACCCGAGCCTGTAAGCAATGAAATAAGATCAGGTGAAGATGCACGGGAGAATCTGGCTGCAGCTGTCTCAGCACCACAGCACAGCATACCAGCTCATGAGCATGACTACATTTAGAGACATGCTTTGTACATAGGTTCGTGTTTATTTATTTTTTGTTATTATTGTTTTGGACTAAATGCTGATTGGCAAGGATTAAGATTATCTGGCCATAAAGGCATTTGTTAGTCGTTCTGTTAAAAAGTAGCTGTATATGTATTAAGGTTCAATAACAGTTGGTTGATTATTGATGCATTTGTCAACTATTTAAACATCTCACCTCATTCATATTGCCATGGTGCCACCAATTACATAAAATTACAAATCCTCGGACTTAGTGGCCTTTTGGAAAACCAAAATATGGTCACCTTTTGTCGATGTCAATGCTGGTACACCCAACAAAGCCTATTTTTATTCATATTTTCTCATTATTATCTTACACAGTGGAAACAAAAGTAATTATGATTTTATGCTAGGTAGCCTAGATCGAAACATGCAAGTTGATGCATAGCACTATTTCTTACAATTTCAAGAACACATTTATTATATGGCCAAAACTATGCAGACAACTGACTATGAATTGTCCACATTATTTTGCCATATATTGAATATATCTCTTTTTGCAGGTGTGTGTTTACTTAACTGTAACAACGTCAGTCAAAGTATTTTAGCTAAACATTCATTCATTCATCTGTTTTACCACTGCTTTATCCTGGTCAGGGTCACGGTAAATCTGATTTATTTGGGGCGAAAGACAGAAAACACCCAAGACGGGTCACCACTCCATCACAGGGCAGACACACTCACACTTAGGGCATTTTTTAGTAGCTCCAGTTGGCCTGACTGCATTTCTTTGGACTTGTGGCCAAAAATGTAAGCCTTGGTACACACCTGGCTTACCACAACTAGGGTCCCGGTACCTTATTGTAATTATAATACCTCTATGTTACAGGTTGTAGCCCACTATGCCACCCTCTATTAAAGGGTTAAGCAAAAAGTTCTCCCACACAGGCTTAATACCAAATAAAGGAACAGAGAATTCCAAACTGTTGTACAACTGTTTATTAATTTCTCAAAGATAAAAAAAAGAAAAACTATTACACAGTCTTTTTAATACAAAGTTCAATAAAACAAAGTAAAATGGGTCATCTCCCTGACACAGGGAGAACATGCTAACTCCACAAAAAAGGACTATGGCTGCCCAGCCAAAGAATAAAACCCAAACCCTTCTTACTGTGAGGTGATGGCACTAGCCACTGTGCTGTATAGCTAAAATTGAATACAAGAAGCATTTTAAAAAAATTTTCAGCTTGTGCACACAGTTGTTAGTGCACTGTGCTCAACAGCAAAACTGCCATCTGTGTAGACTGTGTACTTGCACATAGAGTAACATTTCTCCTCGAATAGCCTAATGTCTAATGCCAAACCCTTAAAGGTTTAAATCGTACCATCGCACAGTGTGATGCAGCTTAAAAAGGATCATTTAGCTCGAAATGACATCACACCTCCAGCCCTTTTATTATACAGTGCAGATACCTGTGGTTTCTGTATTTAGCTACTGTTTAGAGCTTTTCTCTCTCCATGCGTCAGCACTTCTGTCCCTCACCCACAGTGCTAACATGCTGCTAAAAACTTCTAAACCTCGTTGCTGAGGGAAGTGGATACAGAGCAGATGGTACTCGGGTACAGGCTAAGCATGATTTCTCATATCTCATTAAACACTACAATCTTGGCTAAGAATGCACTTTTCAGACTGAGAGATTTAACCCTTTTCTTTGAGCAGTCCAGTGTTTCTTTAGCATTGCATTTCAAGACCATTTTTCTACATCTAGCAACAATGGCATTATAAAGATAAGTGTTAAAGAAGAGAAGATGATGGATGTTTGCCTAAACATGGGAACCATGTCTTACTTGGACAACTATTGTACTAAATACTAGGGTATAGTTACACACCATGTAGCATATATGATACAGTTTGGGATGCAGAGAGCAAATTGCTTTTGTTGTGTTAACAAAGTCTGTATGTTGTAACCATAAATTATATGATATAAAATGAATGTTTGGCTTAATTAGTTCCATTAAGAAGAAATTTCTGTACAGGAGGTAAAACTAATGATGCTGTGTATTTTTGCTCTATACAACTAGGGCCATTAATCAAGTGGCAAATCCAGGTTGCTATTAGCCTGACAGATGTCTACACAGGTGTGATTGGCTGGGTCTAAGGGAGGGACAGCCAAAACCTTGCCATGGATTGGTGTCCTTTCAGGAGAATACCGTGCAGTCAGAGTAAAAATACTCTAAAGCAATTGCCAATTAGTCATGTAGCTGTATTGGATTACTGTCTAAGCTTGTTTTTAGATCAGTTCAGATTTTTTCTAAACATCTTCATCGGAAGTTTGCCTTGCCATCATAAGGACTATAACACCCCGATCAATTTTATTTCTGTCTCAGGCTTGTTAGTCCTTTACTCTTGTGTTTTACTTTGTCAGGTGTAGACTATTGTGGTTTAGTTTTAAATGCAAACCCTAACCAGCATAAAGCAGTTAATGAAAATTAATTAAATGCAAACCCTAACCAGGATAAAGCAGGTAATGAAAATTAATTAAATGCAAACCCTAACCAGGATAAAGCAGGTAATGAAAACATGCTGAAATAACAAAATATAATTTAGGAACTTCAAGATGAAATCAAGTTTTCCAAGACACCTGGTGGTCTGCAGGATGGATTAGAGCTTGCTGGATGTCAGAAAAACAGTACCTGTCTAAATGCAGAGTGACAACTGTAAAGTCTGGTTTTCTTATAAATAGATAACGGGGTTATTTAGGATTCAGTCTGTTATCTCAGTAGGTCTGGTGGATTTGTGGTGTAATGTAGCTTCCGCTCCACTCGGCGGCACTGGATGCGCTTCAACTGTAGGAATGACGGGGATTTGGATTCAGCTGTGAGCTCAATGTTAGTTTAGTTCTCCATTACTAACAGAAACTGTTTAGTGTGGAAGAAAACGTTTACTAATGCAGGTGAAGTGAAGGAGAGAACCCGACTGCACTTCAAAGTATAAGTGTCCTGGCTATGGGTCGCCATTCTGTACCTGTAGGTAACATTTACTGACATGCACCGTTTCTCAGTGCTGCTAATCCGACCATTCTGTTTAGTTTACGATAACCTTAGATAAAGAGCACATTGTTATAATACTAATAAGCCTGCACCATTCATCTATTTATACAGCAAGCTGTCAAATGCATTAGTCTGTCTTTCATGTCAGTAAGCAGAGCTTCTAACTCCATTCACATTTATCTCATTTATTACTTTGACCGAATCCTAAATCTTTTATTAATCCCTATTTAGGCGCACTTATTCCGGTATGGACTAATGACTGTTATTCCCTATGTAGTGCACTCTTTAAAATAAGCAGTCGTTTGATGTTCTGCTTCTATATAACTAAAGTACAGGGCATAACAGATGACTGGCTAGTGGTAATGATAAACTACTGTATATATAACGCGTGTGCGTGTGCGTGTGTTTAAGCAATAGAACACAAGAGGGAGTGTGTTATCGCGAATTACATCACGGCTGTGATTCGGTCACAGGCACGAGCCGAAGGCGAGTGCCGTAGATCATCACAGCCGTGATGTTATTTGCGATAACACACGACCTCAAGTGTTCTATTGCTTAAATATACACACAAACACACACATACAATATATATATATATATATATATATATATATATATACACAGTGTATCACAAAAGTGAGTCCACCCCTCACATTTCTGCAAATATTTCATTATATCTTTTCATGGGACAACACTATAGACATGAAACTTGGATATAACTTAGAGTAGTCAGTGTACAGCTTGTATAGCAGTGTAGATTTACTGTCTTCTGAAAATAACTCAACACACAGCCATTAATGTCTAAATAGCTGGCAACATAAGTGAGTACACCCCACAGTGAACATGTCCAAATTGTGCCCAAATGTGTCGTTGTCCCTCCCTGGTGTCATGTGTCAAGGTCCCAGGTGTAAATGGGGAGCAGGGCTGTTAAATTTGGTGTTTTGGGTACAATTCTCTCATACTGGCCACTGGATATTCAACATGGCACCTCATGGCAAAGAACTCTCTGAGGATGTGAGAAATAGAATTGTTGCTCTCCACAAAGATGGCCTGGGCTATAAGAAGATTGCTAACACCCTGAAACTGAGCTACAGCATGGTGGCCAAGGTCATACAGTGGTTTTCCAGGACAGGTTCCACTCGGAACAGGCTTCGCCAGGGTCGACCAAAGAAGTTGAGTCCACGTGTTCGGCGTCATATCCAGAGGTTGGCTTTAAAAAATAGACACATGAGTGCTGCCAGCATTGCTGCAGAGGTTGAAGACGTGGGAGGTCAGCCTGTCAGTGCTCAGACCATACGCCGCACACTGCATCAACTCGGTCTGCATGGTCGTCATCCCAGAAGGAAGCTGACGCACAAGAAAGCCAGCAAACAGTTTGCTGAAGACAAGCAGTCCAAGAACATGGATTACGGGAATGCCCTGTGGTCTGACGAGACCAAGATAAACTTGTTTGGCTCAGATGGTGTCCAGCATGTGTGGCGGCGCCCTGGTGAGAAGTACCAAGACAACTGTATCTTGCCTACAGTCAAGCATGGTGGTGGTAGCATCATGGTCTTGGGCTGCATGAGTGTTGCTGGCACTGGGGAGCTGCGGTTCATTGAGGGAAACATGAATTCCAACATGTACTTTGACATTCTGAAACAGAGCATGATCCCCTCCCTTCGAAAACTGGGCCTCATGGCAGTTTTCCAACAGGATAACGACCCCAAACACAACCTCCAAGATGACAACTGCCTTGCTGAGGAAGCTGAAGGTAAAGGTGATGGACTAAACCCAATTGAGCACCTGTGGCGCATCCTCAAGTGGAAGGTGGAGGAGTTCAAGGTGTCTAACATCCACCAGCTCCGTGATGTCATCATGGAGGAGTGGAAGAGGATTCCAGTAGCAACCTGTGCAGCTCTGGTGAATTCCATGCCCAAGAGGGTTAAGGCAGTGCTGGATAATAATGGTGGTCACACAAAATATTGACACTTTGGGCACAATTTGGACATGTTCACTGTGGGGTGTACTCACTTATGTTGCCAGTCATTTAGACATTAATGGCTGTGTGTTGAGTTATTTTCAGAAGACAGTAAATCTACACTGCTATACAAGCTGTACACTGACTACTCTAAGTTATATCCAAGTTTCATGTCTATAGTGTTGTCCCATGAAAAGATATAATGAAATATTTGCAGAAATGTGAGGGGTGTACTCACTTTTGTGATACACTGTATATATATATATATATATATATATATATATATATATATACAGTGTATCACAAAAGTGAGTACACCCCTCACATTTCTGCAGATATTTAAGTATATCTTTTCATGGGACAACACTGACAAAATGACACTTTGACACAATGAAAAGTAGTCTGTGTGCAGCTTATATAACAGTGTAAATTTATTATTCCCTCAAAATAACTCAATATACAGCCATTAATGTCTAAACCACCGGCAACAAAAGTGAGTACACCCCTTAGTGAAAGTTCCTGAAGTGTCAATATTTTAAGTGGCCACCATTATTTCCCAGAACTGCCTTAACTCTCCTGGGCATGGAGTTTACCAGAGCTTCACAGGTTGCCACTGGAATGCTTTTCCACTCCTCCATGACGACATCACGGAGCTGGCGGATATTCGAGACTTTGCACTCCTCCACCTTCCGCTTGAGGATGCCCCAAAGATGTTCTATTGGGTTTAGGTCTGGAGACATGCTTGGCCAGTCCATCACCTTTACCCTCAGCCTCTTCAATAAAGCAGTGGTCGTCTTAGAGGTGTGTTTGGGGTCATTATCATGCTGGAACACTGCCCTGCGACCCAGTTTCCGGAGGGAGGGGATCATGCTCTGCTTCAGTATTTCACAGTACATATTGGAGTTCATGTGTCCCTCAATGAAATGTAACTCCCCAACACCTGCTGCACTCATGCAGCCCCAGACCATGGCATTCCCACCACCATGCTTGACTGTAGGCATGACACACTTATCTTTGTACTCCTCACCTGATTGCCGCCACACATGCTTGAGACCATCTGAACCAAACAAATTAATCTTGGTCTCATCAGACCATAGGACATGGTTCCAGTAATCCATGTCCTTTGTTGACATGTCTTCAGCAAACTGTTTGCGGGTTTTCTTGTGTAGAGACTTCAGAAGAGGCTTCCTTCTGGGGTGACGGCCATGCAGACCAATTTGATGATGTGTGCGGCGTATGGTCTGAGCACTGACAGGCTGACCCCCCACCTTTTCAATCTCTGCAGCAATGCTGACAGCACTCCTGCGCCTATCTTTCAAAGACAGCAGTTGGATGTGACGCTGAGCACGTGCACTCAGCTTCTTTGGACGACCAACGCGAGGTCTGTTCTGAGTGGACCCTGCTCTTTTAAAACGCTGGATGATCTTGGCCACTGTGCTGCAGCTCAGTTTCAGGGTGTTGGCAATCTTCTTGTAGCCTTGGCCATCTTCATGTAGCGCAACAATTCGTCTTTTAAGATCCTCAGAGAGTTCTTTGCCATGAGGTGCCATGTTGGAACTTTCAGTGACCAGTATGAGAGAGTGTGAGAGCTGTACTACTAAATTGAACACACCTGCTCCCTATGCACACCTGAGACCTAGTAACACTAACAAATCACATGACATTTTGGAGGGAAAATGACAAGCAGTGCTCAATTTGGACATTTAGGGGTGTAGTCTCTTAGGGGTGTACTCACTTTTGTTGCCGGTGGTTTAGACATTAATGGCTGTATATTGAGTTATTTTGAGGGAATAATAAATTTACACTGTTATATAAGCTGCACACAGACTACTTTTCATTGTGTCAAAGTGTCATTTTGTCAGTGTTGTCCCATGAAAAGATATACTTAAATATCTGCAGAAATGTGAGGGGTGTACTCACTTTTGTGATACACTGTATATATATACATCCTTGTTTTTACACTCACTGTCCATTTTATCAGCTCCACTTACCATATAGAAGCACTTTGTAATTCTACAATTACTGACTGTAGTCCATATTTCATGCTGTTCTTCAATGGTCGGGACCCACACAGGACCACTACAGAGCAGGTGTTAGGTATTTAGGTGGTGGATCCTTCTCAGCACTGCAGTGACACTGACATGGTGGTGGTGTGTTAGTGTGTGTTGTGCTGGTATGAGTGGATCAGACACAGCAGTGCTGCTGGAGTCCACTCACTGTCCACTCTATTAGACACTCCTACCTAGTTGGTCCACCTTGTAGATGTAAAGTCAGAGACGATCGCTCATCTATTGCTGCTGTTTGAGTTGGTATATATATATACAGTACAGGCCAAAAGTTTGGACACACCAGTCAAAAGTTTGGACACACCTTCTCTTCAATGTTTTTTCTTGATTATTTTTATTTTCTACATTGTAGATTAATACTGAAGACATCCAAACTATGAAGAATTATGTAGTGAACCAAAAAGTGTTAAACAAACCAGAATATGTTTTATATTTTACCAACTCTACCTCTGCACAACCCAACTGATGGTCTCAAACACATTAAAAAAGCAACAAATTCCAAAAATTCACTCTAGACAAGGCGCAAACATTCATTGAAAACCATTCCAGGTGGAAACCTAATAAAGCTGGTTGAGAAAATTTCAAAGAGTGTGCAAATCTGTCATTAAAGCAAAATATGGCTACTTTGAAGAATCTAAAATATAAAACATATTCTGGTTTGTTTAACACTTTTTTGTTTACTACATAATTCCATATGTGTTCCTTCATAGTTTGGATGTCTTTAGTATTAATCTACAATGTAGAAAATTTAAAAAAATTAAGAAAAACCACAGGAATGAGAAGGTGTGTCCAAACTTTTGGCCTGTACTGTATATATATATATATATACAGTGTATCACAAAAGTGAGTACACCCCTCACATTTCTGCAAATATTTCATTATATCTTTTCATGGGACAACACTATAGAAATAAAACTTGGATATAACTTAGAGTAGTCAGTGTACAACTTGTATAGCAGTGTAGATTTACTGTCTTCTGAAAATAACTCAACACACAGCCATTAATGTCTAAATGGCTGGCAACATAAGTGAGTACACCCCACAGTGAACATGTCCAAATTGTGCCCAAAGTGTCAATATTTTGTGTGACCACCATTATTATCCAGCACTGCCTTAACCCTCCTGGGCATGGAATTCACCAGAGCTGCACAGGTTGCTACTGGAATCCTCTTCCACTCCTCCATGATTACATCACGGAGCTGGTGGATGTTAGACACCTTGAACTCCTCCACCTTCCACTTGAGGATGCACCACAGGTGCTCAATTGGGTTTAGTCCATCACCTTTACCTTCAGCTTCCTCAGCAAGGCAGTTGTCATCTTGGAGGTTGTGTTTGGGGTCGTTATCCTGTTGGAAAACTGCCATGAGGCCCAGTTTTCGAAGGGAGGGGATCATGCTCTGTTTCAGAATGTCACAGTACATGTTGGAATTCATGTTTCCCTCAATGAACCGCAGCTCCCCAGTGCCAGCAACACTCATGCAGCCCAAGACCATGATGCTACCACCACCATGCTTGACTGTAGGCAAGATACAGTTGTCTTGGTACTTCTCACCAGGGCGCCGCCACACATGCTGGACACCATCTGAGCCAAACAAGTTTATCTTGGTCTCGTCAGACCACAGGGCATTCCAGTAATCCATGTTCTTGGACTGCTTGTCTTCAGCAAACTGTTTGCTGGCTTTCTTGTGCGTCAGCTTCCTTCTGGGATGATGACCATGCAGACCGAGTTGATGCAGTGTGCGGCGTATGGTCTGAGCACTGACAGGCTGACCTCCCACGTCTTCAACCTCTGCAGCAATGCTGGCAGCACTCATGTGTCTACTTTTTAAAGCCAACCTCTAGATATGACGCCGAACACGTGGACTCAACTTCTTTGGTCGACCCTGGCGAAGCCTGTTCCGAGTGGAACCTGTCCTGGAAAACCGCTGTATGACCTTGGCCACCATGCTGTAGCTCAGTTTCAGGGTGTTAGCAATCTTCTTATAGCCCAGGCCATCTTTGTGGAGAGCAACAATTCTATTTCTCACATCCTCAGAGAGTTCTTTGCCATGAGGTGCCATGTTGAATATCCAGTGGCCAGTATGAGAGAATTGTACCCAAAACACCAAATTTAACAGCCCTGCTCCCCATTTACACCTGGGACCTTGACACATGACACCAGGGAGGGACAACGACACATTTGGGCACAATTTGGACATGTTCACTGTGGGGTGTACTCACTTATGTTGCCAGCTATTTAGACATTAATGGCTGTGTGTTGAGTTATTTTCAGAAGACAGTAAATCTACACTGCTATACAAGTTGTACACTGACTACTCTAAGTTATATCCAAGTTTCATGTCTATAGTGTTGTCCCATGAAAAGATATAATGAAATATTTGCAGAAATGTGAGGGGTGTACTCACTTTTGTGATACACTGTATATATATATATATATTAGTTATAGTTGTATCCAAAAAAAGATTTAAATTATGTGTCTTCTTTCTACTTTCTATTTAAATACCTTTTACCTAATAATGCCCTTCATTTGACATTCTGACTCGGACCAAGCGCAAAGCCTAGTGACATTGAACAATAAGGTGCAAATACTTTAATTGTAGCTGTGGTGTTTAATTTGTCATAGGCTGGAGTGGAGTGTGTCTCTTTCAGTACTGTGATGAGGAACTGGTGGCAGCGTGTATTGCTGCTGGTTTGTGTTCCTTTGCTGGCCATCTACCTTCATATCCCACAGCCTCAGCTTTCAAGTGCCCTACAGACCTGGTACTCCTCTGGTCACTTCTTCAGCTTCAGAGGATACAATATATTTTATAAAGGTAAGGTTATTTAACAAAAAATATGCCACATATGTGAGGCATTATGCTTATAAAAAGATAACTTAAGATGTTTTTTAAACATTAACTATTGCATCTGGTCTGTAGCATGTTGTCTGTTATCGCTGAGAATATTTTCGATAAATTTCGATGTATCTAGGAATTGTAATCAGTGTTTAAGGAGAGTTCAGTTTAATTGATACATGTTGAAAGTAAGTATCCATAGATAAAATAGATCATAAGAGAATGTCCCAGCAAATGTGTTTTTGTGTTATTTTTATTCTACTGTATAAAGAATAATACTGTACAAAGCAGTTTCAGTTATTTATTTTGGGGAGTTTTACCCTCATGTATTATCAGAATAATAGTCTTTTATCTACAAGTATTAAGTAAACAGTTGCAGCCATCAAATTTAAAATACAATTATGTTGCTTAGTGGAAATCTTTTCTTTGTACTTTTGTCAGTTAAATTAGGCTTCAAGAAAATGTACAAATTACAGATTCTTGTTTTTATTGCATTTAACAAAATGTCCCATCTTTTTTGAGAAATAAGCTTTGTAAATATAGTCTGACATTTTTTTTTTTGGTCCACAACAGAATCATTTGGTGTTGTAGGGAGCTCTGATGTGGTGCTACTCCTTCATGGTTTTCCTACTTCAAGCTATGACTGGCATAAGGTAAACTTATTTAAGGGCCATGCTTCATCCTTTAAAAAACAGAGCGACACCCAAATAAAGTGAAGTACTTAGATATACAGTGGGGCCAAAAAGTATTTAGTCAGTCACTGATTGTGCAAGTTCTCCTACTTAGAAAGATAAGAGAGGTCTGTAATTTTCATCATAGGTACACTTCAACTATGAGAGACAAAATGAGAAAAAAAAATCCAGGAAATCACATTGTAGGATTTTTAAAGAATTTATTTGTAAATTATGGTGGAAAATAAGTATTTGGTCAATAACAAAAGTTCAACTCAATACTTTGTAACATAACCTTTGTTGGCAATGACAGAGGTGAAACGTATCCTTCACCAGGTTTGCACACACTGTAGCTGGTATTTTGGCCCATTCCTCCATGCAGATCTCCTCTAGAGCAGTGATGTTTTGGGGCTGTCGCTGGGCAACATGGACTCCACAAATTTTCTATGGGGTTGAGGTCTGGAGACTGGCTAGGCCACTCCAGGACCTTGAAATTCTTTTTACGGAGCCACTCCTTCGTTGCCCGAGCGGTGTGTTTGGGATCGTTGTCATGCTGGAAGACCCAGCCACGTTCCATCTTCAATGCTCTCACTGATGGAAGGAGGTTGTGGCTTAAAATCTCACGATACATGGCCCCTTTCATTCTTCCCTTAACACGGATCAGTCGTCCTGTCCCCTTTGCAGAAAAACAGCCCCAAAGCATGATGTTTCCACCCCCATGCTTCACAGTAGGTATGGTGTTCTTGGGTTCTTCTTCTTCCTCCAAACACGACGAGTTGAGTTTTTACCAAAAAGTTCCATTTTGGTTTCATCTGACCACATGATATTCTCCCAATCCTCTTCTGGATCATCTACAGGGGTTGGACAAAATAACTGAAACACCTGTCATTTTAGTGTGGGAGGTTTCATGGCTAAATTGGACCAGTCTGGTGGCCAATCTTCATTAATTGCACATTGCACCAGTAAGAGCAGAGTGTGAAGGTTCAATTAGCAGGGTAAGAGCACAGTTTTGCTCAAAATATTGCAATGCACACAACATTATGGGTGACATACCAGAGTTCAAAAGAGGACAAATTGTTGGTGCACGTCTTGCTGGCGCATCTGTGACCAAGACAGCAAGTCTTTGTGATGTATCAAGAGCCACGGTATCCAGGGTAATGTCAGCATACCACCAAGAAGGACAAACCACATCCAACAGGATTAACTGTGGACGCAAGAGGAAGCTGTCTGAAAGGGATGTTCGGGTGCTAACCCGGATTGTATCCAAAAAACATAAAACCACGGCTGCCCAAATCACGGCAGAATTAAATGTGCACCTCAATTCTCCTGTTTCCACCAGAACTGTCCGTCGGGAGCTCCACAGGGTCAATATACACGGCCGGGCTGCTATAGCCAAACCTTTGGTCACTCGTGCCAATGCCAAACGTCGGTTTCAATGGTGCAAGGAGCGCAAATCTTGGGCTGTGGACAATGTGAAACATGTATTGTTCTCTGATGAGTCCACCTTTACTGTTTTCCCCACATCCGGGAGAGTTACGGTGTGGAGAAGCCCCAAAGAAGCGTACCACCCAGACTGTTGCATGCCCAGAGTGAAGCATGGGGGTGGATCAGTGATGGTTTGGGCTGCCATATCATGGCATTCCCTTGGCCCAATACTTGTGCTAGATGGGCGCGTCACTGCCAAGGACTACCGAACCAATCTGGAGGACCATGTGCATCCAATGGCGGTGCCGTGTATCAGGATGACAATGCACCTATACACAAAGCAAGACTGGTGAAAGATTGGTTTGATGAACATGAAAGTGAAGTTGAACATCTCCCATGGCCTGCACAGTCACCAGATCTAAATATTATTGAGCCACTTTGGGGTGTTTTGGAGAAGCGAGTCAGGAAACGTTTTCCTCCACCAGCATCACGTAGTGACCTGGCCACTATCCTGCAAGAAGAATGGCTTAAAATCCCTCTGACCACTGTGCAGGACTTGTATATGTCATTTCCAAGACGAATTGACGCTGTATTGGCCGCAAAAGGAGGCCCTACACCATACTAATAAATTATTGTGGTCTAAAACCAGGTGTTTCAGTTATTTTGTCCAACCCCTGTATATGCTCTCTGGCAAACTTCAGACGGGCCTGGACATGTACTGGCTTAAGCAGGGGGACACGCCTGGCACTGCAGGATTTAAGTCCCTCTCGGCATAGTGTGTTACTGATGGTAGCCTTTGTTACTTTGGTCCCAGCTCTCTGCAGGTCATTCATCAGGTCCCTCCGTGTAGTTCTGGGATTTTTGCTCACCGTTCTCATGATCATTTTGACCCCACGGGATGAGATCTTGACCCCAAGGGAAATTATCAATGGTCTTGTATGTCTTCCATTTTCTTACAATTGTTCCCACAGTTTATTTATTCACACCAACCTGCTTGCCTATTGTAGATTTACTCTTCCCAGCCTGGTGCAGGTCTACAATTTTCTTCCTGGTGTCCTTCGACAGCTCTTTGGTCTTGGCCATGGTTGAGTTTGGAGTCTGACTGTTTGAGGCTGTGGACAGGTGTCTTTTATACAGATAACGAGGTCAAACAGGTGCCATTAATACAGGTAATGTGTGGAGGACAGAAGAGCTTCTTAAAGAAGAAGTTACAGGTCTGTGAGAGCCAGAAATCTTGCTTGTTTGTTATTGACCAAATACTTATTTTCCACCATAATTTACAAATAAATTCTTTAAAAATCCTACAATGTGATTTCCTGGATTTTTTTTTCTCATTTTGTCTCTCATAGTTGAAGTGTACCTATGATGAAAATTACAGACCTCTCTCATCTTTCTAAGTACAGTGTATCACAAAAGTGAGTACACCCCTCACATTTCTGCAAATATTTCATTATATCTTTTCATGGGACAACACTATAGACATGAAACTTGGATATAATTTAGAGTAGTCAGTGTACAGCTTGTATAGCAGTGTAGATTTACTGTCTTCTGAAAATAACTCAACACACCGCCATTAATGTCTAAATAGCTGGCAACATAAGTGAGTACACCCCACAGTGAACATGTCCAAATTGTGCCCAAATGTGTCGTTGTCCCTCCCTGGTGTCATGTGTCAAGGTCCCAGGTGTAAATGGGGAGCAGGGCTGTTAAATTTGGTGTTTTGGGTACAATTCTCTCATACTGGCCACTGGATATTCAACATGGCACCTCATGGCAAAGAACTCTCTGAGGATGTGAGAAATAGAATTGTTGCTCTCCACAAAGATGGCCTGGGCTATAAGAAGATTGCTAACACCCTGAAACTGAGCTACAGCATGGTGGCCAAGGTCATACAGTGGTTTTCCAGGACAGGTTCCACTCGGAACAGGCTTCGCCAGGGTCGACCAAAGAAGTTGAGTCCACGTGTTCGGTGTCATATCCAGAGGTTGGCTTTAAAAAATAGACACATGAGTGCTGCCAGCATTGCTGCAGAGGTTGAAGACGTGGGAGGTCAGCCTGTCAGTGCTTAGACCATACGCCGCACACTGCATCAACTCGGTCTGCTTGGTCGTCATCCCAGAAGGAAGCTCTGACGAGACCAAGATAAACTTGTTTGGCTCAGATGGTGTCCAGCATGTGTGGCGGCGCCCTGGTGAGGAGTACCAAGACAACTGTATCTTGCCTACAGTCAAGCATGGTGGTGGTAGCATCATGGTCTTGGGCTGCATGAGTGTTGCTGGCACTGGGGAGCTGCAGTTCATTGAGGGAAACATGAATTCCAACCTGTACTGTGACATTCTGAAACAGAGCATGATCCCCTCCCTTCGAAAACTGGGCAGTTTTCCAACAGGATAACGACCCCAAACACAACCTCCAAGATGACAACTGCCTTGCTGAGGAAGCTGAAGGTAAAGGTGATGGACTAAACCCAATTGAGCACCTGTGGCGCATCCTCAAGTGGAAGGTGGAGGAGTTCAAGGTGTCTAACATCCACCAGCTCCGTGATGTCATCATGGAGGAGTGGAAGAGGATTCCAGTAGCAACCTGTGCAGCTCTGGTGAATTCCATGCCCAGGAGGGTTAAGGCAGTGCTGGATAATAATGGTGGTCACACAAAATATTGACACTTTGGGCACAATTTGGACATGTTCACTGTGGGGTGTACTCATTTAGACATTAATGGCTGTGTGTTGAGTTATTTTCAGAAGACAGTAAATCTACACTGCTATACAAGTTGTACACTGACTACTCTAAGTTATATCCAAGTTTCATGTCTATAGTGTTGTCCCATGAAAATATATAATAAAATATTTGCAGAAATGTGAGGGGTGTACTCACTTTTGTGATACACTGTAGGAGAACTTGCACAATCAGTGGCTGACTAAATACTTTTTGACCCCACTGTACAGTCTTATGAGAATGTTTTGTTAACTTTGTAAGTGAAAACAGATTAACACACTGTGTACAGGAATCAAACTTCTATACATTTTAATTCAACATTACTGTTTTTTTACAAGCAGACAAATTATGGCACATTTAATATGTAATGCTTTAGTATGTTTCCTTAAGCACATACAAAGCAATTGTGCAAATGTCATATTTAAGCTTGTTTTTTGTGGAAAATGTGTCTATTTCTTGAGAAAAAACTATTCTCTTAGAAAATCAAGAAAACATGGAATTTGACCATCGGTGCCCATAATTTTCCATGTCAAAACTGTATGTAGGAATAACATAGAAGTGTTGTTTATGCATTGAGTTGCCTTATCACTTATTTAACAAGTTTTATGCATCTGTGTTTTGTAGATTTGGGAGCCCCTAAATCAGCGTTTTAACAGAGTCATTGCACTTGACTTCCTAGGCTTTGGGTTCTCGGACAAACCTGTAAGTTCAAAACCTTAATGAATAGTATAAGCATATAAACCTTTAAAAAAAGATTATTTCTTAAAAGGCTTTATCAGACTTTAGAAAGATCAACATGTATATACATATATGTTATATAAGTTAATCAACCTGTGTGTGTGTGTGTGTGTGTGTGTGTGTGTGTGTGTTCGTTCGTTCGTTCGTTCGTTTGTTCAAGAGACCACATCGGTATTCTATCTTTGAGCAGGCCAGTATAGTAGAAGCTTTACTCTCCAATTTGGGCCTCACTGATCATAAAATCAACCTTCTCTCACATGACTATGGAGACACTGTAGCACTGGAGCTGCTCTACAGGTGAGATGTGTAGTAAACATCACTTCTAAAAAATCTATTCTAAAATATAATCTAAAAATAAACATAAATAATGAACTAAAAGGTTCAGCTTGGTCAAGAGTGACTTCAGCAAGGTCAGTGAGATCTTACTAATTAAAAAAACTATACCTTTTACTTTATTAGCCAATAATTAATTGTGTATAAAATTACAAATCAGTTTAAAATGTCAAAACAACAAAAACCACGTGTTTAATATTTTATTGGGTTGCTATATGCTTGTCAGTCATTGGTTAAGAGCTTACATTTTACATTTTGTTATTGAGTGAAAAAGACAAAACTTTCCCTATTTACAATCTAAAATAGTATTTTGTGGATAGTGGTGGACATCTGTCTTAATTCCAAAGTGTTTCATAGGTGTTTAACTAAATTAGAACCAGATTAGACTATACTACCATGATTACTTCCAAAATCTATTTGACTGCAGTGTTTTTTTTGTATGTGATCTTCATGCTTTATATTTGAGATATTATCTACACAGGAGTGACAACAATCGAACTGGACATATGGCCATAAACAGCCTTTGCCTTTCAAATGGAGGTACTTTTCATTCTTATTTTCCCAGCTGGTTGGTCTTAAAGAAGTATTTTAGCTTTTTTGGAAAAAAAATTAAAGCTGTAGATTCCTCCAAAATAGTGAATACAGACAGAAAATAACAGAACTGATTTAGGAGGGCATTCTTATGTGTAGCTCTTCCTTTAATACTCTTGCTGTTATACAGCGCAGACTCCAGGCAGTCTAGATCAGGGCAGCTGAAAAAAAAATGCTGTCTACAGTGCTGTGAAAAAGTGATTGCTTCTGTTACTGCATGTTTGTCACACTGAATGATTTCAGATCATTAAACAAAACTTGGAACTTGGAGTTTGACAAGAGCCAAATTGTGATGGCTAGATGACTGGGTCAGAGCATCTCTAAAACTGCAGCTCTCGTGGGGTGTTCTTGGTCTGTAGTGGTCAGTATCTATCAAAAGTGGTCCAAGGAAAGAACAGTGGTAAACTGGCGACAGGGTCGTGGGCAGCCAAGGCTCATTGGTGCACGTGGGGAGCATCTGTGGGATGTGCTGGACAAACTAGTCTGATCCATGGAGGCCCCACCTTGCAACTTACAGGAGTTAAATGACCTGCTGCTAACATCTTGGTGCCAGATACCACAGCACATCTTCAGGGGTCTAGTGCAGTCCATGCCTCGACGGGTCAGGGCTGTTTTGGCAGCAAAAGGGGGACCAACACAATATTAGGAAGGTGGTCATAATCTTATGCCTGGTCTGTGTATATAAACCTTGTAAAAAGGTAACTGCATGTCACCTAATTGCACCAATATAGTATCAGTGACTGCAACTAGAAAATTTGATGCTAGTCTTTACCTTTTGATTGCTTAATTTTCCAGCTTCCTACATTTAATTGGTATGCTAGTTTGGCTAATTTATTATTTATTTACAGCAATGTAAAAGACTAATGTTACATTACATAAATGTAGTGTTTGCTGCCAAATGTGGCACTTGTAGATAATAAGTTCCTCTGTGGAATAGTGATGTATGTTTTGTTTAGTCTAACATTTGTAACACCTAGTGTAACAAGCATGCTGTAATAGATAATCAGAAAGATTTCTGAAGGTATTAAAAATGTGTAAGCACAGTAAACATGATCAGTGCAGAGGCAACCTACTACGGCTAATATTTTCAAATTCCCTTACCACATAGCAGTTGGGATAAATATGTGGTTAGATGGTTTTCTCTCTGATCAATAGACAGTATAAACAACATTATACAAATCTAAACTTTTAATTTGGAACAGATGCACAGATAAAACACACAAATACTGACCTGCCCAATCAAAAAAATGCTGTAAAAATATGTTTGTGTGTGTTGCCTCTGGATGGATTGATGCCCAGTACAGATTTTCACCTTATACTTAGCATTTGCCCAGTACAACTCTGACCATGATGAACCAGTTAATAACAATAAATAAATTAATGAATAATTTTAGTTTCTTGCCAAACAGATGACACATTATGCAAAAGGCAGCTCTGTATTGTACAATGTATGAAATGGTACTATTGACTGATGATGTATGCATTATTATGTATTCTCATTTAAGGTATTTTTCCTGAGACACATTACCCAAGGTTTCTGCAAAATGTGAGTCTTATTCCTGATCACTATTTATATGACTGTACTTAACTGTATTTAACTGATAAAAATAGAAAAAAATTGCAGTGTTGCATTGAGAAATGATCTTTTTGAATTGATTGATATTTCTGTCATGAAGTTTGGAACACAGCCATGAGCCATGGCCCATCATTGCTTGTATAGACTGATGCTTTGGTGGATCCTGCATTTATACCCCATGATTCTCTCACCTTTTAGCAATTCACCTGCTTATATGAAATGTTTAAAAACACTGTGTCCTGAAAATCATCAACTTTTCACTCTTATTTTGCCTCCGTCCCAACTTTTTTGGAATGTGTTGCAGGCATCAAATTTTACATTTGTTTATATTTACAAACTACAATGAAGTTGATCAGTGAAATGATTGGAAATCTTTTCTTTCTACTTCAATCAGTTAGATGAAAATTTAAGAGAGTTAACAGTTTAATAACTTTGTTAACATGTAGGTGCTAAAGGACTCTGGGTTCATTTCCCCTCTACTCACAAGAATTTTAAACTACTTCTTTTTTTCTAGAGGGTAAGATATTATGTTTTTTGTTCAGAACTGAATTATGTATTTTATGACTACATGCTATTTGCATAATACTCAAACAGTTTGATCATTTATTTTATTGAAGGATTGGAGAAGTATTTGGTCCCTACACACAGCCAACGGAAGCTGAGTTCTGGGACATGTGGACAGCTTTTCGCTTTAATGATGGTAACTTGGTCGTG
Source organism: Trichomycterus rosablanca (assembly GCF_030014385.1). Classification (NCBI taxonomy): domain Eukaryota; kingdom Metazoa; phylum Chordata; class Actinopteri; order Siluriformes; family Trichomycteridae; genus Trichomycterus; species Trichomycterus rosablanca. The sequence goes on along the minus strand of NC_085988.1, from coordinate 67,373,967 downwards.
GACAGGTAACGGTTCTTTCTGAAAGCACACATTTCTGTGGTCTGTTCACCACTGAGTTCTTCTTATTTTTGGGTGACTAAGTGCTCAAATTAACATATTGTACTAGCTATAGCAGTCAATAATGGTATACCAACAAAATGTATTTATATGAAGGATTTTGCTTTTTAAAAGACCAATAAATCTCATAACGAGATTGGTAAATGTATGTATGACCTGATTATAAAAATATTAGATCATCAGCACGGCTTGGCCAGTAAATAGTTCAAGTATAAGCAAATGCTACTTGATATGATCAGAAATTTAAACATAATTTATAGGACTTGGATTTTGGGTTATGTTTTTTTCTTTGCCTCTGTCCCACCTAGCATTCTGCAATATATTAATCAAAGACAGAAACACAGAGACAGATGGGTGGGAGCACTCACCTCTACTTTAACCCCATGTAAGTACTTTAAAATGCACTTTTGAGTCATTAACTGCACTTTTGCAATGCACAAAAAACCAAGGCCTAGGAAAAGTGGTGCAGCAGCCTATTACAGTAGCTCACCACCACTTCAGCTCTGGGTTTTGATTTTCAGAGATGCTGTCAACCAGCTGAGCGTCTACACAGACACGAGATTTTTTAAAAGAATTTGCTGATTTTCTTTCCAATTTAGTACTAAGTTTAAACTATTAGTTTTTTCACTGATAACAATTGATGAGCTACATCAGCCAAAAGCATTCCAAGTGTCTGTCATTAATTGTGGTTAGTACTCCTCCAGATACTATTAAGACATGGCTTATATGCATAACTGTATTTGAGAGAAGCTGCTTTACTTAAACCTACTCATTATTGATGAGTTGGTCCATGTTTCATTTAGACAAATTGCATTGGGTTTTTATTTTATTATTATTTTATTTACAATAACTGCTTTGGATGCGATCAGTCTTATGTTTGTTAATCCTGTCTTTAATTTAAATTATTTGATCCCCACATTTTTTGTCACATTTGTTTCACATTTAAAGTTTTTATTTACAAACAGTGCAGGGAATTAAACCTGTTTGTCTACTGCCCAGTCTTGGCTTTTGGGTAGTCAACCTCTATCTGTAGCTACACTGACACCATCAAGCCTGCCAGCTGTGCTACAATAAATAAGGGATGGACACTTTAAGTAAAAACAAAATATTGTGAACTTATTTAAGTTTAGAGAGGTTTGGTCATAATAATTCCTAATATTAATACAATAATAAAATGACTTAGAATTAGAATGTCTAAGCCAACTACACCTTTTTTAATGTAGTTTATGATTTTGTTTTTCCACTTTTTATGGTCACAATTATATAACTAGAAGTAAAATGTTCCATTTTTATAAATGTTAGAAGTTGGTAGGGAGTATATGTTGATATATTTAATAGATACCTGCAGAATTCTCACTGTATTTAACTTATGTTTTGTTTTGGGTTATTTTATTTTAGTGCACTTGATTTATGGGCCACTAGATCCAGTTAACCCACATCCCCAGTTCATTCATCTCTACCAGTAAGTCTCCAGTTTGTCATAACTCATGACAGTTAGTGTGCCACATGTTGATCCATTTAGTAAACTGACAATCTCTTGATTGTCTCTTGCTATTTATGTATTTAAGGATTGTGCTGTTTTCTTCTAATAAATATTACATTCAGGTGTTCTGTGGTCTTTTTTGTTATGTACAGAAAGCTGGTTCAAAGTTCAACTCTGACAGTTCTAGATGGGCACATCAGCCATTACCCACAGCTTGAGGACCCCACAGGCTTTTCAAATGCCTACCTCAACTTTATCAACTCTTTCTGAGCAGTTCAGACAGATGCAGTGAAGAAATTGTGGTGCAGTCATTATTGTGAATGAATAATGTGAATGTTAATGTGCTGTAATACAAAGAAATGATGTTCCTGATCAGCTTAAAACATGAACACCTGTTTAATTATGGTACAGCCTTTTTGCTGTTCTTTTAATAAAAATATCAAAAATACAGTACGACCTGCATTAATTCATTCATTTTTATTTAGCAAGAGGATTACCTTGATCAGGCTCACAGCGGGGTTGGAATCCGTCCAGAAACACTGACGGCAGAGCAGGAAGACATCCTTCATAGGCCACTGCACACTCAGTCACTTACATCTAGGAGCTATTATAAAGCAGCCAATCTAGCAAATGATATGATTTAAGTGGCCAAAAAAGCTGGAGCTTCAGCACCATGAAAGACAGCAACAGGGTAACATTTGTACTTTTGACAACTACTTAAGTAGGATAAGTTCAAACAATATTAAGATCAGTGTGAGTTTTAATGATTGGCATGTAAGCTGTGCTGTACAGCTGGGACCCTAAAAAAACCTTTTGCAGTCATGTCATTGGAGTTTACCTGTAGCCAATGTGAACTTACTGACACTGTCTGCACTAGACTCAGCTTTAATTGAAAAATGAGTTCTTAAAATCCAGAAATCTCCCTGGCTTTTTTAATGTAAAACATTTTTAATAACTTCTGCAAAGACAGCAGAAATACCTTTTTAAAAGCAGAATTTATTATAATGTCTTGGATAAAAATTTAATGTTTGTTTATGTTAAACACCAAACGGTCCACAACCAATAATACACAGACATTTTAAATCACTTGTGTCTGGTTCATTCTGGAGCAAAATCAGTGTTTTAATTAACTGAACTAAAAATAAACTGAAACAACAACCTGGACAACTTGAAACAACAATGGAAAAAAGTATTTAGCAGAACCATGTTTATTTTCCACTTTGTATTTTTTGAGACAAACATTTTAAACAACAAAAATGCTTTATAGGTTTTCCCTCGTCCCTCTGTTTATTGATCAATGTAAAAGTCTTTCTGGGTTGACGATTGCTGCTCGGAAATAAAATTCACCTTTGACAACAAAACAGGACTAAACCTAAATCATAATGGCTCACATGAATAAAGACAGATAATAAAGTAATGCATCTAAGTCGAATAATTTTCTCTATTTCAGCAAATGTTATCGATGGAAGCAAACATTGAATACAGAACTGTGCAAAAGTTATATAAACAATACATTATGTTAACTGGTAGAGCGTACATTTTTATTGGCCGAAAACACGATCCAAAGATTCTGCCATTCTCCTAACCAACGGATGCAAGAATGACATCAACAACATTTTCATCAGTACTTCGCACAGTCACCTGCATGGTGACTCCATCAGCGAGAGCCAGGCGTGCCCGCACCAACATGTCATAACCTCCCCGGAACACACCTGCAGAAAGAGCCACAATAGCACTGTGTTTCTACTACAAAAATATTTTTGCTGGAACAAACTAATACTACATTTCTGCATAGATGAATAAAAAAAATAAATGTGTGAACGTTTAGATGTGTATAATAGTACGTGTTCACAATACATTTTTAATCTCTTGAACATTTTATATTTTAGGTATCCTATGTGCTTAGAGCCTTGCATACAATCATATGTGTAGTTATTCCAAAATATGGACTGACATGCATGTATAAAACATACCTTACAGTACTATAAAACAAATATATAAAATGTTCAAGGGAGGTCTGCAAAATTTCACAAAACACTATAACAACATTTCTCTTAATGTAATTCTCTTAAGGTAATTAAATCTAGTTTAGTATAATCTGGTTGTACCCCATAGCAATATTTAATACTAAATACACACGGTACACTGCCATAACAGTTCTGATAAAATACAGCAAAATAAACCAAGCACATACGTTTACATTGCAGTTGCATAAAGATGTTTAGTCACAAAGCGAGAATAACCAACCACAGCTCGTCAAGCTAGTTATGAAATCTGCTTCATGACATACATAGTGGTTCAGTACATGTGCAGTACATGTAAAACTGAGAACACCAAACTTAAAAAATAAAATAGCATTAGGAAATAAACTCTTACCTGCAAGGAAGAGGACGTGAGAGTTCTTGTTTTCAGGCACCTTGTCTGAGCGTTCACATGGCTGCATACCCAAAAAGCTGATTATGTTGTTGACAGCCTCTGTTGAATTACACACAAACAGGAAGAACATTTAATTCTATATAGTGTCTGTGTGTATAAAAAAGTGTGTGTGACTATAAAAAGCAAGCAGAGAGAAGGTTACCATCCAGAGTCCTGACTGAAGAAAGAGCAAAGGTCTCTTCTTTCTCAAAGTCAGCTCCAACCTCTTCCCATGCTGCACCAAAATTTGGCTTCAGAACTTTCTGTATGTGGTCGGCTACTGTCACTTCCAGATCCTCTAACTAAGATAACAAAGAGATGAGAGTAAATCTAAACATACCCCAAATGTGTTAATTAAGACCTGATGTTACAAGTCAGAATTCCCATGCTTTTGGAATGGGATGTTCTTAGCCACTTGAGTTGACCAGCAAGCTCATGGTCTGACAAAAGTTTTAAAATGTTAAAAGACAGCCTAGTGTGAATGATGTATACAGGTAACAGAAGCATGAAATACAGTCCTGTTATGTTTGTTTTGCCACAGATAAAAACCTAGTTGGACAACTCGGGCAACTAGCAGTGAATTGCACTAAATGGATAATTTTTTTTATGTATGAGCAAGAGCAAGAAGAAAAATACAAATTTATTCTTAAGGTTAGCATACATACCACATATTCGTCATCATAACCGTCATCATCTGGTTCGCCAGTGTTTGGATCACAGTCCCGAACCAGATATTTCATTGTACAGCTAAATGTACAGGAGACTGAAAAGAAAAGGAAATGAGAGGATGGCTTTAAGAAGATAAACAACAATCACACATAAAACGTAAAGCATATGTACCGCAAGATACCTGCTGTAGGATCATCATCAGGCAGACGGACGAGTGTGTAGCAGGAGCCAGGCTGGTTGTAAGGCAGGCTCGGTGCCGGGACATGGTGCATCACTTCATAGGCCTCGGATGGCTCCATCTGTACCAGCACCCGCTGCAGTAGCTGATCGTTAAGTGTGTTGGTGCAATCGAACTGGAACACCATGTGAGCTGTAAAAGTGTGCTTGATGCAACGAACTACATATTCAGTCTCAGCCTCTGTCAGTTGCACTGGCTCTGAAGACTTGAACAGAAGACCAAGATTTTGGAAATCAGGAATGGCAGAGAGTTGCTCTGAGAGGAAAAAAAATGTAGAGAATGTGGTAAACTTTGGTCCATCCATTACACAAGTATAACAATTTAAATAATTCATTAATATTTAAATCACAGGCATAAACAAGTATTCAAATGTGGAACATGATTCTTCTTGCGTCTTTTTACCTTGATAAATGTCTTGGCGAGAGGGTGCAAGTTTTTCTGGGGCCTTGCTTGTAGCCACTGGAGCAATATCTGGAATAGAAATGACATGTTTGATTATTTATTTATAATCAATTAAAACTAATGTCTGACAAAATGATTGACATTTATGAAATAATCAAGAATGACTGGAGATTGAGAAACCTACCTGTCTTTTGCTCCGTTATTGGTGCAGTAGCCAAAGGAACTGTCTTCATATCGAAGGGTTTCTCTGAAGGCTCCAGTGTATACTGGTGAAGTGACTTTTCCAGTCCAGGAATGGATACAGACAAGCCTAAAAAGCCAAACATTAGCAGGAATAAAAAAAACATCTAATGTAAAGACAAAACATTTAGTAAAAAAATCATACCATTAAAGATGTAAGCAGCATTTAGAGCCTTCTGTTTCTGCTGCAGGACATTCATGTAGAATGTGGCTCTGTCTCTCACCTCATCATCACTGTCCATCATGCACCTACAACACAGAAACGCTCATGTTTCAAGACTTATATACAGAATCGGCAGTAAAGCCTAGCCATCTGATTACTGGTATTAAATCAAGTGTACGTCCTCTTTATAGTACACTCTTCTGTAAAATTTGGTTCACCTTAGCATTAGGACCAGTACGCTAGGCAGCAGGTCATCATTCTGTGCTCCAAACTTAGCCAAGGCACTCACAGCAGCTGTAGTGCAGAAGAAAGCAAAACAACATAGTCCTTTAATAAATGCGAAGCCTATGAGCCTTAGTCAGAAAACAAGGATTAGCCATTAATCACCGTCTTATCTTTGACTTATCTGATTTTAAGGTGAGAAAAGGCAAAAATGTAGCCTAGACACTAAATTAGAAAAGTTGAAAAAAATTCACTCAAAGATGTAAGGGCAGCATTTGTTCAATATAAATAGACAAACTGTTGTATTTAGCTGATCTGGAAGCATGAATCCAGGTGTGAGTTTAAAGTAAGATATTGTAGATATTTATAATTTTACTATTTTACTATTGATTTACATTTGTGAAATTGATCATGTCAGCTCCCTTGTATAAGTCAGACTTCCTTGAGCATTGCCCCTTTTCATAATTTATTTAAAAATGTATTTATTTATTAAGATTTTAGTGTCGTTTTACAGATTGCTCCACCTGGAAATCAAACCTAGGACCTTCTTGCTGTGAAGTAACAATGCTACCCACTTAGCCAATGTTCCTCCCAATCTTTTTTTTTATTAAAGTGCATTGCCAGGTGACATTGAGCATGTGGATGTAAGCTACTCATCAGACGATCACTTAAGTTGTTTACCTGGTACAAATATTTTCATAACATTTTGGCTATAGGAATCTGAAATTCACTCATATAATTAAGCTGATTAGATTTGTAATAAAATAGTTTGTATTACATTCGAATGAAATATAACCATTAGCAATTTCACTAGTGATCTCAGATTTTTGGGCTCAACTGTAACCATACAGTGTATAGACCAGTCATGTACCAGTTCTGCTCCCTACATAAAGACAAGCCACCAGCACCAGCACCTGATCTGATTGCAAGTACAGCTTGTCATGGACTCCTAACTATTTTTCATCCTGTGTCAGCATTTATGTTGCAATGTTGTAATGGTTTTTTTTTTTTTTTTTTTGCATTAACAAAAGTGACATTTGGGAAAACTTCAGCCTTCACTTCAGTTTGGACCTGCATTACACCACCCATTTTCCCATTATGCTTTATGCCTCATTTAATTACTTCAATTGCTTTCTACTGAACATATTGTCAATCTAACATAGTACTAAAAACAGAAGCATGTACATTTTACCATATTTTTAAACATATGCAACCACTAAGAAAAGAAAATGGCTTACCAGCACGGACTGCTTCACTCTCAAGCACCACTCGATTGAATATGAAGCGGATGTATTTCGATGGTGAGGGGGTGCGCGGCCCTTCCTTGCCCAGCAGGTGCAGGATCTTGGTGGCCAAGACGGTGTGCTCACAGTCCTCAATGAACTCACAAAGGTGAGCCAGACCAGTCTCCTTACTCTCTGGGTTCTCCTCAATGATGCTGATGATGCAGTCCACAATAGCACGCTTATACTCAAAGCCACCCTGCAAAACAGAATCGGTTACTTGCTTTCCACCTATTCAAGATAATCAAAAATATATGTAAAAACAAATCTCCTTCCCTAACTTTATTACTGAAGTGAAATACTAATTTCCACATGTAAAATTTTGTAGAAAATTTCTTAAACACTGTGATTTTACAATAATAAAACAGTAATACATTTTGTGATACAATTGGATTGCATTATTGGGCTAAATGAGGTGTGGGAAATGTCCTCAGTGAACTCACATCATCTCTCAGCATGTTTGACAAGAAGTTCATCATCACACTGTGCTTCCTAGGATACTTCTGACACAGGGCACTGATGGCTTGGACCACAACCACCTGAAAAGTAATATAAATAGAATATTTTTTAAATACAAACATTTGACATATTGACTAATTATTAGACAATAAACTACCCTGTAGATGGAAATAAGGCAAACATTAACATAATCTCAAGTCTACTAAGCACCTTGAATTCATCCGAGATCTCAGAGACAAAGGAGGAGATCTGTTTCATTAGACGGTCCACACTGCTTTCACTGCCGGTCTTTAGTAGGGTGGTAATAGCCAGTGTAGCAATGCTGCGATTGGAGTCTGTAATTAGATTTTCCAAATCCAGGTTACAGGCTGTCACTGCAGATGGGTGCTTCATTGCCACCTAGTGGAGAAAGAATAAAACTGATTACAACCTTAAAAACCCATGAACGTAACGCTGGTTTACAGCTGAAATCACTAAAAAGCAGACTTGGCAGTGCAAATAAATGTGCTCTGTATGGCCTAGAATCACACACATGACACCTAGGCCTAAATGCTAGAGCAAGGGTGGCAACTTGCTGACTGGAAAAATAACCAACTTGACTGGAAGATGCCACACAGCAAATATATGTTGACATTTGCAACAATGACAATACTTTAATTTATTTATATTTTAATAATCATCATCAATTGTATTAGTGCCTCTGGGCCTCTACTGGATGAAGCACTGGTTTTCCAAAAATATATTTCCTCAGTTGATGTTTTGATGATGGGGTGAAGAGCACTGTCTAATATGTCAGTCAAAATATCTTACATGTGTTTTACTGGGACTGCAAAAGGCAACAGCATTTAATTTATATTTATTTTATTTATTCATAGTCATCAAACCATTCAGTAACCCTTCAGGCCCTTTGAATACGGGTCCTGTCATCTTGGAAAAGAACACTCATCAGGGTAAAGATGATCTGTTAAAGATGAAGAAGATATGTTATCTCAACTTACTTTATTGAGGGTCCTCACAGCTGCATAGCGCAGCGCCGCTTTAGGTGAGCTGCAGAATAGCTGGAGCACTGACCAAAAAAAACAGTACAGCAATTTTAATTAATAAACAAAAGGGTATGTAAACAGGCAACACACATAAAATGGAACAAGCAAGACACCAACCAGACACAGCAGGAGCAAGCTCTCTGGCGGTGCAGTTAGGCATATGGACAATAGCAGAGGCTGCTTCGTAGACCACCATCTCATGCTTATTCCTTAAACAGCTCTCAATAAAGTCAAACAGAGGGCTATCATGTCTGCAAAAGCACACACAGGTAAATGAAAGTATAAATTAAGTAAATAATAATAATAGCAGTGTTGGTTTCTGGTAGCAGATTAGTTTAAACATGAAAAAGAAAGTGCACCATTTAAAAAAGTGTGTGATTGAGTATCTGTACATACCCTCCCTCTGTCTCTTCCAGCAGCTTGCTGGCAATGCGAATCAGCATGCAGTAGGCAAAAGGAGACTTGAGACCGGACTTGGTGAACTTGTTGAGCATCTTAGTCACAGCAAGCCTATCATTTTTCCGCAGATGATACAGCAAACCTAGAGCATGGTACTGTAAATGAAAAAAGGGAGGTTACATATCAAACTGGAAAAATAGGGTTAATAAAACTATTTTAAAAAAATGAGATACACCAACCTGCACCATAATGTTGTCACTAGAGGCTGCTTCCTGAGCTTCATTCACCCAGCGCTTCACTACATCATAACTCATCTTCACCATGTGCTGAATGCAAACCAAACAGAAGGTTTTATTGCCATTTATAAATCTTATTATCTTTGTACAAAATTAATAGGAATGTGTTCTTACCAGAGAAGAGACAAGAGCTGAGCTGGAGACACTAGGCACCTTGTCCACTATAGCCTGTTTCATGTATCTCTCAATGGCTTGTAGCATAGTGGTCTGTTGGATAATCAATCAGCAAGAGTTACCTCATTTATTGGTGCTAAGGACAAACTGATACTCTACATGTGTGTCCTACTGTTGCATAACCTGCAAACATTTGCAGCCATTCTGCACAGACTTTTGCATCAAAATAAAAGAATGCTTAATATATTAACACAGTATGTAATCGCCTTTATTAGGACAAATTTAAACTTCTTTATTAAAGCTTATTAGGAAGTATTCAGACTCCTGCCTACACAGACAAGAATGACTGTGTCTATTGAAAGAAATGGGAGATTCACTATGGGTGATTAAGTGTTAAAAGATCGGTTACATACACTTAAAAACAAATAGTCTATTGTAATTTAGGAAGATTGTGTGAATGATTTTGATGATCAGTGTTCCAACAGTAAAACCACAGGAACAACACATTTAGAAATAATCAGGGATCTGCACTCACATCAGTAATTCTGCAGAGAGCTCTGATGGCAGGGCCTCTGTACACATCCTCCTTACCAGTCATGTCCTTGGTCAGACTAATACACAAAAACAGAGTGTTTATATTAAAACATGCTGGCATGCTGACAAGATCAAAGCAGCATTAAGAAAAACATTAAAAGTAATAATATAGTCATTAACACATTATGTGAACCTTTATATGAGTAACAGAAATCTAGTCACCTGCTTGTAACAATGATGACATCCTCAGAAATGTTGGCCATCTCTTTGATTGTTAGATAGCACATCCTTCGCAGAGTTTGCTAAATGCCAGAAAAGGTAAAAAAGGTTTAATAATTTTCATTTTTAATCATAGAAACAATTTTACAGTTATTTATAATAAATTAAATGTTTACATCATTTGACTGGAAGAGCCTTGTCATGGCAAAGAAAGCTTCAGTGGCCTCTGTGGTTCCAAAGTGCTCACCCTGGGAGAGAAAGATTTACATAAAAAGTGCATAAAACAAGAGCCCAAAAAACATAAGTAAAATAAGGTAAATGCTCTATTATGGAAAATTAATAACCTGGTTGAGCAAGTAGATAATTTTTGTCAGGATGTGAAGGCATCTTCGTGGGTTGATGGGTGTCTCATTAAAGATACGAGCCTTTAAAACAAAGACGTTTAAAACAAACTGATGAGCAATACTTAACTTACAAAAGCAAAACAAATGACACTAAATGCAGAACTCACCTCTTGCAGTACAGCACTCTTCTCCAGATGCTGAAATGGGTTGGAGCCACTTCCTATAAACAAGTAATTGGCAATTTTATGTTAGGCTAATTCTTTTACTGCCAGAAAGCTTTGCTTGAACAATGGTTTGAACAGAGTAGCCTGCATTTAAAGTTTACTTATTTATTTTAGCAAAACCAACTACACGGAGATGTTAAGATCTCTATTTTGGCTTCCAACAATAACTTAATCCCAACTAATGTATTTATGTCCCCACAGAATGAGTGTACATGTTTTGAATATTTATACTGTCTTTTTAAATTTCTTCTTGTTTCAGTACTAAAATTGTTCATGTTGTTTAAGTAAAGATTTATCAACCAGGTAAGAGCTGATAATACCCTCTATTGCAATACCAAATTGTTATATCTGCCCCTACTACTCAGATCTTCGTTTTTTAACATCCTCTTGCTCTGCTTTGAATCGTTTCAGCTACCACAATTTTTTTTTACTCAAATACAACTTTGAAAATAGTTCTGTTGTAGATTTAGTCCGGCAGGTATCTTCAATTTAAACTGAATACATTTTAACATTTAAATTACATCTACACTGAATGTTAAAAAAAATGACTACAAATTCAGCAAATATTACCTTTTGTTACTGACCAACAATACTATTCCACTAAGAAATGTAGCCACTTGACCAATTCTGTGCCTCTTGCACTGCATGTGAGATTCGATCAAGTTAAATTTCCATTTTACCTGGTCAAAAATAGGGTTTACAGTATGCACTGTTTAGGAGTTATTGGCAAATACAATATTTTGACGCATCTGGTTCTAACAACTGACATTCAAGCGTCTATGATTTTACACAGTGAAAGAGTAATTAATTATGGTTTAATATTTAAAATACTAAAATGACATTTTTAAGAGAAACTAAGAAGATTAAGAACACACTGAAAAACACTTTGGGCATGTCACTGTGTGGAATTAAAATAAGGTTAATTTTGACCGAAAGAAATACAGAATTAGATTAGATTAGATTAGATTAGATTACATTGATAGATTGATAGATAGATTCAACTTTATTGTCATTGCTCAGTACAGGTACAAGGCAAAGCAATGTACAGATGATCAACTCCCAGTGCAGAGAACTTTTTTAAATCAACTTTTACATTTGAAGTAACTTGCTGCACTGTATTTTCAACGAATAAACAAAAAGTGTAGCAAACATTTAAGAGTAAAACAGATGGCTGATATGCATAAAGTGTATAAACTGTAAACTGACAGTGACGTAAACTTAACTGGCTAACATTCACTACCAGACTAAACCTACACTTGCAGTAAGAGTTCAAACAAATAACATTCATGTCAACACATTTGTAACATATAACTATAATAAATGTTAATATAAGTTTATCAATGAGCTTGTAACATATATTTGCAGCTGATTTAACACCAGGTTGGTAACTAGCCGAAATTTTAGCCTGCCAAGCAATGCTAACACAGCTACCTCAACATGATAACTACTAATACTTAGCTATATAATTCTAAATATAAAGCATTTGCAGAGAATAAATAGACTTCTTACCGGCCTCCTCGTCCTTCTTATCAAATTTCTTTATCATTTTAGGGAATGTTTTCAGTAATAAGTGCGAGTGCTGATGTACAGATACCTAGCGTACACACAGCCGACTATCCTCCACGTCATCTACTGCAGTCTGCGGCTTCCAACATGGCACCTCACACACACTCACAAAATAAAAGTCTGACTGTAAAACACACAGTCCTGTCTTAATATTGGTGAGATAGCCATCATCTGTATTGTAGTAGTAGTTTATATATACACACGCACACAGTGGGTGCCAAAAGTCTAAGACAGCTAGTGAAAAATATTTCATTTTGCATTGTTTTTGAATTTAATAAGAAGAGAATCATATTCGTCTTTGTATTTGGTATGTTCCTTATTTGGCTGTAATGACAGCAAGTCAGTGGAGAAATGTCAATTGGTCTTCATTAGTCTTCAGAAAGTTGTTGCAAAAATGTAACGTGGTTTGTCAAAACAGAGGGAGGGTGTAGCATATATTATAAGAATGCAGAGGTACTTTTACTTTGATAGGGTAAACTTGATCTGTGCAGGTTCCCAACTCCAGAGTGGGCCAAACACCTCCAAACTTAAATATTTACAGTCAGGCATTATTGTTATTATGATTCAGCATTAACCGATCTCTCTCTCTCTCTCTCTCTCTCTCTCTCTCTCTCTCTCTCGATTATAAAACTCATCTAATAATGCCAAAGTCATAAACCACGATTCATCAATAATTAATACTTTCTTTGCATGTAGTATTTTGCATTAATGTAATGTAACATATGCTTTTATTGAAAATGATTTACTATTTACAGAATACAGTGCAAGCAACAGAGGCATAAGGGCCTTGCTCAGGGGCCAACAGTGCTGGCTATGTGTCATTTCTAAATTCACATTGTGATTACAGTTTGGATGCTGAATTTACTACCTGATCACTCTTTACACATTGTAAACAAGCAGGCGTTTAACTTAGGGTTTGTCTGGAATTTAAACCTGGGACCTCTCACACCCAAAGAGAGAATAATACCACTAGATCAACAAACCAGCTACCATCATAGCCTCACCTTCAGCAAATTCCTTCTTTCCCATTTACCTTTGAATTATTGAAAATGGACAATAGCACATTAAGTATGGTACAGATAGTTGTAGATTTGGATGTGTAATATGCAATGTATTGTACTGAAGGGTACTGTGCAATAAATAACATGCTTCCTATGTATGTTTTTGCAATATATATATACAACACCTCTCCCATTTCCATTCTTTGATTTCCCTTTGGGAATTAATGAAGTGTCGTATTATCTTAAATTAAAAAAACCAAGCCACAAACTAAGTTAAATTTTAGAAAGTCTATTTGTCTAGACTTGTAGATTACATAATTCACATTCTGCATGCTTTGTAAGATAGGCTATCATATTATTGTTTGTCTTTACTTTTCAACAAATCCTGATTCCTCTAATTCAAAATATTAAAGCAAATGAATGCACATGTCTAATAAAACCTTTATTGAACAAGACAATAATACAATAGTAATACATGGTTACAGCATGAGAAAGTACAGTGCACTCCTTTAAGCACATTAGTATGCAATTTAGGATGTAGCCTTAGCTCTGCTGCATTTATGTGCAACCCAAACTGTCAATTTGAATTACATTCCAGCATACATATGTTCCTTATGGTCAGAATTACAAGGACTGTAACAAGGTTCTATAAACTTATGCAGATGAGACTACTGTATTCCAGTATGGGATAAAATCAATTGCTGCACATGTTTACACTTGAGGCAGCTGAAAATAGTTCAAATACACATAAATTGTGAAGATTGTCTTTAATAATCAAATCAGTAATACTTTAAAATTGTAAACACATTAGTGATAATAGCATATAGAATAGAATATAGCAGTTATTGGCAACATTGGGTGATTATTAGTGCTTTACTTAAAATTGAAATGACATATAAATAGTAGCATTAGAGATCTTGCTACTATTATACCAAGTCACACTAAATACTTAATATTTAAAGACCTTACTATGAGCTTGTTGGACATGTTCCAGTTCATTCTTTAGCTGTTCAGTGGGGCTGAGGTCAGGGCTCTGTACAGGTCTCTGGAGTTTCTGGAGTTTTTCTTTTCTTTATGTCTTCACGTTGAATTTAAAATTTTGTATTTTGTCTGTATAGTGTATTTGAGACTTAAAACACAGACCAACCTATGTCAATTTGAAATGAGAGATGTATTAACAACTGTACTCTAATATGTCTTTTATTATCCTTTAAAGATTGTGGTGGACTAAAAGGATCTTTGACGCATGTCTATAACATGATAAGCAGGTGAAATGTAAACAAGCTGGCGTGGCTCTTTGGTTTTTAGATAATGCTTTCTTGGTCTTATGAGATACGAATTACTTATCCCGATATTCCATTTTATTTGTAAAATAAGGAACAAGGAATTATTTACCTGTGTACCTTCAGCATGGCTGGATTACTGACCGGGCCAGTGGGGCAAGCGTCCAGGGGCCCTTGAGGTCAGGGGGCCCCGGGGGGGCCCTGGCCCAAAACATTTTGCGATGCCTATCAACATTTATGATACAATATATTTTTATTTCCGAGGGCCCTCCATTTTAAGGATCCTCTGACTATTAGGGACTTTGACCCCAGGGCCTCTTGGGGGCCCTAGCCATGCTTTTGGGGCCCCTAGCCATGCTTTTGGGCCCTAGCCATGCTTTTGGGCCCTAGCCATGCTTTTGGGCACCTTATGAAAATGGATGAGGCGTTGTGGCACTGCTCTGACTTCGACTTCTGGCTATTAGGGGTCCTAGGAAAGAGGGGGGCATATTTTTAGAGGGCCCTGGTTATGAGAGCCCCTACCAGGGGGCCCTAGCCCTACCAGGGCATACCATTAGAGGGCCCTTGATCACGAGGGCCCCTGCTATGGGGCCCTTGACTCTTTGCCCAGGGGCCCAGACTATCCTTAATCCGTCCTTGACCTTCACTAGGATTACTTGTACACATCAAATGGCTCCAGAGAGTGGAAACATTAAATTAATTACACTGAGTACACTGAGTAAGTTAATACATCAAGTGGTTAAATTATGTAATTAATAAAAAATTTTGAGTGATTATTAATGCAACCCAGATAATAACAGTAGGCTATTTGTTAAGAATAAGCACTAATAAAACGTCAGTATTGCCAGTATCAGCTGTAATCACAACAATTATTCACTCATTGAGTAATCATTATTATGTGCTCCATCATTTAAAACATACTGAAGGTGCTGTAAAGCGCGCTGACCGGTGAAGCTTCACCTCCTCTTGCCGATCTGCGCCATGAGGCGCGCGTTGTGCGCAGCTTTAGCGCGCAGGCTGTTTGCTCGGGCGATGTCGAAAAGCACGTTCATCAGGTTGGTGGGCACATCTAAGGACAAAGTCACTCTGCTGCGCCGATCACTTCTCGCACTGTTACCGTACATCTTGCTCCTGAGTAAAGTGTGGCTCAAGAACTTGTAGCTGGATCCGGGTACAGTCCTCCTGTCCCGCGATTCTTCGGGTGAGAGCGCGTCTTCTGAGCGCAGCGCAATGTGCGCGTTATCGTATAGAGAATTCAGAGCTCGATTATCATCATCATTGTCCGTGCTGGAGAGAAGATCATTACTGCACAGAAAACCAGACTCAGTGTTGGATGTGCGTAAACAGAGGCTGGAGACAGGGGTGCAGAGCATGGCCAATACGAGAAGAATCTTCAAGAGTGGCATCTTGCTCTCCTGCTGGTCAGAAATACGCAGAATTAAATTGTACTTTTACTCTTAAATGCGTGACAATCCATATATTAAACATATATAACATAAGGTCAGTGCATTTTAAACACTTTTTTTCTAATTCTTTGATTTTGCAACGTCAGCGTAATGACATAGTGGCTTGAATAATCGTCTATTTGGGTCTTACCTGCAGTTCAAGCCCATTTGTTTACAGTTATATAAGTCTATTTAGGGCAGCTTGTGCAGTGGGTGCTGTAAATCAATATGGGTTCTGGGAATCTAGATCAGATTTTTGCCTCCGATTTGAGAAAACTACACGTGTTTTTCTCCAGATACTCCGGTTTCCTCCCGCCTCTCAAAACATGCGGAAAGTTAACTGGCTTATCCAAATTGCCCATTGGTGTAATTATGTGATACTTTATGATGAATGCATTTTGTCTTTGCAAGTTATGACAAATGAGTAAAAGCGTAAATTGTAAAAAAAAAAAAAAAAAAAGCTTAATTGTATGTAACAACAACACAGCATTGGATAATGTGATCTTATGTTACAATTTAACAGTAACAGAGTATGGCAAGATAAATAAATACAAATAAAAACAGATAAATAAGAACATACCAAACGAATCATAATTTATTATTATTATTATAATTATCATAATCATTATTATTATACCCCACTGTGTTAATCGATCCTGGTCCTGGAATGCTGTTGGCATGCACTGTTTCTCTTCTGTCAACATACAGTTCAACACTAAACTAAGTGTATTAGAGAGGGAAAATAAGTACAGACAGGATAGTACAGACCAGGATTAAAAAACACTGTCCTAATCACCAGTACAGTCTGTCCAGTACTGAACAATATGCCCATCTGGTGATAATTAACGTTCTAAGCGCACGGATCCAACGCGCGTAAAAGCGCAAAGTGATGTAAATTGCATACCTGAAGCCCTGGATTTGGTTACCGCAGGTTAGATCCGAAGTCTACTCAGTGGCAATTAGTCACAATTCCGAGGTAAGACAAAGTAAAGAAGAAACAGAATGAAATGTAGTAGCCTAAGTGAGCACTTTAGAGCTGCGTGCAGAATAAAGTTATAAAATGTGTTGATCGCAGTGCTTCCCTGCTAAAGCAGATGGTATGGACACGCCGGACGGGGAGTCATTTAGTACAGCCCAATTACACCAGCAATAACGTCATCCAGATCCAACTGCTGTAAACACTCAGCACAAGGACCTGGGATTACCACCCGTTGTCCAAAACTTTCTTCACAAAACTAGTTGCGCGTCAGTGAAACTGTTACGTCCACCTCGCTCCTCGTTCTCTTCGTAATTACTTTTTTCTTTACAGATATTATACAGTTTTCACCTGATAAAACTAAATTCAAAAACCATAAAATTGAGTTTATGTACTAAGCTCATGTGGAAAGGCAGGAGAGGGGGCAATATCAGAAACGATAACAATTCATTTTAAGGAGCTAATGAAGATAAGGAACAAATTTGCCTGTATAGCATCTTTAATTCACCTGCAAACGGATCTCGAAGCATTCTTCAATGAGAAAATCTTTCAGTTGATTCAAGGGATCTATTTTACAGTTCACATTCAACTTCCCATAATGGTTTGATGATTTTTAAAAACTTGACCTAATTTTGGTGTTCATTAAACCACTTTTTCACTGTATGTGTTGTCACATTACATCCATAAATATCTTTAAAAACAATCTTCAAAAAACAATAACTGGATCACATCATTTTCACAGTATGGCCTTACACAGACCATAGTTTGCTACTATACTTAACAGTTTGCAGCAGGTATTATGGGCTAAAAACACTTTGGCTTCCTTTTCATCAGATTATATAATTGTTTTGCTTAGGAGTTTAGGTTTTGTGCTCCAAGTCATGCATCTTTGCACAGTGGCAACTCTCATGTGTTTATGTACTATACAGTATACTGGCTTACAGAGGTACTAATTTCCTATGTTTTATTGCTGGTTTTGGAACATTTAGCAACTATCCTGCAAAAAGCTGTCCATCAACTACCCCCCCCCCCCCCCCCCCCACCCCCCAATGCTGTTGTTTCATGATTGACATACACTGCCATGTTATATTCAATGCATTAAATTATATTTCTGCTTTTGTGCCTGATGACCCTGCAATCTGGGCTTTTTTAGCTGGCACATATAGCTTTTACATTGCATCAGACCAGCACAAGCATTAATTTTATTATAAAATGGGATTTTAAGTTTTTTATAATTGTTATACAGGTCATTATAACTGTTAGTCAGGAGCTTTATTATTGTTCAAATCACTTCCCATGCTCACTTATGTTTTTTTGGCTGAATGGTAGCGAATCCCTGTGGTCATGTTCTAAAATTTCTAAAAAGTCTTTTAAAAACAGTGTGCAGTGTTTACGCATAATTTATGGAAACCAGCTTTATATTATTGTCCTTAAGTTTGGATATAATGTCCAGCTATTCTCATCCGTTTAGCAGTCTAGTGTTTTTTTATCTGAACAGAACAAAACCATGCACATTCTGTAAATTCAGACTAAGCATCACTTTATGATGGAACCATGATTAAAATAAAACAAGTAGTACATAATAAAGACAGCATTTTATTGAAATATCAGGTTCATATATCAGCGATTTATAAATTCAATAAACATTCTGTGAATGCTATTGAAACTATGTTAATTGGTAAATGCAATATTAGCAACATCATTATATACAGTCTAGCCTAAGCACCTAAGGCAGAGACTGATTGATCATTTACTAACGAACCTCTTGGAGCTTCTGTGAAAACTAATCGCTCAGAACTCAATATTAACAGTAATTATGGCTTTGACCATTAAAGCACTCCCAAAAAAGAATGGTTAGGCTGTTCCCAGGTCATTAAGTCAAAACGGATTTAATGATTACTTACGGGCATGGCAATACTGTACATTTGCATCATTTAAACCTTAACAGTGCTCCCAAAGTTTTGTATTATGCTGGACCAAGTTAAAGTTTTTGAGATTGGGTCTCAAAACACCTGTACCCAGATCAACTGTAAGTACAGTTTATTGTTTTCTGCTGATCCATGCAGGCATCCAGGAAGGTGGTTGGGGCTGTCAAGCATTTTGGCATTTTGCTGTGTTGCTAATGAAACTTGCTTGTACATTTAATCTGTACAGAATGTTCACGGTGCACTTACATCACAGTAGGTGTGACTACATCTTTTGAATCTTAGGTCACCATCTAAACCACTGTAAACAGTGCAACTTGAAAGTTTGAATTTCGCATTTTCCTGTGCATTTTACTCACAAACACCTTAGACTTACTAGTATTCTGTTTATAATGAATATAATAATGTAATAATAAATGTTAATTTTCAATACCAAAAAACAATTAAGCCAAATGAAAAGCAAATAAAACAATAGATGTTAGTAAGTTGTATGGATCAGAACATACAAGCTGTTTAATACAGAGCATAATCAGGGCTGTAATATGAAGGTGTCAGTGACAAAAATTACAATCAAGTCCTAAAAAAAGGGAATACAATAACTCAACATAAAGTATTTGGTTAATTTTTTGTTTTAAAACTCCCTGGGTGGTGCCCAGGTGGCACAGCGGGATATTCTGCTAGCACACCAGCACCGAGTTTTTGAACTCCTCGGTGCATAATTGGCAGTGCCTGCTGCAGATATTAATTGGCCACCGTATCTGCAGGGTGGGGGCCGGACTATGTGTGGGTGGGTAGCTGTTCATACGCTGTGTAAGGACCCTGATTGGCAGAAAAGACACCTGTGCAGAAAGCAGGGGTGAGAAGAAGAGGGCTGTACACGTGTCGGAAGAGGCATGTACAGCGACGAGCTCTCCTCGGATGCAATCTGGTATCTCTCAGCAGCGGAAGACAAAATTGAGTGCACTAAATCGGGAGGAAAATAAAAATGCATTTAAAAAAAAAATCCGTGTCAGACCACACGAGCGGAAAAAACACTGCTTCAGCCAGCAAGGTGGAGGGCTGTGTCTTAATCTGCATAAAACATTGCATACAGCATGCTTGAAATAGTAACCTTGCCATTGGTGATCTATGTGCAATTAAGAGTGTTGGTGGCTCTACATTGGACATACTGTAGGTGTCAATGAGAGAGGATTGCTTTGTGCAGCGTTTTCTCAAATCAAATCAAGGTTTATATGTCACATACATGGTCATACACAGTACAACTGGCAGTGAAATGCTTTAGTGACTGCTCCGCCACAGTAATTACAAAAACTACAAAATAGTTAAAAAATATATTATACAAAAAATATAGAATGTTTTTAAAAGTAAGAATCTAGAAACATTAGAACAATTAACAATATAATTAAAAAGAGCAATTTAAAGTAAAGTGAACATTAGAAGAATTAACAATATAATTACAAAGGGCAATTTAAAATGAACAAGTGTGTAACGTAAAGTGACAAGTAGTGCAGAACATAATGCTACATAATGCTATACAGATGTGATAAATAATAAATACACAAATACTAATCTATACATATACATATAAAACAGTATACACGCATATACTTATATACACATACATATGTCCACATACTGTATATACACATACATATACAGTGTATCACAAAAGTGAGTACACCCCTCACATTTCTGCAGATATTTAAGTATATCTTTTCATGGGACAACACTGACAAAATGACACTTTGACACAATGAAAAGTAGTCTGTGTGCAGCTTATATAACAGTGTAAATTTATTCTTCCCTCAAAATAACTCAATATACAGCCATTAATGTCTAAACCACCAGCAACAAAAGTGAGTACACCCCTTAGTGAAAGTTCCTGAAGTGTCAATATTTTGTGTGGCCACCATTATTTCCCAGAACTGCCTTAACTCTCCTGGGCATGGAGTTTACCAGAGCTTCACAGGTTGCCACTGGAATGCTTTTCCACTCCTCCATGACGACATCACGGAGCTGGCGGATATTCGAGACTTTGCGCTCCTCCACCTTCCGCTTGAGGATGCCCCAAAGATGTTCTATTGGGTTTAGGTCTGGAGACATGCTTGGCCAGTCCATCACCTTTACCCTCAGCCTCTTCAATAAAGCAGTGGTCGTCTTAGAGGTGTGTTTGGGGTCATTATAATGCTGGAACACTGCCCTGCGACCCAGTTTCCGGAGGGAGGGGATCCTGCTCTGCTTCAGTATTTCACAGTACATATTGGAGTTCATGTGTCCCTCAATGAAATGTAACTCCCCAACACCTGCTGCACTCATGCAGCCCCAGACCATGGTATTCCCACCACCATGCTTGACTGTAGGCATGACACACTTATCTTTGTACTCCTCACCTGATTGCCGCCACACATGCTTGAGACCATCTGAACCAAACAAATTAATCTTGGTCTCATCAGACCATAGGACATGGTTCCAGTAATCCATGTCCTCTGTTGACATGTCTTCAGCAAACTGTTTGCGGGCTTTCTTGTGTAGAGACCTCAGAAGAGGCTTCCTTCTGGGGTGACAGCCATGCAGACCAATTTGATGTAGTGTGCGGCGTATGGTCTGAGCACTGACAGGCTGACCCCCCACCTTTTCAATCTCTGCAGCAATGCTGACAGCACTCCTGCGCCTATCTTTCAAAGACAGCAGTTGGATGTGACGCTGAGCATGTGCACTCAGCTTCTTTGGACGACCAACGCGAGGTCTGTTCTGAGTGGACCCTGCTCTTTTAAAACGCTGGATGACCTTGGCCACTGTGCTGCAGCTCAGTTTCAGGGTGTTGGCCATCTTCATGTAGCGCAACCATTCGTCTTTTAAGATCCTCAGAGAGTTCTTTGCCATGAGGTGCCATGTTGGAACTTTCAGTGACCAGTATGAGAGAGTGTGAGAGCTGTACTACTAAATTGAACACACCTGCTCCCTATGCACACCTGAGGCCTAGTAACACTAACGAGTCACATGACATTTTGGAGGGAAAATGACAAGCAGTGCTCAATTTGGACATTTAGGGGTGTAGTCTCTTAGGGGTGTACTCACTTTTGTTGCCGGTGGTTTAGACATTAATGGCTGTATATTGAGTTATTTTGAGGGAAGAATAAATTTACACTGTTATATAAGCTGCACACAGACTACTTTTCATTGTGTCAAAGTGTCATTTTGTCAGTGTTGTCCCATGAAAAGATATACTTAAATATCTGCAGAAATGTGAGGGGTGTACTCACTTTTGTGATACACTGTACATATAAATTAGATTGTGCAAGTTGTGTAAATTGGTCCTAAATGCTATTTTCGTTGAGGACTCGAATAGCTTGTGGGAAAAAGCTCCTCCTCATCCTCTCCGTTTTGGCTTTTAGAGCACGTGATGTGATGTTTCCCGTTATGATGGATTCAATGGTGCAGGTGTAGACCATTGAAGCGTCTGAGGTGATAAAGACGCTGACGGGCCTTCTTTGCCAGCGCAGTGGTGTGGCAAGACCATGACAGGTCCTCAGAGATGTGAACTCCAAGGTACTTGAAATTGTCTACTCTTTCCACTGCGGTGCCACTGATCATAACGGGGTGGTAGTTTCTCTCCTGCTTTATGCTGCAGTCCACTATCAGCTCCTTTGTCTTGCTGACGTTAAGGAGGAGATTGTTGTCCTGGCACCAGTCCTCCAGGTGTTTAATCTCCTCTAGGTAGGCCCTCTCATCATTGTTAGAGATCAGGCCCACCACAACAGTGTCGTCAGCAAACTTGACAATGGTGGTAGAGCTGGAAGTGGCCACACAGTCATATGTGTACAGTGAGTACAGCAGGGGGCTCAGGACACAGCCCTGGGGGGCGCCAGTGCTAAGGGTGAGTGTGGGTGAGATGTGTTTTCCTACCCGCACAGCTTGTGGTCTGTCCGTCAAAAAGTTAGAGATCCAGTGACACAGGGATGGATGAAGTCCCAGGTTCTCCAACTTGATGGTTAGTTTAGAGGAGATAAACGTGTTAAATGCTGAGCTGTAGTCAACAAACAGCATTTTAACATAATTACCCCTCCCAGCGTCCAGGTGTGATAATGTGGTGTGAAGGAGGTAGGTGATGGCATCGTCTGTGGAACGATTGTGGCGGTATGCAAACTGTAAAGGGTCCATAGAGTCCGGAAGTGATGAGGTGATGAAGTCTCTGATGATCCTCTCGAAGCACTTCATCACGACTGATGTCAGGGCCACTGGGCGAAAGTCATTGAGGCAGGCTGGCTGGTTCTTCTTCGATACTGGAACGATGACGGACTGTTTGAAGCATGCTGGTACGATGCACTGGGTCAGGGACAGGTTGAAGATCACCGTGAACACCGGTGCTAGCTGGTCCGCGCAGGCTTTTGATGCCATTTTCTGCCATTGTCACCATGATCACAATCAAGCCATTTATGAAATAATAAATAATTGTAAATAATTATTAACAGGAGCATTAAAGTTGTTCAATGAAGGGCTGTGCTCATACAACAATATAACAAAAAATGTAAAATTGTTCTCTAGTCAGAGAAACAAGAAAACATTTACAAATAGTACTGTGTATTAAGATCAGTTATTTTAATTTTAGGTACATTTTTACATTTTTAGGCACAATTGTGTTAAGCCACAAAGCACATAACGGCTCACATACAATAACTGATTAGCCAACAAAGGTAAAACCTAAACAATATCACAAATATGGTTAAAAGTTGTAATAAAAGTTACTAGCACACAGTTCCATTGCCTTTAACAAGTACTCATCAACCATTGTGTAGCTAACACAGGCAGTAGTTATTTTAAAGTTTTTTTTTGTTGTTTTTTTTATCCAAGGTTTCTCATTACTATGCTGTAAGGTTTCCTGCGGCGTTGGGGTTAACCTACCTTGGAACAAAGGCCTTAAATTAGAGGCCTCCTAATTAAGGCTGACAACCTGCAGCTGTGCCTGCTTATTTAAGCAGGCACCATGCAGCCACAGGTTGTCATGCCTTTAGCCCTGTTTGGTTTGGTTTGGTTTCTTTCAGTTAAAGTCGGCTTTTTGTTTTTCAGTCCCAGCCACAGCAACGTGTGGCTGGTGACCTAGCCATCGGGCTCCCTGAACTGCGCGACGGCGATTTCGGGGTGTCCCTTGTGCTAAACAGGTGTGCTCCTTCCCGATCATGCTGAGGGTTTTCTCTTGTTTCCTATAGGTGTGCTTCTGCCCGGTGACAGCTAGGTGCGGCTGGAGACAGAGCCACCGGTTTTCCCGGACTGCGCTGAGGCGAGTTCGGACTTTTCTCTCATTTCCTATAGATCGGCTCAATCACCAGCTGTGTTGTGAAATTTTTTTCAGGCTTCTCTCTTGCTACTCTTCTATAAAGGCAGTTATATCCAATGACATTGGTTATAGTTGTTATATGAGCATTGTCACCATTCACTCACTTTGGCACAGTGGTAGATGGTGATGTTGCAGTGCTGTGAAAAAGCATTTGCCCATTCTCAATTCCTTCTACTTTTGCATGTCTCAGATCATCAGACTACTTTTATTATCAAACATAACCAAAAAGAACACAATGCATGAGAATATGGGATAAACCTTCCCACAACCCCATCCTTCCCACACACACTCAAAAAAAAAAACCCAAACTGTTTTCAGGAGTCTCCCTCTGGTCTCAGGAGACACGACTCAACAAATTGATTTGAAGCAAAGCCAACATGGCAGCATTTGTACACAGGATGAAGCTTACCAAGAACTGTACGATAGCAAGTGAGACAGAGGTCACGATGTAAACCCACGCAGTTTCACACACAGGTACACGCTCGCATACAGTCAGCATCGTACTTCCCAAAAGCAGCAAATGTTTTGCCATTTTAATTCCGGACAAATTATTTAGATGAAGTTCATTAATAACAAACTGATGTACTAAAATGTTATAAATAAAAAAGTAAGATTTTTAAAAAAGTAGCTCATTTAAATTGTGGGACTTCTTTTCCAGCCTGTTTAATTTGCAGAGAGTCTGTGTAAGTATTTTATGGATCATATGTAATTACTTTACAAGGATAAAAAAATCTAAATCTTGTTGAGGTCTATCAGTATGGTAGAGACATAACATGCTGAAGGTGATGTTCATTAATTAACCAAATCCAGAACCTCTATAGAAGATCAGCAAATAAGAAGCCCTTAAAAAAAAAGCAAAACAGTATCAAAACAGTGATGTTTTGACTGTAGTCAAAAGTCAGATTTATTAATATAGTTATTGCCTAGACAAAGTGATCTAAATCCCAGTTTCTGACAGTAATTTATATAAAAATAATATGTTGGTGGCTGAACACTTATCAAAGACAGCACAGAAGAAATGGCTCAATGAACAGTTGGAAAACTACTTTTTTTATCATGTCACAAATCCTGTTGGACTAAAATCATTTACAGTATCCATGCATTCATGTTTTGAGAATAAAATAATACATACAAACATCACAGTGCAACAATATCTGGCTCCATAGTGTACGTAGTGTATATCCTGCAGTTGTACAATTACCAACACAAAAAACTCAATACAATTTCAAATAAACAAAATGTTAGCTATACATACAGTAATCACAGTAGTGTCACACAACCAATAAGACAATTAATATTTTACACAATGATCAATTACTAAAAAACAAAACAAAAAAGTAACTATCAAGCATTTAACAGATTAATTATCTTTATCTCTAAAATTATAAAAGCCATCATTATGGGCTACTCTGAATGCTTTATTGCTTATTATAGGCTGGGAATACCTTTCTGGACCATGCTGCAGTAGTTCTGGCAGTCGTGTTTTGTGCTAAAACGGTTTCTGTTTCCACCACAGCCAGTGTAGATGAAGGGACGGCATGTTTCAGAGCTCGAGTGGAAGTACCAGAGCAGCATGTACTCAGAGCAGTGGCCCTCAGACATCGGTTCAAGACATACATTGGAGGCAGCACCTGCAGATGGTATTAATAATACATCATTTCACACTCATTTTACTATGTTTTTGATGACTATTTGCATGGGTGTACATGTAAATGTTCATATTAACTGTGTAATTTTGGCAGGAAATCAGGTAAACTAAATTCACTTCAGTTAGGTGTGTCTATATTTTTAGCTGGTTGTGTAGTAGGATAGTGTAATGTGAACCCTTTACCCGATGTCATCTTAAGTGAGTGTCTTCGAAATCTCTTCATCTGGCTTGTCTCTTTAACAACGTCTAAAAGGCACAGGCAGTGGTATTTAGTACATTAATTTAGGTACATCTGAGTTTCAAACACTATATTTAGTTCTAAAATGAAAGTCTTGAACTTTTAAAGTCCACAGCTCCATCTTTTACATAACAGTATCAGGTGTGTGCCTCTTTTTTTCAGACACAAATAGCAAAGAAAACAACAGGATTTCACAAAAATGGCAAAACAATTTCTGAGCAGTTCTCTGCTTTCTGATTGCCTCAGTCAGGCAATTTTAGCCTACTCCTCTCAGCAGAATTGAGTTACACAGCAACTCTGATTGAGTTAGTACCAATACACTTTAAAACTACCTGTTCAGTGTCTGTCCTGATCCTGACACAGTTTGTATGATTTTATTACTGTAAAATGCATTTTTTAAACCAGACAGACCCTAGTGCAAAATGTTCCAGTTTTGTTCCAGTACTGATGATTTCCCTAGTAATAATGTCTTTTTTTTTTCCCTACAATGGATTTCACTTTTCCTTGTCTATTTAATATTGTGAAGTCATCATATACTCAGGAGAGATATTTGCAGCTCTTAAGATGTTATTTTGGATCTTTTGTATGAGTTAAGTCATTGGGGATATAAGCCAAGCAATTAGGGTTAAAGGGCCTTGTTTAAGTGTTTGGCAGTGTCACTTGGTAGCACTGGGATTTCATAACCATATAAACAAATTTTATTTATTCTGTCAAACAAAGTGTAATTATATTATGAATTTTCGGAATGCTTACCTGTTCTATTTAGATGGATCAATGTTGGCTCAGTTGCTAAAACTGTAGGTAAAGCAGTTGTTAGCTCCTCTGTCTGCTTATCCATCTTTTTAGGAAGGTTATGAATAAGAAGAGGAATAAACTCCTTCATTTCCCTCTCCTCTTTTAGAATGCTGTCCTCATCTGGATCTCTGGTGTTCGTGACAAAACTGTATTCTTTTCCTTGATCAAACATAGAAAACAGAAATCTTTTCACAGTTGTGTTTGACTAATGTAATTTACAGAAAATCTGTAGGCTGTACATGTGATAGAACACTGATAGAACTAAATGAGTCCTTAATGAGAAAACACAATATTGCAAATACATAATATTTTATTAGGTTATTTTCTCTTTATGTCCTTTGTGAATGAAGTGTCATGGCAGTTAGCTTAACAGTCTGTTCCACTAAGGACACTGTGAAACACAACAGATGGTGGAACCCATGGGGCCCCTATATTTCAGCAGCAGGAGATTCAGAGAACATAACTGTATACAGAAAAGCGCGAATACAAATGACCATACACATTACAGACCACCCACACAAGCACACAAACACTAGTCAAGGTAGTGCCCTGAAAAAAGTATTTGCTTCATCCAGATTTCTTTTCCTTTTTTAATCATTATTTTTCTAATAGCTTTCAAACAGATCTGCTATGAAAATGTAATATAGGCAAAGACAAACTGAGCAAACACAAGTAAATACAGTTTTTGATCATGTGATTAACAAAAAAGCAAATTACCCAACATCTACTAGCCCTGTAAAAACACCCTTAATTGTTAATCAAACAAATTTCATTAATAATTCTGTTTATTTAGACTAGACACACCTAGGCTGATGAATCTCCACACCTTTAAATGGAATCTTTCCAGCATGTGAACTAAGCTGAATGTAGCACTCTCTGTAACAATTATAAGTTTCATCTTCCAAAACATTAGTTTCTAATGCTCTGGGGCTTCAACCATTATCTTCAAACAGTGGTGAATCATTCCTAGAAGTTGCTGGACTACCAACATTTCTCCAACAGCACAATAACATACGCTGATCAGCCATAACATTAAAACCACCTCCTTGTTTCTGCACTTACTGTCTATTTTATCAGCTCCACTTACCATATAGGAGCACTTTGTAGTTCTGCAATTACTGACTGTAGTCCATCTGTTTCTCTACATACTTTTTGTATGTATTTTGTAGCCTGCTTTTACTCTGTTCTTCACTGGTCAGGACCCCCACAGGACCACCACAGAGCAGGTATTATTTAGGTGGTGGGTCACTCTCAGCACTGACATGGTGGTGGTGTGTTAGTGTGTGTTGTGCTGGTATGAGTGGATCAGACACAGCAGCGCTGATGGAGTTTTTAAATACTGTGTCCACTCACTGTCCACTCTGTTAGACACTGGTCCACCTTGTAGTTGGACCACCTTGTAGATGTAAAGTCAGAGACGATCGCTCATCTATTGCTGTTGTTTGAGTTGGTCATCTTCTGGACCTTCATCAGTGGTCACAGGACGCTGCCCACGGGCCGCTGTTGGCTGGATATTTTTGGTTGGTGGACTATTCTCAGTCCAGCAGTAAAAGTAAGGTGTTTAAAAACTTCAGCAGCGCTGCTGTGTCTGATCCACTCATACCAGCACAACACACACTTACACACCACCACCATGTCAGTGTCACTGCAGTGCTGAGAATGATCCACCACCCAAATAATACCTACTCTGTGGTGGTCCTGTGGGGGTCCTGACTATTGAAGAACAGCATGAAAGGGGGCTAACAAAGCATGCAGAGAAACAGATGGACTACAGTCAGTAACTGTAGAACTACAAAGTGCTTCTATATGGTACAGTAGTGTTCAAAATAATAGCAGTCCAACACCATTAACCTGATAAATCACTGTTTTTAGTAGAAATGCTATTTCTACATAGCAAAAAATTGGCTTGAAAGTGTAGTAGAGTAATGAAAACAAAACAAACCCAACAATAAGGACATGCATCCCACTCATTCTGAGTAATCGAAGCATTGATTGAAAGGGGGTTGTTCAAAATAATAGCAGTGAGGAGTTCAATTGGTGAAGTCATTCATTCTGCAGAAGAACGGGTGTCAATTTTGGCCCTTATTTAATGTAGGAGGGTGGCAAATGTTGCACAGGTTGGTCATAGCACATTTCCTTTTGAAATACTGGGTAAAATGAGTTGTTCCAGACATTGTTCTGATGAACAGCGTACTTTGATTAAAAAGTTGATTGTAGAGAGAAAAAACATACAGAGAAGTGCAGCAAATTATAGCCTGCTCAGCTAAAATGATCTCAAATGCCTTGAAGTGACCACCAAAACCTGAAAGATACGGAAGGAAGCGTGGAACTACTGTTCAATTGGATCGAAGATTAGCCAAAATAGCAAATACTCAGTCAATGATCACCTCCAGAAAGATCAAGGAACATCTAAATTTACCAGTGAGTACAGAAGATGATTAAATGAAGCCAATTTACCAGCAAGAACTCCTTGCAAAGTCCCGTTGTTAAGAAAAAGACGTGTCCTGAATGGGTTAACATTTGCCAAGGAACACATTGACTGGTCCAAAGAGAAATGGCTCAACATTTTGTGGACTGGTGAAAGCAAAATTGTTCTATTTGGGTCTAGTGGCCGTAGACAGTATGTCAGACGACCCTCGAGCACTGAATTCAAGCCAAAGTTCACTGTGAAGACAGTAAAACACGGTGGTACAAAATGATGATATGGGGATGTTTATCATACCATGGTGTTACGCCTATTTATCACATACGAGGGATCATGGATCAGTTTAAATATATCAGAATACTTGAGCAGATCATGTTGCTCTATGTCGAAGAAGAAATGTCCTTAAAATGGGTGTTTCAATATGACAATGACCCAAGACATCTTGGTTACAGACAAACAAGATTGAGGTAATAGAGTGACCAGCCCAATCCCCTGACTTCAATCCCATAGAGAACTTGTGGGCTGATATCTGAAACGCGTTTTTTTGAGGCAAAACCCAAAATTGCAGAAGAACTGTGGAATGTAGTCTGATCATCCTGGACTGGATACCTGTTCAGAGGTGCCAGAAGTTGGTTGACTCCATGCAACACAGATCTTGGAAACAATTGTTCTGCCACTAAATATTAGTTCAGTAATTTAAAGTAAAGTGAAACCTCAAACATTTTTTCATGTTATAGATACATTTTTTGAGTTTTTAAAGAAAAATGCTGGCACTGCTATTATTTTCAACAGCCTAATATTCATTTTTCTTAATTTTCTGTAAAGGATTGACACAAACTGACTAAATTGTTTTAATGTTTAGAATTAAAAGTGTAGTATTTTCAGTGCATTTGCATTTATGGAAATAAAAGTTTTTATAATGATTTTGTGCTTTATTAGCTTTTTTTAAATCACTGCTATTTTTTTGAACACCACTGTAAGTGGAGCTGATAAAATAGACAGTGAGTGTAGAAACAAGGAGGTGGTTTTAATGTTATGGCTGATCAGTGTATTTATGAAGTCACAAAAGGACCCAATTTTTTGTTAATTATTCCACATTTATAAAATGGTCACAATTGTATCAATGAAAAAATTGCAAGATGGAAACTACTGCTAAACAAGAAAAAAGGACTGTCTTACATTTGTCGAAATACCTTGATTACTTACAAGGCTTTTGGGCTAATGTTTGTGGACTAAAGAGTTAGAAGTGAGAATGTACTGAAAAAGTTCTTGGGATTTTTGGCCATGAATCTGAAGCTCAAGCACAGTTGGGTTGTGAAGCAAGCCAGTAATTTAAAGGCACAAAATCAAGTCCACCTCTGAACAGCACAAAAACAAGGTTTCAGAATGGCTTAGTCAAAGTACTGACTGGAACCCCTTCGATAATCTGTGGCAGGACCTTAAATGGCCCGCACGTACTCAAAACCTCTTAAATAGAAAAAAGAGTAAATGGCTGATCTTATTGGATTTGATATAAAATTGATATATTTGCTACTTTTTACTCATTATTCTATACTGCAGTTAGCTGTATTCTTTGGGTCATTTTCATTTTGCTGGATCAACTCTCTCTCCTATTGTGTGTGTATTTGGCTTTCTGTTTTTGTATTTGACCGCATTCGTGACTTCTCACAGTTTAACTTCAGAGATTCATGGATTCAAGTTCCTTGGACTTTATTGTTTATTTTTTACTAACAATGCTGTGCAAATCGTGGGCTATTGTACACTCAGGTATACTACGTCCAATCAATTTAAATAGCAGCAGGTGGACTCCAGTTGAATGCTAGACCCATCTCAATGATAAATAAACCAAACTAAATGTATCTGACCACAATTTAGAGTACCACAGCAAATAAATTAGTAGAGTTGTAAATAAAGATTTCCATACTTCCAATCTTCACTTAATCACCTATAATGACTATTATAAATATTTAAAATCAAAGCCACAACACAGTAAAGTTTGCAAAAACTCAAGGGGTCAAAATACTTTCTGAATCCACTGTAGGTTGCATAACTTTTTTCTTTTAACAAATAAAAATATGACTCCTGTTTTACATTACATTTTGATTGAGAATCTAAAACCATTTAGAGGAGCACAGTGTTGTAGCTCTGCTTATGACAATGATTACTGACTCACCACACTTTTCCACCATTTCTTTGCTCACCAGTTCCTTCACCTCTTCTACCTCCAAACAATATGATCAAAAAGAATAATTAAAAACGTGTCATATGTAAAATTAAACTTATAAAAGTCTAGAGAAAGCCTGCAGAATTATTTAAGAAAATCACACAGACTTACTGTAAGCCCTGGATCGCCTTTCTCCCCTTTTGTTCCTTCCAATCCTATCTCACCCTAGGGACAACAAAATAGATAAGATTGCTTTTGTCTAAAAATGGCTTTTTACTATTTTCCAATCTGACTGGACTTGAAGTTCACTGCATTATGATTTTTTGGGTCTAATTTAGGCACAAGTAATAACATTATTAATCATGTTTGAAATGAAGCAATTGTTTTAGCATTGCATCAAAAGCACAAGAAGGAAAATCTAATGACCTAATTAGGTGCTCTGAAATATTGTTCTGGATAATGACAACCACTGTTTTAATGAAGCACTACTTATGGAAAAGCTTACATCCAGGCCTCTTTGTCCTGAAATTCCAGGTGGACCTCTCTGACAGGGCTTTCCTCTTCCTCTTCTTCCCCTTTCTCCCTGAAAAAGAAGCTAAGTCTCAATAAATCTAACACACACCACAACATAAAATACTTGTCAGTAACACAATTAATTAGCTGAACTAAAACATCCTGAATTAAGCATGACAACTAGAAAGGCAATATAGTTTTGTACAGCGAAATGGCTTCTAGCAAAGCGTTTGGCTTCTGCTGAGAGCTTAAGCTCTCCAGTTTGAATGTTAGTGGTGCTAACCACCTGGCTGGCCGCTGAACAGACAAAGTTGTCTGTCTGAGAGAGGAAGGGTTGAATATGGTTTCTTCTTATTGCTGCTAAAAATGCGACCTTTGCTGGTTAAGGATACACATCGGGCATAGCCTAGCACTTTGTATGTGGCCAGAAACTGCACACGTCGGAGGAGACCAGTGCCGGTCAAAGGATCTCCTTGGCCAGTGTGGGGGTGGTACAGACAGCAAATATGTAATATGGAATTAGAAATGGCTAGATTGGAAGAAAAGGCAAATTAAAAAAAATAGTTATGAGTTATTTAAAATCTGACCTATAAAAAATGGGTCTGATATTTGTTAATAATCTAATATATAACTACCAATAAATATGCTGCCTTTTGCAAGTAATCTGAATAGCAACAGCAATCACATATCATAAAAAATAACTAATTAAAAACAATTTTTAAAGGCTTAGCCAGTAAAGGAAACATTTTCTTTTTGACTTAGACACAAATCAACACTTGGTTTGTATTATATGAGATGTTTTCTTGCTTTATTAAAACCTTAGCATACCATACCACTATCCAATAGGTATGGATAATTGTAACTGTCCAAGATTGGCAATTTCAATCTAGCAATCTCTAATTTCTAGATTTAATATTTTATATTATAACTGGCCAGTTTGTGACACACATATAGGCATTAGCATGCAAACATTCTATCCTTACTAGGACCACAGAGTGTTGTAGTATTAACTTGGTGTTTCATTATGTTGACACAAAGTATAGCTGTGGCATGGACAGTGTAAAGACATTGAACAGCCTGATTCTGACCAGGTCACTTTGTAAACTAAAGCATAGCAAAACCTGACATGTGTAATGGAATTTTAGTGGATAATTTTACAAAATCAGTTTCACAAAATTGCTTTATCCTGGCACCAGAGAGAACAGAGGGTGAAAAGCAGGAATACGCCTCAGAAGAGGTGCCAGTCTATCACAGGTCATTACATACTTACACATAAAGAAATAAAATGAGAGTGCACAGAGGACTCCTCCTTTTAGAAAGCAACCAGACGCAAAGATCAAATTAAGGTAGATCAGATTCTGGGTGTCGCACCCACTGTCCTTGAGACAAAGCCTTTAACAATGTCAACTTCAGAGTCCTACATTTCTTTTAATATCAACTAGTTGGGATTTCTGCCAAATGGGTAAAATTCCTCTGGCCTATGGATAGCAAGAATAAGATTTATTTCCTTTTTGGAGGTGTCTCAGACAGTATATATACTGTATATAACAGTATAGTTATCACTCTTCTGTACATTTACTTAGCTGCACCATGTGTGGACATTAAATCCTCTTTTTACCTGAAAAGTAGAATTGTATCTAATCACATTAGAATTGTGTGCAAACCACCATAAATATACTTAAGCTGACAAATTAGTACCTTGGAGCCAGTTTCACCTTTGGGTCCAACTGGCCCAGGTCGACCAGAAGCTCCAGTGGTTCCAGCTACACCTGGTGACCCCTTAAACCCAGTAAAACCAGGGAAACCCGTAGCTCCCTGCAGAAAAAAAATATGTGCTTCATTAAAAAACACTATATTTAAAAAAATATATGTTATAATCATTAAAGTTAAGATTTTAGAGAATTACCTTTTCTCCCTTCTTTCCTTTTTCACCATCAAGTCCATTCAGACCTCCATCACCTTTATCTCCCTAAACAATCAAGGATCGAATTGTGATCTTTTTATTGAATTAATTAATTATTGTTAATAAGTAAAAGAAGAATGTGATGGTTTATTTTCTTACTTTCCGTCCAGGGGGTCCATTTAGTCCTGGAAGCCCTGGTGCTCCGTGTTCTCCAGTACTGCCCTAGCAATTTGATATTTAAGGAATATGCATTAATAATACAAAGTCAATTTAAATCACTTAAAGTAATCAGGGAAAAATACACTGTAACATGGTATTTACATTGTAGCAACATGATGGTGTAATGTGTATCCAGTGATATAATACATATAAAAAAAAAAATACCTGTTCGCCATCAATTCCTGGCATGCCCATCCTTCCAGGCATGCCACGGAAACCCTAAAGCAATATAGGTTCAAGTTATATAAGTAATTTATATACGGGTGCATTGTATACTAAAATCTTAATTTAGGGAGGAGTGTTAGATCTTTACCTGTTCTCCTTTTATGCCTTTGTCTCCATTTAAACCAAGATCTCCTTTTTCACCCTACACAACAAAGGATTTAGCTCTGCAGCAGCCAGGGCATGTTTCTAATTACATTCATATTCATTTGAAAATTTATAGCCAATATGCTAAGTGCCCAAACTTTCAAAAGCTGTTGAAAGAATCCTAAAGGGTCCTGAAAACAATATGAACCCACATGCGTATATTTTGTACTTACCTGCTCACCCTTTTGGCCTCGGAAGCCCATGTGTCCTTTGTCACCTTTTTCACCATTTAATCCATTCATTCCATTACGACCCTGAGACATACACAACCATGGGAATGGGAATGATTGGCATATAATACATTGGACATCCAGTGTAATAATGGACAGATGCATAAAAATTTAATTAAAGCACATGAATTACAATGTAGTTTACCTGTTTTCCATTGACACCTGGTTCTCCGGCTTCTCCCTGCAGAAACAATACCACAAAAATGTATAATAAAAATGTGAAAATGTATAACAGAAAATGTAACCACTGCCTAGGAATAATAATAATAATAATAATAATAATAATAATAATAATAATAATAATAATAATAATAATAATAATAATAATAATAATAATAATAATAATAATAATAATAATAATAATAATAATAATAATAATAATAATAATGCAGTTTGGTCAACAATTTATCACTACTTTGTAAGTTAAAAAAACTGACCTTTTGTCCCACAGGACCTCGAGCTCCAAAGGGCCCCATGCTTCCTTTACCCCCAGCCTCTCCCTTTAAACCCTGCCATTATAATCAGGTCAGAATTATTACACAAGTCAGAATTATTAATCATCATTACATACATTATAAGCAAAGCAAAGTTCTGCTAAAGATTCTATTCTAAGAGTATAATAAAATGAAATATTTCTGGTGGCAGAATCATAATACAAATGTTTGTGGACACCTGAAACCTACAAATCAAATCTATTAACAATAAAATGTTATGGTCTGTAGTCTGTTGTTATTTGGGCTTCAACTTTAGTCACATATTTTAACATCGAACTTGTTAAGTCAGTGTATAGTTTACAGCCAGTTTAAAGAAACAAAGAAAATGGCTAATTAAGATTATGGTATTATTTTTACTGAGGTCTTTATTAAAAACAGACAGAAATACAACAGCATCACAACAATAAGTATAAGTAAAATGACCCAGCATATAGTATTTTAGTGGATGCAGTACAATTTAGTGTTTCTTTGATAATTAGTAACAAAAAAAAGTAGTAAGCTTATACCCTCCAAATCTATTTAATTAGCATTTAAACAGAGTATTTATTAATCATTTACCAGGTTGGGGCCATATATTAAAGCACCACAGAATGGAAATAACACAGTTTTAAAATTGTACACAAAAAAACAGAATTTATTTTAAAAAAAATGTTGCCGGCACAAAACACTCTAACCAAGAGAAAAATCTAACCAAGAGTGTTTGTCTTACATTTTCAAAAAAAAAAAAAAAGCACCTAGAAATGAGCAAGTACGTTTGGGGTTGTTTGGACAGACAAATCAAAACTGGAACCTTAGGACAACAAGGGTCTCATTTGTTTAGCAAATACAGCATATAGTAATATTAAGGTTTTATGGTAACATAATATACAAACTGCAAATGTGGCGTGAAAGTATGATGTTGTGGGAGTGTTTTTTGCATCATGACCTGGATGACCTAGACCTGTATTTGAATACATAAATGTACCAGATAAACTAAAACATCTTACCTTTACCCCAGGAGGCCCATCCTCTCCCTTCTCCCCTTTATCTCCATCAAACCCCGGAAGTCCTCGTTCACCCTAGTATGAGACACAGAGAAAAAAGCAAAAATAAACTGGTAAGCTTGTGAGATAGACTTTGAACGCTTACACTGGTGTTAACTGGCTTATTTATTTCACCCAAAGCCCCCACCTATCAAGAGAAAATCATAATTTAAAAAAATCTTAGATTTCTCTCAGAATTCTTACTGCATCTCCTTTAAAACCTTTATATCCACGTGGCCCGGGTATGGACAGAGGACTCCCCTATACACAAAAATATGAAGACAAATAACAGCCTCAGTCAGCCAGGTAATTGATAGCAGGTAATTTTTGAATAATACCCGACAATGTAAATTATTCTTACTTTTTCTCCTTTGTTGCCATACAGACCTTTGTCACCCTGTTGAAATATCAATATCAAAATAAGTAAAACTTTTAGAATTCCTCATTTAAAATGATGTTAAAAACAGTCTTAGGAATGAATCAATTGTTTTATGTCATGTTACATATTTCCAACACGGTAGATAGAAATAAGTTGCCAGGAGGATAATAACACTAAATAGACAAAAGTATTGAAACACTTTGACTTTTATTTCATTGCAGACAGTATGAACCTGAGATATTTCATGTTTTGCCCACCAAAAGTCCCTTGCTTCTTTAATACATGAAGAAGACATATATTTTAAAAATATTTTTATATGATGGATATCAGAATGACTGTCAAGCTTTCAGACAACTCTTAAAATACTTGGTACAGTAAAGAGAGTCAGCTAATGCATTCAACTTTAAATCCCCTTATATAGTGAGACACTTATGAATTTGAATTGTGTCCTGACTTATGTAGTGAGTAATCTTACCCTTTCTCCCTTAATACCTGGCAGGCCTTTAGAACCCTAAGCCAATAAAAAAATACAGAAAAGTTAATGGTTATATTGATGTTTCATAATAAAGCATTAAAACGTGGCATTTAAACATATAGAAAAGACTTTAAAAGAAGTTTACATGTACTTGAAAGGAATGGAAAGCTTACTTTAGCGAAAACAGTGTTACCCATGTTTTAGCATCTTCTGATAAATTATGACTTATTTTTGTTGGTTCTTGAATACCATCTAGCCAAGTAGACATATTCCTCTCAGCATAAGGTGACAGTTAGTGTTGATTAGGTATAAATGGATGATCCACAAAGGCTCATTTTTTTGCAAGCAAAACTGGGTTGTGGCTAACCACTTTGAGTCCAATAAAGAGTACTTTGGAAAACTTTTGTCACTTAACACAGTTCAGCTCTGCATCAATAAATGCAAGCTGAAACTCCATCTTGCAAAGAGAACGACATATATCACATACATACATCAGTTCTATGCAGAAACACCACTGTTATTTCCTGCATTTGAGCTCATTTCAGATGGACCAAAGGGCAATGTAATGATGTGATCAGATGAGTCCATGTTTTAGCTTGTTATTAGGAAAATGCCAAAGATGATATAAGACCATCCAACAAAAGATGCTAAAGCTAACACCATTCTTGGTGCGACAAGAAACATTTATAAAAAAAAATATTATAAATGTTTATTAGGAAAGCTCTTTTTATGGAATCAAATATGGTTCTTTTTATAGAGCATTTTCTGGCACCTTTTTAGGAAACAATGTAAATTATAACATAATCTTTCTTATGATGAGTACTAGCAGTCTGTAAAACTACAGATTACAATATTACGCACACAGTAATTATTACATTAGGTAAATAAATGAATAAATGATAAAATACATCTTAAAAATGCAGTAGCACATCAAATGGTTGCATTTTATAATGTTACTGTGTTTTGCTGTTATTTATATGTAACAACACTCTTACTTACAATGAGTCCTGGTGACCCCCTGGCACCTACAGTACCCTTGGCACCCTGCAATTATTACACATTAAATGACAAAAATGAGGTCTACACATTACTTATATCAGTACAAAACTTTCTTGCATTTGTTTTCTTTTATGATTGCACTGTTTTTGATATACAGTACATGCGTTTCCAATATTACCTTGCGTCCAGAAAGTCCAGAAATGCCCCTCTCTCCTTGCTCACCTGGAATACTGTCACCCTGCAGAAAATACATTAAAGTCAAAATACTTTGAGAATAAAGTCGAAATATTATGACCAACAGGAGCTTAACAGGGAGATAGCAATGAACCTTTTCATGTTAAAATGAGGGACGCTGAGGATAAAGTGTATTGATTTTACAAATAAAGTAATACTCAATCTCCAGGCACATCAAAATTCAGTTTGTTATTAGTAAAGAATGCTGAAATGACTTTGCATGAAACTGCATTTATTAAGTTTTCTGACTTTATTTTTAAAATATTACAACTTTGTTGTCAGAAACTTTTTATTCTCAAAGTCAAATACTGACCCTAAAACGCTGACATAAGACACAGAATACTAGGCTGTTTTTTCAAATGAAGAAAGGGAGGATCAGAGTGCTCAGGTTTAAGGT
This sequence comes from Trichomycterus rosablanca, assembly GCF_030014385.1. Taxonomy (NCBI): domain Eukaryota; kingdom Metazoa; phylum Chordata; class Actinopteri; order Siluriformes; family Trichomycteridae; genus Trichomycterus; species Trichomycterus rosablanca. Next base: position 67,335,128 of record NC_085988.1, on the reverse strand, counting down.
TCATGGGTCACTACTGAATTATTCCATCAGTGAGAGACTTTTTAATCCTCCCAGCATAGCTAGAATTGGCTGAAGCAAAGCTCACCTTTTAAAATAAAACTTACCTTGTCACCTTTCACTCCTGGTGGACCTGGTGGCCCCTGTAAAAACAGCAGCACAATCATACTGCAGTGTTAATAAATTCAGTTTCTTTTTCTAAAGCAAAAATATACATGACAGATTGCAATACCTGTTTTCCTGGTGGTCCAGGTGTACCACGGGATCCAGGTAATCCATTTTTCCCTCTCCTTCCTCTCTCACCCTGCACAGAAAGAAGAACAAAAATCAAGACTGCAGGAACAGTGCATTTAAATTACAGTGGATTTGGAAAGTGTTCAGACCCTTGTCTTTTAGTAAACTTTATTGTGTGATGGATTTGATTCTGAATTGATGTAATAGCCATTTTATCCATCAATCTAGACCTACTATTATCCACAATGATGTAATAAAACATAATTTTACCGTTTTTTTTAAAGAATTAAACTCCATCGAACATGTGGAGAGACCTGAAGATGGTAGTTTAGAGACTCTTGCCATCCAGTCTGACAGAGCGTAAGAAAATCTGCCTTGACAAATAGGATAAACTGCCCAAATTCAGGTGTGCAAAGCTTGCAGAGATGTAATGTAAAAGACTTGCAGCTGCCATTGCTGTGAACGAGGCTTTAATAAAGTACTGAATAAAAAGTCTTTTTGTGAATATGAAAAAAAACCTCTATAAACATACATTCTGAATCCAGTGTATTACTTTACATTCTCAGTGATGTGGAATAAGTGCACTCACCTGATTTCCTGGTTCTCCAGGGTCTCCTGGCAGACCTCTTTGACCAGATGTGCCAGGAATTCCAAGATTGCCACGGATGCCCTGAATACCCTGAGCTCCAGATGGACCTGGTTCTCCAGGCTCACCCTATTGTAAAAGCAGTCAAGAAGACAAGAAAAGACAATATGATGCTCTATAAAAACTATTCACAAAGTACATAAAACACAGAAACCACAAAGTAAGCCTCTTCTGTTTATATGTGAGAGGTTTACCTTCTGTCCAGCTGGACCAGCCTGACCAACAGGCCCACGGTGTCCTATCCCGGGCTCCCCCTGGAACAAGAAGCATCAGTACCTCAATTATGCAAAAACTTACTATTTTAAAAGATGATGCACTGATAATGAACTTTGTTTTTTCCCCTATCAATTCACAGCTATTTTACTGGGAAGGTTAGAGCTACATTTTTTTCCTAGAGAAAAACAAACCAACCTCTAACCTCTCATTTATACACTAGACAAATTACACACTGGGTAGAAGTGTTTACAGTTGCAATTTAATTCATCCAATTTAATTCATTCAGAAATATTCAAACACTCAAACAAAATAAGGATCTAAAACAATTCTGCAGAAGTTTTTTGGAAGAGCTGGACTTCACTGGAAAATTATTGATTTAGTATTTTCGAGTAGTGGGATATTTTCCTAATACTGTCATGTCACAATTATTTACCCAACCCTACATAATATTGCTGATCTTAAAACCTACTGCTAGTCTGTATGACCTAAAGTTGGGTTACAACCTAAATAAACCTTTGGGACTCAATAACCACTCAATAATTGGCTGGGCGGTCTGGGTCCTTTTTGTGTGGAGTTTGCATGTTCTCCCAGTGTCTGCGTGGGTTTCCTGCGGGTGATCCGGTTTCCTCCCACAGTCCAAAGACATGCAAGTGAGGTGAATTGGAGATACAACATTGTCCATGACTGTTCGATATAACCTTGTGAACTGATGAATCTTGTGTAATGAGTAACTACCGTTTCTGTCATGAATGTAACCAAAGAGTGTAAAACATGACGTTAAAATCTTAATAAACAAACAAACAAACAATAATTAGCTTCAGCTGTGATGTGTTATACCTCCCAGAGTAAGAACTAAGAAGCTGTTTAAAGGCTAAGTGAGGAGATCATTTCATAGCACTAAATTAGCATCATGGGACTGAATTAAACACTTGAATTCAGTGTATAGGAGGTGCTACCTAACACTAGTCAATATAATGTATGTTCATTTTCATTTCAAATGTACAGCTTGGAAAATGTGCTTTTTATTTTGCCAGTTTGAAATAACATTACCTTTTGTCCCTTCTCCCCAATCATGCCCTGTAAGAATACACAAAACAGATTGGCATTATTATGGGCTGCTTTTCATACACATGCACAAACGTAGAACAGTATAATTGTCTGCTATCAGTGCTAGATAGATAACAAAGTAAAAGAGTGATTAATAATCAGATTAAATGCTTCCAGCCATGAGAAAGTAAAAATAGAACTGAAGACATCAAAGCTAATGGAGTGAGGCTGCCGCTCTACCCGCTCAATTTGATTGACAGTAATAATGTCCCAGCATGGCAGTTAGGGGCGTATGATGTCATAAGTGTAGGTGGGTTTGAACCAAATTCGGAAACATGAATTATCTAAGAGATTACTATAAACTAGGATAAAAAATAGTTAGTAGAAATACTTTTGTAAAACTATTTACCTTGGGCCCGGGTAGACCGTTCTCTCCTGGAAGTCCCTGTAAAAATATTGTTATAAAAATATAAGTAACCACCCCATATTATAAAAAAACAACATTAAAACTATTACTTGTATTTATGTATACTCTGCTTAGGTTGTGAAAATCACAAATTAACTAATTTGCTCGCACACCAAATTTTCAACCACTTGATGCTATTAAGTGTAATAAGCTTTTGATCCATGGCAGCCCTGATTAAGTAGAAACGTTTTTTTAACCATGTGATCATTTGCACCCACAACAAAAGCAATATAATACCAAATAAACGTACTTGTGTCTAGAGGGAGTATCAACATATATAACTTTTTGTGAGATTTGGATATGGATGAGTTTTTGGGTGATGTCACAGGTCATAAAACTCAGAATATGTTCCTTAAGAATTCTCAACAGCTCTACAAGCAGAAAGAGTAAATGCAGTACATGGCCAAGTGTGAGTGGACACCCCACACCCAGCAGGATATTTTCTTAATTCTGCCATGTCACAATTATTCAACCCAACCCCACATAATACTGCTATATTATGGTTTAGTGTGGAAGGACTCCAGTGGCCTGCACAGAGCCCTGTTCCAACTCCTCTGAGCTCTTTTGGAAAAAACTGAAACATCAATCACCCAGAATTAGTGCCTGACCTCACCAATACCTTTTTGACTGAATGGGACCAAAGTCCCACTGGCATACCTCAGTTGAAAACCTTCTAAGAAGTGGGGTCAATTCCAAGGAAGGGTCAATTCCATATTAACGTCCATGGTTTTGAAATGGGATGTCCAACAACCTTCTGTTCCATGGATTTTACAATTCAAACACAATCCAAAACAAATGGAGGACAAACTAATTAATTGTATGTTTATTTAAACCAAATTTAACTGTTTAGAACCCGACATGTTTGAGATGTCAGCTCTGGTGTGCTAGCGTGTTTTACCGCTGCGCCCCCTGAGCACCCCATCAGTGTACATTATTATAGATTTATGGCATAACTGTGGGCACCTTGGGATATGTGAATGTTTATTTGGGTGCTTGCTTCACCCATTAGATTAATTAGAGTAAAATTGGAAAATCTTTTTGACTTGTTTAAAAGATCACATATTTACCACAGAGGTCCAAACATTTTGTACTGCAGCTTTAGAAGTTGTGTCTCATGTCTTGGGGATGTGCTAAATTTAGTAACTAATTATTTTAAATGTCTAAATATTTTAACATTTACTGGTAAATGGTCTTTGATATCAACTCAGTTTGAGTTAATTCCTACCTTCAGATACTCATACTGAGAGATATGGGTCCTCATGTCCTCCTCTCTGTCCACTTCTGCTAGCCTTTCTCTCTCTTTTATCTCCCATTCTATCCTTTGTCTCTCATCTACGTCCTCTTGTTCATTCTCTCTCCCCTGCTCCTGTTCTCCCACCACAATTTTCTCTCTTTCTAACTCCTCTTGTCTCTCGCGTTCTAGCTCCAGTCTCTCTCTTTCCATCGCCAGTCGTTCTCTCTCTCTTTCTTCCTCCCAGTCCCACTCCTCATTCTCATTGCTCCTCTCATCATCTCTGTCACCTGAGCTGTACTCTTGCTCTTGCTCAGCCCATGTTCCTTGTTTCTCATAGTCTTTCTCAAAGTTAGTATCTGGTTCTGCTGCCATTCTGTCTCTTTCTCCACCCCCCTCCTGCTCGCTGTTTTTCTCAGGGTCCATGTTTTTTGTGAACTTTTTCTAATAACAAAAAGAAAGAGAAAGAAGAAAAAGATACAGGTTAATATAAGGAAACATAATTTAATCTTTCTGTTATAACGTGTGTTGAACACTGTGGAGTTGTCTGTTCTTTACTCTTTATTGTTCTCATTAAACAAAGGTTCACTAATAAACTTAAGAAAACAACAAAACCATTTAACAAAAGAAAGTAAGCTTCAACAGCAATGTTTTTATGAAGATTAACATGAAGCTACCAATTGGGGCGGTCCGGGTCCTTTCTGTGCGGAGTTTGCATGTTCTCCCCGTGTCCGCGTGGGTTTCCTCCAGGTTCTCCGGTTTCCTCCCACAGTCCAAAAACATGCCACCAGGCTAATTGGAAACACTGAATTGTCCTATAGATACCTAGCCGCTAGATGCACAAACCAGTGCATTGTAGTGCCTGTCCCAAGCAGGGAGGGTTGTGTCAGGAAGGGCATCCGGCGTAAAAATTGTGCCAAATCGATGCGCGGATCGTCATCTGCCTAGAGCCGACCCCACAACCGAACTGGACAAAGGCCAAGGAAAAGAAGAAGAAGAACATGAAGCTACCAATTCCAAAACTTTCTTTACGTTCTGCTTTATTAATTCAGTTTTGGGTGGTTATACAATGTCTTGTATCAATTTTTATTTCCTTAAATACAAAAAAATAATTTCTTTCTTGATTTAGTCTTTTTCCCCAAATGAAGAGAACTTCCCAGATCCTTATGCAGCCCATTAAGTGCCCCTCCCTAGCTTTAAAGCTGGGATAAAAGTTGATGTGCAGTGCCTCGAAAACATAGAATAGTTTATTTTGCAACAGTTTAGTTTATTTACTTTGTTCAAACCCCATTTCTGGAAAAGTTGGGATATTTTGTAAAACAAAATAAAACAAGAATCTGTAATATGTAAATTCTTTTAAATCTATATAACTGACAAAAGTAAAAAAGAAAATATTTCCAATGTTTTGACTGACCAACTTAATTGTATTTTGTGGCTTATATATGCAGATCACCCATAGTCTGGATGGTCCCTTTTGACTTTCACATGGATGACTTGATGTCCATTTAAGTCAGCTTGTTTCCCAAAAACAAGCTAAAATGTGGACTCACGTAACCACAGCACGTTTCCATTTATTTAGGAACCGTTGCACTGCAGTCCTGATCATACACAGCAAAAAACAGCTTGTATATTCTACTCTGTGCATCTCTGTAATTCAGGTATTTCTATTAAAAATTTTATTATTTCAAACAGTAGATCGGCCAATCAGGAACATTTATGCTTATGATGACCTAATGGTTGCCAAATTTGGGTGTGTACCCATCCACAATTAACATTTTGTTTTCTACAGAGATTTAGACAGTGACTTAAAGGCAGTATGATTCAAAAAATGTTATCCCACATAACTGTAATGCAAGTGCTCCATAAACATAATGATTAAATAAGATACAGCATCCCTTAGGAAGCTTCGTCACAGCAGAATGTCAAAATGCAGGTCGGACATGAGATTACTGATAACACTGCTGCTGTGCAGTGAAAGTTCGATTATTCAGCACCTGTAACAGCAACTAGCTGTTGCATTGCTGACAAGCAGTTATTGCTTTTTAGGCTATTTATTTTGGTCCCTCTGTTGCTTTAAACTTTTAGATTCACTTGGCAACCTCCCCTTTTAAAACATCTTCCCATGCACCTGAACATAACCTGGGAGTTTTGCAATCTTTACTTTTACCCTTGTGTCACTTTTATCCTACAGCAATTCACACGGAGCTCCTGGTATGATTTGGTAACCATTTGTCCTACCCAGGTCATTTTAGTAACCTTTCCAGTTAATGAAACTTTATAATTTCTCTAATCTCATCTTGAGATCTAAACACAGTGTGAGTCAGTGCACTGTTATTATGAGTTACATAAAGATTTTTTATTCAAAGAATTCCCAAGTGTTCACAACCTTTTTCCTCCAAATGTATGTATGAAGCAGAATAAAGCCCACTTACATTTGGTTTCATTTTCTTTCTTGCTCTGTGTGCTGACTGCAGAAATAAATAGTGAGATGGATTTACATGATAAGTTTTTATTTATCTCAAAGACTCATCAAAGCTTAAGTGTAAGATCATTAATCATAATTGTTGATCCCAGTGACTATAAGTCTGTGGCAGGTATATATGAACAGACCGCATTACCCCAGAATCAGACCATGGGGCATTCCTCTTGACTTTAGACATTACTCTGACTTCAGCAGATCTGGATTGAAGTCCCTGATAACATCCAAACAATGAATAAACAAAGTAGCTTCATCATAACAGAGTTTATTATAGTTTATGCAACATATACAGATTATTGCTTGATGAATTTCTTAAGTCTGGCATTTTTAGTGTATAGGGAATCTGTAAAGTACGGTGGCCGAGAAGTGCAAAACAAATTTACATTTCAGAAAACAAAATTACAAAAAAACCAAAACAAATTTACAACAAAAGCAAAAACAAATTTACAAGTGCTCGGGTACCCAGTGTTTGTAAATTTGTTTTGGCATATGTAAAAGTGTTTCAGCACTTGTAAATTTATTTTCGGCATATGTAATTTTGTTTTCTAAAATGTATATTTGTTTTGCACTTCCCGGCCGCACATTTCTGACGGAAAAGGCAGGGACAATAAATCGGAAGTGCGTGTTGCTTACCTGCTGTCAATCAAACTGTTTCTCAGCGATAAAGTGAACGGAGTTTGTGATGGTGACGATAAACAAGGTTTTGTCTAGTTTGTGGAAATCATTTTATCCAGTTGACCCGCTATTGTTTTTCTTGTGGAAAGTTTTGTGCAGATGTTTAGACGTGGCGTGTGCATCTCTATTTACCGTCCGCTCTTCTAAACATCTAAGGAATTCCCACAAGAACAACAAAAGCGAAATAATGAAAATAATTAACACAAAATGGACAAAACATTGTTTATTAGGGACGGAACATTTGATACCGAGGCTTTAAAACTTGTTTCACTTTTGTAACACTGGACTCAGTGTATCGGAGCTTATATTAAAGCAGCATGTGCGGGACTGATGAAGCTTTGGTGCTGTGTTTTATCTCACTCACTATATAAGAGACAATCAAACCAGGGTTACCCACCGTCCTGTAACATACACAATCCTTCTTTATCTGGAGACCAAACACCGCGTTCTGTATTGAACTGATACAGGACGCTTTGTTCCGTATTTTTATCAGTGGGAGACGGTGTGGTGTATAAAACAGAAGGAAACTGCTGCTTAATTCATTATATTAAGTAGTGTTCACTTTTATTCTTAGTAACGTGACATAACCTGTTTAATACACCGCTATATGTGTAGCACAGTGGGCGGAGTGCGTTGTTTTGCCTAAAATATGGTTCTGACTTATTATAAAGAATGAAAATAATAAATTTTAAACACCATAAATAAAACCTTTGTTCTCATGACTGTGTAAGGTCCCCCCCTGCTGCTATAACCAGCACACACACACCGTTACTAAGAATAAAAGTGAACACTACTTAATATAATTCCCTCAGTCTCCCACTGATAAAAATACGGAACAAAGCGTCCTGTATCAGTTCAATACAGAACGCGGTGTTTGGTCTCCAGATAAAGAAGGATTGTGATGTTACGGGATGGTGGGTAACCCTGGTTTGATTGTCTCTTATATAGTGAGTGAGATAAAACACAGCACCAAAGCTTCATCAGTCCCGCACATGCTGCTGCTTTAATATAAGCTCCGATACACTGAGTCCAGTGTTACAAAAGTGAAACAAGTTTTAAAGCCTCGGTATCAAATGTTCCGTCCCTAATAAACAATGTTTTGTCCATTTTGTGTTAATTATTTTCATTATTTCGCTTTTGTTGTTCTTGTGGGAATTCCTTAGATGTTTAGAAGAGCGGACGGTAGATAGAGATGCACACGCCACGTCTAAACATCTGCACAAAACTTTCCACAAGAAAAACAATAGCGGGTCAACTGGATAAAATGATTTCCACAAACTAGACAAAACCTTGTTTATCGTCACCATCACAAACTCCGTTCACTTTATCGCTGAGAAACAGTTTGATTGACAGCAGGTAAGCAACACGCACTTCCGGTTTATTGTCCCTGCCTTTTCCGTCAGAAATGTGCGGCCGGGAAGTGCAAAACAAATATACATTTTAGAAAACAAAATTACATATGCCGAAAATAAATTTACAAGTGCTGAAACACTTTTACATATGCCAAAACAAATTTACAAACACTGGGTACCTGAGCACTTGTAAATTTGTTTTTGCTTTTGTTGTAAATTTGTTTTGGTTTTTTTGTAATTTTGTTTTCTGAAATGTAAATTTGTTTTGCACTTCTCGGCCACCGTAGTAAAGTCTCCACATTTAATATTAAAACAGCAACAGTTAGTAAGGAATCAGAAGCATAAAGAAAAAGACAGAAAAAGTAAACCTGAGCAAATTTACCGATGTAGAAGCACAAAAAAAAAAACATTTAAAAAAATACAATGTATCATTGAATTTCACCAGTGAAAACAAGTAACACGCAGCAACTGAAATATTACATTTTCAAAGTTTTTTTAATTTATTTTAATTATTTTACTGTAACTAGAGCAAACTAGAGCAAATAATAGCACAGAAACCAAAATACAAATTCTTTGTTTCATTGTATTTTCAATAAATAAACAAGATGGGTAAAATATATACAGTCAAATATTTGACATGACTTTTTACTCTTCTTAAAATGACTAACTAGAGATAAGAGTGCTGCAGTTCTTAAAATAAATAAGTCTGTCATCTACATAATCATGTTTGGCAAAATGTGTCAAACAAAAATAATTAAAAATGTTCAGCTATGTCTTTCTTCAGTTTTGATTAATTTATCTCCAATAAACTCCACTTTAATCAGGCACCACGGACGAATGATGAATGTGGCATGGGTCATCACTGTGCGATGGAAAGGAGCCAGTCAGATCTTCCCCATCTTTAACACTTCATTCGTTTTTATACTCGCATGGTCAGAGGTTGAGTGTTCCTCTAACTGTCTAGGGGAACTCCTGTGTTAAAAATTTAAAAAGAAAATGTATTAAAGAAAGCCAAACCAGCCATTAGCTAATAAGTAATTTAACTGTTGTATTGTGTATGCCATAGCCATTAAGTGATTTGTGAGGAAAGTAACAATAAGATAAATGACACATGCAATGCATGCTGGGAAGTGTCATTCATCAAAGTGCTGAGGTAAATTATTAGCAGTTTAGCAACGTTTAGGTTTCTGTATTTATTATAATATAATTTATTACATTTACTAGCCCTTCCTAGTTCACACTGGTGAAATTCTTAGACACATTAGTAAATACATTAAAAACAATTAATAGTAAGTGTTTTAGCCAAAGTGTTCAGCTCATGAAGTTACTAGAGCTCTTCACAAAATATACACTATATGGCCATACATATGTGGGCAAACTGTAATGAGCTTGTTGGATGTAGATATTATTAAAAAGTTGATCTGGTTCACAATCTAATCTAATTTATCCCAACTGTGTGCACTAGGGTTGAGGCCATTGGACTTTCTCCACTCCAAACTCATCAACCATGTATTTAGAGGCCTTGCACTGTGCACAGGGACAAGTCATGTACAAGGAAAGAGCCTATCCCAAACTGTTACCACAAATTTAAAGCACTCATTTTTTTGACAATTCCTTTCATACACCAGGATGGGCCCACTTACTTTTGGCCATTAAGTGTAATATATATTATAACAAATAATCAGATTACATAAGCAGGAAAGCAGAAAAATATTAGTAAATACATGCTGTCTCATGCAGATCATACAATGCATAAATGTTAATCAATTTTCCAAGCAAATCCAGTCTATAAAAAGCCAACAAATCCTTAATTATTATTGCCTTGCGATGCATTGCAGACTGACACTAAATTCAGATTGACTCCTGACTCTCCTGCAGGAATATTTTGTTAATTTATATGAAAATCAAAAGCCTAGGTAAAAAAAAGAGATTACCCTATATTCACATCACATAATTATAGGCACCCTTGAAGTTCTTATATAGAAAATGTAACTAAAGCATGTTCCTATTTATTTTAATTTTCTCTTGTCTAGGGTCACATAAATTTTACTGCCCCACAATGGATTGGCATCCTGTTTGGGCTGTGTTACTGCATTGTGCTTAGTGATTATGGGGAAACCACACTCACTGCAACCCTGACCAGGACAATGTAGTTATAAAAATTAAAGTGAATAAATAAATGAATACATCCTATTAAATGCCCAATGAGTGAGGTGGAGAAGAGAGTCTACGGGAGATGATATAGAAACTTAAGAGCACTTAAATTCTATATTTTCTGATTTTATCCAGTATTATAAAATAGGTTATGGCAATAATGCTGGTACTGACTGCATTTGTCAACATTCAGGAAGGATGTGTAGACTTTTTATGAGTACTGCTGCACAACAAATAAAAGTGCAAACATAAATGTAAAGCAATCATGCAGTTTTACCTCTTTTGCAGAGACTGTGCTGAGGTCTGATGATAATGTGGTTTCACTAGGCTTTAGGAACACAAGCCAAATGAATGAGTTAAAACATGAGCACACAAGCACGGTAAAATCAATAAGGTAAAATCAGTACCTGCTCTGTGACTGCTATTACTGAAAGGGAAGCTTCTGTTGTTGTATAGTCCACCTGTAAATTCATCACAACCAACTCATGTGACTTTACTTGTTGCTCATTTTTTTGCATTCACACTTAGCAATAGATGTATGGGTTTATTAAGTAACTGACTTTAAGATATTATTTCATAAGAAGGATTAAACAATAAACTCTAACCTTATTTTCTTGTGTATAAATAGGAGCTGATAATGAGGTTTCAGGCTAAAGAAAGAACATTTGTTTTAGTTGTAATGAGGTAACATTTTTGTATTACAGTAAACCCGCTCCCATACATGTGTACACATTTCAACAAGCAATGTGGTTTCAATTAATGTAGTTTATTATAAAATACATCTGAAGAAAAACTGTGTGCATGTGCATAACCTCATCTAAATTTATATTTATTTCAAATAGAAAATAATTAAACAAAGGAACAATACCCAAGGTGCTTAAACAAATACAAAAGCTTGTTTGCATTGTTAATGCTATAAAGACATACATGGCTTTGTAAATAGACAGAGCTATATGTTGTTTTCTGTATAGAAAATAAACAATATTAATTACTTACTCGTCTAACTGTCCACATAATAAATTAAAAGTTTTTGGATTAGTTAAGACTAGAATTAGTAGGACACATTAGGTAAGTATGAACATTCTTATTATACAGGTGTTTGTTCAGCCTGTGTCTGAATTTAAAAAGGTTATCACTAAATTGACGAATCTCAGGTTGTGACAATGTAAGTGAAAAGGTGTCAGTCTAATTGCAATTTCAAAACACAAAATCCAATACTACTGTACTGCAGCTGATTCTTAAAAAAAGTGCACCTACCGTATCTTTTTCTTCCTCTTGTGAAAGAATAGTCTCGTCTGTAAGCTCCACCTGTTAGAATATAAAAAATATTTTTGCAAAGCTTGAACACAAGAAACTAGCTATGTTTACCTGAAGCTAATAAATGAAATGTACTTTTCTTTTTAGTGTTCTCATCAAAGCTGTGTGCTTAACACACAAACACTCAACGCTGACTGGCATGCAAGAACTATACCTCCTTGTGATTGTAAGTTTAATGTTTTTAGTGCATGAAACAACTACAGGGACTATTTTCCCCTAACATACAGTATTATATTGTCAAAACTTAAAAAACACTTCTGACTTCTGACTTGAATCAGTTACATGGTGCATGAAAAGTAGGGTATGTGTATTTAGGTACAGGAGCATCAGCACTTTTAGGTTAGTCACACATTTTCTTTATGTTGCAAAAACACCAACCTCATATTCATAATTAAGCATTTCACCATCATCAGCCTCCTGCCCATCATCCACATTCTCCTCCTCATGGACCTGGTCTCCCTGTTATTCAAAAAACAATTTACTCATCATAAGTAAGATTTAAAAAAAGTTTAAATGTTAGAATATAATTAGAATAATAGAATGTAGAATTAAGTCAAATCTCATTAAAGTATCTATCATTGTAACAATGCAGGTGTAATATGTAGTAATGGGTAGAGTGGCCAACCCCCCCAGTCCTCCCCCATTGTTCAGTTTATGCCTACAGTCTTGCTTTGTTACATATTAATTAGGATTTAGGATTTGTCTGTCAAAGTGTATGTAAGTCTAGGGCAGATGGCGTGCCTTTATTTGTCAAATACACATTTACATGTTTACAGTACAATGAAATGCTTTTTTCTGGATACCTCATCTTGTTTAGAAGCTGTGGTCAGAGCACAGGGTCAGCCATTGTATGGCGCCCCTGAAGCTAAGAGGGTTAAGGGCCTTGCTCAAGGGCCCAACAGTGTCTGCATGGCAGAGGCGGGATTTAAACCCACAACCTAGGCTACATTTAATTTACATTTTAACATTACATTCAGCAATTATGCTCAATAACTGTTCATAAAAATGAAGAAACCTAAACAACATGATTAATAGCAATATTTATGTGGATTTTAGAACCATTTATGTATATGTGTAAACAGAAATGGTTAAATAAAAATATCTAGGTTTTAGATGCACTGGTTTAATCATTTTAACATTGTGTTAGATTATGATGTGTGGCATTTACCAGTCGCTTTCTTTGACGTTTTTGCCGTCCTTGATTTCCTTTACCCTGGTTAAAAATTTAAAGAAAAACGTTACCACTAATGTTTATGACTTAAAGATCTAGACTGTGCTATTATCTATAGTAACACTTCACCAAATGTCAGAGAGCTAAATTAATCAAATCATAAGTGAGTATTTACATAGACAAATCTTCATCATATCATATATGGTAAAATACCTCATCATGCTGTTTACAGACAACTGGTTATCACTTATTTCATAATTGATTGCCTATCATCTGGTTTGTTTACAATATATTAGGATTAAAAGAATTTCAAGTTAATAAATAATGTTTTTCTAGTTTTAGTTATGTCAAATTATTTTAGTTCCTATTCACCTTTACATATAGTAAAACCATTCTTAATGGCAAGCATGCTTTATTACTTTTTCTTTTTAATTTTGCAACAATTTAGGTATCGTAGTCAATTGAAAATCGAGTTTAACTTTTTTTTTTTTAACAAACTGATGCATCTGATCAGACCTGGCCCTCAACATGCAGTAGCTGTAACACCTTAAAATAAAAGCGGTGTCTTTGTAATTTTTTTTAGACACAATATAAATAATATTTAAATGATAATATTTAAAGAATTAGGAACTTAATTTGATGCATTTTTTAATGCATCTTGATTCAAAAAGACAGGTTATGTTACACTTTTTTAAAGAAAAATCTGTTAAAAGATTGAATTACATTTTCTGGGTAATTCAGAACTTATTTTATATTATTATGTTATTATTATTTCAAATGAGTTTTTTACTATGCAGTTTTAATAGTTTTATATTGGCATTAAGATGTTACTGCATTCCAAATAGATCAAAATGAAATAATTATAAGGGTAGATTTTATGTAGCATTTTATTTCTAAATCTGCACATCACATTGTAATCCCCTTTGGCCAAACTTTATCTCTAACAAGTTTCTTTCATTTCTTTTAAGATTATATATAACAAATATAACTGGTTTTACACATTCTTTTATTTTCATAACAAGTATTTAGCTTACTGTACCTTCCCTCTGTCCTTTCCCTTCTTCTTCTCACCAGATGTCTTCTTTACTGTGTTGTTTTTACTGTGTGGCAGTTCCTCCATACTTACCTCTGCTTTTATTAAACCTGTCTATCTCACACACACACACAAGCATTGAAAAGAAAAAAAATAATAAGTGTTCAAACTTCTACTTCACAGACAGGGTTAAGACTTACAACAAACACATTTGCATTCCGATTGTTTTTGATGAAGATACATGACATGATTACCATCACTGAAGAGTTGTTCATCTGGCTAATGTACAAGGGTGGAAGTTTTGTGAAGCCTTCTACCCGAGCCTCTCCTTCTTCCACTTCTACCCTGCTCTCTGGTTTGGTTATTTCTGTTTGATTTGTGATGGAGACATTCCATAGGGTAGTTTCTTCTTCTACTATATTTAGTAAATCCTTTAAAAATGAGAACATGTTGATCAAGTCATTTATTTACTGACAAACATTTTATTTTCATATTTAATTCACACTATAAAAAGTATGCAGGTATATATATGTATTTGTGGCTTAACTGGATTGGGTTCTGGTAGCTGCTCCTTTACAACATAATTCTCTTCTTCAACCAGAAGTTCATCAGTCTGTGGTTTACTCGACAGTTTATACTTCACTAAGTTCTAGGGATTAACAAATTAAGTTATTGTTTAACATGATTAATTAAAAATTAAGTTTAAACTAGCCATTTGAACACAAACAATGCAAATACAACTTTACAGTGTTCTCTGTGATGATATTGGAGTTGTGATTTGTCTTCTGCCCTTTGAGTTTTCTTTTATTAGTCATTTCATGCAGAAGTTCCTCCATTCCATCCTGAAGAAGCCTGTCAATTAAAGTCTTCAGCAAGGATAGCTAGAAAATATAGTTTTACAGCTGTTAGTTTGTAATATGCAAACATGAAACTGTCCATACAGTAAAATAATGTAAATATTAAAATCTTACCTTAATGCCATAAGAGTCAAATAATTCATCAATGTCCTAAAAATAAGTTTTTATTTATTTTCATTAACATATATGTTATATATTTAATAAAAATACCAAAAATCTGAGTAGTGGTGTACCTTCATTTCGATGGCTCTCCCTGGTAGACCAGCCTCACCCTGTTTAACAGACATGATTGAGAAAACATATTACTTGAAATTTTGGAACTTTTATGATTATTTATAACATATGGAAAATTCTATTCTAAGAAAAAAAAAAGGTTAATTCTGCTTAACAATTTGTCTGATGGACCAGCAGGTTTGACAGTACCATTCATTAGGCCAATACTGTTGGCTTAAAGATTTTAACAGGCATATTGGGTAATGGCCAAAATTAGATAAAACATTAATAGCATGTAATACTTGCAACCACCACTAGCCTTAGATGTACATATTTAACTGATGTACATCAGTTAAAAAGATGTGTCAAAAATGGCCAGTGATTGTTGGTTATACACAACTCCAAGTGGTTTGATGCAGGTATATTAATTTTACAACTTACTAGTTTTATACAGTAAAATGTATACAAATTTACTCCTTCTTAATAATGTAAAAAGTGATTTGTGCCAATCAGAAAGACTGATTTATCTGAGAAATCACACTTTTGGTGTATGCTTTGTTTTCTGAGTATGTGAGTATGAGAGTAGAGTCCAAAATTTCCAGTTTGTTTTGTGATGTGTCTGCTGAAATGCTTGCTGCTACTATCATCCCCAGCATCATCCCCAAACTTTTTCATATGATCTAGTAAACTGTTTCCATAATAATCCCTACTTATTATTAGTATTAGTAGTAGTGGTATTATCAACATTGGTACCAGTGATAAAATGTTCATCAAAACACCAACAAAACAAAATAGTGTGGAAATAATATCTGTGGAAATAGTGTTACATTCCTTTAGTACAACTTCTAAGATTTTTACAATCTAAGCCAAAGTGTACTGCTTGTTGGCCCAACACCTTATTAAGAATTTTTTGCTTAATCATTCTTTGTGACATAGCTGTATATACAATGATAAATAATTGGTCACCAGAGCAATTATGTTTCATAACAAAAAAAACAAACATAAAAGGTCCAATAATATAGCATGAATTTTATTTTTCAAAAAAATTATTATATAAATAAAAAGCATACCATCTCTCCTTTCAAGCCCTGATCCCCCTTTTCTCCCTATAGGCAAGAATGTCAGAAATGATAAAACTATAATTTATAGTCTTTAAACAGTTATTTAAACAGTGACTTATACACAATATAACTTACCTTCATTCCAGAAGGACCCTACATACAAACAGAGACAAAGAGAAGAAAGAAACCATGAAGCTTGAAACCATTCTTATTACTGAAAATATAGACTGTACATTTGGTAACTTCTTAAAAAGAAGTAAATGCATGGATGCTTTGTAATAGTAAGTCAACAAGTTGCTCTCACCATTGCTCCAGGAGGACCCATTGGCATTGGAAATGCTTTTTTAAAATCCTCAATTGAAGCACCCTATAAACAAAAATTAGCAAATTCTAGCAATCATCTAAACAGTATCTGTATGAGCATTATGCTTAATTATGTGGCTGTTTACTACCTCACGTGGTAGAGAAGGAGGACCTGGCAACCCTGGAGGACCCATATCACCTTTTACTCCAGCTTTACCCTGAGAAGTTATAGATTCCCAAATTAAACGGAATTAGAAATGAATAAGCATTTAATTAAATAATCAGTCTAGCATAGACGGAGCTTTAGTAGTTCTTACATCAAGACCGGGTTCTCCTTTCTCACCCTATAAATGTAAAATAGAAAGTCAGAGCAAATCTGCAAATATTATTTAAATTTTAATATGTATGATAGATAAAATTCTTTTTGCAAACCTTTTTTCCATCGTTACCACTAATGCCTTGTTGTCCCTAATTTGAGCACATATAGAGTGAATTTAGGAAAATCAAATAATAAAATGTAATAAACCATAAATTATTTTTAAAAACTCCCATACATCTTTTCCTGCTACTCCACGTTTTCCATCCACACCAGGTTTACCCTAAACACAGAGATACAGAGAAAATATAGCTATTGTTTGAACAAAAGCAATCAGAGGCCACAAAAGCAATCGGAAGCCACAAAAGCAATCAGAAGCCACAAAAGCAATCACAAAGGCTAATAGTTCCATGCACTGTAAAAACAAGTTATAATTTAAAATGAAACTTTTGGATCATATTCTATCTGTCACTTGGTTTACATTTTTTAAATGGATCCACGGTAGCTTTAAACAAATATTGTTTGTATATATTTACAATACATATTGTTTTAATAAACATCATTGCACTATGGCAAGAATGTCTATTACAAGAATAGAGGTTTGCATAAGAAAAACAACAGATCTAAAAAGGACCCACTGAAATACTTTGCACATTGCAGATGGATTAGCCTTGGTTCATTTTAACATTCAGTATTTTGCTTTTAGAAATTTCACATCAATTAATGATTCTGTATGTTTAAACTATGTAAATTTATCTAGTCTTTCTCACAGGAACACCGGGTAATCCAGGCATGCCAGTGACTCCAGCTCGCCCAGTATCTCCTTTATCTCCTTTCTATTAAAACACAAACACACACACGCATGGACACACACACACACACACATACACACACACATACACACAGAGGGGGGAGAGAAACAGTGCCCAAGTATTTTATTTTTGCTGAAATCTTTCATGACATTTGCAACCAAAAGATAACTGTTATCTACTTAAGTTTCACCTGTCAATAGTGACACAAATCATGAAAATAACAGCTTATTACTAGTGTAATAATTCCCCCCATATATTTCTGTATGAATCATGTATGTAATGAATCATGCATTTTTTAATAAATTATCAAAGCATTAAAATTACTACGTACAGCTCCAGGTTCCCCTTTCTTTCCTGGTTCACCCTGAAAAATGAATCATAATTATTACTATTATGAGTAGCTTAAAACACTCTTCCACCAGAAATAAAGGTATGTCCAGGGGTTCGTGTCCTGTAGATATGTGATGTATTTTCCATTACATCCAATACACTGTTCTGTATTCTTACCTTTGGTCCTGGGTTCCCTTGTGAGCCTTTCAGTCCATCTTTATCAGGTGAACCCTAATTTAATAAAGTTAAAAATGTAATTTTTTAACAAATTATTTAGGTATAAAGTTCACAAATTAAACTGTTACTAAATTTGGTGAAATCTAATTTTTCAGTCCAACAAGAGGTTTG
The DNA here is from genome assembly GCF_030014385.1 of Trichomycterus rosablanca. Lineage (NCBI taxonomy): Eukaryota > Metazoa > Chordata > Actinopteri > Siluriformes > Trichomycteridae > Trichomycterus > Trichomycterus rosablanca. Next base: position 67,316,870 of record NC_085988.1, on the reverse strand, counting down.
TAATTATATACAGGGTGAGTCAAAATTATGTTAACACTTGAATGGCGGAAACCATTTATTCACAAAACTTCATATGTGTAAGATGATTTACAGGACAGTCTTAACCTGTTTGCCATCATGTTCAACACACAAAAACCAGCGAGCAACAGTACCATTTAAAGCCCGGACACACATTTCGCGGGGAATAGATCCAATAGTGTTAACATAATTTTGACTTACCCTGTATGTTATGGCTGAAAATACTTTTTGGCTGTTACAACTATTTTAATTGACATTTTAACATTTTAAAAAAAGGAAAAATATTTGTATGCATTCTAGATGGAATAACTTTTTATACATTGTAAAAAAGAAAACAAAATTTTCAATACAGACTAGCCAGTGGAATTTCTACATTTCTAAACAAATTTACTAAGAGAATATTTTTATACATTGTACCAGGATACATTTGTTACACTTTATCTTGGAAAATATTTAAATTCATTATAGCTAAAAGAATAATGATCTATATTTATACACTCCATTAAATAATATTCTCCATTTAAATGTGTAATGGATTCAACAATGTAATTATTATTAGAAGTATAATATCTAAAAACTCACCTGAAAAATCCCTGGAGGTCCTGGTTTTCCTGGAGGGCCCTAAAAAAAAGAATAAAAGGACCAAAGCAAGAGTAAAAAACAAATCAAACAGAGATATAGAAAAAAGAAATACAAATATACAAGTACAAAACTATTATTTCTTATTTATATATATACAAATACTTACTTGTAGTCCTGCAGGTCCTGTATCTCCACGAAGGCCCGGCAGCCCAGGCTCACCCTGAAACCACACAAAATGTATAGAGCATAAAATCCTGCTATTTAAAAAAGTACCTAAACATTAATCATTTGACTACAAATCTACAGAATAATTATTAGGCAGTGAATTTTTTGAACATGCTCTATTCTATTACAGTTGTTCTAAACTACTTGTTTTTAGGATTTTACTGAAATTGTATATTGAATATTTACTAAAATGCAAACACCACTGTGACTACAAACAATACTATAGTTTAAGAAAACACATGTAATCCAGTATTTATCAGTGAAATTATTGTACAATTAAATTACATTAAAAAAAGGTTCAGTCTGCATTTTTGCCAGGCTACTGTTATTTATTTTATTAATATTATAATGTTAAATAAAACCAACCAAAATATGCAATGAAACTAATAATGTCACTTAATGTCACTTATCATATATGTATTTATATTTCATGTAAATATCTAAATATGTATGTGAATGAAGTGCTCTTGTACCTTGATGATGTTGGTTTTCTCTGACACAGATAACTGAGATGAGAGAAAATTATATGGCTTAATTAAAAATAAAATAAACAGACACTGAATTCCTCTTATTACCCTGATAATTTGTCAAATTTATAATATTGTGTAAGGGTTAAAAACAACTTACTAGAGAACTGCCGGGTGGACCAGGTTTTCCCTACAGAAAATTAAACATAAATATATATAACAATTGAGATAATAATTAAATTATCTCAATTTATTAATAAAAAACAAAAGGGTATAGTGACTTAATGTTTATGCCTCAACAAGTGTATTTAAATGTTCAAACACATTTTATGAGATCATTAAGGATTATTTATTAATTACAAAAATATTATAAAAAAATGATACAGAGAATCATGACATGATTTATTATGCATAAAATAGAATAAACAGCCATGTACCAATTATTTATTATAATTTTGCAAAGGACAGGGGTAAGATATAATGTGTCTATTCTAAGTCAATACATCATCTAAACAACCTTCTGTTTGTGTTAGAATGGATCACATGACATTTCATGTCTAGACACAGATATAATTTACTAAACAACAAACAATCCTAAACAAGATTTTAAATATCAATTCTAAAAAGATGCAACAATAATAAAAGAGAACATACAGGCTCGCCCTTTTCTCCTTTTGGACCTCCAAGACCCTAAAAACGTAAAAAGTTATTTTTGTTATTTGCAAATACACTTCCTATAAATAGCATATGAAACAATATAGAAGAATGAGCAATAATATAAGTTTAGCAGTCATGGTATGAGGATGTATTTATGCCAATAGCATGAATACCTTGCACATTTGTACAGGCACTGATAATGCTATGGGGTACAAATGAGCAATATGTGCCATCTAAACGTGTTTTTCAGAAACATTACTGCTTGTTTAAGAAAAACAATGCCAAGCCACATTATGCATGTTACATCAGTGTTGCTTTATAGTTAGAGAGTGTGGTTGGCAACTACAGAACGTTTTTAAAAAGAAATGCCCATTTCAACATTTTTGGAACACGTGGCAGTCAAAAACTCATATATCAAAAACAATGAGGTTAAGGTACCACAGATGCTTACCGGTAGTCCAATTTTGCCTGGGTCACCTTTCTCACCAGAGTCTCCTCGTTGTCCAGGGAGACCAAGAGGGCCCTGAGGAAAAAAAAAAAAAAATGTAAGAAAGTAAGATTTTATATGGATTATATAACACAGAAGAGAATCACCCAAGACAGTAGATGTCTAAGAAATATTACATTACCTTCATGCCTCTCTCTCCAGGTTCCCCTGAAATTCCTGGCTCTCCCTGTAAAAAGAACACGTCAAAAATAAGCAGTATATCAGGTACATGACCATGTTATACGTTTTGTTTACAATGTGTACATGAATTTTGTGTATATTTATTCTTGAATTATCTATTCTCTTACCCTAGCTCCTGGGTCTCCTTTTGACCCTGACAAACCCTGTAATTATTTAATGCAGAAAACAGTTGAGAATGTTTTAATTCATATTACAAATAAAGACATTTCCCTATGCACCCTCCTCATACCACAGTCAAGAAGGGGTCAAAAGCCAGATAAAGTCTAATATTTTGCTGTTGTAGACAAACCCCTTAATAAATTATGTCTATATTTTTAACTCTTATCACACCAGATGTACATAAATGTTAAAGAGGTGTCCAATTTAATAATCATATCAGTCATATCAGATTTGCATTGCAGACTTACATCTATCTATCTATCTTTCTATCTATCTATCTATCTATCTATCTATCTATCTATCTATCTATCTATCTATCTATCTATCTATCTATCTATCTATCTATCTATCTATCTATCTATCTATCTATCTATTACATTATATATCTTAAAAAAAGGCTTTGTAATCATATATTTGTTATACTGAACAAATTAAGTATATGTTATACTGAAAAGGTCAGCTGCTTATATAAAGTTAATTTGAAACCGTAGTGAATTTATAAAGGAGTGACGGCTTGCTTTCCCCAAAGGCTCAGAAACAACATTTGTAATAAAACAGTTCTTTAAGAACCACTTTCTTACTTTCTTTCTGACTATAATCAAATATGTATGATAAGCAGGTAAATAAATCACACAAGCAGACACACCTTTCCAGCTTTTTGTAATGTTTACTTACATCTTTACCTCTTAGTCCAGGAGCTCCTGGGTTTCCTGGGAGACCCATGTTACCTTTTTCCCCTTTCAATCCATCATTGCCCTAAAAAAACAGTTAGAAATTCACCATCAATAAGTTTAAAAAAAATGTTGTATGGATGGTGTTATTTGGGTTGGCATACCAAACTTAAATGCAGCTAAGTCCAATTATACATAATTCAGAAGTAGTATATATTGTAAGCATGTAAACCTACTTTAGGTCCAGGTTTGCCTGTTAATCCAACATTACCCTGCAGATGAAAAACACATTTATTTCTGTAATAATGGCACCTGCTAATGTGGTTTTAAGGCCCTTAAATGAAGATACATACCCTTTCACCACTCTCACCCTTAGGACCTGACTGTCCAGGAATACCAAAACCAGGGCTACCCTTCAAAGACCCCAAAAACAATAAATCAATACATGGCATAAAAATATTTAATTGCATTATGCACACACAGGAACACAGGTTACCTTTTCACCTTTGTCCCCTTGAAGCCCTTTAATTCCCTGAAGCCCTGGAGGTCCAACAGGTCCAGTATCTCCCTGTGTGTAAGAGGTAAGAATTGTTCAGTGATTTATAGCAGTTTTAATTACACTGAAACACGACAGCTTTTAAATTGTAATGATAAAAAATGCATTATTAGAAGTCAAATTTGTAAGATGTCTGCTTATAAGACCAAATGTTTGATTAATAAAGTAAAATTATTTCCTCAACAACAAATACATTAATATCACAACTAAAACTTCAGCAATAGCATTTTTGACATGAATGTCACCAAAACAAAAAAAACCCAATATGTTTACAATTCTGATTCTCCCCATCAATTAAGTTAATTGAACGCTGTCACTGACACAATGAGTATTAAACTGTCCAGTGTATTATCCAGCTGTCCAATGCAATTAGGTATGATGCTGGTCTGACCTGGTCTGACAACAATTTCTGCCTGCTAATTTTCGATTTGTGAAAGTTTTTGAGTGGGTTTCACAGGAAAGTAATATGCTCTAGTTACTGGTATAGAATCATCACTCATCATCATTGTTGCCAGTGTTGTTACCTTGCTGTCAACCCTGGTTAAACATTTTCCAGCCAATCCAAACTTTGGACTGTAATTTTTTTTTTTTTTTTCTTCTTCTAAAACATGTTTACTTCTAAAACACTTTAGGGAGCCTTTGGTTTCACATGAATACCTTTGTCTACACAGAAGATGAATCATCAGAGAGACAGGCATGTTGCTTGCTTTTATTAATGTAGATGAAGGGATCCCACAGGAAAAGTAACTGGCAGATTTGTTTAAGCTTAGATAAAAACAGACACAGAATGTGTGTGAGCCTCCCCCGGATGGCTTACCTTTGGTTCTGAAGTGTTCTCATCTGCTAAGGCTTTGTATCTCATTTAAATCTAATAGGTTTTTAAAAAAGAATATTTGTAGTACAATATCTTACTTACCCGTATGCCCTTCTTTCCAGGGGGTCCAAAGACCTGTATTGAACATAACAATTCTGATTTTCTGATTGCTTGAAATATGTTACATGAGTCATTTAAATTGTTCTGCAATGGTTACCCCTTTAGCTGGGTCCCCTGGTACTCCACGCTGTCCCTAAGAAAAGAAATGTTCTATTAATTGTGCATATCTATATGAAAATGCTAAACAATTTTTGTTATTTTAAACTGTCAAAGGACAATTATATGCAATTTATTATGCAGCCCTTAAATACTCATGAACACAACCAATCTGAAGTTTTTTTTTAAAATGTAATACCTACCTGGTCACCTTTCTGCCCAACAGTTCCAGGCAAGCCCTATTAGTGGTGCAAATAAAAGTGTGATCTTTTAAATGAACAAAATGAGTATTCTACAACTAGAAATATCTTCATGTGGTATAAACACAATCTAACTTCAACTATCTAATCCAACTTCTAATTATAATTTAGGAGTTCTGTAGACACATCTGACCAACAGAACTCCAATTAAGGTAGTTTTAAAGGAAGTTTTCCTGTTGTTATTATGTAACGTATTTTTATTCACTGTTATTTATGAAATAAACATTATTTTTCTGTATATATAAAATATAGGAAGAAAATCATTTACTTACAACCAACCCCTGTTGTCCGATTGGCCCTGTGTCCCCCCGATTACCCTGATACAAAAATAAAAAATTATATATCACATGTATTATTGTTAAGTATTAATTGTAAAGAAAATGCTGGTTTAAAAAATACTAAAAATTACTGAAATAGGTAATATTTTACCTTAATTCCTTGCTCCCCCTTTAAACCTTTTTTGCCCTAAAAATTGACAAAATTAAAGAAAACATTAACATAAACTATGTCAGTGTTGCCATCTATCTGCACTATGCTGAGATGGGTGCCTAAAACAAACTTGTAATTTCATTACTGAATTTACTGTTTATGGTACATTACCCTGTGGCCAATAGGTCCTTGCAGTCCCACAATTCCTTGCTCACCCTGTGGATATTCAAAGGTAAAATGTGACAACAGATGCATATTACTTATTATTGGATGCTTAAATGCTGTATATAGGATAGATTAAATGAATTAAAATTATTAATTATAAAATTATTAATTATTATATTGTTATTATTATAAATTTATATAATTAAATTTATTATAAATTATTATATTATTATCATGAATTTATATAATTATGTTTACTATAAATTATCATAATTATTATAAATCATAAAGGTATACCTTCAGTCCAACAGATCCTGTGAGTCCAATATTTCCCTAAAATCAGTAAGAGTTCAGCAATACTCCACAATAAAGCACATGTAAAATATATAATAATTAATTAAATGACCAAAAGCATTGAACATCTGTCTTAAGTATTAAGTATGTGGTGTTTAGCCACATTATTTACAAGGGTATAAAAATAATAAAATTAACGATATGCCTCCAGCGGTGTGGCAAGTTGGTAAAGTTTTTTTTATTCTAGCATGACTGTGGCCTTGTTCACAAACGAGATGGTTTGATGATTTTGATGAACCCCAAAGGCCAGCACAGAGCCCTGACCTCAATCTAACTGAAAACATTTAAGATGAACTGGACTGTCAACTGCAAACCAGGTCTTCCCATCCAACATATAACACTGTTTTACAAATGCTCTTTGTTTTTAATATATTTTCTTTATGCATTTTCTCCCCTTTTTCTTCTTTTTAAGCGCGTCCAACTGCCCGATTGCGTCATGCTTCCTTTCCACCAATGCCGATCCCTGCTCTGATTGAGAAGAACGAAGCTAACCCATGCCCCCTCCGACACGTGGGCAGCATGCCGTATGCATCTTATCACCTACACTTTGACGAGTGCAGTGCAGCTCAGCGTTGTGTACGGAGAGACACACCCTAAAGGCACTCTTTTCTCATCTCTGTGCAGGCGTCATCAATCAGCCAGCAAAAGTCATAATTGCACCAGTCATGAGAGAGAGACCCCATCCCGCTTAGTCCTGCCCATATCTGAACAACAGGCCAATCGTTATCCATGTGGCCGCTCATCCTTAGCCGGCAGGCAGAGCTGAAATTCGTTACGATATATTCGAGATCCCAGCTCTGGTTCCAGCATGTGTTTTACCGCTGCGCCACCTGAGCGGCCTTTACAAATGCTCTTTAACTAAACAGGCACAAAAGCTTTCCCAGAAGAATGTAGGATGTTATTCTTAATGGTAAGATGTTCACATACTTTTGTATTTCAAAAAATACCAGAAAACCAAAAATAAATAAATAAATAAAAAAGTACTGTACATATTCTGTACCTTTTCACCTGAAGACCCCTTTGGACCTTGAATGCCTGGAATTCCAATACCAGCTTCACCCTTTTTAAACAACACAAAAGTATCAATCTTTAGGATTGGCCAATCAACAGCTTTTCAAGGAATTTTATATATTTTGCATCAAATTTATTGAATTTCTTAGTCACACTGATTAATCTTATTCTTTTAATAAAAATTAAGATAAAATATCATTGCTCTGTATATTTTACTCTCTATTTGTCCATTGGAATTTTTTTACAATACACTTACCTTTTCTCCTTTTTGGCCAGGAAGTCCAGGAACCCCATCCAATCCAATTGGCCCAGGTAAGCCTGCTTGACCCTTGAACCAAAGTAATTAGACACAATACATTATTATAAAGTTGTGGTCAACATTATTTGCACTCCTGAATATTAAGTACACCATGTAAAATATCTCCTGAATTTGATAAGAACATATAATATTTCAAAACAATAAGTCAAATTAATAACATTTCAAGAATAAAGTAAAAAAAACTGAAATACCAATATGTCACAAACAGGGCTTAATGCATTGGTTAATGAATTGTTACAACATGGTGCCATAAAATTTAATGTACTGAAGCATGTACAGTTCATGCAAATGATTAAACATGCCTTTGAGGCAGTTTTCCAGAACTCAAACAGACTTTCAATGGTAAATCCTTAATGTCATTTAATTTTAGTCTAGGCTAAAATATTGCTAAAAAGTCACCCCTAGAAGAATTACAAAGATACAAAATGTTTTATATGGTCTAGTAACATAAGGACTAACATTTTGTCCACCTTCTCCTTTTTCTCCTTTTTGTCCTGTCTTTCCCCGTGGACCCTATAAGAAAGAGTATTCATATAAACAATAAAAATATCAAAAAAACAATATTAGGGAAACATTTTTTTCATGGCAAGATGTCAGGAAAACTTACTTGAAGACCAGATTCTCCAGTTTCACCCTGTATGAAAGTAAAATGAAAGCGTCTTATTACATTATGATCTTGAAATTCTTAAAATGCTTTAAATTTACTTAGTGGATAATTATATATATTATATTATATATTATATATATATAGTGGGGGAAATAAGTATTTGATCCCCTGCTGATTTTGTAAGTTTACCCCCTTACAAAGACTTGAACAGTCTATAATTTTTATAGAAGGTTTATTTTAACAGAGAGAGACAGAATATCAACAAGAACTCCAGAAAAAAAAAACATTAAATAAAAGTTATAAATTAATTTGTATTCAATTAAGGGAAATAAGTATTTGATCCCCTACCAACCAGCAAGAATTCTGACCCCCACAGACCGGTTATGTGCCCATGAGGCACACAAATTAGTCCTGTCCCTGTATAAAAGACTCCTGTCACAGAATCAGTTTCTTCCGTTCAAATCTCTCGACCACCATGGGCAAGACCAAAGAGCTATCAAAGGACGTCAGGGACAAGATTGTAGACCTGCACAAGGCTGGAATGGGCTACAAGACCATCAGCAAGAAGCTTGGTGAGAAAGAGACCACTGTTGGTGCGATAATTCGAAAATGGAAGAAATACAAGATCACAGTCAATCACCCTCACTCTGGAGCTCCATGCAAGATCTCACCTGGTGGGGTAAGAATGATTCTGAGAAAGGTGAGGTCAGTCCAGAATTACACAGGAGGAGCTTGTCAATGATCTCAAGGGAGCTGGGAGCACAGTCACCAAGAAAACCATTAGTAACACACTTCGCCGTAATGGATTGAGATCCTGCAGTGCCCGCAAAGTCCCTTTGCTCAAGAAGGCTCATGTACAGGCCCGTCTGAAGTTTGCCAGTGAACACCTGAATGTTTCAGAGAAAGCTTGGGAGGATGTGATATGGTCAGATGAGACCAAAATTGAGCTCTTTGGCATCAACTCCACTCGCCGTGTTTGGAGGCAAAGATATGCCCGGTGGGGATGGTGTTCTTGGGGTCATATCCAGCATTTCTCTGCTCCCAGCTCCCTTGAGATCATTGACAAGCTCCTCCTGTGTAATTCTGGACTGACCTCACCTTTCTCAGAATCATTCTTGCCCCACCAGGTGAGATCTTGCATGGAGCTCCAGAGTGAGGGTGATTGTGATCTTGTATTTCTTCCATTTTTGAATTATCGCACCAACAGTGGTCTCTTTCTCAACAAGCTTCTTGCTGATGGTCTTGTAGCCCATTCCAGCCTTGTGCAGGTCTACAATCTTGTCCCTGACGTCCTTTGATAGCTCTTTGGTCTTGCCCATGGTGGTCGAGAGATTTGAATGGAAGAAACTGATTCTGTGACAGGAGTCTTTTATACAGGGACAGGACTAATTTGTGTGCCTCATGGGCACATAACCGGTCTGTGGGGGTCAGAATTCTTGCTGGTTGGTAGGGGATCAAATACTTATTTCCCTTAATTGAATACAAATTAATTTATAACTTTTATTTAATGTTTTTTTTTTCTGGAGTTTTTGTTGATATTCTGTCTCTCTCTGTTAAAATAAACCTTCCATAAAAATTATAGACTGTTCAAGTCTTTGTAAGGGGGTAAACTTACAAAATCAGCAGGGGATCAAATACTTATTTCCCCCACTATATATAGATATATATACAGTATATATATATATATATATATATATATATATATATATATATATATATATATATATATTAAACATGATATCAAATACATAACAATAAGCAAGTGGCTTACTGCTTTATTACACTATTAATTGATAATGAGTTAAAGAGTTACAAATTTGAAATTGCAAATCCAAATAAATTACCTTCATAGAAATGCCTGGAGACCCGGATGGGCCAGGCTGCCCAGGAAGCCCCGGGGGGGCTGGGATCCCCGGAATACCTGGAGGCCCTTGAGGTCCCTGTAATATAAAAAATATTATTAAATTAAAGATAATTTTTTTTTAAATTACACTGTATAATCAAAGTACGTATAATGACAGCCCCCATATTTATTGGGCCCTGACCTGAATACTGTTGAACAATGTAGCAATTCATGATAGCCAGCAAGGAGGACTCATGTAATACATTTCCTGTTTTCACTGTTTATTGCTTATCAGCTGTTTACAAAAAACACATTTTCATTATCGAAACAAAATAACTGAAGCTTTTATTTCAGCTTTTTAGCCAGGTAAGCTCTATGGCCTGATGTACGCTCCTGCCCACAAAAGCACAAGAGAACACACACTAGGGGAACACAACAGAGTTTGAATATTTAAAGTAATTGTCTCAACAGGTGTGACCACTGATTAATCTTCCTATTCATCCCCCAATCTTTTTTTTCTTATTTCAAACCCTGAGTTAAACCACGCCCCACCTGTCACATACCCCCACCACCATTTCACCTTTGACAAGAGGGTAATTTAACTGCCACAATCTGGACCCAATCGTGTGAATCACATTAAACTTAAAGGGCTGCAAAGCCAGATATTAATGTGTGTTGGCATCCTTCATGTAGTGGAGCCACAGCAGGGGAGAATGGTTCAAGCAAAGAGTAAAAAGGTGCAAACAGGTAGTACAAGAGAGTAAAGACTGCTCACTGAATGACGAAGCACACTTTTTAAATAAGTTTGTATTTAGTCTTTCACACCAAAAATGCTACCTCGTTAGATAAAATGACCCCCAGCAAAAGAGAGAAACTGAATTATTTTTTAAAAAAATGAGCAGATTTACAGATGATCCTGGTTCTCCTTTGCGTGCAGGGACAAAATCCACACTTCCAATTGAGTATCCAGGATCTCCCTGCAAAATGATTATACACATAGATAAATAGTATAAATGTCAGTTTACATGTCCAGATAAATTATGTTAAGCTACAAGCAGACAGGTCTAACTAGTGAACAAGTCTAACTCGTGAATTCTTAAACAGTAACTCACTCTCTCCCCTCGCTGACCTTTTGGTCCAGGAACGCCAGGTGGTCCCTGCAAACAAAGTCATCATATATTAAGGTTTGAAATAAATAGTGAAAATAATAAAATAGGTCAAATAGGATTTACAATTTATTCATGTATTTCATTTGTTTGTTTACATTAATTTCCAATTTTTTATCATTCATACTTGATATTTACAAATTGTTCACTGATTGCAGCTTTCCAGAGTTTGTATCTTTAAATATCATTTACATTTTAAGCAGAAACATTTTAAGCAGGATAAGTGTCATTTAATGAAGTTTACCATATTTCCCAGGACACCAGGAGGGCCCTATGGGGAAAATACATAATGTTAGGGTATTAAAAGACAAACTGGTAGACACAAGACAAATACTTAACTACATATACATGTAATTTAACTACTCATTTATTTACCCTTAATCCAGCAGAACCAGGAGGTCCAGTACGACCTGGTCTTCCTGGTACCCCAGGTATTCCATCTGTCCCAGGAAGGCCCTGAGAAGAACAATTAGGTATAAGTTATTTTATGTTAAATGGTATACTGATGATATATGATTACTGAACAAACCTAATCATGTATTATCAGTGGTATAGCATACTGAAAAGTCTTCACAACTGAAACATAGATGGTCATGGTTTTTACAAGACAATAAATGTAGTTTAGCTACCCATCAAATGAAGTGACACTGATTTATTGATCGATCAGCTACCTTCATACTCCAGGCGGTATGTGTTTATTTTAAATACTTTAAATAATTAACACATTTACAAGTTCTTCAAAACTTCTAGAATTTCTATAGTCTTAAGATTAAACACTTGCCAGTATGTTTTAAATTGTTCTACCAAAGATTGTTGTACAATTCTTCACTGCTCAGACTGCTAGAACTACATTTAGTTGAAACAGTCAAGAGAGTCATAAAGGGACATAAAAATAAAGTTTGAATTTTGGTCTAACCTATTTCCAGGTGGGGTTCCAAAACATTTCAAGCTACATAACAAGCTATCATGCTTTCACATTTCATTAGAGAAGATATAAATAAATGTAATGAATAAATTAAATAAAAGTAGGGTGTATTTAAAAATGCTCATGTATGATGCATATGACAGTCCACATTTGCTGTGTTTCCTTTCCAGTTTCTTTACCTATTTTGTAAGACCAGACTTTGTTATGCGAAACAAACAACTGCAGGAAACCAGGACACAGCACTGACGCTTTTGTATGGTGATGTTCTGTTACTTTGATTAGGCAGCTACTTTCATGTGTGGCATTTTAATAGAGTCAACAGGTGTGGGAGGAAAGTGAATAAATAATATATCTGACAGTTCTAACAGCCCCCATTCTTTCATCAAAACAAACAACACATAAGCTGTAGAATAATCCCACAACTATTAGAATGGTTAAAAGTATAATGAGGACTAGACACTCACCCTCTCTCCTTTTTCTCCTTTAATCCTTAATGTAAATGGATCATAATCACCCATGCCTTGGTTTGGTCGCTATAAACCACATTTGTACACAAATGTAAAGTGCATTACAAATTAAATGTATTATTATTATTATTATTATAAACCACATTTAAACACATTTTTGCAATTAATTACAGAAATATTGAAACAGTTATCAAATATCTAGATTAACAAATGACTAAATGATAATTAACCATACCGATCCACCATGACCAAAACCATCCCCCTGTGAGAAAGATAAGTACTGTATAATTATTTATTTTAAATTATTTTAAATGAATAAATGCATTATATAAAAAAAAACATCTAACCTTTTCTCCTTTTGGACCCTGTAATATTAAATGTGGTAAAAGAAAATTTGCAATATTTAATGAACTGACAAACAACTGGCATATGTAAGTAGGAAGAAGAATGAGTACCTTGCACTGAATAGGACAGGGACCCTCAGGTTTTAAGACATGTCCTGGGTCACTTGTGGGTATGTCCAATTGGGCTGACTGTAAACCATAAAGCAGATGCAAAAGCACACACCCACATCCACACACACACACACACACACACACACAAAGTCTGGACCGTAGATGAATTACAGTGTCCGGAATTTGGCAACCATTGGGTTATTCATAATTTAGTGTTTTACATAATTTGCTATATCAGGTTGTAAACAGAACAAAAAATTATGACTTAGATGCCAAGCTGGAGTGCTGTGTCTAAATCTGCACTCAAATTCCTACACAGTATGTTAAAAATATCAGCCTCTACACTGGTCTTAATCTACTTGAACACACTATTTAGTGTATATGATTAAATTTGGGAAACAGCAGCTCCCCATTGCTTTGTGCATAGCCTAGTACAGAGAGTTTTATGCTGATATATTATAAGTGAGATGCAAATTCCTGTTTTAGTTTTTTGTAGCTCAGACAGCCCACACATATAAAATATTGTAAAGTAAAAAGTATATAAAATACATATTCTAATTGTTTAATAAAATCTATAAAATAAACTTAAGTGATAACAGTAATAAACTCCCAGCTTAAAAAAAACAAAAAACAAAACAGTATTAAATAAATATAGTAACAGACATTGGTTTGTACGTCTCCCGCACTGTTAACGTTAATGTTAACTAAGGTAATGATTTAATGACGTACCTCTTTTTCAAATTCAGAGATTAAGTTTTCACTGCAGATGCTGTTAATAAACTCTCTCTCTATGGAAGGAAGATCATTAAAGTCTGAAGCATGAAAGATGTTCTTGTAGCTGGTTGGTGAAGCAATCATTTTAAGTCCATCAATGTCAGCATTTCCAATACCAATGGCCAGAACACTCACACCTAAAATACACATCAATGTGTAAATGTGTGTGTATAAATTATCCATTTAACATGGCACAGAAAGCAATTTTCAACTTAAGAATAACAGTGCAGTCTATAAGTGAAGTACATCTTTAGGTCATAGAGCAGGTGATTCTGACCCAAAATATGTGCTACTCTGGACGGTGGCTCCACATCATCCTGGACTTCCCCCTCTGTCACCAGTACTAGCACATGAGGAGCAGTCTGCCTCATACCCAGGGACTCCCGAAACAGCTCTCTCAGGACATAGCTGATCCCACGAGCTATGCATACAAACAAAATAACAAGACAAAGCAGACATATATTTTAAAGCTGAATTACATACAACTGTGTTTGTGTGTGTGAGTCAGTATATACCAGTTTTGGTGTTGCTTCCTCCATAGCGAACCTGCCTGAGTGCTCTCAGCACAGAGCTGCGATCTCTATGAGTGTTGAGGCTGAACTCAATCCTGGGCTCATAACTGTTGTGAACTACAGCAATCTGAACAACACAAAACAGACCAGGCCAGTAAAATATTTTGCCAGAAATACAGGCTAACTGCACCTAGCTTTGACTGCAGTACACTATTTTAAGTAACGAATCACAGTGAATCACAGTGATAGACATTGCCCCAAACCAGTACAGTTTTTACTTAAAAGCAAATTATATTTACTGGATCCAGACACTGATACAATATTACTATTACTAATTTCCAGAAATTGCACCTTTAACAAAAAATAAGTAAAATAAATTGTTTTATCTGTGTAACAAATGGGCCTAGATGGTTTCTCACAATAGACTCAGCTGTGTTAAGGGTAACAAATGCTTATGCACTGTACATTGATACAAACGAACAAGCTAATAATATTCTCTTACCTGGGATCCCTGAGGACCAATTACTGGAAAATATGTCACAATCCTAAAGAGGAAATCTCTCAGCTTGCCAAGGTTTTCAGATCCAACGTTCCAGGACTCATCCACCAGAAATATAATATCTGCTTTTACCCTGCTACAAACTGAAGCAGAAAACATACGTAATTACTTATTGATGTTTTATGATCCCAAACAAAGAAAACCTATTTAGTGTCTAAAACATTTTAAATGCCCATGAAGTGTTTGCAAGTTGTTCAGCACAGTGGCGCAGCAGGTAGAGTGAATGCCCTACAACAGTATGGTTCCTAGGATTATAGATCTGATCTGGTGCTCACTGAAGGAGTTATGCAGACAGGAGCAGGGCTAAAATACTGAACAAATCATGCACACCAGACAATAATAAATACATAAACACACATATATTTTTTCTTAGACTTCTGAACAGAGAAACAAAGTGCCGTATAATTTGTGCCCCAATAATGCTTCACACTATTTCTGGTTAGCAGCTGGGATTGATTGATTTTGATTAACTTTTTCTTCTGGTTCTCTTAGTTTTAAGTATAAATGTTTAAAACAACTGTTTAACGAGCTATTAAGTATATATTAATTAATGTGTTACATTTTAGTTATATCAGTAGACACCTGTCAGTAGCACATGTTTTCTTGTGAAGCAACATGGTAGCACATTAAGTAAAGAGAGTATTGCATGAAACATGGGAACTGAATACATGACACTGTCTGTAACAGAGTTTGGTATGTTCTGTCCATGTTCTGAGTGGTTGCTTTTGGGATCTTAAAAAAACAAAAAATGCTACTTTAAATTCTTAGTTGGTAAAGAGTGAGTAAAAAAGAGTGTTGCCCTCAGGTAGATTAGCACCCTGTCTAGGTTTTGAGTAGTTCATAAACCTTTCAGTTTATGCTATACTTAATAGCTTGTACTGCAATCCACAAAATATCATCATTCAATTGTTTATTTAACAAGTACTCCACATTATATTTACTGACACTTTCTGGAAAAGATGACTGGTGGCTGACTTTACCTGTCTCCCAGAAAGCACATGCTAGGCTTTACCTTCTAGGTTTGGTGGTTGTCATGTCAATGATAATGTTACAGTTATAAACATACCAGGTCCAGATGAAGGGGTTCTAGCAGAGAGAGTGGTTTTGTCTTTAGCTGCAGCAGTAATCATGGTTAGGGTTTGTGCTGTTTTAGTTATGGCTATGTCAGGCTTAACAGCAAGTCTCTGAGTAGTAGTGGTGGTGGTGGTGTGCTTTCTAGTAGAAGTAAGTGTATTCATGGCTGTAGTGTGAATGTTGAAATCTTTCACTGGAGCCGGGGCTGATGTCGCAGTGTGGACAGGAATTATTGGAGAAACACCCACTGCAACAAAATCACATAAACGAAGCATGTCAATTTATTTACTAAAATCATGTTACCTTTCCATTAAACAATGTTTTGTACTTGATTAAAAGTCAAGGGTACCAACTGTTGTAGCTCTGAAAGTGATTTTCTCCCCATTCTTACTTAATTTTGCCCTTCAGCTCCTTACCAGTCCTGAGCTACATACCCTGTCAAGGTATTCCCTACTTATACCCAGAGTTTACTAAAACCGCCACTGCTGCAACCCTGACCATGTTAAAGCAGTTGATGGAAAAAAAATGAACATTGTATTATTAGCGTCTTATAATACTGAATAGCTTCATAAATACTGCATAGTATGGTATATAATTAGAGAAGCATGCAGGGTTGTGAAGAATAGTACAGAACAGTAGATTATTTTACTAACCTATCCTTTTGGTAATAGTTGTGATGGGTCCTTCTACCTCTCCATAGAGTGGCCGAATGCTGAACATGTAGGTTCTTCCATACTGTAAGTTTTTTATCTTATATGAGGTAAAAGCAGGGCTCAGTATCTCAGTGATACTGTTAAGCTCTGCAGGAGTAAAAAAAATAAGACACATAAATTCTGATACATTTTAAAACTACACATACAAAAAACTCTCCACACAAACACACTTATGCAGATAATAGTCTGACCTGATATATGTCTCCAGGACAGGAGATACCCTGAAACTCCTGCAACCCTGGTCCAGTTCAGTGCAGTACTATCATCAGTTGTATTTACGGCTCTGAAACCACTCACTTTAGGCAAATCCACTGTGAGACGAAAAACAAATTAAATGGTAGATTAAGGATAGGAAATTTAAAATAATACAGGACTATTCATTTATTTTATTGTTTGTTTTCAGGCCCTACACTTTAGTCTATGCACGAGCACAGCATAGTCCAGATGACTGAATGTTGGTGCAGAGTAAATGCTGACAGGCATCATGATTTGGTGGGCAATTTTGTTTTTTTTTTCTCATTCACAAAGTCTGGGGACTGTAGTTTTGCCTCTATGCATTCATTTTATTGACAGCTGATAAAATGCAGTCCAAATATTCCACCAATATTCTGATCTATAATTTATAATTTATTGCAATTAAGTTTATGTTACATTAATAATAATGTGGACAAACATAGTTTAAAACTCAGAAGGTGAAAAAGAGAAATCCAATACAAAAAATAAAGAAGAGGAATAGAAAACAATTAGCAAGGCCTTTCTTTTTTTCCTCACAGCATTTACAGTATGGATTTTTGAAGCACTTAATTTGTTTCAACTAGAGCTGAATGTTAATCTGTGTATTTTATCCTTCCATACCATATATTATATTTTCCACTCATATAAATATTCACACTGTCTTAATATATTCAGCAGTCAGCAAACCTTTAATAATGTATTTAAATAAATAAAGTAACACGTTGTATGTATGTGATTCAAAAAACTTCCACTGGCCTGACCTCTGCCTCACTTAGAGTGGGTTTTGGTGTCACACCAGCCAGTTTTATTTTACATATTCTCATTGTGGGTGCTTGGGTGGCACATGAGTAAATTAAGCTAGCTCAGTACCACTGCGATCCAGGGTATGAACTCCCAGCAGTGCTATTGGTCAGCCATCTACATACAGACAGAATTGGCTATATACATACCTTTTAATGTACTGAAGTAGTGATGGGGTAGACTTAATTTTTTTATTAAGATACTGTGGTTCTACAACACCGTTGTGGAAGTGCAACACAGAGGCTGTCTACAGAAAAGGCCAGAGCAGACTTTATTTTTTAAGGAGGCTCAGGTCCTTCAATGTATGCAGCAAGATGCTACACATTTTTACCAGTCTGTAGTCGAAAGTGCAATTTTCTATGCAGCTATCTGCTGGGGAAGCAGCATTAGAGCCAAAGACTCCAAAAAGCTTAACAAGCTTAGCAGGAAGGCTGGTTCTGTGCTGGGTTTTGCTCTGGAGCCCCTAGAGCTGGTTATTGAGCAGAGAATTTTGCACAAGCTGCTCAACGTAATGGACAATACCTCACACCTGTTACACAACCTACTGATTAAACAGCAAAGTGCCTTTAGTGAAAGGTTCCGCCAACTTCGCTGCAACAATGAGCGCTATAGGAAGTCATTTCTGCCCACAGCTGTGGCAACCTATAATAGCTCTCACTGATGCAAGAAAAGGATGCAGAACCTATAACACCCACAAAAGACAATTAAACTTACAATTTGCACATGGTACTGTTTTATTTGCACAGGTTTAAATTGCACAACGTCAGTACCTGCACTTTTAGGCTCCCCCCCCCCCCCCCCTTTAAGTTTTTAGTTTCTTTTGTTCTTGTCCTGTTAGATGTTTCTATATTCTTATTTTTTTATATTATTATATTTTACTTTCTTTACATATATATTTTTAGATTTTATATCTTACTTGTATTTACATTTGTCTTAATTTTTTGATTCTTTCATTTACCTCATTGTAATGTCATTGTGTGATGTTTTTTGTAATAATTGTTATTGCTGCTGCGACACCACAATTTCCCTTCGGGGATTAATAAAGTACTCAATCAATCAATCAATCAATCTAGCCAACTATACCAGGTGACCTTACCAGGTGTGGTAAATGCACACTGTTAGGAGATTACTTTAAAAAAAAACAGCAACTTGTTTTACTCTATTTTTTATGTGCAATAAAAATTGCATATTGAAATTTATTCATGACTGTAAGTTGATTATAAAAAGACTTTATGCAATTGTACAATTTCTGTAAAGCTGCTTTGAGACTGTTTGCTTGGAAGTTTGATCTAAATTAAAGTAGACTCACAGGTCCGTGCTGTCACTGTAGCAGAACTTCCTTCTCGTTCCCTTATCAAAGATGAGACCTTTATCTTGTAGGCAGAGCTGGCATGCAGTCCAGTGATAGTGTACGATGTGATAGATGAGGAAACCATCTCACTTTTCTCTTCACCTCCTAGCAAGTAAAAAATAGCAACAATAAATGAGAATGAGCCAGTACAGTGTTAATCTAAGCGGTTTGTCTGGTGAGTTTGGTATACATAGTATAAAATAATAATAATCTAAATGCTCACCAGTAAATGGGATCCAGGTAATTTTGTAACCAGTTACACCAGGTGTTTTCCTCCAGGATAGGGTAAAAGAGTTTGCCCCAATATCTATCACTTTAAGTTCCCTCAGTGTCTCTATCTGCTGTGAATCAGTTGAATAAGCTGCAAAATGCAAAATAGAAATGTAGAATTTAATAAATTTGTTTAGTAATTCTGCTTTAAAACTGCTAAACCCAATAAGTAACAACCCGTCTGTCCACAAGACAACAATCAAAGAAAGCAAACATTTATTGTTAAGTGTTACATGGCTAATATTATCAATACACATTGGAACGTTAAAATATTTGAAGATACAGTAAAAGATACAGTGTGGTTAAAACATTTGGACTTGATAATTAGTTGTTTCCACCAACTACAGCCAGCGTGTTTACATTTAAATCGATTATTGGAAAAAACAATTGCTTAAAAAGGGCTTAGTTTTTGAGATACTCTTGTCTCCTATTGGATAGAGCAAACATAAGATTTGTTTTATGCTTTTACATTTGACATTTCTTTATAAAAATGTAGAAAAACATAATACAACATTTTACTGCAAAAGTAATTACATTTATCAATACAGTTGAAGTCAAAAGTTTACATACATCCGTAAGAGACATGTATGTCATGGCAGTCTTGGTATTTCAATTATTTTTGCAACTGTTTTTTCTGTGACTGGATGATTAAAAGGCTTCACTGTTTAAAAACATACTCACATTTTAGGTTATTTAGTTTTCTTTCAAAATCTACTGGTTCATAAAATATACAAAAACATGTTTGCCATTAATTAGAATCTGCTGATACATGGGTAATTATTTACATCAAGCAAGCATTACATTGCCATTGGCTTAAAGGCTGCCGCACAAGAAAAAAGCCTCTCCTTGTGACCTGCAAACAAACAGTACTGCCATTGTTCTGATTTCAGCCAGACTGACATTTCTGTATAGAATTCACCCACTCCAACCTCACTCACTGCTCTCTGCTTGGCATGAGAGTCTATTTTCTAGTCCTTGTTGAGGTTGAATAGGTTAAACAGGGATCTAGTAAGACGTGCTATACAATGCAATCCATTTTTCCACAGATGAAGAATTACAAGTATGTTTAGTCTCTAGATGATAATATAAAAATACGAAATTTCAAATATTTGGTAATGAGTCTTGGGTGAATTTGTATGTTCAGACTGGGTGTGAGCAAAGGTGTTCACAAGGGACATTTTCTGTTTATTTCTCATATATTTATACATATAATTAGAGATGCATGAGTACCGATACTGGTATCGGGTATTTGCCGGATACCGCGCTCATGAACTTGTACTCGTACTCGCAAACGAGGCTCCGATACTAAACATCCAATACTGTGTGCCTAGTGCACGTTGCTGCATTATGCCTAGTTCACACTACACGATTTTTGCCCTGATTTTCGCTCGGCGACTGGTCGGCGCTAGATTTGCCTGCTCGGGAGCAACTTGGCGTTCGCTCGGCGATCAAAACTCGGCTCTCGAACGCTAAGTTAAACTATCCAACAACTCGATCCGACCGGCTCGCCGAGCGCTCGGCGACCGGATTGAGTTTTCTAGCATGTCAGATATCTGATCCAATAGGTATTGGTATGATGCATCCCTGCATATAATATTATGTGTTTCAAATAAAAGCTAATTTACATATTGTTAATAATACCTTAATGACAAACTTACAGAAACAAATCTTACACATTTAAATATAAAATAGTTTCAGCCCATCTATTTTTAAACTTTCAAACCAGTAATTAATGAGTATTCTTTTTGGAGGGGCCAATTTGCAAACTTGGTGTAAAGAACCTAAACATCTGAGCAGCAGAAATGTTATAAGATCTGATAATCCACCAATATTATATTTTATCTTTAAAGAAAGCCAAATAATTCTTTTAACCCACAATGCCCAGTGCTAGCACTTGGGAGATTAATAGGAGATCAATAAAAGCTAAACAATGTGCAGCCATCTGGTTAAAAATGATTAGGTGTGATGACCGTTTTTTTATGATCAAATAACAGCTACTAATATGCTGCATTTTGCAGAACCAGGATCATACTATAGTGGAATATGGAAATAGAATTTTTATATCCATATTTGCAAAATAATACACACTGAAGTCCTGAAGTGCAGATTGTGAAGTAGATCTTCACCTACTTCATTCATTAAACACCTTTTAAAAATGATTTAGGATCACAACACAAACTATATCACATATAATCAGAACTTAAGGGGGATAAATCACTGACATGTAGTCAGGTTGATTGAAGAAACTCAATTTCCCCTGGGTTTGAGTGTGAATGTGTGTATGTGTGTTTGCCCTGTGATGGACTGGCAACCTGTACTGGGCGTTTCCTACCTTTCACCCTCTGAATCAGACCCACCGCAACCCTTAATAGGATAAAGCGGTGGTAAAACTACAGTGAATGAAGGTAAGTTTTAAAAAGCATAGTAACACCCACATCTGGTAGTCTTGTTTTACAGAAACTGATGTTTGCAGAAAAGAGACAGACCCAACAGTAATCCATGTTTCTTTAAAATATACACTTGAAACAAATATTTAAAGATATTTAGAACAAATATCCTAACACAATATCCTAAATGCTGCTGCATAAAAAGTTGATAAACTTTTATATATTTTTTTATATATAATATTTTTTTATATATAATATTTTTAGACTAGCCATTAAAAGCTGGTTTTGCTTTTCACAGTGTGCTGCTCTGAAAAGAATAGAAACACTCCAGCATAGGATGAGATGATAACAGTAATGCTGACAACAGTGCCACGTAAATACACACAAAAACGCAGATGGAACTGAACTTAAAATACATGCTGCCATAGACAACTGCAGCTTGAACTTGGAGACATATAGGAGATGGCAATCAATCAGCTAGTATCAGGCATCTCTGTGGGAACAACAGGCGGAACATGTCCTAGTCCTTCCTGACTGCGGCTAAATCCCACAATTAACTGATCAGCTATTTTCTCTTATGGCTTTGTTAAGTAAGAGCTGTAACCAAGTCATTTATCATGCAGAGATGCTTACAGACTGATATGCTATACCTGACATGAAAGGAGGTCTAAAAGTAGAGACGCAACAGAGATCAAACACTTTAAAATGAACTAAAAGCTTAAAGAAAAATCATTTCTATACTGTATTAATTTAAGTGACTTCTACAAACACTGTCCGCCTCCATGCACCATAAACTCAAAAACATCCATTCATGTAAAGCAAACAAAGCAACATAATGTAAAGCAAATTATTCTGATGCTTCATAAGATCCCCGGTGGCAATATGGGTTCATCATAGACTTTCAAGTATTACACATCATTAAATTTCATTACCTCTTGATGCATGCTCAATAATCCAGGTACACAAATCCACAAAGTTGAATCAGTTCATCTGGACACAAGTTTGGTGTAAAGAAACGTTTCGTCACTCATCCAAGTGACTTCTTTGAAAAAGTTGTTTAAATATCTAATATCTTAGTTTAGCAGATTGGGTTTTAGCAAAATATTTACCATTGTTATATGAAAGGCTCACTGCTCCAAGTAGCGTAAAAAAAAATAATACAGAGAGAGAAAATGTAAAAACTTTAAAATGCAATAGCATGTGAATGAATGAAACTGGAACTTCTCATAAACCTTTGATGTTTGTACACTATATGGCCAAAAATATTTGGACACCTGACTATGAGCTTGTTGGACCCACTTGAAAAACAAATGGTATTAAAATAGAATGACCTCTATAGGATCTTTTAGCTGTAATAACAGCCACACGTCTGAGAAAGCTTCTTACAAGACTTTAAAGTATGTCTGTTGAAATTCGTGCCCATTCAGTCAAAAGAGCATTTATATGGCTGGGCACTGATGTTGGTCAGAAAAGCTTTACTTATTATTCCATTTCATTCCAAAGCTTGTGCAGTTTTTTTTTTTAAATCAAGCTTTTCTTCACGTTTTTATAGACTTTGCTTTTGTGCACAGGGGCACAGTCATGCTGGAACAAGAAAAGGGCCTTCCCTAAACTGTTGCTGCATAGTTGGAAACATAATTTCCTTTATATAATTCATTACACCGGTTAGCAATTGTTGTGGATGAAACACATTAATTCAACAATTATAACGGGTGCCCCAGTACTTTTGTTCATATAGTGTATGTGTGTGATTTGTAAATAATGTATTTACATTTTGTTATATTGTATATAGTATGTATAATATGTATAGTGGCACTATGTGTGCTGAGCTAGACAGAGGTTTATTGTCTTAGGGCAAATACAACTTTAGACATGTTGAAAACAACTGGTCTAAAAATACACAGGTCTAAATCTTAAAGCCTCATTTTCGTTCGTCCACACTTGCCCATACTACACTACTATCCAACGTCATACCAGTATAGGCACAGTATAATTGACTGACTCCAAATCTGGAAATGCATCACATCATATCAGTGACATGCACACAACAGCACTGACACCTAATGTTTATATTTCAGTGATGAGAAGAAGACAGTTTGAAAAGAGGTGAGAAACTCAGATAAGTCAGTGTCATTCCTTTGCAGGGAAGCTGTGGCTGTCATGAAATAATACAATTGACGTCATTATTGTGACATCCAGCTAAATATGGTGACCTGACTCACAGCCATAAACAACTCAAAGTTTGAAAACCTAAAGAGTCTTTGCCCACACAGGTATGTGTTTACAGTAGAAACAACTCCCAATGATCTAACAATGCAGGCAAGTTTTGTTTGTAATAAATACTTTTGGCAAATGACAAAATGTAAAAAAAACCTAAATCTTCTTTTGTTTAAACATATTGGCAAACTGTTATAAGTCTCCATCAAAGTGGGGCATCAAAGTCAGTGGTGCCATTGGCCTGATCAGACTTTTAATGGACACAATTGGCCAAATATTAGGAAGAGTTGTTGTTTTATTAAAATGTCCATATTTTCTTGGCCAGTAAGATTAATTCTCATCTAATATTCCCCAGTACATCACTGCATTTATGTTCATTCGATAACGCTTAGATCAGTACCAGAGAAGCAGACCCATATCATAATGCTCCCACCTTGGTATTAACATTAGGATTGGGGACTCAAGTTTACAATTAGGAGGGGGTGTGACCCACTGATGCTGTACATAAAGCATCTAAAGATTACATCATGGTTTGGATGGCATAAAGCACTGACACCACATAATCATTTTATTACAAAAATCTAGGCTTATATTCAAACAAAACACACAGCAGTGGGCAAGAAGCCATCAGAGAAGACAAGGGGAGGAAGTATTCAGTGGATAAGCAAGGTAAAGACTCAGGTGGCACAGTAGTCAAATACACATACAAATTTCCAACTTTGGATTATCAGCAGTGCTACCAGCCTCATCAGCACAAGTAGCAGCTAGGCAGATCCAGGATGATTCAAAATGCTTGTCATTACCTGTCCGTTGTGAGAGAGAGACTTCTGGCCCCTCTAGGTTTCCATAGAGGGCATGGATAGTAATGGTGTAGAGTGTGTTTGGCAGCAGGCGGGTTATGCTGTGTTGTAAAACACTGTGGTCAACATAGCGGCTTTGTGAACCTCCTCCTTCTGAATAAGTAAGCACAGGGACAACTTACTAATATAAACAGAAGCAGCATATCTCTTAAATGCATTTTAATAAAGTGCACCTAAAGTGAAGGGAAACACTTAAGATAAATTGCATGTATGTTTACAAAACATGCTGCAAGGATTGTGTAGTGAGTCATTACAGTCTAACAATAAACCAGTGGATACTGTATGTAACACAGGTGTGCTCCTTTATTGTAATATAAATTATGATATATCTTGTCCATCTTTTACCCTGAACTAAGAAAAAAACATGTTGACCTGGAACATGCTGAGCATATGTATACTAAGAACACTTCAAAGCACTTCTCTTAGTGTCTTTTAATATTACTGTCTGTTATTTCCTGTTCAGCTGCAGTATTATATACACATGCAAAACATGTATGTAATGGAAGTTTTGGTGATGATGACTATTGGGACTCTTCTTCCAGTTCTTTCATACTGGGTCAAAAATATACACAGAAACTACTAATTTGGTGTAAAATGCCATTTGGTCTACAACACCATTACTTTTGTGGTTGGCTTTCTAAATCAGTGTTAGTGAATTAGAACTGGAGCTCAGACCCCCCACCCACACATAACTGTGTTTGTAATACAGAAGAATAATTCTGGTTATATCCCTTGTAGTACTAACTATACATACGCAAAGCTTGTAGAATTCAAATGTGCTTTTTATATGAACATCACTATGTTTCCAGGGTTTTTTGTTCATCTCTGAGTATAAACATATAAATTATTGTCTGAAGGCATCAATTATACCATATAGATGTGTTAGATATTACCAAACAGTGAAGTGCTATTTAAAGCACTACATAAACAGTAAAGTGTCATAAGCTCTTTACACAGGAAAATAAGTCTTCATGCCACTTGCTGGTTATTTAATGTTGTTTAAGCATGTAGCATTACATTTACATGTGTAGCATTTAGCAGACTCTTTTATTCAATGCCAATTACAATTTTGACTAAATACAATTTAAGCAGTTGCGAGTTAAGTGCCTTGATCAGGGTCCCAACAGTCATCACTACTGAGCTACAACAACCCAATCATGATTGACACTTGGAAACTCTACAAGCATTGCATTTTTTTTTCTATTACATGTAACATGTCTAATAATTACAGATGCATACTTAAAGTTAAAATATTTCTATAATATATGTAGAGGAAGTGCTGTCTACAGGTGCAGAAAGGGTTCTTTAGATTTACCTGAGCTCCAGGACAGTTTATACTCAGTAGCTCCTACAATGGCACTCCACTGTACGTTGATAGAGGAGCTTGTGTAGGATATCACCTTGAAATTTGACACATAGCCGAGAGGAGCTGGGGACAGTCAGACAAAGAACAGCAACATGAGGCTCATATGCTTAAAATCCTTTTATTAAGTTGCAGGATTTCTTTGCGTGTGCATGTGTATTTACTGTGTGCTTACATGTTTTAAAGGTAGCAGTGATGCCCGGTCCCACCACTGAGCCGAAAAGTACATAGAGGGAGATTACATATTCCGTGTCATGAGCCAGATTTTTCAGTACATACTCTGTGATACTGTTATTCAGAGCCAGCTGCCTGGGTCGAT
This sequence comes from Trichomycterus rosablanca, assembly GCF_030014385.1. Lineage (NCBI taxonomy): Eukaryota > Metazoa > Chordata > Actinopteri > Siluriformes > Trichomycteridae > Trichomycterus > Trichomycterus rosablanca. The sequence goes on along the minus strand of NC_085988.1, from coordinate 67,290,382 downwards.
CTCTCCCAACATATTCTGTAAATAAAATACAATACACAGAGACACACACTTAGTTATGCAGAGTACAGAGTACTATCTTTTATATAACCATGCTGATGTCATTTCTCTAATTAAGTTGCTTCAAAAGGCATATTGAAAAGAAAAGACCTAAGAACTCTTCAAATATAAATAAGACTACTCAAAAATAATGTAGTACCAGGTGAAAAATAGCTATCTATGACCTTTCATCTTGTAGAATTGTCTCAATACATCTTCTCTCCTCCACTTTATTTTTACATGCTTTCTCTCTTAGTTAAATTTATTTTAGTCAGCCCCAAAAGTGTGAGTCATCACTTTCCCTTTCTTACTGCATCACCACAGGATGCTCATTTCATATGGAGACCAGCAGCAAATCAGCCACTTTCAAAGCAACTATTTCAAAGAGCATCTAAAAATGCCATCAAATCCAAGTGTGGTCCCTCTCTCTCTAGTGCACGAGTCCACATACACTTATTTATATCCAAATCTTTTTAGCACAGACCAGCAAATGATAGAATGAGTCACTGAACTGAAGCTAGCAAACAAAAAATAAAAATGGAACCGACAAAATAAATATAGAAGACGAGGGAAAGCAGAACACACAAGCAATTTCATATAGACATTTCACATTTCAAAAAAGTTGGCCAAAGAAAATGATATGATCATTTTCATATGATCATCAATAATCATGATCCATAGCATAGGTCAAGGAACAGGCACAGCAGAAAATAGAGAAACTGGGCTTAGTATTGTAATTTAGAACAATAATACTTCAGAGAGAACAAAAAGAGAGTATAAATACACATCTCAACTTAAAACAGAGGAATTAAAGGTTTTTTTTTATTTCATTTTCATCAACCTCTTAATCCTGGTCAGGATTGTGGCAAGTCCGGTTCCACCAGGAATCACTAGGTACAAGGCAGGAATACCAATCCATTGCAGGGCTTAAGCCACCCCCTCAGACATAGCCAATCTTTGTAGGTATATAGCACTGTTGAGATTATAACCCAGATCTCACTGGTAGTAGGCTAGTGGAATAGACTGCTGCACCACCCAAGCACATACAGTAAAGAGGTGTAATAGAGAAGATGAGAAGGTTCAATTGACACAGAGAAAGCACATTCCACAAAGGTTTAGTAATGACAATGCTAATGGGAGAGGTTAGGAAGGAAGTTTTACTTTTTCCATTATACTGGTGTCCAAAAATGAAAATGAAGAGTACGTAAGCATTGTTTATAAATAAGTCTAAATACTGTACTTTAGCTCCATAAAGAGCAACAGGTTAAACATTTGTCAAAGCTACTATTGAATTTGACTTCTACACCATGTGGCAAGCCATGGTACACTGTGTAACCTAACACAAAATAGGCACAGCAATATAGTATTTTAATAGGTGTATAGTGTGATCTACACATTAAAGCACATTAGAGCAGCTTAAATCCCATCAGGTTGTACTTCAGATGGCAAAGGTAAATTCAATGTGTGCACCAAAATGAAAAGGAATAAATTTCTAGATCTGTAAATTTCATCTTTTTCAAAAAATGAGATAGTTTTTATTTTATTTTTACTGTTTGCTAAATCACTACCAATTTTCACCAGAACAAAATGTAGCATTGTTTAATTAATTAACAAATTACAAATAACAAATTACCACTGCTGTGGTGGTTTGTATTTCTGTGGGATTTAAACTACCTGTTGAGGCAGTAGGGTGACAGCAAAATTAAGAAATCAGACTAGTAAACAACCAATCATAAAACATATTGTTGAATTTTTAATTAATGTAACATTTAGGTGATTTTTGGTGATTTTCTATTTAGGTTTTATGTATATAAAAGTAAATGGAAACATAATAAAAGTTTAAAGGTATTGAATAGAACAATATTTAACAATTAGTAAGTTGTGTTTTACCTGCAGTGGGACCCCAGGCCAGTCTGTACCCTGTGGCTCCAGAAACAGCATTCCATGAGGTTATAGCACTGCTGGTACTCACAGCAGTAGCCTTCAGAGTCTGTACTGCACTGCTCTCCACTGAGATACAAACAGAGACTTGAATATAAGCTCTAAAAAGACATTTCTGGTATCTTATTTTTATAACTGGTACAGCTAAAATCAAGTACCAATCAAGTGTTTTGACACTATGCTTCAGTTTGAGTTCAGACAGATCTATATGAATGTTACAGTCCACTATTGCAATAATTTTTGATTGAATTGCATGCACATTATTCATAAGTACACAGTGTTTAAAACTGACACAGTGATTAAGCCAAAATATTTATTTACTAGTTTTTGGTATATGACACACATCATGCATGAGGGGTCTTTAATGGCAAATATATAAAAGGGTGCAACCTGGTACATTACTGGAGGAGCTATGTACTTAGCATAAGAATAAATCGGGACAAACAAATCCTTATAGATTTGTTACTAAGCTACTGCTATTCTATTTTTTAAATGCACAGTGTTTTGACATCTGCATTAACAAGTACAGTATGAGTAATCCTTTCTAACTTACATGTCTTGGCCTTGGTAGAGGTGACAGGCCCTTCTACATCCACAAACACAGGGTTGATACTTATAGTGTATTCTGTGCCAGCATGTAGACCTTGCACCATGTAAAACTGAAAAGTGCCTCCCAAGTTTACACTCTCAACATGGCCCTCTAGAGAATAAAAAGTACAGTTTTCACATGTCTACTTTTTAAAATAATTTTTAAGAAATATTTTTGTTTTTGTTTGTAGTGCAGTACTGTGTACCTAAAGATAGCCAGGTAAGCCTGTAGCCAGATGCTCCTCTGACTGGGAGCCAGCGAGCCTGCACTGTGTCTGTAGTGGCATTTTCCACCAACAGCTGCTTAACAGGAACCAGTTTCACTGCAGTACAGCAATTATGGACATTTCAAATGACAAGAATCACATTTCATACAATTTAACTTGATATTTGATTTTTGTGTTTAAAAATATTTACAACTTTACTGCCATCTAGTGGTGAAATTATACACCTCCTAACCTACCTACCAGCCAACCTAAGATCAAGTGTATGGAAAGGGATATGGTATGTTTCAGCAGTCAATTATTTCTGCAGCAGTTATTTTTCTGTGACTAAATTAATTCAAAATAAAGTTTAAGATCCTTGACAAGTTTTAACTAAACCAACAAAGGAAACAAAACCTTTTCCATCCTTTCTTTTTTCATTTGAGGTTGCTATATCAGTAAATCTAACTAATCACATACAAGTTAAACAGAGAGGAGATAAAATCATACATGTTCTTCCACTAACAGACACAGCCTCACTGGGTCCCTCTGGGTAAATGGCGTAGATGCTAACTGTATATATTTTATCCTCTTCCAAGCTGTCAATCACGTGAGAAAAAGTGTCACCCTGAAGCACCTGCTCATAGATCATCCCAGGTCTGTCAGCTGGGTAATAAAAAAAAGACAATTACTAAATAGTTTTCCATAAGTAAAAAAGCCAGTACAATCTGTATCAGTTATATCAGAATAGTGCACTGGATATAAGAAAATAACTGCAGTTTACATCGAGGGATGTAGATTTGGTATGAGTCCACTTGGCCTAGAGGAGAAGTCCAGCCCAAACGCATAGAGTAAAGCCCTTCCTCAATCACACGGAAGTTTGCCACTGGTGGTACAGGAACTAAGAATAAACAAGCACAAGAGTTGGCAATGTAAATGATGACAGACTGGTTTTAAACAAGGCTACCCAAACTCATCACTCTTAGCCTTTAAATATTTTACTTGGGCTGCCCCTTTCAGACTTTTTTTTTTAATGATTTTTTGTAGAATTTAAGACAAAAAAGTAACAATAATGATGTCACTAGCTAAGTCACTTTGGATTATTACTACAAGACATATCAATGACATGACTTACTCGTCTCTGTGATTATAGTAGAGGGTTCTCCAATTAGTCCAGGGTAGATGGCATAGAGGGTGAGGGAGTACTCAGTCTTTGGAGTCAATCCTGTTATTTTTGTAGTCCCCACATCACCCTTTAAATCAATCTGAGAGAGTGGACATTTTCACAATTAATTATTAGATAGTTCACAGTGGCTCATTCCTTCCCATTAATGTTTATATTGCTAAGAATTTACTAAAAGGGAAATAAGGCAAATGTAAATAAAACATGTTTCTATTTGATGGTCACACATTGTCATCCCTTGTTACCCTTTTATCAATCAAAAGGGACTCCCACAGGTCCATTACTGACCAGATGTTGGAACATTCTGTGCTTTGCAATGACAATAACATGGTAATAACATAGAATTGTGTGCTGTTATAGTGTGAGAGAACATCTGAAGCAGGGGTTTTGGGATAAAAGACCTCAGTGTCATTGCTGGAAGGACAATAGTGCGCCCACCAAAAATGTAAAGCCAACAACATCCTGTAATCAAAAAGAGTACACTGATAAAAGACTAGAGGGAGATTAACACACCTTGTGCATGGAAAAAAATAGCTCTAGTCTCTTGACTGTACACCTACAACAAGTATATGTGTTCCTAATACAAAGGCAAGTATGGAGGGTATGTGTTCCTTATAAAGAGGCCAGTCTGTTTGGTATTTGAACACCAACACATTAACTTAAGGAAACATCTTAGTTAGATTGGTCATTTTGCCTGTACTTGTCTTGCCTTAAAATTGTGTGTAGGAGAATTTGTAAACAAGTGTTATATTAAGTGATTGTACAATAATTTTATCAACTGTCAATATAATTACAAGAATTAGGTTTTAAGTGACATACTCTCTCTGTGCATTTCTATGCCAGCCCATAGATCTTACCTGTCTGGGCTTTACTGGGTGAAGGTGGTCCTTTGGAGACTTAGGGGTAATCAGCAGCCTGTAACCTGTCACGTCTCCAGTGGCCTGACTCCAGGAGAGCCGAAGAGAGCTGTGGCTTAAATCACTCACCTGCAGGTCTCGAGGTCCTACTACCTTCTCCACCTCTATGAAAGAGATAGACAGAAATTGATGGACACACTATAAAAAGAGAGTAGGATAAAGCAGGGGCAGAGGAAATGCAGGCATGATGGAAACTACTGCTAAAAAACATTTTGGCCAAAATGAGATTAACACAAATTCCACCAAAGTCCAAACGCAGCTGAGTTAGCAAGGCATGTTTGGTAAAAACACTACACAACAGCAGAAGTAAAATGAAAAAACGGTGAATATCTAAACATCAAATCTACTGTGTAAATCTTCATCTTTATTTTAAATTTTGAAGTAACACCAGAATGTAATTCTTAGAAGTCGTAAGTCGTTTTTAAAACCACTTGCCTGCTTATGCTAGCTAAATTGTGAATTCATAAAGTATTTAGACCCCTAGACTTTTTGCCCACTTTATTGTGTTGTGGATTTGATTTTGAAGTGTATTCCATTCTTCAAGTCAGATCCTCTTAAGCTCTGTCAGACTGGATGGCAAGCGTCTGTGAACTGCCAACTTCAGGTCTCTTCACATCTATGTTTGATTTGGTTTGTGTCTGGCCTCTGGCTGGGCCTTTCAATGACATTTTGAGATCTGACCTGAAGCCACTTTAATGTTGTTTTGGCTGCAGCCTTCTGGACATTTTTATGTTTAAAGGTAAACTGTTGCCCCAGACTAAGCCTGAGTATGCTCTGGAAGAGGCTTTCCTCAAGGATGTTCCTCTGGCTGCATTCTTCAGTCCTTCGATTCTAAGTCTCCCTGTTACTGTCACTCAGATGCACCTCCACAGCATAATGCTGCCACCACCATGTTTTACAATAAGGATGTACTTAGCTAGGTGATGTGAAGTGCCTCTTTATTTCCAGATTAGAGTGCTTGCAATTCTGTCTAAAATTGTTATCCTATCAGACCAGAAAAGCTGTATTTTTATCTATCTCGTGTTGCCTTAAAGTGAGGGTCACTCTAGTGGTGGGCTAGGGTATTATACTGTATTCAATTAAAGTGTCACTTTAGGAGTCTAAAGGAAAATTAGTATTTAATTAATGGACATTATGGGCATCCCAGCAAATATCTAAAAAATGTTCATATTTTAGTTAAGGCCTATTGATAGTGTCAATAATGTGAGATTTAACCCATGGGTGTTTGTGAACAATGCTCTACCTGGTGGTGTGTGTTTAACAGGACGAGGAGGTTCAGAGGCAGTGAAGCACACTCTTCGTGAGAGTTTGGGAAGCAGGTGTTCTAGGTAGGAGGAATCAGGACTAAGCAGCAGGTGCTCCTCTGGAGGCTCACTTACTATTCTTTTCAGCTCCTCTGGATCAGCATTTCTCACACCTGAATAAAACATGTACATATCAATGACCTTCTGCTCTGCATTTACTTAAGCCTGATTATTTATCATCTGCAATGACTGGCAAGACTGGCAAAATGTATGTCACTGAATATGAGCTTGATAGTCATGCCATTCCAAAACCCCTGGAATTAATGTGTCATATGTAAGTATCAATACACATTTGGTACATGGCATGCAGTCTCGGGATTTGTCAACGGGCAAATGAGGCCTCAGGTGTAACACTGCACCAGAGAACCAAGAGAGGGAAATTCAGTAAATAACTAAAGAAACTCAGTAAAAAAAAGCTGCCACACCATCACTGGACATAACATGAGTCCAGAATGAATCCCCTCTGACAGCTACACACAGGAATGCAAAAAAAAAAAACTCAAGAAAGCTACTGTGCCTACCGCCTGAGTTCCTGGGAAAACAGAACTAAACACCAGCTAAAAGACTAGAAAAGGAAGCTGGCAAAAATACAGACAGTAAATTAGGTAGAAAGTCAGAGAACTCAGCTGAATTACAGTTACAGTATTTAGATGCAGCAAATACTTTTGAAGCACAGTTTAAAGACAATTGCACTTTAGGTCAATGTGTGCCCCCATCCCCCTGTCAGCCAACATTGGCCTGGCAGGAAGGCAAGTAACATGTTTTAATGATTGAGAAAAATGCTTCTCTGCCAGAACAAATAAAATCCAAATTTCACAAGTTTTTTTCTTAAAATATTAACAAAAATCATCTGGGTCTTAAATATACATGCAGCACACCAAATATAAAGTTGCTTAGAAATAGCTCTAGGTTACATATCTAACATTGCCTAGACTTTTTCATTGTAATGATCCAGGCTTAGTCTACATGTGGTGGTTGAACTCACCCTTTAACTAGAACTAGGCACAGAAAGTAACAAGCCATGATAAATTCTTATGAATTATTATAAATTACGAGGTCACGACACATAAGTAAAATAACACCAAAGATTGTTTTACACCATTAAATAATTATTCTAAGTAGATGTAGGTACATTTTTAACCAACCAGATTTTTTAGAAATACACCACATAACACTTAAAAACTTAAAAATATATTTGTTCATTTGCTTTGTTTTTGACAAAAAAAAATCTGTTTTAATTATTTAGTCACAAAAAAGAACATCTGACTCTCAACCAGCATCTAAGAATGTTCAGCATGTTCAACTTCTACATCTGTGTGTGAACAGCTAACATGTGAACAGATAACATGTGCATACAGTATATTCCACACATCAAAACATCAGCTTTCAATATATTTTATTATTTTATTTATTTTATGCTGCATGTTAAATGTTAAGCACAAAATGGTTAAAAAAATTGTACATGACAAACTACAACTCCGGTTCAGTCTTTTCTGACAGAAGGAATAGAAGGTATTCTACGTATTATGTGAAAACTAACCTATGGTGAAAAAGGCATACTTCAGTCAAGGCCACAATAAAACTGTAAGCATCAAAGCCGAATGTGTGTAACTGTGCAACACTAAACTATAGCAGTAAATACCCACACTTATAAACTGTAGCATTTAGTGATAGTAGTAAAAGTGATCAATGCTGGATGTGTGATCTTCTCTTTTAGATGTGTGTAGATGTGTGAAACTAGGCTAATTTATTTATGCCTCTCGGGCACAGACTGATTAGAAAGTCTGAGTGTCTGAACACAAAAAGACAAGCCTGATGAGATTTCGCTGCAATTAACCAGCCACTCTCTAATGAGTTGTAATTATTTCTACGCTCTGGGCATTGAGATGGGCAAAGTGTCAAAGAGTCAAGCAACAAGAACCACCACTCACAAACACACCAACCTAAGCAACATTAACAACTCCCAATTTGCTGATGTATATTGACGGACTAGTAAAAGAAATAAATGAAGCCCACATAAACATGAAATCAAAGAAGTGTAGAGTAAGCTACTTACCAACAGCAAAGAGAGAGATCCCACTGTCAGATACTGCTTTTGCTGGTCCATCGATCTGATCATCTGATCTGCCATTAGTAATAAGCACCGCAATCTGAAATCAGACAGGAATAAATTACATTTGGCTCTCTCTGTGACATGGTGCAACGATGTTAATATGGTTAGGCTCTAAACTACATAAAAAGAGCCATTAGGTTTGGTATTTACATAACATCTGTTTATCCACTTTCTCCATTGTGGGCTGTAGACACTTTATGTCTTATGTTTGTTACTTTATTTCTATTCCTTTTACCACCTATATTACTTGTGATATTTTTCTTTTTTATTAGTGGCCTTTTAGCCAAGGTATTGTTTTACTTTGAGTAAACATTTGCACTTGAGTTAATTTCTTTTTTCTGCTGGTGTGGCAAGCTTCAGTAGTGAGGCACAACCCACCCCATTGAAAAATTGTTTTATTTTCTTGATGTACACAAAACAGAATTTGTATATACAGTATATCTATATAAAATTATTTCAGTACAGGGTTTTTACAGCCACTTTTCAGAGGACTGTGTCAATGCAACACAGTCTCTTAGTTTTCCCTGGCAAAACTAAACTAAAGCCACTAACCATACTCTCTAAACATGAATTGTTTGTATATTTAATGATTTAATGTTACACCTGACATATTTTAACATACGTAATTCACAGTCCATAATGCATTCAGATACCCAGACCAGTAGATAATTTGGCATCAGAAAAATGCACCAGACTGAATAAAGTTCAGCGGAATCATTATGTCATTATGTTTCAGTGTGTGTGTGTGTGTGTGTGTGTGTGTGTGTGTGTGTGTGTGTGTGTGTGTGTGTGTGTGTGTGTGTGTGATCTGATTTTAAATAAAAGGCGATCTGTTGTTCATCACAGCAACCTATCCACCTGCTGCCTCATTTGCAAATCAGTTGCTTCTCTCTGCAGGACAAGCATCTGCATCCAGTTAGAAATCTAATGAACTCATTTCTGCACAGATATTGTAACATTAAAGCTAATGGATTAATATCAAACCAAATGGGCTGACTGACACTTCTCTGGGTTATCTGGCAGGGAATTCTGCCTCTTAAAATTGAGCAATATTAAATACTGAATAACACAATATTTATATAAAAGCCATTACAGCTAGCCACATTTCAAACATAACCACAAGTAGTTTTCCAGCTTAGTAAAAACAAAAAAACAAACATTAATTGTCACTTTCATATTTGTTACTTTCACACCTTTGGAGTGTTTTCCCGAACAATTGAGGGGCTGAAGACGGACTCCACAAGAAACTCAAGTGCCAGACCAGTGCGGCTGCCTCCTCCCTCATATGGCAGCTCTTCCACTGCATTTAACACCTCATCCAGAGTAAAGAAGTCTGTTAGAGCAATGCGCATTCTGAAAACATAGAGCAGAGGGATTAAAATACAAGTATCTCACACTTAGTGTATAGGCAACAACTTAGCTATCATAAACCTTATGATAAAGTTAATAATAAAGTGCATTCTTATATGCAGAAGAGCACAGACCAGTGATCTTTTTTCTTTTATGGGGCACTGTGGCTAAAAGTTTTCATACCAGCCTGGGAGGCATTACAGCTGATTTTATTTCAAACAATTATTTTTGGTTTTTAAAGGCTACAAGGCTATAAGTTTTTAAAGCCTATGTATAAGTAGCCTATACATTCCCTTCTACAAAAACTGGTACCCCTGAAAACCAATAAAACAGGCTGTATTATTTATTTTTTTATCTAAAGATCAATATTGTACTCTCAATATTTTATTCAAAGCTTTTCTCATTAGACATCCAATAATTTTAATAAAAATGAAAATCTTATCATTAAAAACAATTCTCAAATATGTGTGTCTCACATTTACAGATACCAATGTCATTTAGTTTCAGTACCTTGTGCAGCCTTCCTCAGCCAAGATAACATCTTGGAGTTTTTTATATGATGCTTTATGAGACTTGATAACACATGGCAAGGGATTTAGGACAATTCCTCCATACAGAATTTCTTTAGATCTTTCAGATTCCTAGGTCCACTCTTGGTAGATCATCCCACATGTTTTCTGTAAGATTTTTGTGTTGACTTTGAGAGTTGAATTATTGAATTATTATGTGCTTTGAATTACTGTCCTGCTTAAAGATCCAACCATGACTGAACCAAGTTTAGGCCTTCTGGCCGAGACAGTCAGGTTTTGCTATCTGCTCGTACTTACAGCTTCTAAAATTCAAGTCCTCGAACTAGTGCCCTTCAAAGTTTCAAATTTTTTGTGTCCAACAAACCTTATTTAGCTTGTATGCTAATAACCAAGCCATCCATGTGTTTGAAAATGTGCAAGTCAGTGAGCCTTCATTAATGCTGCTGAGAATTCCTGCTTTTAGCCAGGGGTTTCCACATTTTTCTTTCATAAAACCATATTCTTTAACTTTTATTAATCTGGACTGGAGAGCTTTTATTATACCACTTGAAAAAATAATCTTCTTGTCAGGTGTGCCCCAAGGAAAGGATGACCCTAGACGAACATGTGCTTAAGTGCCTTGCTCAAGGGCACACCAGCAGAGTGGTTTTCTAATTAGCCTCCTAAACTTTGAGTGAACTCATATCACATTTTGTTATACTGTATAATCTACTTCACCTTGGGACATCTGCATAGACTGTAACTCCGAAGCGGACTCCTTCTGATCCTACCAGACTGGTTTGGAAAGATCTTATAATTTCAGCGATGAATTCTTTTATTTGCTGGAAGCTGGAAGGACCCACCGTCCACGACTCATCGACCATGAACACGATGTCTGCAGGCAGGGCAGTGCGACATTCTGTACAAACACATACAAGCATTTGTACAGAAAATAAAATAAATTATATACATATATTTGTCAACATACAGTCAAATTCCATGTTTTGTTGATGATGTGAAAAAACATTACCTCATTTTACTCAGAAAACATTTAAAATTATGTTTTAAAATTATGTTATAGCACATGTGACCCCTGTTTCATGCCACAGGCTAGTACATGCATTTTCTCACACTTGTGCAGCAGCCAGGCACTGTTTCAGTGGAGAGCAGAGAGCACAACCAATATAGAGGAAGACACAGGGCTCTCTGTAGCAAAATCCATAAATAAAAATGAACAGATATACTACAAATACCCATGTACGCAATTCTAATACCCACAGTATAGACTCACAAATTTCATAAAAAGAGTGGAGGCTTTTATGGCAGCCAAATCAACACACATTGCATCTGTTAAATAGTGTCAACTGGAATGATAACAATAAATTTAATAAATTGAATTAGTTAATTTAAGTCAACGAACACCGAATGATTCTACAAGTGGTTTTGTTAAACACGACCACTAGAGGACAGTATGGCCACAGAAATGTTCCCTAGATTTTCATTAACCACTGTCTGGTCATTGGAAGTTGGTGATGGAGGGTATACTAGTTCCACCGGGAAACTGGACAGGGCACCATTATAGGACTTCACCGAAAACATTCCTAATATTTAATTTCTTTCCTTTCACTTTAACATCTTTAGTCTGCAACTTACGACGGTCTCAATCATTGTGCAGTATCACTGGGTGAAGGGCATAAACAAATGTGGCCATGGTGCCAGTGTAAATACTCTCACATACTCACGTGTACATGGGAGAAAACCAAAGTACTTAAAGGGGGTAAGTTCGGGGCTTATTACAAAAGTACTTACACTGTAAATTCACCAAATCATGTCTTCATGGACCTTGCTTTGGGCACAGAGACATAGTTATGCTAGTACAAGAAAGGGTATTCCTCACAAACTTTGCAAGTTGGAAGCATATAATTTATATAACTTAATTGATTTAACAATTGGATAACATTGGATGTGACTGAAAGACATCAACTTTAAGGAGACTGGTGTAGGGGTAAATCTTATACATATTTTTAAAACCTGTTAATTCTGACCAACTTTATCATTTGAGTTTTAAGTCATCAGTATAATTGTCCTGCATATTGCTAAAAGAAAAGCTATTTTGATTTTTACATTTGTGAAGTCTTTCAGAGAAAAGAAATTAAGCCTGTAGGTAAATGACCTTTTTAAAAGAAGGTAACTGGAAATGTGGGTGTGGATTTGACCCACCTTACCATTTAAACCAGCTGTGTTGCAGAGGCTACTCTCTCTCTCTCTCTCTCTCTCTCTCACACACACACACACACACACACACACACACACACACACACACACACACACACACACACACACACACACACACACACACACACACACACACATGGACAGACATAAACCAAGTCTAAGACATTTAGCTCCCAAGGCTTAAAGAGGAGAAACTAATATCCATTTTGAATCAGTCCATCTCAAATGTGTTTGAGTCTGTTTAGATTAATATGTTGTTAATTTACAGCTTTGACTTGGTCTTAATTTGCATTCGTAGATACAGTGACTGTGTTTACCAACAACGGTTTCCCAATATATTCCTGAGCATATGTGGTTATATTTATTACAGAAGCATGTCCGTTTTTAAGTTTCATCTGCATATAAAAGTGATTAAAAGTTACATGAGTTCTATATTGGTTTTTAGATTTGCCTTTTATGTTCAGATATTTTTCTGAATACCCATGACCCAACTTTTTAAAATGTATTGCTGGCCTTAAATTAGAAATCAGCCTATATTTACGAAGGAACAACATGAAATTTTTGAAATTGGTTTTGTAGTTTTTTCAGGCTATAGTATTATAGATTAGGAACTTATTTAAAGTAGTGCAATTTTCAAAAAATCCTAAGAGCATTTTAGTCATCAATCTCTTTTCAGTGGTATGGGCAGTGATAGTCTAGTGGGTAGATCTTTGGGCTATCAATCGAGAGATTCTCAGTTCGAATTCAGGCTCTGCTTTGCAGCCACTGTTGGGCCCTTGAGCAAGGTCCTTAACCTGCTCCATGGGCGCCGTACAAACAAGCAGGGATATGCGGAAAAATAATTTTATTGTATTGTACTGTAAAGCATTAGTAAGGCTGGAAATTAGTCCTAGAAGTGTTGGGTAGAGTTGAGGTTAGACCTCTATTGGTTCTTCTGGATCAAACGTTTTTGATAGACATGAGCTTTGTCATGATGCACAAAACAGGAAAAAGGTCTTTCTTTACTGAAACTGGTCTTCAAGTTTATTCAATCAAAAAGCTAATGACCATATACTTTGACTTTTTGCATTGCAGACAGTATGAACCCAAAGTATTTAATGTTTTGTCTGTTCAGTTTTACATGTTAATATACATTTATTCATGCATTTCAACAGGTACATTTGAGAAGGAAAGATGGGCAGAGGATCAACAAATGCTTGAGAAAATGATTGAAATGTTTAAAAACTATATTCCTCAAAGAAATGTTGGAAGAGTTTGCATATTTCTCCCTTTACAGTGCATAATTTAATTAAACAATTTAAGGAATGTGAAGGAATTTCACTGTGTATAGGGCAAGGGCGCAAGCCAAAGCTGAACATCTGTGATCTCCAATCCTTCAGATGGCACTGCATCAAGAACCATCATTCATCAATAGCTGATATAACCACATGGGCAAGGAATTACTTTTGTCATGCTACAATATAGAGTTAGACCTAAAAAAGTTATTTTAAATTTTACTGTGCAAAAAAGAATGTATGTTTATGTTAAACCATGTCCTGAAGCAGTTTCAAGTTCTTTGGGCTTAGAAGCATCTGGGATGGACCTTGTCACAGTGAAAATGTGTATTGTGGTCAGATGACTTAGTATTTCAGATCTAAAGACTGTTCAGCAACAGTCCAAAAGTCAGGGTATGTCATGGTATGGGGCTGTGTTAGTGCCCTTGGCAAAGGTAATTTACACTTTTGTGATGGCAGCATTAATGCAGAAAAGTAAACTGAGATTTTAGAGAAACATATGCTGCCTTCAAGACGTCATCTTTTCCAGGTACGTCCATACGATTTTCAACAAGACAATGGATACAGGTACTGGACTGGCCTGCATGCAGTCCTGGCCTTTCCCCAACAGAGAATGAGAGAATGAACCCTGTACTGTTGCACACCTTAAAATGTGTTTGCAGGAAGAATAGGGCAAAAAAAACACCTAAAAACTTGATATTGCTTGCTTGGTATCATTGCTAATCCATCAACTGTCATCAGTCCTGATCTCCAGCCTTTGATACAGTAAATCACATGATTCTCTTGTTTACCCTCTCCTCCTTAAAATAACTAGTTCAAAATGGCAGCGTATAGCTTTCTACCTAACAAGGCAGTCCTACTATGCAATCTTTCTACTGGTGCCCCACAGGGCTCCATACTTGATTCTTCTATTTTCTATCTACACCTAAACTCTTTGTAAGGTCATATCCTCCTATGGCTTCTTTTACCTCTCTTATGCGATGATACTCAAGCTATTGTCATTCCCTCCTTCAGACATACAAGTCTCAGCCCGCATCTCAGCATATCTGGCAGATATCTCATTATGGATGTCAGATCATTGCCTGAAACTTAACCCCAGCAAGACAGAGCTGATATATAATCCTAAAGATCTGTCTCCATGTCAAGACCTAGTCATTTCTCCTGAAGAAGCAGATCAAACCATCTGGTAATGTACAAAAGTTGGTTGTCCTGAAGAACCAGCTGTCCATCTTCACTCATGTAGCTAACATGACAAGATTGTGCCATATCCTTCTCTACAACATCAAAAAGATTTGACCATTTCTCTCTATGGAAGGCACTGAGATTCTCATCCAATCACTTGTCATCTTGAAGCTGGACTACTAAAACTCCCTCCTGACAGGTGCTCCAATTTCCACTATTAAACCCCTGTAACTGATTCAAAATGCAGCTGCTCATCTGGTTTTCAACAAACCCACACACTGCCACATCACCCCACTGCTGCATTCTTTTCACTGGCTTCCTGTAAATGCCTGCATTCAGTTTAAAACAATGATGCTTGCCTACAAAGTCAAAAATGGTCTAGTCTACCAATGAGAATTCAAAAAACCCTGTTCTGTACCACGCAGCCCTCACTCGGCTTGATACACCACTCAGAATTCAAGGAAGACACGCATCAAGGCTCTTTTCTGTACTAGCACCCATGAGGTGTAATGCGCTTCTCCTGTCTGTTTGAACATCAGTCTCTCACCATATTCAAAAGACAATTAAAGACCCATTTCTTTACTAAGCACCTAATTTGAAACCATGCACATACTAATCTTTTACATTATTTAAAAATACCTTCTATCTGTACTTTGGTTCTAACAGGGTTTCAGCAGATTTGTGTTTTTAGACCGTTGTCTAATTGTACTAGAGCAGGAAACTGAGAAAGCACTTCTGTAATTCACTCTGGATAAGAGCATCTGTACCACGCAGCCCTCACTCGGCTTGATACACCACTCAGAATTCAAGGAAGACACGCATCAAGGCTCTTTTCTGTACTAGCACCCATGAGGTGTAATGCGCTTCTCCTGTCTGTTTGAACATCAGTCTCTCACCATATTCAAAAGACAATTAAAGACCCATTTCTTTACTAAGCACTTAATTTGAAACCATGCACATACTAATCTTTTACATTATTTAAAAATACCTTCTATCTGTACTTTGGTTCTAACAGGGTTTCAGCAGATTTGTGTTTTTAGACCGTTGTCTAATTGTACTAGAGCAGGAAACTGAGAAAGCACTTCTGTAATTCACTCTGGATAAGAGCATCTGTCTAATGCAGTAAATGTAAATGATACCTGTCAACAGTGAGATCCGTTTGAAACTTTATAAGCTCTTTTTGATTGATTGATTGATTGATTGATTGATTGAGTACTTTATTAATCCCCGAAGGAAAATTGTGGATTTTGCTGTAAGATGCTAATTTTAGGAAAATCCTACTAGAGGAGCTGAATTTTATATTATGGTACATAATATATTTTTATATTGTGGTAATCAAAGTCACTATAATTAATGGCAGGTGTCACTGACTACTTTTTTAACTTCAGCTTAAACGTGATTGGTTAATTCTGAACACAGCCACACCCCCAATTATAAGAGGGCATGCACACTTGTGCAACACAGATTATATGTCACAATAAAATGAAAATAAATGTGAAATGTTTTATCTTGGTCTGATTTTTTACATCACAAAAACCTGGCATTTTTTATATCCACTGTATATGTCCTCTACAAGGTAATGTAAACTTTGACTTCAACTGTAGTGCAGCAGTCCTTTTTTTAATGGTAATCATGTTCCTAAGCTGCCCTTGAAGGAACTTCCTGATCAGAAACATGATATGAATGTCTGTATGAGATTATAAATGACGTTAGCAGACCTTCGAAAGGCAGACTGCAAGAAAACAGAAAGGCATTATATTTTATATGCCCAGAAAAAGTGATATAGTTAACAGTATTGCTACACCCCCACCGTTCTCACAAGTTCTGATTTCCACTTCCTTTGTAGGATACGCTACATTAAACACACAAATGTCTATCCTTCTGGAGGAGAGACAGCACATCTATTCTCAGTGTTGGCATTTAGAATAGCCAAGCTATCAGAAAATACATTACTTTTTCAGTCTTACTAAAGTCACTTGAGGTAATATCTACAGTATAAGTTGAAAGTTAATGTGTAGGTCTGTGTGCAAGAATTTTGCAGAAAATGAAATAGTGAAAACTTATAGACTGTGTGACAATTCCACGTCTCCACTGACAACCAAATTTGAGAATAACTGAGCACACATTTGCTTCAGGCTGCCTTTTGGATTCAGGCATGTCCAGCCGGAAGCCAGGTTCAAATCAGATGAAGTGGAAAATCAGTTTAAGCGAACAGATGCCATTTCTCTCTCTGACTGAGCGTACAGGTGAGAAGCATATGCACCATGACTAGACTACAGGGTAAGACGCCTCTCCTTTAAATCTGATTTACATAACATAGTACCTTCCTGTCTTTCTTTTCTCCTCTTCTTCCTATCTTTATCAATCTACAACACCAATATCCAAAGCTTAAACAAATGCAGTAAGAAACCACATGTACTACCTTGTCTGACTACCCCTTGCTTCTATTAAAAGAATCTTTTGAGGATTAGCATCAACGCCCATGCTTCAGAGGATGACAGTAGCATAATACACCAGTGACAGGTAAAGACAGAATGTTTATACAGATCATATGCCTCTTCAGCTTGGCAACAGTGCAGCTGTCCTGGCTGAAGAGAAACCTTTTTTGTACACAAAATTTAGCATTTAAAAAAAATGTTTTTTGTTTTTTTTTATGATTGTGAATCATTAAAAGTTAAATATGTGGCTCTGTTGAGTTCTATGCACACAAAATACATTTTATGAAAAACATGCATACAAAATGTTTAAATGTTTCCACAGAAAGATAAATGCCAGAATCTTTAGAAAGCTGTATGGAAGCTCTTTTTCAAGAGCATGATTATTTAGACCAGAGGTTACAACTGTTCTAAAACTGATATATTTGGGTATAAAGTGTAAATTCTTTTTAAGCTAGGCTGTGATCCTGGGCAATAATTGTTGGTTTGGCTGAAATAAGGGGTCTGGGGTTCTGGATTTGGATATGGACTAGGGCTGGCACCGATAAAAATCGCTTTATAAATGATAAATCGCTCACCTGAGATAAAAAAATCTTGTCCCAGCTTGGAGATCTCTCACATCCTCAACGATTAATCCATTAGTGTTATGAAATAAAACAAAAAACACCGTTTCCCGTTTTCCAGCAGGGTTTTGTAATAAGCGCACTTTGGTTTTTAATAAACTAAAAACATGACAGAACTTTAACAAAAAATCTCAACTCTGCGTCAATTCTAATTGGTCCATCGCATTTGACTGACATCCACATCTTCCAATTGTAGACACTTTTGTTAAACAAGCCAAAAATGCTGCTAAATGTTCTGTGTGTAACAGTTAAAATAAAAACAGCAGTTTTGCATAAGTGTGATGTTGAAGTTTCTGTATTTATTCCTTCAGAATATTTGTTTCACAGTCTGAACATTGTTATTTAGATAGCTAGTTTAACCATGGTGCATTGAGACATGTATTATTACTGCTTAGTTGTTTGAGAGGAGAAATTACGGTATTGGATTGGTAGCGGTATTGGCAGATACTCAATTTGCAGTATCGGTATTGGACATAAAAAAGTGTTATCGAGCCAGCCCTAATATAGACTGAACTACAGTATGTCTGAAAAAGATCTGCCATAAAGTACCATAGTGGTTGAACTATTTATCATTGTTTGTAGTTTCTCTGTGATTCTGACTTTTTAGCACTTGATTTGCACATTAGTAAATTTATAAAACACTAATTATTCAAGGGGTATTATATCCAGGGGTCAAATCACCAGCAGTACTTTCAGACAGTCGGGCATCTACATACAGACATGACAGACATGGCTACCTGACCATACTAAAGTAGTGGTAAAACATGAAACTGAAATAAAATAAGAAAAAATATGCATTGGCATGATTAGGCACTAATCCTAGACAAAAAGGCCTGGCTATTTCAATTCATCCCAAAAAGGAGGTAAGTATGTGTGGGGGGGGGGGGGGGGGGTAGAGAGAACACATTTATTTTCTCATACCTATCAGTCACATAGATGACAGTCAGAAACACCAATTTTAAGTAGCTGTGTAGAATGACTTAGCTTCAGGGCATGGTAGGTGTTACATGTCCTCATCAATGAAATAATGCCTACACACATACACATGTCATGTATGCACACCTGTGTGCACACACACACCATGTATAATCAGGTACAGCCTTCAACCCTTTGTAGATGTTTTATAGACAAAATGTGCCCTTTGTCCCAAATATTCTGGAGTCAGACTCACAGTAAGTCAGAGTATAAAGATTTACAGCAGTAGATGAGTTAAGCTGATGTACCAGATTTGTACATCTGCAGAAGGCATGCATGCATTTAAAATGTTTGTGTAGATGTTAGATAGGTATCTGTTTTAATACCGCCTGGAGCTTTTAGGCATTGCAACTGCCAAAGTTCTTGCCCCACTCGATAACAGGTGTAATAAATTAAGAATATACAGTATCAATGTGATGCTCATAGACAAAAATACTAAATAGTTGTAACTATTAAAACTTGGCACTGGTATTAAAAATGCCACAATTCCAATCTCTGCAAGGGAAGACTTTATTATACAACCTCAATTCAGAAAAAGTTGGGACAGTATGGAAAATGTGAATAATATGAAAACAGTGTTTCTCAAAATTTAATCTGACTTTTATTCCATTGCAGACAGTATAAACCCAAGATATTTAGTGCTCAGGCCTTTTCTGTTGGTTTTACAAACACATCTTATGATGTACAACAATACATGTTGTCGTGGTCACATTTTTTTTGTTTTAAAATTCTTCACACATTCTCTATTGGGGACAGGTCAGGACTGCAGGCAGGCCAGTCCAGTACCCGTACCCCCTTCTTCCGCAGCCATGCCTTTGTAATGTGTGCAGCATGTGGTTTTGCATTGTCCCTGGAAAAGATGTCGTCCTGAAGGCAGTATACGTTGCTCTAAAATTTCAATGTAACTTTCTGCATTAATGCTGCCTTCACTGAAGTGTAAATTACATTTGTCAAGGTCACTGATACTATCCCATACCTGACAGACCCTGGCATTTGGACTTGTTGCTAATAACAGTCTGAAGTCCTTTTTGTCTTTGGTCTGAAGTACAAAGCAGCTATTTCTCAAAAAAAAAAAATCTGGAATACTGATTCATCTGACCACAATACATGTTTTTACTGTGTGATGGTCCATCCTACAAGCCTCTAAGCCCAGAGAACTCGAGAACCCAGGACATGGTTTAACATAAGGTTTATTTCTTACATCGTAAAGTTTTAAGTGGCATTTGTAAGTGTAACTTTGTATTGTAGCTTAACAAAAGTAATCGTGGTTATATCAGCTATTGATAAATGATAAAGTTTTTTGATGCAGTGCGGTCTGAGGTATTGGAAATCACAGGTGTTCAGCTTAGGCTTGTACTCTTGCCCATGCAAATTAAGTTTCTACAGATGCCTTGAGTCGTGTAATGATATTATGCACTGTAGATGAAGAAATATGCAAATCCATTTTAATCTTTCTTTGAAAAACACACTTATTTTAAACAGTTCAATAATTTTCTCACGCATTTGTTGACAAACTGGAGATCCTCTGCCCATCTTTGCTCTTTAAAAACTTAGCATTTTCTGGATATGCTTTTGTTCTAAATCATGAAATCACATGTTGACATCACCTATTTGAAATCGCACCTGATTTAAGGTTGTGAGTAAAGTGGATCAACTAAATTACTATAAAATCTGGATTTGGTGGAC